>NC_092746.1:28837468-30202468 GCF_047496795.1 Chiloscyllium punctatum | reverse complement strand
GGGTAAACAGCCCCAGCCTGTTCAGCCTCTCCCTGTAGCTCAGATCCTCCAACCCTAACATCCTTGTAAATCTTTTCTGAACACTTTCAAGCTTCACAACATCTTTCGATAGGAAGGAGACCAGAATTGCACGCAATATTCCAACCAACATCCTGTACAGCCACAACATGACCTCCCAACTCCTGTACTCAATACTTTGACCAATAAAGGACTTCCCTTCAAATAGCTGCCCCAATCCACATTTCCCAGCTCCTGCCGAATTTTGATATAATTGGCCTTGGCCAAGTTTATAACTCTTCCCTGAGAACCACTCTGATCCTTGTCTAAGAGTATTCTAAAACTTACAGATTGGTGGTCACTATTCCCAAAGAAATCCCCCACTTTGATTTCTACCACCTGGCCTGGATCATTCCCCAACACCAGTCCAATATGGCCCCTTCCCTAGTTAGACTATGGACATATACTGCTCTAGAAAACTTTCCTGGATGCTTCTTACAAATTCTGCCCTATCCAGACTTCTGACGCTAAGTGTATCCCAATCAATGTTAGTAAAATTAAAATCTCCCTGAATTCTGCTTTCAGGACCTCATCTCGTTTTTTACTTATATCATTGGTGCTTATATGCACCTCAACAACTGCCTGTTCACCCTCCTCCTTTCAGAATACTCTGCAGCCAATCGGTGACATCCCTGACCTGAACACCTGGGAGGCAACATTTGGGAGTGTCATGTTCAGCCACAGAACTGCTTATCTACTCACCTTATAATAGAATCCCCTATGACTATGGTCCTACAAGTCTTTTACCTGCCCTTCTGAACAGCAGAACCTGCCACAGTGCCATGATCCTGGCAATTGCTGCCCTCCCCTGGTGAGCCATCTCCCCCAACAGTATCCAAAAGGGTACACCTGTTTTGGAGGGAGATGATTGCAGGGGTCGCCTGCACTGCCTTCCTACTCTTTTTCTGCCTTTTGGTCACCCATTCACTGTCTCCCTCAGCAATTCTAATCTGCGGTGTGACCAACAGTTTAAATCAAGAACATGCTCATCAGAGATGAGCTTCTGTAGGTTGGCCACGTCATCCACATGAAGGATTTTGCACACCAAAGGCAATAAGCTGCAGCTAGCTGAGCATAAAAGCCTACACCAAAGGACATCCCATTCCCCAATGCAATAACCTCTGAAAGCTACTGTCAAAGCCTGCAAGCCTTTAAAAGAAGTGTTAAAAACAAACTGGACAGATTGAATAGAAAAATGTGCACCACATTGTAATTTCAACATTTGAGGAAACCTGAATAAAGTCCCCACAGAACAAACAAGTACACCACAAAACCAGTGCCTTCAACCACCACTCCAACAGTGACTTCATGAATTGTGTTTGCAACCAGATTTACAAATGAAAGTTTAACTTAAAATCAGATGTGAGGCTCTACGAACCGCGATGGTGAATAAAGTTATCTTTCAAAACAACAGAGATTTTTAAAAATCTCAATATTTTTCCTTGCTCACAGCTGGTTGCTCGATTTTCCTCGTCATGCTGCCTTACTTCTCCCATGTCATTATTCCCTTAATAATAATATTTAATCTCAACTTGTTCTTTGTAGCTTTTATTTGCCCTGCTCGTCTTGTTTACTAATTTGACTTACTCATCCTTTTCTTATTTATCTGTTTTGTCAATTCATTAGCTTGTTTCTTGTTTAGGTATAGCTTTTAGAATAACTCCTGTCCTCCTCACAACTCGTGTCGATGTCCTGTAAAGTGGGATTAATTCTCTAAATGACAAAGCACCTTCACCCAGCTTGTTATTGAACTGCTTTATTCAGGCCTTTCTGTTGCTATGCTGTTGCCTCCCATGCGGACTGTGATGATTTGCTGCTTTCCTTTCCTTTCTGTGCTTTATTCATCTTTCCGAAATGTATTTTTCTATAACCATTCTATTTATTTATCCTTTTATTTTTTGTATATTAAGGTTTCACTGATGCTGATGTTTTTGCAAAGTGCATTTGACCCATTTGATGATTGTCTGTGATTATCCAGCTCATGCAGCTAATTGTGGGGGGTGGGGGGTGGGGGGAGAAAATAAATCTATGCTATGGTCTTTCATTAGTTTGTCAATTCTCAGAATAACTTAGTGGATCAGTGCACACTCATAACTGCTTCTGCATCCAGACTGCTAAATTTCTTTGTGAGATGTTTTACTAGACCTAATAACAGACGTGTCAGTTTGACACACAGTACAATCATGTCACCATCTGATAATCTCAGGCGAGTTTAGTCAGAACCAAAGTGTCAGTCAGGTGTTTATCTTTGCCTTAAACGCAGTTGTATGTCAATCGATGCGCAATCTGATTAGTTTCCTATTATTTTTATATCCAGTGTTTCCACCTGAGGTCCCATTGTTTCCAACTCACGAGGAAATATCCTCATAAATTGGACATTTTTTAGACTGAAGTGGAACTTTACAATTTGCTTTCTTGTTACCCAAAGCCATAAAGTATAAAATAAATAAACCCACAGTGCAATTACTCAAGAGTCCCCCATTACCAGTTAAGAGCTGACGAGAATTTTTTTTTAAAAGCACTATTCAAAAATTACTCATGTTCTTAAAAAAAAGTTTTGAAGAAGTTATTAATTGCATTTTCTTGTCACTGCTAGGTGTACTGTGATGTGGACCCAAAACGCCAGGCTCTAACCCAAGCAAATGCTGAGTTAGCCACAGCTACTGAAAAGTTGGAAGCAATCAGGAAGAAACTTTCAGTAAGTACTTCAGAGCAACAAGCTTAGTCTTTTAAGTAAATATTGAACAACAATATGCCTGAAATCCACTAAAACTTGAGATAGCTGCTTCAAATGAGGGAAAGGTCACTGTCTAAAGCTCTTCAGCCATAGTGCACTCAGATGCACTGGAAACTAAAAATTTCCGACTGTGTACATTTGATAGTTAATGACAATAGCAAATATTAATTGTAGTTGTAGTGAGTAACATACAATTGTGAAAGGAACCGAATTGCTTTGCACTTTACATGATCAAGGTGAAAGTGCAAAATGCATATTGAAAAATATTTGTTTTTAAAAGTATATTTTTGTGAAGATAAACAAAATTTGATCAATCAAACCTATTCCTTCCATAGACAGTATCCAGTTTACATTATTATATTTTGAAATTCATTCAGGTTCATGAGGTAAAAGCTTGAAAAAAAGAAAGTTATTCCTTGTCC
Source organism: Chiloscyllium punctatum (assembly GCF_047496795.1). Taxonomy (NCBI): domain Eukaryota; kingdom Metazoa; phylum Chordata; class Chondrichthyes; order Orectolobiformes; family Hemiscylliidae; genus Chiloscyllium; species Chiloscyllium punctatum. The sequence goes on along the minus strand of NC_092746.1, from coordinate 30,199,252 downwards.
TGAGACAGAGGAGAATAGGGAAATAAGGAATTGGGAATGAAAATAGGAGCTAAAAGTAGAATAAGACTAATTTGAAAATACCAGTAGAAGTAAAAGCCATCTTAAAGGTACAAAACAAGTTTACATTAAATCTTTCATTAAAACCTTGACTTAGTTCAAAATCTTCAAAGAAGTAATGGAGGAAAATTTAGAGAAAGAAATGACAGCATCAGGTGAATTATTTTTCCTCAAGATGGGACCTTGAGACCTTTTTGCTGCTACCACACAGGATATCTTAAGACTTGAGGATGTCTGGCCATTGTTTTAAACAGATTGAAAATCGTATGGTTTTTGCACGCAGTTTCCCAAAAGGTGTTGCCAGAAGGCAAGCATGCAGCTGGAAAATATATTTGCATGTTGTTAGATGATAGCAACAGAAATGATTTTGCATGTTACATAAAACTTGAGTTGAGAGGTATAGTGCTGTCTGGAAATCAAGACTTTTGATCACTTTTAATATGAACAGATGTTGGCAAAAGAAAATAATGGATGAGTAATACTGATGGACAGTGATTCTGAATCTACAGTTCGAAATACTGATGAAACAGTGAGCATGTCTGTTGATTATCTAAGGAATGCATCTATAGGTATAATTATGATACATCTTCACAGTGTGTAGTCTCCACAGATAATCACAGCTTTTCAATTTTACCATTAAAGCCTTGGTGACTAAATTAGGTCAGGTACTGCTGAGTCATAGATGTTTTCCTCTTTATGTAACTGGAGTGTCTAATTAACAGAAAGTAATTTTGACTTTTGGCATTGATTCTCTTCTTTCTGTAAGGGAGCGAGATCTGCACCCACTACTTGTGTTTGCTTCTGACTTCAGCTCCTGAGCTCAGGGTCTTTGACAGAGTAAAAATACTGGAATACCTTACAACAGCAATGACAAATGAAGGGGTTGGGGTGGGGTAGGGAGCGGAAACAGTTAAAAGATGGTTTTAGTGTTAATGAAACTCCTGTTTCGATGAAGCATTAAGATTAAGTGAAAGCAAAACAGTACTGAAATTTAAACCACTGCCCACATCAAATCCATTCCTGATGCATCACAACCTATTGTACAAATTCTTCAGCTACCCTGGAAAGCTGAAATTGACAGTAAGATACAGTTTCCAACTACAAAAAAAGACACTAATCTTCTTGAAATTATAAAGAAGTAAATGTCAACAAATGATTTTATTTAAGACTACTTCCAGGCATCAGGGTTTCTAACCATTGTATAAATGAAAATCATAGCCTGTGTGCACACTTTCCCATAAGGTGCTCAGAGGAGTTAAGTGTGCGACTATATACTGCATTTAATGACATTAAATATAGGTATCTAATTACATTGCAAGCATTTCTCTGATCAGTACTGAATGCATGGGCAATCTTTTAGCAAGAAAGTTTGTGATTTAAGATTTTCAGATTTCAGCATCTACAGTATTTGACATCCTCTTATTGTGACAGAAGATGATCATTCAATCTATTTGAATAATTAACTACCTGGACGTTTTATTGTACTTTCTATAGCAGCAGCGACTTTGTTACACCTACTGAACCCAGCCTATTTGGTCTCTGGTTGCAGAACTGATCCCTTTTTCTTATTTAATTGTTTCGTATCACTTGATTTTAACTCCTTGTATGTTTTTCTATCAACACAAAAATGCAAGTTGAAAATTTAGTAAAGGCAAAAAAAATCCGATTTCAAGGTATTTGAACGTGAAGGTTTTCTTTGTCACGTCGAGTTATTCCACTTTTCTTTCAGTACATTGTCTTTCTTTCCAAATATTTTCTCGACTTGGTTTTATCCCTGATCTGTTTTCATAAACTTTTTACCTGTTCACAATATTTGTGAAACACAAACCACATTGCTTCTTTGATTCAGTAAGATCTGGTCACTAATAAATTTGTCTTCAACTCGAGAAAGCCACTTATACCCATGTGTACAGTTTTGACTTAACTAATTTTTCTCAACATTTCCCAGCTAAGCAAGCTTCTAATTGGTGCTGCTTGGTATATTCTTCAGCTAACTCCTCCTGAGGACGAGAGCAACAATCAGGAGAGGGTAGGAGGTTGGAGCGTTGGAGGCAGTGGACGTTACCAATTATAGCCTGGGTAGACAATGGTGGTGGTTGACATAAAAGAAGGTTTCCTTTGCTCAGTGGTGAGGTGGATGAGGAGTGTGCGGATGGTGGGTGTGGGACGGCAAACATTTCCCTTGTACTATCAGGTTTTCTGACCCTTCAAACTTGACTATAGTTGTTAAATTTAAATCAAATTCCCAATTACATTGTGGGTGCCACTTAAATATGCTATGAATATATCCTGCCTCATGAGGGCAAGAAAGATTGTGGCAGTTGCAGAGATGGCATTTTGGAGATGCATTCTCTGATAACAATGTTTATATTGCCTAGCCTCTATCCATCCACTTTCTCCTTCACATCACTAGGTCAGGGTTAATATTAAAGCTAATGTATTTGGAGTTTTTTTTTGTTAATCTTAATCACAGTACTTTTCCTTAAGATTTCCATGGTATAAATGATTAAAGCAGACAATGATAACTTGAATGATAAAATGCACTTGCAGCCTTGATACTTGTGTTATGTAACAACATTGCTGTTCAGAACAACAGGACACTTGTCAGCAATCTCTTAAACTTAAGCAAAGCCACTTAGCACAATTTTCTCCTGCTCTGTAAATTGTGAAAAATTGCAATTGTCTAGTGAAGCCTGAATAATTAGGATGACTACTGCATTATGTGAGAGACAAAATACTGACTGCTTTGGTTCTAATTTCTGTTTACTTTGGTTTTCTATTTGAACTTAAATTACTGTAATTCATAAGATTAGTGATATGATTTTGCTCCACTCAATCAAAAGAGCTTATGAATATTTTTCTTACTACTTATTTACTCCTATTTAAATCCTCCTTCTACATACTCATAAAATACAAAAAATATTTTTAAGAATGTTGTTGTTAGGCATAAATGCAAGCTTTCAATTATTGTTTCAACAATAAATTAAATATTGTTTTGCAAGCGAACACTTAATGTTTCTTTCTCTGTCAATAGGATCTAGATGCTAACCTGTACAAACTCACTGCCAGTTTTGAAAAAGCCACAGCAGAGAAGATACGATGTCAAGATGAAGTAAGTCGAACCAACAGGACAATTGAACTCGCAAACCGACTTGTCAAAGGGCTTGAGGTAAGACAGTACCTTAAAACATAAGAATAGGAAAATAGAATGTTATCAATGCAAATGAAGTCATTCATCCAAATAAGACTTAGTTTTCAGTCACTTTTATCTACGTTGCTTCCTTTGACCTCTTCTCTCCTATAAAATACCTAGTAGTCACTTTATTCTACTTTTTATTATCCACAGCTTAATTGTTTTACTCTTAGGTTGTGCACAACACTGACAAGACACCTTCTTGCCATTTCTAGCTGTCCTAAGGGCATTTGGAGCACTATAGGATGAGACCCTTATTCCAATGAAACTTGAGTCTATTTGAACTTGGAACTGAGTTCAAATGGCCTTGCTGAGTTCAGGTTTTCCAATTTTTTTCTGTCATATACCATCCCCTTTCCCCAATCAGTAAAAATGGGGTCTGTCAGAAAAGGGATTGGGTTGGAAATGGATTCCTGCTATCACTTGGGTATAAGAACATAACGTTAGAACATGAGAAATAGGAGCAGAAATAGACCATTTGGCCCTTTGAGCTGGCTTTGCCATTCAATAAGATCATGGCTGATCTTTTTGTGGCCTCAGCTCCACTTGCCCTCGCTCTCACTGTTACCCTTAATTCCTTTATTGTTCAAATCTATCTTAGCTTTAAAAACATTTACTGAAGTAGTGTCAGCTGCACAGTTTGATGCACTACACATGGTCCCCAACTCCAAATCATCTATTTAAATTGTGAATAATTGCGGTTCCAACATTGATCCCTGAGGCACATGACTAGTTACTGATTGCCATCCAGAATAGCACTTGTTTATCCCCACTCTTTGCTTCCTGTTAGTCAACCAATCCTCCATCTATGCTAATGCTTTACCCATAATACCATGCATCCTTATCTTATGCAGCAGTCTCTTCTTTGGCACCTTGTCAAAGGCCTTTTGGAAATCTAGGTACACCACATCTACTGGGTCCCCGTTGTCCACCGTGTTCATAGAATTCCAAATGATTAGTTAAGCGTGACCTGCCTTTCTTGAAACCATGCTGCATCTGCCCAACGGGACAATTTCTATCCAGGTGCCTTGCTATTTCTTCCTTGATAACAGACTCAAGCATCTGCCCCACTACAAAAGTTAAGCTAACCGGTCTATAATTCCCCATCTTTTGTCTATCTCCCCTTTCAAACAGTGGCATCACATTTGCTGTTTTTCGATATTCTAGAACTGCCCCAGGGTCCACTGAATTTTGGAAAATTACCATAAGTGCACTTACTATTTCTCCCACCATCTCTTTTAATACCCTGGGATGCATTCTGTCAGGGCCAGGAGACATGTCTATCCTTAGCTCCTTTATCTTGCCCAACACTACTTCTCGCGTAATAATGATTGTTTTCAGGTCCTTAGCTACCTTCATCTCTTTGTCAATTATTGGCATGTTATTTGTCTCCTCCATTGTGAAAACCAACACAAAATACCAGTTCAGTGCTTCGGCCATTTCTCATATCCCATAATTAAATGTCCCTTAGAACAAAGGACAAAGAAAATTACAGCACAGGAAAAGGCCCTTTGGCCCTCCAAACCTGCACTGATCCAGATCCTCTATATGAACTTGTTGCCTCTTTTCTAAGGATCTGTATCCCTCTGCTCCTCATTCATGTTCTGTCTAGATATCTCTTAAATGATGCTGCTGTCTACCACCTCACTGGCAACGCATTCCAGGCACCCACCACCCTCTGCACAGAACTTGCCGTGCATATCTCCCTCAAACTTTTTCCTTCTCACCTTGAACCTGTCACCCCAGTAATTGAGTCCCCCACCCTGAGAAAAAGTTTCCTGCTATCCATCCAACCTACACACCTCATGATTTTGTCGACCTCAATCAGGTCACCCCCCCCTCCCCCCAACTGCTGTCTTTCTCATGAAAATAATCCTAATCTACTCAACCTCGCTTCATAGATAGTGCTATCCATACCAGGCAACAGCCTGCTGAACCTCCTTTACACCCTCTCCGGAGCATTTATATCCTGGTATTGGATTTTAACTTCACGCTCTCCATCTGTATTCTAAATTCAACCATTCTGTGATCGCTCCTTCCAAGAGAATCCCTAACTATGAGGTCATTAATTATTCCTGGCTCATTCCACAGGACCAGTTCTGGAATAACTTGCTCCCTCATCAGTTCTATTACATACTGTTCAAGAAAACTATTGTAGATACACTCAACAAACTCCTCCTCAAGGCCTATCCTGACCAAGCTGGCTTGACTAATCATCATGTAGATTAAAATCCCCCATGATAATTGCCATACCATTTTTACTGGCGTTAGTTGTTTCTTTGTTTATTGCCTGCCCCAATGTGATGTTATTATTCGGTGGCCTGTACAGTATGTTCATCAGTGACTTTTTCTTCTTAGAATTTCTCATTTCCACCCAAATGGATTCAACCTTACTCTCTATAGAACCTGTATCATCTCTCAGCATCGCCCTGATGTCGTCCTTGAATATCTGAGTTACATCATCTCCCTTACCTTCCTGTCTGTCCTTTCTGAATAGTCTGATACTGCTGGATATGTAACTCCCAGTCATGGCCAATCCTGTAACCATGTCTCCGTAATGGCTACTAAATCATAATCATTCATGCTAATTTGCGCCATTAACTCATCAATCTTAATGTGAATGCTACAAGCATTCAAGTAAAATGCCCTTATGCTAATTTTCGTACCGTCATAATATCCAAATCTCTAATAATATCTCCTGAGTTAAACTTCCTTTTTACTTTTTTCATTGTCTGCCTTGTACTTAAATCCACCTGCACACATGCTAATCTGCTGCTTACCTTTTTATGTACCATCATACTTCCTGTCGTTTTCCACTTCCCTCCACCCCCGACTCACTAGTTTAAAGTCCTAGTGACCACCCTATTTATCCTTTTCGCTAGAACGCTGGTTCCAGATCAGTTCAGGTGGAGACCATCCCCATCAGTCCACATTCCTCCGGTTCCAAAACTGATGCCAATGCCCCATGAAATATAACCCCTCTTTCCCACACCACTCCCTTAGCCACATGTTTACTGCTCTAATTTTTTAATCCCTGAGCCAATGTTATGTATGGAATAACAACATCCAGGTCAAAGTGTTCAGTGCCTCCAGCATTCCCCATTTTCTATAATAATTTCTCCTATTTCATTTCCTGAAAGACAGACATTTATTTTAACTACTGTCTTTTTTTAAATATTTGCACAAGTTCTTGAATTGTTCTTACCACAGTGCAACTTCATTCTCAGAATAATTTTGCCTCTTTTACCAACCACTATCCTATGTCAGTTCAAGGCATTCACCCTAGCACTCCTGTACATGTGGACTAAAGCTCTCTGCCTCTCAAACTATCATCCTTAAGGTGCTCCTTGAAACTTACATCCTTGCCTTTGGTCACATGATCCAAAACCTACTTCTTTAGCTCAGTGTCAATTGTCTGTTCTGTAAAGCACCTCGGGAAGTTTTATCATATTAAAGGTGCAATATTACAAAGCCTTTTTTTTTTGTCCATAATGTCAGATTTTGAAAACTGGGATCGGAAATTAATAAACCTGATTTCCCTCATTAATTAAGAGTAAACAAAATGTAATTTAACTTCATTACTGCTTACTTCACAATGTGTAAATAGCCATGTTTAAACTGTTTGCACTCACGTGAGGTTAGTGGCATTTGATAGTGCTTTGAGCAAAATTTGCAATATGTTTGGTGACAAACTTGAAGTTGATCTCACAGCCTCAGCCTCCTTTACAATAGTGGATTTCAAATAAGTCAGCATTATTCCTTGCATGCCAAATATGACATATATGCCAGTAAGGCTTGATGACAAAAATCCCAAGTTGAATATGCATAACCAGTGGAGTTTATCCTGAGTAAAACAATTATGAGAAGAATGAATTTCACTAAGGGTGATGGAGGTACAGTAGGCTTCTGCTGAGAGTACATCATTTACAGACATAAATTGAATATAATTTGACCACTAGTAAATTTAATAATGTTTCTAATTTATTTAGATTAGTTAGCAGACTACTAATGACTCAGAACATTAATTATGGAGCTAGTTTGAGAGACATTGCACATTTAAAACCTTTCAATGATTCCAAGACAGATGATTTTGTCTATATATCATAGGAAAGCATTTAGATGATAAATCACATGGAAGAACCCTAGTATATATTTAATCATTAACTTACTCCCAGGCCGAACAGCTGCTGAAAATTAGAAAGGGTCACCTTAGACTAAATGACATTATGTGCAATCTATAACACATTAGGATGAAATTATAGTGATTTTTAACTGTCTGAAATTTTATTGCTGTACATGGAGTAGCTCCTAAACCTTTGTTGCTAAAATGTCACAAATGATAAATTATGTAGAGATAACATGTTAAAAATTTTAAAGCTCTGACTAGAGTCCACATTGATGATTAGTTAACATTTTCACTAAGCTTTCAACACCACTTACAGGATCCATATGAATAGTTTACTGGTTATAGTGACTAACCAGTGATGACAAAAGAATGGATTAACCAAAGTACATCTTTTACAAATAAATTGTTTCACAACAGGATTGTTCTTAAAGATTTATTGAAATAGGTAAAATTGTACAGGTTAAAAAGAATGAAAACAGTGTCGGAAAAAAATTATTGACTTTGATTGCATATTTTTCAAGACTGAGGGGCATATTTTTAATGTGAGATGAGAGAGATTTTAAAAAGACATAAGAGGCAAATTTCTTTTACCCAGAGGGTGGTTTGCATGTGGAATGAATTTCTTGAGGAAGTGGTGGATGCAGGTACAATTACAACATTTAAAAGACATTTGGATAGATACATAAATAGGAAAAGATTGGAGGGATGTAGGCCAGGAGCAGGCAGGTGAGAGACTAGTTTGGGATTATGTTCGGCATGAACTGGTCTGTTTCCATGCTGTATGACTCTGAATCGATAAATAAAATTTACAATTGCACACTCTGTTCCCGAAGTTAGTTCATTTGAATTCTCCAAGGTTACTTTCCAGTTTTAAGAATACATGTAGAATTTTTAAATGTTAGCTATGACATAATATTTTCACAAACTAATTATCAATGAGACATTGACGGTTATATTTACATATTGAGAGTCAAAAATTTAGTCTGTGTATTACTTTGGAATAGATTTCATGATTTAATGCATTTCTTGTAAGAATTGTTATTTCTGTCAACTCTATATTATATTATTCACTACAAACTTGAATATGTATTTTATGACAAAACATAAGGTAAATCAAGGAACTACTTCTTGCTTTTAGCTTTCATGACACAATTAATCATTTTGTGTGTGCACATGTATACTCTAATATACATAACAATTAAGGTCATTTTTCACAGAGTCAGGATGATTCTTTAAAAGTATTGAGTGGGATGTGGATGCAAAAGTCCTATTCCACTTTCTGACTACCATTTTTTTGCCAGCAGAGGGAAAACAGCAAGGCATGATTCACATGGGCTGGAAACCCAAACACATCAGGATTGTTGTAACCCAGTGCTGAATTCAGATACATGCCGTTTTGGCTGTCCAAAACCTTAATGGTTTTTTTATTTAATCTATTTTTCTAATCAATGTTACAGAGATTATGTTACACATTTCTGGAGCAGGTGATACTTGAACTCTGCCCTCCCAGTGCAGGGATGGGGGTACTACCACTGCAGCACAAGAGGGCCTAATAAATTTCATGTCAGAGTCACAAATTGATAAAGTAGTCATGAAGAGCAGATAAGGCCTGGTTAAGTGTCTGAATTATTTTTAATTCCATATTTTATAAATATAATTAAAGCAGTCTTATGCTATCAGTGAGAGTGAAAACATCCTGCTGAATTAATTTGCTTGAAAGCTGTATGGTGTAACCCAGGAAAATGATCTATCATTAAGCTTCAATAAAGGTGTTCATTGACATTTATCACTTTATCATTTATATTATTTAGTTTGCTTGACCAAGTTTTCAGAGCTGTCATTATGTCAGTTTCTAAATTCACAGTTTGATAATTTAAAGAGGCTATTAAAGGATTTGCTGCCTTTGATGGGGTTTGAATGGATATTTTTTGTGAGATTAACCATTTGTTATTTTAAATTCAACATTAAAATGCCCTACCTATCAGCAGTTAAAGCACAGAGTTCTTGGTCTCATCTTTCATCTCAACACACCGCTAACTATCCTGAGGAGGACTCCCTATAATTGCTTCTCTCCTGTAGGTGCTTGGTTTCCTGTCATTTTCCCTACCACTGTCCTTTCCAGTTGATTGGGACTGACCAAGGAGAGGGTTTCTTCTGGAACAGAAGATTAGCTTATAACTATCAGCCAGTGTGGCTTCCTGCTTTGACCCAACCACTGTCATTTGAGTTTATTCTTTTTGGGAGGGATAAGGAACTTTTAAATTCCTCAAGGAAAATTATTTCACAGAATCTTTTGTAAGTGGTTTCTGTCTTAAGTGCCCACACCCACACTTCAAACACAAGTAGTTTAAGCCTTTGAAATCCCAGATATGGCTAGCCGTTTCCTAAAGGTGCAGAACTTCTGACATTACACCTCCGGCACTAACTAATTGGTACTAACTCTAGATAGTTTTTTATTAACTACTTCATAATCAGTGGCACTTACCACAGGCAAGAGGGAGTAAATCTTGTGTCCTGTCCCTAAAAGCTTACTCTCCAGCAAGAAGAACTAGTGTTAGACTAGCCATTTTCACCATGTGCCATCCACTCAAAGAGATGAGGAAACCTTCTACCAGTGCTTCCTGAAACATAGGAATTAAATGAGCAAACCAATCCTCAACTCTGCTGCAATGGTTTTTTTATGAGAGAAAGTGAGGACTGCAGATGCAGGAGATCGGAGTCGAAAAGTGTGGCGCTGGAAAAGCACAGCAAGTCAGGAGCATCCGAGAAGCAGGAGAGTTGACACTCCAGGCATAAGCCCTTTATCTTCTGTCATGTCTTCCTGAGAGAGAGTAGGCTTCCTACTCCTCAACTCAAACTGTCATAGTTCAAACTTCTTTCCTGGCAGTCTTGCTTCAATTCACTCCCTTCTCTCCTTCATCCTTTCTCTTCTCCATCTCTCCCTCTCTGTCATTTGTCCTCTTTTTCATGAAAGTTTAATTTCCATTTCTCCAACTTTAATCTCTCTATTTTGCTATTCTATCCTTTTCATCATCCTCAGTTTCCACCTGTAAACTGTTGGCCAGCCCTTTACATTTTTGGGTTTTCTGGTTTTAGAGTGAATTTCTAAGTGCCTCACTAAATCTTTTACCTATCTGAGGGACAGAATATTTAATTCCTCATACGTAACTTTTAATTCTGCCAGGAACACACTGGCATTTCTATACTGTAGTAATGCAGACTCAAGAAAGCCTTTTGCAGCGTATTTTCCATTTAAAATGGTTTAAAAATCACAATTTACCCGATCTAATTCTTTTGTTCCATCTCTGGGTACATACTGCAGGAGAAGCCTCCAATATCCTGTGACAGACTGCCAGGTGAAGTTCCCCAGTTTGATACAGTTCCTGACAAGCTACCTCAAACTTTTAAGGTTCAAGTGAAGAGTGATGAACTGGCTACACTCCTTTATACATCTACCCGACCTACTGGTTTTAACAAGATTAATTTTAAAAGGACATCTCCCCCCCCCCCCCTTCCCCTCTTTTCCCAAACCCAAATGAACTTATTTTTTTAAAAAAAGAATCCAATTTACTCAGGTTTTCTTGTACTAACAAAGAGTAATTTTGCTAATTACTCAATGTGAGAAGAATTAGTAATGCAACAGACATCAAAGATTAGCGGTGAGTGCAAAAATAAAAATAAACAGATATACATACCTATCTCTTAATTTTTCACAAAGTAATGTGAGTTAAATGCTTGCTGCAAGGTTAACTGTTTGAGTAACATGTTTGCTAGCAGCTTGTACATTCTGTCGTGCAGAATTGTGGAAAACTAATGGGAACTTAAGCAAAGATTGATTTGGGGTTATTTATCTTTATTTAGAAAAATAATAGAATGAATAGTAAGGAAGCTTTGATAAGATTTCACAACTTTATTCCCCTCGAGCTGTATGTCAGAATCACTAATTTAAAAATCCTTGACTTTCTTGTCTCACTGGAAAACAAAACTCTCTCAATACTTTTTTCTATTTTCAGTTCTTTTAAATAGGATGCATAAAGTTTGGCGATTAAGTGAAAGTAAATTTTAAAAAGTTGAGCTGCTGTTGCTATCTTTTTTCATTTTTTAAAAAGAGTTCATTATTTTAATGAGTAATACTGAAGTGAAAGATAATAGAAATTGTGGATCATGCAGCTTTAATAGTACTTAATGACAGTACTTAATTCTGTAAGACTGTCATGTACAGCTGTTTATAGTATTGTGGGAAACTGGGTCGTAACAAGTATAAGACTATCTCCATTACCCTAGCAACGTGGATAAAGACAAAACAATCAAAATATCTTGCAGTTCTGGCATAGTGTGGGGGCAAATTATGGGTTTAGTTTATGGACAAAGCTTAATATTAAATTGCTGTGCTACATATTTTTTCTGAAGTGTCAGTGAATCCTACATGGATAAGTTCTGCTGTTAAACTTCTAAAGCTTGGAGCTGAGTTTTAAAATGATAGTAACTACATCATTTTTGGCATCTATATAATACAATGCCATGGTCTTATTCTGTTGCTAAGGTGAAACTGTCCCTTTAAGACCACAAAATCTAACTGTTGCTCAGATAATTCCTGAGTTTAATGAAACAGAAGCCAACGCTGAACCTCTGTTATATTTGAGCATATCCCATTATCGCATTATTTCTTTTAAATTCCTGTATGTATGGATAGGATAGTATAATCGGAACATGTTAAATTTGGATTGTTGCAAATTCAAGCCCACTCAATCTGACAAGCTTTGATAATTCAAAAACAAAATATGACCTTGATTTGTTTGAGAGCTCCAGGGCTGGTGATTTATATTTATTTTTATTAGTTAATAAATAATTTTTATTATTTATAATGAAAAGCAAATTGTGTAAAACATGTTACCTTTTGCAGATCTATAATTTGCTTCATAAGGGAATAAATATTGTTCTCAATATTGCATTTTTAAGCAGAAAGATTTTAAAGTTGATGAGGCTCACAAAGCTAATGCAAAATTTGATTCCCCTATTTTACATCCATTATAGCTATTAAAGAGGTTTTTTGCTCTTAAACTACCCACAAGTTGTTTTTACAATCAACTGTTTTATGAATTAGTTTTTAGAGGCCAAAACAGTAAGGCCCAGAAACACTGAATGAAATGGCTTTTCAAGTTAAAACAAAAATACTGAAGTACTTGTTCTGAATGGCTGACTGATATCCAAAATGGAACTCAATGCCCCAGCCACATTATGAAAATCATTCTTAATTTTAGTGAAAACTAAGACCATAAGGAGCTCATCCATAAGCAAGAACCATAGGGTGCATTAAAAACACCAGGTGAATAGAATGCAGAGAAGGCCACATTGGAAAGGTTCCTGATGTCATGAGTACTATGTTAATGAAGCATTGCACTGTCCACACTTCAGCACTCACACTGTTAGTATGAGGCCAGTCAGCAGCTCAGCAATCGACATTCAAGAGTCTAGTTGTATTCACAGCAGCCCCTTCTCATTTGCTGCTCACAGACGTGTGGATGTTTCATTGGAAAGGACTTTTCATTGCCTTAACAGAAAAAAGTGAGGCAAAGTTACATTACAAGATTGGATATCCCTGTCATAACTTGCATATTTATACAAAATGGAAGACAAAAATTCAAAGATATTGATAAATTTTGGCATTGAGTGAATTCAATTACCCAAAGTTGTCAAATTTGATTTGGAACTTATTTCGATTAAAACAGTCAGTATTCAATTAACATATCCCTTTATTAAACTGACTTGCTGATTTCAAAAGTGAAAGTTAGCTTCAACAATAAAAATGTTATTGAATAATTTTTTAGCATGTTATAACTAAGGCTTTTGTGTGAGGGTGCTGGTCTATCATAAAGGAGCATTGTACTTTCCTGTTTTCTATCACCTCACAATATCAGTGAAACATCCATGGTTAGAAATGGAGCATTGTCTCTGAAAGATTCCAAATTTGGCTACCTAGTTGGGGTTGGAAGAATTATTTCATGGTTAAGTAATCCACCAAAAATGATTTGAAGATGAGTGGAAAAGTTCTGTTTTTCATATATTTTTGGTAACTTTTACTAGAATTGCTTTTGGCTGTGTATTCAGTAGTTAGGTAATTTTTGTCATTGTGTTAATAATATCAGTATATTATATCAATAACAAAATCTTATGTTAATGCTCAAGAGATCTCCAGTAATATAAGAAGGCAGATTTGAAATTTTCTAATAAAATTGTAATAGTTTAGTCTCCTTAAGATCTCTGCCTGAATCTAGTTTTTAGCAATTTTTTACTGAACTTCTCTAAAGTGCTGTGATTTGTCTGTGTGGGAATAGGGATTAAACTCTATACCATCAGAGTTGATCTGAACCATGTGCTAGCTATCCAACTAACTGAGCAAACTGGGCACCCAGTAGTTTGTTTTCTTTTCAGTGGTCATTGAGAAATATCATAGGAAATGAAATTATTTGCTTTTCCAAATTGAACTTTTTGATGAAAAGTAAACCAGATCAGTTTGTTAATAATTAATGATAATAGTTGATTGTTCAAGAAGTTAATTAATAGCTAATTAATAACCAAGATTTTAAAAAATTTCTTCAGTCAGAAAATGTACGCTGGGCCCAATCTGTCCACCTCTTTGAAGCTCAAGAGAAAACCCTTTGTGGAGATGTGTTGCTGACAGCTGCCTTTGTGTCATACGTTGGATCCTTTACTAGAGGATACCGTCAAGAATTGGTTGAAGGCATGTGGCTTCCTTTCTTAAAATCATTGAAGGTATGTTTTCTTTTTTCCCTCCTTGTGTCAAATCTTAACTGCATATCCTTGAATGTTTCATGTAAAAATGGGAAATATGCTCAGACAGCATTGCTATCACTGATACTATTATTTATCTTAGCAAACAGTTAATACATTTCAGTTACAAAATGCAATAATAAATGGCAATTGTGCCACACTTACATGAATTGTCTCTGAGTTTCACAGACCATCAATTCAGAGTGAAGCCAATAGCTGAAGTTAACAGTTTGCCTCTCAGTGTACTTTTCATTAAAAATCTAACATTTATTTATATTTTGTTTAATTTAATTGAATGACTAAGCTAACATAGAATGTAAATCATAACGATGTGCTGTAAGATGCTTATGTTTTTGCTATTTTTCGAGCAGGGTTTATCATGAATGAGAAAAGAATTATGTTGTAGAATTCTCGATATATTCTCTCTGTTTGCAGAAACTGTGCAAGACTTTATCACCTCTCAGTCATAGATGAAAATGAAAAGCAAAAGCAAAGTAGAAAGATTTTCTGATTGGTGGAAGTCTCATTTAAACTGATTATCAAATGATAAGTTTTTTGAGAAATTAGCTTGAAGTGGCAGAGATCTTTTTATTTATTTTTGTGTGTTTGTAATGCCTGTATTTCTAGTCACTTTTTGTTCATCCAGACATGCGTATTTAATTTGTCATTGCAAAAGCAATCAAAATTTAAGTTGGTCATAGAATGTCCAAAAAGCCTTTCATAAATAAATACAGTAAATTCTCACCCACTTACAGTTGTGAGTCCTGACAATCTCAGTTTTGAGTGAAACATTAAATGTTTTGGAGTTCACATAGCAATCAGTGTTAAAGCCAAAGGTAAGTTTCTTCAGAGAAAAAAATGTATAAGTTGCAATAATGTACCACACATGTACAATATTGTTTATTTCTAACTTGCAAAATAAATTAAATTGCTGAATATAATATAAATACTACATAAATTCAAACTACGTAAGGCTCATTAGCTTTGCTTAAGCACAGAGTTAAATAGCTTCTGTGTCTCACAGCATTCCTGAATCTCAGCTATTTCTCATTCTCTGCCTCTCTCACTGTATTTCTGCCTCATGTTTCAACTGATTAAAAGCCCTGCGACACAGACTTATACACTCCTTCTGCCTCTCTCTCTCTATCTCTCTTTTCTTTTTCCATGCCCTCTTTCATTTCCCATTCTGTGTCTCTTCCTCCACAACATGGCACAGATCAGCTCCTGATGTTAGTCAACTCTAAAGTGTGACTCAATGATGCACAACGAACATGTTACATATATCAAATCTAACCTAGAACTGAAAATTAATTCAAAGTAATAAGCCTTAAGACAAAATTACGTTCGAATAAAATGACACCAAACGGAATGTCACGGTGGCACAGTGGTTAGCACTGCTGCCTCACAGCGCCAGAGACCTGGGTTCAATTCCCGCCTCAGGCGACTGACTGTGTGGAGTTTGCACGTTCTCCCCGTGTCTGCGTGGGTTTCCTCCGGGTGCTCCGGTTTCCTCCCGCAGTCCAAAGATGTGCAGGCCAGGTGAATTGGCCATGCTAAATTGCCCGGAGTGTTAGGTAAGGGGTAGATGTAGGGGTATGGGTGGGTTACGCTTCGGCGGGGCGGTGTGGACTTGTTGGGCCGAAGGGCCTGTTTCCACACTGTAAGTAATCTAATCTAATCTAATCTAATCTAAAAAACGAGGTCTAATAACAAAGCAAGGCTGTTCCTGGAGAGGGAAGGAACCATTGGGTAGCTTGTATTCACTCCTGTTCATGGAGCAGCAGAGTATCATCTAACAGGTCGTCACAGAATTTCGATCAGCTTGACAAACAAATGTTAAGCTCATGATGGGTAAAGTCAGTGTATTAGAGCTGAAAAAGGTGAAAATAAAAGAAGGCACACCAACAATATCAGCTTGTGCTGCCATTAACTGTCCACATCCATTTTGCCATGAGTCCATGTTTTTAGGTTCTGTGAATACCTACCAGGCAATGATTGAGGATAATGACATGAAACCAGTTGCAGGGCTGTGGCATCTGCTGTAAGGGGGACTTTCAAGTCAACTTTCATCATTGGGAAGGTACTGCCAGTGGCAGCCAAAGTCACTTTCCAGGGTTAGTTTTTTTTTTGTGTGTTAAATTCTGTTCAAGTGGGACTACTTACATATTTCAAATCAGGCACATTAAATGTCACTGCTGGGTTAGCATTTACATTTTTCTCCCAATGAACGTATTAGAAGCATTACATGTTTTGTGAAATTTAGGTATGCAAAGTACAAAAGTGGTTAATGTCAATGATGTTTTGCTCCTCCCTAGCAGCACTGCCCCTTCCAAGTCCTTCTCAGAAAATGTGTGTAACAACAATAAATCTAATATTATAATAGTAGAGGCAAGCTGGATGTAGAAGGTGATCAACTATTTTTACAACCAATTTATTTGCAGTGCAGGCATTAATCTCCTTATGAAAAGGAGGAGCAGTGCTGAAGGGAAATTTAACATAATCTTTTGATCGTTTTGATAAAATGCTATAGATTAATAATTGGACCATCTTTTTGTTGTTTTTTTGCCATGGAGGCCATGACACCTGCTGACACCTGTTCGAATGAGCGTTCGCAGCTAATCAGTTTGGTGTTGCCACCTCGTTTACCTGATTGTCGTCTCGAACCAAATACTGCCTGTGCTCCCGGCTGCCTCAGTGCTTAGCAGGGTGCCAAGCAGCCGTTGCTAATAACATATTGTGTAGACAGCCTTCTGTTCTTAAGGAGAATTACAGGACGCTGCTGCCAAATACTATTTTTGCAGTTGTAAACAAGGAAAATCATTCACCAGTGCAGAAGGAGGGTTGTAGGGTCAATGTTGTGATACTGAGGTATTAGTGGCAGACAGGAGAAGAGGTGCCCGTGTTCCATTGGGAGCCAAGAGACTTTCAGGAATCACCGTCGGAAAGGACTGGGATACCACAGAAATCGATAGCTTGCATCTAGATTGCATGACCTCACAAAGATCAACCAAACCTCTAATTCTCAAACATAAATCAGTGATTTTGATACTAAGGATTCATATCTAATGTCCAGATGTTCTGTTTAGTCCTCACACCCATTCAATAATTCCAGGCTCATACCAGCTTTTGCTGCTTCCATCTAGTTCCAGCTAGTCAGCTTTGTCAGTTCCATCACTCGAACCCAGTGCTTCATACTCACTGATAATCAGCCCTCTTCATTGCACGACTAGACAGCAGAAAGAAACAGAGCGGGGAACAACATTGCCTTTCAACAGAGGAATTGGCTCACCACGTTAAGGTGCTTCAAGCATAACTGAAAGCATTGAGAGTGACTGAATGTTCCCAACTCTCAGGCCACTCTCATCCACCAATCCAGCTGCTCGCACCATTCATTCACCCCAGCCTTCCTTTTCTGATGTCCTGCATTCTGATACCCAAGGACTATCACATCACACTCAAGGGAAGGAGACAAGGCAACATCACACCACTGTCACTTAATCTGACACTCAGCACCACCAACTCCAGCATAAATTGGCACAGTGTGTATCTTAAGAGCTTCTATAAAGGACTAATCTTCATAAACAATGCTTAAAACATAGTTATCACTGAACTTGTCCATCTCCCTTCAGTTGTCAGGCTCCTCTAGACCTGCCATACCTATCCTGCAGCCATTATATTAACAAATTGGTCACATAGTAAGCATGTGGTCTCATGAACGTATTTCTTTTTTAAATTTGGGTTTAATCCAGGCAATTTATGTACAAGTTTCAGGTTTTTAATATTTTAACATACCTCACCTTCCCCTCCTAATTGTGGAATAAAATTATCCCAGAGCAAAAGAAGATTCATGCCTGTCTTCTTGCATACAATCTCAAGATCTACTTTTGATGTATTGATACTCTCACTCTGCTATTCAATTAAAACCAAACTAATAAACAGCAAAAATAAACCTTGCAGAAAAACTCCTTGGTTAGTATATTGAAAAATGTGAACTTGCTGCACAGTAAAGAGAAAACCTTATATTGATCTGTGTATTTGTTTCGGTGATCCTTCAGGTTTCTATACCAATAACAGAAGGTCTAGATCCTATAGCAATGTTGACTGACGATGCTACAATTGCAACCTGGAATAATGAAGGCTTGCCTAGTGACAGGATATCAACAGAAAATGCCACTATTTTGACCAACTGTGAACGCTGGCCACTCATGATTGATCCACAGCAACAAGGGATCAAGTGGATTAAGAACAAATCTGGAAGTGAGCTGAAAGTTATCCACATAGGACAGAAAAGGTAAATGGCCTGAAGATAACTTAAATGGATGACTTTTGTGAAAAAGAAAATTACATTTTTAATTTAAAATATGTTCATTCTGTTCTTACAAATTCAAATGTGATTTGTGAATCTTATTTTTAAAGTTATTTAGACATCATTGAGCGTGCACTAAGTTGTGGTGATACCATACTGATTGAAAACCTGGAGGAAACAGTTGACCCAGTTCTCAATCCAGTACTTGCCCGCAACACAATTAAAAAAGGGAGGTAAGTATTCTGATTAACTAACTTGTCAATAACTTACTTATCGGGCAACAATTCTAAATACAATAACTTACAGAGTGTCTTGATACCTGCTGTTAGTCATTTGCCGTCTACAACTGTGACTTGATGAAATCTTTTCTCTCTGCCTTCTTTATCCATGGTATAATTGTCTATTTTGTGTAAAACAGAGGATGAAGTGTTCCATTATAGCAAGTTCTTGTTCTCTTGCACTTTACATAAAATTTGAGGGATTTGTTAAGGAGATGGAAAGGGCAGCAGAATTCTGCCTGAAACAGAGAGGGGAAAAAAATCAGAAGCCACATTACCACAATAGCAAGTCATAAATATAGAAATGTTAGATAGAATAGCTATATTGAATTTCTCAGAATAAGACATACATGCAGCCTATGCAAGCATTGGTTTAGTTAATAGCACACTCATCTCTGATTCATATGGTTATGGATTCAATTGGTTCAAGTCCCACTCTGGGACTCTAGCCCAAAAATCAAAACTAACAATCGGCTGCAATACTGAAGGAATACACTATTGGAGATATAGTTTTTCAGATGAGACATTAAACTGAGGCCTCATTTGCCTTTTCTCGTGAATATATAAGGTCCCGTGACACATTTCAAAGAAGAGCATAGGAGTTACCTCAGAATCCTAGCCAGATCAATATATATGACTCAAACACCACAAAACAGATCTCTTGGTCACTATCACACTGCTGTTTGTTGGAGCATGTTGTGTAGAAGTTGGCTGCTGCCTTTCTAACATTGCAATAGTTATTGCACTTTAAAAGTAGTTAATTTGCTTTAGGACTTTAGGTGCTTTAGTTATGATAGACACCATGTAAATACAAGTCTTTCTGTACTTTCTTGCATATATTCCACATTATTTGTTTTAAAAAAAAGTCAGGCCTGGATCGTAGGATACAATAATTTGTTTACCATCCATAAGAAGAGATGAACACTAAAGTAAATAATAATAAATTGTACGATAAGAAACTAACCTGGTATGAATAGGCTTGTGTTATGACTGTACTGGGCAAGATGATAGTTTAAAGGCCACAGAGAATCATTGAGTACTTGGGTCTTTTAAAATGCATCCTGATAAGGATATGTGACAAAATAATGGAATTGTTCCAGCACAGAAGGAGCTCATTTAGCCCAACATGGGCCCACCTTTTGCTAAAAGTAAAAGCTCATTGAGCTCCACTTCCTGCATTTTCCTCATATTACTATTATCCCAGCTGCAGGTAATAATGGGCAAGTCAGATCCAAAAGTGAAACCTGACTTGACAGATAATGAGTTTTGTTTTTGCAATTTGGTTCTTGTGGTGGTCAGCCATGAACCTATTCACACGAGGCTAGCAATGTACTTGTGTTAAAAGAACGTATTTAGAGAAAAGTGCAGAAGTGAAATGGTCCTTTATTGTTTTCTAGCTCTGACCAAGTAGAACTGACTTTGACCCTTCCGGGACATATCTTCTTTCCAGCCGTAATGTTCTCCTTTTTGTTAACTGATACTCCATCTTCTTTCTTTCCTTCTTTATCTCTTTATCTTTCCTGAACTTGTACCCAGTGATATTTGGTATCTAGTCCTTCTTTGATCCATGTTTCTGTTACCACTGTAATATTGTATTCACACATGCCTAATGGCACCTGCAGCCCATCAAACTTATTTGCCATGCTTTTCATGTTCTCATGCATGCATGGTAACTTAGACTTTGTTTCATTCCCTCTTCCTCTGACTGTATGTTGTATACTATTTCAAACTCCAGTACTTTGTGTCTCTCAATTATGTTTTTTATACATATTATTTTTTCTTACTATTTTTCTGTACCCACATCCCTGCCACATTGACTTAAAGCTCCCCAGTAGCTCAAGTAAATTTCCCTCATTTTTGGGTACAAGCCACTTTCAATGGACTGCAAATATTTGGGTCTTGGTCCAGCTCGAAATTGAATATACAGGTGGAACACATTTTGTGTACAGACTAAATAATCCATGCTTGGATACCAGGTATTTGATCAATCACCTTATTATTGATCATGTCATTTATTGATCAGTTTTTTTTAGGCTACTCCTGTGTGTTCCCGGGTGACTCTGTATGGCTGCTTGTGTTCTTTCAAAAACAGAATGCTGCCAAAATAGTTAAGAAACATTGCAATTGTGTTACTTTGCTAAAAAATAAATACAAATACTTCCTGCTAAGTGTTTCACAAGTAGTTATTTAATAATCACAGTTAATTTATTCTAAAAATATCACATTAAAATGGAATTACTGAACTACAAGTATTTTTATTAAACTCAAACTATTAAATGTGTGTCATTGACAATTTTCAATGCAGTTTTTTCTATTTTAAAATAAATGTCAAGTCGACTGATGCAATTATATGTTTAATAGGTTTTAGAGGAGTACATTAATGTTAAATATTCCTGCCAGAACTACTACTACTTGTGAATAATAAATGAGATTGTCACTGTCATTGGCAAAGCCAGCATTTGTTGCCTGTCACTAATTACTGAGTGCCTTGCTGGGCCATTTCAGAGGGCAGATCAGAGTCAGCCTGGGTATGGAGTCATGTGTAGGCTAGACCATGCGAGGATGGTGGATTTTCTTCCCTAAAGGACATCAATGAACCTGGTGGCTTTTTACAGCAATGGTTGTTATGGTCACCAATATAAAGCCATGAGCACTTTACGTTGTACATTTTTAATTAATTGAACTCAGTTTCTAAAAAGCACCTTGGTGAGATTTGACCTGATGATCATAAAGCATTAACCTGGGATTGTGGATTACTAGTCCAATGACTCTATTGTTTTCCCTACAATACAGTGCTTTTATTTATTAGTGAATAATTTCCAGTGCATTATTTCCAGGTAGTGTGTCACAGCTGCAGAATGAAAAGAATTGGAGCAATGAGATGAGAGTTCTGAAGAGCTGCTTAAATAAAAGCACATTCATGGAATTCTTCATGCTTAAATACCTCCTTCTCCAACTATGGTTAAAGTATAATTTAGCATCTAAACATCTAATTGTTCGATATATGTTCACATTCATGCGACTGAACAAAAGTGATAGAGAAACTATGGGTAAAATTTAACATGTTCAAATGGTCACCATTGTCACAGAAGTAAATAGACTGCAGTTATTCATTTTAAATTGAAAGATTACAAACAAGATTACACTGTATAACTTACAAAAAAGTCATTTCAGATAGTCATGGGCAAGGCATTAGAAGGCAAAATAATTGGGGTGGCACGGTGGCTCAGTGGTCAGCACTGCTGCCTCACAGCACCAGGGACCTGGGTTCAATTCCCACCTTGGGCGACTGTGTGGAGTTTGCACATTCTCCCCATGTCTGCGTGGGTTTCCCTCGGGTGCTCCCACAAATCCAAAAATGTGCAGATTAGGTGAATTGGCCATGCTAAATTGCCCACAGTGTTGGGTGGATTATAGGGGGGTTGAGTTTCTCTTCGGAGGGTCAGTATGGACTTGTTGGGCCGAAGGGCCTGCTTCCGCACTGTAGGGATTCTAATCTAATTGTGGAGTTGAATAAATTTTCATATGTTGGAGAAGCAGGGGAGAAAATCAGAAACATGCCATAATACTATTGTAACAGCACTGTTCAGACCCGCAGAGTGCTCAAAAGAAAGATGATTTACTCAAGTAAATTTGGGGAAAGAAGGTGAAATCTCCATGTGTAGTTGCATTGTCATTATGTGCTTGCATGGGAGAATCAAAATAATGTTGGTGCACATTTTAATTTCCAACAGAAATTGCCCTCTGCTTGGAACTTGATTCATAAAATTATTCATTATTTTATCTTTTCACAGACCAAACATTGTGGTTTAGTTATATTTTAAAGAGAAAGTATAGAACTTTTGTGGAGCTGTTTCTGCTCTGATACTGAAAATGCAACAGGAAAGCCTTATTGTGTAAACCTGCTTTGAGGACATTTTGTGCTATAGTGCTATTCTAGTTTGTAAGTGTCTTAAGTTTTTTTTCTGAATTCATCTTATACGTTTGCTTATGTTGTCCTTGTTACTACCATTGCTGCATCTTTTTCTCTGATTAGTAATAGCTACAGAGAGGTTAATGAAGAATTTTGCACACACTACGAATTGAACTTCATTAATAATTGGAATGTTGCAGAGTGTGAAGTAATGAATACTAATTATTCTTTTCATGTCTTACATTACCCTACAGGCCAATCCATCAGCACAGACTTAAATTTGTTTTAGTAATGTTCTATCAATAGTGCATTAATTATGTTTTGAGAAGAAATGCAGTTGAACTTGTCCTATCAGCATCAATTTGTAGTTAGTGACTAAACCCACGCAATTTGCAACAGTCTTGAGAGAAAGGCATGCACTGAAAAATAATATTTCTGTGTAGTAAACTTGAACAGACTGTGATGAAAGTCAAACAGGACAGCAGTAATGCAGAATTGTACACAAATAAGTTCATGAAATGAGCCTCACCTGTGAACCTAATGCACCAAGCATTTATGACTCATGAAGAATTAAAGGTTTGCACTGAGTCAAAATTGAGTTCTCTCTTCACCAAAGTGGAGAAAATTGAAGGAATCTAATTGTGGTTCCTCAATTTACCTGATTTTCAGACCTCGTTTGATAGCATGAACTAGGATCCTGTACTGAACAGAAATGCTTATTACGAATACCTATCTACAGGTAAGTAGTTATAAATCATCAGCATGTTACTCAACTAATTGAAAATCTAATCCCCCCCATAAACTCCCCCTTATAAACAAGCTGTTCAGTTCTGAAGAAAGGGCACTGGACCCGAAACGTTAACTCTGATTTCTCTCCACAGGTGCTACCAGACCTGCTGAGTTTTTCCAGCAATTTCTGTTTCTGATTTCTGGCATCTGCAGTATCTTTTTTTGCCAAGTTGTTCTGTTAGCTGACAACCACTCGCACAGTTGTTGGTAGGCAAAAGGTCTCCATAATCGGTGATCAGTCACAAAGCCATAGATCATAAACCTACTTGTTGCCAACAACAGCTGAATCTGTACACCCTCCTCATCTCCAAATTGACAGCAACTCAAATTTCAATGCTACTTGTTCAAACAGATACTTGCTTTCAAACATACCCTTTTAAACACGGATTTTAAAATCTGTCTCCTTTCAATTTTTTTTATATAAAGCACAGAATAAAAAGACACAATCCTTATGGTGGGATCAGCCTAAATATTAGACTGCCACGTTTATTACCCTGATTCTCCCATCAATTGCCAAGAGCCTTTACAAAGGCATCTAGCAGTTACCTGAATCAAGTCATAGCCTATACAGTTATATAACATATACAGTAATAGAAGTCAAGATCTTCTGACATACATAGGACCTGACTGCCATTCTGAGGTATGAATAGGTAGAGTATACACCATCTGTAATGTGCCTATTTGTACTGAACAGTGTGTGCCCTCTAGATGCTGCTCAGGAGGTATTTCATGAAATCTCTCCTCTTTTTGACACCTCAGAAATGTCTGGGTTCCAGCTGTCCAATTCCTACAGTGAGATCATCTCTCCTAAACACCAGGCTCTGGTTGTCAGTCAGCTCAACACTGGAACCAGAATTGATTGCCCGCCTTCCTAAGATCCCATTTAACAAACAAAGCTCTCTGCCAGAATGAGAATAATGTCAAAGTCTGAGAGTGGTTTAGCAGTTGATGCACTGCATCCACCACCAAGTTGCCCTCTGCTAGTGTTTAAACTTGGTCTTTCAGTTGTTGTGCAAGAGGTAAGTGATGTTAATAATAGAAATATTAGGAATTACCTTAACAACTGAGAGAAAGATTGCCTGAAAAGTAGCAAAAATAAAAGACCATCTCATTCCATGCACTCTTTCTCATGAACCTGAAGTGTTTAAATGAGACCTAGTCTTTCCAGAAATCTTAACTTCACATTGGTCAGCCTCAAGAATGCTCCTTGGCCTCTGTTAAAATTGGGACTAAGCTATACCATTCCTTATGCTAAGCCAAAAAGGTAAAGAGCAAATATATTAAAATATAATTAAAAATGGCAACATCGATTCATAGGAAATAAGAGTGCAGAAAGCAGCCATTTGGCCCATCCTGTCTGTGGCAGCCAATAAGTAGTCACCTGGCTTCATCCCATTTTCTACTTGTTGTCACCTTGTAAGTTGTGACAGATCAAGTGCATTATATCAAAGAAATTGAATTATTCATTTATTCCTTAGATATATTAAGATTGGTGACAAAGAGTGTGAATTTAACAGCCATTTCCGACTCATTCTTCATACAAAGTTGGCCAACCCTCACTACAAACCCGAGATGCAAGCTCAGACTACCCTCATTAATTTTACTGTCACAAGAGATGGACTCGAAGATCAACTGTTGGCTGATGTGGTCAGCACTGAGAGACCAGATCTAGAACACCTGAAGGTACTGTACTGTGAGGTGAAAGATTATTCGGAATGGATCAGAAATAGCTCTAATTCTGTCAGGTGCAATTTCAGGTTCCTTTCCCTTTTATTTAATTGGGTTTGTCTTTATTCAATTTCAATTTAAGGGGAAAATTTTTATTGCTGGAGGAGGCAAGGCAAGAGGCAGTGGCAAGGTTATGAAATTCATGCAGTCATGCCTGTTTGAAAGGATAACTTAGGGTCATTTTGCAAAATGGTAGTTTGGTTAGGAGCTGTCCTCCTAACAACCACAGTTAATCAATGCTCAAGTTAACAAAAGTACTGAGGCCCCACTCTTCCTTTGGATCACAACCCCCCACCGCCCCCCCCACCCCCACCCGCACCTCCCACCAACAATTAGAGATGGCTCCTATTGGGAGTTGTGGTGGGGAAGCAGTTGGCATTTAAATCCTCCCTCACCCTTTCTCCCCCTATTCCCACCTTCAACTCCTGCACTTGTATGCAGCTTATATACAACTAAATCTGCAGCCCACCCTTTGGAGAGATTTCACTCATTGGCTTTTTGAAAGGTATTTCTGGGAGAAATTGAAGAATTTGAAGGAGTTTTAGACACTTTCAGGGGTCTCAGTGCCATCTTGGTTCTCTCTCTCTGTCCTACCTTCTCTCTCTCTCTCTCTTCCCCTCCTCTCACTCACCTATATTAGCACACCCTGTATCTGAATGGTAGGATGTCACTGTCTTTGCTGAAGGGTGTCTTATTGACCCTCCAGCCTTTGAGCCCACTCTTCATCCCTAATTGAAAAGTCATTGAATGGCCATTCTTCCAAAAATTTAATTGGAGTCTTAACACTGGAGCAAAAGCTTTGCCTTGTATGTTTAAAATAGCATCCAAAAATATAATTGCAGTCACTAATGAAAGGAGAAATCATTTCAAATTGCATTACCCAGTTATTAAGGGTGGAATCTTACTGGGGTCTACATGACGAAGACTATGGAAAAGTGTGTGTCAGAAATCAGCAACAAGTACAACAAGGCCAATCTCAATGTCAAGATCATCTCACTCCATCTTTTAAGCTTTCACAAGCAGCATGGTAAGATTCTAATTGGGCAGCAGCAAGACGCTAACTGAAGGGTTTAATGCTTCATCAACTCCACAACTAGCTTCATTAATATTCAGACTCCAGTCTTACCAAACTTACAAAACAGGTTTGGTTCAGCAAACCCTGAGATGGATACCAGAGCGGGTACCTGGATGAATCAACTCGTCACTTGCCCTGAAGCACCTCCATGTTGCTTGCTGTGAAATCACAGCTTCAGGTACATTCCGCAGGCATGATGTGAAAGCACTCCTCCATCACTGACATGGGCTGCCTGTATCTGCCCGCCCACCAGAACCATCCTGGTACTTCTAATGTCACTGGCAGTGTGCTCTGGAAGCCCACTCTTTGAGTCATAGAGATGTGCAACATGGAAACAGACCCTTCAGTCCAACCCATCCATGCCGAACAGATATCCCAACCCAACCTAGTCCCACCTGCCAGCACCCAGCCCATATCCCTCCAAACCCTTCCTATTCATATACCCATCCAAATGCCTCTTAAATGTTGCAATTGTACCAGCCTCCACCACTTCCTCTGGCAGCTCATTCCATACGCGTACCACCCTCTGCGTGAAAAAGTTGCCCCGTCGGTCTCTTTTATATCTTTCCCCTCTCACCCTAAACCTCTGCCCTCTAGTTCTGGACTCCCCGACCCCAGGGAAAAGACTTTGCCTATTTACCCTATCCATACCCCTCATAATTTTGTAAACTCTATAAGGTCACCCCTCAGCCTCCGATGCTCCAGGGAAAACAGCCCCAGCCTGTTGAGCCTCTCCCTATAGCTCAAATCCTTCAACCCTGGCAACATCCTTGTAAATCTTTTCTGAATCCTTTCAAGTTTCACAACATCTTTCCGATAGACCAGAATTGCACGCAATATTCCAACAGTGGCCGAACCAATGTCCTGTTAAGCCACAACATGACCTCCCAACTCCTGTACTCAATACTCTGACCAGTAAAGGAAAGCATGCCAAATGCCTTCTACACTATTCTATCTACCTGCAATATAAATTTATTTTTAAAATTTACATTGCTGCCATTTTAAGTATGGAGCTTGATTCTTAAATTCAGTACCTAAACAGAATAAGAGTCATAGAGATGTGCAGCATGGAAGCAGAACCTTCGGTACAACCCATCCATGCCGACCAGATATCCCAACCCAATCTAGTCCCACCTGCCAGCACCCGGCCCATATCCCTCCAAACCCTTCCTATTCATATACCCATCCAAATGCCTCTTAATGTTGTAATTGTACCATCCTCCACCACTTCCTCTGGCAGCTCATTCCATAACTGTACCACCCTCTGTGTCAAAAAGTTGCCCCTTAGATCTCTTTTATATCTTTCCCCTCTCATCCTAAACCTATGCCCTCTAGTTCTGGACTCCCCGACCCCAGGGAAAAGACTTTGCCTATTTAGCCTATCTATGCCTCAGACATAAGGTCACCACTCAGCCTCAGACGCTCCAGGGAAAAGAGCCCCAGCCTGTTCAGCCTCTCCCTATAGCTCAAATAAAAAGGACTAATAATGATATGTTGGAACCATTTTTTTAAAGTAGGATTTGCTTATGGGTCACTCCAAAGTCCAGTTATTCCACTGTACTAACTGTTTTGTTTTCTGTCTACAGTCTGAATTAACCAAGCAGCAGAATCATTTTAAAATTGAACTGAAAAGACTAGAAGATGAGCTCCTTACCCGTTTGTCTGCTGCAGAGGGTAATTTTCTTGGTGACACAGAACTGGTGGAAAGGCTAGAGACAACTAAACTAACAGCAGCAGAAATTGAGCAGAAGGTAAAGCAATGGCCATTGTTTCAGGAGATCCATTACATTGCATAAACCATGTTCTAGAACCTAAAACCTGTAGAATTTCTGAAATTCAGCTGTCTGCAAAATTGGAAAACTAATTATTGTAATGGTACAGAATTCTTACTGTAACCGCTATTGTCCAGAAAAGCCTCTATTGAATGGCAGTTACTTGCAAGAGACACAGAAAATATGTGGATTCTGATAGGGCATAAAATCATTGGGTGATAAATTTTTCATGGGTGTAGTGCAGAACATACAGTAGCAAATCAACAGCCTAGTTTAAATTCTGTTTAATTTTCTATTCTTTAAAAGGGACACCAGGGAGACTTCCTGCTTAGAATCACATTAGCAGATGCTGAGCACCACACAGAATTCATTTGCTGCCTTTCCATACTGCTTACTGCTACACAGCTAATTGATGAGAACATAGCTAGCTATATGTTAGTACTTGATACATTTACTAAAGCCTGTGGTAAGTGCTGTGTCGTATGCTGTTGAAATTACTTTTGTGGATTTGCCACCTGAGGTAGACTTTGAGGAACCAAATCGTGGCAGGGAGAATGGGAGCAACGGAGAGGGGTTTGGGAAGAACATTCCAATAGTATGCAGTATCCAATCAAGGAGGATTGTTAATGCTTTGTCACTATTGAATTCTGAATGTTTAAGAACAACTTTACACAGTACAATTCAATACTCCTGCAAGATTAGGAGGGGTGTACAATGTGAGTTTGCTCATGTAAGTTTAAACTGGGAATCTCTGTTGTACAGGTGAATGAAGCAAAGGAAAATGAACTGAGGATCAATGAGGCTCGCGAATACTATCGGCCAGCAGCAGCAAGGGCATCGCTTCTTTACTTCATCATCAATGATCTCAGGAAAATGAATCCCATTTATCAATTTTCTCTCAAGGTATAAAATAACTCAAAATTAAAATAGGAATAGAAGTAATACTTGCAGCTGCTTGAGTCTTCTCTACCATTTATTAAGATCATGGATATTTATATTTTGAGTTTCCGTTGCCCACAATAACCCTTGGTTCTCCTGTCTTAACAATAATTTGTCCATCTCTGTCTTAAAAGTATTTAATGATCGACTTCCTCTGCTGTCTAAGACACTAATTTCTAAAGTCACATAATTCTACATGAGACGTTTCTCCTCCTCTTTGACCTGAAAGGGTGACCCTTAATTTTAAAATAGTATCCCCTAGTCCTGGCCTTAACCATAAGAGGAAACCTCCTTTCCACATCCAACTTGTGAAGACCACTCAGAATGTTATATACTTCAATTAGCAAACTCCTCACACTTCTCCACTCCAGTGGAACCAAACCCAGCCTGTCTAACCTGTCTATGTAAGGCAAACATCTTCCAAACTGAGTCCAATACTCTACATCCTTCCCGAAATACGGAGACCATACTGCACACAGTATTCGAGACGTGGCCTGACTAATGCCCTGTGTAACAGAAACATAACATGCTTACTTTTAGGTTCAATTTCTATTGTAATAAAGAAAGCACTCCAATCACATTGCTGATTATATGCTGCACTTGCAGACTAAAGTTTTGTGATTCATGCACTGGAACATTTAAAACCCTCTCCACTTCATAATTTCAGAGTTGATTTCAGTTGTAATAACCCTCTGCTTTTCCAGTCTCCCTGCTAAAGTGAGAAACTTCACATTTTCCTACGTTATACTCCATCTGCCATATTTTTGTCCACAAACTGGCACTATCTATATCATCTACCAATCTTCTATCCGTGCAACTAAGTTAACCCCTACACATGAGCTGTTATTTTCCACAGTTAGTTTTGAAGTGGCATCTCATCAAATTTCCTAAGAAATCCTAAGTATAGTATGCCTACAGATTCCCGACATTTTGCACAGAACAAAGCAGGTCAGAAAACAGAGTTTACATTATACTGGGCATTGTTGACTTGGCATTCTGCAATGAGCAGAGTGTTGCAAAGATCACTGCGTGAGCCTATTGCTTTGATAAAGGAACTGGGTGTAATGTATTCCAACCAACTGATGTTAAGCTAGTGCAAAGGATGCAAAATGTGTTTTTTTGTTTCAGTCTGCTTTAACAATGTTAGAACATAAGTGTAAATATGATTAGATTAGATTACATTACATTACATTATAGAAACAGGCCCTTCGGCCCAACAAGTCCACACCGACCCGCCGAAGCGTAACCCACCCATACCCCTACATTTACCCCTTACCTAACACTACGGGCAATTTAGCATGGCCAATTCACCTGACCTGCACATCTTTGGACTGTGGGAGGAAACCAGAGCACCCGGAGGAAACCCACGCAGACACGGGGAGAATGTGCAAACTCCACAAAGTCAGTCACCTGAGGCGGGAATTGAACCTGGGTCTCTGGTGCTGTGAGGCGCTGTGATTTCATTGACAGTAGAGTCACTGACAGTTATATTAAATTAAAGTAAACATGAACACTTTTGGATTATATTTCATTAGAAGCAGGATCTTTCATCCTCTTTGGAATCTGCTTCGGTGTCATTACCTCATTAGACATCTTGCCCCATGTGCAGGTTGAGAATCTACCTGTTTAGTCACTGGTTTTGCCTTACCAAAATGCAATGCCTCACAATTATCTAAATTAAACTCCGTCTGCCATTCCTGGGCCCATTTGATCAAGTTCCCATGATATAACTGTCCGTTACACCAGCAATTTTGGTATCATTTGGAAACCTACTAATGTACAGAGGAACCTCAATTATCCGAACAAGATGGACAGGCACAATTTCGTTCGGATAATTGATTATTTGGTTAATTGATTCAATGCCTCTCCTCTGGTGTTCGGAGTTTTCTGAAGTTTCCTTATTTCTCGCTCTGCCTGCCTTGCTCCTTCTCTCTGTCTCAGGGTTTGTTTCTGAGCAGACACACACTTGTGTGAAAGGGACCTACAGCATTGCTGAAGCCTCCCCATCTATCTTCACCCCCCCACCCCCCACCACCCCCACCCCGCAATCAGTTCAATGAGATTGTCACAGCAAGCACTAGCTATGTCCTCTTCCCATTCAGGTAAAAACAATGACTGCAGATGCTGGAAACCAGAGTTTAAATTAGAATGGTGCTGGAAAAGCACAGCAGTTCAGGCAGCATCCGAGAAGCAGTAAAATCGACATTTCGGGCAAAAGCCCTTCATCAGGAATACAGCCAGAGTGCCTGAAGGGTGGAGAGATAAATGAGAGGAGGGTGGGGAGAAAGTAGTTCAGCAAGTCTGACAGCATCTATGAAGAGAACCTTTTTGGGTCTGGTGACTCTTCCTCAGAACATTCTGCGAAAGGGTCACTGGACCCAAAACGTTAACTCTGAAATCTCTTCACAGATGCTGCCAGACCTGCTGAGCTTTTCCAGCGATTTGTTTTTGTTTCTGATTTGCAGCATTCACAGTGCTTTCAGTTTTGATTTTTAATTACTCCCTCATTTGCAATCTCTTTTTTGAAACAAGTTTAGCTCTAACTCCCCATGCAAATATCAAAATGTCATCATAGCAAGGCTAATAGATATCACACCCCAGCTCTTTAGCTAAAGAAGTATACCTGCTGTTTCATGGTCTTAGATTACTAGCTCTTCGCCTCTTAACTCAATATGTCACTAATCTTTTAAGGATAATGGACACAAAGCTTGCTTTAATTGTATGTATTCCGTTTACTATAGTTAACTTGTAGTTTTAAGAATTAAAATTTATGTTTTAAACCTAAAAGATACATTTGTAAACATATGAACCATAATTTAAGTTTTCAGCACATGATGTGCAATCAACTGTGCTGTTTTGAATGTTGAAGTAAACTGCTGAAACACACCTACTTTCTCAACAATGCAGATTATAGCAACAAACAGCAAAAGGTTCATTTAATGTACACAATATATCCTTAGTATAAGTCAGGTTTCTAAGACTACACAAATGTTAGGGTTATCTTTTGAAAAAGTTGAAATCCACACTTTATCATTGGCTTGCTATTGCAAAGTTGCTAGGTCAGCACTTATGCAAACTCCGTTCCCAAAATGTAAATTCAAAAGTGCCAAAAGTACTTGCGCAGAGATGAGGAGCTGCATAGCCAATAGTCAGTGATGTGCCATTCTATGAGTTTATGGAGTAGGTTTGTGTATTTAAGAGATGGCTAGGTATAGCACTTGAGGTGAATGGGATCAAAGGTTGTGGGGAGAAAGCAGGATTGGGCTATTGAGTTTGAAGATCGGCCATGATTTGTGATGAATGGCAGAGCAGACTTGAAAGGCCTCCTCCTGCTCCTATCTTCAATGTTTCTTTGTAAATGATTCCAATGGAAACTGTGTGATAAGCGCACAGAACTTGGGTTTTTGGGTAAGCAGGGATTGACTAAGTATACAGGATAAGTGAAAATGAATGATGTTTTGTCAAAATACAGGAGTTGGCTTTTGCATATGATTGCTCATTACTCAAATAAACATAGTTAAATTTCTTTGATGACAACATATACTATCAGAACATCAGGAAATTGTTCCATCCATTAATTTTGAGGGACAGAAAGCCACGGAAAGCATAATCACAGTTTATCTGTGTTGTATTTTCCATGGCGGAACAATGCATTACAAAATAATTTCTCACAGGGTCATCTTTTTGCCTTATCCGAAGGAGATACAGCAGGTTCAAAGGTTGATAGTTTAACTGGTTAATTCCATGTTCTCTTGAGAATTATTAAATAATGTATAAATGAGAGTTAAAAAAATAGTAAACACAGGCCAGCACTGTTGTGCCATGAAGAATAATGAGGCATACCAACCATGGGCTGTTCAGGAAGAGAAAAAAAAAGAGGAAAAGACTTACCAAAACGAGCTCCCAACCCCTCTTTATATGCAATACAACATGACATTCACACTAATGCCTGTTGGATAACTGACATTTCTTTAATTTTCTTTAGGCCTTTAACATTGTATTTCATAAAGCTATTGAATGGACAGAACAATCGGAGGACCTGAAGGAGCGAGTAGCAAACCTAACAGACTCCATCACATATTCTGTGTTTCTCTATACCAGCAGAGGCCTCTTTGAAAGAGACAAGATTGTATTTATTTCTCACACAACTTTCCAGGTAATTTATTTTGTGCAAATTGTCACTGGTGTTTCAATCATTCCAAGTGTTTTGTGGCCTGATTCACTACATTTCCGCATTGTATGTGATCAGTAAATATTGGAATTTACCATCCACGGGCAGAATAGATTATCAAAACCCTTGCATCTTCATTAATAATGTACTAAATAAAAACTGAAAGAACTAAGAGTGCTGTAAATCAGAAACAAAACCAAAAGTTTCTGGAAAAGCTCAAGTCTGGCAGCATCTGTGAAGAGAAATCAGAGTTAACATTTCAGGTCCAATGACCCTCAGAACTTCCTGTCTCTTTCAAAGAGAACTTCTGAGGAAGGTCACCAGACCCGAAATGTTAATTCTGATTTCTCTTCATAGATGCTGTCAGACCTGCTGAGGTTTTCCAGCAATCTCTGTTTTTGTTTCTTTAATAATGTATTTATCAGAATGCTTAACACTGAGTGTTAATTGTACGATAATTTGCTTCTATTGATGTTGCTAATGAGATTGCTCTGTATTCCGTCAGTAACTTCATCATAGATTACTTATTTGCAAGTCAGAAATCCTAGATGAGTTTGATCCTTTAATTCACTGTTGGCAGAAATGTATTTAAGTCTCTAACTAGTTCATAGCGAGTAATTTTTATGTTATGTTTTCCAGTTTAACACATTAATAGAAAGCTGAGTTGAAAGCTAGGTTTTGTAAATATGTGGCAGCCTGCAATGAAAACTATTTGAAATTGAAATTATTTGCAATTGTTTGCGATTTCACTACAGCCTCCAACAATAAAACAAATAATCTTGACAAATTCTTTGAAAAAGGAGCAACTGTTAGAGTACAGTTATATGTTGAATGTCTGTCATATTCTGAATAACCTGGTGATTCTGAAACAAGATCAGCCAAAGTACTGTGAAATTTGTCATTGCAGAGTCCCAGCAGCAACATTTCTCAAAATGTTTTCTATTTCATAATTAACCGTACACTTGTTCTTTAAATACTACTTGTTGAAATTTTGCCCTATAAACCATTTTTAGAAAGGACAGCAGAACATTCTTCAAGAAACAGGAAAGCCTCCTACAATTGCACATGGAGTTCATGAAATAATACTTCCATTTTAAAAATGTCCAAAATTTTGCCAGCAGGTGTGACTCTCAAATAGATGTGATAGGCTGAAAAACAAGGGCTGTGAAGTTTTCTAAGGGTGCCCTCAATTAAGAAGACCGGGCAACTGTTTTGGGAACGGAGTGCATAAGTTCCCTGCAGTGTTCAAATCAGAGAAAGTGATTGTTTTGAGCAATATGAGCCATAGAGTCATAGAGATGTACAGCATGGAAACAGACCCTTTGGTCCAACCCGTCCATGCCGACCAGATATCCCAACCCAATCTAGTCCCACCTGCCAGCACCCGGCCCATATCCCTCAAAACCCTTCCAATTCATATATCCATCCAAATGCCTTTTAAATGTTGCAATTGTACCAGCCTCCACCACTTCCTCTGGCAGCTCATTCCATACACGTATCACCATCTGCATGAAAACTTTGCCCTTTTGGTCTCTTTTATATCTTTCCTTTCTCACCCTAAACCTATGCCTTCTAGTTCTGGAATCCTAGACCCCAGGGAAAAGACTTTGTCTATTTATCTTTTCCATGCCCCTCATAATTTTGTAAACCTCTATAAGGTCACCCCTCAGCCTCCAACATATTTGATAAAATTATATCTTTTTTACTGCCACATACTTCCTCATCTCAGTAAATTTGCTTTGCAGTTAAAAAGGCTGTTTGACTTTCAATGTGACAGCTTTCCACGGAACTTTCGGAAAAGTGTAATTACAAACAAAAGGTTTTCTGTCATCATGCACACACTGTCAGAAGCCTAAGCAAGTATCAGGTCCAGTGAAGAATCATAGTGAGCTAAAATGTCCCTTTATTGTTATTGAATATGCTTGAAAAGGACAGGAAAAGCCTCACACAGAACATTTTAAATTGCTTAATTTTACAGATCCTGTTGATGAACAATGAAATAGATCCAGAAGAGCTCGACTTTTTCCTGAGATTCACTGTGGAGCAAACATACAAGAGTCCTGTTGATTTTCTCTCCACTCAATCATGGAGTGCCATCAAGGTCATTTTAGGTCGTTTGCTTTTTATTCCATTTAGCCCTGTGGGAAGCAGTTTTGTGTTTTTCACATATTTTCAATCTCTGAATACAAATAAGTTATTGTATATGTCCTATTGAATAATAGTTACCATATGTTCAGTTAGCGTACTTAATGCTTAAGATAAATCTACATGATCTTAATCAGGACCTCCTATTCTCTTTATTCTGAAAGAAAATAGATTGTATGAATATTGTTTTCACATGTGTCATAAAGGATAGTCTAGGCAAAGGGAGGAGTAAAAACTGAACAAGAAACATATTCATATATTGGAAAATGACAAATTTACCTTCTGTTTGAGAATTGCTCAAATATGTGAGTAGCAGTGGTATCCTAGATTATTGACTGTGGAGGGAGATAATTCTGTGTACAGCCTTGTGTTAAGCTTAATGGTGTAAATGGTTGGCACAATGTTATTTAAAAAGGTAATCCTACCAACAACTGAGACTCAGATGTTTCTTTAGATCATTACCCAGCACACCACACCTTCT
Organism: Chiloscyllium punctatum; assembly: GCF_047496795.1. NCBI lineage: Eukaryota > Metazoa > Chordata > Chondrichthyes > Orectolobiformes > Hemiscylliidae > Chiloscyllium > Chiloscyllium punctatum. Next base: position 30,163,487 of record NC_092746.1, on the reverse strand, counting down.
AAAATCCATCATCTAGATCACAGAATTGTCGTGACAAATATCGTAGTTACTAGCAGATTTTTGCGAGACGATATACAATTATACAATTCAATACACCAGAGGAACAGGCCCTTTAGACCCTCAAGTCTGTGCCGATTCTAATCCTTATTTCTCAATGGTCATCATCACGTAAAATCACAATGCCTCATGCACGCTGATGGGACCCGGCTCTGCGTCATCAGCTTCTCTCTCAACATGTCCACTGCTTTGGATTTTTTAATACTGTTTCCCCAGAATCAAACTCTGGCAAACATCTCCTCCTCTTAAATGCTGGGAAGCCTGAAGTCAGTGTCTCAATCTTGCCATAACTTATACCATTTGTTTTCACTCTCCCTGATCATTGTCTCTGAGGCTGAAACAGACTATTTGCAATCTATTTGCCCTGAGATGAGCTGCCCAATCCTGTTTCTTCTCCATCACCAGAACTCTGACTTCCACCTCCATAATATCACCCATCTCCATTCTATGTCAGCCCATCTTATCTTCAAATCTGCTCTTGAAATGTACTGTGCTTTAGTTGGCATTAGCCTCAACTAGTCCAGAGCTGTCTTTTACATCCTAAAGATTTAAAACATTGTCCATATCATAACTCATTCCATCATATTCAGCCATCATGCCTGTGCTGAGCAACCATAAAATTGAAAATTCTTGACCTTGCCTTCAAGCCCCTCAATGGCCTCAAGTCTTCCTTGCTCTGTAACTTCTTCCAGACTTGTAACCTCTCTAAGAAACCTACCTTCCTCCAATTATCATCATTTATGTATTCCATTTTCCTTGATGCTACTACTGGTGGCAATGTTTCCCTGTGTCTGGAATGGAAGTTTTTGAATTACTTCCTAAATGTCCTCACCTCTCTCTTCTTAAAAGCTATGCCTATGACCATGCATTTGGTGACTTATCCTAATATCTATTTGTGTCTCTGTCCAATTTTGTCTTATGATATTCAGTGAAATGTCTTGAGATGCTTTTCTAGTTGAAGTGTAGATATATGTTGGTTTAAAAAAAAGCTCATTTGTTCAAAATACATTAGAGTAGGTATAGTCAAGGACCTTCAAATTCTGGTCATCCATAAGTGGTATAAAATCTGACAAATAAACATGATGGAAGTGTATGCTTTTGAATGTTTTTAGACTATGGCAATGATGGATGAGTTTCGTGGATTAGACAGAGATATTGAAGGCTCAGCCAAACGCTGGAAGAAGTTTGTTGAATCAGAATGTCCTGAAAAGGAGAAATTTCCTCAGGAGTGGAAAAAGAAGAGCTCACTTCAGAAACTTATTATGCTTAGAGCCCTGAGACCAGACAGGATGACATATGCCGTGAGGTAATTGCTCCAAATTGCATAAAGAATATATATATATAATTATTTGAAGGCTTAACTACTAGGTTTTTCAAAACATGCAACATTAACGTCAAGTTAATCCATCACTAGAGCTCTGCATTGTTGATCTTTATTGATTTCTGGTTGGATTACCTTTCCTACTGGACATTTGTACCTTATGGGAATGTAAATTTGTGGTAGACCATGTATTAAATCATTAAATGATTTCCATTGTTTATCTGCTATCATACACTTTAACGTACTTTCCCAATTTACCCAAATCAGTTTGCCTCTTGTACCTTCACGATTTACTTTGTTTAGATTTAAGACCCTACTTTTGAATTGAACTACATTACTGTCAAACTTGATCTCAAATTCTAACATAATATGGTCAGTCTTCACTGAAGGCTCCTTTACAATGAGATTATTAATTCACCCTTTCTCATTGCACAATCCTAGATCAAAATAGCCTGTTCTCCAGTTAGTTCCTTGACACAATTTCAGAGTGTTCCAGAAATTATCTTGCGTGCATTCTAGAAATTCATACTCCATGGTAATACTGTTCATTAGATTTGCCCAGTCAATATGTAGTTTGAAGTTCCGTGTTACATGCACTTCAAATTTATTGTGCCCTTCATTACCACTGTTACTCGATGGCCTAACAACAATTTCCACAAATGTTTGCTACCTCTTGCTGTTTCGTAGTTGCACCCAATCTAAGACCCTCACCCGCTAATATACTGATTTCCCTCTTTTAATTCCCTCCTTTATTTTTTTGCCTATCCTTCTTAAGTACTGAATACACTTGAGTTCCTAGCTTGGTCACCTTGCAGCTAAGTTTTTGTAACGGCAAATAAATCACAGCTGTTTACTTCCATTTGCACCGTCAATTCATTTATATTGTTGCAATGCTGTGTGCATTCAGACAAAATCCCTTTAACTTTATTTTTTTTAAATTACTATTGCAACATTTAATATGATCTGTTGATACACACAAGTCTGTATTGCCTCTGCCCACACACAAATTATCTACATAGTATAAGCTATGTGTTTTCAGTAGATATAGAAAAAGGCTGACCAAGTTCCAGCACTGATGAGGTGCTCTTGGCTGATGATCTTTGGGTTTTGAAGACCATGAGATCCCCACCAAGGACTAGTTCACCTGCATCTTCAGAGGAACATACTTGCCCTTTGGGAGAAGAGGCAGCATGTCAGGAGTTGACAACTGGAGTAGGTGGAGTGTCAGAGAATGCGGAAAGGGGCAATAGGTGAAACACAGGAGCATTTTGAGTTGTGTTCCATCTGATTGCTCTCCAATACTACTCCTATAGCTGGCAGCTGTGAGAGCTGTGAAAGATTGCAAGCAATTTTCTTCCTTGCCCTCGTGCTCTGAGTTCTCTTCTGCAACTGAGTCAAAAACAGATCTAGTGACCTACTTTAAACCTGCTGTACTGGCAGAGTCATTCTGATAAATGCATGAGAGGTATTTAATTGCATTAGGGTCACATTGAGAGGATACATAGATTCAAATGTGAGAAATTGCATCGAAAGAGAAGGATGGGTGGTTTTGCAATGTACGTGGGGTGGGAGCTGTATTGGGCATGGTGTGACAAAGGCAGTGTGAAGGGGCACTAATGCAAAAACAGTGAATATGTAATTGCAATTCAATTTTTCTTAGTTCATTTAAGAGCATCCTGCTCTTAGCTTCCTGCACTGAAATCAGGAAATGTGGCTGCTGCTTCTTTCAGATTTCTTCATCCTCATAAGGTCTGGGGGTATCTGTGTAGGGAGAGCAGAGCTAATGTTTTGAGTCCAATGACCATTTATTAAGTTTGAAGCTCTGCTGAGTTTCTCCAGTAATTCTGTGTTTGTTTCAAATTTCCAACATCCATAGTACTTTGTTTTATTTTATTTGGTTTCCTCATCCACTTGCTTGGAGGAGTACTTCTCACCAACTCCTCAACTGTACCCAACAGTGCATTAAGCAATGCACCATTAAATTGAAGCATAGCCTTTGATCATCCTCATTCAGTTTTAAGACTTATCTGATTCAATCTCCGAACTCATTCAATTGATCCTCCAATTGCAATCGCATCATCAGAGTCCACACTGCAACCTCTATTCCTGTTAGGTTGGTGTGTTAAAATGCCACGGATAGGCAAATTGTAAGTTCTTCCACTTCCATTACCTGAAATGGTCACCCCCAGTATCCCCTCACTGTTCTCCAAGCATAGCTCAGAGTTATTATTGTGGCCTTTCTCTTGTCTGCCTTCAGTTGTACACAACTTTAACCCCCTCAAAATACAGGAAACGTTCTAGCTCCAGAGCACCACAAAAAAATCAGAGATTGTACTGATGACATGCATGTTGTTCAGTTTTCTTTTCTCTCTGTATGGCCTCTGACTTTTATTTGACTTCTACATTTGTTCCCCAAATAAGATTATCTTTTAACTGCAGTTTGGATAGGTAACTACTGGTGGTCAGGTGATTTCTTTTCAGCTAAATAGTTGTTCTTAATATCTCTGCATTTTGATTTATTATTTGGGGCATGCTTTGGCTGTCTTCTCTTATCTCCATTTCAAAGATCTCCCTCCTGGGGTCTGCCCAGAGTGGATTCTGGGTGAGTGATGATGGAGAATATAAGGTGAGGTTGGACATAGGTGTGGTAGGGAGCATGGAAAAAATGAGGAGGTACTGGGGCCATAGTAGTGTCATGTCGAATATGGTGGCACGTGGGGATACACAAAGTACGAGGGAGAATACGGGTATATTAGTGCATAAAGAACATAAAAGGACGTGGAGGTGGAATGGGAAATGTGAAGGCACGTGAATGTGGTATGAGGAAGATGCCAGAGCCTGGAGGGGTCATGAGAGAGCATGAGGGTACAGGGGTGTTATGGAGCATGGGGATTATGATGGGTATGGAAGGGGCATGTAGATGTGAGGGTTTAAAGTTGTGACATTTATAGTTAAAATTTAGTCCATGCTCCAAGAAAGAAGGGTGGGCGTACTGGCCTGCTAACCTGGCAATCTTCCATTGTTGCCTTGGGCCTACATCCAAAAGCAACAAACTTGACTTTATCATGTTCTTGCTTCCATGACACAAACAAATTGTGGCTGAGTACATAGAGTCATAGAGATGTACAGCATGGAAACAGACCTTTCGGTGCAACCTGTCCATGCCGACCAGATATCCCAACCCAATCGAGTCCCACCTGCCAGCACCTGGCCCATCCCTCCAAATCCTTCCTATTCATATTCCCATCCAGAAGCCTTTTAAATGTTGCAATTGTACCAGCCTCCACCACTTCCTCTGGCAGCCCCTTCCATACAAGTACCACCCTCTGCATGAAAAAATTGTCCCTTAGGTCTTTTCTATACCTTTCCCCTCTCACCCTAAGCCTGTGCCCTCTAGGTCTGGACTCCCCGACCCCAGGGAAAAGACTTTGTCTATTTATCCTATCCATGTCCCTCGTGATTTTGTAAACCTCTATAAGGTCACCCCTCAGACATGTTTAAGAGAGACAAGTTTTCTACTTTGGGAAATCTTTTCATTCAACTTTCCCACTCCCTGTACAAAAATCCCATCGATTATAGTTACTGTGGAGGCCTGTGAAATGTTGGATGGAATTAATATAGTGCAGAAGGAAGTATTGAGAAATTTGGCGTACTTGAATATAGCTAAATCATCAAGCCAGGGTGAAATATATCTTAGGCTGAGAAAAATGAGGAAAAGAACAACAAGGACTTGACCATTATTTTCCAATCATTTCTGATTAAAGGCATGGTACTGAAGGACCACTCAGCTTTACCACTGTTTAAAATGGGAGGGAAGGATAACTTGAGTAATTGCAAGCCATTCAGCCATTGACAGACAAATATTGGAAAATGTTCTAAGAGAAAATATAATAATTATTTAGAAAGTTACTGATTTATTAAGGAGACTCAGCATGGATTTGTTAAGCGAAGGTTGAGTCTGAAGAACTTGATTTAATTTTTGGAACAGATAGCAAGGACAGTTGATGAGCATTTCACATTTGATTTAGCCCTGTAGTTTCAAGCAAAGATTTTTAATAGGTTTCCAGGTAGCAGACTGATGGCAAATTGAAAGCTTTTGGGATCAAGGGAAAGATGCAAGCCAGATTCAAAATTGGCTAAGTGCAAGAAAAGGCTAGTAGTTAATAGTTAGGCACAAATCACTGCAGTTTTTTTGACCGTTTTCACTGGAACCCTTCAGGGCTCAGTGTCGGTTCCTTTGCTGTCTGTGGTAAATATCAATGAGTTAGCCTGAAAGATAGTGGTCTCCTTAAGAGATCTTTGGATATTGCAAATACTGGTTTTGTGTTTAATGGCGAGAAAGAATGCATTTGACTGTAGAAAGAGCTATGTCAGCTGGACTGATTATGCAGGTGAGCGCGAAAGTAGTGATTGAAACTCAGTCTGGAGAATTGTGAGGTAATGCATTTGAAAAAGATATTGAAGGCAAAAGAATAAACAAAAAATGGGTAGGATTCTGTGAAATGTACAGGAACAGAGAGTCCTTGGAGGACATGTACACAGATCCCTGAAGGTAACAGGACAGAAACATAAGATGGTTAAAGTAAGATAAGAAGACATTCAGATAGTTTCCTTTATGGCCAAAACACAGATTATAAGAGCAGGGTGGTTATGTTAGAATTGTATAATGTACAAGTTAGGCCACAGCTAAAGTACTCATATAGTTGTGGTCATTAATTATATGAATCATGTGCTGGCACTGGAAGAGATTGACAATGGTGTTAATAAGACTAGAGAATTTGAGCTATGAGAACAGATGGGATAGATCAGGGCTCTTGTGGTGCAGTGGTAGTGTACTATCTATGGACCAGGAGGTTTGAGAGCCAGATTTAATTCCCACCTGCTCCAGGGGTGTGTACTAACATGTCTGAACAGGTTGACTAGAAAATATCTAAGATAGGATAAGTTGGGAAAGTTTTCTTTGGAACAGCGGAGGCAGACCAGGGATTTACATGATGTGTATAAAATTATGAGGACTTGTTTCCATGAGCAAAGTGGTTTACGACCCGGGTGTAGATCTAAATCAATTGGCGAAAGGATTAGAGAAATGAGTGATTTTTCTTTTCACTGAAGGATGGTCGGCAGACAGTAACTTACTGCCAGGAGACACAGAAACCTACATCACATTTTTTAACGTGTGGGTATGCCCTTGAACTGTCATAACCTATAAGGCTATGGACCAAGAGCTGGAATGATTAGATTCAGCAATTCTTATTTGGTTGTCATGGAAACAGTGGACAAATGACCTCCTGCCATGCTGTAGTTTCTGCTGTGTTACTGAAGCATCTTCAATGCTTAGTCCAATTCTGGCAGAAACAGCTGTGTTGTTCATTAATCTTGAATTAGTCTACCTACTGCATTTCATCATCTTTGATTTGTGCAGTAGTGTGAAGAATGTCAGTGTTTCAAAACCGAAATACTTGCTCATTCGTTTTTGTATCCACTGTATTTATCAGGTATTCCCAAATCAGGTGTCAGGAGGTTGTTTGCAGCTCATTTCACCTCATCAATGGTACTCAACACCTCTGGGTCTCAGTTCATGGCCTACTTGTCCTCTTGCCAGGTACAGTGGCAGCAGCCTGTGATAGTGTTTTAAACACAATTCTGATGGATTACTGAAAGGCATTCATCAGATATTTCTTCAGCTGAATAATTGCACCTGCTGTCCAACCTCAGCCTACTTCACTTAAAATCAGAAATTTAGGACAATTTGCTAAAGAGCAGATTTCAATACAGGGGTAGTGAGGCAACAATATGGTGATGGAAGGGGAAGAGTGAGTGAATCTAAACACATCAATGTACCATGTTACACCAAGCATCACATCAAATGTGTAACTTACTTCCTTTCAAAGACATTTGCTGTATGCAGTGGAAACTGTGCTCAAACTTACAGTTGTTGATTGATAAGCCAGTTAAGCTACTTTCACAGGGTAAGGGCTTTCAGTTTCTGGTTAGCAGGATTGTGGGCAGGATGGCCTGTAATATTTCACATGTATCATTTCACTGCGTACCTACCCCTGGCCTGGCCTGGCAGTGATTTTACAGTGCACAGCCTAAGACAATCCGATCACTTTTTCTACCATTGAGGTCCTTAAATGGCCAAAGCCATTTCCCTCCCAGTGACAATTTTTAGGCCGGCAATAGGAAGTCAGGAACAAAGAAGAATCTGAGCAGGTTAGCCTGCCCTGGGCTTGGATGCAAAGGAAAAAGGCCATCAAGGACCCTCTTTAACAATTCCAATAGTATTTCTCACACACTTAGACCCGGTATTTGACTCTGGTCAACTTGTGCTTCAGCGAAATAGATTTTTAAAAAATGGATTCTGTGCCAATAATAGAATGTACACTCTACGCCGATACGTTGGTTAGATCAAACTCAGTATCTTTGCACTTCTTTATTTGCTTGAGTTGGTGATTCTTAAGAAACCTTGTGGAGCTTTTTATGAATGTCAGGTAACAACTAAATACAAATATGATTTCAGCTTGAAGTTGGACAGAAAAAATGCAACTGTGCTAATTTGTTGTTGCTTAACCTTTTATTGCATGGCATTAAAGTTGCACAATACTGTAGAAACATACAAATGAGCTGTGAGTGAGTTTTGCCACAATTTATATTTTCTAAGCTGCCATCTTTAAGTAAGTTGATTGGAGGGAATGATCACAGTTTGTGCTGGTGAAGAGTGATCTTCTGTTCTAGTAAAGTTTATAATTACAGAAAAGTGGATTTTTATTTGACTTACTGTGTGTGTGTTTTGTTTAATTTATTTATAAAGTAGCATTTATGACATGGGTCTGTGACTGTTCCACATATAAAGCTTTTATGAACAGCAGCATGCAATATTTGTGTGCCAGCAAATTTCAGAAATGTTCTGTGATGTTAACTGTTGCTACTGACATAAAATCGATCAGTGTATGTGTGTGCATGCTTCTGCCTGTGTAAGTACAAATCTGTATCTTTGACAGTTACCAGGATAAGTTTCAGTGACTTTAGTAAAGATTTTAATAAAAACAGTGCTAAGGAACAAGTAAAAGGGTTATAAAAGATCTAAAATAGAAAAAAGTATTCGCACTTTGATGTTTTATTTGGGTACCCATGTAGTGCTTTCAAATTCGAGGCTCGAATATACTGTTTAATAAGGCAAGCTAACTGATTATTTAGATTCCAAATACTAGTCAGAGCCCTGTGATTCAATATTCTTCAACCATGCTCTTTGATTATATGTAGTTAAGACTATCTCCAACTAAATAGCACATCCTTCAGTGAGCATTCAGATATTTTAATATAACATGAGACGAGGCCTGTAGTATTTAGCTTTTCCAGAAGAGTATTTTCCTATAATTGTCCTAAGTACACAGATGACAGCATGACCTGAAAATTCCTTGACAAAGAACTGGAAGACCTGTGGATGCTGGAAATCTGAAACAAAGACAGAAACAGAAATTGCTGGCAAATCTCAGCAGGTCTGGCAACATGTCTAGAAAGAAATCAGAGTTGATGTTTCAGGTCCAGTGAAAAGGTCACTGAACCCAAAATGTTAACTCTGATTTCTCTTCACAGATGCTGCCAGATCTGCTGAGCTTTTCCAGCAATTTCTCTTTCTGTTCCTGGAGATTCCTTGTTTGCCATAGAAGAAAAATTCCTGTAATGCATTAAAGGAGTTTGAAACTCTGACCTCGACAGGCCAATTGATGTGAGAGCTGGCAAAGAAAGAGATTTCCTAAGTCAGGAATTCTAGCAATTTGTCTGAAGGCTGGATGCTATACCCAGCAAGTGGGTAGACGTAGACCCAAAGTGAAGATCACAGGCATTTTTGGAATCGGATACTGAAGATGAAGAATGGAATTTTTTTAATAGCACAAATGGGCCTCTCCCTGGGCAAGCAGGAGATGGCCTCTAGTCCCCTCGGCACACATAGTTTAGCCATGCTTTCCAGTCATTTCCATGTGGAGCCATATCAGATAAGTCCCAGTCGTGAGTAGTCCACTACCACAAACCCTTGCCATTAGATCCTGCTAATCTTGGATGGCATTAGCAATAGCTGAAGGAATATACATACAGGTTCTTAAGATGGGATGTACTCTTCCCATTCCACACATTGTTGGGCTCACTATTCAGGATACCTGAATTTTATGTCATTCTTTGGCTGACACGGTAAACCATCAGCAAGCAATAAACTCTCAATGTGTGATGAAATCAATATAAAATATATTTATTGTCAAATCTAGATATACAAGTCAAAAATAGTGACACAACTTGAATCATTAATATAAACTCTTCCTTTTGTTGTGTTACAGGAATTTTGTTGAAGAAAAATTAGGAACAACATATGTCGATAGTCTACGAATCGACTTTGCAAAGTCATTTGAAGAAAGTAACCCAGCTACTCCCATATTTTTTATCTTGTCCCCCGGTGTTGATCCTCTGAAAAATGTTGAATCACTCGGTATGAATCTCTTTGCTACTGAATCCTTTAGTTTTACTCATTAACTTTAAAAACATTCATCCAAGTGTGTGTGATCGACCTCTGACAGCTTTAAGATAAACTTAATTAAAAACCTCCAAAATGTTATGATCTGTGAGTCTGAGTGGCTTTAAGTTTAGATTGAGTCTTCTTAGAAAGAGGACTGTGAAACTTTGCAAAGGGACATCAATATTTAAGTGAGTGGGCAAAGGTCTGGTAGGTGGAGTACAATGTTAATAAATGTGAAGTCATCATTTTGGTAGAAACAACAGTAAATAGGGCTATTATTATTCAAATGGTAAAAATTGTAGTATGCTGCTGTGCAGAGGGACCTGGGTGACCTTGTGCATGAATCACAGAAGGTTGGTTTGCAGATGCAACAGGTAATTAGGAAGGTAAATGGAACTTCATCCTTCAGAGCGAAAGGGATTGAGTTTAAAAGCAGGGAGGTTATTTTCCAGCTGTATAGAGTGCTGGTGAGGCCGCACCTGGAGTACTGCATGCACTTTTGGTCTCCTTACTTGAGAAAGGATGTACTGGCACTAGAGGGAGGGTACAGAGGAGGTTCACTAGGTTGATTCCAGAGTTGAAGGGGTTGGCTTATAAATAGAGGCTGAGTAGACTGGGATTACATTCACTTGAATTTAGAAGAATGAGGGAATTTAGAAACATTCAAAATTATGAAGGAAATAGATAAGATAGAAGTAGACAGGATGTTTCTACTAGGTAAAAACAATGACTGCAGATGCTGGAAACCAGATTCTGGATTAGTGGTGCTGGAAGAGCACAGCAGTTCAGGCAGCATCCAAGGAGCTTCGAAATCGACGTTTCGGGCAAAAAGCCCTTCATCAGGAATGTTTCTACTGGCAGGTGCAACTAGGACAAGAGGGCATAGCCTCAAAATTAGGGGGAGGAGATTTAGGGCCAAATTGAGAATGAACATCTTTACCCAGAGGGTTGTGGATCTGTGGAATTTCATGCCCAGTGAAGTAGTTGAGGCTTCCTCATTGAATGTTTTTGAAGCTAAGATAGATAATTTTTTGAACGATAAAGGAATTAATGATTATGGTGAGAGGATGGGTAATTGGATATGAGGTCACAAAAAGATCAGCCATGATCTTATTGAATGGCGGAGCAGGCTCAAAGGACCAGATGGCCTGCTCCTGCTCCTAGTTGTAATGTTCTAAGCCATATGCACTGGAAAGGCACTTTGAAAGAATTATCAAGAAAACGGAAGAAGTGGAACCATTAGTTAAATTCTAGCAAACTTCAAAACTATTATAATGTTTACAAAGTTTAGGCAAATTCTTTATTAAAAGTCATGACTGTCATTGTGCCTGCTATTTTTGATTCATCCTGTTTAATAGGATTTACTACACCACAAGCTGTAAACGTTCCAAGCCGATTATCTCAATGTCCAAAGTCTAAAGGGTGGAGCAATCTATTAAATGTTAAAAATGCTGCATTATTTTTACATTCCAAATGGATCGTATGAAGAAGGTGCAAGAGGAGACCGTTCAACCCCTTCAGCCTGCTCAGCCGATTATTAAGATAATGGCTGATCTGAACACAGCCTCCAAACCACATTCCTGCATTCCCTTGATAACCTTTCACTCTTTTGATCACCCAGAATTTCCTCCATCTCTACTTTAAAAATATTCAAAGCCTTTTCACTTCCGCCACCTTTCTTGGAAGAGAATTCCAAACACTCCAGATGGGATAATACTTTGCCTCATTGCCATTTTAAATGGGTGATTCCTTGCTTCAAAACAGTGATATGTAATTCTGGGAAAGAGGAAACAGCCTTTCCACATCTATCCTGTTAAGATTCCTCTTGTATGTTTCACACAAGTGACCTCTTTCTCTTCCAAATTCAGTGAATACAAGCCTAGCCTGTCTAACCTTTCCTCATAAGACACCCACCCATTCCAGGTATAAGGTAAATCCTCTCTGAAATGTTTCCAATTCCTTAAATACGGTAACTACACTTTACACAATGCGCCAGAAGTAGTCTCACCTGTACCCTGTATATTTGAAATATAACGTCCCTATCTTTGCATTCAATTCCATTCAAATTAACAATAACATTCTATTAGCTTTAATAATATGCATTTTTTTTACATTCTTTCTACCCAAATGGGCAGCTTCAAACTTGACCACATTACACTCCATTTGCCAGATCTTTGCCCATTTATTTAACCTGTCTCTATCTTTTTGTAACCGTCTTATGTCCTTTTCAGAGCTTAACTTCCTACCTATCTTTGTTTCAGTTGGCCTGTCATTTTGTCAGCAAATTTGACAATCATACAACCATCCCTTCATCAAAGTAATTTATAAAAATTGTGAATAGTTGTGATTACAGCACTCATTCCATGGTACACCACTCATTGCATCATGCCAATTTAAGGCAGATCCATTTAGCCCCCTTTTTGTTTCCTGTTCACCAGCCAATCTTCTATCCATAAGATTGTCGGACATAGTAGCTGCAGAAGGCCATTCAGGTCATTACATTTGCTCAAACATTCAATGAGAGCATAGCTGTTCTGATGGTCTTCAACTCCACTTTCCTGCCATTTCCCCAGAGCCCTTGATTCCCTTAATGATTAAAAACCTATCTATCTTGGCTATGAGTAGACTTAACAAGCTTGTATCCATAATAATTGGTTACCCTGCACGGCACAAGCTTTTATTTTTTGCAATAAATTTTGAAGTGGCACTTTAGCGAATGCCTTCTACAAATTTAACTTGGAGAAAGTTGACGACTGCAGATGCTGGAGATCAGCGTCGAAGAGTGTGGTGCTGGAAAAGCCCAGCAGGTCAGGCAGCATCTGAGAAGCAGGAGAATTGATGTTTCAGGCATAGGCCTTTATTCAGCAATGAGGCTTGTGAGCCAGCGGGGGGGGGGGGGGGGGGGGGGGGTGAGGCTGGGGTGGGGGGTGTGGGCTGAGAGATATTTGGGGAGGGGGGGAGTGACTGTCCACCCTCCTCTCCAACCTATCAGTTCCACCCCTACTATCATCTACGTATCACATTCCCAGCCCCAGCCCCACCCCGTCCCATTTATCTCTCAGCCCCTTTGGCCTACAAGCTTCATTCCTGACGAAGGGCTTATGTCTGAAACATCGATTCTCCTACTCCTCCGATGCTGCCTGACTGGCTGTGCTTTTCCAGCACCACACTCTTGCACCTACAACTTCCACTTTATCCATAGCACATGGTACCTTCTTAAGGAACTCCAAAAGATTGGTTCCATTTGACAAGATAATGTCGATGCTTCCTGATTACCTTGAACTTATCTAAATTTCTCACCGTAACAAAAATTTAAAACTGGCCTCTGATATTTTCCCTATGACTAACAGTAATCTAATGGACTCGCAGTTTCTTGCTTGCTATTTTCCTCCTTTGCCAGGCAGTGCAGGCAATTTAGCATGGCCACTCCAACTAACCTTGCACATCTTTGGATTGTGAGAGGAAACAGGAGGAGAGGGAGGAAACCCATGCAGACATGGCTACATTTGTTATCTTCCAATCTTATGGTACCTTCACCAAACCTAGGGAGATTTGGAAAATTAAAACCAATGCACCAACAGTCTCATCAGCCATTTCTTCAAAGATTCTTAGAGTCATGGAGATGTACAGCATGGAAACAGACTCTTCGGTCCAACTTGTCCATGCCGACCAGATATCCCAAACCAATCTAGTCCCACCTGCCAGCACCCGGCCCATATCCCTCCAATCCCTCCCTATTCATATACCTATCCAGATGCATTTTAAATGTTGCAATTGTACTAGCCTTCACCACTTCCTCTAGCAGCTCATTCCATACACGTACCACCCTCTGCATGAAAAAGGTGACCCTTAGATCTCTTTTATATCTTTCCCCTCTCACCCTAAACCTATGCCCTCTAGTTCTAGAGTACCCCACCCCAGGAAAGAGACTTTGTCTATTTATCCTATCCTTGGCCTACATGATTTTATAAACCTCTATAAGGTCACCCCTCAGCCTCTGATGCTCCAGGGAAAACAGCCCCAGTCTATTCAACCTCTCCCTATTGCTCAAATCCTCCAACCCTGGAAACATCCTCGTAAATCTTTTCTGAACCCTTTCAAGTCTCACAACATCCTTCCAATAGGAAGGAGACCAGAATTGCATGTAATATTCCAAAAATGTCCTGTATAGCTGCAACATGACCTCCCAACTCCTTTACTCAATACTCTGACCACTATCTTCTTCACTATCCTATCCGTACCTGCGACTACTTTCAAGGAGCTATGAACCTGCACTCCAAGGTCTCTTTGATCAGCAACACTCCCTAGGATCTTACCATTAAGTGTATACATCCTGCTAAGATTTGTTTTCCCAAAATGCAACACCTCATGTTTATCTAAACTCCATCTGCCACTTCTCAGCCCATTGGCCCATCTCATCAAGATCTCGTTGTAATCTGTGGTAACCGTCTTCACTGTCTGCTACACCTCCAATGTTGGTGTCATCTGCAAATTTACTAACTATATCTCTTATGCTCACATCCAAATCACTTATATAAATGACATAACGTAATGGATCCAGCACTGATCCTTGTGGCACTCCACTGATCACAGGCCTCCAGTCTGAAAAACAGCCCTCTACCACCACCCTCTGTCTTCTACCTTTGAGCCAGTTATGTATCCAAATGGCTAGTTCTCCCTGTATTCCGTGAGATCTAACCTTGCTAACCAGTCTCCCATGGGGAACCTTGTTGAACGCCTTACTGAAAGTCCATATAGATCACGTCCACTGCTCTGCTCTCATCAATCCTCTTTGTTACTTGTTACTGTGAGACATGATTTCCCACACACAAGGTCATGTTGTCTATCCCTAATCAGTCCTTGCCTTTCCAAATCCATTTATATCCTGTCCCTCAGGATTTCCTCCAACAGCTTGCCTACCACCAATATCAGGCTCACTGGTCTATAGTTCCTTACCACTCTTTTTAAACAGTGGCACCACGTTAGCCAACCTCCAGTCTTCTGGCACCTCATCTGTGACTATCGATAATACAAATATTTCAGTAAGAGGCCCAGCAATCACTTCACTAGCTTCCCACAGAGTTCTGGGTACACTTGATCAGACCCTGGGGATTTATCCACTTCTCTGTGTTTCAAGGCATCCAGCACTACTTCTCTGTAATGTGAACATTTTTCAAGCTGTCACCATCTATTTCCTTACATTCTATATCTTCCATGTCCTTTTCCACAGTAAGCACTGATGCAAAATACTCATTTAATGTCTGCCCCATCTCCTGCAACTCCATGCAAAGACTGCCTTGCTGATCTTTGAGGGGCCCTATTCTCTCCCTAGTTACACTTTTGTCCTTAATGTATTTGTAAAAACTCTTTGGATTTTCCTTAGCCCTGTTGCCAAAGCTATCTCATGTCCCCTTTTTGCCCTCCTGATTTCCCTCTTAAGTATACTCTTACTGCCTTTATACTCTTCTAAGGATTCACTCGATCTATCCTGTCTATACCTGACATATGCTTCCTTCTTTTTTTTTAACCAAACCCTCAATTTCTTTAGTCATCCAGCATTCCATACACTAGCAGCTTTTCCTTTCATCCCAACAGGAATATACTTTCTCTGGACTCTCATTATCTCATTTCTGAAGGCTTCCCATTTCCCAGCCGTCCCTTTACCTGTGAACATTTTCCCCAAATCAGCTTTTGAAAGTTCTTGCCTAATACCGTCAAAATTATCCTTCCTCCAGTTTAGAACTTCTACTTTTAAGTCCGGTCAATCCCTTTCCAACACTATTTTAAAACTAGTAGAATTATGGTTGCTGGCCCCAAAGTGCTCCCCCACTGATACCTCAGTCACCTGCCCTGCCTTATTTCCCAAGAGTAGGTCAAGTTTTGCACCTTCTCCACATACTGAATCAGAAAATTTTCTTGTACACACTTAACAAATTCCTCTCCATCTAAACCCTTAACACTATGGCAGTCCCAATGTATGTTTGGAAAGTTAAAATCCCCTACCATAACCACCCTGTTAGTCTTACCTATAACTGAAATCTCCTTACAAGTTTGTTTCTCAATTTTCCTCTGACTGTTAGGGGATCTATAATACAATCCCAATAAGGTGATCATCCGTTTCTTATTTCTCAGTCCGATCCAAATAACATTCCCCCCTCCCCCCCACCTTACTAGTTAAATCCGTCTTGTATGAATTTCATTCAGATCCAGACAGTTATCACAGCTCCAATAATTACTGACTACCATTTCTCTGGTGATTATAATTTCCTGAGCTCCTCCCTTCTTTCCATTTCCTGAATTATAGTGTTATAGTGTTTTTTGAATGTTACTAGTACCGTCTTCAGCAAAGATTTATGCAAAATATTTGTTCAATACTTCTGCAATCTCTTTATTTCCAATTACCAATTCTCCAGACTTACTTTCTATTGGACCAGTGCTCACTTTTCTTTTTTAAATATTTACAGAAACTCTACTATCTGCTTTTATATTTTTGGTTAGTTTTTTTAACTCAAATTTTCCATCCCTGTTAATTTTGTAATCGTTCTTTGCTGTTTGTATATTCAATGGAATATCACACTAATAAGTTCCTATGTATGTAATATTGATTGGCATAATACAAGAAATAATGCCAAAAGAAAATGCATTTGACAATATACACAAGTTATCTCCTAACCCCACAAATCAAAAATCAGAGGCCATTCCCCATCAAATAATACTACCCCACTTCCTGTAGATGAAACATTAAATCCTTTGCATTCCCACTTCCTATTCAGGAAGAATCAGATATAACCCCTTTCTCGCTCCCCGACCCATTATGTCATGCTCTCTCTCCCCTCATCCCATTCCTCACACATCATTCTGTCCTCTCTGCACTGCAACCCCACCCCCACCAACCTTCTGTCCATATCTGCCTTGCCTACTTGCCATCTAACCTTATCACCTTTTCAACTGACCACACTTCCCTTCATGTCTTTGCTTTAGTTCATTTATCTGTGACCTCAACTTTATTTATGCTCCAAAGTCGTTTTGACCATGACTCCCCATGTGCAAAACTCTGCAAAACCAACTAATATATAAGTATTCATGTATTTCCAATCCAATACTTGATACCAATTTATGATTTTTATTTGTTTGAACAATTACTATTGAAACTGCTTATGTGAGTATTTATAATGATCAAATGTGCAGGCTGAATTTGCACAGTTTTAATGAAGGTTTCCCATTTCTTGGTAATTTCCTTTTCCAACCTCTCAACTTCTTTCACCCAAACAGCTCATCTCAAAATGCTGCAGTCAGTGTTGTGGTCAGGCTTTTGGGGAATCCTTCCCCTTCCCAGCACTGCCCTTGCAACATCTCTCTTCAGCTTTCAGCTTCAGCTAGGTTTACTTGCACTTTCAAGCTGCCTGCCACTTTTCTTGACCCACTGTTCACCTTGTAAATTTGTTGTCTCAACCATGACTTCAGCTTCCAGTCTATTCTAAACATCTAAAAAACGTCTTTTGTGGTTTTCTTTGAATGGTTTATGTTGTTAGATCGACACACCACCTTTTCCATTGAATCATCACTATGTATCCCAAAGGCAAAATTAAGAACTGGTATTTATGATCACACTTAGTGAAATTTATTCAAACCCTTAACTTCAGACTCTATTTTCACTTCTCACCCAAATCTACTTAAATGTTACCTGAGCTCCAGCTTCACCAGCCATTAGTTCCTCCAAGTCTTGATGCACTGCTCCCTTTTTCTCGCAACAAACCTGAAATTTAGCATCAGTTCAGGGCCTGTTCAAGTGACTGCCCCAACCCTTATTATCCACTTACATCAGATCATCCTTACACTCACACTACCCTCACTTTTATTCTCACAGATATCTTAATCAGCATCATCCTAGTCTTTTAGTTGCTACAAAAGAACAGTCGTCAGAGATCCCCAAGTCCAAATATTATGGCGACCAATTAATTTTCTACTATCGCTCAAGCTTACTCCATCATTAACCTTGTAAATACTCCCAGGATTCAACAATCGCAACACTAACTCGGCTGCCAGCATTTATGGGATATCTTTCCATGGGATGCCCTTTGGGCTTAGTGAATGAAGTGATGAAGGGGCCCAAGAATTGAATGACGCACCCAGTTAAAATAAATTTTATTCTAAGCTTGTACCATAAAACAGGAGAAACTTTAAAAATCTCAAGGCAGCAATGTGTAGGACAGAGCCCTGCAAATCTCCCAGTAGCCAGAGACCCGGGCGGCACGGTGGCACAGTGGTTAGCACTGCTGCCTCACAGCGCCAGAGACCCGGGTTCAATTCCCGCCTCAGGCGACTCTCTGTGTGGAGTTTGCACATTCTCCCCGTGTCTGCGTGGGTTTCCTCCGGGTGCTCCGGTTTCCTCCCACAGTCCAAAGATGTGCAGGTCAGGTGAATTGGCCATGCTAAATTGCCTGTAGTGTTAGGTAAGGGGTAAATGTAGGGGTATGGGTGGGTTGAGCTTCGGCGGGTCGGTGTGGACTTGTTGGGCCAAAGGGCCTGTTTCCACACTGTAAGTAATCTAATCTAATCTAAAAGGCCATCTCCAAGGCTTCCCAATGCAATGTTCACTCAAGGGGCAGAGCAGCTGCTCAGAAGGCCCATGGCATACAGACTTCTGGTTCCAGGAGTCACTGCCTCACACTGACCTTGAAGGTCCACGCAGCAGCAGAACAAAATTAAAGGGAGCACCGTAACCGTGTTTAGTGAAACAACGAATTTAGCTAGATAAACTATCATTCTATATTAAGCATGGCTAACCAGCAGTCTCTCCCTCTTTAACTGCCTCTGTTAGGCACATTGGAAGAATTCACAGATTAATAAGCAATCTTTTTGGCCACATTATAAACATGTTTGCGTGGCCACCGAGTCCTGGAATAGGACTCAGCTCTGGAGTTTTTGGCCTAGAAGCAGGGACCCACTATACCACAAGTCCTCCCCGCACAGATGCAAAGAAAATATCTGCCCTGTCATTTTCTGTTGGTAACTCTCCAAGTTTCATTTCTCAAAGTTGAACTAAATATTCACCTGTCCCCCATCTACCCACTCAGTTACTTCTACCAGTGGTGATACAATCTGAAATTAAAGTTTATTTATTTGGGATTGCTGCATATTCTAAAAATCTAAAAAGCTTCTTCATGAGCTACAATGAATGGGGTTGTGTTGTTGGATCCCAAAGGCAACATTAAGAACTGGTGCTATATTTATGATCACAATTTGTGAAACTTCTGATGAAAAACCTTTTACTTGTGTTTTGCTTGCATTCCAGGTAAAAAGCTGGGATTCACTATTGATTCTGGAAGATTTCATAATGTTTCACTGGGTCAAGGGCAGGAGGCGGTAGCTGAAGTAGCTTTAGAAAAAGCTTTCAAGGAAGGCCATTGGGTCATTTTGCAGGTAAAGAGTATTGAAAAGCATTATGATGGTCAGATGTAATCAGAAAAGCGGTTCCTGCTAATCTCAGGTGATAAAGTAGCCATCTTTGTAACAACTTTTAGAGCTTGATTTCCCTGAGTTGGGTATTAAAGTAGCCTTGTCACATTCTGACTTAAATTGCTTCTCATAGGTGGCAGGCATTCTTTGCATGGAGTGAATTGGAGACAGGAGTGGTGCTATTACTGTCCAGTTCCAATATACTGGTCTATCTGTGCCATCCCATAGACTTGCTGCAATCCATCTTGTCAGTGCCGTCCTGTACTGGTTATAGGAGAGGTGTGACAGTGTTTTTGCATCATTTTCCTTATTAATGGAAAAATACCTCACCTGTGCCCAGCACTTCTTCAGAGAAAGTGTCTGGGACATGGAGGGCACACCATAATAGTGCTGTAAAAATACTGTGCTGATCTATTTGGCATAAATACAGAATTTGATGCTCTCCTAGTTGCTGCTAAAACTACTGTGTGAGCTTCACAGCTTTGAAGTTTCTTTTTAGTGTGCAGCTATTTGCTTCAGACAGATGTAATAAGATTTCTGACAGGAGACGTAATCTCACCAGTGTGGCCATTTCTCTAGTGTCAGGAAAGGTAAAGAATTTGCATTTAAATAGAACCTCTGTCAACCTCAGGACATGTCAAAATGAGGTACTTCACAATTACAATTGCAATTCTGATATAAGAAATGTGTACACAGCAACTTCCCTCAGAAACTTAACCAAATAATTTGTTTATGGAGAACTGTCAGCAAGGTATAAATGGACACTGGGAGAATTCTACTGCTGCTGTTAAATAATATGGTGGTTTCTTTAACATCCACTTAACATTGAGATGACATCTCTGAAAATGTAGCATTTCCTTAAGGCAGAGCAGAGGGTGTGACCATTGATTCAAAGCTAACATTGCACTCGGGATAGGTCTGAGCAAAAGAATTATTCAACGTCTTGTCTCCTTAACAACAACTGATGGAGCTATAGTCATACCCCAGTCCTGCCCTCCTCCAGCCTCTCAAATATGACAATCCCATCCTCTTAACACTCAGGCACTAGAGGAACATTTTAATATGGGTAATTAGCTATAGAGTTGTACAGCACAGAAACAGACCCTTCAGTTCAACTTGTCCACGCTGACCAGATATTCTAAATTAATCGAGTTCCGAGTGCTAGCATTTGGCCCATATCCCTCTACACCTTTCTTATTCATATACTCATCCAGATGCCATTTAAATGTTGTAATTGTATCAGCCTCCAAGACTTCCTCTGGCAGTTCATTCCAAATGCACAGCACCACATTCCATACTCTCAGCATCCTCTGTGTGAAAAAGTTGCCCCTTAAGTAACTGTTAAATCTTTTCCTTTTTCAACTTAAATCTATGCCCTCAAGTTTTGGATTCCCCTAATGTTGGAAAAAGACCTCAGCGATTCCGGTCCTAATAGCCGTCCACACCCCTCATGATTTTATAAGCGCCTATATAGTCACCCCTTAGCCTCTGATGCTCCAAGGAAAATAGCCCCCATCTATTCAGCCTCTATCTATAACTAACCCTCTAATCCCGGCAACATCCTTGTAAATTTGTTCTGCACCCTTTGAAATTTAACAGCATTGTTCCTATAGCAGGGAGACCAGAACTGAATGCAGTATTCCAGAAATGGCCTCATCAATGAGCTGTACAGGTATGACATGACCTCCCAGATCTTATACTCAATGCACTGACCAATGAAAGCAAGCATACCAAACACCATCTTCTTCACTACCCTGTCTACCTGTGACTCCACTTTCAAGGAACTATGAACCTGTACCCCAAGGACTCTTTGTTCAGCAAAACTCCCCAGGACCCTACCATTAGGTGTGAAAGTCCTACCCTGGTTTGCCTTATTGAAATGCAATACCACCCATTTATCTAAATTAATCTCCATCTGCCACTCTTCAGCCCACCTGATCAAGGTCCCACTCTACTCTGAGATAACCTTCTTCACTGTTCACTACACCACCAATTTTGGTGTTATCTGCAAAATTACTAACCATGCCTCGTACATTGACATCCAAATCATTTATATAAATGACAAAAAGCAGTGGACTCAGCACCGAAACTTGTGGCACTCCAGTGGTCACAGGCCTCCTATCTGAAAAACAACCCTCCACACCACCCTCTGTCTTCTACCTTCAAGCCAATTTTGTATCTGAATGGCAAGCTGTCTCTTGGATTCCATGTGATCTAACTTTGCTAACCTGTCTACCATGCGAAACCTTGTCAAATACTTTACTAAAGTCCACATAGACAATGTCCACCACTCCGCCTTCATCAATCTTCTCTGTCACTCCTTCAAAAAAACCAATCATGTTAGTGAGATGCATTTTCCCATGCACAACATGTCCCTCAGAATCCCTGCAACAATTTAGCCACTCGAAGGGCCAAATGGCCTACAGCACCTATGTTTCTGATGTCATGCGCACTGATCAATAATTCCCTAGCTTTTCCTTATCACCTTTCTTGAATAGTGGCACCACACTAGCCAACCTCCAGTCTTCCAGTATCTCACCCATGACTATCGATGATACAAATATCTCAGCAAGTGGCTCAGCATGCCTTGATTGTGAAATTACACTGTGAAATAATAACTTATTATTACAAAACCCTTACAGAGCAGTAACTTTCTGGAAGAAATTAATTTCCCAATTCACTTTTTAAGACTTTTCAATGGAACATTCAAACAAATAAGACCATAAGACCCTAAGAAATAGGAGTGGAAGTAAGACCATTCGGCCCATCAAAACCACTCCACTATTCAATCATGGCTGATGGGCATTTCAACACCACTTACTCGCACTCTCCCCATATCCCTTAATTCCTTGTGAGATTGAGAATTTATCAATCTTTGCCTTGAAGACATTTAACGTCCCCGCCTCCACTGCGCTCCGTGGCAATGAATTCCACAGGCCCACCACTCTCTGGCTGAAGAAATGTCTCCTCATTTCCATTCTAAATTGGCCCCCTCTAATTCTAAGGCTGTGCCCACAAATCCTAGTATCCCTGCCTGATGGAAACAATTTCCCAGCATCCACCCTTTCTAAGCAATGCATTATCTTGTAAATTTCTATTAGATCTCCCCTCAACCTTCTAATCTCTGATGAATACAATCCCAGGATCCTCAGCTGTAGGCCTACCATTGCAGGGATCATCTGTGTGAAATCAACATCATTCAGTTACTAATTATCAAACAATGCTACATAAATAAAAGAAGAAAAATGTATTTAACTTCATGCCATTCTTTGGACACACATGTTATGTCCAAGTGCAGTCCAAGACTACTCACAACTCTGGTCCAACTCAATCATTCCTTGCCAAACTGACCTGAATTTTCCACCGACCATCACTAACTGCTCAAGCAAGTCTTTTGGACACGGATACAAAGCATACCTTAATGAATCCCTCAATCCCTCAATTTACAGTTGTCCCAACAACCTAATATTGCAAAGGTCCCTGTATCTGTAATATAAGGATCTGAAAGAGTAAATGCCGAGGAGTATATTCAACACTGTCTAATATGATGGTGTCATATGGACTTGTGCAGAACAACTTTGACTTTTGACCAGTGAGACCTAATGCTAAGGCCTCCCTTTTATTGTCTTTGTTTAATGGTCTACTTTGTCAATGTAACTTGGACCTAGTTGCTATCATGCAAGAAACTGCATCATCTTTAAAATAAAGGCCTCTTATTAGACTACCAATAGACTTTCTCTGTCACACCAGACCTATCAGGAAGAGGATAGTGAACATAATGGTGTCTGACAGTGGAGAACACACTTCACAGTCAAGAATTCTCACTCTTCAGCAAGAATGCATGAGTCAGAGTCATACAGCATGGAAACAGACTCCAATAATTCCACATGAATCATGTTCCCAACCCAAACATGCCTCTGTTCTACAACATTACCAAGGCCCTACCATTTGGCCCATTTCCCACTAAATCTTTCCTATTCACATACTTATTAAAATTTCTTTTAAGTGTTGTAACTATTACCTGCATTCACCACTTCCTCTGGTCATTCATTCTACATCCGAACATCTGTGTAAATAAGGTTGCCCCTTGTGTGCTTTTTAAATCATCCTCCTCGCGCCTGAAAAATACATCCCTAGTTTTGAACTCCCCCAGTCTAGGGAAAAGACCTTGGCTATTCACATTATCTATGCTCCTCATGATTTTATAAACCTCTATAAGGTCACCCCTCAACCTCCTACACTCTAGACTCCTACACAGTCTATCCAGCATACCTTTATAACTCAAATCTTCCATTCCCAGCAACATCCTGGTAAATCTTTTCTGAACCTTCTCCAATTTAATAATATGCTTCCTATAGCTGGGTGGCCAGAACTCAACACAGTACTCCAGAAGATGCCTCACCAATGTCCTTTATAATCTCAACATGACATCCCAATTCCTGTACTTCAAGGTCTGATAATGAAAGTAAGTGTGCTAAATGCCTTTTTTACCACCCTATCTATATGTGACGCAAATTTCAAAGAATTATTCACCTGAACCGCTAGGTGTCTCTGTTCTACAACATTACCCAAGGCCCTACCAATAACAGTATAAGTCCTGTCCATATTAGTTTTATCAAAACCTCACATTTATCCAAATTAAACTCCCTGTGCCATTCCTCAGTCCATTAGCCTAATTGATCAAGATCTCTTTGTAATCTTAGATAATCTTCTTCACTGTCCACTAAGCTACCATTCTTGGTGTCATACATAAACTTACTAACTATACCTCCAATATCGTCATCCAAATCATTTATATAAATGACAAACAAAAGTGGACCCGGTATCAATCCCTGTGGCACACTGCTGGTTACAGACCTCCAGTCTGAAAAACAATCCTCTACCATCACCCCCTGTCTCCTATCATAAGGTCAATTTTGTATCCAGTCGGCAAGCCTCCCCTGAATCCCAAGTGATCTAACTTTACTACTTAGCCTTCTATGTGGAATTTTGTCAAAGGCTTTGCTAAATAATATGTAAGCAATGGCTATTGCTCTGCTATAATCAACCTTTTTGGTTACTGCCTGAAAAAACTCAATCAAGTTTGTGAGACATGATTTCCCTCGCACAAAGCCATGCTGACTATCCTTAATCAGTCCTTGCCTCTCCAAATTCATGTAAATCCTATCTTTCAGAATCACCTCCGACAAATTACCCACCACTGATGTCAAACTCACAGGTCTTTAGTTCCCAGACTTCTCCTTAAACTTTTCTTAAATGAAGGCAAGTTATTAGCCATGCTCCAGTCCTCCAATATTTCACCTGTGGTTATAAATGGTACAAATAACTCTGCTAGGGGCCCCACAATTTCTTCCCTAACTTCTCACAATGTCCTGGGATACACTTCATCAGGTCCCAGAGATTTATCTACCTTTATGTTTTCTAAGACCTCCAGCACTTCCTCTTCCTCTGATGTTTTCAAAACATCAGCATTTATTTCCCTGAGTTCTCTAGCCTCCATTTTTTTCGCCGCAGTAAAAACTGACAAAATATTTATTTAAAATCTCTCCCATCTCCTGAAGTTCAACACATAAAAACCAGCAAGAGATTAAAAACTCGTTTGATTAGGTGTTGCCCTAAAGTGCTTACAGGATGAATGAAACTCAATGCTTAATGCAGCATTACCTTGAAGAAAGATGCGAAATCATTATGTCTCTATACACCCCAAAATGCTTCTCCATCTTTTGATGAAACAACTTATGGAGATGACTAGCAAAGTCAATAATCTACTTAAAATACATGACTTATTATCTCTAGCAAAGTTTTTAATTGGAATTTTAAAGAAACATAAATATTCATGTAATAATGCATCATTATTTAGTACCCTATAAACTGAATGATAAAATTAAATATATACTGACGACGTATAGAATGAAGTAATGTCAGTGCAAAACTTTGTCCTGAAAAAAATTGAGGATTCATAAAGTTTGAGTATGAGTGTTAAAGTTTGTGATAGATGAGCTGTCTGAAGGACTTTATTACCAATAATATGAATTAAGCATTACTATTCTTTTTACTCCTTTTCCATTTTATGAAATGATCTGTTGCCAACATATGATTAGTATGTAGATTTTCAATAACTTAATTGCCAGATTTTAAAACTAAAAATCTTTTGCATGCTCTGATTTCTAGAATATTCACCTAGTAGTGAAATGGTTGGGAACACTAGAAAAGCTGCTGGAGCAATTCAGCAAGGACAGTCATCCTGATTTCAGGGTGTTCATTAGTGCTGAGCCTGCCCCAACCTCAGAGGAACATGTCATTCCTCAAGGAATACTGGAAAGCTCAATCAAGATTACCGATGAACCACCTATTGGCATGCTGGCCAATCTACATGCGGCCCTCTATAACTTTGACCAGGTAGGAGACAAACAGTTTGGAGATTGCAGTCATATCCAGTGCTTGCTTAATACTTTCCCTCAATGTCAAGCTTGCTTTAAATCAAAGATTCTTTGAAAAACTTGCAGTCAGTTTATTTAGTCAGAAAAGCAAAGTAATTAATACTGAAACAATTTCAAACAGTCAATAATATTTATATAACACTTTATTTAGAGAATATACCAACACACTGCCAATAGCAAAATCCGATGTCGCATCATTAAAATATTGTGATAGTAAGAGGAGTTATCATTGTACATTTTATCCTTTTATGAATGAGAGTTGATACTGTAAAAGTAAAACAAGCAGATTCCAGTTAGAATGGGTTCATTTCGGCAGTGTTAGGAAATAGACGATTATGTTTAGCTGCTTGCAAAAAGGAATGATGTATAGAATAGATACTTAGTTTAATACCACTTATGCCATCACCAAAAGTTAAATTACTCCTGAAATATATACACTATTTGTTCATGGGACATGTGTGTTGCTGGTTAGGTCAGTATTTGTTGTCCATCCTTCGTTGCTATGAGAAGTTGATAGGAGCTGCTGTCCATGTGGTATTTCTATGCCCAGAATACTAATAGAAAGGAAGATCCAGGGCATTGACCCAGTGACACTGACAGAATGCAACATAGTTCCAAGTCAGGGAGACTGAGATTTGGAGGGGAACTTGCAGTTGATGCTTTTTGCCATGCATCTGGTGGCCTGATGCATCGAGGTGACAGTTGGTGTGGATTTGGAAGGTGATGTCAAAAGAGTCTTGGTGAGCTGCTGCTGTGTATTTTGTTTACAATACACGCGTCAAATTGCTACAACCAAACCTCAATGGTGGAGAGAATGAACTTTTAAGGTATTAGAATGAGGTGTCAGTCAAGTGAGCTGGTTTGGTCTGGATGGTGATGGCATCACATTCCTGAAGTGTTGTTGAATGTGAATTCATTCAGACGAGTGGAGAATATTCCATCACACTCCTGACCTGTGCAGTATAGATGATGGAAAACGTTTGGTGAGTCTGGATGTGAGTTACTCGCTTTAGAATTTCAAGCTTCCAAAGCAATTGAAGCTGGTTAAGTATCAAATCCATGGTAACCTCCAGGGTAATGTCTATAGGGGATTCAGCCATAGTAATGCTGCTGAATTTCAAGGGGCAATGGTTACATTCTCTTGTGTTGGAAATGGCAATTTATCCAGCAACTTTACAGACAGCACGGTATCTCACTGGTTAGCACTGCTGTTTCATAGTGCCAGGATCCCGCATTCGAACCCAGCCTTGGGTGACTGTCTGTGTGGAGTTTGCACATTCTCCCTGTGTCTGCGTTGGATTCCTCAGGGTGCTCAGGTTTCCTCCCTCAATCCAAAGATGTGCAGGTTAGGTGAATTGGCCATGCTAAATTGCCTGTAGTGTAGAGGGATGTGTAGGTTAGGTGCATTAGCTGGGGTAAATATAGAATAATGAGTGAGAGACTCTTTGGAGGGTCGTTCTGGACTTGCTGGGCCAAAGGGCCTGTTTCCACATTTTAGGGATTCTAAATTCTGTGTGACACAAGTACTATTTGCCCCTTATCAGCTCAAACCTGAATTTTGTTTGGGTCATGTTGTATATAGATAGAAACTGGCTTCATTAATGGAGAAATTGTGAATGGTTGTGATTGTGCAGTCATCAGTCAGCATCTGTGTTATAATTGAGAAGAGTCATAATTAGGACACTACCCTGAAGGTTCACTAATGTCCTTCAGGGAAGGAAATCTGCCATTCTCACCTGTTCTGGCCTACATGTGACTCCAAACCTACTGCAATGTGGTTGATTCTCAACTGGCCTTTGAAATGGCCTAGAAAGCCATTCAGTTTTACCAGTCGCTACAAAGTCACAAAGAAATGAAACCGAATGAATCACCAAGCATTGACCTGGGCACCGGAAAAGACAATGGCAGAAACAGCCTTGTCGACCCTGTAAAGTCGTCCTCACTAACACCTGGGAGCAAGTGCCAAAATTGGGAGAGATGTCTCTCAGACTAGTCAAGCAACAGCCTGACATACTGATACTTATGGAATCATACCTTACAGATAATGTCGCAGACACCACCATCACCATCCCTGGATGTATCCTGTCTTACAGGCAGGACAGACCCAGCAGAGGTAGCAGCACGGTGATATACAGTCAGGAGGGAGTTTGTCTGAGAGTCCTCAACATTGCCTTCAGAACCCATGAAGTCTTATGGCTTAAGGGTAAACATGGGCAAGTAAACCTCCTGCTCATTACCATGTACCACCCTCCGTCAGCTGATGAATTGGTACTCCTCCATGTTGAACAACATTTGGAGGAAGCACTGAGGCTGGCAAGGGTGCAATATCTACTCTGGGTGGGGGATTTCAATGCCACCACTAAGAGTGGCTCAGCAGCAGCACTACAGACTGAGCTGGTCGGGTCCTAAAAGACATAGTCGCTAGACTGGGTCTGTAGCAGGTGGTGAGGCAGCCAACAAGAGGGAAAAACGCACTTGACCTCTACCTTACCAATCTGCCAACTGCAATGCATCCGTCCATGACATTAACGATAAGAGCGACCACTGCACAGTCCTTGTGGAGACAAAGTCTCGCCTTCACATTGAGAATAACCTCCATCATGTTGTGTGACACTATCACCTTGTTAATTGGGACAGACTTTGAACCGATCTAGCAGCTCGAGACTGGGCATCCATAAGGCACTGTGGGCCATCAACAGCAGTAGAATCATACTTCAGCACAATCTGTAACCTCATGGCATATCCTTCACTCAACCATTACTGTCAAGCCAGGGGATCAACCCTGGTTCAATGGAGAGTGCAGGAACAGCATCAGGCATAACTGAAGATGAAGTGTCAACCTGATGCAGCTTCCAAACAGCATAAGCAGCAAGTGATTGACAGAGCTTAAGTTTTCCCACAACCAACAGATCAGATCTAAGCTCTGCAATCCTGCCACATCCATTCGTGAATGGTGGTGGACAATTAAACAACTGGCTGGAGGAGGAGGCTCCACAAATATCCCCATTCTCAATGATGGAAGAGCCCATCATATCAATGCAAAAGGTAAGGCTGAAGCGTTCACTGTAGTCTTCTGCCAGAAGTGCCAAGTAGATGATCCATCTTGGCCTCCTCCAGTGGTCCCCAGCATTACAGATACCAGTCTTCACAGTTGGAGGTACGGGATACTGCAAAGGTTCCAGGCCCTGACAACATTCCAGTAATAGTACTGAAGACTTGTGATCCAGAACTTGCCACTCCCCTAGCTACGCTGTTCCAGTACAATTACAATACTGGCATTTACCAACAATGTGGAAAATTGCCCAAGTATGTCCTGTACATAAAAAGCAGGACAAATCCAACCCGGCCAATTACTGCCCCATCAGTCAACTCTTGATCATCAGTAAAGTGGTAGAAGGTGGCATCAACAGTGCTATCAGCAGCATCTGCTCAGCAATAACCTGCTCAATGACATCCAGTTTGCATTCTGCCAGGGTCACTCAGCTTCTGATCTCAATACAGCCTTGGTTCAAACATGGACAAAGGAGTTGAATTACAGAGGTGAGGTGAGAGGAATATTGTGCTGAGTAATTCACTTTGTGAGTCCCCAAAGCCTGTCCACCAGCTATGAGGCACAAATCAGGAGTGAAATGAAATACTCCTACTTGCCTGGAAGGGTGCAGCCCTAACAACAGTCAAGAAGCTTAACACCATCCAGGACAAAGCAGCCTACTTCATTGGCACTGCAACCACTAGCATCCATTCCCTCCACCACAGATACTCAGTAATAGCAGTGTTCACTGTCTACAAGATGCACTGCAGAAATTCACCAAAGATCCTCCGACAGCACCTTCCAAACCCATAACCATTTCCATCTAGAAGGGCAAGGGCAGCAGATGTATGAGAACACCATCATCTTCAAGATCCCCTCCAAGCCACTTAGCATCCTGACTTGAAATATATCACCATTCTTTCATTGTTGCTGGGTCAAAATCCTGAAATTCCTTCCCTAATGGCACAGCAGGGTGGACTATAGTGGTTCAAGAAGGCAGCTCACCACCAGCTTCTCAAGGGCAACTATTGCCCAGCCAGCAATGCTCATATCCCACATCATGAATAAGTAAATAAATAAACTTATTTTGCTGTGTGATCATGTCTAGCTGTTGATTCTCAATTTAAATTTCATAATTGATTATTGTGAAATGCAGTCAGTACAATAAGCTTTAGAATTTAAAAGTGATTTGTTTTTATATTGTGTCTTGCAGAATATTCTGGAAATGTGTTCTCGAGAACATGAGTTCAAAGCCATTCTCTTCTGCCTCTGTTACTTTCATGCGTGTGTGGCTGAAAGACGCAAGTTTGGCCCTCAAGGTTGGAACCGAAGCTATCCTTTCAATGCTGGAGATCTCACTATATCGGTCAATGTCCTTTATAATTACCTGGAGGCAAACACTAAAGTAAGAGACAATCTCCTGAATATTTATTACAACTTACAGCTCAATAGACATTTATCCAGTAGACACTGAAAATTAATGCTGAAAGAAGTTTACACGCTGAGACGCAAAACCAATGATAGGCAAGTATAGATTAGATTCCCTACAGTGTGGAAACAGGCCCTTTAGCCCAACCAGTCCACACCGACCCTCCGAAGAGCAACCCACCCAGACCCATTCCCCCTAACTAATACACCTAACACTATGGGCAATTTAGCATGGCCAATTCACCTAACTGCGCATCTTTGAACTGTGAGAAGAAACCGGAGGAAACCCACGCAGACACAGGGAGAATGTGCAAACTCCACACAGACAGTCGCCCGAGGCTGGAATCGAACCAGGGTCCCTGGCGCTGTGAGGCAGCAGTGCTAACCACTGAGCCACCATGCCGTGATTAGAGGCAACTTAAGTTGGAAAAACTTCTGCAAATCCCACCATGCATTAGAATAAAATTGCCATTGGAGTCTGTTTGAAAAAACAATGAGATCTGGACTTCATACCCCAATTTGGGTTTGTTTGTTTTTGTTTAAGAGCAAATCCCCAGAGCCAATCATTGTGGTTTAAGATGATTAGTCCATCTCTCAGACTGTAGAGGGAACACTTCTCAGTTACGTGCAGCATTGTTTTTGCCTTTATACAAGTGTGTAAAGGTTTGTACAAAGCTCCCAGTGGTTACGTTTGGAGGTGCTGGGGCCCAGGTTTGTCCCGAATCTATTTGGCAACGTCCACTCTCACCGTGAAATATATTGAGTAACTAACATTCAGAATAAATACATTTTAATCAGTAAAGTATAAGTTGACTTCAGCTAGCTATGTACCAAAATGGAAGAATGTATTGTTGCTGATCTGCAGCCCATAAAACAAGGAACCATTCAAGTCCACAATGTAAATAGTATAATCTGAATGCTCAATACCATCAGAGACAAAATTGGTTAGCTCCTGAAAACAGGTGGAGGATTAGGATGCATGATTAATCTGCAGCTATTCTTTCCTATATAGATAATACACAGCCTTTACTTCTTTGAAATATTTAACTCCAGCACAAAAAAAACTAGCTCTCAGTAGAATTTCAGTGCAAAGTTGGATCAACTGATCAATTATACACTGTAGTTGGTTTATCTCTTTTGATCTCATGTCATTATTTTGTGACAAGTACATGTAACCAAGGTGTGTGTAATACATGGAAAAGCGCAGCAGGTCAGGCAGCATCCAAGGAGCAGGAGAATCGACGTTTCAGGCATAAGCCCTTCTTCAAGATTCCTGAAGAAGGGCTTATGCCCGAAACGTCAATTCTCCTGCTCCTTGGATACTGCCTGACCTGCTGCGCTTTTCCAGCAACACATTTTTCAGCTCTGATCTCCAGCATCTGCAGGCCTCACTTTCTCTTGTGTGTAATACATTCCAGATTAGGTCATTGATTAAAATTAATTAAATTACAATCATATCCATTTTGCTTACTATCTAAAGCATTGTGTTTAAAGGCAGTGTTGGCTGCGCGACCCTCATCAGAGTTGCACTGTGTGTGACATTATTGCCTTGAAACTTTACTGGAACAAGCACACTGTTCAATTTCATAAACATTGAGCCAACCAGTCCACCTATGTTCTGCACTTTTTGAACACAGCGTCCACATCTATGCATTTTACAGTGTGGGAATTAGAAAGGTTTGTTTCAGGAGCTGTGATTTACTTTGTACATGTCAAACCAAAAAATAAGGCAATAAGGGAACTTAGGTTGAGTGGGACAGCAAGGGAGCAGAGAATGGGGAGACAGCAGCATAGCAAGCACAAGGAAACCATAATGGGAACATTGCTTTCAGTTCTGGTTTCAGTGCAGTACGGACACACAAAGATGAATGCCAACAGGACAGACTTCCTGTTTTAGTGCATTTGACGGAAATGCACTGATGTCAGACTCTTCAAGTCTGACTCCAAATTTTAAATCCTAACCTAATCTTATTATCAATGCATTTCTGAAATTCTGCAATACCACACCATAATAAAGCATCAATATGCATCATGACAATAGCTGAAGTATGTCCTTTAACATGCCGCTGAATATGTGGGATTTATGTTCAATTGAGTTTTTCACAAAAAAGATCTTAAAAATAAAAACCCTACCTTGTAAGAAACATTCAGGCCTTAGAAACATATGTTTAGTTTACGTGGATTCTCTTCTGCATCTGCTGCCTCTTTGGACAGTTTCTGACATTGTTCTCTAAAAATCTGGCTGTCAAACTAATTCTCTTACACTCCCATGAATATTTGGCATAAAGAGCAAAATGGAAAACTTGAATATTACTTTCCTGCCACTGGAGCAGTTCACTCTAACATTTCAACTGCCAACAACTCAGTCCACCCCAGCTATTAAATTTGCTTTGGTTCTAATGATGCTTTATCCCTATAAGTTGTATCTATAAGTATTTTAGGATAGCCTCACATTTGAAATAAAGCTGATTGACCCTTATCTGATACCTTGCAATATACTTCAAACTCTCTCCAACTATCCGTTCCCTTTTTTTGTCTCTTTTTCCACTTTATACTTAAATGCATGCTTAAATGTATTGTCAACTACTAAAATTCTTGAGGATTTTTACTCTGTTACCTGAATGTCTACAGTCTTTGTTTTAATATCCAGTGAAAGCAAGCTGTGGCCTTTAAGGACCGCTGCTATGGAATGTCTCTCATTAATTTGTGACTTGACATAGGTCCCGTTTAGGATCATTGTCACAATTTGTATTGAATTTTCTTGGCAATCTATGGACCTCATTTATTGGTGATCATCCTAAATGTTCAACCACAATGTAAACTTGCTCAAAGCTTTACTTGCATGTTCCATGATGATTACACCTCTTAATTCATTGGATATCTCAGGGCATATGACACCTGTGTATATACTGTGTGTAATTGTCTTGTGACTGTCATTGCCGTGTCATGTGCATAATAATCACTTACAGGACGAACGTGCAGCCTATGACCAACTGCAGGACACACATGATTGTCATGTTTATTTCTATCACATGCTTAGACTCTGAGATTTTAGAATTAACCAAAGCAAAATAATTGTAATGAAGAAAATAATGCCACCAAAACATGGCAGATGATTTGAGCCCTCTGGTTTTAATCCAATGATTTCAAAGTCCTGTTAACCCAAAGTAATTCCTTTAGTTTGGACAATGCACTTGTCACTCTGCGATTCAAAAATTATAACAGAGGGAAGTGAGTGAATGACAGACCAGTTACTCTGAGATTTCTTGTTGGGAAATTGCTGAAGTCTAAAATGCAGGTTAGGTTGATTAAACAGCTTGAAAATGTTCACCAGATCAAAGAGAGCCAAGGTGAATTAGTTTTTTTTTATAGATGTTTTTATGGAAAAGGAGGATTTGAGATTTTTTACAAAATTACAAAAAATAGTACAAAATAGTGTATTCCACTTTACAATATAATAACACCAGCAATATAAATTTTATTAAAAAACTAATTTCTATTCTATTCTACAACTACCAAAACATAAAATAGGATATCATACATTACTAACAATAAAAAAAGGAGAAAAGTAAATAAGTAAGTAAATAAATAACTAGATACATATTCAAAAATAAATTTATATCAAGTCATAACAAAACCCATATTTATACAGGATTCCTCCTCCCAGGAGTCCCCGAACCAGCCAGAACCACCCCCACGGCTCAGCAAAGGCCCTGAACAATATAGTCGATATATCTGTGTCAATGTAGTTCAAAAAGGGCTGCCATGTTCTATAAAATTATTCCATTTTTTTGGTGCATCATATTCATGAGGAAGTCAAGGGGAATATATTCCACGACTATCCTATGCCAGTTTGAAAGTCCTGGGGGACCTTCGAATACCCAATTCACTAAGATGTTTTTCCTTGTACAAAAGGAAAGGATAGTGAATAATTTCCTCCCTTATACATCCAAAGAGGGGAAACTTGGGGATTCAAAGTTTGGGAGAAGATTTGTAGCTCGGGTGCTCGTTGTTGTAGTTCTGTTCGCCGAGCTGGGAATTTGTGTTGCAGACGTTTCGTCCCCTGTCTAGGTGACATCCTCAGTGCTTGGGAGCCCCCTGTGAAGCGCTTCTGTGATGTTTCCTCTGGCATTTGTAGTGGTTTGTCTCTGCCGCTTCCGGTTGTCAGTTCCAGCTGTCCGCTGCAGTGGCTGGTATATTGGATCCAGGTCGATGTGTTTGTTGATAGAATCTGTGGATGAATGCCATGCCTCGAGGAATTCCCTGGCTGTTCTCTGTTTGGCTTGACCTATAATAGTAGTGTTGTCCCAGTTGAACTCATGTTGCTTGTCATCTGCATGTGTGGCTACTAAGGATAGCTGGTCATGTCGTTTTCATGGATACGGATCATTAGCTGTCTTCCTGTTTGTCCTATGTAGTGTTTTATGCAGTCCTTGCATGGGATTTTGTACACTACGTTGGTTTTGCTCATGCTGGGTATTGGGTCCTTTGTCCTGGTGAGAGTGGCTGTTCGTTTGTGTGCTGTTATGAGTCCGAGTGGTTGTAGTAGTCTGGCTATCAGTTCAGAAATGTTCTTGATGTATGGTAATGTGGCTAGTCCTTTGGGTTGTGGCATGTCCTCATTCCATTGTTTTTCCCTTAGGCATCTGTTGATGAAATTGTGGAGGTATCCGTTTTTGGAGAATACATTATAGAGGTGTTCTTTTTCCTCTTTTTGCAGTTCTGATGTGCTGCAGTGTGTTGTGGCCCTTTTGAACAGTGTCTTGATGCAACTTCTTTTGTGTGTGTTGGGGTGGTTGCTTTCGTAGTTCAGGACTTGGTCTGTGTGTGTGGCTTTCCTGTAAACCTTTGTGATGAATTCTCCGTTAGGTGTTCTCTGTACCATCACGTCTAGGAATGGGAGTTGGTCGTCCTTTTCTTCCTCTCTAGTGAATTGGATTTCTGTGAGTGTGGCGTTAATGATCTGGTGTGTGTTGTCTATTTCTGTGTTTTTAATGATTACAAAGGTGTCATCTACATATCTGACCCAGAGTTTGGGTTGAATTTGCGGTAAGACTGTCTGTTCTAATCTTTGCATTCTGCTATGAGTCCAGAGATGGGTGAGCCCATGGGTGTGCCATTGATTTGTTCATATATTTGGTTGTTGAATGTGAAGTGTGTTGTGAGGCACAGGTCCAGTAGTTTGAGTATGCTGTCTTTGTTGATAGGTTCCCCGTCTTGTTGTCTGTTCTGTATGTCCAGCAGGTTGACTGTTTCTCTGGCTAGGGTTTTGTCGATAGAGGTGAACAGTGCCGTTACATCGAATAAGACCATACTTTCTTCCTTGTCTATATGTATATTTCTGATGATGTCCAATTTGGGGAGCCCAAAAGTAGAGACACTGGGTCCAACCCAATCTCCATACCCAGAATCTTTGCTAAGGCATTCGTTACGCTGTCCCGGTATCTGCGGATCTTCTGGCATGTCCACAGACAATTACATAAAAGTACCAATTTCTATTTTGCATTTAGGGCACATTGGAGATGCTCCTGCCTTGAACTTTGCAAGTCGCTCAGGTGCCATGTGAGCCCTAAGAAGTATCTTCAATTGAGTAACCCGAGTTCTGTTACAGATAGAGATCTTCCTAGCATTTTCCCAGACATCTTCCCACATCTCTAACAAGATTTCCATCCCCAATTCTTGACTCCAGGTTTTATATAACCGTTCCATGTCCTTCGATACCTTCTTACATAATAAGTAGTAGAGAGTACTGACCGAGGGTGAACCCATCAGCTGAAGCACTCTCCTTTCCATATCCAATTTATGAGGATTAATTATCAATGTGATCTTCTTTTGTATGAAGTCTCATATTTGAAAGTATCGAGAAAGGTCCTTGCTAGGCAGCCCAAACTTCTGACGCAGCTGTTGGAAGGACATCATGACCTCCCCATTGAACAGATCTCCCAAACAGGAGATACGTCTGGACTCCCAGGTTCTGGATACAGCGTCAGTCAGCCCTGGCTGGAGTCCCAACCTTCCCACTATAGGGGTATAAGGGGAGGTTTTTTGTGGGTTACCCTCATCCTGTTGCATCATCCTCCAAGCTTTGATTGTATTTAATACAGTAGGAGTTTTACAATGATCCGTAATAACTCTCATCTTGTCCATAAATAATAGATTGATGAGGGGACATTTTGCTTGGGAGGCCTCAATATCTAACTAGATTGATTGTGGCTCACAAGAGACCCAATCAGCTATGTAAGGTAACAGAGCTCAATTGGTACTTCCTGAAATCCAGAAAATCCAGCCCTCCCTTTACGTGTGGAAGCTGCAGCTTCTCTAATTTAATAAGGGGCTGTCTATGACTCCAAATAAAGGAGCCCAGCCAACCATAAAGCTTACGCAACGCCTGTCTCGGCAGCATCAAGGGGAGTATTCTCATAGGGTGTAAAAGGTGAGGTAGAATATTCATCTTAACCAACGCTGTTCTACCTAGCCAGGATATTGGGAGATCTTCCCAGCACTGAAGGTCCGGTCTTATTTTCTCTAATAAGTGTGTATAATTAGCTTTATATAGCTGACCAAATGCCGAAGTAATAAAAATACCTAAGTAAAGAAAACCTCCCAGTGACCATCGAAAGGGGAAACGGGATCCATTCGGAAAATTGGATATACTAGTAAGACCTCCCAGTGGCAAGGCCTCAGATTTCATAAAATTGATTTTGTAACCTGAGAACATACCTAATAAGTTAACCACTTGAATTAAGCGGGGCACAGATATCAATGGATCATTTAAGAAAAGAAGGACTTCATCCGCATAGAGAGTGATTTTGTGCTTACCCGATCCAACCTCCAGAGCCGTTATATTAGGGTCAGCTCGTATAGCTTCCACCAATGGCTCAATCACCAGCATAAATAATAATGGTGAGAGAGGGCATCCCTGACAAAAACCTCTGCCAACGCTAAAGCTATCCGAACTTAAACCGTTGGTGATCACCGCTGCTTTGGGATCATTATATAATACTGTAACCCATTTAGTAAAGACTTCTCCAACACCAAACCATTCCAGCGTATAAAAGAGATATGGGCATTCTACCTGATCGAATGTCTTCTCTACATCTAGAGAGACAACTAATCCCGGAGTCGTTCCCTGCTGGCAGGCTTGTACCATAATTAAGACTCTTTTAGTGGGCGGCACGGTGGCACAGTGGTTAGCACTGCTGCCTCACAGCGCCAGAGACCTGGGTTCAGTTCCCGCCTCAGGCGACTCTCTGTGTGGAGTTTGCACATTCTCCCCGTGTCTGCGTGGGTTTCCTCCGGGTGCTCCGGTTTCCTCCCACACTCCAAAGATGTGCAGGTTAGGTAAATTGGCCATGCTAAATTGCCCATAGTGTTAGGTAAGGGGTAGATGTAGGGGTATGGGTGGGTTGCGCTTTGGCAGGGTGGTGTGGACTTGTTGGGCCGAAGGGCCTGTTTCCACACTGTAAGTAATCTAATCTAATAGTATTAGTTGATCTGCGATCCTTTATAAACCCTGTCTGATCCTCTTTTATAATGAATGGTAAAACCCTCTCCAGTCTTAATGCCAACATTTTTAAGAGAATTTTAAAATCCACATTCAACAAGGATATAGGTCTGTATGAGGAGCAGTCATCAGGGGCCTTTCCCTCCTTAAGAATGAGAGAAATATTTGCTTCTCGCAGAGAAGGCGGGAGGCAGCCTTGACTATGTGAATAATTACACGTATTTATAAGTGGCACGACCAATTCCCCTATAAATTCTTTTCGAACTCAGCCTGGAATCCGTCTAGTCCGGCGCTTTGCCACTCTGAAGCTGCCTCACGCCTCCTGTACTTCCTGGGTTGCCGGGGGACACTCGAGAACGATACCTGCTCTGAGGTTAGGCCTGGGAGGGCCAGATTTTTAAAAAAATACTCCATCTTCCTCGTTCTATCCTCACCGTCCTGCAACTTATACAACTTGAAATAGAATTTTCTAAAAGCTGCACTGATCTTTTTACGATCACAAGTCAGGGTACCAGTACTCTCTCTAATAGATGTAATGGATTGGGGAGCCTTTTTCCTTCGGTCAAGTTATGCTAGATACCTGTCAGGTTTGTCACCATATTCAAATAATCTCTGCTTTGCAAATAATATCGCCTTCTTTGCTGTTTGAGTAAGTGCGGTATTCAAAGTTGCCATAAGGGCTGTGATCCACTGTAGTTTAGTAATGGAGGGCCGGTCAACATACGCTGTCTCAACCACCTTCAGGCGAGCCTCAAGCAGACAATATTGCTCTCCCTTTTTTTCTTTTCTGAGTCGCAGAATATGAAATAATCAAGCCTCGCACGTATGCCTTAGCAGTCTCCCACATTACCGAAGGGTTACTGGCTATGCCTGAGTTGATATCTCAGAAGGTTTTGAATTAAGAGGGGCATGGATAGGATAAATAGACAAAGTCTTTTCCCTGGGGTCGGGGAGTCCAGAACTAGAGGGCATAGGTTTAGGGTGAGAGGGGAAAGATATAAAAGAGACCTAAAGGGCAACTTTTTCACGCAGAGGGTGGTACGTGTATGGAATGAGCTGCCAGAGGATGTGGTGAAGGCTGGTAAAATAGCAACATTTAAGAGGCATTTGGATGTGTATGTAAATAAGAAGGGTTTGGAGGGATATGGGCCGGGTGCTGGCAGGTGAGACTCGATTGGGTTGGGATATCTGGTCGGCATGGACGGGTTGGACCGAAGGGTCTGTTTCCATGCTGTACATCTCTATGACTCTAAATATTTTATGAATTCAATAGGAAAGGGTCCATACGCCAATGTCGGGAACCTATCTCATCAGCACTAGTCTTAATCTCCATATATACTGCGGCATGGTCGGAACTAGTTATATTACCTATTTTACAAATCAATATCGAGTTCAAAAAGGTCGACGGGACAAAAAAGTATTGATTCTTGTACGGCACTTGTGTGAATTAGAATAAAAAGTATAGTTGCTACCCTCAAGGTGAAGACACCTCCCTGAGGGTGAAGACACCTGCACACATCTACCAGCCCCAACTCCCTCTTCAGATCCACCAACTGCCTAGATCTCAAATATATGCCCATGGGGCTCCTAGGTATCCTGTCCACCCCTAGGTCGATGATACAATTAAAATCTCCCCCTATAATTGTGTGGTTCACCCCGAGAGCCATCAACTTGGAGAATACTTCCGTTACAAATTTAAAAGGGTGCGCCGGGGGGCAATTAAGATTCAGTATCCCATATTCCTCTCCATATATTAGGACTTTAATTAATATATACAGTCCAGACTCATCTTTTATCTGGCTTAGCATTTGAAAGGGAAGATTCTTCTGAATAAGAATGGCCACTCCCCTACTGTTTGAGCTGAAAGATGAAAAGAACACCTGGCCAAACCCACCATGTTGCAGCTTCGAAGTAGATGTGTCTTCTGTAGAAGGGCTATGTCAACCCTTCTTTTTCTAAGACTTGATAATATCTTCTTGCTTTTGATTGGTGAGTGGCTCCCCTTGGCATTCCAGGTGCACCACCTAAAGGAATGACTAGCCATGATCGTCAAGGCAGGCCCGAGAACCCCAGGAGCAAAAACCCCACCCAAAAGACATTGAATAAGAACCAATAACGATTCACATATAAAAACACTCTTTAAAACAACTAAATCAAAACAACTAAGAACTACTCCTAAAAAACATAAAGCATATTTAAAAGGAGACTTTCCCCCGTGTTCACAGGAGGCATTACTATCTTCTAATAATCCCACCATAACATCTCCCAGCTAGGGCCCTGCCCTTGGCCCAGACATTACAAAGTAGAGTAAATAAATGCCAATATCTTATAAAACAGGAGGAAAAGTGGGTGACCCACCCATTCCAACCCCCCCCCCCCACATTATTATCTAGACACACTTAGTAAAACAGCATAAGATAAAAATATATAAAATTACAATCCTAGCAAGTATTAAGCAACCAAAAAAAAGGACTCAGAAATATCCCCCAATAATCGTATAACCCCCCCCCCCCCCCCCCCACCAACCCAACCACCACCACCACCAAGGAAGGATGGAGAGGAGAAAGGAGGAGAAAAAACAAAAGAGGGGCAGATTAAAGTCATTATCCATTCAGTTCAAGTCCCGCAGTCTATTTGAGAGCATCCAGGAATTCTTTTACTTTTTCCGGTGACCCGAAGTTACATACAGATCCTCCGTGACTGAAGCGCAGCATTTCTGGATATTTAAATCCCTCAGATGCTTCTTCACCTCATCAAATGCCTTCCTCTTGCGAACCACAACCAGTGAAAAGTCCTGGAACAGCATTATTTTGGAACCCTTGCATATCATGGCATGGCGATCCTTCCCCAGGATTCTGGATGTCTCCAGCAGCATTTGTTCTTCCCTGTAATGTTGAAGTCGAATGAGGACTGGGTGGGGGCGCTGGTCTGACCTGGTGGGCCCGCTCAACCCACACCCAGCCTAGCTCCGATTCCAGTTTCAGCAGTTGTAGGAGCCATTGCTCTAAAAAACCAACAAGCTGGCCTTCCTCCTCCCGTTTGGGAAGGTGCAGCAACTGAATGTTTTACCCACGACCTCGCGATATGCTCCTCTAAGGTCCGGACTCGACCTTCCAGAGCACGGACACGACTCATAGATGACTCAGCAGCACTCTCTGAAGCTGCAGCCTGTTGCACCCCCTCCACCCCGACACGCTGCCCGAGTTTCTCGATCTCTTGGTCATGCTTCTGCAGCATGACCCAAATCAACTCCCACCTGGTCCAGTCTCTTCAGTGGACGCATCAATCTTCTCTCGGAGCTTAATGAACTTGTCTCTGCAGGGAAGTTCCCCGGGGTGGCTGCAGACATCTCTGTTGCTGTGGAGGGGGGGTCCCTGCCTGTTGCGAACTTCGAGAACCTTTCCCTTTGGTCATTTTAACAAGCATCGAACTGCTAAAGTTTGATGCAGAATGACCAAAGCTGTTGGGAAAAAACTATTTTAAACAATTTAGCAGGTGAGGTGAGAGTGGGTACCCTATTTTGCCTGGGTCTTGAGCAGAGCTCTGCAGACTCAGACCTACTGGGTGGCCGCCATCTTGGATCCCCCAAGGTGAATTTATGTAGGACACAAATTTACCTGGCAAGCCGATCTGAACTTTTTTGAAGAGGGTATTAAAGTAATAAACAAGTGCATTTATATGGATGTTGTGGTAAACAGACTTTCAGAAGGAATTTTATGAAGTCCGTTGTAATTGCCAGATTGTTAAAGTTAAAACATATGGAAGTTTGGGAGAAGATTTGTAGCTCGGGTGCTCATTGTTGTGGTTCTGTTCACCGAGCTGGGAATTTGTCTTGCAAACGTTTCGTCCCCTGTCTAGGTGACATCCTCAGTGCTTGGGAGCCTCCTGTAAAGGGCTTCTGTGCTGTTTCCTCCGGCATTTATAGTGGCCTGTCTCTGCCGCTTCCAGTTGTCAGTTCCAGCTGTCCGCTGTAGTGGCCGGTATATTGGGTCCAGGTTGATGTGTTTGTTGATAGAGTCTGTGGATGAGTGCCATGCCTCTAGGAATTCCCTGGCTGTTCTCTGTTTGGCTTGCCCTATAATGGTAGTGTTGTCCCAGTCGAAATTCATGTTGCTTGTCATCTGTGTGTGTGGCTACTAAGGATAGCTGGTCGTGTCGTTTCGTGGCAAGTTGGTGTTCATGGATACGGATCGTTAGCTGTCTTCCTGTTTGTCCTATGTAGTGTTTTATGCAGTCCTTGCATGGGATTTTGTACACTACGTTGGTTTTGCTCATGTTGGGTATCGGGTCCTTCATTCTGGTGAGTTGTTGTCTGAGAGTGGCTGTTGGTTTGTGTGCTGTTATGAGTCCTAATGGTCGCAGTAGTCTGGCTGTCAGTTCGGAAATGCTCCTGATGTATGGTAGTGTGGCTAGTCCTTTGGGTTGCGGCATGTCCTCGTTCCGTTGCCTTTCCCTTAGGCATCTGTTGATGAAATTGCGAGGGTATCCGTTTTTGGCGAATACTTTGTATAGGTGTTCCTCTTCCTCTTTTTGCAGTTCTGGTGTGCTGCAGTGTGTTGTGGCCCTTTTGAATATTGTCTTGATGCAACTTCGTTTGTGTGTGTTGGGGTGGTTGCTTTCATAGTTTAGGACTTGGTCTGTGTGTGTAGCTTTCCTGTAAACCTTTGTGGAATTGAAGGCATATTAGTGACCTGGTTAGAAAAGTGACTAGCAGGAAATCGAGAATAGGGATAATGATTACTACTAATGATTACTACATTAACCGGGGGATAAGTTGTCATGGTTTATCGGTGTCCTGTAAGCACGTCTATTGAAACCTCAGCTATTCACCTTGTTTCTTAACAACTTTGATGATGAGATGGCGAGACACACAACAAATTTGCCAATGGCACAGAAACAAGTGTCATTGTAAGCAATATAGATAAAATAGACAAAGTTACAGAGATACTACTTGTTATGCACTAGGCCAGACCCCCTCAAAATATTTCAAGAAAGTAGCCCAGACTCTAACTTTGCTGGTTGTTTGAAGCAGGTGTAACACAGATATTCCAGGAATGATGCAGCTGGTCAAACCACTTAGTTTTAAACAAAACAGAATTTATTTGCAAGATTATTGAAACACAAACAAAAGTGAACAGAATAGCTTAATTTATCCAAAAAACCCAACAGATTATCCCAACTTTATGATGCTGTTTCAAATTCCTGCAACAATCCCCATAAACACGTTTGGTACAAAAGGTAAAATCAAACACAGGGTCTTAAACAGATGAGAGAGAGAGAGATTCAGCATGGAACACCTTCTTCCATGTAGCTGGTTCTTGGACCAGCAGCCTCAAAACTGACTGCCTACTTTCTCTGAACAGCTGGACTGCTAAAACCAAACCAAACCAGAGAAGAGTAGAGCTGGGAGAACTGGCCACTCCTCTTTTGTTGTACAAGTGTTTTTTTTAACATTTCGGAACCTGTGTCTTATTGACCTCCTGAAAATAAACCAAGGAGAACATAACCTTGTTAAAGGAGCAGAATCAAATTTAATACATTAAGGGAATTACCAATCCATCAAATCAGTTTCAACATGGGCAATAATAATGTCATCCATTTTGACCTAAAAGAACAGAATAATTTGTAAATAGTGTAAAGATTGGGACATGGAGACCAGAAAGTCTTGATGGTCCAAGTAAATATAAATAAAGTGGAATTAACTCTTGCAGAAAATAATCAAAAAGGTTAATGGAAATTTGGCCTTTGACCAGATTAGCAGATGCTGGAAGTCAAGCAGTAGTTCTGTACTGCATATTATTAGATTAGACTAGATTCCCTACAATGTGGAAACAAGTCCTTCGGCCCAACCAGTCCACACCAATTCTCTGAAGAGCAACCCACCCAGACCCACTTCCCTCTGACTAATGCACCTATAACTATGGACAGTTTAGCATGGCCAATTCACCTGACCTGCACATCTTTGGACTGTGGGAGGAAACCAGAGCACCTGGAGGAAACCCACGCAGACACTGGGAGAATGTGCAAACTCCATACAGACAGTTGTCGGAGGCAGGAATTGAACCTCGGACCTTGGTGCTGTGAGGCAGTAGTGCTAACCACTGAGCCACCTTGGTGCCCCAAGGAACGATGCCTGGGGGCATCATAGATTTGCAAAAATAAATCTGGTCTCCAAAGGTTAATTTAGTTGTATTTATTCGAATTTAGAGGATTAAAGGGTGATTTGAACAAATTTTCCAAGATACTTAAGGGGCAGATAAGATAAACTAATTCCTCTGATTGAGGAATCGAGACCTATGTCACACACTAAAAATTGGAGCCAAACATTTCAGAAGTAAAATGACGAAGCACACCTGTACAGAGGTAAAATTTTAGAACACACATATGCAAACCATCTTATTGATGCTAAATCAGTTTTAATTTTTAAATCCAAGATTGAATGATTTTGGTTATTCAAAGCCTTTTAAGAGATGTAGGACAAGTGAGTGTGTAGAATTAGGTCATACATCGGTCATGAACTTGAGTGGTAGCACAGACTCAAAGGTACTAAGGAGCTGCCTCCTTTTCTCTATATTCTTGTGAATTCATTCCAATTAATTATGAGGAATGAACCTTGACAGTTTGATTGCTATGCTTGACAAGTATTGTCTTACCATCACAAGCTGTTAGCTTGGCAGAAATATTCAAGTTCCTATGATTCTCCCTTTTCGATTGAGCTCTGTCTGAGGTGGTCTAATGCAATGTCTTAGTGCTGTATGAATTTTCTCGATACCTTAACTTTGATAAGAGCCTGCATGAGAAATATAAGTGCTCAAAATGATGGAACCTAAAATGATATTAAATAATAGTAATTGCAGTACCTTCTAGAATAGGAGGAGGTAATGCGGGATGTTGCCTACTGAATAGTTTTATTGATCTGATCTTCCAGTTATTTGATGACAAGTCTCTACATGCTTGAATTGTTGTCAATTTGCATTTCTCATTGAACAGCCAATATTTTACACACCATTTCATCAATCACAATTACTGAAAGAAATTTTATTTATGTTCTTACAC
This sequence comes from Chiloscyllium punctatum, assembly GCF_047496795.1. NCBI lineage: Eukaryota > Metazoa > Chordata > Chondrichthyes > Orectolobiformes > Hemiscylliidae > Chiloscyllium > Chiloscyllium punctatum. Next base: position 30,118,682 of record NC_092746.1, on the reverse strand, counting down.
ATACTCCTAAGGTTCTCAGCAAATTCTATTCCATTGTTAGACAAAGTTTGCTGGTGTCCCAAATATAGACTCTCTTCTATTATTTTAACCATGATTCCTTTTCTGCTCTTTTATATTTGTGTAGAAATATTAAAGCTCATAGCCAGGACAGTAAATCATCAGGTAAAAACAATTCCCACTTTTCCCCAAACGAACAACTCCATGGCAACCACCTTGTCAAAGCCATATGCCAGTAGAAAATTTGTAATACCTGCACATGGAAACATCATTTGATACCTTTTATAGATCTTACAATTCTCACTACTGTCTTAGATGAGCTTTCTATGGCACCTCAACTACCTCTGCAGATAAACTGATTTCCCAAAAGCACTTTCCTTATCATCTTCCAGAGCATGTTTTGTCTGTGCCTGCTGTGTACAAATGTATTCAACAGAATAGGTCACTTATTTCAAATTAAGGCATACTTACAAAGCATGGCCTACTCCACTTACTTTATGTAGACTTATCCTGCTCAAGTAATCTTAAACTGTTGCCATTGCCAAACCAAATGTAAGGAATGGATTTATATTCCTTAATCCATTGTCACCACTTAATGAATCAATGAGTTCTTCACCAATCTCCTCCACATAATAATAGCACAACAATCCCTCGTCTGTTTATCTGTGGAAAGACTGTTTGTTTTCTGATAGCTATCAAATTCTGGCAGCCTCATAGACATTTAACAAGTCGTCTTTCTTGTTGATTTCATCCAGGAATTCTGTTTGAAGATTCAAACTTTTATCACTGTTCGACTAGTGAAACCCAACACAAAGTACCTTATTGAAGCTTTTATTTCATGCAGCAAGTCACAATGGCTAAGGCCATGCTTGTTTTCTCTTTGACCTAATGGTAATCACTGTCCACACAGCAGCCTCATTCTTCCATTGCTCATGTGGCTGAGACTCCAAAAACATTCAGATATTAATGGTACTCCATTAATTTTATGCTTGCTTGCTGCAATATTCCACAATGAATGATAGAACTTGGTGCATTCTCCCAGTGATTTTATTCATTCTTTTTTCTTCAAATGGCCATCTAACTCCATTTGGAATGCTTCAATTGAATCTGACTCTGCCACAGTCTCAAGCAGTGCGTATCAGACAATAAATATGTTTTCCTTAGTTGTTTTTGTTTCTTTTACCTATTACTTTAAATCTGATCCTCTCATCTTTGATCGTTTCATAAGTGGCCATAGCCGCTATCTATTCTCTCTGCACCATTCATAGTTTTGTACACACCAATCAAATCTCTCCTCAACCTTGTTTTCTCCAAGGAAAATAGTCTTAATTTCTCCAATCTGTTATCATGATTGAAGCTCCTCATCACAGGAACCATTCTCACAAATTTTTTCTACATTCTTTTGAATGCCTTTACATCTTACAGAATGTATTGCACAGAACGGACACTAATGTCCTATATAAGTTCAACAAAACCTCTTTACTCTTGCACTGTATGCCCTAATAATGAAATCTTGGATGTTGTTTGAGTTATTAACCACTCATTCACTGTACTACCACCTTCAATGACAATCAGTACATCCCAGTTCTCATGCATTTTCAAGAATTTTGCTCTTTGTTTGGTATTGTCTCTACATGTTTTACTTAAAAATGGGTAACTTCACATTTCTCCACACTGAATTTCATCTGCAAACTTTCTTCCCATTCCACCAAATTGTCAGTGCCCTTTCAGAAGATCTGGCCTATCTTCCTCTCAGTTTACAATGCTGCCAGGTTTTGTATCATTCACAATTTTTTGTCAGGCATGCTGAGGTGTAGGTCTTTATTATATCCCAAAAAAAGCAAGGATCTCAACACTGACCATTGAGGAACGTATCTGTGTACCGCCCTCCACATCACAAAACATCCACTGACTACTACTTTCTGTTTCCTACCCCTCCTGTAATTCTGTATCCATGTTCCTACTGTCCCTTTTATTCCATGAGGTATAATTTTGCTCACGGGTCTGTTGTGGGACTATCAAATGACTTTTGCAAGCCAGTGTATATTGAATCAACAGCTTGCTGTCATTAATCATCTTGGTCAACTCTTCAAGAAACTTTTGCAACTTAATTAAGCACATCAACATATGATGGTGCAGACTCAGAATGGCCTAATTCTGCTCCTATATCTTAAGAATTTAATATATCACTTTAAGAAATCCATTTTTGGCTTTTGGCTTTTTGAATTAACCTGCATTTGTGAACGTAATTATTAATATTGACCAAAATTATTTCCCACCACCATTGGTAACTGATTGCCCTGCAGTTACTGGGCTTAGCTTTATACTTTTCTATAGAGCAATGGTGTACGTAATGTGTCCAGTTCTCCAGACCCCTGGTACCGACCTCCCCACATCCTCTCCTCCCCTGCCGCCCCTCTAAGTCAATGGAAGACTGAAAACTTATGGCTAGTGCCTCTGCAATTTCCATACTCACTTCACTCAGTATCCTTGGATGCATCTTATCTTGTCCTGAAGCCTTGGCCTCTTAAACTACAAACAGCCTATCTAATACCTCCTCCTTATCTCAGCTGTGCCTCTCCTTTTAGTCATAAGTCACCCTTCTGGTCCTTAATTGGCCTAATAGTTGTATCACCTTTTTACTGCTTACAAGCATATAGAAGACTTAGGGGTTCCCTTTTATTTTGGCTCCAAGCTGTTCATATTCTGTGTTTGCGTCTTTGATTGTTTTTTCTCACTTAACCTCTGAACCGTACTTTTTTCTGGTCAACTATTGCAAGAACACTTCTCTTATACGTTCAAATTTTTATCTCTCTTGTCATCTAGATCGTTCTTTCTTTGTTTTTAAGGGAATACTTGACTGGGCCCAAGTTCTCTATTCTGGAAAAACTTGTTGCTTTTCCTGCCAAGTTTTGTCTCCAGTTTATTCGACACAGATCCAGTCTTACCCCATTGAAGTGGCTTTTCCCCAGTTAATTATCCTTGCTGTCAATTGTTCTTTGTCCTTTTCCACAGTCAGCCTAAACCTTATGATATATGAACATTGTCCCATAAATGTGCGATCCACTTCATTCTCAAGAAGTAGGTTTAAAAGTGCCTGCTTTCTCATTGGACTGGCGTCACATCGCTATAGAAAATTTTCCTAAACATGCTATAGAAACTCTTTCTCCTCATTGCACTTTTCACATTGCACTATCCCAGTCTATGTTTGGGTAGTTAAACTAGTCCATTAAAACTATTCTATAATGTTTGTGCATCTGTATAATTTCTTTGCAAATTTCTCCCATGACATCTTTCTCACTAAACAGCACTGAGAAATGTATTTGCAACTTCTTTGCTCTTTAGTTTCTTTCCAAATAGGACCCATCCATGACTTTTCTTGGACATTGTCCTTTTCCAGCACAGCGGTGTTCTCCGTCATTAGTGCGATCACTTCTGTTGTTCCTGCTGTTCCTTTTCTATCTTTCCGAAACACTTTGTACCGACATGCTGTATCCATCACTTCTTTGAGCCAGATTGCTGATGTCACAGCGTCGTACTTGCACATGATAATGTATTTATAATTTACCAATCTTCACATGCTGTGTATTCACCTACACCTACATACACTGTAAACCTGAAGTAGTCTTTGTTACTTTCACACTTTCTCTGACCCCATCTGCTAAACTATTATTCTTTACTCGAGTGCTACGTGTCTCTCAAAATATTCTGTTCATCTTGGTATCCCTGTCTGATATTATCTCTTGGTTTCCATTTTAGTTTAAACTCTCCCCAATAGCACTAGTAGATTGCTTCTCAATGAACTTAGTCCCTGGCTCTGTTCCTGTGCAACCAATCTAGCCTATTCAGTTCTCATCTCCCTTGCTCTTTTTGAATCATCTATCACTATTTTCTTCCAGTTTACCTTGTACACCTCTATAGCTTAACCAGTTTTGATGCTGTGGATTGGATGCTGTATCACTGTCATCGGCATTTAAAATTGAGCACTAATTAGAGATTGGGATGCACACAGGGGATTTCTATGCTACCTATCTGTTCTTTTTGACTGCCTGGGGATAACTCATTTCCTCTCTTTCTGTATATTCTTAAGTGGCCGACTTACCACCTCCATAGACATGCCATCCACATTACTGTCAGCCTCATAAATTCACCATAGTGATACCAGCTGCCGCTCAAGTTCTGAAACCGAGGTCAAACTGCTGAACTGATGATGTGTCCTGCACAAGTGGTTGTCAAGGACTCAGGAAGCTTCCTAGATATAGTAAATAACACAGAATGTGGACTTCAGAGGTCAGAGAAGCTCTCTTATTTCTTGAGCTATGATTTTACCACACTACTGCAGTATGGTGGCTCAGTAGTTAGCACTACTACCTCACAGCACCAGGACCCGGGTTCGATTCCAGCCTCAGGCAACTGTCTGTGTGGAGTTTGCACATTCTATCTGTGGCTATGTGAGTTTCCTCTGGGTGCTCCAGTTTCCACCCACGGTCCAACAATGTGCAGGTTGAGGTGGACTAGCCATGTTCAGTTGTCCCTGAAATGTCCAGGGCTTTGTGGTTGGGTGCATTAGCCATGGAAAATGCAGGGTTAGGAGGAGGTGGGCCTGGGTGGAATGCTCTTCGGAGAGTCATTGTAGACCTTGATAGGCCAAAGGGCCTGCTTCCAATCCATAGGGAGTCTAGGATTCTAATTGTGGTCGGGATATAAAATGGAAAGCTGTGAATTGGCTACCTGCATGCGCACTGAAACTGAAAATTGAATTTGTGTGTAACATGCTGCCAATCTCTTTGGTGCATCTGCCAAAGTCTAATGTCGCACCCTGTGTCTTTTAATCTACTTAGAAAAGCTTTTGTTTGAAAACCTCCACTTTTTTCCAAAACCAAGGCTGGATTTGTAATATTAGCTAGACCTGTCATTTTGGTAGAAGGCAGATTTTGCAGTTTTGAAATGGACAGTGTGCACCATTTAACAAACTGCATCCATCACACCTAGTTGTCCAACCCATAGACTGGTTTAGGTATTAATATCTCCCATTATGCAAAGTAAAAGATTGGAGACAGAATCTCACAGGGTTTGAGTGACAGGGCTATGGCAAGATGTGTGGCAGAACTGGGCAACAAATGTGGCTAGGTCTAACTCGACATTGAGGTTATCTCACGCCATCGTTTATGCTTTTCGTAAGCAGGATGGGAAGACACTCACCAGGCAGTGGTGGGATGCAAATTGATGGAGATTAACAATTGTTAAACACCTTGTTAATGTCACAACTTGCCTCATTTATATTCAGCTTTCCATCTTAGGGCAGCACGGTGGCACAGTGGTTAGCACTGCTGCCTCACAGCGCCAGAGACCCGGGTTCAATTCCCACCTCGGGTGACTGACTGTGTGGAGTTTGCACGTTCTCCCCGTGTCTGCGTGGGTTTCCTCCGGGTGCTCTGGTTTCCTCCCACAGTCCAAAGATGTGCAGGTCAGGTGAATTGGCCATGCTAAATTGCCCGTAGTGTTAGGTAAGGGGTAAATGTAGGGGTATGGGTGGCTTACGCTTCGGCGGGGCGGTGTGGACTTGTTGGGCCGAAGGGCCTGTTTCCACACTGTAATCTAATCTAATCTTATCAAGCTTGCCAAACAAGCTAGGTGTCAGGAAAACCTGATGAAACCAGAGCATGAATTTGGAAGACTGAGCTTGTCACATGCTCCAAATGACCTCCATGTTGGAAACCAGGCACCAACATTTCACAGCTATGTTCCTGGGTGCCAGACACGTGTAACTCACATCCACAAATATTGGCATCTGACATGTGCCAACCTCCAAGAACCCTCGTGGCACATCTCTTGTCCACTTCCAGGCTGCTTCATTAATGCTGTACCTAGGACTGCTCTGGCAACTCTCATTGTAAAACTGCAGAGAGGCACTGTGTGCTCAGGGACACACACCCAGCCCAATGACTGGACTAGACCGCATGTAAAGGTTCTTTACATGCTTTCATGCTCATTTGTTCTGAGCCTACCTGCCGAGTCCCAGATTGGCACTACTCTGTCCAGCTGTATCTCCAGATTCCTGACCACTAAGCAAGATGCCAGTTTCCCTCCTTGCCATGTCTGGGGCAAATGTCAGCAATCATCAGTGCTTGTCTTGGTGCACAACAGGCTTTTAAAATTGGTACAGGTACAAAGGATGCCACAGAATGCCAGGAATGGTGCATAGTAAGATAGGGCAAAAATTTGGATATCAGAGATGATAGGGACTTCATCAATAATTAACAAGGTGAGTTTGGTATGATTTGATGAGAGAACCTGCTAGGCCTCATGGTGACAAACCTGCAAAAACAAATCTCAGCAAAGCTTAGACTTAACCCAAAAATGTAAGACTCTGATCCAGGTTTTAAAATCTTGCGGAATTCGCAAAGCAGCAGGTTTCATGTCAACTAAGCGTCCTACAATAGAAAAACTCTTTGTTAAAATATTTAAATCAGGTGTGCACAGTGCAGTTAGGAGCTTACTTTGAACAACAGCGGTGCCCATATCCAGAGATTTTCCACAGGTCCCTTGAGGAAACCACCAGTCTCTCCTCTGCCAATTGTGCTCTCTCTCCATCTGCAAGCACTGTCCCCTTTTCAAACTGTGACTAGAGCTGATGACTCCACTCCAACAATTCCTGATCTTGGAGATATTTTCCTCTTAATTGTCAGGGACCATTCCTTGGCTGAGTCCTCCTGCCAGTGACTTTCATAGAATCCCTGCAGTGTGGAAACAAGCCATTTGACCCTTTGGCCCTCCAAAGAGCATCCCACTAAGGTCCAGTCCCCCTACCTGTCCCCTGCATTTCCCATGGCTAATCTACCTAGTTTGCACATCCCTGGACACTATAGGCAATTTAGCATGGCCAATCCACTTAACATACGCGTCTTTGGATTGTGAGAGAAAACCAGTGCACCTGAGGAAGCCCCCACAGACATGGGAGAACATGTAAATTCCATACAGACAGTCAGTCAAGGCTGGAATCAAACCTGGGTCCCTAGCACTGTGAAGCAGCACTGCTAACCACTAAGCCACCTTGCCACCTTTCCAAAAATAGTCCATTGAGAAAAATTCATGATATTGATTTCACTGTTTTTATTTTGTTTAAGTGCACAGAAATGACAACATTAGGGAGGTAAAAATGCTCCATGATAGTAGAATGAAAAGTGGGTTCACAAACCAGTAGCTTGTTTTACACTCCAACACAACTAATTCCATTCCCAGCCTACTGCCCAAGAATTCCTTTGGCAAATGTAGTTAATAAATTTTAAATTGAAATCTCCTCTAGTAGTTATACTTGGCTGGCAAGTTAAATCTTTTTTTACCTTTTGTTTAGTTGGTGTAAATGAATTCATTTGGGCCTCAATCTTACAAATGATGAAATTAACATACAATGCTGACTTCTTGTCTCTTTGTTAAACTTTCATTTAAATGATGCCTTTCACAATCTCAGGAAGCCCATAGGACTTTCTAGCCAATAAAGTACTTCTTTAGTGCAGTCATATTACACTGTAGTTTAAAGTTACGGTTCAGCTTTGTTACTTTGTGATAAGCCTCTGTCTGCCTCAAAAGTCTGTCCCTGATGACAAAGGCCACATTAAAATCAGTCAAATACATCTTCACTGTGTTCTCTCTCAGTTAGATTGCAATTTACTGATCACATCTGGATTGTTGACTGCCTGATGTTTCATTAAGGGTCAAGAGGTTAATTTCTTGTATAATGCGTGAAACTATGATTATCATAGTTGGGGTTTGATTAGGTGGCTTAAAACCAACTAGATAGGAACCATGCTGCTCAATTGAAAGGTGCTCCATTCCTACAGGGTAGCACTTGAGTAGCTTGGATGCATGATAACTATGTAAAGGACTCAAATGGTTGACTTTTTGAAAATCACCTTTGTAATCCTTTGAGAATACACCAGGTCATTTGGATTGTTAGAAAGGAAAAATGCCCTTCATTATGTTAACCAAACATGGTTTACATGTGAATGTACACAAAATTCATTAGGCAGGCAATGAAGCATTCAAAGAAAAGTAATTGGATACAGCATATCTGACAGTTTGTTGCACTGAATGAAGAACATCAACAATTAGTTATGATGATGGTAGCTATTTAGGACATGTCAGATGTACAAATGACTGTATATTTTCCTATATTTGTCATTATTATGAGTTTAAACTTCCTCCTTCCTTTGACTTTCTCAGTTCTGATACTTCATATACATTTTAACAGATGTATATTACTTAGTGTGTCATGTTTTGATTGTAATCGAGGGTGATTAAAAGTAATTAAATCTGCCTGAGACCTTAATGGTTCATGTAATTTGAATCTGAAATGTGGATAAGCAAACAATCCGCACCATCTAAAGTGTAAACTATTTTGTGCTGATTTGATTTGAGCAATTTGTATAATTCTAATATTTAATTAAAACAAAGTAGTTAAACAAAATGCATTCTAAAGTAGATTGCAATTTGGAAGATAATTAATTTCACATCCTCCTGGCTTGATAGTGCATTTTTGTGAGTAAAATCTGGCAAGTGCTAATGAATACAGTTTGCTATTTACCAGAAACAGATTATATTCATTAGCCAAACCCAACTTTAAAAATGGTGAAAGCATTTAACCCTTTCATTGCAGAATGTGTTTGCACATACATATAAATCATTTGCTTTTTCAGATCTGCAATTTAATGTTAACTCAAATGACTTTACTTGTGAACGATGGCAATGGGAGTAGTCCATTCAGCCTATCAAGCCAATGCTCCACTATTCAATTAAATCATGGCTGATCATCAATCTCAATGCCACTTCCCTGCACTGTCCTTTTCCCTGATACCATTAACCTTCAGAAATCTATTGATTTCTGTCTTGAACTTGCTAAGTGACTAAGCTCTCATACCCACTGTATTAGAGAAATCTGAACACTTACCAGCCTCTGAGTGAATGTTTTCCCTGTCTCAGTTGTAAATAGCCTGCTCCTTATCCTAATATTATGTCCCCTTGTTCTAGGCTCATCAGCCAAGGGTAACATCTACATCTACTGTGACACACTCTGTAAAATATTTGTAAATTTGAACAAGATCACCTGTTATTTTTCAAACCTTTAGGGAATATAAAAGCACTACAGGAAATGAGTCACAAAATAAATCTGTAAAATTGAAGCTAAATTTTACAGGAAACGGGTACTCGAGTTTAGGAATACAGTGAAAAGTGTACAAAGTCACCATTCTCCGGTGCCATCTTAGTAGACAAGTGACAGGATTAAAAATGGAAGCAGAAATAAAATAAGATATTGTTAAAAATATGGACTTCAATCAATTTTGCATTGGCAAACAAGGAAAAAAATCACTTGATGTGGTTATCCTTTCATTCTTTATATCAAGAGAACAGGACACGTTGGAATACCCGTAGCTGCTGTTTTTTTTAGGAGTTTTGAGTGAGGCTTGATCATTGGTTGTCAGTTAGCCGAACCAAATCATATAAAACTAAGCTTCTGATTAAACATCTTCTGAACAGATTCAGAGCTAGAAAGAAGCTAACACTAGTTCAGCCAACTCCTGCAATTGGGATAGTTATTGTCCTTCTGATAATTAATGAATAAGTCTTACCTAACTCAGTAATATATGTTCTATTCAACTCTTGCAATGTAACTTTCCAGCAAGCCCTCTCCCAACCCTGGATAGAGTCAACTATTGAACACAGACATCAAATATGCACATGTTTACTTAGAGTCATAGAGATGTACAGCACGGAAACAGACCCTTCAGTCCAATTTGTCCATGCCGACCAGATATCCCAACCTAATCTAGTCCCATTTGCCAGCACGTGGCCCATATCCCCTGAAATCCTTCCTATTCAAATACCCATCCAGATGCATTTTAAATATTGTCATTGTACCTGCCTCCACCACTTCCTCTGCCATATCATTCCATCAAAGCACCACATTGTGTGTGAAAAAGTTGCCCCTTAGGTCCCATTTATATCTTTCCCCTCTCTCCCTAAATCTATGTCCTCTAGTTCTGGACAACCCCACTCCAGGGAAAAAACTTTGTCTATTTATCCTATCCATGCCTCTCATGATTTTATAAACCTCTATAAGGTCACCCCTCAGCCTCCGAATAGAGTCAAAGACCCTACTGTTGTACAACATTTCCACCTTCATGTAAACCGACTCCATGGAAGGATGATAGAGAACTTTGAAGCAAAACAAAATAACCTAAGATGATTGAAGAAATAAAATAGAAAAAATCTCAATCACTACATAGAGCGAAACACAAGAAAACCAAAACACTCTGCAAGCCAAATCTTAGCAGCAATGTGAGCTTCCTTTCTCCTTATATAATTGATGTTTCGGATCTACAGGCTGCCCTGGCAGCTCCACAATTCTTATGGTTGCCCTCTCAAGTTGAACATTCTAACCAGTAGTATGAAGCCCAAAAATGGTAACATCCAGCATTACACTCCCAGATAGGATTTCTCACTATGTAGCACGCCCTTAAGAGTTTTACAAATAAAACTTACAATCCACTTGATAAACTTGTAAAGCTGGTCATATCTTGGGAAAGATGTATTTCAAAACTTTAAGATATAATCCATGTGGGCAGGTGCGAAATGTCTTCAACAATTCCCTAACATGTCCTCATAGGAAAGGACACGTCGATATAAGAGAACTGACAGTGTACATTTCATAAACCCTTAACTAGTAACATGTACCTTACTGCAACTTTGACAAGGAATTAACTAAACCAATGTCTAGAATAGAGTGGTGCTGGAAAAGCACAACATGTCGGGCTGCATCTGAGGAGCAGGAAAATCGACGTTTCTGGCAAAAGCCCTTCATCAGGAATGAAAGACTTTTGCCCAAAGCATAGATTTTCCTGCTGCCCGGATGCTGCCTGACCTGCTGTACTTTTCCAGCACCACTCTAATCTAGGGTCTAATCTCCAGCATCTGCAGTCCTCACTTTCACCTACTAGCTAAACCTATACCATTCCTGAAATGTGTACTATTACCATACTACATAGCATAATTATGAAAACAGACTACTTATTAATTATCATCATTGCTGGATCCAACAAATGTACACTTGCCCCAGAAATGCTCTAAGCATTTCTTTTTCATTTATAAAAATGTGTCTCATGCCACCATAATGGCTATCTTTGGGAACAGTATTAATTTTTAAGGATAAAATTGTTGGTTTGCTGTAGTTCACATACGCATTAGTGGTTTATTCGTAGTTGAACTTATATTGGACCATATAATTTTGACAAGGATCTGGAATAAATATATCCAAAATAATTATCTTTTAGAAATAATTATATGATTGCATCTGCACATTAGGGGTTGCATTGAATTGGTGGGTACAAGGTGAAATATGTGCACAAGTAACCACGTGTTTAGAATGCTAACAGTCTTTTTTTCCCCTAATAATGAATTGTAACCAGTTAGGGGAAACTTACTGATTAGGATGCTCAATTAGAGTATTGTGCAGGCTGATTTTAACTGTATTTGCCCAACAGGGGTGGTAGGTGTTTGAGATTGTGGTGGGGGCAGGGGGGAGATTTAAAATTCTGAAGCTTTAGTGTTCCTACACAACATTTCCCAGAGCATAGTGATTGGCTACAGGAAACAGGCTGGGGAATTGTAACCATTGAACTGGCAGAGTGAGTAAAAATGTCCCAGGTCTCTGTCCCGAGGAAGCTGGACAGATTCATCCACTTCTGTTTGCATACCACTGATTTCAATCCTGGATTAAACTCTGGGATTTCCTATCTCAGAGTTTGAGTAGAAAACTATTAATTTGTCCTGCTAAAGTTTATTCTTGGGGACAAAAACATTACTCGTAATGGTCAGCACTGACTTTGACACACTTGTGTTTCATTACAACAAATTCCTGCATTACTGGCAACTAATTTCAAAGGCTTCAACATTTCAGCAGTGCCTAAGCTAATTTCAATTTTATTTTAAACAGCTTTGAAATATAAGAAATAGCACCTAGCATCACAATGGACAGAACATGATTTGATTTGTCTTATGCATATTTAAGTCTGATTTTGTCCCTTTGCAGGTTGATCCCACTCTTGCCTTGGATCGGACTTAAATATACCTGAAACTAAATTCATAAACACCACCGAGATAGATGGAAAAGTACATTGTGAAAATGTCCTAAAGAGTTTGCAGACACATATAGATAAGTTGAGCAAATAGGTAAAACATCTAGCAGATGGAATATGGAAAATGTGAAGTTGTTCACTTTGGCAGGAAGAATGAAAAAAACAGAGTATTACTTGAACAGACACTACCTAATTCTGAGGTGGAGAGGAATTTAGGTGTTCTAGACCATGACTCACAATATGTTTGTATGTAGCTACAGCATGTAATCAAGAAGACTGTTGGGTTGCATCCTTTATTGTGAGAAGAATTGAACATAAAAGTAAGGCTGACAAACAGAAATTATTGGAAAGGCTCAGCAGGTCTGGCAGCATCCGAGGAGAGAAATCAGTTAACGCTTCATGTTCAGTAACCCTTCCTCAGAACTGATGGTAGCTAGGAAAAAGTTGGTTTGTTTGCAGAAGATGGGAGAGGGAGAAGGAATAAACAATAGGTGGAGATAGAGCCGAGGGAGACAGAAGAACAGTTGGGCAGACAAAGTAGTGCATAACGATTAACCCAGGAGTATGAATAGCTTTTAGTGGACAATTAGTAGCTAATGATGGGTGATGTGTAATAGCTGACCATGATGTGCGGGAGCTAGTGTAAGGATATTGGAGAAAGTGCCTCAAGTTGTCAGATTGTTGAACTTGATATAAAGTCCAGAAGGCTGTAGAGTTCGCAATCGGAAAATGAGGTGCTTTTTTTTCAGCTTGCGCTGAGCTTTCACTGGAGTACTGCCGCAAGCTAAGCGATGTTGGCCAGGAACACGGTGTGTTGAAGCGGCAGGTACCTGGAAACCCAGGGTCTTCTGCGGGCAGAATGTAGGTGTTCTGCAAAGCAGTCACCCAGTCCACACTTCATTGCCCCAATGTAGAGGAGATCACATTGTGAACAGTGAATGCAGTAGTCAAGAGTGTGGCGCTGGAAAAGCACAGCAGGCCAGGCAGCATCCAAGAAGCAGGCGAATCGATGTTTCAGGCATAAGCCCTTCATCAGAAATAGCTGATGAAGAGCTTATGCCTGCAACATTGATTCTCCTGCTCCTCGGATGCTGCCTGGCTTGCTGTGCTTTTCCAGCGCCACACTCTCAACTCTAATCTCCAGCATCTGCAGTCCTCACTTTCTCCTAGCAAATGCAGTAAACTAGATTGAGTGAAGTATCGGTAAAACACTGCTTCGTCTAAAAGGTACATTTGGGCCCTTGGAAACTGAGGAGGGAGGAAGTGAACCTGTTGCTGTTGTGGGAGGGAAACGAGGGGTTGAGGGCAGAAGTGCAGGAGACAGTATGGACCCAGCTGGGAGCCCTGTCAACTATGGCGTTGAAGAATCCTTAGTTGAGGAAGAAAGTGGACATTTTGGAGGCCCCCTTGTCAAAGTTGACATCATCAGAACAGATGTGATGGAGAAACTGGAAGAATGGAATAAGAGTCTTTACAGTAAGCAGGGTGTGAGGACGTATTCCTGAAGAAGGGCTCATGCCTGAAACGTCGATTCTCCTGCTCCTTGGATGCTGCCTGACCTGCTGCGCTTTTCCAGCGACACATTTTCAGCTGTGAGGATGTATAGTCAAGGTAGCTTTGGGAGTCGGTTGGTTTCTAATGGATATTGGTCTGATGATTCCAACTTTGGCAAGGGGCCTCTGAAATTTCTACCTTCTTCCACAACAGTGATAGGATCCCCTTTCTCCTCACCTACCATCCCACCAGCATCCACATCCAGAGAATCATTAGCCACCATTTCTGCACACCATTCCCTTCCCCTCTCCCATTAGCCTTCTGCTGGGACCATTCCCTATGGGACAGCTTGGTCCACTCCCAACATCACCGACGCCCCACCCACCCCAGCCACCACAGCATATGACATCTTCCCCTGCAGCTACAGAGTGTGTAAGGACCCAAATACACCCTCCAGGTGAAGCGGTGCTTTACTTGCATTTCACTCAATCTAGTCTACTGCATTCACTGCTTACAACGTGGTCTTCTCTACATTGGGGAAACGAAGCGTAGACTGGGTGACTATGTTCTGCCCACAAAAAAAGACCCTGAGCTTCCAGTTGCCTGCCACTTCATCGCACCATCCTGTTCCCTGGCCAACAACTCTGTCTCTGGCTTGATGCAGTGCTCCAGTGCATCTCAGCACATGGAGGAAGAATGTAGTTATAGCATCCATACTTCTGGACCAAGATGCTTGGGTTCAAAACCTACCTGCACCAGAGGTGTGCAATTATATCTCTGAACATGTTGATTAGAAATGTCTAGACAGACAAAAGGATTGTTGATAGAAGACCAAGGGAAAAGAGAGCTAGAGAATTGATAATAGATATAAGGACTTTCACTCAATGAAATTGCCATTGTGTTTCCATTTGGATTTGTTTAAAATCTAACGACTAGCATTGTGGATTCAAATAACATCAAAAGAGGAATTGTATCCCATGCTTGTCAGCATTTACCATGGTTCGGGTGTAACCTGCACATGCATTGGAAAAATCTGTAGTTAGAGTGTCCAAACTATGGTCCTTGAATCCTGTTAATCTGACCTTGAGCCCATTAGTTTATTCACATGTTTATGCAAATTTATTATTTTCTGATTGTCCTGATTCATTTTCTTTTCTGTTGGACTTTTACATTGAGTAGGATTTGTTACTATCAACAATTTGAAATATATGCAAATGAATACCCCTAATGGGAGAAAAAGTCAAAGTTGAACGTCTCAACTTTGGGATTGATTTATGTTTTTAAGTTTGAAGAGGGAGCAAGAAAATTCTGAGAAACATTGTTTTGCTAGAATGGTACAAAAAGATAGAAATTGTATAAGTACATACTTGGACTGGTGTACCTCTTAATGGAATAAACAGTAACCAGTTGTTTATCGGACTGTTGGATAAGATGTCCTGAGATTCCAAAAGAATCAGTATTAGGAGAACTGTTTACCTTAATCTATTCTAACAACCTAGATGTGAGTGTACGGGGCACACTTTCAAAATTTTTGGTTGACATAAAAATGGAAGTATTGTCAGTTGTGAGGAGTATAGTGATAAATTTCAAGGAGTAGATGAAATTTAGTACAGAGATATGTGAACTGAGAAGACTTTGGCAGGAATAGGGAGGAAAGGTAATATAAAAAGATATTGGTCATTGTCCTGAAACAATAGACAGAGAAAACGTTTTTCTCAGAGGGTTATGAGCCTTTGGAACACACTTTCTCAAAAGGTGTTGGAAGCAAAGTTTTTGAACATTTTCAAGCAAAGGTATGTTTCTGATAAGTATGGGAGTGAAGGGTTATGAGAGTAGGTGGAAATGTGGAGTAATCAGATTGGCAATGATCTTTTTTGACTGGCAGAAGAAAGGTTGAAGGGCTAATTGACCTATTTTTCCTCCTTGATATATCCACAGAAATTGATATATCCACAGATGCTGCCAGAACTGCTGAATATTTTCAGCATTTTCCCTTTTTGTTTCAGATTCACAGCATCTACCATATTTTGCTTTTGTGGTAAATGCAAGCCTGCAATTCTAAGTGCGCTACAGGAGAGAGGAACATGAGATTATACTTGCAAAAATTGTTAAAGGTGACAGATTGAAGGTCAAGAAAGCATTTGATTAAAAAGTAAGAAGACCTGGGCTTTATCAATAGATTAACAAATTACAAAAGCAAGGAAGCTTATGGTGAATCTGTCTAAAATCCGACTTGACCACAACCACTGTAGTGGATCTTATTCTTCACACAGTACTTTAAGAAGGAAGCCAAAAATTTGGCAAAGGTGTAGAAAAGATTTCTGTGAATTCTTCCAATAATTCAGCTACAGGTATTGGAGGAGAGGTCGTAATGATACATGAAAGCTCGAATCTCCTAACTTCCTCTAATTAATTCTGGAATTGAAAAGATCAAGGGTGTCAGCCCAGTGGGTAGGGGGGTAGGCCATTTTGTGTTGTCCAGTTGTGAGGTGTCACTTGGCAGGCAAGTGTGCTCGGGTTGCATTCTGAGAGTACGTCCTGTTCAGGAACCCAGTGCCCAACCAAGGGGCAGCAAGGGTTGTCCCTGTAGGGAACCCACCACCTGCCTATTACAGCAGCCAATGCAGTCACTATGCCTCCCACTGCGTGACTGGCCTTGATGACCCCACCCTAGTCAACTGCATTCCAGGGTAATGATCATTCTCCTGGGGCCCACTGCAGTGCTGGCCTCTGATTGGCTAGCAGTTTTTCAAGGGGGAACATCTGCGTTGCAAGATTCTGAAGAGCCGATGCCAATCAGCAGACTGCCTGAATTGGCTGCAATAGGGTTGTCACCCATACTTCAGCTATTGGATGGGCCCAACGCTGCAATCATTAAATATTCATGTTCTCAAAGGCTTGAAGTAAACAATTTTCCATCTCCAATCTTGGTGTCCGTGAGAAATGTCACAGCAGAATATTTATCCCGTATCTTCCTTAACTATAGCCTTAATTGGCTTCTGTTTTGAGTGCTTCACTTGACAAGTAAATCATTCTTTTATCTAATTACTAATTTATTGGCCTGAAGCCCAGAAACAAAATACAATAAAACTGTAAATTGTTAGAAATACACATCAGATCTGTGATTTTGGTATATTTTCCAACATTTTAACTCTTTTCACACAAAAAGAAAAGTAATCAGCTATCTCTATTATTGTAATAGCACGTCACATACATGTATTCTTGACCACCATTTGGTCATTTTCCTCGGTTGCACCTGGATGTGTTTAACTGGGCTACAGAAAATTAATTTAACAATGACATTATCAGGAGATGACTTGGGCATACTAGTTTCCCAGAACCCTGATATTAAAAAGCCAACATAAAGGCCTTTTGTTTTTATTTTAAATATTCCCAAAAGCAGGGTTTCTTGTCTTTCATTCGCCAAGTCTAAAAACGATCTCTACCCAAACTGTTACCCTGCACTTCTAGCATCTGCTATCTCAATTTCATTTCAGCATCTGCATATTTTTATTTATTAAATCTATAGTAAGAGACAATTTTGAATGCAAAAATGCATTTCACTTAAATTGCATGCAAACAGTGTCAGGATTAGTTCAGATTTGAACATTACAATATGTTGAGTGCTTTTAAATACCATGTAAAATTGTTTTGGGATGTTAAAGCTTTATCCAGGGGCATCACGACAATTTCTATTCACTGTTTAAAATTGACAAAACTATTGTTGGAGAGTGACAGGTTGCCATTCAGTAGTTTCTTTTCAAATGCCATTTACAATACTTTGAACACCAGAAAAGCATGAGATGTTGTTATTTCGGCAGCTCATATACTAAAATTGGAATACTAAAAGGAAGATCAGCAGGGCCGCTGCCGAAGGATGACACGCAAATTTGTGAAGTGTAAACTTTTACAAAAAGGAGAGCCGTGATTTTGAGTACTTAAAGAACTCTGGAGAAACATGAAAACTTTATTTCTAGCAAATTTGGGTTTTAGGTCACTTTGTACATTTATTAGTCTAAATACTTCTCTACGGCTAATGTTTCCTTCAACTCTTAACAATCGAAAGAAATTTCACCAGAACACCACTGGTTACTGCTTCAAAGACTCACAGCAATGTATGCTGTTAATTAAGTGAAACAAAACCTAAGATGCTGGCATTAAGCTGTGGGCAAGTGATGAGCAGGCTAGTACCTGACTGCCTGTTGGATGGTCACTGAAGTGCAATTGGTGCTTCAGGAGGTGTTTATAAAGGAGGGCTGTGTTCTATATCAATGCATAACATATCCCTATATAACCTAATCACAGAAGGCATGGAAGGAGGCAAGAACTGAAGTGAGGCTACAGCTAACTTTTTGTATTGCTGGCCCTACATTGTAAATTAGCAGAAGTTTTCTTTTCAACTGATTCACAATTCTGCAGCTGGATGCTTTCAATATGATTCCTGCAGATGTTGCCAGGTAGATATGGCACTATCTGCAACTCTTGCTGCTGGGTTTTGATGGATGAATCCATTCAGGTTCTGCCAACAGATGATTGTCCTGCTGTGCCTGCTTTCAATGGCCCTATACAGTGTGATTGGGGTGTTTCTGAAGAACTATCCAGTTTAATATACATTCAAGCCTTTACACAAGTTAACATCTGCTTTGAGAGTTGGACACGCTGCAGCACTAATCACTTGGAGAATGGAGGTGTTCACCTCTGTTATGAATATGGGGGCTCCTCTTTTGAGTACCTGGTTCATATCCAATCCTTCTCCTCTGTACAAAAGTTCATTAAATTGACTGATCTCCATTAGAAAACTTACTGGATTCAGTAGCAACGTTTGGGACAAAAAGGATTTTCTTTAAATTGGCAGAAATGCTCACGAGAACATAAGTACTTACAGAAAATAACTAAACAATTTTAGGAGAAGTTGGCTATAAATGGTCTAATATTGTTGAGTCAACAATATGCTAATCTCTTTAAACATAACATTGAATACAGCTCAGTGCCTAAAAAACACTCATTTGTATGGACCTGAGTTGGAAGAACCCTACAAAGGTAGGGTAGTGGTGTTGTTGCATCATTTGCATTTTAGTGTAAAGCTTCTAGCATGAACAGCCAACATCGAGCATACAGCCAAGGATCAATGGTCTATTGGGTTCTTATGGCATCAGCAAAGCAGCAGTTCACAGGAACTTCTGAAATGTCATGTATTTTCCCCAAATTATATTTGAGCAGGGCTGTAAGTTGTCAGACAAAAAAAAACAGAATTTGCTGGAGAGAAATTTACCAAATTTGGCATTATCCGTGAAGAGAAAGCAGAGTTAACATTTGAGTCCCGTGACCCTTCACTGAAGAAGGGTGTCTGTGGCAATTTTTGTTTTTGTTTCAGATTTCCCGCATCTGCTGTTTGTTTAATTTTACTGTAAATTGTCAATGTTTCCAGACAACATTATAAGTGTCTGTTATGAACAAGGTGGAAGAGCGCACTGATCTCCTTTTAGTCCCATCACTGCACTGGCCGTACCAAATGTTAAATTTAACTAGACTGGTGATATGGTCAATTATATAGGTCTGAGACTGTATCTGGTTTAGTATTAAAAATAAGTCAGCCAAGTTATTTTAGTCAGCAAAGGATAACACATTTGTTACTTATAAAACTTGATCAAAGCAGAAAAGAAAGAAAAGATTTAGACTGTGCACCAGTAGATATAACTTGTGCTAATATCCCAAATTTGACATGAGACAAATATTGATAATGGACTATTTTTAAACCCCACAGGAGGCAACAAACTACATGTCAAATTTAACAGATTCTTCATCAATCATTCCCCCCTTCCCCTAACGTTAATAAGGATCATTAATTTTTGTTAAAACTTCACAGTGGACTCTAGTTGTTCAGTTTTAACGATTTGGCTTAAAACTCCCTCAAAGAATATTCTATCATTGACTGCTTCAATTATTGCTTGCATTCTGGAGATTAACCTTCCTTTCCATGGACTGAAGGATCTGTTACCATGCTGTCCATCTCTATGATTACACTCTGCTGGATCCTGCAAATTGCACTCCAGCGATTTCTCAGAGGTATAACTTCTTATTGCAAACGCAAGCCTCACCAAGCGGGTACTGCCTCTAGATTTGTTTTCTAAACGCTAATCTGACTCATTTGCATAAAGAAAATACTATTTGTGGGTTTTCTTCACCCTCACTCAACTGTACTAAACCAGATAAAAACAATGACTGCAGATGCTGGGAAACAGATTCTGGATTAGTGGTGCTGGAAGAGCACAGCAGTTCAGACAGCATCCGAGGAGCAGTAAAATCGACATTTCGGGCAAAAGCCCTTCACTCATGGGACCAGGACCTGTCATGATCCTCCAACATTTATCTGCCTCACAGAACTTCATCCTGAGTTATGTCTGCACAGAGCCAGTAGCCTCCTGAACAAGGCAACTTAGCAATTACTTGCTGCCTGGTGCCTGTCTGTCTCTATCTTTCATCTTCTCCAAATGACTGTGATTTGGAACTGCTCTTTCGTGATCACTAGCCTTTTTTGAAAAATCTATTGAAAACTTGCAAGTCCCACCTTTGTTCCTAGGGAAGTATTTTGGAACATTCAAATGTAGTAAACCCTGGGAATTATTTTTCTTCGCTGAATGTTACAATGTTCACCAAGGGCTGGCTCTTGCAATATAAAATGTATGGAAAAGAACAAATTTGTTATAAGTACATGCAAAATAGACTGCATCATTTACTATTGAAAATATGTGGCTTTAATCCTTGAATCACAGGAAAGGTCTTAATGTCTCAGATTGCCCTTAGCTTTATAAGCTCACTAAAGGGATGGAAAAATTATTACATAAAATGCCTATTCCCTATTTTACGATATGAATACATAAAATGAAACGTCATAACTGGAAATACTTAGTATTTTTCTCTTGCTGTAGGTGCCTTGGGAAGATCTACGTTACCTCTTTGGAGAGATCATGTATGGAGGACACATTACTGATGACTGGGACAGGAGGCTGTGCCTCACTTACTTAGAGGAATCTATGCATCCAAACATGGCAAGTATTATAGTCATTTAAATTGACCTTGATACTGCTTCTAATGAGGAAAACTTTAATGCCAGAGTCAAAGTACATACTAGATAAGGTTACAAATCTATGAAATTACTTTGAAACCTCTTTAGCATTTCGACTGTCCACATAAAGAAAACACTACCAAAAGAAGCAATCTGTGGAAGAATTGCAACATGGCGATGAAGTTTCATTCCTCCTTGTTTAACTAACATGTTGCTGACAGATTAATGTTCATTCCCAACTAACCTCCTATGTCCAAGAATTAAGTTATACCATAGGACCATCCTATTTTCCTTTTTCTAACCCATTTGTCTTTCATGCAGTGCATTGTGCCTCAGATGGCTTTTTAAAATTAAGTCTCTGCCAAAAAGCCTTGAACCTATTTCAGCCTCTCTTCTTAGAGTCATAGAGATGTACAGCACGGAAACAGACCCTTCGGTCCAACCTGTCCATGCTGACCAGATATCCCGTCCCAATCTAGTCCCACCTGCCAGCACCCGGCCCATATCCCTCCAAACCCTTCCTATTCATATACACATCCAAATGCCTCTTAAATGTTGCAATTGTACCAGTCTCCACCACATCCTCTGGCAGCTCATTCCCACACGTACCACACTCTGCGTGAAAAAGTTGCCCCTTAGATCTCTTTTATATCTTTCCCCTCTCACCCTAAACCTATGCTCTCTAGTTCTGGACTCCCCGACCCCAGGGAAAGGACTTTGTCTATTTATCCAATCCATGCCCCTCATAATTTTGTAAACTTCTATAAGGTCACCCCTCAGCATCCGACGCTCCAGGGAAAACAGTCCCAGCCTGTTCAGCTTCTCCCTATAGCTCAAATCCTCCAACCCTGGCAACATCCTTGTAAATCTTTTCTGAACCCTTTCAAGTTTCACAACATCTTTCCGATAGGTAGGAAACCAGAATTGCATGCAATATTCCAACAGTGGCCTAACCAATGTCCTGTACAGCCGCAACATGACCTCCCAACTCCCGTACTCAATACTCTGACCAATAAAGGAAAGCATACCAAATGCCTTCCTCACTATCCTATCTACCTGCTTGCTTTGAGTGAAAGACATTCAGATTCAGTGGCAGACACATAATGATTTATGTCATAGTTAAATATTCACAAACACTTGATGGAAAACTAGCATACATGTATTAATATTTAAAGTAAAAATTAAATAATGCAAAACAAACTGGAATCAAAGCAGTCTGTATTGGTTTATGGATGTCTGGATCAGACCAAGGTCCCTGACTTTATTGATGATGGGCGAGATAGGGTCCAGATGTGTGAAACCTAGGGTAGATTAGGCTGAGACTTCAACTTGTCTGGAGTGACCAACATTTCTAATAGTTAGACAATTGAACCTGCTTGGAGCCCTGTGCAGATGTATGTGCTGCAAAGTCCTATGTTACTTCTAAATCAAAGAATAAGCCTCTTTAAAGGAGAATTACCATTGTCAGTGGTAGGACCTTCATTTAAAAAAAATCAGTTTATTCAAGTGGTAGATAATAACAATGAAAATACAAAGAAATAATAAATAAAATGGCATTAAGACAAATGAATCTGTCTTTATAACCTTTAATATTATTTGTTAATTCTGATAAAGTACGATTTCCTCTGGAGTGTGATTTCATAGTAACAGTGAACAGAAGGTTGGACAGCAGGCCATAATTGAGGATAGACAGCTTGTTTGAAGGACTCGACCTACGTTCTTGTGGTTTTCAATTGAGCAATCTATTAATTATAAGCTCTTGCTTGCTCATTATTGTTTCATTCTATTTATTGCTTTCAACTATAAATGTCTCAATTATAATCACTGTCTTCAGTACAGTACTTGGACTTAACACAGGATGATTAATAAAAGGTTAGAAGAAGCTCTAGTCAACTTCTTCTCATGGGTTTTGCACAAAAAGTAACTGAAGGAAATGTCTTAATATTTTTCCAAGAATTTTATTCCTAAACATATTTAGCATACTTTTTTTTAAATTCATGGTCATTTCTGTTTTCAATAATAACTTATTGGATAAAAAACTGAAACTATTTCCTTGATATGTTCGTAGTATATATTTTCAAGCTTCATTTGTGCTTTATAAGAAATAACCTTCAGGTCCCACACTGGGATTTATAGGGCTCTTGGCACCCTCTACTGAAATATCAGTGGAAATGCATCTGAGCTATTTAAAGGTTTTTTTGCTTGGGTTGTTAAGCTTTAAAAGGGGTCCGAAATATCAATTACTGCTATTTAATAGTATTTTAAAATAATTGAAGCTTCTTAAGGACTGTGCCAAGATTTGATTTTAAATTGCTGCTTAACTGCTGTAACACTTCACTGAAATATTCAAGAGAACATGCTTTGACCAAGAAACGAGAAGCTTAACTGTAGTATTGTCAAGCCTGCTTGTTACTCTTCTATTTATCTGCTAGTGTTGAATCCAAACACACTGCAGAGAAATTGGTTTTACAATTGGAAGAAGTTTTAATAATCATTTTAATAATTCTTTTGGAAAGCAATGTTAATTTTAAACAAAATCCATCGTTAGGAGCTCATGAGGTGAATTTCTAATCGCCTTCACTACAAGTGCCACGATTAATGCACCAAAGTAAATCAAACCCTACATGACCTAAGAAAATTCAGAGTGAAAATTACACTCTGTTTATCCCACTAGGATGACAAATTCAATGCATTATTATTTGGTCTTTTCTCCCATTCTTCTACAATGTATTGAAACCCCAGAACAACAGCTTTTTTCACTGGCCACTTTTGAACAGAAAAAAAAATCTAACCTTGTCAAATACCTTTATAATTCTTAATTTCATTTTTCAACATCGGTCAATCTCCTTTTTAAATATGGCAATTAAGCCAATTTCTCTGTAAATCTGCTCCATATGTTTTAGAAAAAAAACTTTCACCCATAAACCATTCACCTTGCTCAAAATAATATGAATATTGTATCTTCTGAATTTATCTCATTACCCATGTTATTCAAATAACATGCTCATTTCAATTTAGTGTACATCTGTCATTTATTGAAGATCTTCTTCATAACAAACTCTGATATTTCATCCAGTAAAATTGAAGTCACTCACATTTACTTCATTGTTTTGGCTTTAAATACTTGGAATCACCCTTATCGCTACTTTCTAAACCCAGTTTTTTAATGCTTTATTCTTTTAGAGGGAGGATGATCAAAATTGAGAGTGTGTGACTGGAAAAGCACAGCAGGCCAGGCAGCATCTGAGAAGCAGGAGAATCGACGTTTCGGGCATAAGCCCTTTATCATCTCCTGATGAATGGTTTATGCCCAAGACATACTCTCAACTCTGATCTCCAGCATCTGCAGTCCACACTTTCTGCAGGATGATCAAAAATGCCTACTAAAATGGCGGATTGAGTTTAATCCAGACAAATGTGAGGTGATGCAATTTGGAAGGTCAAGCACAGGTGGAAATTGTGCAGTGAATGGCAGAACCCTTAGAAGTATTGATATGCAGAGGGATCTGCGTGTGAAGGTCTATGGATCATTGAAGGTAACAGTGCAGGTAGGTAAGGCATTAAAAAAAGGCTTATGGCATGCTTGCCTTCATTGGAAGGGGCATTGAGTATAAGGATAGTCAAGCTATGCTGAGCTTTTATTAAACTTTAGTTATGCCGCACTTGGAATATTGTGTACAGTTTTGGTCAACACACTACCAGAAGGATGTGGATGCTATGGAGAGGGTACAGAAAAGGTTTACCAGGATGTTGCCTGGTATGGAGGATTTCATCCAGGAAAGAAGGGGCCTGTTCCTGTGCTGTGTTGTTCTTTCTTTGTTCTTAATGAATCTCCCATTGATCTGTATACAGTAAAATGTTCTCCTACAATAACTTCAGATAACTTCACCCCACTACCTGATTCTTTTTTTTAACTGCCTTACAAGGACCAGGAGCTTCTAGAATGTGTTCAGTAATTACTGTCATTTGAATTGAATTGAATTTATTGTCATGTGTACTGAGGCACAGTGAAAAGATTTGTCTTGCGAGCAATACAGGCAGATCACAGAGTTAAATAGCATAGATAAGTAAATAATAGGTAAACAGCATCAAAAACCAAAAACATAGGTACAGGCAAATGCTAAGAGTTTGTGAGTCCATTCAGTGTTCTAACAACAGAAGGGTAGACACTGTTTCAAAACCGGCTGGTGCGTGTGTTCAGGCTTCTGTACCTTCTCCCCAATGGTAGAGTTTGTAGGAAAGCATTGCCAGGGTGGGATGGGTCTTTGAGAATGCTGGTGGCCTTTCCTTGACAGTGGGCCTGATAGATGAATTCTATAGATGGGAGGCTGGCCTTTGTGATTGTCCGGGCCGAGTTCACCACTCTCTGTTATCATCTCTGATCTTGAATGGTACAGTTGCCATACCAGTAGTGATACATCCAGATAGAATGTTCTTGATGTTGCACCTATAAAACTTGGTAAGGAAATTTGCCGTCATGCCAAATTTTCTCAACTGCCTGAGGAAGAAGAGATGTTATTGGGCCTTTGTAACCAGTGCCTACACATAAAGAGTCCAAGAAAGCTTGTCGTTGTATGCCATTTAAAGTAATCTTTTATTTAGGTTATTTCAAAATCCAATTCAGGAGCCAAACCAGTCCTGAACTTTAAT
This sequence comes from Chiloscyllium punctatum, assembly GCF_047496795.1. Taxonomy (NCBI): domain Eukaryota; kingdom Metazoa; phylum Chordata; class Chondrichthyes; order Orectolobiformes; family Hemiscylliidae; genus Chiloscyllium; species Chiloscyllium punctatum. The sequence continues at coordinate 30,093,344 of NC_092746.1, read as the reverse complement.
TTGGCAAATGACCATAGACATCATCTCCAATAGACAGAGACTGTTGGATTTATAGCCTAAGCCACTGCTCCACATCAAGTGCGTTGCAAGGCAAGGAAGCAAGACTCCATGTATTATCTCAGGTGATGCAGGGATTGAACCTGCAGAGTTGGTGTCATTCTGCCCCCCACCCTTGCTATCCAGCCTACTCAGCTAATGAGCCCCAGCATTTTTGCAGTGTTGTGCTAAGTGTGCACCCTCCTACAAGATGAATAGGCAGCAGTAATCTCTCTCTTTTCCAATGGAAGGCCTATTATGGGCCATCTTTTCCTGTATCAGCAACCAGGTGGCCAACTATTAGACAAACTACTCGCCTGAATTATGAAGGACATCTCTCATAACCAATAACACTGCCATGAGTTTGACCTTTTGTGATCCACTCAAGGTAGATGTGTTTGACATGCAGAGTCGTTTCTTCATTTCTGTTGCTTTCAGGGATAACAGAACCACACCTTGGTAAAGAATCAGTATTTATTAATAAACGGATGCTGACAAATTATCAGGAGACAAATGGTGATGGAAATAATGCATGGGATAAAAATTGATAGAAAGAATACTCTGAAAAGACTGGCTGGCCTAGAGTGGATCATTTGCCTAGTATGATGGTTTGCATCTAAGATCACGAAAGAAAGTGGAAGTTGGAGATAGCAGAAATGCTGCCACAATTTTCCAATCTTCCCGAGATATAGGAGCGATACCGGGGCTTGGTGAATGGTAAAATGTGACTCCCTTATGAAAACAGTGTGTAGAGACATTCCTAGTTAGTACAAGTTAGCAAGTCTAACATCAGGGGCAGTTGATGTTGTAGAAAGAATAATCAGGGAAAATAATTAACAGGCACATGGAAAGATTTGAGTTAATTAAAGAAGACCAGCTTGGATTTGTCAGAGATGGATTGCACTTGACCAACCTAATTGAATTTTTTGATAAAGTAACAGGGAAACTTCAGGAAGAGAATGCAATTGATGTCGTAGATCTGGATTTTAGGAAAGCTGTTTGATAAATGACCAGATAAAGGGTATAAATTTGAGACTGTATGAAAATTGGTTTACTGACAGAAAACAACTAGTCATGATAAACAGTTAATTTTCAGACTGTAGAATAATACATAGTGGTGTTTCCAAAGGTCCAGTGCAAGAACAACTGATCAGCTGGATATTGGTGTGCAGAGTAAAATTTCAAAAATTGCCAGTGATACCAAACTTGGAAGTGTGGCAAGGCGTGTAGACAACGTCAGTTACCTGCAACAGAACATAGTGTGATAGAATTTAATAACCAGGTGAAGTATTGCATTTTGGCAGAAGGGATATGGGGAGGCATATCCATTCAAAAAGGTCTACAGGAACAAAAAGAACTGGGGTTTATGAGTCTTTGAAGGTGGCAGTACTTGAGAAAGATAAACGTGCATAGCTACGGGAATACGTTGGGGAATTGCAACTAACTCTATTGCTCTGCAGAGAGCCAAATGAGACATCATTTTTTCCCTGCCATGCCAGCTAGCCAGCAGTAAGAAAGATGGCAGCCAGCCCTTCCACCCAGAGGCCAGTTCCATTATTCAAAGTTCTCTATGCAGCCCCCACTGAGCTTCCCCCCCCCACCCCCCCACTCCCAGTAGCAGGTAAACCCTGGCTGCCTCCCAACGGGCTGTGGGAAGTTGGTCTTCTATTCAAATGTTCTTTTTACCCACAGTGACTCCTTAATGATAATAGCCACCCCATAACACAGCATCCCTTCTCTCAACCTTTGCCTTCTCAACCATGTCTGCCTGAGTGATCCCTGTGCCCCACGCCAGCTCCAGGTCCCACTGGCCACCAAAGTTAGTTTGCCACCTCCTCCAATACCATCTCCACCCACCCACCCCATGCCCCTACCAACCTCCCCACCACCTCCCCAGTCGTTTGGGCTGTCAGCAAGATCCATGCTATGAGTATTATTTTTAGTCCTATGACTCTATTGGGAATAATGTGTTAGTCTGTAAATCCATTGATGTTGTTTTTGCAGGAATAGCACTTTCCATTTATCACTTGACCTCATCTTCTGTTCTATTAGAAGTTCTTAATCCATGTAAACAATGTGCTAACTATTCCTTGAACCTTATATTTCATCATTGAAACTGTGTTTAAATGTCCCTTAAAAACCCAGTCACATCAAAAGTAACGCTCTAGTCTTTTACCTTAATTACTCCATCAAGAGTTCCAACTGATTAATAAGGTGTAACCCTTCTATTTCCAAAACCATAGAATATTTCCCAAATAATACCCTAAAATAAGATGACCAAGATTAAATGAAGAAAGGTAAAGATGAAAAGTGTGCATTTATGCCACTTCTGTACTGCGTTAGAGGATATAGCAACAATTGTTTGTTACTGTTGTAAAAGTAGGAAACTGCATTTTTATGGCTTATCACATTGGGAAAACATAGCTAAAAACGACAGTGCTGTTAAATGTAATTCATAGCATTGCATAAAATGCCTTCAAGCTGTTTCCACTGTGGATGTTAGACTAACTGGCTTGTAAAGGAGTAGGATTATGCCATATTCTTCTGTAAATATTGGAACTCCAGTCCTCAAGTGCATTTCCATAATGTATGAAGCTCTAAAAAATATCATCTAAAAGAACATTGGTCATTTCCTTATTTAATTCTCTAATTAGCACTGCTGCCTCACAGCGCCAGAGACCCGAGTTCAATTTCTGCCTCAGGTGACTGCCTGTGTGGAGTTTGCACATTCTCCCCGTGTCTACGTGGGATTCCTCCAGGTGCTCCGGTTTCCTCCCACAGTCCATAAATGTGCAGGTTAGGTGAATTGGCCATGCTAAATTGCCCGTAGTGTTAGGTAAAGGGGTAAATGGGTCTGGGTGGTTGCACTTCGGCAGGTCGGTGTGGACCTGTTGGGCTGAAGGGCCTGTTTCCACACTGTAAGCAATATAATCTAAATCTAATGAATTGGGGAACATAACCCATTTTACCTGAAACTTTATTCTTGCAGTTTCTTAGATGTCAAACATCTGAAATATTCATTATGCATTATTTTAAAATAACAGCTTTGCCTGCATTCTGTCACTGTATCCAACATCCATAGTAGAAGCAGTCATACAGCACGGAAACAGACCTCTTGGTCCAACTCGTCAATGCCGACCAGTTGTCCTAATCTGATCTAGTTCTATTAGCCAGCATTTGGTCCATATCTCTCCAAACACTTCCTGTTCATGTGTACATCCAGATGCCTTTTAAATATTCGAGGAGAAAGTGAGGACTGCAGAATTCCTGAAGAGGGGCTCATGCCCAAAACGTTGATTCTCCTCCTCCTTGGATGCTGCCTGACCTGCTGCGCTTTTCCAGCAACACATTTTCAGCCTTTTAAATGTTGCAATTGTAATTACTTCCATCACTTCCTCTGGCAGCTCATTCCATATATGCATTCCATACCCGTACCACCTTCTGTGTTAAAATATTGCCCCTCAGGTCCCTTTTAAATCTTTCCTCTCTCACATCAAATCTATGCCCTCTAATTTTGGATTCCCTTACCTGGGCAAAAGACCTTGTCAATTTGCCCTATCCAAGCCCCTCATGATTTTATAAACCTTTAGGTTACCTCTCAGCCTCCAATGCTCCAGGGAAAAAAAGCCCCAGCCTATTCAGCCTCTGCCATAGCTCAACTGCTCCAATCCTGGCAACATCCTTGTAAAGAAAAGACATCTCAAAATCCTTGGGTCTTCCCACTGTAATTTCTGACAAAGGACTGCACCTTAGGCTGACTGTCAGATACCTCAGGGTTCTGACCTTTTTCTGTAGTTCCTTTTCGTCTGATGTGGAGACAAGGATTGTGGCAGAGGGTGGCAATACTTCTGCCTGCCCTAAACAAGATCATTGACACAAGAGTAATGGGGATGGGGTCTCCCAGGATCAGATGATACTGCATCAGTGCCTTCTCAGAGGTGCAGAAGTACAGGATTGTATTCCATTTTCCTTTTCCATTTATGGTGGTGAGTCCTGTCATGAAGCCATACTGTACTACAAGAATCCCTAAATGTTCAACAACATTTGAGAACATTAGCAGATAGCCAGCCCAGCACCAGGACAGAGGACAGCCTCTCAAGAGAATCAGCGCTACCATTTTAAACATTCCTTTTCTTTTACTGTTGATGTTGGGATTACCTTGCCTGCTAGAATTTTCCTGTTTTCTGTCATATCTGAGAAAAAAGATAAAATTTTGTTACATACAGCAATAAATTCCTGAATTAAGCCTACTGAGAAGAAAGCTGGTAAAAGGAATATAGTTTGTTTACTTTAACTCTGTACTGAGGGATGCAGCATTCACGGTATTAAACAGCTGTGCTTATGGGTTCTACATTTTTACAGCTTGGCCGGAGGCTGGCAGGAATTAAAATTCAGCAAGGAGTTTCTTTCAATCACTGAAAAATGTCTGCCTACGTGAACTCAGTGTGGGCAATAGTACGAACATTTCAACTGTCTTCATTACTTCAGGTTCAGCTATGATGTCCCTGGCAGAAATGGAACCTGCTCACATTTGCAATGTAGGCTAATAAGGTGAAGCTGAAAATGTGTTGCTGGAAAAGTGCAGCAGGTCAGGCAGCATCCAAGGAACAGGAGAATCGACATTTATGCCCAATACGTCGATTCTCCTGCTCCTTGGATGCTGCCTGACCTGCTGCGCTTTTCCAGCAACACATTTTCAGCTCTGATCTCCAGCATCTGCAGTCCTCACTTTCTCCTAATAAGGTGAAGAATTGCTACTTACATAAGGTGCCAAAAGGGACTTTCTGGCAGTGAAATTACCATTCATTGAGATGTTAACAACTTCATAAAAGGAAGCAATTTAAACTTACTAAATAATCAAGGGTCAAAAATGCAGAGAGGAAATAAATACAATAACAATCACAAGAGAAAATATGCTAAAGAAATCGATGGGGATAAAGACAGAAAAGTCCTCTGGACCTGATAAGATGCATCCTAGGATATTAAAGGAAGCACTACAGAGATAATTGATGCGCTAGTAGTAATCTGAACAAGTCCCACAGGATTAAAAAACTGCCAATGTTGTACCTTTATTTGGAAAAGGAAGGAGACGAAAAGCCAGTAACTGTAGACCAGTTAGCTTAACGTCTGTTATTGAGAAAATGTTACAGTCTGCTAGAAAGGTTGGAATAGCAGAGCATTTAGAAATACATAACATAATCAAGTAGAGTAAACATGGCTTCAGTGAAGAAGAAATAGTGCCTGAAAGATCTACCAGAATTCTTTGAAGAGGTAACAAGCAGGATAGGTAAAAGAGGAGCAGTGAACGTAATATATTTGGATTTTCAGAAGGCATTTAACAAGATACTACACATTAGACTACTTAATAAGGTAAGAGCCCATGATCTTGGAGGTAGTATATTAGCATTCAATAGAGGATTGGTGACGTAATAGAAGATAGAGAGTTGGAACAAAGGCACCCTGTAACTTGTGAAGTGCCGCAGGGAAGAGAGCTAGGTCCGTTGTTATTTACAATATATAGTAATAACTTGAATGACCAAGTGAATGTACTTCAGCCAAGTTTGTGGATGACAAAAATATATATGGGAAGGCAAGTGATGACAATGACACACATTCTGCAGAGAGATATCGACAAGTTAAGCGGGTCGACAAAAATGTGGCAAATAGTATATAACGTGGGAAAATGGGAAGTGGTGCTGTTTAGTCAGAAGAATATTATTTAGATGGAGAAAGACTGTGGAAAGCTATAGAACAGTGGGATTCAGGAGTCCTTGTCCATGAATCACAAAAAGCTAACATCAAAGTTCAGTGGGTAATTGGAGAGGCAAGTGGAATCTTGGCCTTTATTTCAAAGGAAATGGAGTATAAACGTTGGGAGGCTTTGCTAAAACTATACAAAGCACTAGACAGAATGTAGTTGAAAAACTGAACCATTTTAGACCCATTATGTAAGGAAATGTACATTGGCATTGGAGGCAGACCAGAATAAAAATCACTAGATTGATACCAGGGTTGGAATGTTTGCCTAATGAGGAGTGGTTGAGTAAATTGGGCATGTAGGCGAAAGTGAGGATTGCAGATGCTGGAGATTAGAGTCAAGATTAGAGTGGTGCTGGAAAAGCAGAGCAGGTCAGGCAGCATCCGAGGAGCAGGAAAATCGACGTTTCGGGCAGGAGCCCTTCATCAGGAATTCCTGATGAAGGGCTCCTGCCCAAACGTCAATTTTTCCTGCTCCTTGGATGCTGCCTGACCTGCTCTGCTTTTCCAGCACCACTCTAATCTTGACTCTAAATTGGGCATGTACTTATTGGAATATAAAAGAATGAGAAGCGACCTTATTGAAACATGTATGATTCTTAGCAGGCTTGATAGGGTGGATGTGGAAAGGTTCTTTCCTGTTGTGTGTGATTCTAAACCCAGAGGGCATAACCTCAGAGGATTGGAATTTCTCAGCTCAGAGGGTAGTGAATCTGTGAATTCTTTTACTACAGAGGGCTGTCAAGGATGGTTTGTTAAGTATATTCAAGGCTGAGATAGACAGATTTTTATCAGAAGGGGAATCAGGGGTTATAGGGACAAGGCAGGAAAGTGGACTTGAGGATTACCCAATCTGCCATCATCTCATTGAATGGCAGAGCAGACTTGCTGAACTGAATGTCCTAATTCTGCTCCTGCATCTTGTGGTCTAAGGCATGACAATTGAATAGAAAAATCAGGCAGTCGCTCCCTCTGAGTGTGGGAAAAATTGAGCTGTGAACAATTTTCTTGATTTTTAGATATCTATTTTGACAAGACTTTACATTTTTCAATTTCAACCAATATCTGTTCTTACTGGTCTGAGGCTACCATTTCAGATGGAATCAGCAATGGTACTGCAAAATGGAGCTGCTAATTTTTAAAAAAATGTTTCCAATCTAATTGTGCTAATTATGGCATACAAGGAGACTGCACCAACAACAATATTGCTATATAAAGGTGCATAACTAGTAAAATGCAAAATCAGATTCTTCACATGTGCTGTGCGTTTATAGCTTTGTTATGCTATATTGAGGAATTCAAACTGCTTCTCTAGGCAGATTCAAGGTGCTCCAGAGATTTTTTATTTTTCTCTGCTATGTCTCAAATTGAATGGTTAAGAAATATGAATAAGATATAGGTTTATGGGCATTATGCCTTTCCCATCACTGATTTTTATAGTTCAATGGTTTTCATGTATTTATCCTATGGCATGAAAGTATCTTAGACATTCTTCTTCATCTTGGTGTATTCTGTGGAGATATATTTATTCTTTTAAAAGATGTGGGCATTTCTGGCAAGGCCAACATTTGTTGAACTGACTGGCTAACTAGACCATTTCAGATAGTAATTGAGGATCAACCACATTACTGAGAGTCTAGAGGCACCATATAGGCAAACCAGTTAAATACAGATTTCCTTCTTCTCAGAATATTTGTAAAGCAGATGGGTTTTACAACAATTTGTGTTAGTTTCATGGTCACTATTACTGAGATTAGCTTTCACTTCTAGATTTATTAATAGAATTGAAATTTCAACAGCTGACATGTTGGAATTTGTACCTGTGTCTCCAGATCATTAGCTTGAGCCTCTGAATTCCTTGCTCTGTGATTTACTGCTATGCATTTCCCCGTTACAGCCTGTAATTTTCTAAAATTAGATTGTAGTAATTTGATTAAACATTGTGCTTTATAAACATTTCTAAGCATCACATTTATCTTGTTCACTCTCTCGTTGCTCAAAATGTTACTGGAATCCAAATAATCAAGTACTACCACTAGGAGTTTAGTTCTTTACAGTTTAATGTTTAATATTATTTATCCATTTCAAAAGCAGTGATTTCTATTGTCTTACGCAAATCTTGAAATGTTTGTGTGTTTTTTTTATTATTTATCAAAGTCGGCTTTCTAATTCAAATCTTGTTTTAATTTAGCTTGAAGGAGAGCTTACACTGGCACCCGGTTTTATTGCTCCTCCCAACTTGGACTATATTGGGTACCATAAGTACATTGATGAAATGCTTCCTCCAGAAAGCCCAGTGTTGTATGGTCTGCACTCTAATGCTGAAATCGAGTTCCTCACAGTAACATCGGATAATCTCTTTCGAACGTTAGTAGAGATGCAGCCAAGAGATTCAACTATTGGAGAGGGATCTGCACAGACTACAGAGGAAAAGGTCAGATTTTTTTTTAGATTCCCTACAGTGTGGAAACAGGCCCTTCGGCCCAACCAGTCCACAGCGACCCTCCGAAGAGTAACCCACCCAGACCCATTTCACTCTAACCAATGCACCTAACACTACGGGCAATTTAGCATGGCCAATTCACCTGATCTGCATATCTTAGTTCAATGGTTTTCATGTATTTATCCTATGGCATGAACGTATCTTAGACATTCCTCTTCATCTTGGTGTACTCTGTGGAGATATATTTATTCTTGTAAAAGATGTGGGCATTTCTGGCAAGGCCAACATTTGTTGAACTGACTGGGAGGAAACCCACATAGACACGGGGAGAATGTGCAAACTCCACACAGACAGCCACCCAAGGCTGGAATCGAACCTGGGACCCTGGTACTATGAGGCTGCAGTGCTAACCACTGAGCCACTGTGCAGCCCCTTATTGCACAATTGCAAATAAGGATTGTACACAAGTTTTCTTAGTATATTACAAGTAAATATGCAACAACGCAAAATATCCGTTAATTTAACTTACCATTTTATATATATAAATGAACAGAACATGAAAATACTGAAGTAGGCTCATTTATAATGGTGTTCTAGATGACATGGGTGTGTGTGTATATGTATATGTAATGTCTGTACATTCCTGAGCTCTTGCTCTGTCATTCATCTGCATTCAGAGTGAATATTGGAAACCAGCAGCATGAGACCACAAATTGCATAATTCTGAAGTTGGAACAAGACTTCAATACCTTTCTAAATTTAATAACAAAAAATGTCAATGATACACAGCAAGTAAATCAGCAAGCTGGAGAGACAATAACTGTTCAGATGTAAATCATCATCATGACAAGAGCTTGGATTTGTATAGTGTCATTAATAAAATATAATGGCCAAAGGCATTTTAGAGGAAGGTTAGCAAACAAATTTGAAAGAGAGCCATGTAGAGATATTAGGTCAGATGTTCAAAAGTATAATTAAAGAGATATCAGCAGGAGAGAGGCAAAAAGATTAGGAAGAGACTACCAGAGCTTAGAGACTAAGCAACCAAAGCATAGTGGCTTTTAGCATAGTGAATACAATTGGGGATGGATAAGAAATAAGATATCTTGGAGAGTTTTATCATTTAGGAGGGTAAAAAAAAATGAAGGTCATAGAAGGATTTGAAAACATGAAGGAGATTGGAAAATTAAGGTGTATTCAAACTGGGAGTCAATATAGATCTGCACTGACTTAATGTGTGGGTGAGGTATATTAGGAGTTAGGATGTGGCCAGCAGAGTTTTGGATGAACTCAATGTATAGAGGGTCAGCCTGAAAGGCATTAAAATAATTAAATCTAGTAGCCTCAAAGGTATGAATAAGGGTTTCAGCAGGCAAGGGGCAAAATCAGCTGACAATAGCTGGGTGGCACAGTGGTTCAATGATTAGCCCTGCTGCCTCACAGCGCCAGGGACCCAGGTTCAATTCCAGCCTCCGGCAACTGTCTGCATGGAGTTTGCACGTTCTCCCTCTGTCTGTGTGATATTTCTTCCGGGTGCTGTGGTTTCCTCCCACAGTCCAAAGATATGTACGTAGGGTGGATTGGACATGTCAAATTGCCCATAGTGTCCCAGTATGTGGAGGTTAGGTGGATTAAGTGAAAATGCAGGGTTATAGGGATAGGGTTGGGAGTGGATCTGAGTGGGATGCCCTTTGGACTCAATGGGCCGAATTGCCTGCTTCCACACTGTAAGAGTTCTATAATTACAGACGTAACAGGATGTGAACAGTCTTGGTGATGAAGGAGATTATATGCTCACAAGATCACCTCAGGTTTAAAGTAAACAAATGATTGTGAACAGTTTCAGTTGCTCAGCAGAGAGATGCAGTGAGTATTAGCTTGGACCAAAAACAATTACCAAAAGAACTGCGGATACTGCAAATCAGAAGCAAAACCAAATTACCGGCGTACCTCAGCAGGTTTGGCAGCATCTGTGAAGAGAAATCTGAGTTAATGTTTCGATTCCGGTAGCCCTTCCTCAGAACTGTACTGACCCGAAACATTAACTGATTTCTCTTCACAAATGCTGCCAGACCTGTTGAGCATTTCTGTTTCTGTTTCCAAACATAATTACTTTGATCTTACCAATAACTAGAAAAGGAAGTTTCTGAAGGAAGGAAATTTTTGCCTATCCAGTAGTGGTTGTCAAACAAATGAAATGACGTATTAGGGAGAGTTGTTGATGAGGTAGAGCTGTCAGGATGTCCAGGTACATGGAACCTGACCTTTCAGGAAAAATATTTTTATGATACTTCCTGCTGTTTGAAGCATTGAACCATGCCATTTATATTACAGCTGACAGCAGATTTATGTATTATTTCTCAGTACCATTGACTTTGAATGTAAATGGAATTAAATCTATTTGGGAGAACCTACCATGTATTGCACGAGTAATGAAAAAAAAAGCAATTCCAAGTGCAGAGTAGTTACCATAGTTGATCACTGTTGATGATGATTGTTAGCACCTATTAATGTACCCAATTGTCTGATGAAAGGAAACAGATTAACATTTGGTGTATTTAATGTCTGAATGTAAAATCATTAGCAGAATTGCCACAGGGATCATTTGTTTGGAACAAATCCAGAAACAGAAGACTGCCTAAATGATTGCAAAGAGGGAAGTGCCATTTTTGTACTTCACTGGCCTTCAAATTTATCGTCTTAATTTTCACCACCAGACAATACCAGGACATATCTTATGTGTTCCATGCTAGTGCGACATTGTAATGCATATGAGATTTTCTCAAGTGCTGTTGGGTATTCAAAATAATACTTCATAGAAGGTTATTACAAATGTATTTATCTGCACTTGTTTGGAGCAAAAAAGCTTTCTTTGTTAGTACAATGATAGAATGAAATAGAAACACTCCAATTAACCTTTGAGAGATTCAGGGCTGTATTGATTGTGAGAGTCACTCAATTTAGGAAATATTGTCCAAGGAAATGGGGATGAGAAATGTACAATTACTGAATCTCTGATCCAACATCTACCTCTCATAGTCTCATCCAGTAACCTCAAACATTATTAAGGTTGCCTGTAAATGAAAATGAGTGGGTGTGGTTTTCCTCACTGTTTTTCCAAAGAAAACTGCAGTGATTAACTCACCTCCTGACCTGTCTGTCATGATTAGATTAGATTACTTATAGTGTGGAAACAGTGCAGCCTAACAAGCCCACACCGACCCTCCGAAGAGTAACCCACCCAGACCCATTCCTCTACATTTATCCTTCACCTAACACTACGGGCAACTTAGCATGGCCAATTCACCTGACCTGCACATTTTTGGACTGTGGGAGGAAACCGGAGCACCTGGAGGAAACCCATGCATGCACGGGGAGAATGTGCAAACTCCACACAGACAGTTGCCTGAGGCGGGAATTGAACCCGGGTCTCTGGCGCTGTGAGGCAGCAGTGCTAACCACTGTGCCACCGTGCCAACCAAAAGGGACTTTATCTCCAAGGCACAAGTAGAGAGTGTGATGGAATACACCCCACTTGCCTGGATGAGTGTTGTTCCAACAACACTTGAAGCCTGATACGATCCAGGACAATGCAGCCCATTGTCAATCCAGCAACATTCAGTCCCTTCACTATCAATGCACTGTAGCAGCAGTGTTACTACCTACAAGAAATGCTGCAGAAAATCACCCAAGGCTCCTTAGACAGCACCTTCTAAACCCATGACCACTCCAGCTTGAAGGATAAGGGCAGCAGATATATAGGAACAGCACTACCTGCAAGTTCCCCTCCAAGCCACTCACCATCCTGACTTACAAATGTATCACTACTCCTTCAGTGTCAGGTCAAAATTGTCCTTTGATGGTATTTTGGGTTTATTTTCACCAAATGGACTGCAGCAATTCAAGATTGTAGCTCACCACCTTAACAAAAGCAACAAAGAAAGAGCAATAATTTCTGACCCAGCCAGCAATGTTCAGATCTGATGAGTCAATACAAAAAAAAATTCCCCTTCTAACAAAGGATTTTGTGGAGTTTCAGTATGTGTGAGGAGCGAGGCTGCCCTTAGGGATTCGGAGTAGTTGTGCTCACTGAGTTGCCCGTGCTAAGTTGCCCGTAGTGTTAGGTGAAGGATAGATGTAGGGGAATGGGTCTGGGCGGGTTACTCTTCGGAGGGTCGGTGTGGACTTGTTGGGCCGCAGGGCCTGTTTCCACACTGTAAGTAATCTAATCTAATCATGACGGACAGGCTTGGAGGTTCAGGGGATGAGTTAATCACTGCAGTTTTCTTTGGAAAAACAGTGAGGAAAACCACACCCACTCATTTTCATTTACAGGCAGCCTTAATAATGTTTGAGCTTGCTGGATAAGACTATGAGAGGGCTAGGACGTCTATTGTCAGGCTGTCTTGGGAAGTGTATTCCCTAGTCTGGAGGTGGCTTGAGTCATCTTCTGTTTACTACCTTGTGTCTTAGTTAGCCTGTTTGGTCAAAGCTGAGGCACTCTGGGTAGTTTCTGATGTGGCTTAGGCAGACATGGTTCCTTATGCTCTTTGTGGTCATGCTGTGGGTGGACAGGGAAGCAGATTTTCTCTCACAATATTCAAAGAGAATGAACATTTCAAAGCAGAATTATTCCTGACATTCTTAACACTTCTGGAAATTTGCAGATTCACCATCAGTAGCAAACAGCATGCTGCCATGGCCTTGAAGTGTAAACACCTTGCACTTTCTTCACAATAAAATGAACTGGGCCCCCTTGGATCTCTAATAGTTGAATCATCCAAGCTGCAGTCAGACACACTTCAGAACAGGACAGATGATCCACTTCATGCTACATTAAATAACAAGCATAATTCTAAAATCCATAATCTTCGAAGAATCATCATTGTATCATATGGAGATACCATTAGAATTAGTTTGTCATATCACATTAGAAATATTAGTTCTGAAGAAGGATCACTGCACTCGAAACATTGAGTCTTGTTTTCTCTCTGCAGATGCTGCAGACCTGCTGAGTTTCTCCAGTTTTTTTTTTAGCAATATTAGTGCTGCTTCCATGCTCAGATATTAGAGCAAGGGACAATGATCTGAAATTCATGAACACACAGAAACAGATTTTCTGGCTTCAACTCTAAGTCAATAGAAAATCAGGCACTGTCATTCCATAGTTTCATGCCCTATCCTGAGTATCAAGAGAGTGTCAACAAAGAAACTTCTTACGTTGGTGTAGGAAAGGACCTGCTACTCTTGGAGGAAGTCAGTGAAATTCACAACTAATCTTGGAGAAACTGTTGGGCGAAGTTCACAGCAAAGAATCAGATAAGTTAATCGTTGTTTTAAGTCTGTCCAAGAGAAAGGCTGCAGTAGTGAGTATAGTGGATTCTTTCTTGATTATATGTTTTTGGAGATAAGTCTCTTGATTAAACTTAAAATATAAGCCATAGCTATTAATTTAACCTGGGGCAGTGTTTGTAGAGGAATAAGACAGTGTTATTTCTGGGTCTGTAGTTCGTGAAGGAGCAAAAATGGCCTTTGCAGTGATATGTACTTCCTGTCAGATGTGGGAGTTTAAAGAGAGTTTAAGGGTTACTGCGGATTATATCTGCCATAAGTGTTATTGGATGCAAATTTTATCAGATCGGTTGGAGAGACAGATAGAAGTGATGAGAAATTTGCAACAGCAACAGTATGTGATGGATGGCAGTTATAGGAAGGGGGCAAAGTCTTAGATACAGTCACATAAATGGGTTAACCCCAGGAAGGGTGAGAGAGGTCGGCACCTAGGGCAGGAGTCTTTTGTGGGTATACCCATTTCAAACAAGTATGCTGTTTTGGAAAACGTAGGGGGTGATGGATTCTCAGGGGAACGTAGCACAAACAGCCACGGTTCTGATATCGAGACTGGCTTTAATGCAATGAGGGGTACGTCGGCTTCCAAGAGATCAATTGTGTTAGTGGATTCTGTAGTCACAGGCACAGACAGACGTTTCTGTGGCCAACAGAAAAATAGCAGAATGGTGTGTTGTTTCCCTGGTGCCAGGATCAAGGATGTCTCAGAGAGGGTGCAGAATGTTCTCACGGGGGAGAGGGGCTAGCCAGAGGTCATTGTCCACATTGGAACCAATGATATAGGAAGGGAAAAGGTTGAGATTGTGAAGGGAGATTACAGAGAGTTAAGCAGAAATTTAAAAAGGAGGTCCTCAAGGGTAGTAATATCTGGATTACTCCCAGTGCTACGAGCTAGTGAGGGCAGGAATAGGAGGATAGAGCAGATGAATGCATGGCTGAGGAGCTGGTGTATAGGAGAAGGATTCACATTTTTGGATCATTGGAATCTCTTTTGGGGTAGAAGTGACCTGTACAAAAAGGACGGCTTGCACCTAAATTGGAAGGGGACTAATATACTGGCAGGGAGATTTGCTAGAACTGCTTGGGAGGATTTAAACTAGTAAGTTGGGGGGGTGGGACCCAGGGAGATAGTGAGGAAAGAGATCGATCTGAGACGGGTACAGCTGAGAACAGAAGTGAGTCAAACAGTCAGGGCAGGCAGGGACAAGGTAGGACTAATAAATTAAACTGCATTTATTTCAATGCAAGGGGCCTAACAGGGAAGGCAGATGAACTCAGGGCATGGTTAGGAACATGGGACTGGGATATCATAGCAATTACGGAAACATGGTTCAAGGATGGGCGGGATTGGCAGCTTAATGTTCCAGGATACAAGTGCTACAGGAAGGATAGAAAGGGAGGCAAGAGAGGAGGGGGAGTGGCATTTTTGATAAGGGATAGCATTACAGCTGTGCTGAGGGAAGATATTCGCAGAAATACCTCCAGGGAAGTTATTTGGGTGGAACTTAAAAATAAGAAAGGGATGATCACCTTATTGGGATTGTATTATAGACCCCCCAAAAGTCAGAGGGAAATTGTGAAACAAACTTGTAAGGAGATCTCAGCTATCTGTAAGAATAATAGGGTGGTTATGGTAGGAGATTTTAACTTTCCAAACATAGACTGGGACTGCCATAGTGTTAAAGGTTTAGATGGAGAGGAATTTCTTAAGTGTGTACAAGACAATTTTCTGATTCAGTATGTGGATGTACCTACTAGAGAAGGTGCAAAACTAGACCTACTGTTGGGAAATAAGGCAGGGCAGGTGACTGAGGTGTCAGTGGGGCAGCACTTTGGGGCCAGTGACCATAATTCTATTCGTTTTAAAATAGTGATGGAAAAAGGATAGACCAGATCTCAAGGTTTAAGTACTAAATTGGAGAAAGGCCAATTTTGATGGTATTAGGCAAAAACTTTCGAAAGCTGATTGGAGGCAGATGTTCGCAGGTAAAGGGACGGCTAGAAAATGGGAAGCCTTGAGAAATGAGATAACAAGAATCCAGAGAAAGTATATTCCTGTCAGGGTGAAAGGGAAGGCTGGTAGGTATAAGGAATGCTGGATTACGAAAGAAATTGAGGGTTTGGTTAAGAAAAAGAAGGAAGCATATGTCAGGTATAGACAGGACAGATCGAGTGAATCCTTAGAAGAGTATAAAGAAAGTAGGAGTATACTTAAGAGGGAAATCAGGAGGGAATAAAGAGGACATGAGATAGCTTTGGCAAATAGAATTAAGGAGAATCCAAAGGATTTTTACAAATATATTAAGGACAAAAGGATAACTAGGGAAGGAATAGGGCCGAAGCTACTTGGATGCTGCCTGAACTGCTGTGCTCTTCCAGCACCACTAATCCCCTCAAAGATCAGCAAGGTGGCCTTTGTGTAGAGCCACAGAAAATGGGGGAGATACTAAATGAATATTTTGCATCAGTATTTACAGTGGAAAAGGATATGGAAGATATAGACTGTAGGGAAGTAGATGGTGACATCTTGCAAAATGTCCAGATTACAGAGGAGGAAGTGCTGGATGTCTTGAAACGGTTAAAAGTGGATAAATCCCCAGGACCTGATCAGGTGTACCTGAGAACTCTGTGGGAAGCTAGTGAAGTGATTGCTGGGCCTCTTGCTGAGATATTTGTCACAGGTGAGATGCCAGTAGACTGGAAGTTGGCAAACGTGGTGCCACTGTTTAAGAAGGGTGGTAGAGACAAGCCAGGGAACTATAGACCAGTGAGCCTGATCTCGGTGGTGGGCAAGTTATTGGAGAGAATCCTGAGGGACAGGATGTACATATATTTGGAAAGGCAAGGACTGATTCAGGATAGTCAACATGGCTTTGTGTGTGGGAAATCATGTCTCACAAACTTGACTGAATTTTTTGAAGAAGTAACAAAGAAGATTGATGAGGGTAGAGCAGTAGATGTGATCTATATGGACTTCAGTAAGGTGTTCGACTAGGTTCCCCATGGGTGACTGATTAGCAAGGTTAGATCTCATGGAATGCAGGAAGAACTAACCATTTGGATACAGAACAGGCTCAAAGGTAGAAGACAGAGGGTGTTGGTGGAGGGTTGTTTTTCAGACTGGAGACCTGTGACCAATGGAGTGCCACAAGAATCAGTGCTGGGCCCTCTACTTTTTGTCATTTACATAAATGATTTGGATGCGAACATGAGAGGTACAGTTAGTAAGTTTGCAGATGACACCAAAATTGGAGGTGTCGTGGACAGCGAAGTGGGTTACCTCAGATTACAACAGGATCTGGACCAGATGGGCCAATGGGCTGAGAAGTGGCAGATGGAGTTTAATTCCGAGAAATGCAAGGTGCTGCATTTTGGGAAAGCAAATCTTAGCATGACTTATACACTTAATGGTAAGGTCCCAGGGAGTGTTGCTAAACAAAGAGACCTTGGAGTGCAGGTTCATAGCTCCTTGAAAATGGAGTCGCAAGTAGATAGGATAGTGAAGAAGGTGTTTGGTATGCTTTCCCTTATTGGTCAGAGTATTGAGTACAGGAGTTGGGAGGTCATGTTGCAGCTGTACAGGACATTGGTTCGGCCACTGTTGGAATATTGCGTGCAATTCTGGTCTCCATCCTATCGGAAAGATGTTGTGAAACTTGAAAAGGTTCAGAAAAGATTTACAAGGATGTTGCCAGGGTTGGAGGATCTGAGCTACAGGGAGAAGCTGAACAGGCTGGGGCTGTTTTCCCTGGAGTGTCAGAGGCTGAGGGGTGACCTTATAGAGGTTTACAAAATTATGAGGGGCATGGATAGGATAAATAGACAAAGTCTTTTCCCTGGGGTCGGGGAGTCCAGAACTATCGGGCATAGGTTTAGGGTGAGAGGGGAAAGATATAAAAGTGACCTAAGTGGCAACTTTTTCATGCAGAGGGTAGTACGTACATGGAATGAGCTGCCAGAGGATGTGGTGGAGGCTGGTACAATTGCAACATTTAAGAGGCATTTGGATGTGTAGGTGAATAGGAAGAGTTTGGAGGGATATGGGCCGGGTGCTGGCAGGTGGGACCAGATTGGGTTGGGATATCTGGTCGGCATGGACGGGTTGGACCGAAGGGTCTGTTTCCATGCTGTACATCTCTATGACTCTATAAGTCATTGCTCAGAATCATAGCTCGGCTGAAGGGATTGAGTTTTGATGGTGAAGGGTATATCTCTCTGACTATGAGAATGTTAAATGATGATTTGATTGAGCTGTCCAAAATAATGAAGGCATTGGCAAAATAAATAGTGAACACCTGTTCCCTCTAATAGAAAAAATACCCGAGAAAAAGAGGGTACAATTCAAATGAATCCATTGCATTAAAAGCTTCATCGCTCAAAGTGCTGTTATGTGAAACAGTCTGCCTAAGACAGCCATAGATGCAAATTAATTGAAGTGTTTGAAGGCAGATATATGCCTAAAATATCAGGATGAAAGAAGAAGTTGACATGGCTAACATACATGACAGAGAAATTGCTAAGTGAAATGATCTATCCTAACCTTAAGGCAGCAAGGTGACTCAGTGGTTAGCACTGCTGCCTGACAGCACCAGGGATCCAGGTTTAATTCCAGCCTTGGGTGACTGACTGTGTGGGGTTCAAACCTTCTCCCCATGTCTACTGTGTGCTCCAGTTTCTTCCCAAAGTCCAGAGATGTGCAGGTTAGGTGGATTGGTCATGCTACATTGCCCATAGTAACAGGGGAGGTGCCCATTAGGTGGATTAGTTACGATAAATACAGGGTTACAGGGATATGGAGAAATGTTCTTCGGAGGATCGGTGCAGACTCAGTGGGCTGTATGGCCTTTTTCCGCACCATAGAATTGAATGATTATAAAGTAAATTTTTCTTTTGGTTTAAGACCTAAAACAAGTTTAAGCTAGAGTCCAACTTAGATAGGATGTAGTTCAAAAACATGATTTATTTTCTCCCTCCAACTTAATTTGTGTAGCTGCTATCTGATCTTCAAAGTATATTTTTTCATTTTCAGTGCTCAGCCTCATCTATCATGCTGCTCACCCACTTTTTTTACACTGTTTACAATACTGAAGAGACGTCAGTAAATTACATGGTAAAAGAGAGAGAGGATCACCATGAGGAAACAGAAACATGATCCAAAGAGTAGGTTTTGAGGAATAATTTGAAGATAGAAAGGAAGGAAGATGGTGAAGCAAAACTGTTCTGAGGAGACATTCCAGAGGGCAAGGACAAGTAGCTGAAGGAGTGGCAAGGGTTAGTGTGCTTGAAGTAACTTAGTGGTTGTAGCAATTATTCATCTTGACAGAAGAAGACTATTTCCCAAGGTTGTGATTGGCACATAAGATTTACTTCAAAATATAAATAAACTTATGAAAGGGCAGTCAAAGCTTAGTGGTCAAGAATCATAATAGTCATGTTGAGTCATTTGAGAAATTTGACGATATGCCACATGGAACATTGATTAATTTCTGCACAGCATGAAACAATTCAGTCACATCATTTATAGTTTCATGCTCTAATCTAATTTAATGGTGTGCAAGTTAAAATAGACAAACAAAGATGTGCACAACAGGGTACACTAAGTGCTTAAGAATTACTGAGTCATCCATCACACATGGAAGATTAAACAGAAAATATTCATAAGGTCTGTGATTTATTTTTGCTCACCAAAATTTCTTTCAATTATTTGGATCACTGACAAAACATAGCAAATAAATCTCTTTTAAATTAAATGTTCTTAGTCATATGCCTTGAATTTTCTTACATGCTAATTATCTGTGGCACTGTTCTAACCATGGGACTTTTTTTTTGCAGATGAAGAGTATTCTGGATGATATTTTAGAGAAACTTCCGGAAGAATTCAACATGACTGAAGTTACAGCAAAAACAGCAGAACGCAATCCTTATATTCTTGTTTGTTTCCAAGAATGTGAACGTATGAACATCCTTACGCGAGAGATCAAGAAATCCCTTAAAGAACTGGATCTTGGACTGAGGGTAAAATTATTTTGCCATGTATTGTACCAGTTAAGGGGCAGAATAAAAGGTCGTGTTGAGTGCGTGGTTCTTTGTGAAAAAATTCACACACCAGGAAATGCCTTGGGAAATTTATTTTTATGCATTGTCCATGATTTGTTCCCCTATACACCTCATGTACTGCTGAAACCATCGTTGCCTTTGATGTTTGTAGTTTAACTGTTGCAATACACCCTGTCCAGCCTCCTTTTTCAACCCCCATAAATTGAGGATACTGTAAAACTTAGCTGCATGTATCCTAAATGGTATTAAGTCCTTTTCACCCATCTCCCTCTGTCCCATGGACTTATTTTGACTCTTGATTAAGCAACTGCTTAATTTAAAAATTCTCATGCTTGTTTTCCAATATATGCATATACATAGACACGACACTCGCCTTCCCTAATATCTAAGGTGTCCTGTCATAAAATTTTGTTTGATCATC
The DNA here is from genome assembly GCF_047496795.1 of Chiloscyllium punctatum. Lineage (NCBI taxonomy): Eukaryota > Metazoa > Chordata > Chondrichthyes > Orectolobiformes > Hemiscylliidae > Chiloscyllium > Chiloscyllium punctatum. Next base: position 30,073,281 of record NC_092746.1, on the reverse strand, counting down.
CCAAGTGCCATGTTTTCCCATACTAAAGATGCTTTATTTAATGATTAGCAGCTTGCATTAAAACTGGATGGAAAATCCTGGATTGTAGACACCTGAAGGCCCATTTTAACTCTGGGTTGGGGTGGTGGGGGGGGTGTGGGGGGGGGGGGGGGGGGGGGAGGAGGAGGGGAGGGGTGATGGATGATGGATGGGCTTTGCACTAGTAAAACCTCGCGTTAAATTATGATTAATACTGCTAAAGAACCAGACCAGGTGGATACACGTCAAATTGCTTCCACATTCCTAATAGATATTCATCATTTAATTTAATAACATTAAGTATAGAACATAGAACAATACAGCCATTCAGCCCTCGATGTTGCGCCAACCTGTGAACTATTCTAAGCTCGTCCACTACACTATCCCAAAATCATCCATGTGCTTATCTAAGGATTGTTTAAATCTCCCTAATGTGGCTGAGTTGACTACATTAGCAAGTAGGGCATTCCACACCCTTACCACTCTCTGCATAAAGAACTTTCCTCTGACATCTGTCTTAAATCTATCACCCCTCAATTTGTAGTTATGCCCTCTCATACAAGCTGACGTCATCATCCTAGGAAAAAGACTTTCACTGTCTACCCTATCTAATCCTCTGATCATCTTGTATGTCTCTATCAAATCCCCTCTTAGCCGCCTTCTTTCCAATAAGAACAGACCCAAGTCTCTCAGCCTTTCCTCATAAGACCTTCCCTCCAAACCAGGCAACATCCTGGTAAATCTCCTCTGCACCTTTTCCAATGCTTCCAAATCCTTCCTGTAATGGGGCGACCAGAACTGTACACAATATTCCAAGTGTGGCTGCACTAGCGTTTTGTATAGTTGCAACATGATATTCCAGTTCCGGAACTCAATCCCTCTACCAATGAAACCTAACACACCATATGCCTTCTTCACAGCACTATCCACCTGGGTGGCAACTTTCAGGGATTTATGCAAATGGACTCCAAAATACCTCTGCATATCCACACTACCAAGAATCTTTCCATTGACCCAGTATTCTGCCTTCCTGTTATTCTTCCCAAAGTGCATCACCTCACATTTAGCTACATTGAACTTCATTTGCCACCTCTCAGCCCAATTCTGCAGTTTATCCAAGTCCCCCCGCAACCTGTAACATTCTTCCAAACTGTCCACTACTCCACCGACTTTAGTGTCGCCTGCAAATTTACTAATCCATCCACCTCTGCCTGCGTCTGAGTCATTTATAAAAATGACAAACAGCAGTGGTCCCAAAACAGATCCTTGTGGCACACCATTAGTAACCGGACTCCAGGCTGAATATTTTCCATCAACCACCACTCGCTGCCTTCTTCCAGAAAGCTAGTTTCTAATCCAATCTGCTAAATCACCCTAAATTCCATGCCTCTGCATTTTCTCCATCAGCCTATCATGTGGAACCTAATCAAAGGTTTTATTGACGTCAATGTATACCACGTTAACTGCCCTAATCTCATCTACATGCTTTGTCACCTTCTCAAAAAACTCAATGAGGTTTGTGAGACACGACCTGCACTTGACGAAACCATGTTGACTATCTGAAATCAAATTGTTGCTTGCTAGATGATTATAAGTCTTATCTCTTATAATCCTTTCCAAAACCTTTCTTACAACAGAAGTAAGGCTCACTGGTCTATAACTATCTGGGTCATCTTTACTGCCCTTCTTAAACAAGGGCACAGCATTTGCAATCCTCCAGTCCTCAGGTACTAAACCTGTAGACAATTACGACTCAAATATCAAAGCCAACGGCTCTGCTATCTCCTCCCTAGCTTCCCGGAGAATCCTCGGATAAATCCCATCCAGCCCAGTTGGACTTGTCTACTTTCACTCCTTCTAGAATTGATAACACCTGTGCGTAACTAACCGCGATCCATTCTAGACTAATATCTCGTACCTCATTCTTCTCCTCTACAATATTCTCCTTTTCTTGAGTGAACACCGATGAGAAATGTTCATTTAGCACCGCTCCGATTTCCACAGGGTCCACACTCAACTTCCCACTTCTGTCATTGACTGGCCTAATTCAAAAAAGAAATGAAAAGGGACTGAAAGCAGCAATGAATTTTTAGTCAATGATTCATAATGTTGTTTAGGGAAAGAAAACCATCATCCTTACTGATCTGGCTCAAATCTGACAGCAATGTGGTTGAATCTTAACTCTCCTCTGAAATAACCAAGCAAGCCATTCAGTTGTATCAAACTACCGCAAGGCCCAAGAAAGGGACTGAAACTGGATGAACAAGCTGCATCAATCCAAATGCTTGAAACAGCAATGACACACCTAGTTCTGTCTTCCATGCAAATTCCCCTTACTAACATTTGGGGGTTTGTGCCAAAATTGAGAGAGCTGTCCCATAGAATAATCAAACAGCAGCCTAATACAGAGGAACCTCGATTATCCGAACGAGATGGACGGGCACTACTTCGTTCAGTTAATTGATTCAATGCCTCGCCTATGGGGCTCGGGGTTTTCTTAAGTTGCCTTTTGTCTCTCTCTGCCTGCCTTGCTCCCTCTCTCTGTCTCAGGGTTTGTTTCTGAGCAGAGACACATTTGTGTGTAAGGGACCAGCAGCATTGCTGAAGGACCCCCCCCCCCCCTCCATCAGTTCAGTTCAATGTGATTGACACAGCGAGCACTTGCTAAGTCGGCTTCCCATTCAGGAGACTAGGCAGCAGAAACCAACAGTAAGAATGCTGCTGCCTTTGTAGAGTGAGTCTCCAAACAGCGTGTGTGTGCACGCACACCTTTTTACTGCAACTTTTTGTCAAGTTCTACTTTTGCACTGTACAGGACAATTTGGAGAGATTATCTAGGGAAGGAGGGTTCAGGATATACCTCTGTGTAGGATTCCAGGGAAAGTGTGGTGAGACAGAGAGGGCGTGGGCAGTCAGTCATTTGGAGACGGTGCCTGGGATCCTATCAATGTCCAGGACAGTTCTCGGCAACATTTCAGTAAGCCAAGTCTGTCTTTAATCATCGTAAACAAAAGGCGCGATCAGTGTTGGAAACTCTTCTTTGTTGTAATGTTTCTATTGGGACCTAGAGATCTTCTTCGGATAATCCAATATTTGGATAATTGAGCTTCCTCTATAGTCATAGTCATAGAAATATACTTTACAGATACAATGCCTGGATATGTTCAGTTCCAGTGGCAAGGCAGACCAACAGAGGTAATTGCACAGTGATGAACATTTGCGAGAGAGTTTCTCACAATCAGCAAACATTTTCTGTGGACTCCTTGAAGTCTTATGTATTAGGTGAAACATGAGCAAGAAAACCTCCTGTATTAGTCCATCCCCATGTTGAACAGCAATTAGAACAATGCACACAGGTTGTGTAGGGCACAGAATCTATTCTGAGTAAGGGACTTCAATGTCCTTTACAGGAGTAACTCTGTAACATTACTATTGACTGAACTAGCTGAGTGTTAATGGGCATAGCTGCTAAACGGGGCTTGCAGCAGGTGGTGAGGGAACCAACACGAGCGAAAAAACGTACTTCTCTTTGTCCTCACCAAACCACCGTTGCTGATATTTCTGTCCGTCACAAGTAGGAGTGACCACCACGCGGTCTGACATTATAGAGCCAAAGCCCCACTTTCACAATGAGGATATCCTCCATTGTGTTGTGTGGCACCACCATATCACAAAATGGGACAGACTTTGAACAGATCTAGCAACTTGAGTGGGCTTCTATAAGGTACTGAGAGCCATCTGTAGACCTGTCATCAAGCACACACTAACCTCCATGGTACCATTCCTATCAATCCAGGGATCAAGCCTTGTTCAATGACACGTGCATGAATTTATGCCAGGAGCATCATCTAAAAATAAGGTGTCAATCTGGTGAAGCTAGAAAACATGACTACTTGTATGCAAAACAACATAACACCAAGTCGTAGACAGAGCTAAGAGATTCCACAAGCAATGAATCAGATCTAAGCTGAATTGTCCTGCACATCCAGTTGTGAATAATGGTGGATAACTAAACAATTCACTGGAGGAGAAGATCTCATAAATATTCTCATCCTCAATGATGAGAGAGCTAAGATCTGTGCAAAAGAGAAGGCTGTGAGAAAATGAACACTGCAGATGCTGCAGAGTCAGAGTTGAAGAGTGTGGCGTTGGAAAAGCACAGCAGGTCAGGCAGCAGCTGAGGAGCAGGGGAGTCAGCGTTTTGGGCATAAGCCCTTCATCAGGAATGTGAAGGAGGAAGGGGGCTGGATGCATGCACCAAACAACCCCACTGCCATGTGGTCAACCACTTCAATTCCCCGTCCCATTACCCCAAGGACATGCAAGTCCTGAACCGCCTCCACCTCCAAAACAAAGCCACCCGACACTGGAGGAAGAACACCTCACCTTCCACCTTGGGACCTTCAATTACACAGTGTCAACATCAACTTCACCAGTTTCCAAATCTCCCCTCTCCCCACCTCATTCCAGATCCAACCCTCCAACTCAGCATTGCCCTCTTGATCTTGTTACGATACGAGGTTAAATTGATCTCCTGATTAATTTAAAACCAGCAACACAGAAAAGATTTATGCCATGCAGTAATCTGTGAAAATTCAATATGCCAAGAACTAGTTAAAATAAAAATTAACATTATTTCTGAAAGTATAACAGCAAATAATTAACTAGCAACTATTTACAATTCCTAACTCTAATTTACGTTTTACCTTCCCTTCTGTTATACTAGTTCGATAAAACTCCCCATTATGATTTATAAGACAAAACTTGTTATCTCAAAACCAGGTAGCTTTTGTTTTCTCTGAATTCTGGTATTCTTTTCTTCTTGTTAGGGATTTCTGCTTCACAGGTTACTGATCGGTAAAGGTACTTTTCAGAAAGCTATTTTTCAGGCAGTCTTTGTTTTCATGCTGGTAGCTTGGCAGTTCTCTTCTCAACTGTTCATTTTTTCCTGGTCTTATTTCCTCCCCCAAAGGCATTGAATTGTATCATTGGCTTTTAAGATTGTCACTATGCTAAATTCAAACTGGATTGCAGTTTGGTATTTTTCAGGGTATAATTTAAACTGATTGGCCTAATTTGAATCTGTTTTGTCATTTCCAGGCAACTAACTAATTTAGCTTTCAACCAAGTGCTACAATGTTACCTTATTGCGAACACTTGGTGCTGTCAGGTAGCTCTATCAGCTTTTAACTCTCTTAAAGGTATAGTACACCCACATCTTCATAACACCTCCACCTTTAGAAAAAAATGAACCATCATAATGAAAAGAAGACTTCATTTTTTTTTCTACTTTTTAAACACATTACTCTAACATACCAATAACTTACATATAAGTTCAATTTAACTTCTTCCCATATACCTCTATATTAAAAAAACATTAAATAAAGACAAGTCTCATTTAAACTTTATCAGTTAAATCTGCAATAACACATCTGCGATTACATTCTTCCGACCCGCAACGTGTATACTTTTAAAATTAAAAGTCTGTAACATAAGACTCTAACAAAATAGTCTCATATTCTTGTCTTTAAAGTGTTATAAGAATGTAAGTGGATTGTGATCCATGTACACAACCGTCTCCAACACATTGTTTGTGACATACACATTAAAATGTTGTAAAGCCAGTACCAAACTCAATAGTTCCTTTTTGACTGTGGAGTATTTCCTCTGGTGGATGTTGATCTTCTTCGAAAAGTAACCAACTGGCAGCTCAATCCCATCCTCATCTTCCTGTAGGAATGCAGCTCCAACTCCAATGTCATTAGCATCGATGGCAACTTTAAAAGGTTTTGAAAATGTTGGTGTAGCTAAAACTGGTTTGGTAGTTAATATCGATTTCAAATGGTCGAATGCCTCCTGGCATGATTCTGTCCACCGAAACTTTGTGTCCTTCTTCAGCAAACTGGTTAACCGTGCCACTACACTGCTGAAGTTTGGAACAAACTTCCAATAGAATCCGCTGAGTCCTAAGAATTGAAACATCTCTTTCTTAGAGGTTGGTCATGGAAATTCTTCGATGGCCTTCGTCTTTGTGTTCTGTGGAGTCAACCTTCCATGACTGATATTATGATCCAAGAACATCACCTCTGCTTTCGCGAATTCCGTTTTATTTACGTTTATCACCAGTTTTGCTTCTCGTAGTCGTTCAAAGAGCTCCGCCAACTGTACCATGTGATCTTTCCAGGACTTACTAAAGATCACTACATCGTCCAAACAGACTGCACAGTTTGTTAACCCAGTCACAACTCTGTTCATGAGTCTTTGGAATGTGGCAGGTGAGCTCTTCATTCCAAAGGGCATCACTTTAAACTGATATAAAGTGTTTGGGGTTACAAACACAGAAATTTCTTTTGGCGACTCTGATAAATGTACCTGCCAGTAACTACGCATTAAAGTCCAACTTAGTGATGTAACTGGCTTATCTGACTTTCTTGACACAGTTCTTCAATCTAGGAACTGGATATAAATCCAATTTTGTAACTGCGTTGACCTTCTGATAATCCACACAGAATTGTTGAGTTTCGTGCGGTTTGGGAACTAAGACGATCGGTGAACTCCACTCGTTCTAGCTTGGTTCGATGATGTCCTCATCAAGCATGGCCTCCACCTCCTTCTGGACCTGTCTGGCTTTGAAAGGATTAAGCCAATAGGGGTGTTGTTTTATTGGAGCAGTATTCCCTACATCAACCTTATGTACAATAGCATTAGTCCTCCCTTTCTGATTCGTACATATGTCCTTATACTGCAATAACAAATCTTTCAAGTGCGTTCTATGCTCTTGAGACAGATAACTTACTAATTTATCCCATTGCTCAAGGATATCTTCATTTTTAAATCTATTTTGAGGCACCTCAAAATCCATATAATCTGGATTTGATTCACCCTGTAGGGCAGTAACTAATAACTATTTCTCCAGTTCTTTCTCTCTAGCATTATACTGTTTCAAAATGTTCACATGACATAGCCAATACCTCTTTTTTTCTCTATCTGGCATCTTTACTAAATAGTACACCTGACTCAACTTTTTCTCAATTTGATAGGGACCACTAAACCTGGCTTTGAAGAGATGTCCTATCATTGGTAACGGTACTAACACGTCATCCCCTTGGGAAAACGTCCAAGTCTCAGAGCTTTTATCTGCCACCTGCTTCATTCTACACTGTGCCCTCTTTAGCCGCTGTTTAGCAACTCACCTACTCTATTTAGTCTCTCCCTCACCTCCAGTACACAATCTAAGTGTGAGATCTCCGACTTTGGTCCTGTCAATTTTTCTTTAATTAATTTCAAAGGGCCTCTCACTTCATGACCGAATACTAACTCAAAGGGAGTAAACTGAGTAGATTCTTTTGAGGCATCTCTAATGGCAAACAATATGAATGGGATACCTTTATTCCAATCATTCGGGAAATCCTGATAGTATGTTCTCAACACGGTCTTCAAGGTCTGATGCCACCTTTGTAAAGCTCCCTGGGATTCAGGATGATACGCACTGGATTTAAAGTGCTGTATACCTAAACTATCCATAACCTCTTCAAATAGCCCAGCAGTAAAATTTTACCCTTGGTCTGACGTTTTCTCTCTCTGGGTAGCCCATAACATGTCAAGAAAGCTACTAACCCATCCATACCCGTTTTGCCTTGACAGTCCATCATGGAATTGCCTCCGGAAATCTGGTAGACACAACCATTTATGGTTAATAATGACTGGTGCCCACTTTAGCTAATTTAGCTTTTGACCAAGTATTACATTGTTACCTTATTGCGAACATTTGGTGCTGTCAGGTAGCTCTACCAGTTTTTAACTCTCTTAAAGGTATAGTACACCCACATCTTCATAACAACCTGTCACATCTTCATAACAACCTGATCTGCTCAACCCTCCCCACTGACCTGTCACTATTACCTCCTATCTGCATCCACCTATTGCCTTCCCAGCTACCAGCCCCACCCCCACATCCCCTATTTATCTCTCAAATCCTCTTCTGTCTCCACATTCCTGATGAAGGGCTTATGCCTGAAACATTGACTCTCTGTACACCGGCACAACTCCCCACCTCTACCTCCGCTACATAGATGACTGCATCGGCGCCACCTCGTGCTCCTGCGAGGAGGTTGAGCAATTCGTCAACTTCACCAACACATTCCTTAACTTCACCTGGACCATCTCTGACACCTCCCTCCCCTTCCTGGACCTTTCCATCTCCATTAATGACAACCAACTTGACACTGACATTTTTCACAAACCCACCGACTCCCACAGCTACCTGGATTACACCTCTTTTCACACTACCTCCTGCAAAAATGCCATCCCATATTCCCAATTCCTCTGCCTCCACCGTATCTGCTCCCAGGAGGACCAGTTCCACCACAGAACACACCAGATGGCCTCCATCTTTAGAAACCGCAATTTCCCTTCCCACGTGGTTAAAGATGCCCTCCAGCACATCTCGTCTACTTCCCGCACCTCCACCCTCAAACTCCACCCCTCCAACCGTAGCAAGGACAGAACCCCCCCCCCGGTCCTCACCTTCCACCCTACCAACCTTTGCATTAACCGCATCATCGACCAATATTTCTGCCACCCCCAAACAGACCCCACACCAGGGATATATTTCCCTCCCCACCCCTTTCCGCTTTCCACAAAGACCGTTCCCTCTGTGACTACCTGGTCAGGTCCACACCTCCCCAACAACCCACCCTCCCTTCCTGGTACCTTCGCCTGCCACCGCAGGAACTGCAAAACCTGCGCCCCCACCTCCTCCCTCATCTCCATCCTAGGCCCCAAAGGAGCCTTCCACATCCATCAAAGTTTCACCTGCACATCTACCAATGTCATTTATTGTATCCGTTGCTCCCGATGCAGTCTCTTCTACATTGGGGAGACTGGACGCCTCCGAGCAGAGCACTTTAGAGAACATCACTAGGACACCCGCACCAATCAACCACACCGCCCAACATTTCAACTGCCCCTCCCACTCTGCCGAGGACATGCAGGTCCTGGGCCTCCTCCACCGCTGCTCCCTCACCATCCGTCGCCTGGAGGAAGAACACCTCCTCTTCCGCCTCGGAACACTTCAACCCCAGGGCATCAATGTGGACTTCACCAGTTTTCTCATTTCCCCTCCCCCTACCTTACCCCAGTTCCAACCTTCCAGCTCAGCACCACCCTCATGACCTGTCCTACCTGTCAATCTCCCTTCCCACCTCTCCGCTCCACCCTCCGCTCTGACCTATCACCTCCATCCCCACCCCCATTCACCTATTGTACTCTTTGCTACCTTCTCCCTAGCTCCACCACCCTCCCCCCGTCCCATTTATCTCTCCACCCTGGAGGCTTCCTGCCTCTATTCCTGATGAAGGACTCTTGCCCGAAACGTCAGTTTTCCTGCTCCTTGGATTCTGCCTGACCTGCTGTGCCTTCCCAGTGCCACACCTTTTGACAAAAGAGAAGGCTGAAACCTTTGCAACACTCTTCAGAAGCTAGAAGTGCCATTGACCCATTCTGGCCTCCTCTAAAGGTTCCCAGCATCACAACTCCCAGTTTGCAGCAAATTCAATTTCTCCACCCAATATAAAAAGGTTGATGGCACTGTATACTGTAAAAGCTACAATCCCTGCAACATTCCTTCAGTAGAACTGAGCTGACTCGTGCTCCAGGATGTGCCACATCCCTGATCAAACTGTTACAGTTCCTTCATAGTAGCGGCATCTACGTGCCAATGTAGAAAATTACAAATACATCCTGTCCACAAATAACTGGGAAAATCCAACTTGGCCAAATACCATCCTCTCAGTTTACTCTCAAAGTTTAGCAAAGTAATCGAAGGGGTTGTTAACAGTGCTATCAAGCAGCACTTCCTCAGCAATACCTGCTCACTGATGGATTCCACCTGGGTCACTCCGGAGATGAGAGTGACTACCTAAGACATCAAGGTTGTATTTGCATCAGCGGCCCTGAGCAAAACTAGGATCATGCAGAATCGGGCAACTCTCCAGTGGTTGGAGTTATATTTAGCACAGGAAGATGATTGTATTTTTTGAAGGTCAATCAGTCCCATGACATCACTGTAAGAGTTCCTTGGGATAATATCCGAGCCTCCGTGAACTTCAGCTGTTTTACCAAATGACCTTCCGTCCATAATAAATTTAGAAGTGTGGATATTCACTGACCACTGCACACAACATTCAGCACCATTCATGTATTCTCAGATGCTGAAGCAGTTCATGATTTGATTTATTGTTGTGACATGTAACTAAGTCGAAAAGTTTAACACTGGAAAAGCACAGCTGGTCAGGCACCATCCAAGGAGCAGGAGAGTCAATGTTTTGGGCATGAGCTCTTCATCAAGAATACACATGTACCTAAATACAGTGAACAGTTTTGTTTTGTGAGCAGTACAAGCAGATTAATACATAAACAAACATACAGATCATCGGGTATTTAGATTGATAGAGGCATACAGGGTGACGGCTGCACAAGAGCAAGATCAACATTAGATTCAAAATTTGTGAGGTCTGTTCAAAGCTAACAGCAAGGACAAAGTTGGTCCTGAACCTGTCGGTACATGTGTTTAAGCTTCTGTGTCTTCTGCCTGATGAGAGTTTGGAAGAGAGTAGTACCAGGGTGGGAGGGGTTTTTGATGATGGCTGCCTTTCTGCAGCAATAAGAGGTGTAGATGGAGTGCATAGATGGGAGGTTGGCTTGCATGATGGTCTGAGCTGTATACAACAACTTTCTGTAGTTTCTTATGTTCCAGGGCAGAGCAGCCAGATAGAATGCTTTCTAAGGTGCATCTGTAGACGTTGGTGAGGGTTCTTATGGACATGCCAAATTGCCTAGGCCTCCTGAGGAAGAAGAGGCATTGTTGTGACTTCTTGACTGTCACATCCAAGTGGGAGGTCCAGAAGAGATTGTCAGGGTGTTAGATTATCGTCACTCCTAGGAACTTAACACTCTCGACCCTCTCCACTTCAGCTCATTCATGGAGATAGGGGCATGTCTTCCTCTTTTCTTCCTGAAGTCAACAATCTGTTGCAAGACTGGACAACGATCTCGACTTGAGTTGATAAGTGGCAAATAAGTGGTGCTGCACACCATCCAAGAAAATCTAAGCATCTCCTCTGGTCATTCAATGGGATTATCAAAGCTGAATCTTCCACTAGTAACCAGAAAGTGAACTGGATAGGCCAGATCAATACTGTGGCTACATGAGTAGGCCAAAGGTGAGGAGTTGTGTTGAAATTACTCACCTCATCTCTCCCTAATGCATGTCCACCATAAACAAGGCCCAAGTCAGGAGTATAACAGAATATTTTCCACTTGACTGAATGGTCAAGAAGCTCAAGACCATCTTGGACAAAGCAATGAACTTGATTGACACCCAACCACCACCTTCAGAATTTAGTACCTTCACCACTGACCCACAATGTCAGCAGGGTTTACCATCTACAAAAAACACTACAAACTCAAAGGTTCCTCCAAACCCATGACCTCTACCATGTAGAAGGAAGTGGGCAAATACATGGGAGCACCACCACATACTAGGTCCCCTTGCCAAGATGCTCACCAATCCAGATTTGGAAATATAAAACAGTTATTGTACTGTTGCTGCATAAAATACTCTTTCCTGATAGCACTGTAGGAGTACCTGCACCCAAAGGCCAGCAGTTCATGATGGCAACTTCTCATTACCTTTGAGGGCAAATAGGGACTGGCTTCTCTAGGAATTAGTGTCTAGATTTGAGTGGTGCTGGAAGGTCCTGATGAAGGGCTTTTGCCCGAAACGTCCATTTTCCTGCTCCTCGGATGCTGCCTAACCTGCTGTGCTTTTTCAGCACCACTCTAATCTAGACTCTGATTTCCAGCATCTGCAGTCCTCACTTTTCTCTAGGAATTAGAAATACTGTCCCAGTCAGCAACATTCATATCTCAAAACCAAGATGAGAAAACTTCTCATAGGGAAAGCCTTTACAGTGTAACAGCCAAAGTTCTTTATTGAAATGTGTTTGAACTGTCTGCATGTGGTTCCTAATGAGTCAGAACCAAGATAATAAATATCCTCACAACATAATCCTAAAGTGCTGCTAAAAACCAAAAAAAATACTGTGGATGATGTAAATCAGAAACGAAAACATAAATTGCAGGAATAGCTCAGCAATCTGGCAGCATCAGTGGAGAAAAATCAAGCGTTAACGTTTCGGGTCAAGTAACCATTCCTCAGAACTGATGGTAGCCGGAAAATGCCAGTGTATATGCAGAAGATTGGGTGGGGGATGGGGTAAGGAGTAAACAATAGAGAGAAGAATGGTTGGACAGACAAAAGAGTGGATAACAATCTGGCAATAACAACAAGCTGTTAATGGCAACAGTCAGTGGCTAAAAATGGGTGGTGTATAATAGCCAACTATGTCTTAACAAGCCCTGATGTGTGGGGGTTGGGATGAGGACATGAGAAAGAAAGAGAGACACAGTCACTGAGGAATGTGAAGTGGCTGTGGAAATGAGTTTTAATAAATACTTGGTCAAACACTGGAAGTTACAGTGAAATTAATGTTGGTGGACAAAAACATAAACCTAAAATGCTGCTTTTTATCAGACGTGCTGCAAAAACAGCTGGTATACAAAACTGAAATGTCTCACTTGTACAGCTGGTTGTGCTCTTAAGTTTAGGGCCAGACACCATTATTGGGGAATGCAAAATGAACTTATCCAGTACTTGAGATGGACATTCATAATTAGTCAAAACTATTAATGCAAATGTGCAAGTTCCTGGTTAGAAAATGTTCTGCAAAACAGATAAGGTCAGATTGCGTGAAATCTCTGAGTAGAAAATATACTTGAATGAAAAGCACTAGATATGTAAATAGTTCTATTTTCTGTTCCTGTTTATATTCCTTTGTGCGCAGGGAGAGCTGACAGTCTCACCTGAAATGGAAACATTGCAATCAGCATTATACTATGATAACGTCCCTGAAATATGGAGCAGAATGGCATATCCATCTTCATATGGACTGGCACAATGGTAGGATGAAATGGCTTATTAATGAATTATGCAATTCAAATACATGAAAAGCTAGAAAAATACTTTAAATAGCTCTACAAAATTTGGTTAGGTTTTGAAGATCACTATTATTTCAGTAAAATTACATATTTAGTGCATTAGATTAGCACTCCCCCAGCGAAGAGAGGAATAATTCAAAGAAGTCTTTTGACTTCAGGCACTGAATGGAGAGACCAACTCATTCAGAACAGAGATCAGGAATTCAGGCAAGTGCTGTGGATGACTTTCCTTCTGTGAAATGGTTGGAAGCCTGTACCTAAATTTCTGATTTGCACTTACAAATATGTAATAACAATAAATCAGGATGTGTCAGAGACAAATCAATAGGTTTTGAAGATCAAATCTTGTAGCTATCCCAAAGAAGGGATGCTTAAAAAATCCCAAATTATAAGCAATTATTTTATTTACAACCAACTTCATGTTAAATGTGCTCAATTAGCATTTTTAAAGTATCTTAACAAATCAATAATGGCTAGCTCATATGCACATTTCTTGAAAGAGTCATCCCTTGCAGAGCACATCACAACTGGGTGGTACAGTGGCTCAGTGGTTAGTACTGTTGCCTAATAGCACCAGCAACTTGGGTTTGATTCCCGCCTTGGGCGACTGTCTGTGTGGAGTTTGCACATTCTCTCCATGTCTGTGTGGGTTTCCTCCCACAATCCAAAGATGTGCAGGCCAGGTGAATTGGCTATGCTAAATTGCTCATAGTGTTAGGTGCATTAGTCAGGGGTAAACATAGGGTAGGGGAACGGGTCTGGGTGGTTTACTCTTTGGAGGGTCATTATGGACTTGTTGGGCAAAGGGGCTGTTTCCATGCTGTGTGGAATCTAATCTAATGGATCATAGGCAATCTCTAGCAGAGTCAGAGCACGGTGCCTTTGTCTTAATATTGTTGATAAATACATAGCCCTGAAATTACACAGGGCTACAGCATTTGTCATGGAAACTTCAGTGGGAGAAACCAGCAAACAATGCATTAAATATTGTTCGCAATGGTTTCTACTAAAGTTAGAGCAGGAGATGAATAGAACCATAGAATTTAGTCCCAAAATTATGAAAGGAGTGTGTACTCTGGCCAAAGCTACTACTAGACAGAACAATGCATGTCCATGTACAAACCAATGCTGTTCCTAAACATGTCACACACTGTGTATTTGAAATATATAAATAAGATCAACAGGGCCAAAGAAATGAAAGCATATTTGGAAAGAACCCATAAGAGTAGCCTTCCAAGTGCTGTCTGTTTAGAATTGTTGTAAGTATGTTTCTTGTATTTTAATACATATTATGTGCTTTACTGTCATTTGTCTAACTCATGTCTCCTTTAAGGGGTAGACCTATTTATCCGTATGCATATATTCAACCTAATCATATCCCTTTTAATTTCCTCGCAGAAGCATCTTCTGACTATGTTTTATAGTGAATTACTGAAACTTTTTTTTTAAAGGTATGATGGTTGTAAGATATGGTAAAAACATTTATTTTCTGACTGTTTAGAATTTGCCCTTTATACTAAAACATGCTTTTTACTAGGAGCATGATGCCATGGGTGAATCTGTGCACTAGCAGATGGATCATGGTGGCCATTTTTAATGGTGATACCATCTCAATACGGAAGTTATTTAAATTAGAATGTATAAAAATGTGCATGCATAATGAGCTGTGATAAGTCTGTTGTATATTTTTGTTACAACTTACACTCTCCATTTTGGAGGTTCAACGATGTTATTTTACGTTGCCGTGAGCTTGATACTTGGACTCAGGATCTTAGTCTTCCTGCTGTTGTCTGGCTTTCTGGTTTCTTCAATCCTCAATCTTTTCTTACGGGTAAGTTTAACTGGTTCATAAGTGCCATATATTGGGCCAGCTTTTACCTGTGTCCATTATATGACTGTATTTCCCAAAGGGACATTTGGCAGTATAATGTATTGGAACAGTACAACGGCAACGTTCTGCAGGATGACTCCAGGTTCAAGGAAGAAATAGATATGTTTCTGATGAAAAGTGGAATAAGAATTACAGGGAACACGTAGGAAAGTGGATTGGAGACCAGGGGAAAAATATCAGTTATGATCATGTTAAAGGGTAGAGCAGGTTCAAAGGGCTGAATTGCTATGTTCCAGGTGACCATCGGAAACCTCAGAAATGGCATACTCCTGTCAAAACTACAAAAGTTCAAGTATTTATTCCAAAGTTAGAATTTCATTCCTAGTTGCCCAGAAGATGCATCAAACATTATTTTCTAAACAGTGACAGATGTAATGTATAGTCAGTTCTGCTATAATGTGTCTTTCTTCAACGTGAATTGGCTACAACACAATTGAATAATTTAGACCATTATTTGTAGAACTCGAACTTTCCTTACTTGTATTGGTTATAATGGGATTCCAGCTCCATTGGTTTAGGCGGTGCTGCTATTATGTAATTTTCTTATAATGCAGAGTCGCATGGGAACAGAACCATCGCCTTGTATTAAGTATACAAGGATTCACAATACAAATTGGAGTTTATTAGAAAGATTTATCACCAAAGAACATGTCCACTGCATTGAACTTTGTAATCCTCAAAGTAACTTATATTTATGTAGCACCTTTTAATGCACTACCATGTTCTAAAACATTTTACAGAAATAAATATCAAGTGAAATTTGGTAGACAATGAAATATTAGAACAGATAACCAAAGGCTTGCTCAAAGTTACAGCTTTAGATGAGCATGTTCTTTTAAAAAAGCTTTAAGGTGGGTATTTCATAGATGAACCCCAAAACCGGGTGAGGTGCCCCACAGACTAGTCAAGCAATAGACTCATGCTCATTTGTAAAATTTGACTGCAAAGTATATGTCCCAAACAACACCATCACCGTCCCTAGATAGTCCTATTCCATTGGCAGATGCGATGGCATTCCTGATTTACAGAAGGCAGGGAACTTGAGTTCGACATCAAGGAGTCCAAACAAAGGGTATCGGGGAAGTCTTCCCACTGGAGTCATGCTTAGCACAAAGGAACCTGATTGTGGTTGCTGGAGGTCACTCATCTCAGCTCCCGGACATCTCTGTAGGAGTTCCTCAGGAAAGTCCACCCACTTTATGTTCCCCATGCCGTTCAAATGACGGGCCATAAATATCAGCTCATGTACTTGTCAGTGAGATTTTGTTGCTGTGTTAAAGTTTTCTCCATTTGTTCATGGTAGCAAAGATTAAAAATCTATATGGGTCATATCTCACTTGCCTTCTCATTGTTATGGTTAACGTGATCAAAACGCAATCAGAAGCCTTACCATTCCATTAACATTGACAATACGTCCATGACCACATTGAATACAAGCTTGGTGTAGGTCCCTTGCAATGTTTTGGCAAGAAACAGTGGATGACTATGGCATCGGAATTACAAATCCAGTTTTCCTGTGCATGGACTCCACTTGCTCATTGTTCAGTGGATATTGCTGGTATTTGTTTGAAGGAAGTCATCTGCTCTTCATATTTTGGAATTTTTTTTAACCTCATCTCCACCAATTAAGATGGAAACTGATCAGCTGCCTCCACACTTCCCTGCCTTCCACTCACTACCCAGGCCAATCTTCCACAAAAATTCCCACCAGCTTCTGCCCTAAGCTTGCATTGTTTTGTTGTTTCTTTCTCATGTTTCCTCATGCTTTCTGGGCTTTTGTTCATGAAAAACCTCTTCCATTCCCTTTGACCATGTTTCCATCTCAGTAAAACACAGCTACCTGGATTATACTCCTTCCCACCCTATCTCCTGCAAAAATGTCATCCCATATTTCCAATTCCTCTGCCTTCGCTGTATCTGATCCCAGGACCAGTTCCACCACAGAACACACCAGATGGCCTCCTTCTTTAGAGACCGCAATTTCCCTTCCCACATGGTTAAAGATGCCCTCCAATGCATCTCATCCACATCCCGCCCCTCCGCCCTCAAACCCCACCCTTTAACCGTAACAAGGACAGAACCCCCCTGGTGCTCACCTTCCACCCTACCAACCGTTGCATAAACCACATCATCCACCACCTCCAGACCCCACTACCAGGGATATATTTCTCTCCCCACCCATTTCCACAAAGACCATTCTCTCAGTGACTACCTGGTCAGGTTCACACCCCCCCTACAAACCACCTTCCCCTGCCACCACAGAAATTGCAAGACCTGCACCCACACCTCCTCCCTCACCTCCATCCAAGGCACCTTCCACATCCAAAGTTTTACCTGCACATCCATCAATATCAGTTATTGTATCCGTTGCTCCCGCTGTGGTCTCCCCTACACTGGGGAGACTGGACGCCTCCTAGCAAAGCGCTTTAGGGAACATCTCCGGACCACCTGCACCAATCAATCCCACCACCCTATAAGCCCAACATTTCAATTCCCCCTCCCACTCTGCTGAGGACATGCAGGTCCTGGGCCTCCTCCACTGCCACTCCCTCACCACCCAACACCCAGAGGAAGAACACCTCAGAACACTTCAACCCCATGGCATCGATGTGGATTTCATTAGTTTCCTCATTTCCCCTTCCCCCACCTCACCCCAGCTCCAGCCTTCCAGCTCAGCACCATCCTCATGACCTGTCCTACCTGCCTAACTTCCTTTCCACCTATCCACTCCACCCTCCTCTCTAACCTATCACTTCCACCCCCAGCTCCATTCACCTATTGTACTCTATGCTACTTTCTCGCCACCCCAAACCCCCTCTCATTTATCTCTCCACTGCAGGCATCCTGCCTCTATTCCTGATGAAGGGCTTTTGCCTGAAATTTTTGCCTGATTTTCCTGCTCGGATGGTGCCTGACCTGCTGTGCTTTTCCAGCTCCACTCTAGTCTTGACCCATGTTCCCATCTCTACCAATCCAATTAAAAGATACTGGAGAAACTCAGCAGGTCTGGCAGAATTTGGAGTTAAACAGACTTAACGTTTCATGTTCACTATGACTGTCCAGAACCATCCAACTTGTCCTCTTGCTCACATTAGCCAATATTGTAAATGATTCTCTTTAGCTGTTATTCACGAATCCTTTTTCTATCCTTATAGAAACTCTTGATCTCAAATTCAAACTCCAAATTCCGTGAAAGTGCTGTTGCCTCCCAAACCAATGTCCAACTTGCAAAGGTTTCCATCTGCTGCTATCACATATCTAAATGGCTACCAGTCACAAATGACAAAGATAAAACAAAGGAGGTCTCCATCCATTTTGACCCACCTCCACCTTTAATATGATTGAATTAACAACCCTACTCCAGTAACTCTCCACTGTGGTCCAGGATTCCCTTTGTATTTGATCATGGCCAAAGAATCTCTTGCATTGGCTTCTTTTCCTACTACAGCATTTACCTCTGACATTCCCCAAGGATATGCACTTGGTCACATTTTTAATCCAAATTCTACCCCTTGGCGATATAAGCAAACATCAAGGCATTGATTTTCACGTGTGCTGATTATATCAAGCTCTTATTCACCACAACCACCTCTCCACTATTGCTAATTTGGGGTTTTTTTCCCCAGAATGTAAGTTAGTTGGATGTGTACTGAACTGCAAGCTCAGCTTGAGTATATCCTTAATCATCCTTGGACTGTTTGGCTATTGAGCCAATCACAGTGCTGTGGGTCTGGAATCACCTGTTGGCCAGATGAGGCAAGGACAATAGCTCTTCTTCTCGAAAGGGCAGTGAGCATGGATTACTTTCATGGGCACAGCTCATGGTTTAGATGAACCTTGGGAGCTTTTAATATGTTTGAGGTGCTATACGTAGAACATAGAACATTACAGCACAGTACAGGCCCTTCGGCCCTCTACGTTGCGCCACCCTGTCATACTAATCTGAAGCCCATCCCACCTACACTATTCCATGTACGTCCATTTGCCTGTTCAATGACGACTTAAATTAAACTTGGCGAATCTACTACCGATGCAGGCAAAGCATTCCATACCCTTACTACTCTCTAAGTAAAGTTACTTCATTTAATTGAGCTCACTCAATTTCAGAACATCATGGTAAAATCAAATTTGAACACTGGTCCAAAGGAAACAAAGTTACTGTTCAAAATAGTCTCGCTGGCTCCGATAAATAGGCCTGGTTCATATTGAAAATGGAGCAATGGCTTATGTTGGAAAAGAATATGAGTTATCTGGGAACAGGGTACTACAATGAAGTTAAAGCTTGATTAAATTCCTAAAATGCAAGGTAAAAATCACCTAGCCCTATCAGTGAAAAGTGTTAAAACAGAAAATCGTGGATCCTAAGCAGGTCAGGAACCTGGTAATGACACAAAGATAGAATTAACAATACAGGTCTTATGGTATTTTTCACCTTGAAAAGACATGACTATAGATAAACTCAAGAATATGGTCAATGCTGAAGGAGAAGTATACTAATTCTTAAGTTCTTCAGCAATTATGCAGAGCGTAGCCCGAAAGAATGAATGGCCTTTGGACAAGATGTGCCTGTCTGTGGATGTCACCAAGAAGACCAAAGAAGATTATAGTCATCCACCAAGGGAAGGTGCCTACATTCATGGATTGTTTTTGGAAGGTAGATTATAAATTTTGTTATAATTGAAAAAAAACCTGTAAAATACAGAGAAGTGATGGAAGTCTTGTTATAAATTATTTTATAGGTTCTCTATGCACATGATAGAAGAAATATACCACAGATGCTGGAAATCAAGTGAAAACTGAATGCTGGAGAAACTCAACATGTCTGGCAGCATCTGTGGAAAGAGAAACAAAGTTGATGTTGAGTTCATGTGAATTTCTAAACAACTCTTTTTGGACTCTAAACATTAGCAGTTCTCCCTGCACAGGTGCTGTCACCCCTGACTTTCTCCAGCACTTTGGTTTTACTGCACTTTGTGATGCTGGATCTAATATTTAGATACTACTAAAGTATTATCCTGACATAACTAAAACCAACTGGACATTGTATTCTGTTGTATTGCATTTACCTTTCCAAAACAGAGGAAAGCATGACCAAACCCAAGTACCATCAATTATCATCAAGTCACAAGGTTGGTGTCTGGAGGGTAGATGCAATACTGTAGAACCTAGGCTTTATAAGGTGTAACAGAAACACTGAAGAGATTATCTAAAGCTTTGAAAAATAAACATAAAGAGAGTGAAAAGATAAATCTAGAATTCTTGCATTTGAATTGAACTGCAAAACAGGTAAACTACACCTTCAAACAAGTCTTGTTCATTCCCAGACTTGACACAAACAGTATTGTTATCTAAGTCAAATGCAAACCTGTAAGCCAATTGCAATTCAAAACAAATAACATTCTAATATTTAATATTCACTCAAATGAAATTCAGAAAATGACATGTTTTGGGAGTTAAAAAGGTTGGTGAATGTTCAAACATTGATTTTAGTCATTTAAACAAAAAAGATTTAAAGGAAGTTAAATTATCCTAGTCTGGAATAAAAGGAAAGTCATCTTCAATTGAACGACAGAACAATTAACCAAGGAAAAAGATCTGCAGTTAAGATTATTGAAGGAGAATTTCTCAGGCAATATTTAGGGAACTGGTTAGATATTCATCCAAAGAACATGGTATAAGAAATGTTGGGTATGCAATAATCACTCCCACATATGTTTCAAAGCCCTACCCATAACAATCACAGCTGCTTATATAAAAAATGCTCACGGTGCATTTACAAAGATAAAGCAAATTAAATTTGTTAGATAAAACAGATGTCAAGTCAGACATGAGAAGGGGAGTTAGGTTGGTCCCAAAGGCAGGTTTGTGAAATTTCTAAAAGGAATTAGCACTTCAACGTTCATGAGTAGATAAAGGTAGATTGATGTTTATCTAAGCACAAGCGCATGAAAATAGCAAAGATATCAATAAATCTTATTACTACTTTTTTTTAAAACCAATATTTTAGGTGCAAGATGGGACATACAAGGTGGCATCATTACAGAAGCACGTCTTAAAGAGCTGACTCCCACAATGCCAGTCATTTTTGTACGGGCCACTCCAGCAGATAGGCAAGAGATGAAGAACACTTATGAATGCCCAGTTTATAAGACCAAAGTTAGAGGGCCTACATATGTCTGGACTTTCAACCTGAAAACCAGAGAGAAGCCTGCCAAATGGATTCTTGCTGGAGTAGCATTGCTTTTATCTGTTTAGAAATTTACAAAAGAACTTGCTAAAAGTTAACTGAGTAAATAGTGAACTATTACTCCAAGGGCATTTATATTTTTCAGGGTGCTCTTAGAAAGCCTTTTCTTTGTAGACATTTACCAGAACTTTATGTAATCAATAGGCAACAGTTCCAAAAAGGTGAAACTTCCAATATCAGTTCCATAAATTAGAAATTCACACAAAAGTAACCAATCAAATAGAAGTGAGATTGTACACAATAGGCAAAATGCCTCATTATGCTAGCAAGAAACTTAACTATTAAAAAGTAGATCTACAGTGATAGTGTATGTCTAAGCGTTTAAACAGATTGTAAAATTCAGTGAAATAAGCATAGATTTATTTGAATGTTTTTAATCAAAGTAAAAGATTATACACATTGTCATTTTCTTGCATAAAATGCAAATCCCAACTTCCATGCAGCATTTTAAAATAAAAACACTAACGCTTCCAAAGGATTCAAGATTAAACTGTAATGAGGAATTACCAAAAATTTAATGTAAAGCCATTCACCAACACATAATTTCCAGTTTGTGTGACCCATCCTCGGATTTATGTTGCATGCAACATGAGATAGTGTTGCATCTACACTGCTACAGGCTAACACACATAGCACTACATCCTCTTCTTTGTTCATATAGTCATGTAAACAAAACATTATTTTTGAATATCAATAAAACAAATACTTGCAATCATCCATGGTCCCTGAATTGCAATAATTATCTATTCATATGATAGATTCTTTAACACAGGATTTGTACAAACACCTGAAAACAAGAAACTTGTCAAAACTATTACAAAGCTTCAAAAACAAAACTCTACAATTCAAATTCTTCAGATGGCATTTACACTATTTCTGCTAATTACTTTCAAATTCTGGTAAATTACCAGTAGTTGTAATATTAAAATAAAGTGTGCTTTTTATACAGGTTTCATAAAAAAAATAAAGTCAATTTACTAAAAACAGCTGCAAGAAGCTTTTTCTTTCATGTGTTTACAGATCCTAGTTGCTCCTTCAATCTTCAGTCAGTTGCTTCTGTAAGCTAAAACAAAGAAAAGTGATAGAAAGTTGTCACAAACATTGTCATTAATTTGAGTCCTTTATGCAAGTTACTTCAACATTCCAAGTCTGATAACAGCAAGAATGTTATACACGAGACTAAGTAATTACATAATTAACAATTTTGTAAAGTAACACTAACAGGTCATTCTGTAACTGTTCGAGCTAGCAGAAAGGTGACATGATTGTAGGACTTCTGCTGGGATTACTAATTTAGGAGATACAAAAGATCCATTCAGCATGACGCTGTCCTAATTTACTCCTGCTAGAATGCAATATAGCCTTGATTACTATTCAAATGTGGCTATGAAATAATATCCTATCATACACCAACAGACCAGAATTTTTCTTTTGGAATTAAACCTTAGTATATCATCATGAATTGTATTGATCTGCAAGATCTATAATTCAATTTCTGTATTGTCCACTTAGAACCAGAATGTTCTTAGTATCCAGAGTGACAAAGGAACAATCAATCAATCTCCTCTCCCCATTCTCTTCCTATCACCCATTTACTACAGAAGTTTGCATTTTACCTTGACCTGGTTCATCATGGTTTATAAAACCTTTGCCAAGAGTGATCATCTAGGTTCATATGAACACTGACCACTTGTATGGTTGTAAAAGCCTCAATGGAAAAGTGGAACTTTTCACTGGAATTTTAAAGTGGTTCTTTCCATGTCCTCAATTTCATTGCAAGCCCCAGTGGGCCATCCCAGCTGTTTGACAACATTTTTCTGGAGCTCACATTAAACTTGCAGCAGATCAGTGAACCATCAGCAAAATCAAACATAGTAATGTGCAACAGTGGCTTGTAAAGCAAACCAGAAATCCTGTGGCCTTTCAGAAATTCACTTGTCAGAATGTTTACATCAGAATTCTGAATGGACTTAAATAAATGGCTTAGAAATCACCCAATATGCACTCAAATTTCAACAGAATGCACTTTGATCAGTTTCAAACAAAAACAAATAACTAAATGACTGAAATTATGACGGAAAATCTCCATAACATTACTGTCAGCTAAGTAAAATATTTAGTTTTCAAAAATACATTAACTCCATACCTTTCCAAATAGGCTTGAACATTGTCATATCCATAAAATTTTGCCAAATGAACAAGAATGCCAGTGGCACAGCGTCCATCCCGACGACGACAGAAGCTACAGTTACAGATACCTCTGCAAGGGGGACATACCCAATCCTACAGAAAGCAAAGGAAAACAAACAAATGTGATGAAACACACAAACAATACACTGCAAACTGTCAACAGCTTCTGGGGCTGAAAAGCCTATGGTTGGAAGAGGTCAACATATTGTATCTTCTGGGATCACCGTTAGCAGCCTCAGCCAGTTTGAAAGGGGGGAAAAAATTCCTCAATTTGTATGTGAATTCCATTTACTAGGGAAAGGGCCAGCAGCTCTATACCCAAAACCCTGAAAAATCATATCCCCGTCATTGACTCCCTCTGACAAGGGAGAACACTAAAAACCAAGTAGGCTTCTTCTCAGAGATCCCAGCAACAAACGAAACTAAAGCCTTCAGGTAGGTCCTCTTACTCAGATGGCTGGATGACTGTTATGTGATACAGAGCAACACCAACAGCATGGGTTCAATTCCTGCACCAGCTGAGATTAGCATGACAGACTCTCCTTCCCAACCTCTCCCCTCACAGGTTAAATCATCACCAGTTGTCTCTTGAGTAATAGTGCAGTCCTAAGGTGCACTACAGCTATGGCGACTTTTACCTTACCTTGACTGGTCAATCAATCAGCTACTAGGTACCAGCAAGAGCTTGTGATGCAGTAACTCCCACAGTTTAGAATTCCTATTTTTGTAAAGCACAGAAATTTTATCACCCCTTCAACACCAACAGAAATACCAGCCTCTTTGGTTACCAACTCAGTCTGGGCCATTCTCAGTGGGACTGTATCTGACAGGAAGCAGATTTGTAATATCCCTGACCACTGAAGAGTTTAAAAATACCCACCATGTTATGGTTGACTTCTGACCTGCATTCTAAATAATTTCAGACATATGTATGTTTTGCTAGATTCAGCTCAGGCAGGGTCAATGTCTAATAGAATCAACACTTGGACCCTCTGACCCGATCAATTTTCTCATAGGGCAATAAAAGTACACTACAACCACTGCTTAGCAGCAATGCAATTTGGTTCACGATTCTTGAAGAGACTGCTTTTCAGGTGGTGCAAAATGAAACCGTATTGTTCATGTAATTGAAGTGGATAAAAAAAAATCAAATTCCATTGGAAAATACATCCTCCTCAACAGCATCCCCATTTTTAAAAATTACGCTAATTAAATCTGTCTAGCGTCAACTCCGATTAGATTAATGAAACTGTGCAATACCATCAAATGATTATTAACTTACAGGATTTAGAAGGGCTGATCTCACATTTTCACCATATCGATTACGCAGACATGGCCCACAGAATTGTCCTCTCACACCATAGCAATCTTGATTACGGCATACTGTTTTTGTATCGATTGTTTTCTGCCGGCACTGATGGCAAGTGCTGCCCTACAAGCAGAGAGGAGTGAACTTATTTCCTGTCAGCATGACACCGGTGGAGAAACGCCTCAGTGATAGACTATAATTGAGCATTAAGTGACAGAAATCAAGTTATTTTCCAGAGGTAGCTACCATAAATCAGTTATTGTCTCCAGAGCAAAAAAGGTACAGATTATATTAATCTGCTGTATATTTTCATGCATACTCAAAGCATTACCTATAGGTCAAGAAAAAATTAAAACTTTTCTGGAATCATTTACAGTCAAACCTGTAAAAATAGCCAGTGTTTATAATAACTATAATTGTTAACCAATAATTGATGAACAAGTGCTACTATTCTACATTCACAGAATTCCCAGCAATGCAAAGTTACATCAAATCTCATAACTAAATTATTGATTTATCAAACAATTAAGAAACATTTTAGTTATAAAAGTCATGGTCAAGAATTGCTTTAAAGTATTTATTAAAATACTGAGGATCAAGAGTATGCTAAAATATATGAATTACCAAACAACGGTCATAAATTTTATCTTTAACTGTAATGGCAACATTTTCCAAATCCTCCTCAGTGATATCATCAACTGGCCTTGGCGTGCCTTTTGAAGATCTCCGCCTCCTCTTGGTCAGACTTCCATCCTGTTAAAATCCATCAATATTTCAAAATTTGCATCAAATATTCACATGAACAACTAAGGTTAGAAACAAGGTTTGACAAATATTACAAGTATTGATTATACACGCATAAAAATTACACATAAAGCATGTAGTTATCATGCAGCCATCACATGGTTTTGTTGCAGCTAATCACACCAGAACAAGCTTAAACAGGAGAGAATTTGTGCCATAATTAACTCTGCTATATGACACAATTCTAGGCAACACATAATAAAAACTCATTTCAAACACTTTAGTCACCTCAACAAAACGATTTGTGAGATCAGTTCTCAAGTGGAATTTTTTCACTTGGCTCATAAGTTTGGTTGGAGAAATTGCAAATTTTTCTACAGAGAAACCTTCAGGGGGACGCGCACTTCTGCTTGGATTAACACGGCGCTCAACTTTGCCTTCAGAAAATGTTCTCTTTGGAGTTCGTTTTTGTTTCTGGAAAGTACAAGATGCAGCATTTAAATATGGATTAACGCAAATACAGATATTTATACTTAACAGAATAGAAAGCAAGGCTTAACTTTAATATACAACAAAAAGCTATTGAAACAATCTATAAAGCACCATTTGCCACTTATAACAGGGCCACTGGGTGAAAACTTAACCTGAAAGATAGCATCTGTGACACATTTCAACTGAGGAGGAGGATGCTGCTACTCAGCATCTGGTGATATGCTACAAAGTTTCACTCGTCACACAGCTACTTACATTCTGACATCGTAATTGGCCAATCCTATTATCACAGACATTGTTAATATTACAACAGGTCAGATGGGCGGCTCAGTGGTTTGCACTGTTGCCTCACAATACCAGGACCCTGGGTTTGATTCCACCCTCGGGTAACTTTGCACATTCTCCCACTTGTCTGCGTGGTTTTTTTTCTAGGTGCTCCTGTTTCCTCCCAAATTCCAAAGATGTGTGGAGAAGGTGGACTGACCATACTAAATTGTCTAGCATCTAGGGACACACAGGCTTGCCACAAGAAATATAGGGGACAGGGATGGGGTGGTGGGGCAGGGTACTCTTCAGAGGGTCAGTGTGGACTCAATGGGCCGAATGGCCTGTTTCCACACTGTAGGGATTCTATGTACTAAATCTGTATGTGATCTTCTTACAAAAGGAAACACTTCTAATGCACTGAATTTCTTTGTTTCTAACTTGACAGTTAAATTTTACGAGGCTTATAAAATTTTGAACACTTGAGGTCACTGACCAACTGTGGCCAAATTTTAACATGCAACTTTGTCAAGAAAGAAGATAATTATCTTGAAATTATACAGAAATTAAGCAGAACTTACTGGTGATGAAGAAGTACATACTTTCACTGGAAAGAGTCCAGGCATTGTTTTTAATTCTGCCATGAGTTTAGCAAGCTTAAAAAAAAATTTAACAGGTTTAATTCAGTGTGACAAGAACAAAAATATTAAAAGCACATTTTTTCAGAACATGAAACGCCACATAAAGAGGCTAAAGTCACAAAGAACAAGAGTGTGATCAACAGTCATTATGGTGTATTCCCCATTCATAGTTCTTCCAAGTGTAGTGAGAGCACCATTACCAACCTCTCCAGTGCCAAGATTTATACAATGACATTCTTATTGCACCAGTTATTTTTAAACATCAACTTCTTAAAACAGCCAGCATACTAGATGTCCACACACACAGAAATATAAAGGTGACACGTTCAGCTCAAATTTCACTCACTGAATTCTGGTGACATACAACACAGAGAACTATCAACAGAATTCATTTATAAACAAAGCTAGAATGTATGTACAACCAGGCGAAGGTGAGGACTTCAGACTTCATCAGGTCAAAGGGCTTTTGCCCAAAATGTCCATTCTCCTGCTCCTCGGATGCGGCCTGACCCGCTGTGCTTTTCCAGCACCAGACTCAACTGTATGTACAACTAGTCATGTTAAAGATTGTTGCTTCTTTTAAAAGAACAGAAATCCAAACTGCCATAAAACATTCAAAAAAAAAGGAAGCATGGATTTGAAATAAATTTAGAAATGGTTTAAATCCAAAAAGTGAATAAAAAGATGTTTGGTTTGAAGATCACAAACATTGGACAGGCTTACTAAGTCTCACTGTTAACATCCACGTGCTTTGTTAATGCAAAATAGTATTACTATTTCACTGATTTAATACACCCACTACATCTGTTGAAGGGTTTCAAAAGTTTAGTACGTCTCATATCATCCTTTACATTAAAACATTTTTTAAAGATGAGGAGAGAGATTTAATTAAGACATGGGCGATTTTTTTTTTTTTTACACAGAGGGTGGATCGTGTGCAGAATGAACTGCCAGAGAAAATGATGGATGTGGGCACATTTACAGCATTTAAGGATAAGTTCAGAGGAACTTCAATTATCCGTAGGACTCAGGCAGGGAGGATTTCGTTCGGTTAATCGAATTCCAGATAATCAAATGCTGGATAACAGTTTAGCCAAGCATTGGGATCTTGCAACCTTGCTGGAAAACCCAATATTTGGATAATCGAAGTTGCTCTGCATGTGAATAGGAAAGGATTGGAGGGATATGGGCCAGAAGGCAGGTGGGAGTAATATAGTTTGGGAATATGCTCGGCATGGGTTGGTTGGACTAATGGGTCTGTTTCCATGCTGCATGACTCTATGATACAGCTCTTTACAACCAAACACCTGCTATAAAATAGAAAACCATCAAAGCTTACAAATTAAGTTGATGCCAAGGGAATTCTGACCAATACACCAAGGGAATATTTACAATAAACATGATCACCATTGTCCAAGTAAGTAACAACTAGGGGGTGAACTTAGAGATCAGAATTTCTTTGACCTCATTCTGGGATTTACTGAAGTATTAGTCAGGAGAAGACCAAGAGGGACCTGGCTGATGGAATAACTCAAGTGGAGTGACTTGAGGGACTCTGAAGGTGGATTATTGTCTGGGCCACTCCAAGACAACTAAAACAGAAAGCATCCTCCCTGAAAAAAAACTACTGAGAACTGCAAAAGAGAAAATACTTATCATTGTTTCCCAAAAAAAAAACACTGACATTTTTCAGCCTTTGGATCATCTTTCTAAAGTGTCATGTTGTAGACAACCAAGGAATGGAAATATTGTCAGGATTTGTCAACTAACTTGGAAAACACTCAGATGTGTTACTTCTTTATCTCAAATAATACTTTCTACTGTGGTTAAATAGGTCACATTCTACTTACACATGTCTGAGACAAATTAAGTTTCAAAGCAAGTAAGATTCTTGCATTAACACAGCAGCAAGCTGTGTGGTTTTATAATTTTCATGTCATTTCTTTAATCTTAGAAAAAGCCACACGGGTACAGCTTTAAGGCAAACAATGACAACATACTTCAAGCCATTTCAGATGTGTAATCTCAAAAAAAGCAGCACATTACCCTCCCATTAATTGCAAGGACAATGAGAATTGTTGTAGATACTTCACCATTTCTTTATTTTCTTTGATGTTCATGGCCCTCTTTAGCAATACATTAGAGTTTTTCTTTCCAGGTGCAGAGTCATCATCTGATTCAGACTCCTCAGATTCCTGGATGTCTCGCTGCTTTCTTTTCACTGGCCGTCTTGGAGGGAACTTAAACGCCACACGCAGTCCAAAATGGCCTTTCTTTGGCATTGCCTCCATCTCACTTTCTATGGACGATTCATCATCATCGTATTCAGTGAAACCCTCATCTTCATCCTCCATTTCCAAACTCTCAGACTGTAAGAAACACCAATTTATTACAAAAAATCCTAACAAATAGTGTGTTCTGTCTGACCAGGTAGATATGTGCATTTATTAGTGAACACTTAACATCTAAAGCTCAAAGATAAATTCAATAACCAATAATATATTTCCTTATGTCTTAGAAGGAAGCTGTGACAATGGGGGAAAATCAAGTTTTTTTTGGAAGTGTGTTTGAAAACAGCCCCACAGAAGTATTTACTTTGCCATTTGTAATGATTTTGTGAACAGAATGTGGTGCATAACAACCCAATTGTGAATGGGCATGATGTGTCAAGTTACTTGTATAGTAGTTTCTGTCTGTCATGCTAGCCAACACAGTGCTTTTGAAAAAAAATTCCAAAATTAGAATTAATTAGATGTTAATTTAGGCTTTATTGCATTTCTTACCCTTAAATCCTCTTTGTCATCGGGTTCATGAATACGTTCAGGGAACCCTTCAAAAACATAATCAGTCGACCAACTATCCACCGTGAAAATTTCAATAAGCTCTTCTGTAATAAATTTGGACTGGAAACTCTGAGAATCAAAACACAATGAAGAACTTAGCAACAAATCCAAATTATTAAAAGATATTTAAGCTAACCAATGGTTCGGAAGGACAGCTGCAACTGTAAATACCAACTATGAAACTTTAACAAGGCGCTCAACCTCAGTTTTCAACCATCAATGCTGAAAACCAAAACAATTTGGATTAGGAGCCCTTTTTGGAACACATATAAGGAGGGTCGAGAAGTCACCAACCCTGTACAAAATTTTTGATTGTTCATAGTTATCACTGAAGCAGCAGAAGAAAACCTGCTTGCTGTGTGTAAACCACTGAAGAGCAGCTGGCCTGTAGCATTCTAAGAGTCAACCACGTTGCCCATTTACTGTCTCAGATTAGGTTTCAGCCAATACAAAGTCCAAAATGAAATAACACCAAGTACAATCCTGAGCAGTACAATCCTGAGTGTACGATCTTGATTTACAAGCACATTTCAGGGAACCTCTTTCAGTGCTTAGTACATCAGGTCCACTACTGTGAACTAGTTCATTTTTTTTAAAAAAAAGGATTCTGGTTGTTGAGCGGGAGGCAAGGAAGAAAGTTGCCGTGAGGTAACACAACCAAGTTCCAGGGAAGAGCAAAGCAATGTAATGTGGAAGCAGGCGTGGTCTTTCATCACAGTTGACTCCAAATCGCATTGTCAGGTAAAACAGCTTTACTGTACTTGACTTGGGAAAGATTGATGCTGGGACCAGACAGCTGAAACTACACACACTCCCAGAATCAGACCATGACCATTAATCTAATGGACAGAAGACAATGATAAAATTTGGATTTCTCTACTTCAGAAACATCCAGAGTAACACTCATTCGAGAAAAAGGTACAGCAATTAATAAAGAGCAGTTAATCTGATTTTTAAAAATGACGGAAACACTCATCAGGTCAGGTAGCAAAAATCTAGGACAAATGCTTAAAGCCATAAAATAGCCAAAATTCTCCAACTACTGCAAAGCAGGTATTAAACAAAAAAAAACCCACTGGAAATGCTCAGTTAATCAGTTATTATCTGAAGTAAGAAAGCATGTTAATGTTTTGGGCTGAAAACTGACAACACTGGAGAAAAGGTTTTACACCAGCAGATGAGAGAAGGGGAATATAAAGAGAGCCTGCGATAGGGCGGTGGGTGGTTGAGATCAACTGCCAAAAGATTTCACGATGCAACAGCCAAAGTGGTAATGGATTTGGTACAGAAACAAAAGGTTCTTGTAAATAAGCTCAAAATGTTTACACTGGAACCTTCTGAATACAACATTAAGGGAAGAGACCAATACCAAGCCAAACTGAAAAATAAAAAACATAATGGGACAGAGGTCATCATCTCTTTGTGGAGCCCCGAAGGCTGTAAAGTGACAAATTGAAAGATATGGGACTGCATCAGGCAGGTATGTAGGAGCAAGATGGAATATCAAAAATGGAAGCGACCAGAAGCCACAGTCACGCCTGTGGACTGAATAACAGTTCTGCAAAGCACTCAGCCAGTTTGTGTTTGACCTTCCCAATGTAGAAGAGGCTGCATGGAGAGTAGCAAATATAGAATTCTAATTTGGAGGCATCAATGATATCTAGACTTCAAGGGTAAGGTCATGAGGACAGACATACAAATTAGGCCTGCTTTCTCTAGAACTTAGATGGTGAAGACCCAATCTGACCAAAGTCTCCAAGATATTAATTGGGGGGGGGGGGGGGATAAAAACAAAAAGAGGGTAAATAAACACAAACTATTTCCACTGGTAGGATATTTGAAAACTTGGAGGCATAGCCTAAAGTTCAGGGCAAGAGCATTGGGGAGAGATGTTCGGAAGAACTTGTTGAAGACAAAGGGTGGTAGATGCCTAGAACTGTTTCCCAAATGGTAACAAATGCAGAATCACTAGATAAGTTTAAATCTGAGATAGATAAACTTTAATTAAGCAAAGCTATTAAGGGATATAGGCCAAAGGATATGAAGTTAGGCCACAGATCAAAGTGATCTCATGATGTCAGAACAGGCTCAAAGAGCTGACTGGTCCACTCCTATTGCGAGGTAAGTGATTTGCTGTCGCATTGGAATGAATATTTGGAGACCCAGATCAATGCCATACAATCGGAATTCATTTTGAATACATTTGGGTTGACCAAGGCCAATCAACATAACACTACATTAAAAAATCCTGATAATTGAATTGAAGACCACAAAATTCATGCTATTCTTAATCAGAGGTTCAAATTCATAGCCACTGAACCTATTGATCAGCATGTGCAGATTCCCTTACTCAAAAGCAAACTAGTACAATGCTTGCCAGACTTAATAGAAACAAATTTTCAAGCGATATACATGGTATGGCTCATTTTCATTGTTCACCATGCCATATATGTACAGACAGTGATGTTCCTTTGAAACATGGAACAATCTTTGCATCCTCGCTCTCCACTGGAGTCGTACCTGAGGACAGGAGAGAGGCAAATGTAATTCCTCTCCAAGAAAGGAAATAGGAAAATCCCCGGCAATTACAGACCAGAAGTCTCACGTCTGTTGTCTGCAAGGTGTTAGAAAGGATTCTGAGGGATAGGATTTATGACTATCTGGAAGAGCAGGGCTTGATTAAATACAGTCAACACGGCTTTGTGAGGGGCAGGTCATGCCTCATAAACCTTATCGAGTTCTTTGAGGATGTGACTAGAAAAGTTGATGAGGGTCGAGTTGTGGATATGGTGTATTTGGACTTCAGCAAGGCATTTGACAAGGTTCCCCATGGTAGGCTCATTCAGAAGGTCAGGAGGAATGGGATACAGGGGAACTTAGCTGTCTGGATACAGAATTGGCTGGCCAACAGAAGATAGTGAGTGGTAGTAGAAGGAAAATATTCTGCCTGGAAGTCAGTGGTGAGTGGTGTTCGACAGGGCTCTGTCCTTGGGCCTCTACTGTTTGTAATTTTATTAATGACTTGGATGAGGGGATTGAAGGATGGGTCAGCAAGTTTGCAGACGACACAAAGGTTGGAGGTGTTGTTGACAGTATAGAGGGGGCTGTTGTAGGCTGCAGCGGGACATTGACAGGATGCAGAGATGAGCTGAGAGGTGGCAGATGGAGTTCAACCTGGATAAATGCGAGGTGATGCATTTTGGAAGGTCAAATTTGAAAGCTGAGTACAGGATTAAGGATAGGATTCTTGGCAGTGTGGAGGAACAGAGGGATCTTGGTGTGCAGGTACATAGATCCTTTAAAATGGCCACCCAAGTGGACAGGGTTGTTAAGAAAGCATATGGTGTTTTGGCTTTTATTTAACAGGGAGATTGAGTTTAAGAGTTGTGAGATCTTGTTGCAGCTCTATAACACTTTGGTTAGACCGCACTTGGAATACTGCATCCAGCTCTGGTCGCCCTATTACAGGAAAGATGTGGATGCTTATCTTATGGAGAGAGGTTGATTAAGCTCGGACTTTTTTCATTGGAGAAAAGGAGGAGGAGAGGGGACCTAATTGAGGTATACAAGATAATGAGAGGCATAGATAGAGTCAATAGCCAGAGACTATTTCCCAGGGCAGAAATGACTAACACGAGGGGTCATAGTTTTAAGCTGGTTGGAGGAAAGTATGGAGGGGATGTCAGAGACGGGTTCTTTACACAGAGTTGAGAGAGCATGGAATGCGTTGCCATCAGCAGTTGTGGAAGCAAGGTCATTTAAGAGACTGCTGGACATGCATATGGTCACAGAAATTTGAGGGTGCATACATGAGGATCAGTGTTTGGCACAACATCATGGGCTGAAGGGCCTGTTCTGTGCTGTACTGTTCTAATACAGCACAGCACAGTACAGGCCCTTCGAACCTCAATGTTGTGCAGGCCTTCGATCCCACTCTAAGATCAGACTAACCTACATACCCTTCATTGTACTAACTTCCATGTGCGAATCCAAGAGTTGCTTAAATATCCCTACTGTATCTGACTCTACCACCAGTGCTGGCAGTGCATTCCACGCACTCACCACTCTGTGTGAAGAACCCACGTCTAACATCTCCCTTAAACCATCCTCCAATTACCTTAAAATTATGTCCCTTTGGTGATAGACATTTCCACCATGGGAAAGTGTCTAGCTATCCACTCTATGCCTCTCAACATATTATGGTTTGGAGACGCCGAATTTGGACTGGGGTGTACAAAGTTAAAAATCACACAACACCAGGTTATAGTCCAATAGGTTTATTTGGAAGCACTAGCTTTTGGAGCACTGCTCTTTTATCAGGTGATTCACAAATGAAGGAGCAGTGCTCCGAAAGCTAGTGCTTCCAAACAAACCTGTTGGATTATAACCCAGTGTTGTGTGATTTTTAACTCTCAACATCTTGTACACCTCTATCAAGTCACCTCTCCTTCTTTGCTCTGATGAGAAAAACTCTAGCTCCCTCAACCTTTCTTCATAAGACGTGCCCTCCAGTCCAGACAGCATCATGATAAATCTCCTCTGCACCCTCTCTAAAGTTTCCGCATCTTATCTGTAATGAGCAACCAGAACTGAACACAATATTCCAAGTGTTGTCTAAACAAGACTCTATACAGCTGCAGCATAACTTTACGGCTCAAACTCAATCCCCCTGCTAATGAATGCCAACACACCATATGCCTTCTTAACAACCCCGTTGGACTAAAGGGTCTGTTTCCATGTTGCATATCTCTGTGACTCTATAGCTTTGAGGGATCAATGGACATGGACTGCAAGATCCCTCTGCTCCTCCACACTGCCAAGAATCCTGCCTTTAACCTTGTATTCTGTATTTAAATTCGACCTTCCAAAGTGAATCACTTCACATTTTGCCAGGTTGAACTCTCCGTTTGCCACTTTTCAGCCCAGTTCTACATCCTGTCAATACCTTGTTGCAACCTACATCAACCTTCCACACCATCCACAACTCCACCAACCTCTGTCATCAGCAAACATACCAACCCACCCATCCACTTCCCCCATCCAAGTCATTTATAAAAATCACAAAGAGCAGAGGTGCCAGAACTGGTGCCTGCAGAACACCACTCGTCACCAAGCTCCAGGCTGAATAATTTCAATCTACCACCACCCTCTATCTTCTATGGGCCAGCCAATTCTGTATCTAGATAGCCAGGTTTCCCTGTATCCCATGCTTCCTTACTTTCTGAATAAGCCTACCACGGGGTACCTTACCAAACACCTTGCTAAAATCCACCTACACCACATCCACTGCTCTACCTCCATTGTGTTTTGTCACATCCTCAAAGAATTCAACAGGGTTTGTAAGGCATGACCAGCCCCTCACAAAGCCATGCTGACTACCTCTATTCAAAACTATGGTTTTTCCAAATAATCATAAACTCTGTCTCTTATAATACTCTCTAACACTTTGCACACTACAGACCCTTTACTTCCTAGGACAGGTTCTGCACAGCATAACTTGGACAAATGGTTGGGTGATTTGATAGTGCTGACAAAGTTATACGCATACAGTGTGAACTATTACATTGTATGCAAGACTGCTACAGCAATGCCATGTCCACATGTTAATTCACATTGCTAGCCTATTCACCTATGTACCAAGCAAGGAAACAGAATACATTGGTACTACACCATTATATCATGACAATCTCGACATGCCACCAGCGGATGACCATGCTCGATGCTGACAAAGGGATGAAGGCAACCTTACGGCTAACCTGGTCAGATCAATTCTCTCAGTTTATTGCACAAAACCATGAACTGCAGTCATGTGGTATACAAATTGCAGTGCTGCGGTGATGCCAGGAGTTCAGGGTGTTATGTCCTGAAGACTAGCCAATCATATCAAACAGTGGATCTACATGCAGGGTACCAACAACATCCAAGCAAAACTCATGTGTCCAATATTAGATATGGTTCGACAATTAGACAACATTTAATTGATAATCAAAAAACAAAAGAACATTACAGCAAAGGAACAGGCCCTTCCACCCTCCAAGCCTGCGCCAATCCAGATCCTCTATCAAAATCTGTCACTTATTTTCTAAGGATCTGTATCCCTCTGCTCCTTGCTCATTCATGTCTCTGTATAGATACATCTAAAATGATGCTAGCGTGCCTGCCTCTACCACCTCCGATGGCAACGCGTTCCAGGCACCTACCACACTACGTAAAAAACCTTCCACGCATATCTCCCTCAAACTTTTCCCTTCTGACCTTGAACTAGTGCCTCCTAGTAATTGAGTCCCCCACTCTGGGAAAAAGCTTCTTGCTATTCACCCTATCTATACCTCTCAACGATTTTGTAGACTTCAATCAGATCCCCCCTCAACTTCAGTCTTTCTAATGAAAATAATCCTAATCTACTCAACCTCTCTTTATAGCTAGTACCCTCCATATCAAGCAACATCCTGGTGAACCTCCTCTGCACCCTCTCCAAAGCATCCACATTCTTTTGATACCGAGGCAACCAGAACTGTACACAGTATTCCAAATGTGGCTGAACCAAAGTCTTATGCAACTGTAACATGACCTCCCAATTCTTGTACTCAATACCCCGTCCAATGAAGAAAAGCATGCTGTATATGCCTTCTTGACCACTCTATTGACCTGCCTTACCACCTTCGGGGTACAATGGACACGAACACCCAGATGTCTCTGTGCATCAATTTTCCCCAAGGCTTTCCCATTTACCATAAGACATGACCTTTCCTGCACAAAACCATGTTGCCTATTACTGATAAGGCCATTTTCTTCCAAATGGGAATAGATCCTATCCCTCAGTATCTTCTCCAGCAACTTCCCTACCACTGACATCAGGCTCAGCAGTCTATAATTACCTGTATTATCCCCAGCACCCTTCTTAAACAAGGGGACAACATTAGCAATTCTGCAGTCCTCCAGGACCTCCCCCGTGTTCAAGGATGTTACAAAGATATCTGTTAAGGCCCCAGCTACTTCCTCTCTCGCTTCCCTCATAACCGGGGATAGATTTCATCCAGACCTGGGGACGGGCCATCTTAATGCCTTTTAGAATACCCAACACTTCCTCCCTCCTTATGCCAACTTGACCTAGAGTAATCAAACATTTATCTCGAACCTCAACATCCATCATGTCCCTCTCCTCAGTGAATACCAATGCAAACTACTCATTAAGAATCTCACCCATTTTCTGACTCCACGCACAACTTTCCTCCTTTGTCCTTGAGTGGGCTAACCCTTTCTCTAGTTACTGTCTTGCTCCTTATATACGAACAAAAGGCTTTGGAATTTTCCTTAACACTGTTTGCTAAAGACTTTGGAATTTTCCTTAGCCCTGGCTGCTAATCCAGAGAGCGCATCCAGTCTTTTAGTATGGTGCACATGCATACATTGAAAGCTATATGTAATTTTTAAAAAAAGATTTGTTCATGGGATGTGGGCATTGTCAACTGGACCAGCATTTATTACCCATCCCTAGTTGCCCTTGAGAAGGTGGTAGTCAGTTGCCCTCTTGCAATGTATGTGTTGTAGGAAATCCAGGATTTGAACCAATGACATTGAAAGAATGGAAATATATAAGTCAGCATGGAGGGGAACTTACAGCTAGTGCAGTTCCCATGTGTCTACTGTCCTTGTCCTTCATGACCAAAGTGGCTATGGGTTTGGAAGGTGCCACCTAAGCATCTTTGCTAAATTTCTGCAATGCAGCTTGCAGATAGTACACACTGCATCTACTGAGCATTGGAGGGAGTGAATGTTTGCAAACACATACAGCCATGTCCTAAACACAGTACCTGTTCCGACTCAAAAAACAAGTAACAGTCATTCCCCAATTCATTTCTCAGGGCAATGCCTTGATCAAATTTTGGCAATTAACAGTCAGTCATCATTAAAGGAGGAGGTTATTAAACTTGAGAGGGTGCAGAATAGATTTATAAAAGGATGTTACCAGGATGGTGGGTTTGATTTATAGGGAGAGGCTTTTAGTGGGGGTATGGATGGGGCGAATTGCCAAGATCTTTTTCCCCCAGGGTGAGGAGTGTAAATCTAGAGGTCATAGGTTAAAGGTGAGAGGGGAAAGATAGAAAAGGGACCTGAGGGGCAACTTTTTCATGCAAAGAATGGTGCATGTATGGAATGAGTTGCCAGAGGAAGTGTTTGAGGCTGGAGTAATTACAACATTTAAAAGGCATTTGAATGAATAGGTGAGGTTTGGAGGGATATGGTCTAAATGCTGGCAAATGGGAATACATTAATTTAGGATAGCTGGTCAGTATGGACGAGTTGGACTGAAGGGTCTGTTTCCGTGCATACATCTCTATGACTAGCTGGAAATGATTGGACAGTTAAAAGGAAACACTAACTTTGAGCTCCTGTGCATTTTCTGAAGGCATTGTTTTCAAGTGCACAAGTGAATGTCACAACCTGGGTTAAAAACATCGGCTAACCAACAGTGAACAGGGACAGAGGGGAAAAAAAAAGACATTGCTTAGACAAAATTGGTGTAGCCCAGACAAAGTGATGTGTCCACTTCTGTTGTATACAGAAATGATTTGGGCTTGGGTACAGAAAGGAATCAAAGTTTCCTACAAGGGTTAATGGATGAACTTTGGCACTCTTGGGTTTACCTTTGTAATTTTAGGTGTCCCATCACAGAAATGCACAATAAAGCTATATAGGACACAAATGCAATACCAGGAAGAGGTATGATAGAGGGAAAATTCTTTAACTTCTGTCACATTGAAAAAGGATCTAATATAATTTCCTAAAATTATAAAAATATAATACAATAGAGGAAAATAATTTCTAATTGATCTAATGATAGACAAGCAAAAATTATGTACAGATTACCATTAAAATTGAGATTATGAAAATTTTCCAGAAAGAATTGTTGCATTGTTTTTCTCCTTTGAATGGTTGTGCCAAACAGTTAAGAGAAAAATTGCACACATATTTGAAGAGGAGGAAAGTTTAAGGCTAAGATGGAAGAACAGAAATGAAACCAGTATAGGATTGCCCATTGTGGATAGGTGACCTGTATCAAAAACTTGCAGTTTCAATTCTTATCAAAAGGAACTGTTTGAAAAGTAAATAGAGTGGCATTGAACCACATAAAAAAAACAAAAACTGCTGCAAGTGCATAGCAAGTTTTAGCAACAAATACAGTTGCACAGATACAGTAATGTGCTAGATATACAGCCCCCCCCCCCCCCCAAGTTATGGTTGGCCAACTTAAAAACACAATCCCATTCAGGTTGTAACTTTAAAGATTGGACATTACAAAAGTTCCCTATACTTACAAATATTTATTTTATATTTGTCCTGTGTTGTGTTCCGACTTGCATACAGACTCAAGAACAGAACCCATTTACAACAGAGACCCCTGCCAACAGTCCCTTGGTGAAGAAAAATTAAAGGATTTGTTAAACTCCAAGCCCAAACAAATTTGATGAAAAGTCAATATGCTTAGCTTTTTTAAGGAATGGATCCAAATATAAGGATGAGTCCAAAATACACATGTCAAGACCCACACTAGGGTGGCGTGCCACGCTTTCCCTCACCCTTAAGTAGAACAGATCATATGGAAATGATGATTAGGAATCAAAATCATTCTTGAAAAACAGAAGAGTATAATTGATTGAGGTTCTAACGAAAAGTTTTGGGAACGTGTCCGAAACCAGTTTTTCTTGTTGCTATGATTTACAAGTTCAAATTGGCTCAATTTCTTCACATTCTTAACACGAAAACAACCATCTGGTTGAAGGATCTCATCTACTGGCTCCTGGGAAGCAAAGCTGTCAAGGTGCTTACTTGAGGATGTTAACATCCAATATTTCTAAAATTCCCAATGCAAAAAACCATTCAACAGATTAACTAAACGTTAAACAAGTGAACGAAAATATCAGGTATTCATGCCAATATACTATTCATAAAATTATTACATCCACACAATTTTTCTCATTATGTTGTAAAACCAAAAACTGCAGATGCTGGAAATCTGAAACAAAAGCAAATTGTTGAAGAAACTCAGCAGCTCTGGCACCTGTGGGGAGAAAGCACAGTCAATTTTTCAGATCCAGTGACCCCTCTTCAGAACAGGGTGATGGAAGGGCCACTGCATCCCAAATGTTGACCCTGCTCTCTCTCTCTCTACAGATGCTGCCAAACTGGCTAAATTTCTCCAGCAATTTCTGTTTTGTTTCTCACATTTATGTTCTTGATTTGCATTTGAACAAGTAAAAACACTTTACCTGAAGTACATTTATTTTGCTTACCAATCACATTTTAAAGAAAGACGGAATAAGTGCAAGCCAGCTTACTCATTCGAGTGAGTGTTTGGAACTGTACGGGCAGAACAGGTGCAGCAAACTTTCCAGCAAAACCATTTAAACGAAATTTTGAAAAATTATTTTTTAATAACTTACATTAATATGCTGGTTTAGGCTGTCATCTGCATGATCATGTGGTGTGTTACATTCAAAATCTTGAAAGCCCAAAAACTCATCATCACTTGGTGCATCAAAGATGTCAGCTATTAATTTTGGTATCTGTGAATACAGAAGGAAACACAATCAAACAGAACTGCCTTAAAGTGGCATACTTAAAGAATGCGTCTAGATGACAGCTTTATCCTCTTCACAAGCAAGTTTTGAGTATGTATTTAACTAAACCCAAGGAGTTTGCACTAGAATCATTAGTTTACCACAGGATGCCTAGGCAGGAACAGAAAAATGATGTTAAAGTGCAGTTGTAGATTCTGAGAAAGCTTGGTGATGCATTCCTGTGAAGGTTAATATTAGATTAGATTAGATTACTTACAATGTGGAAACAGGCCCTTCGGCCCAACAAGTCCACACCGCCCCGCCGAAGCGCAACCCACCCATACCCCTACATCTACATCTACCCCTTACCTAACACTACGGGCAATTTAGCATGGCCAATTCACCTGACCTGCCCATCTTTGGACTGTGGGAGGAAACCGGAGCACCCGGAGGAAACCCACGCAGACACGGGGAGAATGTGCAAACTCCACACAGTCAGTTGCCTGAGGCGGGAATTGAACCCGGGTCTCTGGCGCTATGTTTGAACATTCTACCAAAAACCACTAAGCTAACTTACAAAGGATAATGAGGTTCGAGTATCTCAGCATTAAGATGTAAACCTCAGAAACTGTAAAAAAACTATAGGGGAAAAATATATACACACATTTCACAGGGTTACCTTTGAAATTTCTCAAGTGGGCCTCCTTCAAAACCACACAATACAGAGGAACCTCGATTATCTGGCATTCGATTATCCAAATATCAGATCATCCAGCAAGACTGCAAAGTCCCGATGCTAGGCTAAACTGTTATCCAGCATTCAGTTATCTGGAATTTGATTAACCAAATGAAATACTGCCCGGCTGTGTCCTTTGGATAATCAAGCTTCCTCTGTATTTTAAAAATAGCCTACATTTACACAGCATCTTTCATGACATCAGAACATTCCATATCACTTCACAGCAGTGATTATAAAAACTGCACTGTTAGGAAATGTGGCAAACCAGGGAGGCAAAATTATGCAAGGCCCACAGACAACAATAAACTAGGAAGTGGATATGTCAGTAAGTTCTGTATAAGCCAGCATGTCATCAAAACTGATTACAGTAAAATTAACCATTTCAAATGTAAAAACAATCGAATGTTTAACTATTGAGTGCTCAGATTTCTAAACCAGAACGTGTTCAAGCTAAACTTTTGCATTATCATTTTAATTTCAACACTTCTACGCTAAATACTAAGAGTACAAGACACGGATGGCATTCTGTTTTGCATCATTTTTATAATGTACTTGTCAATCCCAAGAACAATTTTCATTCCATTGGTTAAATAAGGAGACTCTCGGAACAGATTTGTCACTGGGCAGGAAGCCAATTGGTCCATTACGTCTGCACTGACTCCAAACGAGCATTATTATTTAGTGTCAGCCTACTGCCTTTTCCC
Organism: Chiloscyllium punctatum; assembly: GCF_047496795.1. Taxonomy (NCBI): domain Eukaryota; kingdom Metazoa; phylum Chordata; class Chondrichthyes; order Orectolobiformes; family Hemiscylliidae; genus Chiloscyllium; species Chiloscyllium punctatum. The sequence goes on along the minus strand of NC_092746.1, from coordinate 30,031,578 downwards.
CTGCTTATTTTGATTCAAACAATCTAATGCCCTCCTAAATACCTCAACGGAACCAATACTCAACTGCATTCTATGTAGTTCAGACTCTAACTATTTTCACACTGAAAACGTTTATTTCTCGCATTGAATTTGTTTCAAGGTTTGTGAGAAGATTTGTAGCTCGGGGGCTCATTGAATTTGCTTATTTTGCAAATGACTTCATCTATGTGCCCTGTCATTCCTCGACCCCTCTATAAGTAGGAACTGTTTCACCCTGTCTGTTCTACACCATGTAATTTGAAAACAAGAACAAATCTCCCCTTATCCTTATCCTCTCCAAAGAGGAAAAAAAAAGAGTCCCAACTTCTAAAATCTATCTTCATAACTGAAGATTCTCATTCCTGGAACTATGCTTGTAAGGTACTTCTGCACTCCAACATATTCACATTTCTGGGCAACACACTACAGGTACTGAACAATTCCCCAACAAAAGTCGAACCAGCGTTCTATAAATATTCAGGATAGCCTCCTTGTCCTTTATGCTCCTATTAATAAAGCCTTGAACATATAACTGTCCTCTCCACCTGCGCTGCCAACTTCAATTATTTACAGAAGAATCCATCCAAGCCCCCTTGCTTCTACAATCTCTTTACAGAGTAGCTCAACAGCTATCATTCCTCTACTATCTCGCTTTCACCTCTAACCACTGTTCTCATTCACAGAACATAATATGGGTCCACATCCTCTGGCCTCCAAAAATCAGGAATTCAGAGATCAGGCATCAGGTGTAAAACCCAAGATGCACATCAGAAGTCACAACATGCCCGCACTCCATGGACATTATTCTAGCCATTTGAGCTTTTACTGGGTAAATCTCAAAACTCCCAGAACCTGAAGCAAGTGTCTTCAATTCCAAGATAAAGTTAGATAACAGACAGTTCCACGGGACCCTGCTGGTTATCACAAAAACGTTGTAGAGAAAAATCCTGTCAAACCCCTGGGAAACTACAAATTAGCCATGCTAAATTGCCCGTAATGTCCAAGGATGTGTAAGCTAGATGGATTAGTTGGGGAAATACAGGGATACAGGACCGGAGTCATCTACAGTGCTCACTTTTTCCCAGTGCACGTGAGAAAGGTGTTTTATGATTGTATGACTCTATGATTCTAATGAAAAATCCAGGTCATTGCTGGATAAAAGATCTGAAATTTTCAATTAATGAGACTTTGCACAAATTTAATGTGAAATCAAAGACATGAAATTTCAATTGCTGTACCTTTACCAACACAAGTCTATAGATTCGAATTATTCTCAAAGCAAATGTAATTTTTGTTGTACTGCACATATAGAGTCATAGAGATGTACAGCACAGAAACAGACCCCTCGGTCCAACTCGTCCATGCTGACCAGCTATCCGAACCCAATCTAGTCCCACCCGCCAGCAACTGGCCCATATCCCTCCAAATCCTTCCTATTCACATACCCATCCAAATGTCTTTTAAATGTTGCAGTTGTACTAGCCTGCACCATTTCCTCTGGCAGCTCATTCCATACACATACCATCCTCTGCGCGAAAAAGTTACCCCGAGGTATGTTTTGTATCTTTCCCCTCTCACCCTAAAGCTATGCCCTCTAATTCTGGACTCCCCCACCCCAGGGAAAATACTTTGTCCAATTATTCTATCCATGCCCCTCATGATTTTATAAACCTCTGTAAGGTCACCTCTCCGCCTCTGACATGTGCTGCAACATACTCTGCTCCCACATCATCAATTCCAGCCACTGTCTTAAAATAAATCTCAGTGATCCAATTAGGCAAAAGCCAAGTTTATGACCTCATATCCAAGTCTTTTTGCTTGCATCTGTAACATTGTCCTATCCATCCCTGCTTCAGCACACCTTCATTTTTGTTACTAGCAGATACAATTCCTGATTTCCCTCCCAGCTTTCATAAACTTAACCTCATCCAAGTATCAGTATGTGGATGTACCCACGAGAGAAGGTGCAAAACTTGACCTTCTCTTGGGAAATAAGGCAGGGCAGGTGACTGAGGTGTCAGTGGGGGAGCTCTTTGGGGCCAGTGACCATAATTCTATTCGTTTTAAAATAGTGGTGGAAAAGGATAGACCAGATCTAAAAGTTGAAGTTCTAAATTGGAGGAAGCCAATTTTGACGGTATTAGGCAAGAACTTTCAAAAGCCGATTGGGGGCAGATGTTTGCAGGTAAAGGGATGGCTGGAAAATGGGAAGCCTTCAGAACTGAGATAACAAGAATCCAGAGAAAGTAGATTCCTGTCAGGGTGAAAGGAAAGGCTGGTAGGTATAGGGAATGCTGGATGACTAAAGAAATTGAGCGTTTGGTTAAGAAAAAAAAAGGAAGCATATGTCAGGTATAGATAGGATAGATCGAGTGAATCCTTAGAAGAGTATAAAGGCAGTAGGAGTATACTTAAGAGGGAAGGCAGGAGGGCAAAAGGGGACAGGAGATAACTTTAGCAAATAGAGTCAAGGAGAATCCAAAGGGTTTTTACAAATACATTAAGGACAAGAGTAACTAGGGAGAGAATAGGGGCCCTCAAAAATTAGCAAGGTGGTCTTTGTGTGGAGCTGCATGAGATGGGGGAAGACTCTAAACGAGTATTTTGCATCAGTATTTATTGTGGAAGAGGATATAGAAGATATAGACCGTAGGGAAATAGATGGTGACACCTTGCAAAATGTCCATATTACAGAGGAGGAAGTGCTGGATGTCTTGAAATGGTTAAAGGTGGATAAATCCCCAGAACCTGACCAGGTGTACCCTAGAGCTCTGTGGGAAGCTAGGGAAGTGATTGCTGGGCCTCTTACTGAGATATTTGTATCATCAATAGTCACAGGCGAGGTGCCAGAAGACTGGAGGTTGGCTAACGTGGTGCCACTGTTTAAGAAGGGCAGTAAGGACAAGCCAGGGAACTATAGACTGGTGAGCCTGACCTCGGTGATGGGCAAGTTGTTGGAGGGAATCCTGAGGGACAGGATGTGCATGCATTTGGAAAGGCAAGGACTGATTCAGGATAGTCAACATGGCTTTGTGCATGGGAAATCATGTCTCACAAACTTGATTGAGTTTTTTGAAGAATTAATAAAGAGCGTTGATGAGGGCAGAGCTATATGGACTTCAGTAAGGCGTTCAACAAGGTTCCCCATGGGACACTGGTTAGCAAGGTTAGATCTCATAGAATACAGGGAGAACTAGCCATTTGGATACAGAACTGGCTCAAAGGTAGAAGGGAGAGGGTGGTGGTGGAGGGTTGTTTTTCAGACTGGAGGCCTGTGACCATTGGAGTGCCACAAGGATCGGTGCTGGGCCCTCTACTTTTTGTCATTTACACAAATGATTTGGATGCGAGCATAAGAGGTACAGTTAGTAAGTTTGCAGATGACACCAAAATTAGAGGTGTAGTGGACAGTGAAGAGGGTTACCTCAGATTACAACAGGATCTGGACCAGATGGGCCAATAGGCTGAGAAGTGGCAGATGGAGTTTAATTCAGATAAATGCAAGATGCTGCATTTTGGGAAAGCAAATCTTAGTAGGACTTATACACGTAATGGTAAGCTCCTAGGAAGTGTTTTGCGAAACAGAGACCTTGGAGTGCAGGTTCATAGCTCCTTGAAAGTGGAGTTGCAGGTAGATAGGATAGTGAAGGCTTTCCTTTATTGGTCAGAGTACTGAGTACAGGAGTTGGGAGGTCATGTTGCGGCTGTACAGGACATTGGGGTTAGGCCACTGTTGGAATATTGCGTGCAATTCTGGCATCCTTCCTATCGGAAAGACATTGCGAAACTTGAAAGGGTTCAGAAAAGATTTACAAGGATGTTGCCAGGGTTGGAGGATTTGAACTATAGGGAGGGGCTGATCAGGCTGGGGCTGTTTTCCCTAGAGCGTCGGAGGCTGAGGGGTGACCTTATAGAGGTTTACAAAATTATGAGGGGCATGGATAGCATAAATAGACAAAGTCTTTTCCCTGGGATTGGGGAGTCCAGAACTATAGGGCATAGGTTTAGAGTGAGAGAGGAAAGATATAAAAGAGACCTAAGGGGCAACTTTTTCATGTAGAGGGTGGTGACGTGTATGGAATGAGCTGCCAGAGGAAGTGGTGGAGACTGGTACAATTGCAATATTTAAAAGGCATCTGGATGGGTATTTGAATAGGAAGGGTTTGTAGGGATATGGGCTGGGTGCTGGCAGGTGGGACTAGATTGGGACGGGATATCTGGTCGGCATGGATGGGTTGGACTGAAGGGTCTGTTTCCATGCTGTACATATCTATGACTATGACTATAACTATATGTTGCCCACTTATCATTCTACAAATCCCAGCAAAAATTTTCATACTCAGTCTCTCTCCCCAAAAGTCCTATAAACAAACTGCATTGGCATAGCACCTTTAACATTGCAAATTACTCCAGTGAACCACAGAAATATTACCAAATGCCATTTCACAACAAGCTCCACAGACTATTTTCTCCCAGTATTTTCTGTGAGGTAGTCAAGGATCATCTATCAAGAGAGATTTCTGATGGAAAGTCGTGGACTTGAAACATTAACTCTAGTTTTCTCACCCAAGCTGCTGGCTAACATGTTGAGCGTTTTCAAAATTTTGGTTTTATAACAAACTTCCAATACAGAAATACGCTGCTTTCATAAAGACAGGATTAGGAAGAGGTAACCAAAATACTCATTCACAGGCTCATTTTATAAAGTGTCTCTCAAAAAGTGCAATACAGGCGGAATGAAAAGATTTCCACAGCCTAAGGACCAACTAATGACAGAATCAGGAGTGTAGGGCAAGGGAAGAAATTAAGGGTGCGATCAGAGGAACTTGAAAATGCGATTTTTTTAAAATAAAGGGGCTGTCAAATTGGAAGTCAGGGGATCAGAAAGCACAGTGTTGAAATCATTAAGTAATCTTCAGTGAATTCTGCATTTCTCCAACTCCAGCCTGTTACTCATATTTCAGCCCTTTAACTTACCATAGGCAGCTACACTGAGTGCCTACCAGGTCCTTATTTCCAACCTTGGGCTCTTCAGAAGTATGCATGCATTTGTGAAAATCCCAGGATCAACTTATGACAAGCATGCAGAGTTTTACTGGTTACAGCAAGTAAGAATGATTAGTTTGTTGTGACTTGGCAGGTTCTGGTGAACTTATTTAATCGTTCCAATTTCACATAATACAAAAAAGTTCTCTCAACCATTTACACAAAGTGTATAACATGCAGTCAGAACATTAACATAGCCTACTGCCTCATATTACTTTTGTGCAATTGTTGGCAAGAGTAATTACATTGAAAAGTTATTTATGCAGTATTTACTGTTTTTCTTGTTTGCTTACATAATTAAGATGGTCGTCTCTGTTCCTAAAATCTTCCTCTGGAAAACCCAGAAATTCTTCATCATCACTCTGAGTATTAAAGATATCTGTAATCAATTTTGACATCTGCAAAAAGAGGAAAGTCAGAAAGTGAACTGTCTCCTAAAATTTTGAACACAAAATAATTCGTGCAAGTGCCTGCTACGTGTAACATGTTTGTGGGCAGCACTGTGGTTAGCACTGCTGCCTCACAGCGTCAGAGACCAGGGTTCAATTCCCGCCTCAGGCGACTGACTGTGTGGAGTTTGCACATTCTCCCCGTGTCTGCGTGGGTTTCCTCCCACAGAATGTGCAGGTTAGGTGAGTTAGCCATGATAAATTGCCCGTAGTGTTAGGTGAAGGGGTAAATGTAGGGGTATGGATGGGTTGCGCTTCGGACTTGTTGGGCCGAAGGGCCTGTTTCCACACTAAGTAATCTAATGTTACCTAAAAATGACTAAACTACCAGTTTCAAAATAAACACGAAAAACGCAAATTATAGAAAGTGTTAAAACAGAAGATAAAATCAATAACCACCATTCTGTTACACACGGTTTCCTGTTGTCAAAACTTGCGATTTTACAAGCACAACATAAACAAGGAAACTAAAACAGAAATTGCTGGAAAAGCTCAGCGGGTCGAGCTGCAGCTGTGCAGAGAAACCAAAAAGTTAACGTTTCGGTGTTTATAAACAAGGAAACAGGCTGCGCAAGACCAAAACAAACCCCATTTCCCTGATATTGATAAAGTGAATCAATAAAAATAAACCAAACACATTTCTCCAAGTGGAAAGAAGCAGTCGTCTTTCTGCACTGTTGGAAAGGCATTTCAAAGCAAACTCGATCATATTTTAAATATGATGACCACTTTTTAAAAGGCTGTCTAAGCATTTTCCACGCGTACGCTTAATCCGGTGAGCAACTGTTTAAAAATGAGCGTTTAGAGCCAGACACCGAGAGCTTTCTTCAGCTCAACAGGGGAAACGTGCACATTTCCCGCCAAACCCCCCACCCCCCCCAAGTCCCAGATTGTTTACACAACACAACTGCAAAATAAAAAAAAAAGCTTGGAGCAGTAGTAGAGTGTAACAATTGCAGTCGCCCACTATCTGGATGTGGTCAGTGAAGCCATGATACAGCAGCTGGTGCTACACTCACCTTTCCCCTGGTTGGTACCGCCGCTCAATCGCAGCTACCTGAGGAATCCCGGATAGAACGCCGAACCTGCATGGAACCCCGCGGGACAATGGGAATGTTCCAATCGTGGGGAAGAGGGGGGTGCACAGACACACAGCTCTCAGAAATAAAAACCGCTTCTGTCGCCATTCATTGAGCAAGGGGAACTTTCGAGCTGTGCTTCTACTAGTGATTCATTTCATCCCGACTGAGTTCGCATTTTTAATTCCAATTTGCCTAGTCCGGTCGTCGGCTAATTGTCCTCCCCTCTGCCGCACCAATGGTGTGGCCCAGATACAGGCAAGCGCGCTTGGTTTTTTTGGCGCGCTAAGTCGGAATCCCGCTCAACTGGGTCAGTGCAGAGTGAGAGGACGAGGAGAGAAAGAGGAAAAAGGGAGAGGGGGAGTGGAGAAAGGAAAGGAAAGGAAAGGGGGGGGAGGGCAGAATGAGAGTGAGTCAGTCGAGGAGGAGCAGAAGTAGAGGGTTGGTGAGCCAGCCTTTTGATTGGTAGTTAGGTGTAGTGGAAAGTTTTGTTTTTCAATATTACCACCTGGCTCGATCTAATCCTCGTTACTCAGCTAAAGGCTGTAAATTAACGAAAAGAAGTACTCCTGTACACTCTCAGCACCGTGCAATGGGGTCTAACCACGCGCTGTTTGAGAAAGTTTTTTCACCATTGCATTTGCCAATTAGCTTGAACACAAAGTTTCTCCCTCCCCCCATTGAATCTGTCCAGAATCCACCATGATTTTGCATACCTCTAACAGATTCAGTGACCAATTTTTCTGGACTTTTCAGGATTATTCCAGGACTGAAATCACAAACATCTCTGGAGAGAGGTCTAGGAAAAAAGCACTACTATCGCAGCTAACCTTGTGAGACTTCATTAACTGAATTGGACACAGTACCTGACAGTGATCAGTGATTTCAGAGCCTGATCAGCTAAGTGTTTAATTTTAAGACGTATGATTTTTTTTGTGAACCTATAATAGTGAGAGTTTGTTTTTAATGTTTTAGTGACATCTTTCTCTTAATTAAATTTTTAAAATAAGAGGTAAGTATTAAGTTATAGAGCAGTTTTGTTTAGCAGTAAGATTGCAGAAACGAGTTTTTGAGAAAATGTGTTGCGGTTCTTTCATGGATGTACTCTGGGTTTAAATGGTGTGCATTGGTTAAGGCACAGAAACGGCTTTTAGTATTGTTAAATTTGAAAGGGTTCAGAAAAGATTTACAAGAATGTTGCTGGGATTGGAGGGTTTGACCTACAGGCTGGGGTATTTTTTTCCCTGGACCATTGGAGGCTGAGGGGTGACCCAGTCGAGGTTTATAAAATCATGAGGGGCACGTTTGGGGTAAGATCTTTTTCCCAGGGTAGGAGAATCCAAAACTAAAGGGTATAGGTTATAAATGAGCGAGGAAAGATTTAAATAGGACATGAGGGGCAACATCTTCATGCAGAGGGTAGTGTGAATTTGGAATGAGTTATCAGAGGGAGTGGTGGAGGCTGGTAAATTTATAACAATTAGAACGCATCTGGGTGGGTACATGATTGGAAAGGGTTTGGAATGGGAGAAAGTGAGGACAGCAGTTGCTGGAGATCAGAGTCGAGAGTGTGGTGCTGGAAAAGCACAGCAGGTTCGGCAGCATTTGAGGAGCAGGAGAATCGACATTTCGGGCAAGAGCCCTTCATCAGGAATGGTTTCGAATGGGCCAAATGTTGGCAAGTTAGTTCAGTTTTCAATATCTGTTCGGCATTGATTAGTTAGACTGCAAAGTCTGTTTCCGTACTGTATAAATCTATAACTTGACTTCCTGTTTTAGGAGTGGGCTTCCTGAATTTTTCCAGGCTGCAAAGCGTAACATTATTCAAGGGCTAGGCTGCTTAACAATCTTTGGTATGGGCCCATACACAGTCATTCCTGATGAAGGGTTGATGCCCGAAAGGTCGATCCTCCTACTCCTCAGATGCCGCCTGACCTGCTGTGCTTTTCCAGCACCACACTCTCGACTTCTCTCCAACATCTGCAGTCCTCATTTTCTCCATACACAATCCAGACCTGATTCAGTGCATGCGTAGAGACAACTACAAGATAGCAGCAGCCAACACCACCACAGCATTTTAAAAACATGGAAAGAGGCCCTTTGATCCATCATGTATGCACTGGCTATCTAACACCTGTCTACTTTTGTTCTATTTTCTAAGACTTGGCCCTCGGCTTGTATGCAATGGCACTTGCTGTGATCATCTAAATACTACTTCATTGTTACGGTGTTTCAGCCTTTCCCACCCTTTCAGTCAGTGAGTTCTGGATGCCCAGTTTAGATATTCACACCAAGGTTCCTCTGACCAACTGTATTTCCTATGCTCCTATAATTCATCACCTATTCCGTTGCCTCGTTCGTACTGCCCAAACGCATCATCTCTCAGTTTTCTGGACTAAATTCCATTTGCCATTATTCTGCCCATCTGACAAGCCTGACCATATTGCACTACAATAAGGCTTTCTTCGTAGTTCTTGGCATAAACCAAGTTGGATTCAATTTTCTGAATTACCCTGGATTCCATGTGCTCTTAGCTTTTGGACCAGTCTGTCATGCAAGACCTTGCCAAAAGCCTTACCAAAGTCTATGTAGTCTATATCTACATCTATTGGAACCACATTAACGGTCCTCTAAACCTCTGGCACCTTCTCTGTGTCCAGAGAGGACATGAATATGTCCCTATCCACCAGAACCTTCTTCTTTTATCTCATCTCTTTTTTTTCTTTCCCTTGTCCAGTGTCTTTCTAAAACTCACTGCCATTTTTTTTGGACTATGAGTAAAGTATTCAATTGTCTGAACCTGTTCCAGAATTCAAGTATTCCAAGATGTTTGAGTCTAATGGCTTTTCCCTGTGGTCCAAATTTCAGAGGGCTGAACAGCTCACAGCAGGATCTCATAAGCACTGGAGAAGAATCACAAATGATATCTTCACAAGATTTTCCAGATTCAATGGCAAGAAAGGCAGTCCAAAGCAGTATCCTCTCCCAAGCCAACATGTTTACCTTAGAGGTACCAGATCGACTCGACAGATCATGTATCTCATATGCCTGAAACCAAACGCTTGAAGCAACTGCTCTACTCAGCTCTGTTGCAGCAGGTGACTCCAGGGTGACTATAGAAATTGTACTAGAGCATTCCTCAAAGAGGTCATACATACCCACCAGCTTATGTGGCAATCAGACGGCTTGTGCAGCAAGCAGGCAGCCATGTCTTAAAATGTTAAGGAGGTAGTACTCACTGAAGTCCATGGAGATACTGGCCAGTCAGGGGGATCCATCAGAGGAAGTGAAGAGCAGCCTCCCATACTAGTCCAAGGGACAGGCCACAGTCAGGCGCCTGGTCAGGACATTGACAATAAGGGAATTCAACTCTCTAGAATTGGGGAGTGAGTCATGGCCAGTCTAAAACAACACATTTCTGGAAAGGCTCAGCAGGTCTGGCATCCATGGAGTTAAAGGTTCGGGTCCAGTGACCCTCAGAACTCAGAAATGGTCAGTCCATTGGCTTGTAGCACCATGTCCAGGTGTAGGCCCAACAATAAACATATGAGGATCTGGACAATCTTACCTGGGGCTCTCCAGTTATGTCAGTCAAGGATGTGGGCCACAGTCAGTCCATTCAGTCCATCTACAGGAACTAAGGATGAGGGGTGAGGCAATTGTAGCCATTGTTATGCCACTGAACTTTGGCAGATTTCCAACAGGGATTGGGGACACAGGTTTTGTGCAAGGGTGCAGTACAATTGTGAAAGGGACAGCAGGGGGGGTAAAATGGTGAAACATGACTCTCAGAAGAGTGTAACAGTCAACGGGGTGCTTTGGCTTCAAGTAGTGAGAGTGGGCCAATAACATTGCAGTGCAGGAGCCAGGATTCTCCTTGTAGGGGGTGAGGACTGAATGTCAGGCTCTCCTCCATCTATATGTATCTCTCTGTCCTGTTAATGACTGCTTTCTGTTAGAAGCAAAAGGATAGAGGGAATGTGTGAGATGATAGTGTGTGGCACAGCTGTTAATGCTGGTGCGTGTGGTGAAAAGATGGTGAGGTGTTCCAAGGGACTAAGGAGGTAGCACAGAAGGTACAGTTATTGGCATGTGGGGGAAGTGAGTGAGAAGTTGGCGGCTCAGTGGTTAGCACAGCTGTCTCTCAATGCCAGGGACCAAGGTTCGATTCTTGCCTTGGGTGACTTGACTATAAGTCATTTGAACATTTTCCCTCTGTGTGAGTTTCCTCCAGGTACTCTAGTTTCCTCCCATACTCCAAAGATATGCTGGTTAGGTGGATTGGCTATGATAAATATGGAGATATGGGTTGGGTCTGGGTGGGATACTCTTCTGAGGGTTGGTGTAAACTCAATGAGCCAAATGTCCTCTTTCTGCACTGTAAGGATTCTAAGTGTCACATTCAATGGAGTAGCAGAAATAGATTTTATTTCATGGGGCAATAGCACCAATCCTGGAGAGAAGAATTGAATATCAAAGGTCATCTTAATTGTAAACACATGGACAGAGGAAAAAAAGTTTATTTTAATTCACTTGTATGACATATGCATTCCTGGCTGGGCCAGCATTTATTGTCCCTCCCTAGTTGCCTTTGAGAAGTTGGATGTAAGCTGCCTTCTTGAACTGCTATAGTCCATGAAATACCATGCCATTGGGGAGGGAATTCCAGGATTTGAATCCAATGACGGTGAAGGAACCGCAATATATTTCCAAATCAGGATGATAAGTGACTTGGAGGAGAAATTACAGGTGGTGGTGTTCCCACGCATCTGCTGCCCATGTCTTTATATATGGTAGTGGTCGTGAGTTTGGAACAGTTTGTCTAAACATCATTGCTGAATTTCTGCTGTGCATTTGTAAATGGTGGATAATGCTGCTATTGGTGGAGGGAGTGGTGGCAATCATGTTGGCAGCTTTGGCTTGGATGGTGTCAAGCTACTTAAGTGTTGCTTGAGGGCTGCACTCATCTGGACAAATCGGGACTGTTCCATTACACTCTTGACTTTTGCCTTATAGATGAGGGACAGGCTTTGAGGAGTCAAGAGTTGAGTTATTTGCTGCGGTATTCCTAGCCTCTGACCTGCTTTTGTAGCTACTGTATTTAGATGGCAAGTCCAGTTCAGTGTCTCATCAATGGTTACACTGAGGATGTTGATAGTGAGGGATTCAGTGATGGTAACACATTGAATATCAAGGGTGGAGTGATTAGATTGTTTCTTATTGGAAATGGACATTTTCTGTCATTTGTGTGGTGCAAGTAGAGTCACACAGCTTGGAAACAGACCCTTCAGTCCAACCAGTCCACACCAACCATGTTCTTAAACTAAACTCATCCCACCTGCGTCCATTTGGCCTATATCCCTTCAGACCTTTTTTATTCATGTACTTACTTAAATGTCTTTTAAATGTTGTAACTGTGCCCATTTCCTCTGCAAGTTCATTCCACACACAAATCACAAGTTGCTCTTGTTTTTTTTTAGTTCTTTCTCTTTTCACCTTAAAAATATGCCCCCCAATTTTGAAATCCCCAACCCAAGGGAAAAGACATCTACCATTCACCTTATCTATCTCACTCATGATTTTTTAAACCTCTATAAGATCACCCCTTAACCTCCTACATGCCAATGGAAAAATGTCCTAGTGTATCTAGCATCTTTATAATCCAAACCTGGCAACATCCTGGTAAATCTCTTTTAATTCTTCTAGTTTAATAATATCCTTCCTATAACCAGGGGAACAGAACTGGACACAGTACTCCAGAAAAGGCCTCACCATCCTCAACATAATGTCCCAATTCCAATACTCAAAGGTCTGAGCAATGAAGGCAAGTGTCCTTAAAACCTTCTGTACCACCCTGTCTCCATGTGAGTTAATTGAAGTGTAGATTTTATGTAGTTTGCAGCTCCCTAAGAGGAGACACCAATGTGACACTTAGCTACACAGTTCAGAATTAAAAAATATATAATTCCACAGGTTCATTATCCTCTGAATAAAGAAATTTCTCCTCAACTCAGTCCAAAAGGTCTATCGTGTATCCTGAGAACATGACCCCTTGTTCTGCACCCTTAGCTTGAGGAAAATAGGGATATTCCACTAACCACCACAATTTGACCCTGCGCGCCTAATATAGCTATCAGTGACTCAATCTTGAAGGAGGCAGATAACTTTCCCTGCACAACCCCTGGACATGCTTACATTGATTCCGTTGCTCCCGATGTGGTCTCCTCTACATTGGGGAGACTGGGCGCCTCCTAGCAGAGCGCTTTAGGGAACATCTCCGGGACACCCGCACCAATCAACCACACCGCCCCGTGGCCCAACAATTCAACTCCCCCTCCCACTCTGCCGAGGACATGGAGGTCCTGGGCCTCCTTCACCGCCGCTCCCTCACCACCAGACGCCTGGAGAAAGAACGCCTCATTTTCCACCTCGCAACACTTCAACCCCAGGGCATCAATGTGGACTTCAATAGTTTCCTCATTTCCCCTTCCCCCACCTCACCCTAGTTCTAAACTTCCAGCTCAGCACTGTCCCCATGACTTGTCCGGACTTGTCCTACCTGCCTTTTCCACCTATCCACTCCACTCTCTCCTCCCTGACCTATCACCTTCATCCCCTCCCCCACTCACCCATTGTACTCTATGCTACTTTCTCGCCACCCCCACCCTCCTCTAGCTTATCTCTCCACGCTTCAGGCTCACTGCCTTTATTCCTGATGAAGGGCTTTTGCCCGAAACGTCGATTTCGAAGCTACTTGGATGCTGCCTGAACTGCTGTGCTCTTCCAGCACCACTAATCCAGAATGCTTACATTGACAGCAAGGTGGCAAAGATAGTTGTCAGAGCATGCTTGGCATTTGCCAAGAAACAGGGGATAAAAACAAGGTGTCAAACTTAGAGCTTAACTTACTATGTACAAACTGACACTATCTACCCTCCTAAGTGGTTGTCAGACATTAATTACCAACTGCAGTCATATTAAGCAGTTGAATGAAATGTATTTAGAATATCAGGGATGTAAAACGGGGCGGCTGAGCACCAACACTGGTGTACTTCAAATAGCAGAACTGCCTAGAATTGGAGCACTCATCCTCAGATCCCTGCTGGGGTGAAGAGGACACATGGTATTTATAACAGATGATAAAGTCCCTAAGGTATTCATAGCATAACACCTATAAAGTAGGCTGAGATTAAGGATCAAGGACTCTCTGGTGGACCCTAGGAAATGTGGCGTGACCATCATGGGCTCCGAGAAAAATACGCAAGAAAGAACTAACTAGAAAGTCATCTCAAATGTGGCATTGTTTCCCTCGGACAGCAAAGGCTGCAGTGAACAAAAAGCAAGCTCGACAGACTGTCCCAACAGAAAAAAAATTATCCTTGCAGCCACTGTGTAAAACTAAAGGCGGCAGTCAGGTTCCACAGTCAGTGGATATTGCACAACAGGTAATTCCATGCACACAAGGAACGACCATCTTTGATAACACTGGGGAAACAATGACCACAACAAGATTATGACAAGTGTCGATGAAATAGACAGCGAAATTAGCTGATGACACAACTGATTTAAGATTCTTTTGCACGTGATACATCTTTACAGGGGATCAGTTTATCTCAGTTGGCTGCAAAGTGATGCTAACAGCATGGGTTCACTTCAGCTGAGATTGCCATGAAGAATGTCATGAGGTTACCATGGAGCATTCTGACCTGCTCCCCTCAGCTGACATGTGGTGACCCTCAATTTAAACCAGCACCAGTCATCTCTCTCTCATGGAAGGGCAGCCCTATGGTATGGTAAGACTGTGGTAATTTTACGTTTACAGATTTATGTGAGGAACAACCTTTCTTTGCCTTAGCATTTAATAATGCTTATATAGGTGGTGAAAGCAATTAATGACTTCAAAGGAAATTTAGATGGTCATTCGAGGGAAAAAAACTTTCAGGAACAAATGGCCAAGTGGTCTTTTGAGTTAGCATAGCTCTTATGACTTGAATTTCCATCAAGTTGAGCCGAGCAGGAGATCTTCAAAAATGGAGTGTGGAGGCAATTCTGGGATTCCTGTCCCAATTCCCATTTAAGGGAATTTTCACCAGTCCAGTATAATGTTGCGACCAACCAATCTGTACACAAAACTTTGATGTTTTCCAACTCTAATGCAAAGGTACAAATTTTGACCTCTCCCTACAATCTGTCCTCAATAACGCCATAATTTTGATAGAATCAGGTTTGTCCTGTTGGGAGGCATGGTTCATGACTTCCTGGGGGAGTAGTCCTAGCTCTGAGTCAGGAAGCGAACAAACACACCCAATTCAAAGATACTAATCAAACAAGGTTTACATTCCCCTCTACAACTATTTTCAGCACTTTCTGATAAGTACATTATCCATTCTTGCAGCTTACCCCAGCATTAATGATGAGGCCCTCTGGAAGAAAGCAAGGTGCATCGTCGCCTGCCACTATCTATCCTATGCCAGCTTAGCTACAACCATTTGGGTTATAGAGGGGTTGGAGTTAGAGTGTGGGCACAAACATTTTGGGCCATCTGGCAACTGTATCAACAGAAATCGTTAAAACAAATGGAAAGACATCTGCGTTTTCCAAAAAAATGTTTGTGGTACTCCGTAAATGTAATTTTGGCTACCTAACCATTGCTTTATATTTGAATTATGCACCCACTATCTTACTATATCAAATAAAAATCTCAAAATAGGTTTCAAACAATTATATTTTGAATACAATGATGTTGCTATATATGTTGAGAACTAAGTTTGGGTCTTCTTTTCCTCATGATAAGCTGCATACTTATGTTGGAGCAGATATTTTTGAGAGACAAATAAAATAACCATCATTCCAAATATCTTTAAATATCATGCTGCTTATCTTTATTTTTACATTTCATTTCTTAATTCAAGAAAGTATTTCAACTCACTGACAATTATATTGTTTCAATACCCTTTTTGGTCCAAAAAACTCCAATGTTTTATTCTACTTTTCTTGCAATGTTTAAAGGTGAAGATTTAATGTTGTGTAAAGGAAATTCTGAGCAATGAAATATTGCTCAAATTGAGAAGCCATTATTTTTTGAATAATTTATAAGAGTCTGTAAACACAAAGCTTTTGTGTTGGGATTTATTACCACGTTTCAGCTTCTCTTAACAGAATGGTAATTGCTGCAAAGATTTATGGTGACTGCAGCAGATTCCTTAGTGAAAAAGAATTTCAATTTTCAATTTTAACTACCAGAATGGGGAGTCAAAACCTGCTGTCACTTAACATTTTCATGCTTATATGTCTGTAAACACTTAACTTTAATTGCAGCAGTTAGTTTTAACCTCAGTTAGCAAGCTCTGTGCTGAACTTCAAGACCCTAGATCCGTTTTTTTTTGGTGGGTGTATAATCCAAACTTCCTCTTGCTGACAAATTAGTCTGCAATGTGAAGCTACACCTACATTCATTCCGTATTGATATTTTAGTATTTAAAGGGATATCTCACTTGCATCATAGAGGAAGAAACTTTTACAAACATAATATCGCAGCAAAAAGATTAATTCAGTTTTATTTTATTTTCACGCTTTTCTTTCATGAAGACTAGATCATTATAGGGCATAATTTCAAAGGTACTGGCAATAAATGCTGCATCTCTTCATGGGTTACTCTCAGTGTGATTGCTGAGAGTTATGCTGTTTGCCAGATCATCATAATTCAGCTAATTGTGCTTTGGTACATACAGTATTCTTAAACATTTTCTTTCCAGCAGGTTTCACTGTGTATTGATCAGAAGCAGGAACATTAGCTGTTTTTGGTAAATTACCAATCCTTTACCTTAAACACCAGGACATGTAAGGGAAGTTAAGTGCCCCTATTATTATCTTGGTCTCAACTTTCTGATATGCATGGTTTTAGTACATCTTAATGTTTCCATATTAAGGGGGACATGCTTTTCCTTAGATCTCTGAAGCATCTCCAATATAGTTAATTTCCTATGTGCTGTTTGATCTCATTTCAGTGAAAGGAATTAAGCAACAACATCTTTGCACCTAATATCATTCCCTACAACAGCCACTTTGGCACTTCACTCACCTCTGAGCTAAACCTCTGCTATTCTCTCTATCTCAAAAATTGTCAACTTCCATTTCCAGAACACTGCCACTTCAGAGTTAAAAATCACACAACCACCTGATGAAGGAGCAGCACTCCAAAAGCTAGTGCTTCCAAGTGAACCTGTTGGACTATCACCTGGTGTTAAGTAATTTTTAACATTGTACAGCCCAGTCCAACACTGGTGTCTCCAAATCATGACTGCCACTTCACTTTCTGCTTCACCCCCTCTCTTGCTGTAACCTGCCTTTGACAGTCTGAATTCAATTATTCTAAAATCTTCTTCACAGTTCTCTACCCTCCATTAACTTAAGTCATCCAAAAAATTGGTTGTCTATATCCTATTCTGCACCATCACATTCACCCATTTTCTCTTGTCATTCACATACGCTATTCTCTCAGATCTCAATGCTCCATATTGAAAATTCTTATTCTTGTGTCTAAATTGCTCATGATCTCTTCATTACTCTATCTTTGTAAACTCCTCCAGGGCTACACCCCTTTCCACTTTGAACTCTTGAATTTTTTTCATCCTCTTGTACATTCTTTCCTTTTCATCTTACTGTGAGCAACCATGCCTTTAGCCACCAATAAACCTGAATTTCCTTGCTCAACCTCTGCCCATTAACTGTGCCTTCTTCCTTTTGAATCTAACATCCCTGTTTTTGCGTGAACAATGCAATACATTTAAAAATATCATCCAGCATAAAATGCAAAAAAAAAGGTTTATTGGCTGACCAATGTCTTAGTCCCTGGATGAATGTTGAGCCATAAAGACCAGAATGACTGGGAAGTCCAACCTCTCATCTGTGATTAGTTCCAGCATGAGAACTGTAATTGTCATCCTACACATAGTCTCAGCATTGCTGAGCCAGCAAGAAGCCAATTCAAACAGGGTTCCCACTACCATACTCAATCCAGAAATGGAGGGTATACATGTGTTGTAATTGTGCAAGGAACGGTAATTTTGATATCCCTCCTTGGTTAATTAGCATTTTAACTGGCATTTTAAAGAATGACTGACATTTGTGGAACAACATCCCTAAATAAAGTATCATCCTAAGAAGACTTAGTTGTGAAAGATGAAATGGTAAAAGTAGAAACTGGGTCGAAAGCTTTTGTACCATATCAACACACAGGAAACTGGTTTCCTCAGGAAGTGGAGGGAGAATTTGTGAAGTAAATACAAGATCCACAAAACTGAGCAGTGAATAAGCTTCACTTACTTTATTGGTTTTCTAACACTTCATAATAAAGTCTAATAATGTGCCTGAAAAGCTGAAATATAAGGCCGCAGTTTGTTGAAAATTCAACATTGTTCTGGAAAAGCAACAAATCTAATCCATTCTTGTCATTAAAATGAACAGTTGTTATCAAATTCTCATCCTGTGTTTTTGTGAGTTATTGAAAGTTATGGCTTGCCTCAGACATTTTATATTTCACATTTATGCTTGTCAGGAAAGCAAGGTAGCATCATTCAGCATAGAGTAAGATTGGTAATCAGAGCTGCACACTCTGTCATCCATGCTTGTGAAGAAGATTGATCAACTAGATAACTGGACAGAACTGTTTTGTTGTCTGGTGGTAATGAGGCAGAACCTGAATCCATGTAATACATCTGATGGCAGGTTGCCAGACAGACCTTGCAATTCTTTTTCTTTCCGAAGGCTTGCTTTGAAAAAAAGATGGATCAATAACAAAATATGTGAACCATGTTTATAAATGCAAAGCCTGTAATGGTGCCAATATCAAATGGGTCATTTTTACCACAAATGCAGGCCTTGTCAGTACATGATGGACTAACTTTGACTGGAGTTCCCATAAATGCTAATTACATTATCATGAGCCCTGTATGTAGATTTACTGCATCTCCATAGTTTTACTTGTTTGCAACCTTTCTGTGCTCTGTTTTGTTGATACTTCACTGTGGTTATTGATCCTATGAACTTTTTGCTCCTGTTTCTTCTAAATGCCAAATGCAGTATCCTTCAATTTCTTCCTCTTTATTCAATCCTCACTATGTCCAAATCAAATGAATAATTTGCCAACTTCCTCTTCTCAGTGAAGAATATTGCCTTTGTAAAGTGCATGTTCGAAACTTAGGCATGTTGCAGGTGTATTTTCCACCTACAACCAGAAAAAAAATTCCTTTAAAAGCCTACAGGGCTGATTTCAGAAAGCATGCGAAAATTATCAATGGGATCACAGGTTAGTAGCCTTGTGTTGCAAGTATCACAGTGAATGCAGTTTCCCTCATGAGAGTTGATCAAAACAAAAGTTCTTTGGCCTAAGGATGAGCACCTAAGGTAAACTTGCCTATACTTTGCCAGCTAACTTCCTGGAGAATGCATGGCATTCACACCGAGACTACAAAATGGTGCAGCCTGAGTAATACAGCCCACTCTCCCCGTCTTACCTTTCCAAACCGCCATGTTTGTCAGAGATTTTGACCGGAACTTGGTAACTGAAATGAAATGATTCAATTTATTTTAATCATTGCATGTTTTGCCCCCAAGACTAAACGCCACCTTAAATGATTTGCATACTTTGTAGTCATTCTTCATGCATGGCTCGCCTTACAGTGCACCTTGTCACACCACAATGCTAAAAGCATACCTTCCTGATTTAAAGCAGAAAAATAGTCACAAACATAACTGATAAGAGCCCAGATAACTTGCCATTTTGAAGTAGCATTTCAAATTGTTAGGCTGATCACCATGGTATTTTTTTGTGAATTATCTTAATGAGTGCAAGATGCTAAACTCAAACACAATGTGAATTTTTTTATATCAATGCTCAAAATATCAAGAGTTCTCCTGATATTGCCTGCAGTAAAAAAAAAGTGCTTTTGAAAGTATTCACACTAGAAAAGACATTGTGGTCGGGGAGAACAGAGATACAGGCCACTAGACTAGATAGGATTGAGGTGCATAAGGAGGAGGTGTTAGCAATTAAGGAAAGTGTAAAAATAGATAAATCCCCTGGGCTGGATGGGATTTATCCTAGGAATCTCTGGGAAGCCAGGAAGGAGATTGCCAAGCCTTTGGCTTTGATCTTTATGTCATCATTGTCTACAGGAATAGTGCCAGAAGACTGGAGGATAGCAAATGTTCCCTTGTTCAAGAAGGGAGGTAGAGACAACCCTGGAAATTATAGACCCGCGAGCCTTACTTCAGTTGTGGGTAAAGTGTTGGAAAGGGTTATACAAGATAGGATTTATAATCGTCTAGAGATGAATAAGTTGATTAGGGATAGTCAACATGGTTTTGTGAAGGGTAGGTCATTTCTCACAAATCTTATTGAGTTCTTTGAGAAGGTGACCAAACAGGTAGATAAGGGAAAAGTGGTTGATGTGGTGTATAAGGATTTTAGTGAGGCATTTGATAAGGTTCCCCATGGTAAGCTATTGCACAATATATGGAGGCATGGGATTGAGGGTGATTTAGCAGTTTGGATCAGAAATTGGCTAGCTGAAAAAAGGCAGAGGGTGGTGGTTGGTGGGACATGTTCATCCTGGAGTTCAAATACTAGGTACCGCAAGGATCTGTTTTGGGTCCACTGTATTTATTATTTATATAAATGACCCGGATGAGGGCATAGAAGGATGGGTTAGTAAATTTGTGGATGACACTAATGTTGGTAGAGTTGTGGATAGTGACAAAGGATGTTGTAGGTTACAGAGAGACATAGATAAGCTGCAGAGCTGGACTGAGATAGCAAATGGAGTTTAATGCAGAAAAGTGTGAAGTGATTCACTTTGGAAGGAGCAACAGGAATGCAGGTTACTGGGCTATTGGTAAGATTCTTGGTCGTGTAGAAGAGCAGACAGATCTCGGTGTCCATGTACATAGATCCTTGAAAGTTGCTACCCAGATTGATCGGGTTGTTAAGAAGGCATATGGTGTGTAATCTTTTTTGTAGAGGGATTGAGTTTTGGAACCATGAGATCATGCTAGAGCTGTACAAAACTCTCGTGCTGTCACATTGGGAGTACTGTATACAGTTCTGGTCACCACATTATAGGAAGGATGTGGAAGCTTTGGAAAGGATTCAGAGGCGATTTACTAGGATGTTGCCTGGTATGGAAGGAAGGTCTTATGAGGAAAGGCTGAGGGGGTTGAGGCTGTTTTCGTCAGAGAGGAGAAGGTTGAGAGATGACTTAATTGAGACATATCAGATAATCAGAGGGTTCGACAGGTTGAACAGTGCGAGCATTTTTCCAAAAATGGTGATGGTTAGCATGAGGGGACATTGTTTTAAATTGAGGGGTGATAGGTGTAGGACAGATGTCAGAGATAGTTTCTTTACTCAGAGTAGTAGGGGCATGGAACACCCTGCTTGCAACAGTAGGCCAACTTTAAGAGTATTTAAATGGTTATTGGATATGGATATGGGTGAGAATTGAATAGTATAGGTTAGGTGGGCTTCAGACTGCTTCCACAGGTCGGCACAGCATCGAGGACCAAAGGGCCTGTACTGCACTGTAATGTTCTATGTTCTATCTATGAAAGCCTGATGCCCTGCAATTGTCTACCTGGTAAGCCTCAAGTAAAGAGACAACAATGTATGACAATACTGCTGGGTACGTGGCTGTTCTCAATGATACCCTGCACTTTGCTGAACCCAGCCATCTTGAAGAAGTGCTGCGCCTAGCCAATTTGAGTTCCTTTCTCTCCTTTTGGAAAATGACGCTGCAAGAACTAACCCTTCAGTAAACCTCACCTGAGAATGGATGGCAGACTGATCTGGCTAACTATGTTTGAAGTAAGGCAGAGGCAGAAAGGTTCTAAGCAGTGGTAAATTTGACGATAACAGGCTGGACGTCCCTTGTCCTGGATATAGTCAAGCATCAGACTCCAGCAAACAGTGTCCCAGTGAATCACAAATTGTAAATGTTTCTGACATAAAGTGGTTGTGACCGTACGTAACATAAAATCTTGGGCTAGTTGTGAATGCTGAAATGATCTATAGTGTGAAACTTCATTCTGATGTATGCAATTGTGGTTGTTTTGGGGTACATTTGCTGTCACCAGCCTCTTGCTTTGATTGGGACTATGATCCTACTGAGTTTACAGTGTTCAAAGGAAGCCACTGATGAGTCTTAATGAGGAGAAGGTCTTGCCTTAAATAAGATGTTTATTACATGATAGAAATCAGGTACAAGTTACATTTGTAAGTTAAACTTTGTTATTAAGACTATGAGGAGATCTACGATATAGGTCTTCACTTTACAAGATCAAAGATGTTCTGACTTTCTTATGACATCATTAGATTGGGTGGAGCTTACAGTCTCCAAATTTAACTCTTTCAGCAGCATAATCTTATATAATACATACATCCAACTGCAAGAGCTCCTCATTCTCCTTCAAATCCAACTCAACCATAGGCAACAGTGGAAAAGTTATGCTGACAAAGAAAGATACTTTTAGAAACATTGTCTGAAGGATTGGTGAATTGTAGCAATGAAGGAGAAAAGCAAGCAGCTGAAATGCAAGAAAATCCATCAGTATACCCAAAAGCAGATGTCAAATATAACTCTTATAAATATGACCATCTAACTGTAGGCGATGGAGTTCTAAACAGTGTAAAAGCTTCCCAGACATATTTATGCAGATATTCAGTGAATTAGGGGCTATGATACAAAACAGGGAGTTCATCCAAGGACCAACTACAATGTGTCACTACAGGGGTTCCTTCGAGAACTTTGCTGCTTCAATGACATTTCCTCCATAATGAGGTAAGGAATGCACGTTTGCTAAGAATTACACATAATTGCATTGATAACTCCTCAAATATGGCAAAGTGCATGTTTACAGGCCGCAAGAGCCCAACAGCATTCAGGCATGTGATCATGAGTCTGGAGCACTATTTGCACTCCAAAGGTATCAGGCAATGACCACCTCTAAGCAAAATAGAGTCTATCCAGCTGCCTGTGCCACTTATCCAGTTACCCAGTATCATGATCCTAGAAGGTCACCATTGACCAGAAATGTAATCAGACCAGTGACATGAAAAGTGTAATGACAAGGGCACAGAAGAGGCTGGGTATTCTCTCGTTAATGTTTAAAATCCTGACTCCCCAGTAGCTTTGCAAAACCTGCAAGACAGAAGTCTGAAGAGTATTTGCCATCTGCTTGGATGCAGCAACTGTTGTACAGCTCCATCAACTTGACACTATCCAGGACAAAGCAACCTGCAGGAAACAACACCATATCCACCAGTTAAAGCATTCACTTCCTCCATTACCAATGTATTGCATGCAAAATTATTTTTACTTGTTGAGCAATATAGCAGACCATCAGCTAGTGTCGTTGTATAGGTTTATTATTGTGGACTTAACATTTATTTCAGTGTCAAAGGATGTGATCTGTATGTTATAAAACCATCAGTTCTAATGGTACAGTCATTTGCCTGGACCTTTTGGCAGACAGACATTTATTTTAACAAAAGAAATAATAATTTAGCATGCGTCTGCCAGCCAAAAACCTGTAGTAGGAAGGTTCCACTGATTCCACCACGTGAAATCAATATTAAAAGCAATGAATTTCAGTACGATTGACACATTAAATGTTTTGTGCTTCATGATAGCATTTTTTTTGCTCTTTGCTGTTGCATTTTTCAAAAAAGAAGCTGTTTCCTCATTTGGAGAAGCAAGGGAGCACAACATTAGAGTTTGGACATGCAGAATCAGGCAGAAAATATTTACACAAAAGATATTAAAAGTCTTGATCATTTTTCCACAAAAAGTTGTGGTATTCTGTGTTAATGGCAATTTTCAATCATAAGATGAATTGATTTCTGTTAGGTAAGGATATCAAAGAATATGAAATAATAGTGGTAGGTAGAGCTGACACACAGATCAACCATGATCTAATTCAACCATACTACAGGCCTGATGGACTGAATGGCCTACTGTTGTTCTTATGCTTCCATAAAGCTACCCATAGGAAATGGCTTTAGTGATGTTTGTTGTGACCATAACTGCCAAAATCAATTGGTTCACTTGCGTTTGTATTTAAAACAGCTATTTTGCTGGGTTATCAATCTTGAAGTTTTTAAAAAATGATGAATTGCTTGCAATACTTTGCATCATTGCAGACTCACAGGCTTTCCTTTCTGAGATGTAAAATGCCAATAAGAACTTGAAAGGAGTATACACAGCATGTGTAGAATGAAATGTCTACGTCAGCACAGAGACTACACTAAGCAAAATAGGACAATAGATTGTTGAAGGAATTAGAATATTGGGAGGAGTAAAATTAGGAGATTGGTAACATGTTAAAAAAAGACAGTATGAGAAAATGTAAATATTTGAAAATGTCAGCAATTTAAAGCTAGAAATGAAGTCATTATGTTGGTACAGTCGTTTGTCTTTACCATTTATTATTTGACTGATTTTCAAATGCACGCTAACAAGAAAGCAAGAAACAAGGACAACGCAAGGCTAGAGTAAGGTAGCTTAGTCCAACAGTTAATATGAACATATGAATTAGCAGCAGAAATAATCTATTCGGTCCCTCAACCTTGTCCCGCAATTCAGTAAGATCATTGTTGATCTGTTTGTGTTTGACTTTTAACTTTCCTTCTATTCCTGATAACCTTTGATTTCCTTGCCTAACAAGAATATATCTCCTCTGCCTTAAAAATATTCAATTACTCCGTCTCCGTCTCTGTTCCATTCCAAAGCTGCACAGACAGACCTCTGAGACAAAATAATTCTCCTTATCTCTGTGCTAAAAGGGTGACACCTAATTTTTAAACAAGGTCTGTAATTCTGGGTTCACCCACAGGCAGAAACATCTTTCCCACATCCACCTTGTCAAGACCAATCTAATATGCTTCACTCAAGTTACCTCTAACCTTTCAAAACTCCAGACGAAACAAGTTTAATCTGCTCTATCTTTCCTCATAAGACAATCCATGTGATTCCAATTATGAATCCGTAAATCTCCTCTGAACCATCTCCAAAGTATTTCCATCCTTCTACAAATATGGACAACAAAACAGCGCTTAGAATTTGAGGTGTGGTCTTGTCAATCCTCTCTATAACTGAAACAGAACATCTTTACAGGTTTGATTCCTCTCACAATAGTGCATAGCATTCTATTAAACCTCTTTATTACTTGCTGTATCTGCGTACTAACTTCATGAATACCTGCAACCTCTTGATCTGAGAATTTTGCAGTCATTTTCTGTTTAGGTAAAGTTCTACTTTTTAAAATTCTTCCTGTCAATGTGACAACATCACATTTTTTCACATTATAATCCTCCTGCCTGATTTTTTTCCCAGTCACTCAACCTATCTATATCCATCTACCATCTCCTTATGACCTCTTTACAACATACTTTCCCATCTATTACAATCTGCCATGATCAAGACAAACACAAACAAATATGAGAAACCAATGTCAGACGTGGCTGCATTCTGTTTTGAGTGATTTTACAATATTTGTAGTATTATTGTACAGATTCCAGAAAGGCAGTTTGCCTTTAAGACAAAGAATATCTTTAACTTAAATGACATCACAACATTGTGACATTCAGTATAAAGGTCTTTGCATATTCCTTAAGTAGTTACAGTGCAGTGAAGTCAGTGTAATGTTTAACTATTGCAGTCATGATGTGTAGCATTATAATCATATAATGTAGCGATAAAATCAAGAAGCATGGTCCCCAAATTATGTGTAAGTCCAAGTTCTCATAAATAGTTTGTATTGTTAAAAAAAACTTCAAAGCATCTATCTCAACAAGAGTGGCTCAGCAATTAGCATTGCTGCCTCACAGCGCCAGGGACCTGGGTTTGATTCCAGCTTCGGGCGACTGTCTATGTGGGGTTTGCACATGCTCACTGTGTCTGTGTGGATTTCTTCCCAGTGCTCCGGTTTCCTCCCACAATCCAAAGACACACAGGTTAGGTGAATTGGTCATACTAAATTGTCCTTAGTGTTCATGGATGTGTAGGTTAGGTGCATTCGTCAGGGGGGAATGTAGCATATTAGGGTAGCGGAATAGGTCTGCGTTACTCTTCTGGGGGTCGATGTGGACTTGTTGGGCCAAATGACCTGTTTCCACATTGTAGGGATTCTAAGAACTCAGTCTTCATGTTGAATGTTGCGTGGGCTAACATATAGGGAAGCATTCAGACCTTTTCGTAAAGACTCTCTTATTTGCTCCAAGAAATCACACAAATACTCTTAACTATCTTCTATACTTCCAAAAGGGAGGAAAGTAGATTCAATTTCAGCAGGCTGTAGGGAAATGCTACCCATTATACACCCCACCTGATAATTGACCTGAACCTCTAATGAGTGCTTACTTGTTACCAATTGTTTTATTCGCCACTGAAGCTGAATTTTTATCCCTCACCTCCTACTATCCCCCTTTTAAGTTTAAATTACCCAAATTCCTCCAACCCTCATGCTTTCATATATTCTATTGATAGGAAAGACTTTTTTTCCACCAAATTATAGATGATGCTGCCTTTGTCTCTAATTTTTGCAGCATATCTGCCAGATCTCATCTGCAGTATCAGAATGAGGCGGGATCTGTAAATGATGGCATGCGCTGTTTTATTACTTCAAGAGGACTCAGATTTCCAATGGAACTGGCATCCAGTTGAAAAATGCTACTAATTCATGACAAAAAGACAATGTCATAGACCCGAAGGCCTACTTTTAACAACTCTGATGTTCTACAAAGGTTGCAATGAATTTCAGTTTCACTTCATAACCGTTACAAGTCAACATGGGATCAATGAAATAACCTTTCAGATAAACAATGAAGAGCAAAATGAATGTTGATTCATCACTCTGTCTCAATCTGAGCATTTTTCTTTAAATGCAGGTGGTCCAATCTCCAGTAGTCATCAAAATTGCTGTAATCTGTCTGCTGGAAGAAAAATAGCTGACACACTTCTTCCAGCCACTTCCACACAATGCTGTTAAGAATGCTGGTGTGGGTGTGCCGTGCACGCACCATAATCTTTGGGTAGATTGTGACACCAAACAGCTTCTTGGGCTGCGTTGATGTAATCCTACAAATTTGGATCACTCCAGCACCAGTTAATACCATGTCCTAAATACTCACAGCTGACCGTGAGTTCGGCCTGAATGGGGACCTCCACAACACCAGCACAAAGCATAGCCATCTAACTTACAGATAGGGTGATATTAATTTACTTGGTTGTTGCTTTTTTGTGGCAAAGCTGCGGTCTTGGAGGAGTTTTGGTAACTCGCTCCATTTTGAGAGGACTGTTACTGCATCTGGATTCAGGGATGGATGTGGGGTGGAGTACTGCCCTGGCAAAAGAAGACCCATTGAATTGGGCATGGTTTCAGTTTCAATGCACCTATCCACCAAGAATAGTGAGAGAGCATTTCTCCCACCTCTATTACAGAAGGAGCAGTGTGTGAAGTGCCCCCAATTCATTCAGGAGGCTTTCACTGAACTGCCACCTCTTTCAACAGAATGATAGCCGCATCACAGTGTAAGGATAGCATTCCCAGCAGCCATCTGGTCAACCTCAACTTCTGCAGGACAGGATCTTTCACAGCAGGAGCAAGTGACCGAATCAATAAGTTCCAGTTCACTTCCCAGTGCTGCATTAAGGTGGCTTTGGAGGCCTTGCATTCCACATGAGGACGCTTCCTCATAGAATCAGAGAATCCCTACAGTGTGGAAACAGGCCCTTCAACCCGGCAAGTCCACACCGACTCTTCAAAGAGTATCACACCCAGAGCCATTCCCCTATTATTCTACATTTATCCCTGACTAATGCACCTAACCTACACACTATGGGCAATTTAGCATAGCCAATTCACCTAAGCTGCACATCTTTAGACTGTGGGAGGAACCCAGAGCACCCAGAGAATGTGCCAACTCCACACAGACTGAGGCTCCACACAGACTGGGTTATTCGAGCCTGAGGCTCGAATAACCCAGGTCCCTGGTGCTGTGAGGCAGCAGGGCTAACCACTGAGCCACTGTGCCGCCCATCTACTCTCTTAACAGTGTGAAGCAGGAGTAGTGGGTACACAGCTTTGCCAGGATAAAAGGGCTTCCTGATTGAGCCATGAACTGCACAATGCACTGTTTTGTCATAAATTGTTCTGTAACTTCCAATCGTGCAGCTGCAGACCATTGCACATTCTCTCAGTCAAAATCTTAAAGCAAACGTCACTAGTCAAAGCAAATTAGGCTGTCCATAAGAACTTTATTCAACGATATATCCTCGAATACAAAACTGAAGTATTCACCTTGTGTTTTCCCTCAGTGTCTGTGTTGTAGGTGCTTCTGTCTATCCTTGTGCACCTACACAGTGCTATCCCAGCGACTGCAGCAGGGTTGGTGGAAGGCTGTTGACTTCCTTGAATAGAGATTGCCAGGGATCTCACACGATGTTCTTGAGCATTTCTGGGCCTTGAGATCCCGACTACAGACGGCAGCAATTCAATACATCCAGCAGCCAATGTGCTTGGCTGGTTGAAATGCAACTGCACGGGCACTAGCAGAGTGGTTGATTGATACCTGAACTCTGTAACTCTTGGAAGTTCATTTTTCTATTTCAATTTGTAATCGATTGTTTGGTAATAATTAGCTTTTTCAAATTAAGTTTCTGAAATAACTCCACAGAGGCCAGTATCCTTCACCAAGTCACCCTTTATTTACACATGAAAAGTCCTTGAATTTAGTACTGCCTCATACAGAGTCAGGTACCAGAGTGTCAGTATTTCTGACAGTCCCCTTTTCATAAGTCAGCCAGGACTCCTTGTTTGGACCAGATTATCAACCCCAATTAGGGAACTCATATTCTGTGATATCCAACTGGCTGTCCTCATTACAATCATTACAATCAATAAGACACCAAGATTGTTTAGTTACCATTATGCATTATATTGATGCATTCATTATATTCTGTTCCAGATGTGTGTGTATTTATGTGGTTATTGACACCATCCAAATGCAATGTCTGCTTGATGGTTTCTGATAAAAGGCATTTACCTCAGCAATATTCATCTATTGCTCTCTCTATAGACATTAACGGTATTTCCGGCATTTTCTGCTTTTATATCTAATAATAATGATCTGTTTAAATCATGATCTCAGAGTTTCTCACATACCTTTGTTGGTTTCTCAAAAGAGATATGTCATGTTGTGCCATATGGTGCCACCACAGGTTCAGAATGCTGTGACAAACTCAAAAACTTGCAGAAGAACAAATCAAAACATAGGTGTCTACTGCAGAAACTGATGATTATCTCAATTTAATCCATTACATTCATGACTACCCTGTAAGCACCTGGATTAATGAAGCTTAATGAATAATATTAGATCTTCTTATTGTAGTGTGTGAAGTCTATAATAATGGCTTGCTTTCTTGTGGTGATGAACTGGTTCTATTATATACAAAAAGTTTCTAACAACCTGCTTATCAATGACAAGATGCGATTGTATGGCACCTTTAATTTACTAACCATTACAAATGAGTAGAGTTACTGAAAAAAGACATAGTTAAAGAGGTAAGTATAGAAGAAGTCTTGGAAAATGACACAAGTTGAAGCAAGACTGGTGGGTTTAGACATTTGGGTTTAGTTTGGAGGCTAGCCAAGTTAGAACTGAACAATGAGTTAAATTGAATGATGAGATGGTTTCAGCACAATTAAGGTACATTCCCTTGAAGGGGAAAAGCAAGGCAAACAAGTCCAAGGCTTTTTGGATGACTATAGCATTGGAATTAAGGTGAAGGAGACAAAATGTGTATGTATGACAGACATCAGGTGGGCAATATATCTGAGACCAGACTGTATGCAAAATGTTTAGAGGAAATTGCAGAAACAAATAAAAGAAACAGAGGGGATCGAGGAAGAAATCAACAGCTAACACAAAAGGCAACACAAATACCTTCCATTGGCATGAAAACTGTAAGGGGGCTACAGTGGGTGCAGTAAAAGAAGTGAAATCAATTAGGGACAAAACAGAGGACAAAACTTGGAGACAGAAGCAACAGTGGCATTGCTTTATTTTGTTGACATGTCATAATCTTTGCTTTTTACCTAAATCTGGGACTTCAATCAGATAAGTCATTTGTCTGGGCTTCTTGGCTACTGTATACCAGCCTCGGGCCTTTGAGGCTTTGTCAAATGCTGGTAGAAGCATCAGCCGGCAGTCTCCTGGCTGTAAGTTTTGGCCTTGGTAAGTTTGTCTGCCTTTTATCTCAATGCTGCTTTGAGAGACTTTCAAGAATTTTTGGGCCACTTCAGAGCTTGTGGGATTCGCTGTTAGATCTCTGCCATATAATCTAACATGGATATGTACTCTTTCTATACTAAATACTTCTCGAGTAATTTCAGATATCCCTGCATTTTGTGCCTATAAACTAAATCAAACAGAGTAAACCCAGTGGATTCATTGGATAAATCCTTGGTGGCAAATGGAGGAAAATCTAATCCTCTCTCCCAGTGACAGGCTACACTGATCACTATCTTTATGGCCAGACGGTACCATTCTAGATTCTGGATTAGTGATGCTGGAAGAGCACGGCAGTTCAGGCAGCGTCCGAGGAGCAGTAAAATCGACATTTCGGGCAAAAGCCCTTCATCAGGAATAAAGGCAGAGAGCCTGAAGTGTGGAGAGATAAGCTAGAGGAGGGTGGGGGTGGGGGGAAAATAGTATAGAATAGAATAGGTGAGTGGGGGAGGGGATGAAGGTGATAGGTCAGGGAGGAAGGTGGAGTGGATAGGTGGAAAAGAAGATAGGCAGGTAGGACGAGTCATGGGGACAGTGCTGAGCTGGAAGTTTGGAACTGGGGTGAGGTACGGGAAGGGGGGGGGGAAATGAGGAAACTGTTGAAGTCCACATTGATGCCCTGGGGTTGAAGTGTTCCGAGGTGGAAGATGAGGCGTTCTTCCTCCAGGCGTCTGGTGGTGAGGGATCGGCGGTGAAGGAGGCCCAGGTCCTCCATGTCCTTGGCAGAATGGGAGGGGGAGTTGAAATGTTGGGTCACAGGGCGGTGTGGTTGATTGGTGTGGGTGTCCCAGAGGTGTTCCCTAAAGCGCTCTGCTAGGAGGCGTCCAGTCTCCCCAATGTAGAGGAGACCACATCGAGAGCAACGGATACAATAAATGATATTAGTGGATGTGCAGGTAAAACTTTGATGGATGTGGAAGGCTCCTTTAGGGCCTTGGATGGAGGTGAGGGAGGAGGTGTGGGCGCAGGTTTTGCAGTTCCTGCGGTGCCAGGATGGGAGGATGGGTTGTAGGGGGGCATGGACCTGACCAGGTAGTCACGGAGGGAACGGTCTTTTCAGAAGGCGGAAAGGGGTGGGGAGGGAAATATATCCCTGGTGGTGGGGTCTGTTTGGAGGTGGCGGAAATGTCGGTGGATAATTTGGTTTATGCGAAGGTTGGTAAGGTGGAAGGTGAGCACCAGGGGCGTTCTGTCCTTGTTACGTTTGGAGGGGTGGGGTCTGAGGGTGGAGATGCGGGATGTAGACGAGATGCTTTGGAGGGCATCTTTAACCACGCGGGAAGGGAAATTACGGTCTCTAAAGAAGGAGGCCATCTGGTGTATTCTGTGGTGGAACTCGTCCTCCTGGGAGCAGATATGACGCAGGCGGAGGAATTGGGAATACGGGATGGCATTTTTGCAAGAGGTAGTGTGGGAAGAGGTGTAATCCAGGTAGCTGTGGGAGTCAGTGGGTTTGTAAAAAATGTCAGTGTCAAGTCGGTCGTCACTAATGGAGATGGAGAGGTCCAGGAAGGGGAGCAAGGTGTCAGAGATAGTCCAGGTAAATTTAAGGTCAGGGTGGAATGTGTTGAAGTTGATGAATTGCTCAACCTCCTCGCGGGAGCACGAGGTGGCACCAATGCAGTCATCAATGTAATGGAGGAAGAGGTGGGGAGTGGTGCCGGTGTAATTACAGAAGATCGACTG
Organism: Chiloscyllium punctatum; assembly: GCF_047496795.1. Classification (NCBI taxonomy): domain Eukaryota; kingdom Metazoa; phylum Chordata; class Chondrichthyes; order Orectolobiformes; family Hemiscylliidae; genus Chiloscyllium; species Chiloscyllium punctatum. The sequence continues at coordinate 29,999,956 of NC_092746.1, read as the reverse complement.
TTCTACGTAGCCAACAAAGAGACAGGCATAGCTGGACCCATACATGTGCCCATGGCTACCCCTTTGGTCTGGAGGAAGTGGGAGGATTCGAAGGAGAAATTGTTAAGGGTGAGGATCAGTTCGGCCAAACGAATGAGAGTGTCGGTGGAAGGGTATTGTTGGGGACATCGGGAGAGGAAAAAACGGAGAGCTTGGAGGCCCTGGTCATGGCAGATGGAGGTGTAGAGGGATTGGATATCCATGGTGAAGATGAGGCGTTGGGGGCCAGGGAAACGGAACTCTTGGAGGAGGTGGAGGGCATGAGTGGTGTCTCGAACGTACGTGGGGAGTTCCTGGACTAGGGGGGATAGAACAGTGTCGAGGTAGGTAGAGATGAGTTCAGTGGGGCAGGACCATGTTGAGACAATGGGTTGGCCAGGGTGGTCAGGCTTGTGAATCTTGGGAAGGAGGTACATTCTAGCACCTCTTGTGACTGTTGATAATAACTGAATGTGTCCACCAGGTAATGATCAGGTTGCTCATCATTTTCTGCAATACTCTGGACATGAAATTTGAGCCCTGATCTGACAGGATTTCAGTAGGCAGGTTGTATCAGATGAAGAATGAGGCAAATTTGTTCTGTATTGCTCTGTTAGGCAGCGTTCTCAGGGGAACTGCTTCTAAGCAATGGATAGCCACGTCCATGATGGTAAGGTGGGAGATGGATACTGCAACAAAATTGTAGTGAGTGTGAAGTAACAGAGAAAGGATGGTGGCACTGACGAGAAGAAAGTCATTCACCCTCTTGAAGAATTACTGCATGACCCTCCAGACAGTGGAAAAACCATTGACCCAAATGGCAATTGCCAACCAAGCTAGCAGGATTTGGTCTGATGGTCCCGGGGAAAGAAAATAGTTCTCTTCATGCTGAAGTCCATCAGGATCACTCGGTCCCAGTTGGAAAAGAGGAGTGGCACTTTGCCTCTCTCACAGCATAAGATATAGCAGAAATAGGCTATTCAGCCCATCGTGTCTGATCCGCCATTCAATGGGGGTTATGGCTGTTCTGATAAACCTCAACTTCACTTTCTTGCCTTTTCTCCATAACCCTTGATTTCTTCCTGAAAAAAGATCTATCAACCTCCTTGAATATATTTAACAATCCAGCTTCAGCAGCCCCTGCAAAAACAATTCCACAGATTCACCACCCTTGGAAATAAAAGAACATCCTCTTTATCTGTTTCTTAAATAGGATTATGCCCTCTGAGCGAAAGTGAGGACTGCAGATGCTGGAGATCAGAGTCAAGATTAGAGTGGTGCTGGAAAAGCACAGCAGGTCAGGCAGCATCCGAGGAGCAGGAAAATTGATGTTTCAGGCAAAAGCCCTTCATCAGGAAGTTATACCCTCTGATCCTAGGCTTTCTCACAAGAAGAAACAATCACTGAATCTACCCTGTCAAACCCACTAAAGGTCATGTACTTTTCAATAGAGTCACCCCTCATTTTTCTGTGGCTTTCCCAAATGTCCACCAAAACTCTTGTGAAGGGAAATTCCTGGGCCTACAACGTTTGACATTTTGCACGAAGGGTGTTTAACTTCTGAGGAGACAACACGATTGCTGGAAGATCCCAGCACCAGCTAGCACTCCCATCTCGGCTGACAGCAAGGTTTCTCAAGGTTGGAACGAACAGAGAAAATGCTGGAGAATCACAGAAGTTTCTGGCAGGAGAGAGAAACAGAGTTCTTGTTGGAGTCTGGTAGGGGACTATTCAAGAGCAGTACCACAGAAGCAGGAGGCGTACTTCATGAGGTGAAGGTGAGCAGTGAAGAATTATGCAAGAAAAGTCACTAGGGCTCTCAGAGAGAAACTGTCCATGAAACTCCTCAAAATATAGGACCTTACAGCCAACATTGTAGAAGCTTTTCTTTTTGCACCTATCAGAACAAATGCAAAAATACAAAACTTCAAAGGCAAGAATAATTTACAATGTTTGAGTAAAGGGTACTGCCTGGTTGGCAAATCAGCTGATTATTGCTATGGAGAATGCACCAGGGAGCAATTGTCCTCAATGTATTTGTTTAATTGAAACAAATATACAAAGGACTAAATTTCTGCAGTACTGGGTGACCATTAGGGAATTGTTATTTGCCCCGACCTTTACACCTCTTTCCCACTGAAATAGCTAATGTGAAGACAAAAGCACAATAAACTAACATGATGATTGTATTTTCATAAACACACACAGGCTTATTGTGCAGGAAGTGCACAGAGCACTTTGTAGCATTTTGTTTCTTTCTACATTTACAGAATCATTTTTTCTTAACCTGCTTTAGTTCATATCTGTAATTAAATACGAATTGTATTTGAGGTTTAACCACTGAAGTCCTTTACGACTGGGGAGCACAATGGATGCCATGCTGGAGTGGCTGAAATATCACCTGATAGATTATATCCCATTCAAACCCACTCACATTAACTAGTAAGATTCCCTTAGCTCCAGACAGCCCACAAAATAAAGGGCTGGCTGTTATTGTGCGAATTGTTATGCTGTGCAGGATCAGAATGATTCATTCTGTGTGACTCACCCAGCCTGAATCATGCCTCCACCTGCTCAGAACTGCCTTGTCCCAACTGAAAGCGATGTGCATTGGCAACTAGCTTGCGAGAAGGGAGGAAAGAAAATCCTCTTTTAAAACCCAGCTTTTAAATATACTCCTCGTTCATTCCACATTTGGAAAAATGGAACAGGTTCTCAGCACAAACAACTGTTTTATTAGATGCTTTTACAGCATTTGGAAAACTATCGGGTTAGAAATAGAGTCATAGAGTCATAGAGATGTCCAGCATGGAAACAGACCCTTCGGTCCAACCCGTCCATGCCGACCAGATATTCCAACCCAATCTAGTCCCACCTGCCAGCACCTGGCCCATATCCCTCCAAACCCTTCCTATTCATATACCCATCCAAATGCCTTTTAAATGTTGCAGTTGTACCAGCCTCCACCACATCCTCTGGCAGCTCATTCCATACACGTACCACCCTCTGTGTGAAAAGGTTGCCCCTTATGTCTCTTTTATATCTTTCCCTTCTCACCCTAAACCTATGCCCTCTAGTTCTGGGCTCCCCGACCCCAGGGAAAAGACTTTGTCTATTTATCCTATCTATGCCCCTCATAATTTTGTAAACCTCTATAAGTTCACCCCTCAACCTCCGACGCTCCAGGGATAACAGCCCCAGCCTGTTCAGCCTCTCCCTGTAGCTCAGATCCTCCAACCCTGGCAACATCCTTGTAAATCTTTTCTGAACCCTTTCAAGTTTCACAACATCTTTCCGATAGGGAGGAGACCAGAATTGCACGCAATATTCCAACAGTGGCCTAACCAATGTCCTGTACAGCCGCAACATGACCTCCCACCTCTTGTACTCTGACCAATAAAGGAGAGCATACCAAGCACCTTCTTCACTATCCTATTGACCTGCGACTCTACTTTCAAGGAGCTATAAAGCTGCACTCCAAGGCCTCTTTGTTCAGCAACACTGTAATTGAAAGTTTTACATGTCTGTGGAACTTGGTGGGATGAGTATATGAACAGAAAGGGTTTGGAGGGATATGGGCCGGGTGCTGGCAGATGGGACTAGATTGGGTTGGGATATCTGGTTGACATGGACAAATTGAACCGAAGGGTCTGTTTCTGTGCTGTACATCTCTATGACTCTAAGTGGTATTATCTGTTTATTATGACTTAACCAAAAAGGGTGATAATTAAGGCCTACTGCTCCATAAGTTGTCACAAAATGCACAAAATCTCAAACAGACCATGGAGATAACTAATTTTCCTGACTGACTGGTGTTCGGGGCAATAGCAATTCACACCAGGTTTCATCATTAACCGCAAATAACTAGTTATTGTCACATAATTGTCATTTAATGACAGAGAAAAGAAAATATTTCTAATCTACTACTCGAAAACTTAAACTATATTCTTTTTAAAAATAAGGGCGAGACACATGCACATTTGTTTATGATCAGGACAATGAAAAGACAGAGCATTTGACACAAATAAAACTGCAGATGCGGAACAAACCTTGAAAGCCAAAATTCCAGATTACAAAGGTGATTAAATCATCTCAAAAGTTCCTTTTGATTTGTAATACTGTTGTCTTTAAAGTGATGGTCATTCTGCATGTTGAGAGTTATCTGGTAAACATGGGGCTTTTCTTGTTAGAAATCCTCTCTTGTAAGTTTTCATAGTTTTCGGTGTTTTTATCCACATGGACAGAGGGAGGAGAGATATGTTCCATTTGCAGGCTTTGGTCTGGCTGCCCCACACTTAAGGCTTTCTAATAACTGCAGTTCAACCAATCCCAGGGCTGGCATTAGATAACCTGTCCTTCTCTTAAAAACTCCTGGTGATGCTGCCTCAAAGTACCTCCCTTACTTTGAATTGCAACGTTGCCAGCAAAAAAATGTGCACCCCTTGATTTTTCCAGAACTTTCTTGGTATTCCATCTATCTAGCAGGGTCAAACTTCTAATTCAGTTTATGTCCAACAAAGAAACTATGTAGTCCCTTCCATGTTTTACAGTTTCCTTTGTTTATGTTGACCATATAGATCAACCATATAGATTCCTGAAGAAGGGCTTATCCCCGAAACGTCGATTCTCCTGCTCCTCGGATGCTGCCTGGCCTGCTGTGTTTTTCCAGCACCACACTTTTCAACTCTGGTCTTCAGCATCTGCAGTCCTCACTTTCTCCATATAGATCAATGCAACATTTTGATGAGCTGGTGTCTGAGTGCATGGGGAATGGGCACAACAACAGCAGCAGCAGCAGTTGAGGAGCCCTGCTTACAGTGGAGGTGAGCTGGGAATCAGGAAGTGTCCCATCTCAGTTTTCTCTGAATGACCCGGCCAACAGCACGGTGGCTCAGTGGTTAACACTGCTGCCTCACAGAGCCAGCGTCCCAGGTTCGATTCCAGCCTTGGGCAACTGTCTGTGTGGAGTTTGCACATTCTCCCCGTGTCTGCGTGGGTTTCCTCCGGGTGCTTCGGTTTCCTCCCACGTTCCAAAGATGAGCAGGTCAAGTGAACTGGTCATGCTAAATTGCCCGTAGTGTTAGGTGCATTAGTCAGAGGGAAATGAGTCTGGGTGGGTTACTCTTCAGAGGATCGGTGTGGACTTGTTGGGCCGAAGGGCCTGTTTCCACACTGTAGGGAATCGAATTGAAAAAAAAAGAGCACGTCTGCTGATCAATGGGACAACAGATTGATGAACTGCTGTAATACCCTGAATGTCCTTTTGAACAAAAACAGAAATATCTGGAAAAGTTCACCCGGTCTGGCAGCATCTGTGGAGAGAAATCAGAGTTAACGTTTCAGGTCCAGTGACCCATCCAGGAGTGATGGTAGCTGGGAAACTATTGTCTTTTTAAGCAGAAGTCCAACTTGTGCATAGCTCCATCCATCATTTACTCCTTATCTCCACTCCTTCCACCCTATCTTCTGGATAATAGCCAACTTTTTCCGAGCTACCATCAGTTTAGAAGATGGGTCACTGGACTTAGAACGTTAACTCTGATTTCTCTCCACAGTTGCTGCCAGACCTGCTGAACTTTTCCAGATATTTCTGTTTTTGTTCAAAAGGACATTCAGGGTATTACAGCAGTTCATCAATCTGTTGTCCCATTGATCAGCAGACGTGCTCTTTTTTTTTCAATTCGATTCCCGACAGCGTGGAAACAGGCCCTTCGGCCCATCAAGTCCACACAGACCCTCCGAAGGGTAACCCACCCAGACTCATTTCCCTCTGGACTTTTCTAGCAATTTCTGTTTTTGTTTCTGATTTCCAGCCCCTGTAGTTCTTTTGGGTTTTATGTTCTTTTGAACAACGTGCTGTTCAGAGCCATGTTGACCAAGATTTTGTCAAAGGTCACTTATCCGCACAACACATGGTGAATGGAACTCAAAGGTGATGTAAAGCAATTGAGAGTTAAGAATCTAAAACCTTGTAATTATTTGCTTCCCTGAATACCACAACGCTGAAAAAAAATATTTATTTTAGTTACATAATGAAATGCAATATCTTGTAAAAAAAGTGTAAATGTTTCTATGGTGAAAATACAGTGTCATAATATATAATTACTGGTAATGTACCCTTCCTATCAAACATAACAACATGCCTGGACAAACTGGATGTTGATAACCTCACAATATTTTTGCTTTATGACAATGAGTGCCACATACATCGTGACCAAGGTTGGCAGGCTTCCAATCACCTGCTGATATTAGTTCATCCTCCACAGCTGCCAGTTTTACAAAGAGTTGATCCTGCTGCCAGTTTCAACTGGAGATTGTGCTTTTTGAAGCCAATTTAGAAATAGAGCAAATCTTCAATGACGTTACCTCGGAGTGGGAGCAACGTGCTTATGGAAACAGCACCAATCAAGGGTAATATAAATACCAAGTTCAGCCATAGCTTTCTGGTACCAATTGTGATCGGTGGGCTTGAGGCCATTGTAGCCGTTTCTTAAGCTGTTTCTTGCATTATGCTGAGTAACAGGAGGTATTTGTAAATAAATATGCAGTTTAGACGGCTAATACAAAAACATATTTTCCATGTAAAATGGCATGTGGGTGGAAATACAAATGTACCAATTTAATCCTATGGTTCAAGTGGGATGTTAAATTGTAAAATTAACTTCTGAGTTTTTGTTAGTTTTTACATTTAGACTAAAAATAGAAAATTCGCCTTTCTTGGAAGCTCATAAATGTATATCAAAATCAAAATGGTAATTTTTATTTGGTAAATAATTTGATACCATACTTACAGATAGGTGTTATAAGACCTAGAGGACTATTTACAATCAGGGAATTGTTTTGTAAAGTAAAAAAATGGTTAAGAGCTGCTTCATGTTATAATTGGACTGTTGACTTTATTTTGTGCTTTTTTCTGTACTATTTTGTAAACAGCTTTAAAATGTTGATTCATTGAAATCTGTTAGTGGCGATGGTGACTAGTTCCGACAAAGTGGGGATTTCCAATAGTTGCTGTCACTAAATTTAAGATTCTACAAACAGGACAATTCTATTGATGGATCATAGTATGAGTCTCTGCTGCTTGCAGGAACTCCCATCAGTGTATATCTAGAATTCAGCAGCAAACTGCCAGCAACTCTCTAGCCATTAATCGTCTGTACAGCATGAGCAATGGACACCCAAATTTTGTGTAAAACGTCTGACAGTGTAGCCTAATAAAGTGTCCTTTCTCAGCCAAGAGTTGCATTTTCATGTTTATGAAATGTGATGTTGAAAACCAGACTCATTTGTTAATTATAATATATACACATTAACTGGATGCTTTCTGAATAACCAACTGTTGACAATTATTCAGCAGTATTACTGGAACCAAGCTCAAACTGAGCTCAGTGTGGACATTATCCCACATCAAATACACTGCGATTCTTGCTTGATGATATCTGTTATGACACCTGCCATCAGCAAACAGAAATGCTACATGCAAGTGATTTTAAAACAGTAATCTCATCTCAGGGTTCAGTTGAGAGTTATAATTATCATTAAATCATGTCCAACTATCTATTAATTCCTATTATGCAAAAAACTCCAACATTAATATTGGGTTAAACATTCAATTTATTTCATTAAAGTGGAAAAATAATATTAAATGCTTTGTCTTGTGATAAGCATATTTTATATTCATACGTTCCTCAGTGAAATGTAAATGATTGTGGTGTGAAGTTAGCCTTTAGTAGAATGGCGATAGTGAATTAACAACATGCTTTGTACCCCATTTGATCTTTTTGACAGATCTCTGTAAAATTAAATGTGTCAAACAAGCTGCGAAGTCACTGTTACCTGATATGTACCGAACACTAATTACAACCAAGACCTCAATTTATGGCTCTTTGTTCATTTTTCAGGTATTTAACTATTCAAAGCTACCTCATGAGTAAACATTCATTGATGCATGAGATTCTTTGAAAAGCAAAAATACCCACACCAATCTCTAATATCCCAAATGGCAATGTGACAAGGAGCATAAATTCCAACTGTAAATTCCACCTGAAGGCAGGTGCATATTTCAGTTCATGGATTCAATTTTAAACATTCAAACACAACTTTGTCTGTCCATCCTGTTTAACCATGGGAGCAACTTCAATAGGAACTCAATGATGTCAGTGAGACAGCACTATGCCTTCCAATGAGGTTTGAATCATTTTTAGGGACAGCAATTTAAATTAAAAGTCAGGAGTGGTGAGAAGATCTTGACTAGGGGAGGGTGTTCTGGGTGGCCTGGTGACTGGTAAACCACATGATGATAGTAAGCTGTAAGGGGCTTTTGCATGCACAAGGGTCAGTAGTATTTATGAAGTCTATTTATAAAGGCAGAGTTCAAGAGCACATTATATAAGATACTAGTTAAACCTCAGTTGGAACATTGTGTACAGCTCTGGCCACCATATTTGGAAAGATGTGAAAACATTGGAGAGAGTGCAAGACTTTTGTGAGAATGGTTCTGGGCTGAGGTACATCACCTATCAGGAAAGATTGATTAGAATTGTTTTCCTGGGAGAGAATAAGACTGGGAGAAAATTTGGTAAACACTTTTCAAAGTCATGAAGCTGAAAATGTGTTGCTGGAAAAGTGCAACAGGTCAGGCAGCATCCAAGGAGCAGGAGAATCGACGTTTCGGGCATGAGCCCTTCTTCAGGAATGAAGGACCTGGACAGAGTGGATGGGGAGAAACTGTTCCCATTTGTAAACAGTTCAAGAACAAGATTTTAAATGTTTCGCAAAGGAAGCAAATGTGAAGTGAGAAAACAGCAAATAGTTAGAGTGTGGAACATACTGCCTGATGGAGGCAAGTTCAGCTGAGGCATTCAAGAGAGCAATGGATGATTGTTTAAATAAGACCAATGTTCAGCGTTCTCAGGAAAAGCAGAAGATTGGCACTGTTAGCACGCTCCAACAGCCAGTTCCCATGCAATGGGCTGAATAGCCTCATTCTGAGCTGCAACAACTCTGAAAATAAACTGCTTCAGTGGAACCCCTGATCTGGCTGGGTGCGTTTATTCAGTTAGCAGCTGAACTACACAAACTAGGATGGTCTGAGATTTAAGCCTCGATACATGACGAGTTAGCTGATTTTTGCTGAAGTAATGAACAGTCACCTCAGGCGACTCTCTGTGTGGAGTTTGCACATACTCCCTGTGTCTGCGTGGGTTTCCTCCGGGTGCTCCGGTTTCCTTCCACAGTCCAAAAATGTGCAGATTAGGTGAATTGGCCATGCTAAATTGCCCATAGTATTAGGTGAAGGGGTAAATCTAGGGGAATGGGTCTGGGTGGGTTGCGCTTCGGCGAAAGGTGTGGACTTGTTGGGCCGAAGGGCCTGTTTCCACACCGTAAGTAATCTAAGCAATCTAATCTAAGGTGCTCAGAACAAAGACAGAAGAGAACAACTTGCATTTAAAGAGTATCATTCATGACCTTCAGATGTCCCAGGTCAGTTCCCAAGTACATGGGTTCACTGATATCCTTTAGGGTAGAACCTGCCGTCCTTCCTCAATCTGACATAGAGGTGATTAAAGCAGTGTGGTTGCTCCTTTCCTGTTGCTGAGTCAAAAGCTTGGAAACCCCATAATGCCAATCTGGGTGTACCTCATCTACTGGACTGTTAGGGTTCAAGAAGGCAGGTTCCCACGACTTTCTCAAAGGCAGTTAAAAATGGACTATAAATGCTGACCCATTCCACATCCAATAAATGAAGGAAAAATGGTGAAAGTGCTACAGTGGTTAAAGGTGCTGTTGAAGGATCCTCAGCAGGTTGTTGCAGGGCATCTTGTAGATGGCACACTCTGCTGCCAGTTTGCATCAGTGATGCAGAGAGTGGGTGTTGAAGCTCGTGGATACGTGCCAATCGAGAGAGCTGCTTTGTCCTGGATGGTATCAAGCTCCTTGAGTATTGTTGGAGTCTTATCGCACTTAATCAGGTAAGTGGAGAGTATTCCATTACATAGTCCTCACTTGTGCCTTGTAAATTCCGGTCAGTCTTTGGAGAATTAGATTGCTGTAGAATTCCCAGCCACTGTCTTACCCTCACAGTGCCAACATTATGTACATGGCCGTCTAAAATTCCAGTAAATGGTAACTCCCTGAAAGTTTAGATGGTGGATTCAATGACAGAAATACCATTGAATTTCAAGAGTAAATAATTAAATTCTCTCTGGTTGGAGAGAATTGGCACAAGTACTTAACAACTCAATCTATATTTTGTCAAGATTTCGCTGTATCTGAACAAGGTTTGCTTAATATTTGAGGGTTTGCGAATTCAATCAGCAAATATTCCCACTTCTGAGATTAAGGCAAGAGGGAAAAATCATTGATGAAGCTGCTGAAGACCCAGAACATTTAACATTTTCTACAGCTAATGTATTAGAAATCGTATTGTCGTTTCAGCTGTTAGAAAGATACATCAAATGGTTAATTTAGAGGCGTAGATGGGCTGTATTGAAAACAGGCAGAAAGCATTTTGCCTCATAATACAGCTGGCACGTGAAGCATGATTGCCATCTAGTGTAAAAAACGAGTATTACAAATTATTGCAAAGTAAATTAGTAACAGCAAAACAGTTTGCTCCTGAAAATCTTTCAGCTTTACAACCCGACTGTTCAGAATTTTTCAACAACTCTGAAGTGTGGCATTCTATAAGTTCCAGGTAAAAATGCATCCCAAACTCTAAAAAAAGGCAGCTAAAACCAAGAAGGTGGTTTTAATCTGATCAGACTAGCGAAAATCAGATTGGTTACATGGAGTCCCTGGCAATGTCCCAACTCAATTCCAGGACCTTCATGCTTACCTTGATTTACTGAGCAGAGTTGGCGTTTTGGGGTATTATGTAAGAGGGGTGCAGGTAGGATCTGGTGATATAGCCATTATTCTAATTCAGATTGATATGGGAAAGCTGCTACACCATTCCCATCAGATGAACGACAGCTGGAAAAGGATGGAAGCAAAAAAAAAAATTTGAAGTGATAATTTTAAATGTTTCACTTAGTTCTGAGGAGCCAAGAGGAGCAGCGGTGTTTAATACGTGCATTGTGAAGGTTCAAAATTCCTTGAAAGGTCTCGTCTTTGAGCTGTTGCGGAAAATGAGTGATAGTAAATCCAGTGACTGGCCTCTTTCTTTCCTGCCATCTTGTCATTTCTCTAGGACACTGCTTTTTCTTTCCACTGACCCTTCCCCTCCAGACTCTGACCCTGTCACCTTGAGGTCTCACTGTCAGATGTCTTTGTATCACAGACCTGTGTGACTTGTTGTCAATAGCAGGCTTGCTAATCAGTATGCTTTTGGGGATGTGGCCATTGTGCATTCAGCTCAGGTGATGCAGCCAATGGAATTGTGGTTGATTTGAGAGAGATATCAGGCTGGGGGACCCAGCACACAGGTATACTTCCACACTTGGCACATTGTCCTGCCAGGGGATGCCTAGTGTTGTTCTGAGGCAGGGTAGGTAGACACTGTTTAACCTTTTTGTTTGGATAAGTGGTCCATACTTCATTGCTGCAAAAGTGGGTCTTTTGCAGCCTGACATACACTGAACTTTGTATTTTCAGTCTACTGTTAATCCACACTTGACCCATCAATTCTGACATATCAGCTGCAGACTTGCGGTTCCTAGTGCTCATTTAGCTGTCAAGGTTCGTGTTACCGGTAAGGTTGATCTGAGATATGAGAGGTTATCATCCACATCCAGAGTGAGGTGGTGGATACTGATGGAAGGTGGGGTGGCCATATCCAGGTCCATAACCTGATCTTCCTGAGCTGATCATCAGACCAATCTCCAGACTGGCCTAGGGGAACTGATCTACAAGCTATTACTGAAGAACTTCACTGTGGGACGCCAGGACAGCTTCATCAGCAAACAGTAAATATCATGAACTAGGACGTTATGCATTTTGCACTTTGATGGCACAGCCGCCATCATTTGATTTGCAAAATCTTGCAATAGCAGCATGGAAAAAAAAATGCCAAAATGTACTAAAGACTCAGCCTTGTTTTATCGCGGTGCTGGTCTTGAAAACCTCTGCTGTAACTGATGGAATAGCGCATTTTCTCATGAAACAAAGAAATGATGTCCAGGAAGCCAGGGGCAACCATTTAAAGAATCTGTCTCTGCTGACAAGATTGAAGGCCTTGATAAGGCTTATAAATTAATGTAGAGTGGTCAGCCCTGTGGATAGTATTCCTGCTGTATGACTATAAGACAGAGGAACAGAAGTAGGCCATTTGGCCCATTGAATCTGCTTCACCATTCGGTGAGATCATGGCTGATCTGATAACCCTCAACTTTACTTTCTTGCCTTTTCCCCACAATCCTAGATTCTCCTATTGATTAAAAATCTGTCTTTCTCAGCCCGGAATATACTTAATGACTCAGCCTCTCCAGCCATCCATGGGAAAGAGTTCCAAAGAAACTAAAACCTTGTCTTTCTTCCTAGTGTACACAATATAGAAATACAAATCAAAACTGTACACAGTTCAGTTTGCTTTGTTGTTATCTATTTATATGTCTGGTGGTCACATTATCATCACATTAGATCATGAAACATCAGCACAACAAAGATTCTTCCTTTTGTGGGTGAGACCAGGATTCACTTTTTAATGACCGAAATGTGGAGAATTTTATGCTCTCTGAGGGCTGGATGACTTTGGAACTCTCTGCCTCAGAAGACACTGGAGGATGTGGGTCATTAAATATTTTTAAAGTGGAGATAGGTAGACCCTTTTCGGAAAGGGTTTCAATGGTATGTGGAATTTGAAACACCAAATGATCAACCATGATCTAATCAAATGGTGGAGCAGGTTTAAGAGGCCAATCCTGATGAAGGGCTTATGCCCGAAACGCGATTCTCCTACTCCTCGGATGCTGCCTGACCAGCTGTGCTTTTTCAGCACCACACTCTCAACTTAAGAGACCAATGGCCTATTTCAGTTCCTAATTCATACGTTGAGGTCAACTGCGCTAAAGCCCTAGACTGGCAAACTGAAGAGCTTCGATGCAGTTTTTTTGGGTGCCACAATCCAAAGCCTTCAGTTATGAGTTTGAAATCAGGCTATGCTGGTGTTTCATCAAACAAAATCTACAACACGGGAATAGGCCCTCCATCCCACCAAGCCTACACCGATTCCTAAGTTTTATTTAGACCTGCCACTTAGTGCGCCCATGCGTGGTTTCTATCCCTTTGCTCGCCTCTCATTCATGTGTCCATCCATATATGCTATAAATGTTGCTAACGTACTTGCTTCCACCACCTTCACTAACAGTGTGTTCCAGGCACCCACCACCCTCTGGGTGAAAATCTTCCCTACATTTCCTCACTAAACTTTGCTCCTCTCTCACCTTGAACTTGTACCCTCTTTTAGTTGACCTTTCCATCCTGGGAAAAAAGCCTCTGATTATCCAACCAATCTGTGCCTCTCTATTAGGTCACCCATCAGCGTCCATCTCTCCAGTGAAAACAACATGCGTGTGCATTAAAAACCAATGTTAGAAGATTGATCAACTGAACCATTGCGTCACTAGAAAACTATAGGATGTTGTGCTGCTGAAAAACATTGTTGAGGAAGCGTTTAAACATGACTTAATTCAAATCATTTGAGTTACCAATTTTAAATCTGTGCTCTGTATGTTTCTCAATAAAAAGGTACAATTTCAAAAGAGGAACAAAGAACGAATGGTAGACATTATAAGAAATGAATGGTGGGAAAACCTTGAGTCATGTCTCCAGTTTGGAAGGATTTGACAACTAAGCTGCTTAAGTAAATACTAAATGATATCAGTTACAGTCCAGGACTAATTTAAAGGAAACATTGGAATTTGGAATAATGTCTGAGGATTTGTATAATTTCACTTATTAATGAGATATAAAGATACCTTTTGCAATTTGGGCCGATCAGCTTCATGCAGCAGGGCAATCTTTTTGGAAGAGATTAATCAATCTGGACAATTATGGAATAAGGGTAAATCAACATTATATCAAGGAAGTAAATTGGTCCGAAAGCATTAAACCATATTTTTGTGGTGTCAGGACAAGGAGAAATCCTAATGTGAGCCTACACCAAAGGTTTAGGCTATTGTCACCCCCAACAACCTGACCTACAACCCTCCACCTCACCACATTCCATAAATTACCTTTCAAACTCTGGACAATCTGACCCTTGAAGACTACCTACCGGTCAGTGCGTTGTATCTAGATGCCTGTTTTGTGCAGGCAACTCGCCATTGGCAGGTTAAAATGGACTGGGCTTTCCACTGCAGTTCCCAGTAGGCAACCAACGGTTCCTACTTCCAAGAGTTGAAGTGTTTCTTCCAATAGATCAATTAAATCCTGCGGACTCTGAGGAATGCAATCCTGACGCTTTCAGAAGGTGTTCTCTATCCAAATTGCCCCCAAGGTCAGTGGTGAAAGCACAATTTTGGATGCACTACATCCTGGAAGCTCAATTTCAAGAGGACATATTGCAATTGTTTACAATGAGGCCTTACTACAGAGAGCACTTGGTCATATAGAACCGTTCTCAGATATTTTCAGGGACGTTGACATTAGATTTAGCTGCTACCTTCATCAACCTGTTTGGTGCCCATTACCTTCATTCCTCCAACTTTAAACTCAATTACCTGTATTAAAGACACCCATGGTTTTGGTTGGTCCTTCTATCTCTGTAGCGTTCTTAAGCAATATAATTTTATTCAACACTCTCCATCCCCTCATTCCTTTGTCCCACTTTATCTTCATCCACCTTGGTCCAAAACTCAAGCCCTAACCTCCTCTGCCTACCTTTAAGATGCTCATTAAAATCCACTTCTCTGACCAAGTTTATGGTTAACCCTCAAAATATTTCCATGATTGACTCAGTCTCCATTCTCACTCGCACCTCGATAAAACACCATGGCAAATTTTCTATGTTAAATGCATATGTTGGTGGCACATTTCTCTTTCTTCATATCCAGCTTAGGTGGACATCTCAGGCCATCCCCTGTCATGAAATGGGTTTCTTTTGGCTCCTCATCGGAAAAAGAAACATGTCCTTTTGCTGCACAAAGGTCTCTGCTTCATGCACAAATACTCAGATCGGCTCAAGCACTAATCCTAATTTCCAATCCCCCTCGTATAACCGAGGCATTTCAGTAGGGATTTAGATACCTTTCAATTTTCTTTTGTACTTGTAAATGAATGAGTCCTATAATTGATGGCACAGTCAGTGGCAGGACCTCACAGTGCTCAGACAGCTCGTTCCACCTCAACGCTGGGGCAGCAAATGGTTCCTGTCGCTGAACAAACTCCATTGTAAAAAATAATTCTAGTCACTGACAATAAGCTCAACAGGAAATTTACTACAAGCCTCCTGCGTTGATTGATTGATTGCAGTGGATGGCCTTTGTTGTACTGTGAGGAAATGGAAGAAGTTGTGCTCCAAGGGCAAATTTCCACTTCATTTCTAACAGATGCAAAGAAATTACACCCAATCACCCTGATGCAGTCTTATTTAAGTGCCCATCAGAATTAACATGAAAAACTCCAGTTGATTTTCTTTTATGGGAATGGTATGTTTATTTTTCGTTAAATGAGTAGCGAGTCTCTTTCGAGTGACAAAAACATTAATAGTGTTAAATGATCAAATTTTGACTCAGTGTTGCACGAGACATGGGGGAGGACAGTGAAGTGAATCCCTGCATAGCTTCTACATTGACAATATTTGTAAATCGTTGAATAACTGGAAAATATTATTTTTAAGGTAAGTAACATAAGAGCAGTTTGCCAAGAGTTAATAGGAGGTTGATAATAGTGTAAATTGTGACAGTTTAGAGGTGTCATTTCCAGAGGATGCTGTTGCAGGTGGCTTCTCGGCGACTTTGGCTGTGGTACAGATGGCAATTGGCCTGGATTGTTTTGCGTTTTTCTTTCTCTCCAGGAATGCATGCACAGATGCAGTGGACTCAGATATTCTCTGTGAAGATGGATGGAGTGCCATGTGCACCGGCTTCCTTTCACGGTCACCTACTTCCATAAATGCTGTAAATTGGGAATCCATTATGAGCACCAAATGGCTGCACATTAACTCCAGGAACCCTCTGCTGTGAATGAAGCACAAAGAGATGTTGCATCTGTTCAGGGCTTTAGCTATACTGTGCCGTCGAGAAAGTGGGAGTTTTGACTCTGTTTATTTACTCTTCTCCCGCACCAGTTTGCTTTCTTTCTTCTGTGAAGAAGTTGACCTACATTAAGAATGATTTCAGGGAGGTCATCTGATCTCTGGTACCTGCCCAACACTCAGTTTCCAGTGGGAACCTTTAGATGCAGCAGTAAGGATGGAAACTGGGCTAGTTTGTGCAGATGTGATGCCTCTGCTGGTTATAAAGTTTCAGGGTTTGTAAGTGAGGCCCTTTTAATCTGGGAAATGTTTAGTTTGAATTCTGCAGTTTCTACCTGTTTTGTCACAAATGTGCCATCATTTTACTTACTAGTGCTGATGCTATTTAGGTACAAGTCTGGCTTCGGATAGCAATGTATGCAATGCCAGTTGCTAGTGATATATGTCAGTGAGCAGTTAGTAGTCCTGTACAACCTGGGTTTAATTACAAGGCCAATCCTAAGGCGTGATCACCAAGTGAGTCCTCCTACATCTTTAAAAGTTCCTTTGCTGCTATTGAAACGTATATTATAAATTTTGACTAATAAAGAAGGTTTAGAAAATGGTGAAAATTAGACTGTCTTATTTCATAGTATTAACTCTATTAGAAATACGTAGTGCATTTTCTTTTATGTAAATGTTAGTTTAAATCTTAAGGGCTCAGCAAAAATGTAACTACATAGATATTTCTGAATTTGTTCAGCAGCATGATATATTGCTATGTCTTTATTTTGATTTATGCTTCAGTGTCACTCCATGATTCAACTGAAATTATTCGTGATTGCTATTAGTAGACCTCACATGGTGTTGTTCACAGGTATTTTGAACGATGTAGAGTGGCTTATTTGTCATCAAAATTGTGCATTATCTCTTGAGAGCATTGTTTTTTTTTATTCATTCGTGGCTAGGTCAACATTTACTGTCAATCCAAAATTGGCCAGAGGGCAGTTAAGGGTCAACTACATTATTGGGGGTCTGGAGTCACATGTAGGCTATACCAGGTAAGGCTGACAGTTTCCTTAGTGAACCAGATGGGTTTTTCCCAACAAATGACGATAGATTCATAGCCACTATTAATTCCAGGTATTTATTGAATTCAAACTTCGCCATCTACAATGGCAGGGTTTGAACCTGGGTCCCCAGAATATTTCCTGGATCCCTATTAACAGTCTTGTGATAACGCCATTAAGCCATTGCCTCCCAATCTATTATATTAGATTCCCTACAGTGTGGAAACAGGCCCTTCGGCCCAACCAGTCCACATCGACCCTCCGAAGAGTACCCTACCCAGGCCCATTTCCCTCTGACTAATGCACCTAACACTATGAACAATTTAGCATGGCCAATTCACCTGACCTGCATATTCTTGGACTGTGGGAAGAAACCAGAGCACCCGGAGGAAACCCACGCAGACACGGAGAGAATGTGCAAACTCCACACAGGCAGTCGCCCAAGGGTGGAATCGAACCTGGGACCCTGCAGTGCTAACCACTGAGCCACCATGCCTCCCATTAGCAATGAGTCTTCCAGATTATTAACTAGACGGATTTGTTTTAGCTTCAAACTATATATATTGCTGGGGGGAGATTTGGAAAAACGTTTTTGCAATATAATTGTTGACATATTAAAAGAAACAATGAGAAATGAATCAATTAAGAAGATTTAAGCAAGATCTGAGACAACGTCCAGCATAAATAAAGTTGGGCCAGAAAGTGAAGTGGAGGAATAATTTTAATCCTTTTGGATGATAGTGGTGTATTTTTTCAGCCCCCTCAGATGCTCAAGCATGCCCACACACAGCAAGACCTGAACAACACTCAGGGTTAGTTGATGAGTGAAAGTAACAATCATACAGCACAAATGCTAGGCAATGGCCATTTCCAACAACAGAGAATCTAACCATTTCCACTTGACATTCAATAGCATTACCATTGCAGAATGGGCTACTATCAATATCCTGGGAGTTACCATTTTCCAGAAACTTAACTGGGCCAGTTACATCAATACAGTGTACACAACAACAAATCAGAGGCTGGGAATTTTGTCATGAGTAACTTATCTCCTGACCCCTCAAAGCCAGGCATAAGTGAGGACTGTGATGGAATAATCTCTGTGGTGTGAGCAATCTGAGTTGAAGACTCTCATTCTGTTGCTGACAATGAGGGCTGAATGTGGCTTAAACTGGAGGATCTTTACTGTCTTAGATTTCCTTCTTAGAGGAGATCTGTGAGCTTGTTGAAACAAGCACTTCTTCAGTTGCAACTTCTGGAGGACATGAAGCTCATGTATTTCCTTCATGGAGGATGGCTGTCCTGTTGCAACAAGTAATTCTTTTTCGCATCATGAGGTAATTTCCCTTTTGTTGTATCCGACATCTCTGGACATACAAAGAGAAAACAAAGTTTCGAAGTGGTAGGCATGTCCATAAATCCTTCACAGCAGCAGGACCGATGAAGGAGATAGTTGGGTTAGTTGCCTCTATCAGTCAAGACATTGAATACAAAAGCAAAGAGGTTATGATGGATCTGTATATAATGTTAGTTCGACCACAGCAGGAGTACTGTGTGCATTTCTGGTCGCCACACTGTAGCAATTAGCACAAGGTATAACACGGCTAAGTGATCACAGTCCCAGCACATGGAAACTAACAAACACCTTTTGTTTAAGACAATACTGCAAAAGGAAATAGTTTGCAGTCAATGGTCTGCCCCAAGATGAAGCTGTTCTTTCCAGCTAGACAGTTTCCAAAACAATAATGTCAACACAAACACATATCAGTAACTCAACTGGCCTGACATTGGATAGCAGTAGGTTGTCATGGGCTTGTTTGCCTCATTGGACTAGTTCTTTGTTTTCTTCAAGTCTGTGAGTGACCTTCTGGCCCATATCACAACCATCACTGTTAACTTCCTTATCTGAGGACCCCTCTTGCTGCTGCATCTCTTCTTCTCCAAAATATCCTCTGTTGTCGAGTGAGGTTGTGAAGGGCTCAGCACACCACGATGACATGGGACACTTTTTCTGTTGTAGATTGCAGCATGCCAGGTGTGCAGCTAACTGAATCTCATTTTAAGCAGTCCTATCATCTGCTCAATATTGTCCTTATGAACGATACATATAGCACCAAACCTTTCATTGGGGTAAGTCAGAGGATTCTTCCCTGGTGTCATCAGCCAGACCTTCAGGGGCAGCTATCTCTCATCAACCAGCCTGGTATTTGCCAAGGGCGATTCAAGTTGCACCCACCTGGAAGTGCTCCAGAATGTCTGGTGCCTGATCCATCCCTGGATATCATGACCACTACTGGAGTATTTGACTGTTGTGCTCACATGTGACTTGGACATTAAGAGAGGTGAGCCCTTTCCTTTGGATGATCCAATGGTGAATGATCCAATGGTGGCCTGATATGGTACAGCAAGCCTCAAATTTGATTCTGTTCTGATAACGTTGATACATTCACTAAGTGGTGGATCATTATACTGAGAGTCTTTGCCCCTGTTTCTCCTCTGGGATGAACTGAGATAGAGTGCCTGCCAGCACCATTTCTCTTCCTGGTTTGTATTTCATAGTGAAAGTATAGCTTCAAATCTTTAAGAGAAACCTCTACAGGTTTGCTGGAGATCTACACAGATATTTCTTGCAGAATTAAGAAATGAACTTTGTAGTGAATGAAACCTTTGAAGAGCAGGTGTGCATGCTGGAATGGATAGAGATAGAGGAAGCTGATGTGCTGAAAATTTTGTCAAACATTAAGATTGACAAGTCGCCAGGCCCAGACCAGATTTGTCCTCGGCTGCTTTGGGAAATGAGAAATGCAATTGCTTCACCACTTGCAAAGATCTTTGCATCCTCGCTCTCCACTGGAGTCGTACCTGAGAACTGGATAGAGGCAAATGTAATTCCTCTCTTCAAGAAAGGAAATAGGGAAATCCCTGGCAATTACAGACCAGTAAGTTTCACGTCTGTCATCTGCAAGGTGTTAGAAAGGATTCTGAGAGGTAGGATTTATGACTATCTGGAAGAGCATGGCTTGATTAAATGCAATCAACACGGCTTTGTGAGGGGCAGGTCATGCCTCACAAACCTTATCAAGTTCTTTGAGGATGTGACTAGAAAAGTTGATGAGGTCAAGCTATGGATGTGGTGTATATGGACTTCAGCAAGGCATTTGATAAGGTTCCCCCTGGTAGGCTCATTCAGAAGATCAGGAGGAATGGGATACAGGGGAACTTAGCTGTCTGGATACAGAATTGGCTGGCCAGCAGAAGACAGTGAGTGGTAGTAGAAGGAAAATATTCTGCCTGGAAGTCAGTGGTGAGCGGTGTTCCACAGGGCTCTGGAGTCTTGGCAGTGTGGAGGAACAGCGGGATCTTGGTGTGCAGGTACATAGATCCCTTAAAATGGCCACCCAAGTGGACAGGGTTGTTAAGAAAGCATATGGTGTTTTGGCTTTCATTAACTGGGGGACTGAGTTTAAGAGTCGTGAGATCTTGTTGCAGCTCTATAAAACTTTGGTTAGACCACACTTGGAATACTGCATCCAGTTCTGGTTGCCTTATTATAGGAAAGATGTGGATGCTATGGAGAGGGTTCAGAGGAGGTTTACCAGGATGCTGCCTGGACTGGAGGGCTTATCTTACGAAGAGAGGTTGACTGAGCTCGGACTATTTTCATTGGAGAAAAGGAGGAGGAGAGGGGATCTAATTGTGGTGTACAAGATAATGAGAGGCATAGATAGAGTCGATAGCCAGAGACTACTTCCCAGGGCAGAAATGGCTAACATGAGGGGTCATAGTTTTAAGCTGGTTGGAGGAAAGTATAGAGGGGATGTCAGAGGTGGGTTCTTTACCCAGAGAGTTGTGAGAGCATGGAATGCATTGCCAGCAGCAGTTGTTGAAGCAAGGTCATTGGGGACATTTAAGAGACTACTGGACATGCATATGGTCACAGAAATTTGAGGGTGCATACATGAGGATCAGTGGTCGGCACAACATCGTGGGCTGAAGGGTCTGTTCTGTGCTGTACTGTTCTATGTTCTATGTTATTACTGCTGTGTCCAATGATCACTCTTCAGTATTACATTTCTTCCATAGAGATATGTATGGAATTTCTCACATTTCATACACCATTGCTAAAAGCTCTTTCTCCATAGAACATAGAAAAATACAGCACAGAACAGGCCTTTTGGCCCATGATGTTGTGCCAAGAATTATTCCTAATCTAAAATAAAATAACCTAACCTACACACCTCTCAATTCACTGCTGTCCAAGTGCATGTCCACCAGTCACTTATATGTCCCTAATGACTCTGCTTCCACCACCCTGTTGGCAATGCATTCCATGAATTCACAACTCTCTGTGTAAAGAACCTCCCTCTGACGTCTCCTCTATACCTTCATGTTGGTATATCTGATCTCAGCTGATATAAAGCTTTAGGTACAAAATCTATTGGCTTTCATTCTTTTACAAGAACTGCTACCAGTCCATTTGTAGAAGGAATCACTTGCAGAGAGACACATTTTGTTGTATTATGACAGATTTACCTCCTTGCACACTGCTTAAATGAGTTTATTGAATCTTTTGTCATGTAAGTCTGCCTCACCACACCAAACAACTTCTTTCACCAGTTCTTATAGCTTCACTATGCATTCTGATTTATGTGGAATGTAAAAACTCATGGAATGAATCAGGCCAAGGAAAATTCTTAGCTCTTTCTTGCTCTTCGAACCTTCCACCACAGGGATGGCTTCAGGACCTGGCGTCACTTCATCAGATGTGTATCCATTTCTGAAAGACTGGTGTTCTGACACCTTCACAGTGCATTTTCCCAGTTTTCTTGGATCTCTCCATGGCTTCCTATAAATGGTGGTCATGGTCTTTTCATCGACACCGTAAATCTGGATGTCATCAGTTATACCGACGTCTGTGTGTCTTGTCTACTTTCTGCTTGAACGTGTCCTGTCTCAATTTAAGGCCAAAATGGTGTTATTAAGAGTGAAGATTCCTCATGAACTTCACTTTTCAGTAGCCATTTCTAGCTGCAAGCTTTCGGAAAATGTCTACTCCTACCAATGTTAATGGGAGCTCTTAGGATTGGTACAACGATCCCTCTTTATGACTTGGTTACGACCTTTGGGATCCTGACAAGTTCTTAGACATCCATTTGGCTTTTCTCTTGCCATAATGGAATTTATACAACCTGTAGGGTCTGTGACTCTGGTGATCACCTTTCTTTTCTCCATTAGCAGCAGTTCTCCCTCAAATTTTCCTTTTAGCTCTATTGACACTTCATGTGGGGAGTGAATCCCCAGTTTTATCGCTGTGTCAGTGGGGATTCTATTCAATGATTCTGTAGGGATTCTATATTTAAAATATCCTCAGAAAATTGTGTGGGATGTGGTTATGATATTCATAGACTGGTTGATGTGGTTCTTTCAATCTTCAGCAGCCTGGTGCCTTTATCCTGAGCAAGAAGCAAGCAGCATGGAGTTTAAACAAAAATATCCTGAGACACAGACTTCTCATAACCTAAACTGCAGGCAGGCCTTATGACTGTGACCTTTACTGTAAAAAAGGACCTTGGAAGCTGTAGTGGAATGAAAAACCACTGAAAGAAATGTAACTAATGGATTTACAAAATTGGTTTTGGGCATGGATACCAAAACTTTTCAAGAGTTGACTGATTTAGTTAAGCAATATTGCCACCCCAAACCGCCACTAATTCTGACATGCTATCGCTTTTACTTGGCAATTCAAGAACCAGTGGAATCTGTGTTGGGATTTTTGATGCGGTCGCAAGTAGATAGGGTGGTAAAGAAAGCATATGGCAAGCTTGCCTTTATTGGTCAGCGCATTGAGTACAAGAGTCAGGATGTCATGTTGCAGCTTTATAAGACTTTGGTTAGGCTACATTTAAAGTATTACTTTCAATGGTTTTAGTATCTGGTGCCTCCAGGAAAGCTTGACTCCCAATAACCAAAAAAGCTGCAGGTCCACAAGCTGTCAGGAGAATTACTCATTGCTTTTCATCTGCACCAATGTCTAAGGTTTTGGGCATGATTAGATTTTCTGAAGAAATCTGAGTGTTAAAAATATCTGATTGCTGCTATATCTTGCTTTTAGGAGCCTAACATAATGTGAGCATAAACTGCAGTATGAATTTTCACATATTTTTAAATTTAGTAGAATGCATAATTTCTTCAACCAGATCTTGTTTGTTTCTAAACCGGAGTAATTCTGCAAGCAAAGGCACTGACTTGCTTCTTTTAGGCAAATCACTTCAAATTGTCTTCAAGAAAATAAACCTTCTTCTTTATCTATTTACAGGATGTGGGCAACATCATTGACTGGGCTAGTATGAGTTGCCCATCCCTAACTGCCCTTCAGGAGGTGGTGGGAGAGTTGCCTTATTGAACTATTGTCTTGGCTGTTAAGGTGTCAACCTTAAAAGGTAGCTGAGGAATCCTCAAAAACTTCCTTTGAAAAGATTGAAAGATTAATCAAACATTTTAGAAGTTTATTTTTGTACATTTGCTAAAGTCACTGTGGCAGAACATAAGCAATTCCAGGAACTTCCTGGTGAAACAGATTCACCATGATCACACTCATCGGTGAGTCTCAGCAATTAATTATTTTTAGCCTGAAGCTTTTCCAAAGCTAATTGAGACAAAAGGTGATATCTGATGAACCAGCCTTCAGCCAATTTTACCAGTGATCTGATTGGTTGACACTGAGAGTCTAAATGCTAATCATGGAAATTCTAACAAATTGCGAGTCACTTTGACAATTTGCTTAGTTTATCCTGTTCGCTTCTACAGTCTCGGGAATATGTATTACTTGTCTTTCACTAACATTGCTTCATTTCTTCATTCTGAAATCTTACGGTTCATATTAACAAATCCAACTTGGTGTCACCTAAACACAACTCCTCTTTAAGTTAGTTTCTTCAACTTGGTACCTTCACAACAAAAGACTCTGTCCCCTAACCTGTTGTTATTTGTCAAGCTGGTGTTCTTTTTCTGAACACTGCCTCCTGCTGGCCAATTTGGCTGGTGGTGAGAAGGGCTCTGCCTGTGAGATCCTTTATGCACGCCTGGACTCTCAGCCGCACCGCACGCTGCCCTCGAAGCGGCTGGGTGGAAGATCGAGATTGTCACAGACCTCCTTCTGGAATGTGCCTACGCAAAGGAAGTCTGGACACGAATGCAGTGGTGTTTGTTGAGGTTCGTCCCGAGCAGCGCCGTGATGCGGGACTCCGTGCTCTACGGCCTGTTCCCTGGGACGCACACCATGATGAACATCAACTGTGTCTGGAGGATCATCAACTCGGTGAAGGATGCTCTCTGGGCGGTCCGAAACCTGTTGATTTTCCAGCTGAAGGAGTTGACCCCGACTGAGTGTTGCGGACTGGCACATTCCAAGGTCCAGGACTATGTGTTGAGGGACGCGCTGAAGCTTGGGGCAGCTGCCGCCAAGCCGCGGTGGGGAAAGACCACCGTCTAACATCTGCCTGTCTAAAGAAGAACAGGGGCCCACGCAGTCATTTCGGTTCTGCTGACACCTCAGCTAAAAATGTAATCGTACAGACCTGTAAATAGGAATGATTACTCTGTTTCGGTATGCAAACAAATGGAATGTTTACATATGTATGGCATGTCCAGCTGTACAGACCATTAAAGTATTTTATGAATAGAGTATATTTTTGAAATAAAAAAAAGTTATTTTCTGACCACTGCCTCCTGCTGGCCAACTGTCACGTACAGGATGAGCAGCGGGCTGGTAAGGGAATGTGGAAGCTGAAACACCAAGCTGTTGACCCCAGGGAACATTGAGGAGCTCAAGAGGGATTATGCAGGTTGGAGAACCGTGAAGCCTCTCTTTGAGTCACCAGCGGACTGGTGGGAAACAGTAAAAGGGAACACCAAGAGGTTCTTCATCCTCAAAGGTGTTCAGGAGGCGAGAGGGAGGTGGGGAAAACTGTCCCAGCTCCAGGAAAGTATGCAGAACCTGCTCCTGCTGCAGACGATGGGGGTTGATGTCATGGAGGACCTCAAGGAGGTGAAGGGCCAGCAAGCCTCGCTCTTTGCCTCGGAGGCCTCCAAGATAATATTCCAGTCCAGGCTCCGCTCGGTGGAGCAGGACGAGACGTGCTCACGTTTCTTCTTCCAGAAGGTGCACAAAGAGAGCTCCGTGCTCAGCAGCCTGAAGGAAGAAGTTGCCTCGATAACGTCATCTCAGGCTGACGTCATGAGGATCAGCAAATCCTTCTGTACCAGTCTGTATGACTCGAAGCCAACCGACAGCGCGGCCTCCCAATCATTCCTGTCCTCTATCACGGAGGTCTTAGATGACAGAACACGGGAGAGACTGGACCAACCGCTATCTCTGGATGAGCTGACCAAGGCTCTCGAGTCCTTCGAAAAGAATAAAACTCCCGGAAGCGATAGCTTACCGGTCGAGCTCTATTCTGCTCTGTGGGACTTGATTGGCCAGGACCTGCTGGAGGTGTATGTCAGTATGCTTCGGGCAGGTACCATGAGCAAATCCATGGGAAAGGCATCATCACCCTCATCTACAAGTGGAAGGGGGAGAGGGAGGAAATCAGAAATTGGAGACCAATCTCACTATTCAATACGGATTACAAAATCTTGGCAAAGTTCATCGCCAGCCGGGTCAGGTCTGCTCTGGGATCGGTGATCCATCCTGACCAAACCTGTGCTGTACCGGGCAGGAAGATCACTAAGTCTCGCACTCCTCAGGGATACGATCGCCTATGTGCAGGTCAGAGGGTTGGACACCTGCCTCATCAGCCTGGACCAGGAGAAAGCCTTTGACAGGATATCACACACTTTTATGAGAGATGTTCTCTCCAAAATGGGCTTTGGGGAGGGAATCTACAATTGGATCAGACTGCTCTACACCAACATTGTTAGTGCAGTCTCAATCAATGAGTGGGAATCAGATAGCTTCCCAGTCAGATCTGGAGTAAGGCAGGGCTGCCCTCTCTCTCCTGCCTTGTTTGTGTGCTGCATAGAGCCATTTGCCGAGTCCATCAGGAAGGATGCGAGCCTGAGAGGGGTGACTATTCCTGGCAGCGGAGTCCTACAGGTTAAGGCCTCCCTGTACATGGCTGATGTCACCATTTTCTGCTCGGATCCGCTGTCCGTGCACAGACTCTTGTCTTGATGTACAAAGCTCTGGACAACAGGGGAAAAAACACACCCAATGCCACCCTCACCCTGATGGTCATCTTTGTGTGTGGCTGCATCAAGCTGTGCTTGGACCCCTGGTACGCAAACACAAAGTGTCACTACGTACTGAGGTTCTACCTGGCCCCGGTGTTGCGAAGGATGGGCCTGGCCTCGCTGCCGCGGAACGCTCTGAATAGTTGGACCGTTCCGCATCACCTGTCCTTTGTGGAGAAATTTATGAAGAAAAATACCTTTGACCACAAGTTCATCAGGAAGTGGTCAGCACATAGTGTCCTTGAGACCCTTTGGGAAAAGGAGAGGGTGGATCCTATCGAGCGATTCCCTGGGCAGACTGTCAAAGCCATTTGGCAGAATGCCTCATCGCCAGAACTTTCCAACAAGCACCAAGACATGGCTTGGCTGGTGGTGAGGAGGGCTCTGCCTGTGCGATCCTTTATGCACGCCCGGACTCTCTGCCGCACCACACGCTGCCCTCGAAGCGGCTGTGGAGGGGATGAGACTGTCACATACCTCCTTCTGGAGTGTGCCTACGCAAAGGAAGTCTGGAGAGGAATGCAGTGGTGTTTGTCGAGGTTCGTCCCGAGCAGCTCCATGATGCGGGACTCCGTGCTCTACGGTCTGTTCCCCGGGACGCACACCGAGACGAACATCAGCTGTGCCTGGAGGATAATCAACTCGGTGAAGGACACTCTCTGGGCGGTCCGAAACCTGTTGATCTTCCAGCTGAAGGAGTTGACCCCGACTGAGTGTTGCGGACTGGCACATTCCAAGGTCCAGGACTACGTGTTGAGGGACGCGCTGAAGCTTGGGGCAGCTGCCGCCAAGGCCCAGTGGGGAAAGACCACCGTGTAACGTCAGCCTGACTAAGAACAGGGGGCCCACGCAGTAAGTGGGCTCCGCTGACGCCTCAGGTAAATATATGGATAGTAAACGTACAGACCTGTATATATGAATGATTACTCAATCTCTGTATGCAAAGAAATAGAATGTTTACGTAAGTATGGCATGACCAATTGTACAGATCATCAAAATATTTTTATGAATAAAGTATATTTTTGAAATAAAAAAAGAAGTTTGTTTAAAATAAAATTTCATAACTCAGAAAAGCCACCTGTCCTCCCCTGTCATGACAGTTAATTACTCTTTTTCAGGCTTCCATTGACTAGACTTAGTAATGGTAATAAAAACAGAAATTGCTGGGAAAGCTCAGCAGGTCTGGCAGCATTTGTAGAGAGAAATCGGAGTTAACGTTTCGGGTCCTGTGACCCTTACTCAGCATGGTACTGATGGTAGTACTTGGGCAGGGCTGGGGTGGGAGCCATTGGAGGAGGTCGACGAAAGTTAAGGAATATTAAAGTTGGCATCAGTCATAGAACATAGAACATAGAAAAGTACAGCACAGAACAGGCCCTTAGGCCCATGACATTGTGTCAAGACTTAATCCTAATGTTAAATATAGTAAGTTAACCTACGCACCCCTCAACTCACTGCTATCCCAATGACTTGGCTTCCACCACCTCAGCTGGCAACGCATTCCATGCATTCACAACTCTCTGCATAAAGAACCTACCTCTGATGTCTCCTTTATACCTTCCTCCTAATATCTTCAAACTATGACTTCTCATACCAGTCAATCCTGTCCTAGGGAAAAGTCTCTAGCTATTGACTCTATTTATTCCTCTCGTTATTTTGTACACCTCGATCAGGTCTCCTCTCTTCCTCCTTCTCTCCAGAGAGAAAAGTCCAAGCTTATTCAACCTTTCTTCATAAGGCAAGTCCAGGCAACATCCTGGTAAACCTCCTTAGCACCCTCTCCAAAGCCTCTGTATCTTGCCTATAGTAGGGTGACCAGAACTGGACACAACATTCCAAGTGTGGTCTCACCAGGGACTTGTAGAGCTGCAGCAAACTCAATACCCCTGTTAATGAAAGCCAAAACACATATGCTTTTTAACAACCCTATCCACTTGGGTAGCAACTTTGAGGGAACTATGTACTTGCACACTCAGATCACTCTGTTCCTCCACACTGCCAAGAATCCTGTCTTTAATCTTATATTCAGCATTCGTGTTCGACCTTCCAAAATGCATCTTTGCATTTATCCAGGTTGAACGCCATCTGCCATTTCTCAGCCCAGTCATCTAGCACAATACTGAAAAGATGAGACTTTGACCTTTTAAGTTGCATGTCACATGTTTGGCTGATGTGTCTGCACTATGAAGAATGATATCACTTTATCATTCAGCATTGTCTCTAGACATGTTTTACCAATGTACACATTTTCATTTCCCAATTAAATTTATAATGTAGCTTTAGAGATTTCTCTGAGTGCTCCACATTTGGGAGCTTAATAAGGCTTTTCTTGTATAAATATTATCATGTAAATATTTCACGGAAACATACTTCAAATTGTTGCAAGGTGATGTTAATCTTTAATATATAGGATTTCAAAATCTGGAATTTGAAAATTCAAATTGCGTGTGTATTTGTTTCAAGAGCTATTTCTAAAACATTGTAAAAATCACTGTTTGTTTTATATATACAGAGGAGTCATGCGCTAAGCCATCAGTTTCACATATGAAGATCTTTATCATATCACTGCTGGTCGTGACATACCCTCTACTTATACAAAATTATTGTATTTGCTTTGATTATAACTCGCAACAACAGGATTACATTGCATGAGTGATTGAGACAGAGGGAGTCTGACATATTTGATAATAGCAGGCAAGCTGAATGACTATTGAAGATTTCAAGTTAGTGTCAACAGTCAATGCATTCAATGAAAACAGATTGTCACATAAACTAGATATCAGCATTTCAGCCATCTATATAATTGTATATCAAACATTTTACCTATTCCCCACTCTTGCAGCCTAAGTGCATAAATGAAGAATTTCCATTATGAATGAAACTCTTATGCATTGGGATGGAATACAAATTCAGGAAAGTTATTTTCCTACAGCGTACAAATTTTCTTGCACCACATTGACATCAAGCCACAATACAGCACATTCACCTTTATCCACTATCGTATTTCTCACGAGAATTGTTGCAGGACAGTGACTTACATGAGGCATTCCTTCTTTTGTATTATGTGCACTTAGAACAAATTAATCTTGCAGCACATATAGAGGTCATTCAGCCCACTACGTCAATACTGGATCTTTGATAGATCGATCTGTTATAAAAGGCAGCTAGTACCTGAAAGTGTTAACTGACATCACAAGATAAACTCTGCTCGTCAGAATATAAAGAAATTTCAACCAAGGTTTCTAAGTACTAGTGTGTCAATGTTCCAGTGCTAAGTCCTATGTAGTTAAACAGTATTGTGTTCTCACTGTTAAATTTGGCTTGAGGTCTCACAAGTGATATGTAACTAG
The DNA here is from genome assembly GCF_047496795.1 of Chiloscyllium punctatum. Taxonomy (NCBI): domain Eukaryota; kingdom Metazoa; phylum Chordata; class Chondrichthyes; order Orectolobiformes; family Hemiscylliidae; genus Chiloscyllium; species Chiloscyllium punctatum. The sequence goes on along the minus strand of NC_092746.1, from coordinate 29,970,170 downwards.
CTATTAAGTACAATGTAAAAAAATACTATTTCAGCAAGACTGAAACTCTCTTCTGCAAAAACATCTTTTGGGCATCTGTCTCCATAGGATATCAGAAATTCAGACTAATGATTGGTAGCACTGAATCTACCTAAAGCTTATCAGATGGTACTGGTGAACATGACCACAACATTCATCATAGATACCTTATGCAGTCATCTAATACCGAGGGAATGCTGTTGCATACCAGCAGACACATCACCTGTGAGAGAAGGTAGATTCAGTTTCAGTGGCAAGGAATCCTTGACAACTGGAGATTTCCCTACTACTGCAGTCTTCATCCTCTGTCACAACCATTAGTATCATACGAATACCACCAGCTCTTAGTTTAACTCTTCTCCTCCTTCTTCTTAGCCCTGTTCTTCATGAATAAAACTGTTTTTCATGTAGCTGTCCTGCATCATTCTCATGCCTTAGACCAGACGTAGAGTGTGTTGCTGGAAAAGCACAGCAGGTTAGGCAGCATCCGAGGAACAGGAAAATCGACATTTCGGGCCGGAGCCCTTCATCAGGAAGGCTGAAGGGCTCCGGCCCGAAACGTCGATTCTCCTGCTCCTTGGATGATGCCTCTCCTGCTGTGCTTTTCCAGCAACACGCTGTCAACTCTGATCTCCAGCATCTGCAGACCTCACTGTCTCTTCGACCAGATGTACTCAACCTTGTTTAGCGGTGTTAGAATTTTATATTTTCCAATTTTATATTTTCCAATTTTATATTTTCCTCTCATCTTTCTAAATTCTGGTGAGTATAAGCTCAGTTGAACCAATCTCTCCTTTTTGGATAATCCTGTTATGCCTGGCAACAGGCAAGTCATCCTCTGATGCCCTCTCTCTATGGCAAATATATCCTTTCTAAGGTAGGGAAACAAAAACTGTACATAATACTCTGAGGGTGATCTCACCAATATCCTGTATAACTGCAGTGAGACGTCCCTACTTTTGAACTCGAATCCTTTTGCAAGGAAGGCCAATATCATTTTCCTTCCTAATTGCTTTCTGAACCTGCCTGTCTATTTTCATTGACTGGCAGACAAAGACACCCAAATCTCTCCATGCATCCATATTTCTCAATATATTATCATTTAAATAATAATCTTTCTTGCTGTTTTTCATACTGGTGTATAATTTCACATTTACCCTCATTGTACTGCATCTGTTGTGTGTTGCCCACCCACTCAACTTGTCTAAATCATCCTCCTCACAACTTGAAATCCCACCCAATTGCCAATCATCGGCAAACTTGGAAATGTTGCATTTTGTTCCCTCATGCAGGTCATTCATTTATATTGTAAAGAACTGGGGCCCACCTTCAGACTCTTATGGTATCACACTAGTCATTGCTTGCCACTTGGAAGAAGATCCATTTATTCCCTCTCTCTCTGTTTCCTGTCTGCCAACCAATTCTCAGTTGTTGTCAATGTATTACTCCCAATGTCATCAGCTTATTTTTGCCCATTGACCTCTTACGTGGAACCTTATCAAAGGTCTTCTGAAAATCCAAATACACCACATCCATCAGCTTTCCCTCATCTATTATACAAGTTACATCCTTAAAAAAAACTCTAGAGTGAAGCATAATTGCCTTTCATAAACCCATGCTGGTTTTGTCCAACCCCACAAATGCTTTCCAAATGTTCTGTTATTACAGCTTTTAGAATTGACTCGAGCATTGTACCTACTACTGATGTTAGGCTAACTAGCATGTAATTCATTTTTTTTCCTCCTCCACCTTTAGATAGTGAATTAGTTATGCCACTCTCCTATCTGTGGAATTGCTCCAGTGTCCATATAATTCTGGAAGATAACAACCAATTCATCCAGTCTTTCCAGAGCCCATTCCTTTAGTATTCTGCAATGTAAATGATCAGTCTGTGATGATTTGTCAGCCTTTGAGCCTATTAGTTTTCCTCGCAGTATTTTCTTACTAATATGGATTTCCTTCCTACACATCCTCTCACTAAACCCATGTTTCTCTGGCATTTCTAAGATGTTCTTTGTGCCCTTTTTCTGAACTTAGAATCAAAATGTATGTTCAACTCTTCTGCAATTTCTTTCTTCCCTATTATAATTTCTCTGGCTGCTGACTGTAAGGGACCTGCATTTGTTTTCATTAATCCTTTCCTCCTCACACATTTACAGAAGCTTTCACAGTCAGTTTTTATGTTCCTTGCATTTTTACAACAATTTGCTCTCATACTCTATCTTCTCCTCTTCATTAAAACTTTTTCTCTTTTGCTGAATTCTAAGATGTTCTCAATCCTCAGGCTTGCTCTTTTTTTTTCTATATCTGCTCTTTGGATACCAGCTCTAATTTCTTTTCTAAGCCATGGTGTCCCCACCCAGGTTATGTGGTCTCCATTGTCCAGAGGAATGGCCAGCAGTGAAACAATTACCTTCAATTACCTTCTAACCTCTGCCAGGGTAACTGCCACAATTCATCTCACTCATTCTACTCCCATTACAGCACTAAGCACTCACCAAGGTTCGCACACTACACTGTCACTATTACCTGAAAAATCTTCCCTCACTTGCTCTCTTTGTGCCCTCCAATCATTAATCCTACATCCTGCAGTTGTCTACTCACTTGCTCCATCTATTGACCAGCACCAGCATGAACAGCTGTGCCACCCGCTTTCATCTCACGCTATCCCTCCCTTTATCTCATTCCAGGAGAAAACAACCCATAACAGGGCAGAAAGAGCCAGGACGGGTGGAGGGGTGCCTGACATCAGACTCCAGGAGAGAATCCTGTCCCTCGCAGCAAAGACTGGGACCTCCCCTGAGTTAATGCCAAGACAACTATATCTTACAAACTGAATAAAACTGAACAAACTGAATCATTCTTTATTCCACAGCCACTCTCAATTTAACCCTACTGTCAGTGTTATTCATTGTACACCAATTTGCATTATTGGCAACTATGCCTTCTCTTCCTTGTGTCTTGCAGGTACCAATGAAATGTACACCATCTCTGTAGCGAAACAATCAGTTCTGCCAGAAACTATGTCCTCGATCTCTAGGAAAGACAGTACAGGGAAATCAGAGGAAACATTGCATTGGCTGCATCCTGTACCCCGACCAGCTGAGGTACTGATAGCTCAGGGTGAATGTCATATTTAGAACATTTGGGAGTACAGGCTGGTAAACAACTCACAGCACCAGCTCCACAGCTGGTCGATGCAGAAACACCCCTGACTGCTGAGTCTCGGAAGGGTCTGAGAGACCAGACCCCTGCCAAATGCCAGGCAGGAGAGGATCCTTTGGCATCAGCAATCAAGGACTTCATCCACATACACAGGGAGGAGCAGGAGCAGCTAAATGGGAACCAATGGCTCTTCCTGCCAGAAACTGCAGGAATGTAGCTGCCCCATGAAGACCCAGCTGCCTCAAGCGTTGGCAACTGTCTGGCTGCCTCCATGAACAGGTTGGTGACTGCAAGAAGAGCCAGGCCCAGTTGCCTCAGAGTCTGCAGGAAATGTGCTCAAACCTTTATTCCTTCAACCCAACCATTGGGACTCAGGACCGCAGGCATAGAACTTGGCACTCACTCCAGCTGTCCCTTCCTTACAAGCACATGGGGCAATGCCAGGGGGTTCCGAGGCTCCCACACTGGCCCCACAGATTTTTCATCTCTGGACATTCCAGAAGATGCTAGACCATCCACCTCCAACTGCCCTTCCTCCCCTAAGCCCTGGAAGTTCAAGCTGAGGACTGTCCACTTACCCCTGGCAAGGAGACCCTCAGCTTGTCTAGGATGTGCAGACACAAACATCCCTAGGGCTGTCTGACCAAACCTCCAAGGCCAGCAGGCTCCATCAGTTCAAGCTGCAGAACCTGGGACAGAACCGAGAGAGGGCTCTTTTATGGCACTGTATATAAAGTCTCACATTTGCAGAAATCTTATTGGCTTTGCCAAACTTTGTTTGAGTATCAGTAAAACTGTGCTAGCATGATGTCTAACTTCATGTCCCTAGAGGATGTACTATGGATTGATATCTATGTTGGTTTTGCTGGCACCAATGTCCCATTGGTTCCCTGTGCTCTATGTTCAGAGGTATTGGTGCTGAATGAAATGGGCAGGGAACTCTGCAACACACAGGAAGCCAGTGCACTGAGATAGCCAGGGTTTGCGGAACCCACAGCTCTGTGTCCTTCACGTGGATCCAGGTGTAATGCTCTTGTCCTCTTGGCTTCACCTAGATGGAACTTGCAGCCCTGTCCCTCACAATTTCAGATACTTACTCCATTTGTTTCAAATGTGGTCATAGCCTTTTTCCTTCCCACTGCATAGTTTAATTTCCAGCATGATAGAAGGTCACGGGGAAGGCTCTTTGTGCAGTCGTTACCAACCTCGACCTCTTTGTGTTAGTGGAGCCCAGAACATCCAACGCTCCTTCCTTCCCATGTATCCCATAGACTTCACACCTCCCCTGTTTACATGGGTGGCATGGTGGCTCATTGGTTAGCACTGCTGCCTCACAGCGCCAGAGACCCGGGTTCAATTCCCACCTCAGGCAACTGTCTGTGTGGAGTTTGCACATTCTCCTCCGAGTGCTCTGGTTTCATCCCACTGTCCAAAAATGTGCAGGTCAGGTGAATTGGCCATGTTAAATTGCCGGTAGTGTTAGGTGAAGGGGTAAATGTAGGGGAATGGGTCTGGGTGGGTTGGCTCTTCGGAGGGTCGAAGGGCCTGTTGGGACTTGTGGACTTGTTGGGCCGAAGGGCCTGTTTCCACACTGTAAGTAATGTAATCTAATCTAAAGATTCAGCAGCCCAATTCAGTCCCCAGCCCTTAGCTTATAAGATGACCACACTAGATATGCTCACTAACCTTTCCCCTTTGAAACTGGGTATCCGCACAAACTCCCCTTCCCACATTACAGGGTGACATGGTGGCTCTGTGGTCCCTGATGCCTCACAGTGCCAGGGACCCAGGTTTGATTCCAGCCTCTGGCAATTGTCTGTGTGGAGTTTGCATGTTCTTCCTGTGTCTGTGTGGGTTTCCTCCAGCTGCTTTGGTTTCCTCCCACAGGTTGGGTGAATTGGCCATGCTTCATAACCCATAGTGCTCAGTCATGTGTGGGTTAGGTACATTAGTCAGGGGTAAATGTAGATAATAGTGTACGGGAATGGGTCTGGGTGGGTTGCTCTTTGAATGGTCAGTGTGGACTTGTTGGGCCAAGTGGCCTGTTTCCACTGTAAGGACTCTATGTTTACTCCATTCCTATCTATGCTTTACTGTATCCCTCCCTTTCAAGTACAGTTTACCCCACTTCATGTTTTTATTTGGTGCCCATGAATTAATTCAAATGGAATAAACCCAATGTACTCATCAGGGGAGTCTCTGGTATTGAACAAAAGAAAATCTAGTCTTTTTATCCCAGTTATGGTGGTATTCATGGTGGTATGCCCTGACCATTGTTTTCAGAGTCTGGTGGTACCATTCCACTACCCCATGTGACTACAATAATATGCTGAAGACATTTGCTGTCATGTCCAGGTTATCTATGGCTTCCTGGAATATGTTAGCATAAAGCTTGAGCCCTACTCTGACTCTATATGGATAGACAGACCACGCCATGTGAAGATTTAGAACAAATCACTCACCACTGCTTTGGCAGCAATGATTTTCATTTGAACATCCTGTGAACAATGGTTAGCCACATTCACGTGGTGAGGATATACTGGAAGGCCCTTTTCTGTTTCGGGCAGGGCTCCCATACTAACACTTTCTTGGGCAGTTTCCCAAACACCTGGATGGGAAATCTAAGTACAGGTTTTATTGCAGGTGGGTCAGGTTGTGCCAATATCATTGTGGATCCTGTGGTCAGTAAAATACTGGCTGATGCAGCTGATGTGATTTGGAGATACCGGTGTTGGACTGGGGTGTACAAAGTTATAAATCACACAACACCACGTTATAGTCCAACAGGTTTAATTGGAAGCACTAGCTTTCAGAGCGACGCTCCTTCACCAGGTCGTTGTAGAGTGGCTGTCCGAAAGCTAGTGCTTCCAATTAAATCTGTTGGACTATAACCTGGTGTTGTGTGGTTTTTAATTTGATGCAGCTGAAATATTGTGTTTATTGACATCCCAACCATTGGTATGTCATGAGCTAATTGCAATTTTTCCCTATAATACCTCGGCTGCACCACTCCCTGTCAGTTACTGTCCACACTTCACTTTCAGGTTTGTGAAGAAATCCTTGTTTTCTCATCAGCACCTCAGTTTGAATATAGGAGCATTCCATTTTCTGCCTCAGCTTCATCGTGAGCAGTCTGAGGTAGTGGTTTAATAGTGCGTCAGTTTTGTTGGGCTGCTACCAAGGAAATCCTATTTGCCACATCTTTGGAGTCTTCTAGACTACTGAGAAAGGTTTTAGATATCTGCACCAAAGAGTTTTCTGTTTGCAGTGCAATGTGGGCTTTCACTTGCTGAGCTTGTCGAGACATGGACTATGTGCCTACACAGTCAGGGAAACCATCAGATACTTCCTGCTGCAGCAGTTTAGCCTCCTTGATCTCAAAGGATTTCTCCTGGAGATGCTATTACCTTCAATGTCGCCGGGTCATTATTCAGGAATTGGTCAATCTCCTCCACAGGGGGAGTGGGAAGGACTGCTGCAGTCACAGGTCTTGACATAAAACACTTGGTGAAGAGGAATGGGCACAAACCCTTCTTCAATCCTTTTTGTCAGCACCTTGACACTGACTCGACTGTCTGGTGCTTTTTCTCAGCAGTAGACTTTCGCTGATCCCAGTCTCCCTCAATATCACCTCTCTCTGGAGAAATGTGGTCAGCCTTCCATGTAATTACTGATGCTCACCAATGTCCTCTCACAATTTGTGTGTTACACTGCCTATCTTACCATAAAAAAAACAAGCGTCACAAGTATCTTACCACACTTATCAGTGGAGTGGCCATCTCTGTCCAAAGCTCGGATGACCCTCATGTGAAGTGTGCTCACAACTATACCATATGCTCCAAGTGTAGCAGATATGCCTTGTGTCTATTAGTGATCATTTCCTTAGACTTGTACTCGATCCCTCAATCTAGCCATGTCAAACTGAATTTTGTGGAGCTAATTCAAGACCAGACAGAGTTGGTGGGATAACAGAAAGGCAGCTGAAACTTGGATCTGGAAGTTTTGCCTCAAGTTCCATCTCCATTTGTTTTCAGAGGTATGGGAAATGGGATGCATTGAAAACTCCACACATTGCTGTTTGAAAGATTCGAGCACCATTGTAGAACTGGACATTTTAGAATATCTATGATTTTCATTGATGTGCTCAAGTTTTGGAAAAAATTGAGTTTCTAAATCACACCTGGTAGGATGGAGACATGAACCATGGATCGGAGGAGGAAGAATTTAAAATGTTAATAATAATCAGAATGCTCCCTTTAAAGTTCATCACAAAATGCTGTACCCGGAATTCCATTTATTTTTAATAAAGTGAATTACGGCAGTACTCTGATTGGAAAAGGTGAAAAAGCAATACATTGTGCAGTTTCCAGGTTGGACCTTTGACAACAGGTAAACTACAATGGAAAGGACAACATTAAATAGACTTATTAAGGATAGTCAGCATGTCTTTGTGTGGGGGAGATCTTGCCTCACAAATATGATTGAATTTTTGAGGAAGTGATAAAGGTGATTGATGAGGGTAATGCAGTGGATGTTACCTACATGGACTTTACTGAAGCATTTTCCAAGGTCCCTCATGATGGACTGGTCCAGAAGATTAAGTCATGTGGGATTTGTGGTGAGTTAGTAAGGTGGACACAAAATTGGCTTGGTCATAGAAGGTGGAGGAAGGTTCTGGAGTGGTGTTTTTATGACTGGAAGTCTGTAGGATATAAATCAGTTGGAAGTTGGGAAAATGGCAAGAGAAATGGCAAATGGAGTTTAATCCAGACAACTGTGAAATGATTCAGGACCCTTAGGAGCACTGATATACGGAGAAACCAAGGGGTACAATCCATAGCTCCCTGAAAGTGGCAATACAAATGGATAAGGTGGTAAAGATAGCGTATGGCATGTTTGCCTTCATCAATTGGGGCATTGAGTTGGCAAGTCATGTAACAGCTGTATAAGACTTTAGTTAGGCTACATTTTGAGTATTGTGTGCAAGTCTGGATACCACACTTCAGAAAGTATGTAGAGGCTTTGGAGAGGGTGCAAAAGAAGTTTACCATGATTAGAGTGTCTTAGCTACTTGGATTGTCTTCACGAGAGTATCAGAAGCTGTTGGGTGACTGATAAAAGTATATAAAATTGTGAGGAACGCGTAAGGTGAATAATCAGAGTCTTTCTCCCAGGGTGGAAATGTCAAATACTAGGGGCATAAGTTTAAGTGACAGGGAGAAAGTTTAAAGGAGTGGTGCAAGGTAAGCTTTTCACACAGAGGGTGGTCGGTGCCTGGAACGTGCTGCTAGAGGAGGTGGTAGAAGCAGATATGATAGCAATGTTTCAGAGGCATTTCGACAGACACATATACAGACAGGGAATAAAGATATACAGATCACATACAGGAAGCTAGGATTACTTTTGAATGTTATCATAGTCGATACAAACATGGTGGGCTGAAGGGCCTGTTCCTGTGCTGTGCTGTTCTACGTTCTATTGTGAAAGTGGTATGCATAACATGGAAGGCATGGCCCAGTGTAGCAGTAACATAGCTAATTGTTTAAACTTTTCTCATGATTTTTAAACATTCTTTAACAGTTACTCAGCATCCATTTGGCTGCTGGAAGTGTTAGCATATGACTGAGCTTTTGGATATCTTCCAAACCAGTTAATTCTGTACTGTAGGATTTCTCTAAACACCTGCCCAGGATCATGGAGTTTGTTTATTTTGACAGATTTATAAGCTTCCAAGAGGATAATGGATTTTCAAGTGACTGTTAAACTTTCAAAATTCTTCCAAATGTTTTGAGGCTTGCGAGTTTTATTTTCTATTTATAAAGTGTATTGTGACTAGGTGATGAAGGTTCACAGGCCTCATACACTGACTGCTTTCTCTCCACAGGTTCTGCCTGATCTACTAAGTTTCTCCAGCAATTTCTGTTTTGTAAACCTACTTTGTACTCTGTCTAAGGCCAATATATATTTTCTAAAGTTTGGTGCCCAGATATGCTCTCAATACTCCAAGTGAGGCCTAACCAGGGTTTTGAATAGTAGTATAACTTCTGAGTCCTTATACTCCGGTTCTTTTGGTATAAAGGCTACTATTACACACCTTTGGGGCAGGCGGCACTTGAACCTGGGCCTCTTGGTCCAGGGGTGGGGATGCTATCACTGTGGCACAAGAGCAGTGTGAAAATGAGGAACAATTTGATGGAAGAGCTTTTCATAGTATGAAACCCTGGTGTATATTCAGGTCAAGTCAACAACCAATCAAATTAGTTTTACTTTGGTGTTTTTCTGTTCATCGATTTACATTTCTGAGCCTGCCAGCATTCCATTGGCTTTCTTAATTATTTTCTGTCCTTGTTCATGGCATTTTAAAGATGTATGCACCTGAACTCCCAAATCTCTTTGGGCATCCATGGTATTTAACTTCATACAATCTCAGAAGTACTGTTGCTTTTTTAAAATCTGCCCACCTCAACTTTGGATATTTTCAATAACCCACTTCCACAGCCCTCTGCACTAAACAATTCCATAAATTCACTACTCTCTTTGTCCTAACTGGGCAAACCTTTACTCTGAGATTATGCCCTCTGTTTCTAGACTCTCCCACAAGGGAAAACAATTTCTGCACATCTATCCTGTCAAGCCTCCAAGAATATTGTACGTTTCAATAAAATCAACTCTCATTCTTCTAAACTGCAAAAAGTACTGGCCCAATCCACTCAAACTCTCAACATAAGAAAACCCCTCTATACCCAGAATCAACTTTGTAAACATTTCCGGACTGCCTTCCTTACTTACCATGATATCTTTACTTAGGTAAAGGGGTCAAAATTGTTCAATGAATTCCTGGTATGGTTTAAATAATGCTTTATGTGGTTCTAGTAAAACCATCTGATTTCCTTTTGAAATAAAGACCAATAGTTTATTTGCTTTCCCATTACCTACTGAAGTTGGATAGTAGCTTTTTGTGATTCATGCATGGAAACCCCCAAAATCCCATTGTGCTTAAGCTTTCTGCAGTCTTTCTCTATTTAAAATAATATTTAGCTCCTCCTGCTAAATGCATAACCTCATAATTTCACCAATTATATTCATACTGTCAAGTTTTTGTCAACTCATTCAACCAGTATTTCCTTATAGATTCTTTGTATCATTTTACATGCCTTCCCACTTTTTTTTGTGTTATCTGCAAACTTGGTGACAGTATATTCACTTTCATCATACAAGTCATTAAAAATAATTTTGGCCACAGCACTTATCCCTAATAATGGGTCACCATCCTGAAAATGCCCTCTTTATTCCAACACTCTTTTTCCTATTAGGAAACCAATCCTCTATCCACAGTAATATACTACCTCCAATATCATAGTCTCTTATTTATTAAATAGCTTTGTGTTCAGTACCTTATCAAACACATTTTGAAAATCTAAATATGTTACATCTACTGGTTTCCTTTATCTATCCTGCTTGTTACCACCGTAAAGAACTACAGTCAGTTCTTCTATAACACGACAGTTGCATTTTTGAAAAGTTGCATTATAGAAAAATTGCACTTAAAGTGTTGGCGCTATAATCACATTACAGACAATTCAGGTTTTAAAAGTTTGTTCGGTAGAAACAGCATTCCCAATTCATCAATAGCGTTACAGTGATTTCGCATTGACGAAACGCACATTATAACAGAACAACCTGTATAACAAATTTGTCAGGCATTATTTCCCCTTCACGAAGCCATGTTCACTCTGCTTGGTGACATTAGGTATTGTTAAATACTTTACTTTTGCACGCTGACATTTTCCCAATGACAGATATTAATCTTCTCTGTTCAAACAAGAAGAAGCCTAACTTTTAAATTATTTATTGGTATTTCTTCATACCACTTAACAAATTTAGGCGGTAAACTTTGTCTTGCCTCAGAATTATTCCTTTACAGTTCAGCACAAAACTGCACAAAGTACTCCAACTTGTGAGCTTTGCTAAGATTTTATTAAGATTCACTATTGTATATTGCCCTTGGTAAAATTCTCTTGACAGAAAACCAATTTGCATCAATACATTATTGCCTTTTCCAATTAAAGTTATGATTTTAATGTTTTTCTACACAGGTGCTTGAAACCCAACTCTTTGGTCAATTAAACCAATCGAAAGTATATTTATTTGATTTGTGAATTTAGATGTATTCCCTTAAATGTACAGTTATAAGTATCAATTACTCTATTTTATTTCTTACTGTGTTTTATCAATATGTATATCCAGCATCCTTTGACCCACAGAAATATTTAGATATTATATCTATTTTAGTATTGCCTGCTATTGTGGACACCAGTCCCTCTGGTCCTATTTCCAAATAATTAATGTTACGTTCTGCTTGTTCCCAGTTGTTTATTCCCTCTGGTTATGTATCATGAAAAAAACATGGAGTGCCTCATTGCCGTGCCCTGCCCAGATCATTAGTACGTATTGGAAATAATAGTGGTCTCAAACTGATTGCTGCACACCCTGGCAGTTACCCTGTCCTTAAATATCACACACAGTGGTAACGTCCAGCTGAATAAAGGATAGGATTTGACCCATCAATTCTTATCATTGGCTCGGCATCATTAAATCCCAAATTGCAACAGGACCTAACATGTCTAAAATGAGGAGAAATATTCAGCATAAATACATGGATTATGCTTCTTATCCTGTTGACTGCTGTAATAATAGTTGGTCATCGCAGAATAACAGTTTCGGCCTCGAGTTTGTGAATTTTTTTTTCAGATTAAATGTGTTTACATAAAGAAAAACACATTTTCTGTTAAGTGAGTCTTCGAAGAGTTTGACAGAAGAATAAATAGCAAATCATAAGCATCCATTTGATATCGAATACAAACCAAGGTGCCAATTGTTCTAAGTCAGGATAAAGACAGCTGAATACTTATCCTGTGAATCCACTGTATAGATGATGGCTCACGATGAGTATCTTCTTGCACAAATAACAGTTTTTTATACTTAATTTTCTGCTAAATTGGAAGCTAACTACTTCCCACATTGTTTTCCGAACACCTGCAGCTGCACTGAATCTCTGTGTTCTGTTCCTTTTAGGTAAAACAGCATTGCACTTCCGTCATCTCTTTATTATGCTTATCTCTTCTTTTCATTACACTGCGGAGCTAATGACTCAGACAGAATGGTCAGTCATTAAGTGACAGGCAAATGATACCATTTGCATGCGTGACTAATCGGTCTGAATAAATGAAATCACAGACTTTCATTCTCATCATTCATTTTACAAACATCGGCATAGGCGCACAGCAGGTAGTTTGTTAGAGCCAGCCTTGTAAAACAAATTTGTTGCAGCTGCTTAAGCATGTTAAGTTTGATTTGTAGGTTTAGGGTATTTTTTTCTCTCTTTTAAATTATAAGCTGAGGACTCAGGGAAAGAAGAACAATGCAATTGCGTCTTTGGTTCTTAAATACATCTTTTATATAATGTATTTTTAAATTGTTTCTCGTGATAAGGGACACTGTGTATGATCCTAAGTTATGCAAGATCAACGTGTTTCAATTTTTTTTTAAAAGGAACCAGCATTTTTGGATACATCTTTGTGTTTCATATCTTTGGGACCCGGCTTTGGGTAACAATCTTGCCTCAGTGGGGTCACTCATATCTCTAAATCAGATAGTTGTGAGTTCAAATCTCATCCTGAAACTTGAGCATGTAATCTCCATTGAAACTCCGCTGCAATACTGAGGAATTATTGCCCCTTGGGTGAGATCTGAGATGAAAACATGCAAAAAGCTGAATGTATAATATGCCATGGCACTATTCTAAAGATGCAAAGGAATTCTCCTGACTGGTTAGCGCAGCTGCCTCACAGTGCCAGGGACTCAGGTTTGATTCCACCCTCGGACAACTTTGTAAAGTTTTCACATTCTCCCAGTGCCTGTGTGGGTTTCCTCTGGGTATTCAAGTTTCTTCCCACAATCCAAAGATATGCAGGTTAAGTGGATTGGTCTTGCCAAATGACCTATAGTGTCTAGGGTGGTGCAGGCTAGGTGCATCAGCCATGGGAAATGTAAGGTCACAGGGATGGGGTGGGTCTGGGTGGGATGCTCTTTAGAGGATTGGTGTGGACTCAATGGGCTGAGTGGCCTGTTTCCACACTGTAGGGATTGTATGATTTTTTTTAAGATATGTATCACTCAGCTAACATAGAATCATAGAGTTCAAATGGTAGGGAAAGAGGCCATTTGAACCTTTGAGTTGATGTTGGTTCACTATAAAGCAATCCAGTCAGTTCCATTCCTATTCCCTGTCCAGCAAGCTGGACAGCCAGTATGAAGCAAATTGGTACCAGGAGAAGGGAGTTTTATTCCCATTCTGACAGGCTGGATGCAGGTTCTGCCTCTTATCCATGGTGGAGATCTCATTGTTGTGGGTCACACCTACCTTTAGACTGAGGTCTCAAGAAGGATCTCTTTATTGTTCCCCAGTACAGATTGGCTACTATTTTTCCTCACCTTACATACTGACAATGGTATAAAAATATTTAGTTGCCTGCAAATGGGATGTCCTGAGGTCTTGAAAGGCGATAAATAAATGCATTTCTTTCTTTCTTAATTTCATAGGAGCTATTTCATGTGGAGTACTTAAACTTTATGTACAGATAAACATTGACATTGGAGGAGGTGCAGTGTGGATTAACCAGGATGATGTGAGGATGAGAGAATCAAGTTATGAAGATAGTATGCATAAACATACCTTGTGATGTCTTGACTATGCAAAATTGAGGGGTGATCTGATAAAGTTGTTCAAAATGATAACAAGATTCAATAGAGCAATTACATAAAAACACTTCCTTGGGCAGGGGAATCAAAAACAAGGGAACATAATCTTAAACTTAGAACTGGGTCAGTCAGGATTGAACTAAAGAAGCATTTTCTTTTACCTGGAGTTTAACATTACTCTGGAATTCTGGACAGTTGGAGTTATCATAGCTGGGATAAGTAGCTTTTATAGGGTTAAAGTTGTTGTGGGATATGGAACAAAGGCAGAAGAATGAAGATTAGGTTTAGAGCTGCTGTAGTCAAAGGCGCTGAATGGCTGACTATTTTATAATTTTTTTTATGTTTCTAAACACAGAGAACATAATCAAAATATAATGGTTAAATAGTTAGCAGCTTCTGGATCTCTGGAGTTGGAAGTCAGACCCATTGTCACTGCGGACTGATGGATTGGGATTTTATAGTTGGAATACTAATTCCTGAGGTCAAAGAGAAAATCATTGAATCAGGTTGAAATCAACTGCTATGCAATACTGCAGATTTTTCAATCATTGGAATTACTTAGCGAAATATTGAGTGTCACATCCATTTTTTCAATCCACATTGACAGTGAGCCAGTCTTGGTTCTAAGAATGGAATCATATAAACGTTACCCTCTAGTGTTTTGCACAGTTATTTGGTGGCACTACTGTATTTGCAAACTCTCAGACTGGAAAATAGAAAAAACAAAGTCAAATAATACATTTGTAATAAAATTACGCTATAATATTGGCACACATTTCTTTTGTGCTTATAAGGCCCCTGTTCTATAATATCATTGAAATTCTGCACCTTCTAAATATTTCATTTTTCATTGAATTTGACAAGAAAAATGTGCAAGTACCATCAGTGATACTTTTTCTTTTTTTAAAATATGTTTTTATTAAAAAAGGAAATTGTTTTCTTTTGAATATTACAAATATAAAACCAAACATTTCAAAAAATGTTAAAAAACAAACCCACTAATTACATAAATAATAAGTAATAACTAAGCTAAAAAAGGAAAATCTTAACAATAATAATAATGATAATAACCATAACACAGCTCAGCAAAACAAAGCAATAGCCCTCGATCATTGAACCATAAGTTTATACATATTCTTATGTTCACAGTTCCTCCCCTCTGGATACCAAATCCATTACAAAGAATTGCCATGGCTATATAAAGGCTCTTATTAGTATGGTGGACAAATCTGTACTCAGGTAGTCCAAAAAGGGCGACCACGTCTTATTGAAATTCTCAGTTTTATGGTGCACCATACTCGTCAGAAAGTCCAAGGGGATGTGCTCCATGACTAGCCTATGCCAGCCCTAGGAGATTTTCGGACACCCCACTTATTGGAATGTTCTTTCTGACATAGAATACTAAAAGCCTTTTTTTTTGCATCTAATGAAAGAGAATTAACAAAGCGAAGAAGAAGAGATATTGGATAAACCTCCATCCCCAAGGCCTTCTCTATTTTGCCTACCACAGTGCTCCAGTATGCCCACAGTCTGCGGCAGGACCAAAGACAATGAGTAAGTGTGCCCATGTTCACTTTACATTTAGGACACATTGGAGATGCTCCTGCTTTAAACTTTAGTGAGGCGGTCTGGGGCCAGATGGACTCTATGGAGAATCTTCAATTGCAAGGCATGGGTCCTTTTGCAAATCAAGATCCTACTTGCATTTCCCCAAATATCCTCCCACATTTCAGAAGAGATCTTAACGTCCAACTCCCTCTCCCATACCTTACAGAGCCATTCAGTCTCATCAGAGGGGCCCTCTCCCAGTAGATGATAAACATTGCTAATAGATAATGTACCCTCAGTACTCAACACTTTTTTCTCATGTTGGACGTATAAGAATCAGTTAGAAGTTATGGTCTGTTTTTATATGAAATTTCTAATTTGAAAGAAACAAAAGAGGTCCCTACTAGGCAATTCATATTTCTGAGCCAGCTGGTCAAAGGACATCAAGATTTCCCCTTTGAATAAATCACCCAGGCAATTCCTGGCTCCTCGCTGTCCATAGTTTAAACCCAGAGTCCATCATCCCTGGCTGAAAGCCAGGCGTACCAACAATGGGGGTCAAATATGATGTTTCGGCAGTATTGCCCTCACCCTGACACATTGCCCTCCATGCCTTGACAGTGTTGATGACCACTGGGCTATGGCAGTATTCCTTAACTGTTCTCATTTTGTCTAAGAACAGCAGGCCAATAAGGGGGCATCTTGCCTGAGATGCTTCGATGAGTGAGGGTCCCCCCTAGGCCCAATCATTCACATAAGATAGCAACAGGCTTAACTGATAGTTTTTGATATCTAGGAGGCCCACTCCTCCCAGTCTGTAAGGTAACTGTAATTTAGTCAATTTAATTAGGGGCCACTTGTGATACCACGTAAAAGAACTGAACCAGCCATTCAGTCTTCTAAATATTTGCTTAGTAAAAAGCAGAGCAAGCATTCACATAGGTTACAACAGGCAGGGCAGAATGTTCATTTTAATGAGCGCTAAAAGACCTAACCAAGAGATCGGAAGCACCTCCCATCTACGAAGGTCCTGCATGATTCTGTCGAATAAATGGGTAAAATTGGCTTTAAATAGCCGATCAAAAACATGAATAATAAATATACCTAAGTAGAGAAAGCTGTCCTGCATCAGCTAAAAGGGAACTTTAGAATCAGGCCCTCTCGGAAGGCCACCCATGGGCATGGCATCTGACTTTGCAAAATTGATCATATAACCTGAGACGCCACCAGAAAACTGATGTATTGTATCAGGTGTGACACTGAGACTGTTGGGTTTGTTAAGATGACAAGAACATCATCCGCATACAGTACGATCTTAGTGACTTTGGCCCCACTTCTGCAGCAGTTATATTGGGATCCCGTACATTTTGCCTCCACTAGCGGTTCGATCACCAATATGAAAAGCAATGGTGACAAGGGACAGCCCTGTCGACTGCCCCTACAAATATTAAAATCGCTTGATCGTACATCATTGGGGAGGACTGCGGCAGGAGGATCACTATACAAAACCTCCACCCACCTGATGAAGGTCTCTCCCAGGCCAAACCACTTTGAAATATGAAAACGATATGGCCACTCAACCCTGTCAAATGCCTTTTCTACATCTAAGGAGATCTCCAATCCCTGCATCGATTGCTGTTGACTTACTTGCATCATGTTAAGTAATCTCCTGATATTAACTGTTGCTCTGTGACCTTTTATGAACCCTGTCTGGTCCTCCTTAATGATGGAGGGCAGTACAGTTTCTAGACTTACTGCCAAAACCTAGTGATACTTTTTCAATGTAAAACAGAAGTTCCCTATAGCTGAATTGGGAGTTATTTGAAATCCAAGCCAGCACTTGACTCCTACCATCAAAATTGTTCCCCAACATCCACTCTATGCCAGCTCAGACCTGGATATGTATATCTAAATATACATGGAATTACTTTGCAAAGAAAGGGACTTTATAAAGCCTCAGTGTCTGGGTATTAGAGATGGTTTTGGCCCATTGCACTATCTACACATGCTTTCACGGATTGTAGGCAAACATAGAGAGGCCTTCAGTTATCCTGGGGGTACCACGGGTAAGGTATTTGGAGTGATAGCTCATCTGCTCAACCACAAACTCTTTAATCAATCTCCATCCTCATGTCAGAAAGCCTGCTGGCCAGACTGCCACAGTAATAATGGGATGATTCAATCTATAGCATAAAGCCCTCACAACCTAAGTTCTAAAAGTCAATGACAACAGTCAGTTGAATGGCCTGCATTGTAGTCTACACAGCCTTTCACCTCCCATGTTGAAGTTACCAAAGTTGCAACATGTAGCGACAACAACCTTGAATCAAAATTATCATTGAGTTTTGGCTATGTTAACATTCATTATTGTGGAATTTTACAGAATTCAAAGGTGTTTCATGTTTATAGACTGGTCAATGTTATCTGATTGAAAGATCCATGCTGCTGTTGGAATTGGGGATTGTTCTAAAGATAGTGGAGATACTAAGGCTGACTGAATACTTATATTTAGTATTACCAAGAGATTATTCTGCTAATTTGCAGCAGTCACTTTAACATTAATATAAGCAAGGTCTTGGCAGCTACGTCAAATGGTTTTTTCCAGAAGACTGGAAATGGATTTATTCATTGTAGGCAAATAAATTGTTATCTTTGCACACTTCAATGACAAATGTCTTTTGATGATCATGATGAAAAACTAGTAAACTATGGATGGACGTAGTTGATCCCTTATGATCCATTATCATGAGTGTTAGATCCAGGGAGCTACATTTGCAGAGAGGTAAATATAAGCCTGGCACCAAGTCAAAATAGGAAATTCCAGCAGAATCTCAAAGTGCGGCTGATTGAACTCACTCATTAATTGTCCTGTTTCCTTCCTCAATCTCCAATAATAATTCCCATCATCATTGTTTAGAGAGAGAAGGTGAATGAAAAAAATGGTATTTCAGATATACCATTCCTTCCATCCAACATATCTAGTTTCTTCAACAATTATTCTCCCAGCGATCATATGAAAGCAATATAAAGTATCCAACACAATGCGGCTGAAGTTTCGTGACCTTTGTGTATTCTTACCCCAGCTATTTTAGCTCCTAAGACTTATAGTGTAAAATTACAAACCTGTAGATGGATAATTTATATCCTGTTGTAATTCATTGAGATACTTTCCCTCGTATAAATTCCAAATCAAAGCCACTTCATAGCTCAGATCAACTTCAAGGGCAGAGTGTTGAGATAATTTTGCAATAAAACTGGAATACTGTGTTGATTAGAAGCGAGGGTAGTCAGCAATTGATCTACAAGTCTGCAACAAATGTGCATTTGCATTTTAAGTACAAATCCAATTTCTTACAATTTGCATAGATTGATGATAAATAGCTCTATTCTTTAGGGCAATTTATGAATAACACACTTAAAGGGAAAAAAATGAGAAAACTCATGAACCAAATAGTCATCGCTGTAATAATATCTAAAATCTATGTACTATTTTTCTCATGGTAAACACTGTAACCTATAAATATGTACTTGGTATAATTTTTGTTAGCAAAACCTAGTTTCAAAAAACATGCACTTTGCAAACAAATTTTAACTTGATGACTTGCAGGCAGACATCTAGTGGCATGTATTTAATCTGATAATAGATGCTGGCAGGATAATGAGCATTTAGCCATCTGAAATGGGCACACTGAGTCATGGTGCTGTATACATGAACAGATTTTTAAAACTGTTTTGTTGCCAGGTGTTGAAGAGGTTGTTGGTAATGGTCCAAAAACAGTAACCCTTTATATAAATGGAGAATAGCATTTATCCTAAAGAGATGGTGTCTCTGTTCTATACAAAATACAATAAGGTGACAATATCTTTTAAATATATGAATGACCATTGAAGTGGTTCTTATAAGTATCTAACCATGTGATAATGGAACGTGAGCAACTGCATACCTGATTGAAAGGAGAAGCTTTAATGTTCTTTTGTCATTCTTTGTTGTTAATCTCAGCATAATCCAGACCTGCACTCAACATTTCTGGGTAAATTAGAATTATATTTATCAGGATTCATTGAAGAATAGAAATAATTGTTAGAAAGTTTTCTACTTAATGCTACAGCCTTATTTATTATTCTGTTTCCTTAATAGGGAGGCCTACATTCAATAGGTTGTGCACTGGTGTTGAAGGTTGGTCAATATTTCTAAGGAAGATGGTCCTTAATGAACAGAGTACACATTCAAACATTTGATGAAGGGATATATTTGGCAGTTTTCGACTGCTTATGAGAAATGAATTTCCAATTCCAGTTCTTGGCGTTTGCAAAGTAACAACACTTACATGGCTGCACTTCTCAATGTGAAGAAAATTCAGGAACATCGCTGTAGAATGCATGCCACCTTGTGGTGCACTGAGATCTGATGTAGGCTGCCAGACTTTCTACTTTATTGGACTATGATGCCTTGCATGTGAACATCTTAGAAAGGGGGAGTGACTCAGGGACTCATGTCCCTGTTAATTGAACAGAGAACAATAAAGGTTTCCAGCATAAAGGAAGGGAATTTGGCCAATCGCCCTTGTGCAATTTTTGAAAAATTGATTTTGAATGGATCTCAATGTTCTATGATAAAACAGAAAATGCTAGAGAAACTCAGCAAATCTGGCGGCATCCATGCAGACAGAAGTGGAGGTAATGCTATAAGTCCAATGTGGTTCTTGTTTGTAACAGTTTGTGAGAACTTGTGGTCCTTCAGCCACCCACAAAGATTTATTTTTAAGTTTCATTTCTGTTGAATTATGAGAGACAGATATATAGCTCTTCTGGCTCTACAAATATGCTGATGTCTCTGCTTTGTTTCTTCCTCCTAGTTCAGAGATAAAATTGGTATGATAAAATAACAAATTACTCTATTCTAAAAGAAACCATTACTCTATTCTAAAAGAAACCAATCATAGACATTATAGGTTCCACCTACCCTCTATGGAGTTATGACAATCCAGGGTACACCCATTAAAATCCACATCACTTGAAGACCAGGGATTACAGCCAAATAAGAGAAGAGCAGGAGAAATACACAAACAAAACTGTTTTTGTTTACATTTTACACAATTTATGTTCCTAGTTAAATGTTGAGACATTTGTTATTATCCTACTGAGAGTACAAGCCTTATTTCCAAGGTAAAAATCCAGGATGATATGTTGCCTCCCAGGTCATGGATCTCTTGATATGGCTACAAGACATTCTGGAATGGGAGGGTGAACAACCTGGAGTTATGGTACACATTGGTACAAACAACAAAGGTGAAAAAATAGGATGATGTCCTGAAAGCAGAACATAGAGATTTAGGACACAAGTTACAAAATAGAACTGCAAACATGGTGATTTTAGGATTACTACCAGTGTCACATGGTAATCAGATGAATATGTTGCTGGAGAAATGGTGCAAGGGCAAGATTTCAGATTCCTGGAACAGTGGAATGGTTCTGAGGGGAGTGGGACTAGTACAAGCTGAGTGGATTGTACCTGGGCAGGACCAGACTAATGTCCTTGGAGGAGTATTTGTGAAAGTGGTTGAGGAAGGTTTAGACTAATATAGCAAGGGCATGGTAGACCGAAGAGAGGGAAACAAGGGCAAGAATAGAAGACAAAATGGGAAATAAGAAAAGTGAAAGGCAGTGATTTCAAGAGCAAACATGAAACAGGACCACAGTCCAAAATAATGCAACTGGTCTAACAATGTGAAAAAGACAAGCCTTAACGCTTTCAGTGTTAATGCTTGGAGCATTCGCAATAAGGTGAATGAGTCACGCAAAGAAATCTGAATGGGAATGATATAGTTGGAATTATGGAAATGTGGCTACAGGGTGACAGAGGATAGGAACTAAATATCCTTCCTTTTAAGGAAGGACAAACAAAAAGTAAAATGAAGTGAGATAGCATTACTATAAAGCACACCGACTTACTGTAAAAGCTTCTATAGGTATGTGAAGATTCGTGAAGACAAATGTTGGTCCCTCAGAACCAGGGGAAGTTACCATGGAAAGCAAAGACATGGCAGACCAATTAGATACATATTTTGGCTCTGTCATTACAAAGGAGGATTCAAATAATATCCCAAAAATGTTGGAGAAATGAAGGCTGTAGTGAGAGTGAGAAGTTGAAAGAAATCACTATTAATAGGAAATGATGTGAGGTGTAAAACCCCAGAGCACAATAATCTGCATCCCAGTGTACTTAAGGAAGTGGCCCGAGAAATAGTGTAGCATTAGTGATCATTTCTTAAGATCCTGTAGCCTCTGGAACAGTTCCTACAGATTGGAAGATAGCTAATGCAACCCCACTGTTTAAAAAAGGAAGTATAGAGAAAACAAAATTATAAACCAGTTAGCCTGGTGTCTGTGATAGGTGTAAATGTTAGTGTCCATTATAAAAGGTTTAATGGAAGAGCACTTGGAAAGCACTTGACAAGTTTAGACAGAATCATCATGGATCTATGAAAGGGACATCGTGCTTGGTGATACTACTAGTATATTTTGAGGCTATAATAATAGAATTAGTAAGTGGAAGCCAGGGGTGTGGTTTACTTCGACTTTTGGAAGGCTTTTGACAAGGTCCACAAAAGGGATTCGTATGTAAAACTAAAGTTTGGACTTGGGGGTAATGTCATGACATGGATTAAGAATTGGTTGACAGATAGGAAATAAAGAGTTAGAATAAACAAGCCTTTTTCCAAGGGCCAGCCGGTGGCTAGTAGAGTACCACAAGGATGAGTGCTTGGACTCCAGCTATTCACAATATACTTTAATGATTTAGATAAGGAGACTAAATGTAGCATTTCCAAGTTTGCAGAGGGTAAACTGTGAAGAGGATGCAGAGATGCTTCAGTGCAATATAATGTGGATAAATGTGAGGTTATCCATTTTGATAGCAAAGTCAGGAAGGCAAATTATTATCTAAATGGTGATTCATTGGTAAAGGAGGAGGTGTTGTGAGACCTGGGTGTCCTTGTACACTTGTCACTGAAAGTGCATTCAGGTGCAGCAAGTGGTGAAGAAACAATTTTTTTTAGTTATGCATGGATATGGGCATCACCAGTTGGATCAGCATTATTGCCGGTCTCCAGTTACCCTTGAGGATGTGACAGTGACCTGCCTTCTTGAATCACTGCAGTAAACATGCTGTTGTTGACCCACAATGTCATTAGGGAGGGAATTCCAGTATTTTTACCCAGCAACAGTGAAGGAAGGACAATATATTTCCAAGTTAAAATGGTGAGTGACATGGAGGGGATCTTGAACAAAGTGGTGTTCCCATGTATCTGCTGCCGTTGTCCTTCCAGATGGAAATGGTTGTTGGCTTGGAAGGTGCTGACTAAGGATCTTTGGTGAATTTCTGCAATGCATCTCGTAGATAACACACACTGCTGCTACTGAACATCAGTGGTGGAGTGAATGGATGTTTCCTGATATGATGCCAATCAAGCAGATTGCTTTGGCTAAGATGATGTCAAGCTTCTTGAATGTTGTTGGGGCTGCACCCATCCAGGCAAGTGGAGTATTCCATCACACTCCTGCTTTGTAGGTGGGGTGAACAGGCTTTGGGAATTACGAGGTGAGTTAGTCTCTGCAGTATTCCCAAACTTTTACTCGTTCTTGTGTGACTCTATTTATATGATGACTCCAGTTGGGTTTCTGATGAATGGTTGATAATGAGAGATTCAGTAATGATGATGCCAGTGAATGTCAAGTGACAGTGGGTAGATTGTCTCTTATTGGAGATGGTCATTGCCTGACATTTGAGTGGCATGAATGTAACTTGCCACTTTTCAGCCCAAGCTTAGATATTTTCCTGGTCTTGTTGCATTTGGACATGGACTGATTCAGTATCTGAAGAGTCCTGAATGGTGCTGAAGATTGTGCAATCGTCGGCAAATATCCCCACTTCTGACCTAATGAGGAAGGAAGGACATTGATGAAGTAGCCGAAGATGGTTGGGCCTAGGACACTACCCCAAGGAACTCAGGGTGCACTGGAGCCAAGATGATTGACCTTCAACAACCACGACCATCTTCTTACTAGGTATGACGCTTGGTACGGCAGCCTTCAAAGTGAGAGGATTCAAGTACAGGAGCAGGGATGTTTTGCTACAATTGGACAGAGCCTTACTGAGTCCACACCTGGAATATTGTGCTGATGAAAGGTCACTGGACCCGAAATGTTAACTCTGCTTTCTCTCCACAGATGCTGCCTGACAATGAACTTGTCCAGTAATTTCTGTTTTCATTTTTAATTTCCAGTATCTGCAGTTCTTTTGGTTTTTACCTGGAATATTGTGTGCAGCTTGGTCTCCTTATCAGAGGGAAGATGTCTCACTATGGAGGGAGTGCACCAGGAGTTTATCATACTGATTCCTGTGATGGCAGGACAGATGTATGAGGAATGTCTGAACTGTTTCAATGGAATTTAGAAGAGAGTGGGAAGATATTATAAAAACCTATAAAATTTTAACAGGTCGAGACAGGGGCAAATGTAGATAGGTGTTCCCAAAGGCCAGGGAGTTCAGAACCAGGCTACAATCTAAGGATTTGGGATTGGCCATTTAGCACTGAGTCAAAGAGAAATTTCCTCACCCAGAGAGTGGTGAGCCTGTGGAATTCTGTGTAACAGAAGGTGGTTGAGGCCAAAACTTTGAATGTTTTCAAGAAGGAATTCATGATAGTTCTTTACGCTAAAGGGATCAAAGGATATGGGAAGAAAGCAAGAACAGGTTACTGAGTTGGATGATCAATTGTGGTCATATTGAATGGCTGAGCAGACTTGATGGCTTCAATGGCTTGATGGACTCCTGCTCCTGTTTACTATGTTTCTATGGCCTTTGAAGAGTTTTAATGTTGCTCTCAGACACTGTTGCCAGTTGGTGTTAGATCATTCAAATGACAATGTGGTTCAAAATATTAATCATTGGAGATTTATTTGTGCAGTACGAGACAGCATCAGTGAAACACTGAAAGTAAAGAAAAATACCTTTGAAGATTTTGGAGATGGAGTAGGGAACATTTGGCTTATAAGCAAATAATAATAAAGCATAACGTTACAACATTCAAGTGAGCATTACAATATGAAAATAGAATGTTTGAGATGAGAAAAACAAATTTACTTGCTTTGGCAGTAAACTTCATAAAATTGAAAATCACACAACACCAGGTTATAGGCCAACAGGTTTATTTGGAATGAATAGCTTTCAGAGTGCTTGATGAAGGCACAACGCTCCGAAAGCTAGTGCTTCCAAATAAGCCTGTAGGACTATAACCTGGTGTTGTGTGATTTTTAACTTTGTCCACCCCAGTCCAAAACCAACACATCTGATTCATAAAATTGTAGGGAAAGAGTTAAAAGAGGTGACAATTATCTGTGTTAGTACAGTGTATCAATTTTGTCAAAACATACTTTGAACATAGGTACTTCAAAAAACCTGGTATTAATGGTTGGCCAACCTTACTTTCCTTTGCTTTGCTTTCACTGAAAAAGATTTGTGCGCTGATCATTAGAATTGCTCCATTTGTTCTCTGGTTGGGAAAGCCTCAAAATTTTGTTAATATGGCACTGAATACTCTTATATATTTAAAATTAGTAGCCGTCAGTTTCATAAAGTGTCCTTTATTGGTCATGACAGTTATACCAATTATCTTTTGTAAAACACAAGTTGACAAAGATTCATTTTCTATGCTTCAAGTGAATTAATTAATTCTTGGTTCTGTAATCTGATACATGCCTGCTGTTAGAAATATTCAAAGTCAGTTAATGCAAAATGATTTCATATCTCCACAACTGATTCTTCCATCCAGTTTTTTTAAGAATCACGCCAAGAGCCCTTTACCATCTTAGTTAGATAAAGAAAGAAAGCAGTACTAACACTGTAGAGTTATTCTTCTGTTGTCATAAAAACAAAAAAAATGGGCGAAATACGGAACAGGTCAATCATGTCTATCGAGAGAAGATTCCAGTCTTGCTTTCCAAAAGGGCAAAATTGCCAGCATTTTCAAATTCTTGCGTTTTGATTCTGCATTTGCATTATTTTCAAAAGGATCCTTGAAAGAATACTATTTTTGATATTTGTTATATTTCATAACATCAAACATCATTCCTCAAGTAAATTAGTGATCAGGGTTGCCATTTCCAAAACCAAGCTAATACATTGCAGGGATTGATTTCTGCAAGATGATTAAGAGAATGCTGAATTCATCTGGTTTACAAAGAAAAACCTTGCTGCCACAGGAACATCTCTAGTCTTCAATTAACAATATCCTTCCAGTTTATGGGGAATTTATTGGTTACCGCATTTTGAACTGTGCCATTTCCAGTTTTGTTTCCTAATTGTGGTGAGGGTTAGAATTGTATTTATTCAGAATCTTGTGTCAACTCATGAAAAAAGTAATGCAAAATAATCTTGTTTCAAAGCAGCTTAGTTTTAATTTATTAAGATGACACAAAACGAAAGCTATGATTATGTTTCCATACCAGGTAGGATTTTATCTAATATTCATGTATATAATTGGCCTTATTTAGTATTTCGTATTTCTGGTTTCAATTTCTAATGTCATCATGTGTAAAATCTTTGAAAACATCACATGACCACATTATCATTCTACAACAAATAACTTCAGATAAACACTTACCTGATAAAAGCATAATTTAGCTTTGTATTTAGAATAACAATGTACTAATTCACTTCCATTTCATTTCCATTGTTGAGAATTCATGATCAAAGTTTAACATTTAAATATAAGATCCTGATCTAAGCACACAATATTCCCAATTATCCACATTTTAAAGCCCCCTGCCAGATATAATTCAGAGACAATAGCAAACGTCTGATCACTTTCTGTCGAATGTATAGCCTTTGTTAAGTATTTTCTGTTGGATTTGTTTGAATCAAAGTGTTAGATAAATATTCAATGGGCTGTGATAAAATGATGCGCTATTTTTATCTGCAGTTTGTAGATATTCTGAACCAACATCTCCATTCAAGCATAAACTGTCTCTGCAAATTAGTTATCTGTTTGTCAGTATCTAACTTTAGCCATGCAGGGTGCAAAGGCAGTACAATATGAAGAAGATCCTTATGTGAGGACTAACCAAACCTTAATTTAACCAATACACTCAAGGCAGTTTTAATTCTCAGTCATCAACAAGATCTTGCTGTCAAAATAAAGGTGAGAATAATGGCACTCTGTTATTATTGCGTAGATGGTACAGGAACATCAGGCAAAGGACAGATGTACAGTTAATGCAAATATAAGAAAGCCGCTTTCCAAGATGTGATGCTCTGCTGTTAGCTTCATGTAAACAGCAGCTTGCAGTCTGCCTTATCACTGGAAGGCATGAAGTAATATGAAGTTCATATATTTTTAACGTAGATACAAACTAAACCAGTCATTGATATATAGGGCTATAACTTTAACAAAATTAGCAATTGTCAATGAACCATTCTGACACAAAACTTAATATTAGAAGTGTGGTGTTTAATTTGTTCTGGTTTTAAAATTTACAGAGTGAAATTGAATTGTTTTTTTTCCTTACTTTTCATTTCTGTCTTTTGTTTTATTTAATTGTTATTCCCCTCTGTTTATTCCTATTTTTGTATCTGATTAACCATTTAATTTGTCCCGTTTAGTTTACTTTCCTGTTCAGTCCTTCAACTATTTATTCCCCAATCTTTTAGGTTAAGGACTACATAATTGGTTGCCCTCTTCATTACAGTTCTATCAGTGAATTTATCAAGCAAACATTTTGAACTGTTCAGTATAAAGAAGTCTAAATAACAGTGAATCAGGCAGATGACCTCCTACAGCAAAAACTGACCCGTTAGATCTTTGTTTATTTCATTAAATTGACTTTTTTGTTCAAATTATTCTGAAGTAATTTTGCCTCACTATCAGCACAAACTCTTAATAAAGCAAAGTAACTGGTATGGTGATCCTAAAGAGAGAAATAAACCAATATGCTTTAAACATGGGAAAGAAACTTTAATCTTAAAATTCAATCCATTAGATTTGAGACTGATTTTCAATCTGGAGGATATCAAACAGGCTTATCTCTTTTGGATCCCGGTGCCAGATATCATTATGTGAGGATAAACGACATCCTCTAAGTCTTCTGATATTATAGTTCTTGAATCGATCACTGGCAGGCACGTGAAAGCGTCATAGAGTGACTCACCCTATAATTTTTTCTCTTTCTCTGTCAGAAACCCTTAGTCTCCACTCAGCATGTCCTCGCGTAACACAGCTGACATCTGGAGTAATATTGCAATTCTGCCATTAACATTCTGACAAATTATAAGATATACACATTACAAACTATTGACCTTTTTAAATATAAAAAAAAACCTGATGCAATTCTTCTACCCAGCCTACATCACCGTTTCCCTTGCAGATTGAGTAAAAGAAGTGTAACAGCAGAATTTCAGTTGCTGATAGTCTGATCCAGTTACCCAAATAAGCTGTGGCACAGGGCCAGATGTCTAAGAACAGAGTTGTATCTATCATTCAATCTGATTTGTAGGTATGACAGAGTTAGATAAGACCTGTTGGATCACATCCACTAATGTAACAACTTTAAAAAATGATTAAACCCCAAGAGATGTGGATGTAACTGAAGAAGCAGTTGCTTCAAATTGTTCTATGCCATTGGTTCAAATATCCCTTCTGATTGGTGTGTGAAATTGATATGGTTTGAAACAAAAGTGAGGTTGAAAGTCTTTGATGTTGCACTATTGTGGTAACAGTGATGAAGCAGGACCTAAATTTCTCTATTGTAATTTTAGGAATCAGATCAGAAATCATATAATGAGTGCATTACTATTAACAATATTGTTGCCGCTGAAATATTCCCATGATCAGAAAGATGGAACAGATGTTTGAGGCAGAGTCAGACCCTTTATGTCCAATGCCAACCGACTTGCTAGAAGGTAGAGGAGATACACATCACCCAGAGTTGCTTTCAGCATAGGTAGCTCCAAACAGCAATGAACTCTCCATCAGTCCTCACACTGGCTTTCTTCAGTATATATCTTACTGACCTCTCTTCCACAGCATCATATCTCTTTGCATATGCTGATGACTTGGACCTGTTTTTTCCGGGCTAAAGAGCTCCACGACTTTGAGGAAACATTAATTGAAGATGTGTCTTCTCTGGAAGCCCACTACAGAAAGTGGAGACCAGGGAGGAACTTTTTGTCTAGTCCTGTGATTGATGGCTCAACCCCCAATCTAACGCTACAAAATCTTTTCAACACTTTTGTCCACACATTGACCTGCTTAGTGCTAGGCCCAATATCAAGATGAATTTAAAATCTCACATGAAAACTGAGGGTTATTACCTGGAGCAGCAGAGCCAACACACTGTGCATTGTTTCACCTGTCTCTGAGTACACAACAGCAAAGGAGTGCTGCTTAACCCATTTCAGGAGCCACTATATGGACCACTCTGAAAAGACATTAGGTCTTTTTCTGGGAAGTTGAGATCTACACGTTTTGGATGACTTGCTGCACTAGATTAGATTAGATTACTTACAGTGTGGAAACAGGCCCTTCGGCCCAACAAGTCCACACCGCCCCGCCGAAGCATAACCCACCCATACCCCTACATCTACCCCTTACCTAACACTACGGGCAATTTAGCATGGCCAATTCACCTGACCTGCACGTCTTTGGACTGTGGGAGGAAACCGGAGAACCCGGAGGAAACCCACACGGACACGGGGAGAACGTGCAAATTCCACACAGTCAGTTGCCTGAGGTGGAAATTGAACCCGGGTCTCCGGCGCTGTGAGGTAGCAGTGCTAACCACTGTGCCACTGTGCCGCCCATTAAATATAGTACATATTAAATCTCCAGATGTCTGCAGGGAATGAGATTCCTCAAAGTACGCCGATGGCTGACAGCTAACTATTGAGATAAGACCTTAACAAAGGCCGACATACTTGCCTGATGTTCGATAGTCCCTAGTGGAACACATCCACACCAGAAACACAGATGACATTTCAACTTTTCAATGGTGTACTTTATGGTTAACTGTAAAAATCAATAACAACAACCTGGTAGTTGATCTGTATAAAGTGCTAGGTTTCATGGAAGGTCTGGACAAGCCTCAACACTTGAGGAAGTGTTAGAGATGATATGGTCATCTGGTCCATAAATGCAACAGGCGAAACAGCTCAAATTGTGACTGTGATCATTCATGAGAGAGTCATTGCTCATGGCAACAAAACCATTCCCCTTGCATCAGCTGCAACGTTGAATGGATTGTCAAACTTGAGATCAAATATAACTGATTTCCCAAACCTACAAATTAAAAAAAACGCTCCAGATATTATCACCTTTGAAGACCGAGCATCTTTAGCTTGAGTGTGGCTCAAAAACTTATACAAAAGTAAATAGTTACGTATACACAGAGTCAGTCATAAACATAAGTGAAAATATGGAGAAGGTGTGAATACAGTGCATTAGAGAGAGGAGTTGTTACATTTTGCCTCCATTACCTGTATTGGTTCATGTAAGCTTGAAGCATTTGAAATTTTGCCCACTGCTGTGGTGCATCCAAGAAAAAAAAATCTGATGGACTGAAAAGTCATATTTTTTATAGTTATTTAGTAAGACACCATTGGAAATTGCTGCAGGAAGACGCATTTTATCAAAGCTGCATGCATGCATTCCTCAGGACAAGAAACACTAATAATAAGGGAAAACAACATTTTTATATTGTTTGGGAAGAGAAGTTAGTAAGTGCACTGTGTTTAAATGTATATGGCTTGCAGTACACACAAGTATACCATGCAGTGAGCCTGACGGACAATTTCAAGTGGACTTTTAATTGTGTGATTTAGTTTCCCATCAGACCCTTATGGAAAACCAGAACAGGAGCCTGACATGATATCAGTTTTAGGGAGGGTTAACTGTCAGGATGCATTCTCCATCTCTACTTGGCTGGGGAAATTCCCATGTAAGATTCAAGATTTGGGAAAGATTAAATTCAATGTGATGAAGAGAGACTGGTTTAATCTGTTGTGGATAAAACAGCAGAAGGTCAGTCGAAGGTAATCAAAAACCAATTAATGTGACACAAACCTGATAAAAAACCCTAAGGAAAAAGTCATCTATTTGCCAAGAAAAGAACAACCCTGGATAATTAAAGAGACCAGAAGATCTGGGTCAATATTTTATTCAATTGTGTCTCAACCCTAATGGAAAGAGTGTGCTGGAAATCAAGGCTTATCATCCCACAAGTCATCACAAATCTGAAATACGACCAATTTAAGCTCTCGGATGGGAAATGTCAGAATGTCAGAATGTGACCACTATCTAAGATAAAAACAGCTCACACCAGGTCTAATTAATACACAATAAAAGGAAAGTTAAAAATCACACAACACCAGGTTATAGTCCAACAGGTTTAATTGGAAACACACTAGCTTTCGGAATAACACTCCTTCATCAGGTGATAGTGGAAAGCTAGTGTGCTTCTAATTAAACCTATTGGACTATAACCTGGTACTGTGTGATTTTTAACTTTGTACATCCCAGTCCAACACTGGAATCCCCAAATCAATAAAAGGAAACATATGGATTATGACAAACTTGTATTTTAACACGTGGCAGAAACAGATTATTAATGACTGATGTGCAAATTTAAACTACACCCCTTTAAAGTCTAATTGCACACATATAGGATGGACAGAACAGAAAAGACAAACATTTTTTTCATAGGTGAAAATAAAGGCAAGTAGATTGGAGTCCAATCCAAAAAGGATGGGATGAGGTGACTTTCTCAGAGTTGTGATTTTGTTTTTAGTGAAATATCATGTTGTTGCTGACTGCAGTGATCCTCAATTCGGTAACTAGTCAATTGGGCCTCAGTCTTAGCTTGAGTTAGCAGTTCTTTCTTTATAGAAAGTCTTTGAGTATTGTTGTATTTCCACTCACAGTGAAAAAGCGATCTGACTTTTGGAAGTCTGAGTTTTAATTGCTCTCTCATCTGACAGTGCTGTGACAAACTATCATTTACAGTCAATCTGTAAACTGTTGCTGGACAGTGACTTTATTTTTCTGAAAGAAACCTGGTGTCAGCATGTCTCCCAAAAGTAGTATCAAATTCAGTTTCAGCAAAAGAACACCATACAGATAGAACTGCTTTGTGAACTTGTAAATTAGAAACTAATAACTCAAACTTCCATTTTTATATTTCCAAACAAAATATGTGTAGTCCTTGTAATAACGCTATGGAAGAGGTGACTTGGAATTATTTTCAATTTATTACTGTCTTATCAGGAGATTATCAGGATCTGGCCAGCCTTTTGTGAATCATGCAGTATGCTGTTGTGGCAGCAATGAGTCTTTGCTAATTTTACAAGGGTTCATTGATATGGAGTGTTCGCTTCACTTTGGCAATGACCAAGAAGAGAGAGAGAGTGTGTGTGTCTGTGTGTTTGTGTGTCTGTGTGTGTCTGTGTCCAATTATCTCAGCTATTCGTGCTATTGGACAAAGCCTTTGCCTCCAACAGGACCATGTGGTTGGCTTTTAAAACAAAAACCCGTGTACAGGTATTTTCCACTTCCTCAAAATAAAGTTTACAATTTGGAACATCTGGACCATCACAGGTAACCCCAGCAGTGACAGACCTAAATGTTTTACTGCTATTTTAACCTGGAATCAGATTATGTGCTGGCGCTATGATATTGATATCACTGCCCTAACGTGAAACATGATGGGCAGAGGCTAACGTTAAGAACAAGTTGGCAGTTTTACCTTCTTCTGAAATGTAAATCTGAGAAAGAATGCTGAATCCATGGGATTGGTTTTACCATAAGAAAATAACGCGTTGACGGTCTCAGTGAGACCTCTTGTGGGATGATTGTGGAATGATTGACCTCCTAGCTCATCCTCACCCTGAAACCATACACCACATTCATCAGTGCATGAAGGAATGGGTGAGATGAAAGAGGAATTCAGTTCTAGCCCTGATCAGGGTGGATCAGTGGTTAGCATTGCTGCCTCACAGGGACCCAGGATCAATTCTTGCCTTGGGCGACTGTCTCTGTGGAGTTTGCACATTCACCCCGTGTCTGCATGGGTTTGCTCCAGTTTTCTCCCACAGTCCAAAGATGTGCAGGTTAAGTGAATTAGTCATGCTAAATTGCTCATTGTGTGAGGTGCATTAGTCAGTGGGAAATATAGGGAATGGGTGCAGGCAGGTTACTCTTTGAAGGGTTGGTATGGACCTATTGGGCCAAATGGCCTGTTTCCATACTGTAGGGAATTAAATCTAATCTCATCACTTGCTGTTCTGTGTCCCAAAGAGAGAAGTGGATTCTCGTCAGTGACCTCAATGCCACAGTTACGAAGACACAGAGCTCTGGAAAGAGGTGTTTAGTAAGGAAGGCATAGGGAAGATCAACCCCACCCTCTTCACTGAATGCCTTGAGCACAGCCTGGTCATCATAAACACCCTGTACCATCAAACAGACAAATACAAATGTCACAGTAACATCATTGTTCTGGACTTTGGCTCTTGCTTGACTCTATCATCGTCTGGCTGATGGACCACAAGACTATTCACATCATCTGTGCAATAACAGGTACATGAAGTGCTGAAGAAGGCATATGGGATACTTACCTTAGCTGAGGCATAGGGTTTAAAACAGGGTGGTTATGCTGGAACTATATAAAAACATTGATTAGGCTGCAGCCGGAGTATTGTGTGCTGCTCTGGAATCCATATCAAAGGAGGGATATGGTAGCAGGGAAGATTTACCAAGATGTTGCTTAGGCTGGAGAGTTTCGGTTATGAAGAGAGGTTGGACAGAATGGAGTTGTTTTTCACAGAGCAGAGGATATTGAGAAGGGACGTGACAGGGATATATAAAGTTATGAGGGACATGGATAGAATAGACAGGAAGAAATGTTTCCCCTTGATGAAGGGATCAATAACTAGGGGGCTAGAGTTAAAAGTAGGGAGCAAAATGTGTCAAGGAGATGTGAGGAGAAATGTTTTCACCCCAAGAGTGGTGGGAATCTTACTCTCTGGAAGGGTGGCAGATACAGAAACACTCAATATTTAAGAAGCATTGAGATGCGCACTTGCAATACAAAGCTATGTGCCAAGTAAAATGGATATAGAATAGTTAGGTGGTTGTTTTGACTGGCGTGGACACTATGGGTCAAAGGGTGTTTTCTATGTTGTAAATCTCTACAACTCGGTGGGAGAGCATTTCAGTGATAGTGATCTTTATTACACTCATGGAGAGGGGTAGGGGCAGACGGAATGGGGAAACATTTAATTGGGAGAGGAGGAATTACAATACTATTAGGCAGGAACTGGGGCACCTAAATCAGGAACAGATGTTCTCAGGGAAATGCATGACAGAAATGTGGAGGCTTTTTAGGAAGCACTTGGTAAAAGTGGTGGACAAGTTTGTCTCACTGAGGCAAGGAAGGGATGGTAGATTGCAAGAACCTTGGGTGACAAGGGATGTGCAACATCTAGTCAAGAGGAAGGAAGCTTACTTAAGGGTTGAGGAGGCAAGGATCAGATTGTGTTTACGAGAGTTACACGGTAGCCAAGAAGGAACTGAATAATGGACTTAGGAGAGCTAGAAGGGGGCATGAAAAAGCTTTATTGGGTAGGATTAAGGAAAACCCTAAAGTGTTCTACACTTATATGAGGAACAAGAGGATGGCCAGAGTGAGGGTAGGGCCGATCAGGGATAGTGGAGGGAACTTACGCCTGGAGTCGGAGGAGGTAAGGGAGGTCCTTAATGAATACTTTGCTTCAGTATTCACTACCAAGAGGGAACTTGTGGTTTGTGAGGACAGCGTGAAACAAGCTGATATGTAGAACAGGTTGATATTTGGAAGGAGAATGTGCGTAAAATTTTGAAATACAGAAGGATAGCTAAGTTCCTGGGCCAGACAGGATATACCTTAGATTTCTACAAGAAGTGAGTGAAGAGATTGTTGTGCCTTTGGCAATGATCTTTGTATCCTCACTATCCATTGCATTAGTGCCAGATGATTAGAGGATGGCAAATGTTATTCCCTTGTTCAAGAAAGGGATTTGGGATAATCCTGGGAATTACAGACCAGTCAATCTTACGTCAGTGGAAGGCAAATATTATTGAGGATTATGAGGGACAGGATTTATGATTACTTGAAAAACCGTAGTTTGAGAGGGGCAAGTCATGCCTCACAAACCTTATTGAATTCTTTGAGGATGTGACAAAATGCATTGATGAAGGTAGAGCAGTGGATGTGGTGTACATGATTTTGGCAAGGCATTTGATAAAGTTCCATATGATAGGCTCATTCAGAAAGTAAAGAGACGCTGGATACAAGGAAACCTGTCTGTTTGGATGCAGAATTGGCTGGCTCATAGAAGGTAGAGGGTGGTGGTAGATGGAAAGTATTCAACCTGGAGCTCAGTGACCAGTAGTGTTCCATAAGAATCTGTTCTGGGACCTCTGATGTTTGTGATTTTCAAAAATGACTTGGATGAGGAAGTGGAAGGGTGGGTTAGTAAATTTGCTGATGACACGAAAGTTAGTGGATTTGTGGATAGTGTGGAAGGCTGTTGTAGGTTGCAACAGGACATTGACAGGATGTAGAACTGGGCTGATAAGTGGTAGATGGAGGTCAACCTGGAAAAGTGTGAAGTTGTTCACTTTAGTAGGTCAAATTTGAATACAGAATACATGGTTAATGGCTGGATTCTTGGCAGTGTGGAGAACAGAGGGATCTTGGGGTCCATGTCCATACATCCCTCAAAGTTGCCACCCATGTTGATAGGGTTGTTAGGAAGATGTATGGTGTGACGGCTTTCATTAGCAGGGAGGTTATGCTGCAGCTCTATAGAGTCCTGGTTAGACCACACTTGGAATATTGTGTTCAGTTCTGGTCACTTCATTATAGGAAAGATATGGAAGCTTAGAGAGGGTGCAGAGGAGATCTACCAGGATGCTGCCTGGACTGGAGGGCATGTTTTATGAAGAAAGGTTGAGGGAACTAGGGCTTTTCTCATTGGATTAAGAGGATGAGAGGTGACTTGATAGAGGTGTACAAGATGTTGAGAGGCATAGATAGAGTTGGTAGCTAGAGACTTTTTCCCATGGCGGCAATGTCTATCATGGGGGAGCATAATTTTAAGGTAATTGGGGGAAGGTCTAGGGGAGATGTCAGAAGTAGGTTCATTACACAGAGAGTGATTGGTACATGGAATGCACTGCCAGCAGTGGTAATAGAATCAGATACATTAGGGACACCTAAGCGACTCTTGGATAGGCCCATGGAAGATGGTACAATGTAGGTTAGTGTAATCTTTGAGTATAAAGAAGGCTGGCACAACATCGAGGACTGAAGGGCGTGTACTGTGCTGTACTCTTCAATGTTTATGACTGTATACTCCTCACCTAGTTTATTCACTTCTGGACTCACAGCATTATTTACCTCTAGTGTCCTATTTGCAGTTAAATTTACAGTTTGGTCTGTGTGAGTTCCCTTTGCAGACTCACTTCAACAAACACTAATAACCTGAGTTTCTTTTGTAATTCCCAATATTCTGAACAAAAGAGACACAATTCTTACAATGGAGACACCTTGGCCTTTGATTTTCCACACCACCCTTACTACCATCCTTTTGGACTGGAGAAAGCGATTTTATGGCTTTCCAGCTGTCTTACATTTTTTTTACTTGTCTGTTTCTCACTGTCTCACGTACCTCCGTTCTCGGATTTATGGCAAGCCATGGAATAAAATGTTTACTGTAATGGATCAGCTCACAATCATCAGCCATTATTACTGCCTTTCTAGCAGTTGTAACCCTTTGCTTTCAACATGGGTCCTAATTACAAAAGATAGGGAATGTGTTACAAAAATCTTCCAAGAGAACTCTAACAAGTTTTTTATGTGGTTTCAACTCCTAATGTTCATATCCACCTGTCAAAATTACCTTGGTCAGAAAGTAAGATACTCTTCTGACAGTGAAGCATACATTTCCTGTGCTTTACCTACCAACAGGTTTCCTGTGACCACTCCATCTGGTTCACAATTTTCTCGAATGACTTAAAGAATGCTTCCACAACCTTGTTTTCCAATTTTGACAGGGTCTGTAGCAGTACACACAACTTACGATGTGCTCCAGTTTATAAAGCTGCAAAGAGTTTCTTAAGCAGTATCTTTGGTTTAAAGCAGAGTCTTTTTCCTAGCTTTAGTCTACAGTCCAAAAAAAATAGTGGTCTTTACTCTGGGATGAGAAGTTGTCTGACAAAGAAATATTAAATAAACTGGGCCTATGTTCTCTGGCATTTAGAATAATGAAGGATCTTCTCATTTAAACAAAGCTTATTACAGGCATCAGCAGGATAGAAGCAATGATTTTTCTTCTGGTCTGTGGGGGTGGGGGTGGGGGTGGGGGTGGATGTGGGTGCTAGAACCATGGAACACAGAATAAAGAGCAGACCATTTAGGACCATTCAATAGAAATTGCTCCACTCAGATGACCTTTGGAATTTTCTTCTCCAGAGAGCAGCGAAAGCTCATTGTTGAACATGTTCAAGACTGAAATTGATAGATTTCTACATATTCAACACATCAAGGAATATGAGGACTGTGTAGTAAAATAGTGTTGAAACGAAACAGCAATCAAATTCTCACCAATTTGTGGACAGGCTCAAAGGACTAGGTGGCCTACTTCTGAACTGATTTCTTACGTCTTATGATCAGAGAGAAAAGGAAAAATAGACTGATAGATCAGTAAAAAGGGGATCCAAAAGTCAGTTAAAAAATGAGGGTAAAAAAGAGGAGCTCCTAAGCAGGAACCAAAGCAGGAAGGTGCGAGTGTTAGTAACAGCTTGTGGGGAGAGAAAAAAAATGAACACCATTTATGGAACATTAACATGGTGCATGGATACAAAATGACAGAAGGATGAGGGCACCACTGAGTGAAACATCAGTGGGCACATTACAAAAGGAGTCCATTCATTCAGTTGCATCGGTGATAGCTTGATTTCTTTTTTCAAAACTGTGCTTGGTAGAGTTTTGTTTCATAAAAGGTTATGAAAGGTTGGAAAAATGTGGAAAATCTTTACAAAGTGGATAAATGGAATTGGTCAGCCATAAATGATAAAATTAGAACAGGCTTGAGGATCTGAATAGCCCACTTGTGGTTTTTTAAAATATATCTTACAAAGGACCATCATCCGTTAGTAATGTCAGAGACTGTAATGTGCTAATATTATTACTGTTGAATGTTGCTGTGGCAGTAATGACAATAAATATGTCTGTGTGCTATCAATATTGTCTATTTGGGTCTATTGCACCATCACCACCAACACCACCTCCTCCGTGAAACAAAATGCATTATGTGCATTGAGTAAGTCACCATAAGTCTCTGGTGAATATTCTGGAATGACTGGAAATCATCAGGGAGGAAAGGGAATTGAAATTGGGCAGCTAAATTAAAGAGAACTTACACCAAAAGTCCCTGAAAATCTCTGCTGTTTCTGGACTCGCAAGACAACTTTCTTAGGGATGGAACATTTCCCTTCACGTAGGAGCTAAATGAAACAAATGAGCTTGGTCAGCCTCCGAGTGAGATGAACCATAAAAACCATTGCAACATTAAAGCCATTCAGTCCTTCAGGTCTGTTCCACCCCTGAATATGATCATAGCTGATTCTCTATCTCAATACCATATTCATGCTTTCTCCCCATACCTCTTGACGCCTTTAAAATTTATAAATGTATCTATGTCTTTGTGGAATATATTCAGTGACTTGGCTTCCACAGCCTTCTGTGGTAGAGAATTCCATATGTTCACTATCCTCTGAGTGAAGAAAGTTTTGTCTTCTCAGCTCTAACACTCCTAAATGGCCTACCCCATATCCTGAGACTATGTCCCTTGGTCCGAGACTCTCAACCAGACCTCTGGACAGGCTGTGGTCCATTCTAATAGGAAGGGGTGGGAAAAGGAGAAGGGAGAATGACACCAGGGAAGCATCAGGTATCTCAAGAAAATGGCATGATTGTTTCAGAAATGAATGTGCAGCGGCTATTTATACAGAAGATTCCCAAGAGGCTGCATGGAGCTGGTTGGATGTAACTAATGAAATATAGGTATTTAGGAGATCTTATAGGATGATGCAGAATCATCTCCAAACTTACCTTGACCCCACTGCCCCTATTTCACTTTGTCTAAGGACTCTATTCAATTATCTTCATTCCTTCATCTGTTAGAGCGGTTGTGACAATGCAACCTTCCAATATGCTCTCCATTCTTCCCACCATGGTTAACAGGGGCCTAGATTATATCCTTCACATTTCCTGTACTCCTGCTTTCACCCCTTCCCACCCCCTTCCTTAAACCCCAATAAGATACCCCTGGTCCTCACTTTCTGCCCCATCAGCCTTCAACAGATTATCCTCCACCATTTACACCTCAGCCAGTATAATATGACTGCCAAACATATCTCTCTCTTGCCTTCCCTTTGAATATTCTGAAGGGGTTCTTTCCACTCTGACACCGTGGTCCACTTCTAAATCCAATAATACTCTTCCCTTCCAATGACACCTCCCCATGCAAGGTGGAAGATACAACACCTACCTTTTTATCTCAATCCTTCACATTGTCTAGGGCTCAAAACATTTGTTTGAAATGAAATTTCAATTTATTTGTACTTCTTCCAACATAGCATACTGTATTCAGTACTGATATTGTATTGGACTTCTTCCAATTGATGGAGCCCGAACAGAGAACGAGTGATTTCTTCAGTAAACAGACCCATTCAAATGCACAAATGTGACTCCTTGTTGCTGGTTTCCCGTCATTTTAATTCTTTGCCCTGACCTCTCTGTCCTTGGCCTCTGCAATGTTCCAATGAAGCTCAATGTAAGTTCTAGGCATAGCGTTTCATCTTCTGTTTCTTTGTTTGTCCCTTTGCCATGTCCTTTGGTTTTGTAACTTACTGCTTTCCACAGTTTAATTTCTCCTGGCTGATCAACTAACATAGACCTTACCATTTGTTAAAAGTTTTGTTTTGCAAGCAATACAGTCAAATCATAACAATCAAGGAAGTACATATCCTGCATGCCCTGTCTCTGTATTTAGATAAAAATCTATCCCTCTCTACCCACGTTTTTCCAGGTCAGATCATCAACCTGAAACATTAGACAAACTCTTCCTGGTCCTGTAGTGATGGGTTTGAAAGCTGGACTGGATGAAAACTTGGGAGATTAGGTCATCTCCATGGAGACAGACAACCATGCAAAAGTTAGCAGTACGCCCTCTGGTGCCATCATTCAGGAGACAGCCACGTCATTGGCTGCCACTTTGTCTGTCATCGACTGCCACTTTGTCTGTCATCCAGTTAAAGATGGCAGATGGATTCCGAGTCAGAATACAGGAAGGAAAGAGAGTGCAATGATAACAATTTCACTCTCAGTGTCAGCAAAACAACAGAACAGATTAGTGACATCAGGAAAAAAGGGGGAGGACAGGCCCCTATCTACATCAATGGAGCTGAGGTGTAGAGGGTCAAGACCGTCAAGTTCCTATGTGTGACGATCACTAATAATCTGTTCTGAATGTCCCACGTAGGTGTAACAGTCAGGAAGACACAACAACACCTCTTCTTCCTCAAGTGGCTTAGGAAATTCAGCATGTCCATCAACTTTTACAGATGCAACATCGGAAGTACTCTAGCTGGGTGTATAACGGCCTGGTACAGCAACTGCTCTGCCCAAGACTATAACAAACTATAAAAAGTTTGTGCACAGTTCAGACCAGCTCGGAAGCCAATCTCCCATCCATGGACTCCGTCTACATTTCCCATTACTGCAGAAAGTCTGCTAACGTCTATAAAACCCCTCCCATCCTGGTAATAGTCTCTTCCAATCTCTTCTGTCAGGCAAAAGATACAGAGGCTTGAATGTGTGCACCAACAGGTTCAAGAACAGCTTCTTCCCTGATGTTATTAAACTGCTGAATGGACCTCTCTAATTTCAATCTAATGTTGACTCTGCTTTTTTTGAACCTCCTATGTAACTGAAATCTTGAATGCTTCACTCTGCCTAACCACCCTATGATCGATATTTCCTTGTTTGTTATGATCTGACTGTATTGCTTGCAAAACAAAGCTTTTCACTGTACTTAGGTACATGTGACAACAATACATCAAACCAAATCAGATTTGTGGCCTACCCAGTGAACAACACTGCAGAAGTGGGGTGGTGGAGTGGAAGTGAGTGGCAGAGTGCAATAGAAACAAGAAATGTTGAAGAAACTCAGCAGGTCTGGCAGCAACTGTGAAGAAAAAAATAGTTAATATTTCAAGTTGAAAATGACTGTTTAGATTAGATTATACACGGTGTGGAAACAGACCCTTCGGCCCAGCAAGTCCACACCGACCCTCCGAAGAGTAACCCACCCAGACCCATTCCCCTACATTTACCCCTTCATCTAACACTATGGGCAATTTAGCATGGCCAATTCACCTCACCTGTACATTTTTGGACTGTGGGAGGAAACTAGAGCACCTGGAGGAAACCCACGCAGACACGGAGAGAATGTGCAAACTCCACACAGTCAGTCACCCGAGGCTGGAATTGAACCCGGGTCCCAAGCGCTGTGAGGCAGCAGTGCTAACCACTGAGCCTCTGTTGAGACCTTCTCAGTATCAGAACAGAGTCCATCGAGTGCCAAGTGTAGCAGCTCAATGGAGAACCTCCTCGTGGCAGGCTGGGTGCCTTTCAGGGCTTAAGGCACCAAGTCTCAATGAGAAGGAAAGATGAATTACCAGAGGCGTTTTCCATCCAATCCAAGTGATTACCAGCTTTGTGCCACCTCATTTTGTGCATACCTCCAATGTGGCCTCTGTATTGAAGGACGCTCAATCTCTCCATTCTATCTGGCAGTGCCCAGCTTTCCCAGTGCGCCTGCCAGGCTTCCATACTCTAGGTTTGCTGATTGGGCCTCTGGCCTCAGGAACCCATCGGCTAACTCTAACTCGACGGTGGACTAGGTGGCAGCCAATGAGGTGGCTGTGTCCTGGACGATGGCACCAGTGGGTGTACTGCTGACCTTTACATGGTCAGGACTTGAAGATTGTCAGCCAGGAACTGCTCACATGTGAAAACAGCACATGTGAACTAATGTAACCCAAGCCCCAGCCACTGGCTTGGTCTGTCTGGAACTTGTTCAGCTCGGAGGGAAGCAAGGCAAGTGACATAAAGTACAAATTCTTATTTGATGAAAGAATAATGAGGTAATGTTAACGGTGTCCTTGGCCCTGAGCCTATTATGAAAGGACACAGGCTCACCAGATGAGCCAGAGCCAACAAAGGCAAGATACCACAGTTTGAGAAGGTAAGGAAAAAGGATAAAGATGAAGGATTTTGGCTATGCAACCAGCGAAAACTCTGCAGGTTAACTTTCACAGAAATGGAGGACCCTACATTGGAAACATGGACCGAGGGATCACCTGGCCAGTGTAAACTGCTATTCTTGGGTATTAGCCTTTACATTCTGTGACTGTTCAGGGATCATCAGAGAAACTTAGTGGGTGTGATCATAGATTTTACTCTTGAATGAATTACCTACCTGCTTTTAACCCTTTCTTAACCAAACAGGGTGAATTGTATAGCAGAAAGTGAGGACTGCAGATGCTGGAGATCAGAGCTGAAAACGTGTTGCTGGAAAAGTGCAGCAGGTCAGGCAGCATCCAAGGAGCAGGAGAATCGACGTTTCGGACATGAGCCCTTCTTCAGGGTGAATTGTATGCTTGTTTTAAATAAACTAATAAAGTTGGTTTTTAGTTGATACAGATTTGCCTCTCTTCCTCTTTGTGCCGAGCCAATAATTGTTGTCAAGGATGGTAACCAGGCAACAAAATTTACCTGAGTACTAAAAGAAAGCAATCACTAGAAGATTGCTCCCATTAACTCTGTTTCCCTCATCGTAGTTGCTGTCTGATCTACAGCATTTTCTGTTTTCATTTCAGATTCAGTGATAGCTGCTGAATACTCTAGAGGGCACTGATGAGCACAGTTCCAGTATAACCACCAGGATAGTGTCTGGTGGTCTTCGAAGACTCATTTTTATTATTTCTGAATTAAGCACTAGATGGTGCTACAATTCCCTATAATGAAGGCATTTTGGGTGACACATTAGGCACAGCATGATGTTTAATTCAGCCAGGATTCTTTTACTAGATGGGCTGATGGTTGGCAGAATGTATAGGTTTGCAATCTGAGAGACACAGCGAGTGGTACAAATTATTTCTTGCTTTTATTTAATGAGAATATAAGCTATTAGAGCTTTCTGTTGCAAGTTAAATTAAGGGATGAAAGGGATTCTCACAGCCATTTAGATTAAAGCGTGAACACGAAAACTATGTGGAATACCTCAAAGCGGCTGGTATCTATCACCAAGTCACTCTTTATTTGCACATGGACAGTCTTTGACATTCACCAACCTTTGTTGGCTCTGGTTCATCTGGTGAGCCTGTGTCCTTTCATAATAGGCTCTGGGCCAAGGACGCTGTTAACATTACCTCATTACTCTTTTACCAAATAAGAATTTGTACCTTATGTCACTTCCATTGCTGTCCTCTGAGCTGAACCAGCTCCAGCCAGACCAAGCCAGTGGTTGGGGCTTGGGTTACCTGCACATCCACCATTTTCATTTATTGTATCCGTTGCTCCCGATGCAGTCTCCTCTACATTGGGCAGACTGGATATCTCCGAGCAGAGCACTTTAGGGAACATCTCCGGGACACCCGGTCCAATCAACACCAATGCCCTGAGGCCCAACATTTCAACTCCCCCTCACACTCAGCCAAGTACATGCAGGTCCTGGGCCTCCTCCACCGCTGCTGCCTCACCACCCGACACCTGGAGGAAGAACGCCTCATCTTCCGCCTCGGAACACTTCAACCCCAGGGCATCAATGTGGACTTCACCAGTTTCCTCATTTCCCCTTCCCCCACCTCACCCCAGTTCCAACCTTCCAGTTCAGCACTGTCCCCATGACCTGTCCCACCTGTCTATCTTCCTTTCCACATATCCACTCCACCCCCCTCTTTGACCTATCACCTTGATCCCCACCCCCATTCACCTATTGTACTCTATGCTACTTTTTCCCCACCCCCTCCCCCCTCCCATTTATCTCTCCACTCTGCAGGTACCCTGCCTCTATTCCTGATGAAGGGCTTTTGCCCAAA
The DNA here is from genome assembly GCF_047496795.1 of Chiloscyllium punctatum. Classification (NCBI taxonomy): domain Eukaryota; kingdom Metazoa; phylum Chordata; class Chondrichthyes; order Orectolobiformes; family Hemiscylliidae; genus Chiloscyllium; species Chiloscyllium punctatum. The sequence continues at coordinate 29,926,422 of NC_092746.1, read as the reverse complement.
ATGTCGATTTTCGTGCTCCTCGGATGCTGTCTGACCTGCAGTGCTTTTCCAGCACCACTCTAATCCAGACTCTGGTTTCCAGCATCTGCAGTCCTTGTTTTTACCCAGTCTTTGACTTTAGTACTGTCTCTCCAGCGTCAGCTCTCAGAGTGTCAGCATCTGTGACACACCCTTTTTAAATCTGTCAGCCAGGGCTCCCTCTTTGGACCAGATTAACAGGCCCAATCAGGGGACTCATATTCTAGGTGATCAAGCTGGTTGACCTCGCTACAATCACTACACTGTGTGCTTCCACATCATCGCAATGATTATAGTGCTGGCCTGTGAGGTTTCCACACTGCTTCCACTTCTGAATGCAGGCTGTGACCCCTGTGAAAGGCAGGACGACCTGCCAGCATTGTTCATAGATTGTGTGATACACCTGGCCTTCTCTTCTTAAAGGCTGGCTTCATTGGAAAATATAACTACATGGACATTGTCCTGTGGTGTACTTAATTTTAATAGAACTGTTCAGATGTTCTTACACACCTCTGGAGCAGGTGGAATTAGAACAAAGGTTTTCTGAGTTAGAGTTGGAGACACTACCATTGTGCCATAAGAACCACAATATAAACTACTACAAAGTGAACACCAGGCCTGGAGATTCCATAGTAATGGACATAGTTCAGGAGGCATCAGTGGTGCAAATGAGCAGGAGAATAGACACCACCGATCAGGAGGGCGGTAAGTGCCTGAACGGCCATCCTGCGAAGGGTTTGGGCAAGGTTAAACTGCCGAGACTGGGTCGGAAAATGTAACAGCACTGCTACAAAAGTCTAAGTATCTCCTTTGGATGGTGTTCAGGTCTTCGCATGACCTCCCCAACAGAACAGGTTTCTCACTGCTTAATGCAATGTAGCTCCAGAGTAGCAGGTTCCAGGAGTACAGGGTAAACACCTAACATGACATTCTGCCTGCTCTCTTGCAAGATACACTTTCACTGCATGGTGACGTTAGATATGATGGGATCTGTGGCATCCATTGCCAGTGAGAACGTTCAGAAGAACATCTGATTTTCTGCTTTAGCCCCTTCTTGACTCTTCGCTTATCCTGCTGCTACTATCAGACATATTAAGCAAGCTGCTGACGGTGTGACCAAGACCTTCCCACCTCCTCAGTTCCTTCACACTAACCTTTCCCTTGCCCAGACACAGCTCCAGGAGTGCAGATAAAGAGCTCCTGTCATGGATCTGACACCTTCAGTCACCAGCTCAGACACGAGCACTGTGATTCCCTTGAACACCAACGTAGAGATGTGGTCAGCACATGAGGAGTCATTTGGCCATCAGTGGACTACAGGCAGGCCAAGCGCAAAGGATGTTTGTTGCTCACCAGAGGGTGAGTGGCAGACAAGTTCTGTTGAAGAGCACTCAATGGGGCAGCATACTGGAGAACATTGCTAGCCATTCACATTAGGTTGCTAGGCACATTAGATGGGCCTAGGCGAAAGTGGGTACTGCAGATGCTGGAGAATAGAGTCAAGACGAAAGTAGTGCTGGAAAAGCACAGCAGGTCAGACAGCATCCAAGTAGCAGGAAAATCGACGTATCGGGTAAAAGCCTGATGGCCTGCTGGATGGCTTTCTGTCAGTATCAAAGAACATGGGGTATCCTTATATCAATGTAGGAGAGGGCATAGTGTTGTGCTTGCTCTCTCTGCCACTTTTGCTCCATTTCCCCGTTGTGTTGCAGATGCAGAGGCAATGCAATGGAGCACCTTTCCCCATTTTTCACAATCAGATCACCTAGTGCCCTACCCTTACTCCATTGACCCTGTAACCTATTATCATTAGGACATGACCATACTCTAGAGAACTCTGGAACTTACCACCACACCTGCAGAAATACTGCAGTCTCCTCACAATTGAGAACATTGTGAAAATGTAACTTCCCTGGAGTCAGGGAACCCAGCCCATTAAATGACACTACTGCAATACCCATCTCGTAGACATGCATGATCTTGTTTTTGTAACTAACAGACACTGGTGTCAAGACATAGAATCAGGTTACCACATCAGGTAATTGGGTTGTGTGACTGCATAAGGCAGAACCAGAGACTTCTGGTGCATTCAAGAGGTGCCTCTGCATGTGTCTGTATGCCGGAAGTGTCAAAATGCAGCACAGGCTGAGCAGGAAGTGACCAGTGGCATGAGAGAACACAGTTAGAGAGGTGCAAGGGATCCATTGTATCTATAGGTGGTGATCTGGGAGAAATGTCCTTGCACCCAGTTTGTGCTTAGGCCCCAAGCCATTGATAATAAGACATTGATATGAAGGTTCCAGCTGTCTCCAATTCCAAACAATCTTCCTAAACAATTCTCATTGGCTTCTTCCAATTTCCCATGCTAAGTTCACAGGAATTAAAGCCATGAAAAAACCTACAGAAAAATGAATTCCTCTTTGTGCCATTTTCTCTGGGCTTTGTTGAGAATTCTGTATCTACTGTCATCCTTTGCTCCAGTTTATGTTACCTAAGAGTTAGCACAACTTTTCTGCTGGGTCTATTGTTCCCAAAGGTAATTCAGTCCCAAATTCAAGAAGAGTGCAAGGAAAAACTTGAACTGTTTTATGTGGCCTTTTACAACCTAATTTGACTTAGACTCTGTCAACCTCTGAAGGATTATGGATGTCCTTCACAAATCTTGCTCCTATCAAACATTTCTCACCATGCTCCTCCAACTTTCTAACTAAACTGCACAACCACAGAGTCACTGGAGAGATCCATTCACATCAGTTGGCGTGCCGACGTATTGCTTCCACTTCCAGAAGCTGCTGCTGTGCCCAGAGCTGCAAGAAAAATGACAGGGAATGCTGCCCACTCCACATTGACATGAAAGTCAGGAACGTCACCAATGGCATGACCAAAGCCCTTATCTCAGTAAAACTCAGGCTTAAAACAACCTCTGTCATTGTATGAACTGCATTCTCCCTCTTTTTCCACTCCAATACCCCTCACCACCAGTAAATTATCCACACTCGAGGAAATACTGTAAAGAATAGACCGTACAACAAAGAACATTTTCAATCCCAAACCTAACTATTTCCAGCTTGAACTTCAGGATGCAAATGACATTTATGTGTGCACTGTCAGAAACAGAGCTCCAGTTCATTGTCAACTTTTTTCTGCAATGCAAGGGAATGAGCATTCACTGAACAGCCTGAAAATTGGTCCCCTTCCAAGCAATTTCCGCAGAAGAACATTCACCCTGCTGTTACTGCAAGGTTAATGTGTGGCTTTCTCGACAGAGGACAATCTACAATCATGTTAGTGAAAATTTACGATCATAATCAAATATCAATTTTATGTTTAATCAAATTGACGTTAATGCTAGCCCAGCAATTTAGTGCCCATTTTTAATTACCCAGCCATCTCAGAATTCATAGAACTGGAGAGGAAGCAAACCATGCTTGATCCAGTGGCACTGCCTTAGAAAGGGATAGGAGCCCAGAGGAGAGTGCTTACCTTCAAAAATCTGTCGAGATTTGATTTTTTTTTGTTAAGAAAACCTCTTTCCTTGACTCAACAAAGGCTTCCATCACTCCCAGTGAAGTGGGAAACTTGTTGCTCTGAGTTTGTTTCAGCTTGTTGGGGAACAATGTTTCCGATCTGCGTGTACAGGTTTGGAAAACCTGATCCAGTGATTAAAATGTCCTCATCCCTTGGTTTTAGTACTGATTTTATTTCCCACTCTGTCATGATCCACTGAGATAATGCACTAGAACTCAAGACCCACTCTTCCCAGAGTCACAATATGTGCGAAGTTTTAATGAAGCTCCCAACATTCCCAATTTGCCTCTGACTTACGCTAACCAGGATAAAAGCAAACCACACCAGTTTTTTTCAGCAATTAATAAAACTCCATGTCGTGGAACATTCTTACTAGTGACGATTTGTGCTACAGTTGTCCAGACCAATATAACTAGTTGCTATCATATGACAATGTGGAGTTCTTCTATCGCAGCCTCTACCTCTGTGCTTTCTTCTTTGACAAAAGCTCTCAACCACGCCTCCCATCCTCCAAGCACTCCTTCTCCTGACTCCAACCTTCCTCTTCCACTCGGACACCTCCTGCCAGCCTCTTACCTGCCCTAGACCTCTCTATTGCTCACTGCTGAAGTGACATCAGCTGCCTCGATTTCTCCAACCCCCTCACCCACTCCAACCTCAGCTCCTTCGAATGTGTAGTGCTCCACTCACTCCGCACCAATCCCTGGTTCACCATCAAACCCACTGACAAAGCTAGGGGAGTGGTAGTCTGGAGGCCAGACCTCTATGTCGCAGAGGCCAAATGCCAGCTCTCCAACACCATTGACCACAACCCTACCATGATGCATCAGGCCACCATCACTCTCACTATCCGTGACCTCATCGGCTCCAGTGATCTCCCCTCCACTGCCTCCAATCTCATAACCCCCAGCCCCGCACCGCCTGGTTTTATTTGCTCCCCAAGATCCACATACCCAATTACCCCAGCCAACTCATCATCTCCGCATGGTCCTGTCCCACCAAACTCATTTCTTCCTAACTCAACTCCCTCTTGGTCCAGACACTTCCCACCTACATCCACGACACTAACCACACACCCTCTACCTCTTCAGTAACTTCCAGTTCCCCTGCCCCCTGCGCTTTATCTTCAACATGGACATGCAGTCCTCATACATGTCCATACTCCACAAAGACAGCCTTGAAGCCCTCAACTTTTTCCTCTCCAAGAGACCCATCCAATTATCTTCCACCAATATCTTCCTCCACCTCGTCGAACTAGTCCTCACCTTCAATAACTTTTTCCTTCAACTCTTCCCATTTCCACCAAATCCAGGGGTGACCATGGGCACTCGGATGGGCTCTAGCTATGCCTGCCTGTTTGTCTGCTATGTGGAACAGTCTCTCTTCAGTACCTACACGGGCACTGTGCCCCAACTCTTCCACCGTTACATCAATGCCTGCATTAGTGCAGTGAACTGGACCCAGGCTGAACTGGAGCAATTCATTGACTTCACCCACATCTTCCACCCTGCCCTTGTATTTACTTGGTCCACCTCGAACACCTCCCTTCCCTTTCTTGATCTCTCCATTTCCATCTCCGGCAAAAGTCTCCAGACAGACATTTATTATAAACCCACAAACTCCCATAACTACCTGGACTACACCGCCTCCCACCCAGTATCCCAAGAACCCCATCCCATTCTCCCAATTCCTCCATCTCAGTCGCGTTCACTTGCACAAGGAGACATTCCACTCTCAAGCATCCCAGATGTCCACCTATATTGAATAATGTGTTTTTCTGCCCTATGTCTCCCATATAGCCCTCCATCGCACTGCCTCCATTCCCTGCTCCACTGTTCTAAACTCTCCCACCTCCAAACGTAATAAAGACAGCACTCTCCTCGTCCTCACCTTGCATCCCACCAGTCTCCACATCCAATGTATCATCCTTAAACACTTTCGCCAATTCCAACTAGACCCCGCCCCAAGAACATCTTCCCCTCCCCACCTCTCTCTGCTTTCCACAAGGACCGTTCCCTTCGCCAATCCACCCTCCCCACCAACTCCCCGAATACCTTCCCCTGCACCCGGTAAACATGCAAAACCTGCCGTACACCCATCACCTCCATCCAGGGCCCCAAACAACAGTCCTTCCAGGTGAGACAGAGGTTCATCTGCTTCTCCTCCAACCTAGTTTACTGTCTCCAATGGTCCCGATGTGGTCTTTTCTACACTGCTGAGACAAAACGTAAACTACAGATACGTTTTTCCGAGCATCTCAGCTGGGCCTGCATGGGTTGACCTGACCTCCCAGTCACCACCCATTTTAATTCCCCTTCCCATTCCCTCTCTGACATGACCATCTCAGCCTCCTGAATCAGATCACATCTTCCACCTGGGCAGCCCACAGCCCACAGCCCACAGCCCACAGCCCAGAGGACTTAACATTGAGTTCTCCAGTTTCAAATAACCTTCCTATCCATCCCCCAACACCCTTACCAGTCCATCCTTCTCCCTTCCCTTCTACTTACTGACCCTTCCTTCCAACTGCCAACCAGATTCATTCCTTCCATCGACTAATCAGGCCATACCCTTTACTTGTGTTCACCTGTCACTACCTCACGACTCTGCCTCGCTTCCCACCCAAAACCCTCCTCCCTCCACCTTTACCTGCAGCTTCCCTTACACCCAAGACCCAGTCCTGACGAAGGGTACACCCAAAACATTGACTTCTCCACCTCATGATGCTGCCTTGCTTGCTGTGTTAGTCATAGTCATAGATGTACAGCACAGAAACAGACCTTTCGGTCCAACTGATCCATGCCGACCAGCTATCCCAACCCAATCTAGTTTCACCTGCCAGCACCCAGCCCATATCCCTCCAAACCCTTCCTATTCATTTACCCCACTCAGATGCCTTTTAAATGTTGCAATAGCACTAGCGCCCATTACTTCCTCTGGCAGCTCATTCCATACACGTACCACCCTCTGCATGAAAAAGTTGCCCCTTAGGTCTCTTTTATATCTTTCCCCTCTCACCCTAAATCCATGCCCTCTTGTTCTGGACTCCCTCATGCCAGGGAAGAGACTTTGTCTATTTACCCTATCCATGCCCCTCCTGATCTTATAAACCTCTATAAGTTTACGTAAAGATGTATGAGTGAGTTCTCAGAATCTCTGTCTATGCTGAATTGCAGTACATTAAAAATAATGCTGAACACAAAGTAAACATTTCTGAGCACATACAGCTACAGTATAAATAAACACATTGTGCCTATTAACTATTTATTTGACAATGTTAAAGCATCAATGACATACACAGATTAATATAAAATAGAATCATAGAAAACCTACAGTGTAGGAGCAGGCCATTTGACCCATCAAATCCACACTGACCCACCAAAGAGCATCCTACCCAGACCCAACTCATCCCTACAACCTTGCATTTCCCATGGTGAATCCACCTAGCCTACACAGCTTTGAATTGTGGGAGGAAACCAAAGCACCCAAAGGAAACCCATACAGATACAGGAGACAACACACAAACTCCACACAGTCACCTGAGGTTGGAATCAAACCAGGGTCCCTGGCACTGTGAGGCAGTAGTGCTGACCACTGTGCCACCCCAGAATATGACAGTAGTGCTTTTATTATTCATTATACAGCAGCAAACACAGATGTATTATGGCCTAAAATTTCACTTTTTAATTTAGGAACTGGAAGCATTTAAGTTAATGTGTACAGATTGCATGTGACAAATTGTGTCACTTGTGCTTGCGTCAAAGCAGGCATAGCCCGGGTGAAAGGACATTGGCCAGCTCAAATCATTCTTGATGGCGCCTATTTTCAATTTATTTATTAACTTCTTCAGATAAAAAGTAATGTTTTCCACTGGTAGTAAAGGACATATTTAAGATTTTGCTACAGTTGTGGAGATCAAAACATCCCCAATTACGTTATTCTGCTTCAACATGAACTTGAGGGTATTTTAATGAGGGTGGCCTTTGGCAGAGTAGAGAATGGAGGTACAAACTGTAGGCTGCAAAGTGTCCAATCAAGGAGGGCACTGTCCAAGCCTGCAGAGAGTTTTAAGATAAAGACCCCTTTAAAATGATGGGAGAACCTCCACTACTGGTAAAATAGTAGCAGGAAGAGGCCCTTAAGTGGTCCTTACTTGACCTGCCTGCCTTTGAGACAATTACAGCATTGGGAAGTGGCAGGCACATTCCCCTCACCCAACATCCCCAGCTCCCATTGCACTTCCAAGAGCACCAATACGTTCTACTCAATTTCCTCCATAGCGAGTGATGGTAATGAATATGAATATATGCAGTGTAGAAGTTCTAAATAGGACTGACAACAAACTAAGTACTCAAAATTGGGGTGCAAGTGAAGCATTGTGAATTTGCACGGTCCTTCTAAAATGTTAGAATTCCACAAGAGCCAATAATACCTCACCATTGTGCGTGAAATGAAACAAAAATGTATTTCTTCCAAGTAGAAGCAGGTCTTTAAAAATTGTTAAGGATGAACGTTTCGTGCGTACGTGAAGGAGGACAATCGATGTTACTGATGAAGGGCTTATGCCCGAAACGTCAATTCTCCTGCTCCTCGGATGCTGCCTGACTGGCAGTGCTTTTCCAGCACCACACTCTTCAAATGATTAGATTCCCTACAGTGTGGAAACAGGCCTTTTGGCCCAACAAGTCCACACTGACCCTTCAAAGAGTAACCTACCCAGACCCATTTCCCTCTGACTAATGCACCTAACACTACGGGCAATTTAGCAAACCCAATTCACCTAGCCTGCACATCTTTGGACTGTGGGATGAAACCAAAGCACTCGGAGGAAATCAATGCAGACACGGGGAGAATGTGCAAACTCCACACAGACAGTCGCCAGAGGCTGGAATTGAATCTGGGACCCTGGTACTGAGAGGCAGCAGTGCTAACCACTGAGCCACCATGCTGCCCTTACAGGCAGCCAGGAATCTTCCCAGGCCACTGAAAGACATGGGCTATGGCAAGAAATTGGGAAATCAGGTGACATGCCCGGCAAGGTTCTTCTTGACACTCAAGAGCAAAGAAGCCCTATTTTCTAACCAATTCTGGTTAGGATTCTCGAGACCTATTTACAATGATCAATGCTCATTGAGCTGAGAGGAAGGAACAATGATATGCAATTTCCTGTTCTCCCACCTGCTAGCTAGAAACTAGAAGCCAAGAATTCCTGATATGAAAGACACGAGTTCCTCCAGATCTTCCCCTCAGGAGCCCCTCCGTGAGCAGTCACCATACGCTACCTCCACGTTCACAAACACTGGCATCTGGTTCATACCAACCTCGCCATATCATCATGGCACACCCCCAGCCCAGTTTCTGCACTACCATGCTGCATTTTGGAATGCAGTGTTATGTCAATCACACACCTACAGTATACGACTGCACACAATGTTCCAAACACACTGCACATGCATCAACAAATAGCTACATCTCCAAGTGAGGGGAGAGTGGCCCTCAGTCAAGGGAGGTGAGGCTACCATCAGTCCTCATGGAAACAGTCAAGGGCAGCATCTGCAATCAGTCCAGGGGCATGGTCATGTTGAAATGAATAAGTTATCTCACTAAAGTCTGGAGATTACACTATGGTCAGTCCCCTAGTTCCAGCAGAAATAGTCAGCACTTTCATGCACAGTGGTTAGCACTGCTGCCTCACAGCGCCAGAGACCCAGGTTCAATTCCCGCCTCAGGCGACTCTCTGTGTGGAGTTTGCACATTCTCCCTGTGTCTGCGTGGGTTTCCTCCGGGTGCTCCGGTTTCCTCCCACACTCCAAAAGATGTGCAGGTCAGGTGAATTGGCCATGCTAAATTGCCCGTAGTGTTAGGTAAGGGGTAGATGTAGGGGTGTGGGTGGGTTGCGCTTCGGCGGGGTGGTGTGGACTTGTTGGGCCGAAGGGCCTGTTTCCACACTGTAAGTAATCTAAAATAAAATCTATCTAAAAAAACACAGATCAGTCAAGGGTTTGTGCAGTCAACTGTAAGGGGTGTCTGTCCAGTTTGATCGGCTGTGGGGAGGGGGGGGGGTTGTGAGTCACAGTCGGCTCTAGGAATCAGTGAAGTGAAAGTCAAGATGGGATTTCAGGCCAAGCTATGGTGTAAGGAGATGGCGATTCAATGCTGGGGATTGGATTAGCAGAATGAGGTGCAGAGGGGAGAAAGGTAGTAAAGGGAAGAAAATTGACTACAAGTGTGGGGAGCTGGTTATATTTGGATGAATAGGGATGCAGTGGGGTGGGGTGCTGTGTTGAGATATAGGCACTCAGCATTGTGGCCTTGATGGAGGAATGGGGGTGTGACATGATGGGTATTGTGGAGCAGTGGGCAGGACCAAGCTGTGGGCATGGGGGTCAGGAGAAGACGATGAGAGTTGCAGTTATAATTCCAGGTGGGGGTGTGAAAGAACATAAGGGTGTTCAGGGAATTCCAGGTAGAAAAGGACAAAGTCTAGGAGGAGGGTGGCCTGATGACCAGGCTGACCCTGGAAACCTTGGTGCCAAAGAGAACCTGCATTATCTTTCATCATCTCAATATCCCTTAATGCAACCTACAAATGGAGACTGGTTCAGATCAGAGCCAGAATGGGTGGACTTGGTGTTTGTTTGCTGTCCGTCAAAGTGGACCCCATTCTGAGAGATTGGGGAGTCTACATGGGGCATTTTTCAACAATCATGCTTCTGCAGAGTCCAGGTTTAAGCCTTTTTCATTCATATCATAGCGCATGGGAAATGCAAGCTGTGTGCCATATGTAAGGTGGAAATACTGGCTACAGCCAATCTTGACTGTGTCATTGGTCATTGTAGATTGCAGAGGATATCAGAGATGACATAAAAGAGGTATCTGTGAGCCACAAAACACAGTTAATGCAAGGCCTCATCACCAAAAACTGTCAATATAATGCAGTACGCTTTCACATGCAATAATATCTTTTGTGGGTGATGTGGGCTGGGAGGAGAAGGGTTCAATACTCAGCACTTACAATCGCCACTTGCCACATTGCATCATGACTGCTGCTACGCTCATCACAATAAGATGCAATGCCAAAGTAACAAGTAGATTCACTCCATGGTGCTCCTTGTCGGAATGTCCCACGTCACACTGTGAGACAGTGTCTGAGGTAGGAATGTGCAATTGTATGTGCAAGAGTGTCAGGTTTGTCACCTAAGAGTCAGGAGGAGCATTGCTTTGTGGCTGGCGTGCCACATACACAGCAAAGGGTAACTTTGGACTGCCAATGCATGACCACAGGTATAGCTGGGTTCCAACATGGAGCTGGAGCCTGGGATACCCCTGCAGTAGTGAGTACTTTTGCCAGTTAGTGAAGTAAGTGGGGGATGATCACAAAGAAATATTAAGGGCATTAGTGAACCAATCTGAGTTTACAATTGATTATAGTTTCATGGTTACTATTACTGAGACAATACTTTCATAGTTGAGACTTAATAATTTAATTAATCAGCTGCCATTGTAGGATTTGAACCCATGACCCCAGAGCATTAGACTCTGGATTATATTAGAATAGCATTGCCATCTCCCTCAATGACACCAGCATATTTTTGCCCTGAGGTATTCACAGTTTATAACATCACCACCTGCTGGTCAAGGAACAGTATCACAAACGTGGGTCTCCATCATGAGGTGAATAAGGGGTTTGGTGATAGTATGTAGTTATTTGCTGTTTCTGCTCTGGAGCTTTTTCTCCCAAAGGTGAACATTTGTCACCATAGACTCCTTTCTTAACATGAACCCAATAACTCCTTGCTTTAAATGTTGTTACATGAATTACCCAAACAATACCAACAATGTTAAAGGCAAACATTCATATGTGGATGTTTGTTGAAGTTGCAGAGGTTAGGAAAAGTCTGTTACTGCAGGAATACATTTCAGTCTTGCCCATACAATGGAGTATTAGTTACTGAATTTAACAGACACCACAGTGAAATTATGGGTCTATTCAAGGTCTGGAGAGGTTAACTACATTGAATGCCCCATTTAATCATATTGGGCTGGAATGTGCTGAAAAACACACTGAGCATGCCATTCTAGTCTACAACTTTGTCGGAAAGTGCAAAGATTGAATGACTCACTGTGTTTTCTGAATGTCCAGAATTTACTGTTGATTTATGCCCCTCTATTGTTTGTTTTGCACAAATGGCAATTTAGCCTTGGGTTCCTATTATTCAAAAAGGCTTCTGGATCTTCATATTAATTGCATATTAAATGCCATACAGAATATGGTGTCTAGTGATTAATAACATAAGCACCTTCCCAAATGTGATGATTATTAATTAGTGACAACAAACATGTTTGGCCCAGAAAGTATTTAACTGTTGATTTTCCTTCCTTCAGGTGAATTCTTGTCGAAGGTTTAAAAAATTTTTAAATTTAAATTATCCTTTTGTTTTTTTTTCGTCTCATTTAATTTAATCTTTAATTCCCTTTTTTATTTCTTTCTCTGTTCAGATTTGATTTGTATCTATCTACTCCAATTTATCCTTTCAAAAATAGCTCTGTTGCTAATTTCTCACATTTTAAAACTCACTGATCAAAGAAGGACATTGTTAGCACTATTGTTCACTCAGGTTCTAAAAGCCTGGTTTAATTAACTTTCACTTTCAGCTAGTCAACATACAAAATCTTTTCAACTGAAGGTGCTGTCCAACAAATGTCTTGATTAGTGATATGCAATGTGTGATGCCTTATTCTAGCATATTCTGGCTGTTTAACTTTGTTGGAAATCTTCTGTTTAAACTGCAAGTGAACATTGGAGTTCTGAGAAATGGTGTAAATTGCATTTTTTTTTAAAAATTTTCAATAACATTTTTCTGTGGCTTCAGCTGGTCCCACCACAATATCTCTGGCAACATAACACAAGAAACCTGAAGAATTTCAGGGGCACTAATTCTATATCCAAGCTTTACAAATGTGTTTTAATTAGTTTAAGTCACAAATACTCTTGGTACTGTTTTGACTATGGGACAATATGCTTCCACATCAAAGGAAACTGTACCATCATTAGGTATAAAATTCTTAAATCATTAGATGCCTTAAACTGCTTACTTAGCATGACAAATGTTATAGCACTGTAATACAGACTTTTTAATTCACTGAATTCTTCTCAAGAAGAAATACATTAAAAACCACTAAAATATCAGACAAAACTTTCTTTTTCTGGCTGCCCAATGGTGCCAGGTCCCACATTTCAATATGCATTAGGTTTTCATCATCACTGCTCCTAGAAACTTTGGCCCTGAAAAATAAAATGGTGTTCGGTATTTATATAAGGTGATAACTTTAACATTGTCCACCGCTTTGACAATACTGATTGCTGGAAATGCTTACATTCAATGGTGCCCAGTATTGCTAGGAGAGGCACAGCAAGTAACAAACACTTAAGCAGAATGGGCTGCCAATTCTGATTGATAGATTTTGCTACCTTATTGGACCAAGGGCATTTGATTTTATGTTTAAAAACAACTGCCTAAGTTGTTATAGTTCAATGTCTTTGAAAAGTAGTCACCATTTCCTACTCTCTTCAAGCAGGTCCATTTCTGGATACTTTTCGAAGGCCAGTGGCAGTTTCATTCAATGGCTGCATGGTCCAATTGCCACATGTCAGGGTAGAGAAGAAGGTCTTCTATCTCTGCTTTGAAAGTTTGGGACAAGAAGAGTGCATGAAAAATTGTCTTCTGAAAAATATGGACAGAATTCTATTCTACTTAATTTTAACAAACAGTTGATTGTTTCTTAGTATGTTCCCTGTTGAGTGCCTCTGCCAAAGGATCTTGCAACACGGCTTCTCAACAGACCGCCACGAAAGTGCCTTATTAAACTCATTGTTGCTTTTGCACCATCTTGTGTCAAATTTGTATGTAAACTGTGCTGATAATTTCACAACAGTCACGTAGTCACGTAGCACAACAGTCGAGTCACTTTGCCACAGTTGCAACTGCAGTTCTCTGTCGCTTTAACTCAACGGTCAGTAGAGTGATCTTACAAATGGATGTAGCTTTGGTTAAGTTCTTGGCTCAAGTCTGTGAGAAAGCTGGAATAATGTCTCTTGGTTTTCAATAATGTGCAAGTAGTGAACATAAGCTTTCACATCCTGGTGGTCTTTTTGATTATCTTCCATACCTAGAGTAAGGGGAGAAATCATTGAAATTACTGACCCAATGAAACTTTCTTACTAGTCATCTAGTTGTCATATCTGTGTGAACTATCATTATGAGAACTTTGCTCACTTACATATCTATCTATATCCCTTTGCATAGCCTCCTTATGTCATCTTCATAATTTCGGTTCCTACCTATAGCATGGCCTGTTCACACAGGCAAGTTACAGCAAACAATCTACAGAATTGTTTTTTAAATCTTCACAAAAACTGAAGTAATGTCTCCTGATGGAAGCAGGGTAATTTCTCTAGCAAAAGGCAGAGAGTGGAGGATAGTTATATCCCAATTCTCTGTTCTCTCCAAAAATAATTTCAGTCACTTGCAAACATGTTTAATGGGGAAATTATCAATCATTCTCCCGTCTGGTCAGGAATACTGTTGTCACTATGAGCAGCTGACAAGTTTTTATTTGTTAGAGTTTCCATTTTATTCTACAGCGCATACTCTCACCCACAAGTCATACAGACCCTTCAGTCTAACCTGTCCATGCCAACCAAATATCACAAACCAATCTAGTCCCACCTGCCAGCACCCGACCCATATCCCTCCAAACCTTCCTATTCATATACCCATCCAAATGCCTTTTAAATGTCGCAATTGTACTAGCCTCCCCCACTTCATCTGGCAGCTCATTCCATTCACATACTACCCTCTGCGTGAAAGAGTTGCCCCTTAGGACTCTTGGATATCTTTCCCTCTCACCCTAAACCTGTGCCCTCTAATTCTGGACTCCCCCACCCCAGGGAAAAGACATTGCCTATTTACCCTATCCATGCCCCTCATAATTCTGTAAACCTCTATAAGATCACCTCTCAGTCTCTGATACTCCAGGGAAAACAGCCTCAGCCTGTTCAGCCTCTCCCTATAGCTCAAATCCTCCAACCCTGGCAACATCCTTGTAAATCTTTTCGGAACCCTTTCAAGTTTCACAATATCTTTCCGATAGGAAGGAGACCAGAACTGCATGCAATATTCCAACAGTGGCCTAACCAATGCCCTGTAGAGCCGCAACATGACCTCCCAACTCCTGTACTCTAGATCAAAGGTTTATAGGGATCCTAAGGTAAGCCAAATCACACTGGAGTATTCCTTAATGCATGCTGTATGTGTTGTGCTGAGCTGAAATTCCTTCAAATATGAAGTGAATTGGAATTTGCATTCCTTCTAGATAATAGTTCTCTTTGGAAAGCCTGAATTAAAGCTTTAAACTATCTGAATTGGAGAGGGGAGCGATGGCTGTGGAAAGAAAAATGCTGGAATTAGATTGTGAGTTCACAATCCTAAGTAAATTTTGATCAAATGTTAAATTTTAAGATGAGGATTTTTCATCAAGTGGTGATTTTTACTGTTTTTAACCCTGTTTTTATAAAACTAAAATGTTAAGGAATTAATTTGCCCTTCCATAAAAGTCAAATCCTTTTTTCACATGCAAATGTCCACAAGAACTGCACTAATGTTCAATTGAGCGGGAGTAGACTATTTTCAAAACAATCTGCTCCAAGGTGTTATGACACACTTCTGGAGCAGGTGGGACTTGAACATGAGCTTCCTGATCTAGAGGTAGGGACACTATCACTACGATCCTTTTACTTTCTGCTTGCTGGTACTCTAACTCTTCCCCATTCCATGTCACAACCACTGCTGATACTCACCAATCTGATTACTTCTGCAGTGTCTCAGCAACCTGATGGAATCTGCAATCATGTGCTGGGAACAGAGAAAAATTATGAAAACACCAGCAGAAACTGTAAACTGAGCCTGAAGTAAGCCAAGAATTATTTTCAATATTTTTCCCATGACGACCATTTGATTGAATACTGTTTCAGCAGCAAACCTTTCCATTCGAAAAAAAAATTGAGCTTGCCAATAGAATATCAACAAACAACAGGTTACATATGTTGATACAAAGATAAACTAGCTAAATTTCACTAGATATTGTCTTCATTGCCTGGCTACAGGTAAGGTTAACAAAATCCTTGGAGAAACTATATATAAAGTAATATTTAGATCTTTACAATAGTCACTCAGGAGTTCTGCTGCTCTCCCACTGAAGTTATAATGGCAGATTTCAATAACTAATTTAGGAATAAAATTAAGCCTGAACTTCTGAATGCAGCAGCAACTCCCCCTTCAAGTAATCAAAACCCCAAAGTGTTGATCTATGCACCAGATATTGGTAAGTAATGTTAGTGTAGCAGACCAACCTTTAATGTACCTGTTCCGGTCTTTTAATGAAATTTAATAATTGTATTTTTACAGATGTTCAACTTTGAGTTCTGCCTTTATTGGTGAACTACATACATTGGAATTGCTGATGAGAAAATGGGAACATGCGGTTCACATTTCTTTGCCAACTGAATTAGGTGGAAAAATCATGTATTACCATTCCCGATATTCTCACCATGAGTTGTTGGCTGGATGGCTTCCCATTAATTAAAAATGTTATTTTAATTTATCAATTATTGTGACCAAACAATCAATTTTAGTAAATTCACCTTTCACCTCCAAGCTGGGCTGACTTTGCCATGATTTTCTCAACAGAAGTAATCTAACGTTGTTCAGATAATGTGAAAGGTGGGACATTCCCCACTTGCTATATTATTATTTTTTACTAAAAATTAGATTGCACAAACATTCTTTATGGAAGGAAATCTATCATCCTTACCTGGTCTGGTCTACATGTGACTCCAAACCCGCAGCAAAAATGTGATTGATTTTTAACTGCCCTCAGAAATGGACCTAGCAAGCTAATCACTCATGTAGCAATTAGGGATGGGTAATAAATGCTGGCTCAGTCAATACTGCACTTATTCCATGGACAAATAAAAGAAGTAGCTAAAAATAATTTCTTAATTATGTAAAGATGACAACTGTTGATTGATAAAATTTAAATCCAATCATCTTTGGATCTACTGTAGACTTATGCCTTCCAAATATTTAAGCATACTGGAAAGTGACTGTTGGCTGCAATCATTTAGGGGAAACAAAAAGTAAATTGCACATACCAGCTTTTCAAAGTTGACAAGGTTGTCCAGAAAGGTTTTGTTTCCCTCATGGATAAATGTTACATCTAACAGAGTAAAAGAAAGAAAGAATGGAATAACAAAGTCACCAAAACAGTTAAATGCAGATTAAATTGACAAGGTCAAATTATGACTGAACACAGCAGAGAAATCAATGTGATCTGCAGTGTTGATTGTGAAAGTTGTTATAACTCCAACTATTCAGATAGCACAAGATGTGGATCAGGCATATCCAATTTAATTAAAATATTTGGGAAACTTGCTTAAAGCACAATGAAATTAAATTGCGCAACATAGATGTTTTTCTTAATACTCTGCACTAATTTTGTCAATTTCTATGGATAATTACACAGAGTGCTCATGCATATTTTCATTTTCACTGCCCGGGTGATAATCTGATTAAGAATATCGTCCAGCTTCTACAGGACCAGCCTGATTTTGAATCTATTTAATTCATGGTAATCAAGGGGATGTGTACTGGGTTGGTTCAGTTATGAGCTGAGATTAGTTATCGAAGATCATATATTAATAAAAGGCATTGAAGAAAACGATTGGGCTCCTGCAGCTCCTCCAAAGTAGAAGACAACCCCCTCAGCAGAGGAAAAGTTCATTTGTGAGAGTGGTGGACAAAGAAATGGCGAGAGAAAAAAAAAGTAGAAACTTCAATAACACCAGAAATGTTAAGTTTGATTTTACAGAAAGTTCCGATGAGGTTCTTTTTTTCAAAATCGTCTGTTGGGTATCGCTGCAGAGGCCAATACTTATTGTCCTTTCTTAATTGCCCTTGGGTAAGTGGTGGTGTGCTACACTCTTCGACTGCTGCTTCCTTTGTGGTGGACATACCACCTACAGTGGTGTTGGGACAGTGTTCCAGGATTTTAACCCAGAGACAGTGGAGGAACAGCAATATTGAACCTAGTCAGGATGGTGCGAGGCTTGGAGGGAAATGTGAAAGTGATGATGTCCTCATGCCTCTGACTTCTAGGTGATTGATTGAGTGTATAGGTTCAGAATGTGCTGCTGAACAAAGCTTTACAAGTTTCTACAGCGGGCCTTGTACATGGTGCACACTGATGTCATTGAGCACTCATGAAATAGGGAGTAAATGCTTCTTAGGATACCAATCAAGTTAAGTGTTGACCAGCTTGAGAGTTGTTAGAGTTGCACTCATGTAGGCAAGCAGAGAGTATTCCATCACAGTTCTGACATGTGTTATAGATTATGGAAAGGAATTGGTGGATCAGGAGCTATATGACTCTCTGCAGAATCCCCACACTGGCTTGCTCTTGTAGCCGCTTATTTTTAATGGCTGGTTCAGCTAAGTTGAGTCAGGAGTGACTCCCAGGATGTTTATTTTGGGGATTCAGTAATGCTAACACCACAGAATGTCAAGAGGTGTTATTAGATTTTCTATTGTGTAGGTAACCACTTCCTGGCACAGATGTTACTTGCCACTTATATAAACCCAGGACATGAACAGAATAATTCAGAATTGAGGTTAGAATGACAGCTTTTGACATTAAGACATTTGAAGTGCCTTGAAGGAAGTATCAAAGATCAAAAGCAAAACTGAAGTCATTGAGAATCAGAGGGGAATATGGCTAATTAAATGGTTATCTGACATCAAAGTAGATCAATTTAATGTAATTTACTTCAGCATTTTTTGATCTTCATATTGGAAAATATGTGGAAAATCAAACTATAAAACCCATCAAGTGGGCACAGCTTCTCTCAATGTCTAAAGAGTTGCAACTGGTGTCGAACACTGTGCAATTATCAATGAATATCCTCATTTTTGACTATGATTGAGGGAAGACCATTGATGAAGAGCTGAATTGGGCCTAATCTGCTCCAATGAGTTCCTGCAGCAATGTTCTGGAATTGAAATAATTGACCTCCAACAATCACTTTCCCTTGTGCAACCAGCAAAGAATTCCCCTCTGATTCCCAGTGACTTCAATTTTGCTTTGGATCTTTGATACTTCCTTCAAGGCACTTTCAAGTGCCTTAATGTCAAAAGCTGGCATCATTCGAACCTCAATTCTTCAATTCATATCTGCACCAAGACGAAAATGAGATCTGGAGTTGAGTAGTTCAGTTGGAATCCAAACTGAGCAGGTTATTGGTAAGTAAGTATCGCTAGATGGCTCAGAGTATTTTCTAGTACATTGCTGATGATTGAGAGTAGATTGATGGGTGGTAATTGGCCAAATGGGATTTGTCCAGTTTATTGTGGATAGGATATGACTAGAGGATTTTCCATATTCTAACACAGTTGTAGGTTTATTGGATAGGGGTGAGGCTATTTCTGGATGACAAATTTTCAGTACCACGGGATGTTGTCAAGGCTACTAGCCTTTGCAGTATGTGATGCCTTCACCTGTTTCTGGATATCACATGGTGAGAATTGAATTGTTTGAAGATTAACGTCTGTAATGCTGAGCACCTCAGGAAGAGGCAAGATGGATCTTCACTCAGCACTTCTGGCTGAGGATACTTAAAATCCAAGAGCAATAGGAAAAGAACAACATAAGAAGGGCATGGCAATTGAGTGCAATAGAGGTCAGATTCAATATTTTAAATTGTTTTTATGTATTTTGTGACTGAATGTGATCTATGGTACATGGATAATCTTAAATTTTCAATTGTTAAGCAGAGTTAAATACTGTCATTAGTGTACTTCTGATATTTAAATCAAAACTTAAGGTCATATCAGTAAATATCGAGCAATCTTTACACCTGCTCAATCTAACCTTTGTAATTATCTGTGGGCCTTAGATACTGTGCAAATCACTTCTGTTCAAGAGGAACTTGCTTGTTTTCCATTCATAGGATTATGTTACCTTAGAACCAAACAAAGGGATCCATTGGCACAGTAGTAACTACCTGAAGGCCCAGGTTCAAGGCCCACCTGCTCCAAAGGTGTGTCATAACATCCCTAAACAAGTTGATTAGAAAATATGTAGATCAAAAAATGCCAAAGTAAATTATATTAAATTGATCTATTTTCATGTCAGTTAGCCATTCAGTTAACCATATTCAGTCTTAGGAAAGTGCCCAGTCTGAGATTACCTTTCAACAGCAGAGGCATGAAGGGAATCTTTGGTGGCTGCATCCTTTTGAAAGCATCTCTGTATGCTTTATGATTCAGTGATGGATCCTGCAAAATAGTCAGATGTTTAACTTGCCTAATATCAAAAAATGAAACAATAACAACTACATGCTACTTTTACAAGAATAACATTTTGACATTTTCTGCTTTCAGCACTTTTTAAAAAAAAATGTTCTTACCAATAATTTCCATGCTGGTTTCTTCATTGCCTACACTAGATTTAAAGCAAACTCCTGAGAAATAACGGTAATGGTTACGTACATTTTTTTCCTGGGATTTCTGCTGGTTTTCCAAAATGATGGGGAACAGCCATGGAAATACTATAAGAATGTAGGATACAGGAGTAGGCTATTCACCCTGCTCTGCTGTTCAATACAATTATGGTTGATTGAATACCTTTGACTATGCTATCCCTTTAACTCTTTATGCCACTAATAATCAAAAATGTATCAACCTCTGTTTAAATATACTCAAAGACTAAACTTCATTGCCCTCTGGGGTCAAGAATTATAACGATTTGCAACTCTCTGAGAAAAACATTTCTCATTATCTTGGTCCTAATGGCACCTTCCTTATTGTTAATTGTGCCCGAATCTAGACTCCTCCACCTGAGGAAACATCCTAGCTACATCGAATGTATTGATCCCTTTTAAGTATTTTATTTCAATGAGATTCTCTCTCATTCTTTGAAACTCCAAAAATACAGGCCCAGTTTGCCCAATCTCTCTTCAAACAGCAGTCCCGCTATCCTGGGAATAAGTGTGGTGAATGTTTGTTGCATTCATCCTCTGGCAATAATAACTTTCCAGAGATAAGAGACCAAAATTGCATACTGTACTCCAAGTGCAGTCAAACCAAGCTCCTATACAATTGAAGCAAGGCTTCACTGTACTCAAATCCTCTTATAATAAAGGCTTTCTAATATCTGTTGCACCTGCATGTTAGCCTTCAGTGACTTGTTGACAATGACACCAAAGTCTCATTGTACATCTACACTTTCCAAACTCTCACCATTTAAGAAATAATCTACACATATTGTTCCTAGTAAATAGCCTTACATTTTCAACAACATATTCCATCTATCATGTTTCTGCTCAATCACTAAGCCTGCCCAAATTCCTGAAAACATCTTTTATCTTATTTACAACACACATTCCCGATTAGTTTTGTATCTTCTGCAAGTATCTTCACATTGGATCCCCCATAAAGGAGGTGAGAAAAAGAAGAAAATCTTTGCACTTATCAGAGCAAGAGAAATTTATGTTGAGGACTGAAAAACTTTCATTGTCAAAACCCAATTACTTCCAGGTCAAACCATTGGTGAATCAAAACTATTCCAACCATTCTGATATCAGCCAGTGTGGGTTTGGAGTTCCACATCTGTAATGCCCCATTTGAGTCTTTCCTACCTGTCTTTAGCTGACAGGTTAAGCCTGCATTGGCACCACCTCGTGCTCCCGCGAGGAGGTTGAGCAGTTCATCAACTTCACCAACACATTCCACCCTGACCTTAAAATTACCTGGACCATCTCTGACACCTCCCTCCCCTTCCTGGACCTCTCCATCTCCATTAATGATGGCCGACTTGACCCTGACATTTTTTACAAACCCACCGACTCCCACAGCTACCTGGATTACACCTCTTCCCACCCTACCTCTTGCAAAAATGCCATCCCGTATTCCCAATTCCTCTGCCTCCGCCAGATCTGCTCCCAGGAGGACCAGTTCCACCACAGAACACACCAGATGGCCTCCTTCTTTAGAGACCGCAATTTCCCTTCCCACGTGGTTAAAGATGCCCTCCAACGCATCTCGTCTACATTCCGCACCTCCGCCCTCAGACCCCACCCCTCCAACCGTAACAAGGACAGAACGCCCCTGGTGCTCACTTTCCACCCTACCACCTTCGCATAAACCAAATCATCCGCCGACATTTCCGCCACCTCCAAACAGACCCCACTATTTCCCTCCCCACCCCTTTCCGCTTTCCGCAAAGACCGTTCCCTCCGTGACTACCTGGTCAGGTCCACGCCCCCCTACAACCCACCCTCCCATCCTGGCACTTTCCCCTGCCACCGCAGGAACTGTAAAACCTGCGCCCACACCTCCTCCCTCAACTCTATCCAAGGCCCTTAAAGGACCCTTCCACATCCATCAAAGTTTTACTTGCACATCCACTAATATAATTTATTGTATCCGTTGCTCCCGATGCGGTCTCCTCTACATTGGGGAGACTGGGCGCCTCCTAGCAGAGTACTTTAGGGAACATCTCTGGGACACCCACACCAATCAACCACACTGCCCCGTGGCCCAACATTTCAACTCCCCCTCCCACTCTGCCGAGGACATGGAGGTCCTGGGCTTCCTTCACCGCCGCTCCCTCACCACCAGACGCCTGGAGGAAGAACGCCTCATCTTCCGCCTCGGAACACTTCAACCCCAGGGCATCAATGTGGACTTCAACAGTTTCCTCATTTCCCCTTCCCCCACCTCACCCTAGTTCTGAACTTCCAGCTCAGCACTGTCCCCATGACTTGTCCGGACTTGTCCTACCTGCCCATCTCCTTTTCCACCTATCCACTCCACCCTCTCCTCCCTGACCTATCACCTTCATCCCCTCCCCCACTCACCCATTGTACTCTATGCTACTTTCTCCCCACCCCCACCCTCCTCTAGCTTATCTCTCCACGCTTCAGGCTCACTGCCTTTATTCCTGATGAAGGGCTTTTGCCCGAAACGTCGATTTCGAAGCTAATTGGATGCTGCCTGAACTGCTCTTCCAGCACCACTAATCCAGAATCTGGTTTACAGCATCTGCAGTCATTGTTTTTACCTCGTTGATTTTAACCCGACTGCGAATCCTCTTGCAAGGTTAAGCCTGCAATCCTGTGTGGTTTGCAACTTAGTCATCAAGTTGGCTCACTTCAGTTCTCAGTTAATCCCCATTCCTGCCAAGCCAGCCAAATCTTGATTTTAGCTCCTCAGTTAACCAAACTCATCCCACCAGCGGTTCAAACTGTCAGGTTAGTTTTAAGGATAAGCTCTTGATACTTCATATCAAGAGTAACTTTAATGTGAATAAATGCTTCAACTTCACCCAATCATGCCTGAATTCCAAGTTAAAGGGAAGTGCACTGTTTTAGTAGTCTCCAGTGATAAACTTTTCCATTTTACCTCTTTAACCATTCTTAATTTCACTTTCTGTGACTGGATGGTTAGAGTCAGTTGGTGGCAAATTGTGTTTTTGTGTTGTGCTAATAAATCATATAAATAAATAGGAATGAGGTTGAGAATGCCTAAGTTATTCCTGTGTTTTAGAGCCAAACTGAAACATAACATTTAATCCCGTTAGTAGTGAATTACAGTTACAAATCATGGCCTTTTTATCAACAAAAGAAATTTTACAATGTGTTTCATGGTTGTGAGATTAGGAGAGACATCATCCAATCAATGACATACTTTTGACGGGTAATCATTGCTGTAATGATGGAAATACAGTAGTCATGGCACAGTGGCTAGCACTGCTACCTCTCAGTGCCACGAACATCTGGCACATTCTCCCAGTGTCTGCGTAGGTTTCCTCCAAGTGCTCTGGTGCCCTCCCACAGTCCAAAGATGTGCAGGTTAGGGGAATTGGCCATGCTAAATTGCCCATAGTGTTCAGGACTGTGTAGGTTAGTTGCATTAGTCATGGGAAATGTAGAGTAATAGGTTCGGGGAATGGGTCTGGGTGGGATACTCTTTGGAGGGTCAGTGTGGATTTGTTAGGCTGAATGGCCTGTTTCCACACTGACCAAATTATGAGCTGGAAGAAGGATAAAATTGGCTAAGAGACTAAAGAATTTCTCTGCTTTTCTTCACAGTGCTGTGGAATCTTGTGCGCCCAATTGAGATTGGGGGCAGGACCCAAAAGAAAGCACCTCCTACACTGAAGCATGTCATTAGTACAATACTGAAATGTCAGCTGATTACATGATCACATCTTTGAGATGAAATTTGAATCCTTGATCTTCTCACGGACATGAATGTTCTACCACTAAACCAAAGCATGAATTTGTAAACGTCCCAGGAGTTACACCCGTTAACGCACTCAGGAAATTGAGCACGGAGCATAGTGAACGCTGCATGATTCACCTTCAATTCAACCTTGGCATCGATATCTGAATTCCCAATGCATGAAACTTTGAATGTAAATTTATGAAATTACTCTAGAAGTGATGTTCGGAATATTTTAAATAAGTGTATAGGCACTTACCGTTAAATTTTCAAGTTCAGAGAATAGCTTCTTAAATTTCCCAGGCACTTTCTAGGGAAATAGTAAAACAGCATAAATATGCATCTCTAATGTGATACCGTCTTACAAGCAAAATGTTTATAACAGGCAGCTGTTTTCTCTCTCATGATTACTTTATAAATGGTGAAAATAAAAAATCAGTTGAGATCCAACACAGACACTGTGTTTAAATGAAGCTAATATCGCAGCTATTCAATATAGGGATCTGCCCAGCGAAGATAAATTGACTTTTACATTTGTCAGCATTGTACAGTGTTTGTCATATATTTCAATGTTTTTCCAAATGTCAGTGCTATAATGCATAGACAATGGATAAAGTCATCCTGTCAGGATCTACTGTCATGCTTTGCACTGCGATTTAAATCCATTCACAACTTTGGCTGTTAAAACAAGCCTTGCTTTTAAAATAAAAAAAAGCAATTTCAACATTTGCTCTCTCCATGAATTACAGGTACTTTGCTTTGAAGTTGAAATAGGATAACGTTCTGTTCTGTCAGTTTCAGGCAATGCAGCCAGACGTTTGTTGTTATATCAATATCCAATGTGAATGCTTGGATGAATGTCAAAGTGATTAATCACTTTAATCATTAGGTGGCCTACTCCTTTATTAATTATAGAGAGATTTAATAAATTTTAATAATAGATTATGCATTGAATATAGTTTCCTGTTTGCTTATAATCCTAAACAGCATTTAAAGAATTACAATTTTTACACTAGAGAAGGATATTTCCTTTACCAATGTAATTAATGTATTTAAACTCAGGGTTTTATTTGATTTTTAGAAATTTAACTTATTCTAATGATTCCAAAGTGATTTCCCACTGCATTTCATGGATTGGGGGACACTACGTAGTGGACACAGGAAGAATGGCTCTAGAGGGTACATGGCAGGCATTGAGGACTGACTAGGCCAGCATTTATTGCCCATCCCAACTGGAGTGGTGAACTTTCTTGACCTTGTCCTGATGAACAATTGGGTGGTGAGCTGCCTTCATGAACTGCTGTATTACTTGGTGTGTAGTTTGATGCACAGTGCTGTTTGCGGGGGAAGGGGGGTGGGGGGGGGGGGTGGTCACTCTACGGTTTTGGCCCAGCAACAGTGAGAGAATGGAGATTTTGATCTAAGTCAGAACGGTCTGTGACTTGAAAGGGAACTTGCAGCTAGTGGCACTCAATTCGATCTGCTGCCTTTGTGCTTGTTCATAATGGAAGGTGTGGATTTTGAAGCTGCTGTTAAAGGATTCTGGATGAGCTATTGCAGATGATGGTACACACTGCTGCCACTGTGCACCAGTGGTGAAGACAGTCACTGCCATAGATGATGTGTGTGGTGCCAATCAATTGGTTTGCCTGGTCCTGGATGGTGTCAAGCTTCTCAAGTGTAAATGAACACTGGGGAGACTCAAGGTAAGTTACTCACCACAGAATTCCTAGCTTCTGATCTGTACATGCAGCCACAATATTGATCGAGTTCAGTCTGTGGTCAATGTTAATTCTCAGAATTTAAAAATGAATGAACCAGTGGGGGCAATGCCACTGATTATCAAGGCAAAATGATTAGATTCTCTATTTTAGGAAATGGACATTGCCTTCCTGACTCGACCAGCTGTAAGTAGTGGTGAACGACATTGAAGTCCCCCACCCAAAGTACATTTGACACTCTAGCAATGCTCAGCGCCTCTTCCAATTTTTGTTCAACATTGAGCTGTACTGATTCATCAGCTGAGGGAAGGTGGTAGGTGGTAACCTGCTGGAGATGGTTGACTTGTTGTTATAATACGTCATGGGGTCTAGAGTCAAAGTTGAGGACTCCCTCCAACTGTAAACCACAACGCAACCACCAGTGGGATAGGACATACCTAGAAATGATGATCATATTGGCTGTGATATTACAGATGACATTTTGCTGTTGCTTACCCAGTCTGTGAGACAACTCTCCCCACTCTGGCACAAGCCCACAGATGTTATAAAGGAAGACATTGTGGGGTCAAGTTGGCTGGATTTGCTTTTTCTCCAGCACTTACATTGTTGCCTGGTGGTCCATGAATTTAATTATTTTTATTGTACTTTGTATCAGCTTGGTACAATGGAATGACTTCTAGAGTCATATTAGAACAGATCGAATGTTAATGGCTGATTTTCTTCTCTAAGTTATATTAATGAATCAACAGGGCATGGTGTGTTGGTGAGTGTCTGTGTTGAGTGGGCATGGGGTGGTAACGTGGCTGTGAGCAGTTGGGGTGGTATAAGTCGTGGATGAAGAGTGCACTTTCGGGAACCTTCAAACAATGTTGGGAGATGGGCTACTGTTTTGGAGACCTGATGCCTCAGTGCCACAATTCCTGGAGCAATGCACCCTGGTTCACAAAGTGCACTGTGAATCAAACCAATCTAAAACAGACATAAACCACCTAGACAAAGTCGCACATTGATTGGGTATTTGTATTTTCCTGAGACCATACAATCACCTTGTCACTGGACTCCAACCAATGTCAGGAGATATTACATGAACTGGAATTTAACAGGTTAAGGAAAACTTGATTTAAGGCACTGAAATATTAAATGGAAATAAATGAAGTTATTTGGGATACGATATTTCCTCTGTTTAGGAAGCCTAGAAATAGGAAGCAGTGTCTAAAAATGAGAGCCAGGATTGACAGGTGTAAACATAGGAAGCACTTCTACCTGCAATAAATGAGTGGTTGGAATTTGGAACTCAGAAATAGCAACCACATCAATTATTACTATTTTTAAAGCTAAGGTTTTTTTTGTTAACCAAAGGCATTACAGGATACAGGGCAGAGGTAGCTCTATGGAGAGGAGGTACAAACCAAGCACAGTCCCATTTCTCACTGGTGCAACAAGTGTAAGAGGCGAAATTACTTGATTCTGCCATTATGTTTCAAATGATTTGTGGACATCTGAAGCCCGTTATATTACTTAATATTCACAAGTTCATTATTTCATCCGTAAGAGTTAAAAGGAATTAAGTGTGGGTTCAGGTAAAATTCTATTCAACCAAACAACAATTTAAATGTGGATTACTAAAATGCAAAGTCAATTTTGTGGTATCTCTGTGCACATGCTGGGGAGTGTTATTTTATTGATGGTTTAACATCTGATATTATGGTCACAATATTTATGGAGGGTCAAGGAGGAGCTGAATGAATGTGGTAATATGTCTGAAGTTTGAATGCCAAAGGGATAGAGTCATAGAGTTGTACAGCAGTGAAACAGACCTTTCAGTCCTACTCGTCCATGCTGACTAGATATCCTTAATTACTCTAGTCCCATTTGCCAGCATTTCACCCATATCCCTCTAAACCCTTCCTATTCTTCCAGATGCCTTTTAAATATTATAATTGTACCAGCCTCCATCTCCTCTGGCAGCTCATTCCACACATGCACCATCCTCTGTGTGAAGAAGTTGCCCCTTAGGTCAGTTTTAAATCTTTCCCCTCTCACCTTAAACCCGTGCCCTCTAGTTTTGAACGCACCTACCCTGAGAGAAAGACCTAGTCTATTCACCCTACCCATGCCCCTCCTGACTTCATAAATCTCTATAAGGTCACCCTTCACCCCTCTGAGGCTCCAGGGAAAATAACCCCAGCCTATTCAGTCTCTCCCTGTAGCTCAAACTCTCCAACCTCGACAAATGAGACCACAATTGCATTTTGCCTCCTATTTCTCAACCATTCTTTGCAAGTGTGATCTAAATTGGCATTAAAGTGTTGAACCTCACCCAGGACACAGGCACACTTCCTGATCCAATACCACAAAAATGTAGGCCTGTATGCAGCAGATTCAGCTTACATCCCTGGATTTTAACGTGTTGATGAGGTCAAGGTAGCAGTTTAGCATCAAAGCCAAAATCCCAAATGTGATATTAAATTCAAATTATGATTGTTCCTCACAATAGTCCACAAAGCTTTTTATTCAATTGCCCTGACATCCTTTTGAATCGATCTATTAAGCATGTCTTCTTTTGGTAAAAAATATTTTAAAGAATTGCAAAACATTAGTAAATTAATTACAGGCAAATGGTAAAAATATTACTAAATTTCATTAGCAAATAGAATTCCAGAAATGATTTAAAATTTAGACACAATGTGTTGCACTTCCAACACTTGAGAGACGCAGTCTAATGTATAACTCATTGTTGCTGGTTCATGCCTCTCCAGGTCTTTCTGCCATAAAGCAGAGGGTGTGGTATAACTCCACCCTCATTGATGGTATGTCCCAGCATGTTAACTAGAGTTAATACTCACACCCGTCTCAAACTCACACTGTCTTTCCATAATGTTGCATGTATTTGGACGTGATCATTTGGTTGCACAATGAGATTGCAGATCCCTGATGATAATAGTTTGAGTGCTTACCTCCCAGGTCTGAGAGAGTCGGCAGACAGCAGCACTGTTGAGGCCCATGATTATGGCGAAGAAAGAGTTAAGGTTCCTCAATGCCCTGCAGCTAAGAAATGGAAGATGACGCACATTAAACTGTGAAATTTGAAGTCTAGTGTCATGTACAAAAATTGTTATATACTGAAATGCTGCAAACTGCTCATGGAATAAGGACAGCCATCTACTGTCCAGTATCTTACTGTCACACATTAGCAAATTAAAATTAGATTTCAATTTAGTACAGATTTTATTTTCCTATTCCAACTTTCCTGTCGCAATCACATATCTTGATAAATACAGTATGGGTTCATGTCATTCAGTCCTGCAGGATTCTTGATTAGTTTAGATAGGGTACAAGAGATTGACTATGCTATTATCAATTATTTTAGCAATCTTACTATTCAACCTGATCTCTAAAAGTCACATCCCAAAGGTCAGGTCATATATAAGTTCTGATCTACAGTTACCCCACAGTTACATTTGACTACATAATCGTCACCTCTGACTATCTAATCATCACATCTTCATTTGTACCACTGTCATCATCCTAACGTAACAAAGGCTTTGCATGCCTCATTAGTTGTTACTAGCTATCGAAATATTAAGTACATAGATTAAAATGTGCTAACTGTAGCAAAATGAAAAGACAATGATGGAAGCAGTTTCTGTTCAACAAGTTTCTACCTCTTATTTGCCAGCATTTGTTACTTTACAGAAATGAGAGTTAATGTGTGTGAAAGTTAAAGGTAACGGCAATACTTCGCAATGTATTCTTTATTTTGTTGTGCATGTGAGATTGAGTTAAGTACTTATTATGCATGTTTGGGGCTTATGTGGAAATTTTTGGGTTGTTGTGCAGCCACAAGACCATGCAACTTAAAAGCAACATTGCCACTTAGCATTAATAATAATCATCGTAAGAAGGCACCCATCCAGAAACCAACCAGCTCCACAATGTGGAGGATTTTGCAAAATCATGCAGAGTGTAAATAAGTTCTGCTAACCTACTGTTACATTTTAACACTTCCTGATGAATGTTATGAACTTCCTGATCAATCCCAAAAGCTTTAACTTTATTTCTCTTTACTGTTCCCTGAATTTAATTTTGGGCTTGGTAAATGGTGGATTGTCATTTGAATTTGGTCACTTATTTGCAGGGTTGAGGTGATGTTTCCTTGGGTTAGGTTCTGTTGTTTCTATTTTCACAGAGCTCATTAAAAAAAAACTACAGATTTTACTACTGAGGATTGATGTCTGGAGTGTTCAATTGTTTGGTGTTTGATTGTGTCTCTTTGGTAACTGTTTTGTGTCAGATTTGCTATTCCTGGATGTGGCAAGTTGGAAAGAGACTGACTAAGCACAGTAACAAGCGTTTTAAAGCACTGAATAAAAAAAAACACATAATAGGGAGTGTATCATTTGCATTATTTTGCACATAAAACTCAACTGTATCCTCCTGACAGCTGACTTCTTCAATTTACATCATTCCCCTTCATTGATCTTTGGCGGCATTTCTGTATTTAATATGTATGATGATGAATATATTCTATTATCCACACAAACTGACATGCACTGCTTTTTATACTAAAGTAGGACCATAATTTTATAAAATGGTCCATCGGCACAGTTCCAGTTTTTAGTCTAACCTGAGCTGACTTGAATAATTTTAACTCCCTATGCCCAATGGGTCAGGGAAGGGTAGTTCATAAGTCATAAAACCAACCCCAAAAAGTGTTTAACATCCACTTTCTGTTTTAATGGTGGACAGGTGGTAGAGATAGATGTGGCAACTAACTTGCTCTCCAGAGAAAGACCCGCCATATTAAATACAATTACCGAGGTAAAAAGTAAAAATGGTCTATAATGGGTTGGGAAAAAAAATGAAGGGATAAGCCAGTGAATAAAGCAGAAGCAGAAATTTCTTCAGATTTTTCATAATGGTCAGCAAAAAAAATTCCAAAAATAGTGGAGGCATCGATTGAAATATTCTAGACAGGATTCTGGAAGGGTTACTGCAGAAAAGAAAATAATTAATATTGCACCTCTGTACAAGGGAGGGAGACAGAAAGCAGGATACTATGCACCAATTAGCTGCTCAAGTCTATTCATTAGGGAAGAAATAGCAGGACATTCAGAAAAGCTTCAATCAAACAAAGTCAATATGGCTGTCTGAAAGAGAAATCATGTTTGATAGGTTTGATAGATCTCTTTGAGAGTAAACAAGCAGAGTTGATAAAGGGGATCAGTAGATGTACTGTTTTTGGATTTGCAGAAGGTATTCGGCAAGAAACCACAATTATTGCACAACATAGGGGCACATGGTATTGGGGGTAATGCAGTTAACACACAAAGACAAAAGTTAGGATTAATTGGTGTCTTTGAAGATGCAAAGCTTTAAGTAATAAAATGCCATAAGAATCAGTCCTAGGGCTCAATGATTTACTATCTATATTAATAATTCATTATCTACTTGTACTCCAAGCGACTTGGATGAGGGACAGAGTGTTACTCGTCCAATATTACTGATGATTCAAAATAGGTGGGAGGACATGATGACGTAAGGAATTTGCAAGAGGATACAGCTAGGTCGAGTAAGTGGGTAAGAAACTTGGGAGATGGATTTCAATGTAGGAACATGTGAGGTCATGCATTTTGGTAGAAAGAATCAAAAAGTAGATTATTCTTCAAATGAAGAGAAAGACTCCAAAAATGTGCATCATAGAGGAATTTGGGTTTTCTTGACCATGAAACACTAAAGGCAAATATTCAGATGCAAGAAATCATTAAGAAGTGTGATGTAGACTGTAAGAGTTATATTTATATTTATAAGTAGGAATTATACAGCAAGGAAACAGACCCCTCAGTCCAACTAGTTCACACTGACCATATTGCCAAACTAAAGTAATCTCACCTGAGTTTGGCCCAGATCCCTCCAAACTTTTCTTATTCATGACTTTTAAATGTTGTAACTCTACCTGCATCAACCATTCTTCCACCAGTTCATTCCGCAAACAAACCATTGCATGAAAAAGTTGCTCCTCACGTCTTTAAAACTTTCTTCTCTCACCTTAAAAAATGCCCCCTAGTTTTTAACTTCCCCACTCTAGGAAGTCCTTTGCTATTCATCTTATCTACACCCCTCATGATTTTATAAATCTCTATAAAGGTCACTCCTCAACCTTCTATGCTTCAGTGACAAAAAATCCCACCCTATTCCAGTCTCTTTCTCTAACTCAAACCCTCCATTTCCAGTTAACATCCTGGTAAATCTTTTCTGAAGCTTCTTCAATTTAATAATATCCTTCCTGTCATAAGGAAACCGGAACTACACACAGTACTCAAAGTGACTTCAACATGATGTCCCAACTCTTCTACTCAGAACACTATGTATATTAAATATCATTTCTGTAAATTTGGGCTTTTGAGTTAGTAACCATGGATTTTTGTGTGCCTGAAGTTAATAGCTCATAAGGACTTCTATAGCCATCATAATTTCTTTTAGAACAGTTCTTGAAGCCTTGCTTTCAAATTATTGTGTTTTTATGTACATTAGGAGAGTAGATAATTATTCTTTTCTCCACCCATCTATATATTATAGTCTTTGGCTTTCATGGAAAGTGATAGTCAACAAGCAGGATGCTTTCTCCTTAATGCTTGATTTTATAATTTTTTTCTTCCAAGCATAAATACAATGTATTGAGCAGAAATGCGATGGCGGGTCTTTGTGCTTCATTAACACACATTTGCAGCTCTGATTTTCTGGTGACAGTCTGCTTGCATATGTGATCCTTTGACTGAAAGTAAACAATTAGTGTTGCATAACAACAGAAGCCAAACAATTTCACAAAGCAAATTAACATTTAAACTCTTTCACCTCCTGCAGGGTACCTTATCTGCTACACCTTTGAGAATGCAATTCTATTCTGCAGGATCTTAACAAAAGTGTGTTTTCTAGAGATTTTCATATTCTATAATTAGGCAATTAAAAATAAACATGCATTTCCTTGTTTTTTGTTGAAATAGAATGCTCAGAGTAAATGAGAAAACCGTGGGAGTAAGCAATAATATATTTCCCCATTGGATGGTAATTCACACCAACGAAATATAAAACAATAATCTATCCATGTAATGAATTATCACCTGAGAATTGTAGTGTTCCAGTAATAAATCAAATATTCCCCTAGCATCCCAGGGCTCATTTCTGTACATAGTGTAAAACAGAATTGCTCTCGGATGGCCATGAGTTCCAAATGTTCTTTTACTTGAGTTAAAGAGACTATTATAACTCATTCAGAACATTCCTCCGAGGGCTAATGCCAAGGCCCATGGCTGCTAAAAGAAGCCTTATCATCAGTATAATTAACTCTTAAGGCTCCAAGTTACAAGGAAGAAAAGTGATCAAATTTGTTGTACAGTAGTTTTCTGGTTTTTTAAAAATATTTTTCTACAGGGAATGGGTGATGATGACATCATCACTGAGGCTGACTTGTAGGAGCGACTAACCCAACAGGAAGAGGGAGCAGAATTAGCAAAGATATACTGATTAGCATAATAGCCTCCAGGACCCACTAGCTCAGTCAAATGCATGTTAGTTACACTTCTCTGTGCTACGGTGTTCAGTAACTCTGGAGACAAATGCCCTAATTAGCTAAGGAGCTTTCTCTTTGCAAATAGAAAGGATAGAAAGATAATTATATGACGGTTCATTATTTTTCAGCAGAGTTTTTAAAATGGTTCCCTCATTTTGGAAAAAGATGTCAAATCACCACAAGTTTCTCCACTACTCAGCATCAAAATCAGCATCTTACAAACACAATGCAATTATGTAAATTATACCAAACTGCATTATTAGTGTAGGATATTATGAAAATGGTGAACAGTTCCTGCTTCCTAGCACCACAGAAAAGCTTTGTCAAACACAGACGTCAATGATATATCCCTTTCAGAGCTGCAGATGTGTCCTGGAAACAGAGTGACCTTGGGTCGGCTCTTGTTTTTAAATCCATTTATGACCTATTTGTACAAAATGCTTTTTCCACTTACTGAGCAGCAACCTTTATGAACTTTTTGACAAGTTGCACCCGTTTGGATAGCTGACTACAGAGGAGGATTTCAGTAGCAACCCACAGTTGAACCTCATTGCACCGCTGCAACAGAAAGTCAAGGTTGGCAGTAGTGTTCCCTCTGTGGAACGTGTAATAGATCAGTTCCTGCTGCAAAGGGAACATAAGGAAAGAAAATCAGTGAATATCCTGATACATGTACTGAGAAAGAAAATCTTTTATCGAATGGAAGAGGTCCACTGAACCAAGAAATATCAGCGTATTCACTCTCCTTTAACCAAAATGTTTGACTTCTTTATGCGTTAAAGCAAATTGTCCCAAATCACATTGTAAAACATAATTTGATGCTCATTTAGGCAGCAACCATGGCTCACTGCGTAGCACATTCACTTCTGGCACAGGAGGGTATAGACCATGTCTTGCTGTAGAGTGCTGAGCACAAAATCTAAGCTAATAATTGATGACAGTACAGTGAATGCTGGACAGTTGGCAGTTCTGTCTTTTAAATGGGATATCTAAATAATACTTCCACTCTTTCAGGTGTTTTGTTCCAATGTCTTGGCCAATATTTTGATTCCTTGAAAATTTTCTGGTTATTATCTAATTTTTCGTGGACTCCCACTGCATACAAACTGGCTGCCATTTTGATATATTGCAATGTTAATTACAATCCAAATGTACTGGGATGTTGTGAGGCATCATATGGTCACCAGTACTTTTTTGTTTATCGACTTTATAGAGTGTACATGGTTCAACGTGACTGTAAGTGGAGTTTTCATTGGCTTGATTTGTAGAAAAGCCTCAAGACCAAATCTAGAGATGTTTCTTGTACAGTTATTACATGAGCGACTTATATTAAATAACATTCTTTTTACATAAATGACGTTCTTAAATAATTAGGTCTAATGTCCTAATGGTTCACTAAGATCTGGATTATGTTTGACTACAGAATTACTACAACCTGGTTAAAGCCCTCTGAAATAACCTAGTAAGCCATTCAGTTCAAAGGAAACAAATGCTAGCCTTGACAGCACTGCCCATATACCCCGTATACCAATAAAGAAATGCTACAATAATGAAATAGGGCAGAATCCCAGAGCCTGGATTGCTTGACCCTCCTCACCATGGGGAAGGATAAAAATAGTTGGAGGAAATGGCAACAGTGATATCCCAGAGACATTCATAAGTTGAGGAATGAGAGATGCAACATAGGTCCCCAGTTCCTCCTTAAACTGAACCACTAGCATAAAGGTTGAGGAAAGCGGTGATCATGACAACCACTAGAATATAGTTGTCACCCACTCATTCTGAGCATAAGTCCCTGACCAATAGAAGGCACATTTTGGTGATGTTGGGCCTGGATATCCTTAAATTTGTGCCTCCACCATCTTTCAGTCAGTTGAATAAAGTGACAGTGAGCCTCTAGAAGTCTCATCATTCCTCTCCACCTCATTCACTTGCTCCTTCTCCCTCTGAAAGCGGTGCAGCAGCCAATGGAGGTATTTATTCTTGCTGAGCTTGCAGAAGTTGTAATTACAGTCTTTTTCTATATTGCCTACAGAATAGCATTAAGACCACATGACCTCCAGCAATGGTGTTGTCCATGTGAGATCCATGAACACATCATTTGTGGGTCATGTTACAAAAATAAAGCAATTTTCATGAACAGGTTCTATCACAAAGCCTCATGTCATGCTTTCACAAAGTACAGGAGAGAAGCTCCCAGAGTTCATTGTCATGCCGCCATAGGGATTTCTGAGGTATGTAGCGTTCTCCAACTGTACATTGTACACCAAAGTTTTCATACAACATTGTGAGTAGAGATTCTGCTAGTAAGCCACAATGATAGCCCCTTCCAATACTTGCCGTGGATATGACTGTGAAATAGGAAGTTCAGGTTTTTTTTAATGACTTTGTTTTCATTACAGTTGTTTAGCTCATAATGACCAGGAGGTAATTAGTGTACACAATATGATTGATTGATGAACTTGATTGCCGATGATCATAATTTCTTAAGCTGCATTTTTAGGCACCAATGTGTCAATAAAGTTCAAATTAAAAAGATACATGAAAGGCACTTCTAAACCAATGGGCGCTTGAAAACTGCAATTACCCCAGGACAAAATCCAATTCAAGGGTTTATCGGTTCCTAAAGAAAAAAACAGTAACTTACTTTGCCCACTTTGCATGTGGTGTCTGCCATTTGCATAGTTATTGTGCAACTGACTCTTAATTTGATATTGCAAAGTTCCGAATTTGTTTCAGAATGAGTAAATTGCAAGCTTCACCAGTGATACTCAAATTTCCTTCATTCTTCATGTGCCTTTTTGCCATGCTGTTGCTTTGGCCCCTTTGGCTGTCAATGTATCCCCACTTCTGTTGTCTCCCTTTACATAACCATCAAGGTCCTCACTTGAACTACAGAACCCAGACATCGGAAATTCCTATGCCCATTTTAGCCCAACACCTTCCCGATGTAGATGCCAGAGTTACAGTGACCTGTTTGAACACCCCTACCCTGAGCTCCCAGTTCCCTCCCACTCGCTTTGAGGCATCACTCAACACCTACAATCATCCCTCATCATTGCTGCAATTTTTTCAGTGGCCCAGTATAATGAAGTCCATCCTTGAATTCCAGTTGCCTTCTTGCTCCAGGACTACATGGAATATCCCTCATAAGGATACTCACCATTAATGGGCCATCCCCAGGACTGACTTGGCAAGACAGCTGGGAATAAGCACTGCTCACTCCCTAACCCATCTGTAACAACCAGAATGTTTGCACGCATCCTCCAGGATTGACACAAATCCCTGGGCCCCGGTAGAAACAAGCAGATGCCTGACCATGAGCAAACTCCTGGACTGATGGAACACATTTTGCCAAAATTGGGTAGAAATGAAACTTCAGAATTTCTAACATGGAAGCTTTGCCAGCAGCCAACTATTTTTCAAAAAGGGTGTAATGAAAGAAATGTTCAGCAATTTACCCGAATGTTGAGCCAGGAGAAAACCTCAGGTCATTGTTAGTTCTCATTTGCCTCCTTTCAACCCTATCCTAGCCAACTCTGCACCTCCCCACAACTGCAGAATGCCCTGTTGGGTGTGACAACTGCAGTCAGCATTTTGGTTACCTCACGATGACACAGGAGGATCAGTAGCACACCTTTATCTCTTCCATTTAATCAGTTAAGTGTTGTGCTGCTTGATCCACATCCAAAATTGGGCTCTAATAATTTTCCAGGGCGCTAGAATTTTAATTCCTTCAGCAGAAACTCAGCCCACTTCTATCATTTAATAATTAATTCACATTTAGTTGTAGATATCCTCAAAGAATGCCAAGGATCTAGTTTATTTTTAAAATGGAATCTATTTGCTGATACAGAGCAAAATGAGCTCATTTGCCAACATGGAGAAACTATTGGTCAATTATGGACTTGTGGGTGGGATTCCTTGAACAATTTTGATTGCGTCGTGACGTCAGGAGGAAGGACAGAGAAAAGACGAGTTTATATTCCCACAGTTTACAAGAGGAAACTGAAAAATGAGTCAGCTCAGATAAACCAACTTAAATGTCTGTAAGGAAGTTACCGAGCAGATGAGATTGTACACTCACTGTCTCAGACAAGGAATGTACTATGGAATGGGGGAAGCCATTTAAAAAGCAGCAGTGGAAGTAATTATCTTCTGTTCCCTTTGAATTATTTCTCTTTGGCACAAATGAATCATCTGGAGTTCAGACATTAAACATGGATCTAAATCAAGTCAAAGCTATTGAGTTAATTCTTTTTACTATAATCACAATGACTGCATCTTTATTAAAAAAAAACCAAAAGATGAGTGGAATTTTCCCAGCTCTTGAGTGGCATGGCCAATGGCTAGAAATGTGGGAAAATAAGGTGAGTTTGAAATAATCTGAATCTCAATATAGAGAAAATAATTCTGATTTTTCCAGATGGGCCAAGTAGTGGCAGATGAACTTTAATTTTGATAAATGTAAGGTGTTGCATTTTGGTAAACCAAGTCTGGGCAGGCCTTACATAGTCAGTGGTAGGGCCCTGGGCAGTATGAACAGAGATCTTGGGGTGTGGGTTCACAGTTCCTTGAAAGTGGAATCACAGGTAGGTGATGAAGATGACGTTTGGCACGCTTGCCTTCGTTGGTCAAAGGATTGAGTATAGGATTTGGGATGTCATTTTGAGGCTGTACAGGACATTGGTGAGGCCACTTATAGAATACTGCACACAATTCTGGTCACCCTGCTGCAAGTTAAACTTGAGAGGGTGCAGAAAAGATTTAAAAGGATGTTGCCAGGACTGGAAGCTTCGTTATGAGGTATGACTGGATACTTGATGATATTCACAGTCAAATGAATTGGCTGTAGGGGAACATGGGGAGCCTGAAAGCTGATGGGGTTGACAGGCACGTAACACAAAATAGAACATGAAGAATGGTGGGCTGACTGCCAAATGGAGCATGTAACTCATTCACAAGAGCACAAAATGAACAGCATGCCACCTACAACCAAACTTCATCTCCACAATACATGGCTACTGGTACATTCACAATGGAAGAGCAAATGTCGTTTTTTGGTCTGTGGGATTCGGGGCAGGCATGGGGATGGACATGTTTGTGATATGAGACCTATCAGGGGACAATTACATTAATCAAGCTATAAGTTCACACATTTGCATTTCATTTGCAGCGCATGCATTAACCAATAATACACAATACCAATCCTGGCCTCCAGCAATGATGACCATTTCATTGCTTATAATAATTCAATCCTTTACTGTAGTATGTGGCCAGAAAACATAGGAGGCAGTAATTACATCTCCCCCAGAGATGTGTGTACTCATGAATGATCACAGTGATACACACAAGGTAGCAGGCAATGTACAAAGTGAATGGAAGCCTCGTCCTATTACAATGCAGGCACATTATCTTTGGCCTCAGTGATCTCTTCATTAAAGTGCAAGGTTATGCACTCATGAATGTAGTGGTTGAAGGATCCCTGATAGCATTGGCTTTTTTGGATACATCCCAGAGATCACCAATACAACTGTCATCATCTTCGGGATATAGAAAGATGTTCTTAACTCTGATATGATGGCCATGTAACCAGGTTCTACAGATAAAATGACAATCAAACACATGAAGATTGGTTCATATGTACAAAGTTATCAAAGTGAAAGGCTCTGTGCAATTATTCACCTGCCCTTCGACCTATGTGCTCCTTAACCCTCCCACAATGTATACAGCTAGCGTGAAGGGACCCTGCTGTGTGCTGGGGAGGATTTGGGTGGATAATCTTGGGGGGGGTCAGAAATCCTACCCAGTACAGCCTCCCCACCAGCTGTCCGGTGATACCAAACAGCCTCCCTGAGATTGGGGGTCTGTCATGCACCTCTTGCCTTTTTATTGTGCAGATCTGCGAGCATTCCCGGCAGTCACTGAGCATTCCATTGGATCTAGGTTTCCATGACATCTGCCAGCCTATCCATGGAGACAATCAACTACATACACCCTGAAGCCAGCACATTACTGAGAATGTTAGTTGATTCAGACAACTATCAATGCAGTTTACTCTGACAAACTGGCCTGGTGTTCCTATGCCTGTCTGTGTACTCTGGCCAAAACCATTCTGCTTGGGTCTGAGTAGGGGCCTGGTTTTCAGCTCTTCTCTGAGCTCCAGTTACTGGCTCATTTAGAGTCATAGAGATGTACAGCATATAAACAGACCCTTCGGTCCAACCCGTCCATGCTGACCAGATATCCCAACCCAATCTAGTCCCACCTGCCAGCACCTGGCCCATATCCCTCCAAACCCTTCCTGTTCATATATCCATCCAAATGCCTCTTAAATGTTGCAATTGTATCAGCCTCCACCACATCCTCTGGCAGCTCATTCCATACACATACCACCCTCTGCATGAAAAAGTCGCCTCGTAGGTCTCTTTTATATCTTTCCCTTCTCACCCTAAACCTATAGTTCTGGACTCCCCCACCCCAGGGAAAAGACTTTGTCTATTTATCCGATCCGTACCCCTCAATTTTGTAAACCTCTATAAGGTCACCCCTCAGCCTCCGACGCTCCAGGGAAGACAGGCCCAGCCTGTTCAGCCTCTTCCTGTAGCTCAAATCCTCCAACCCTGACAACATCCTTGTAAATCTTTTCTGAACCCTTTCAATTTTCACAACATCTTTCTGATAGAAGGAGACCAGAATTGCATGCAATATTCCAACAGTGGCCTAACCAATGTCCTGTACAGCTACAACATGACCTCCCAACTCCTGTACTCAATACTCTGACCAATAAAGGAAAGCTTACCAAATGCCTTCTTCACTATCCTATCTACCTGCGACTCCACTTTCAAGGAGCTGTGAACCTGCACTCCAAGATCTCTTTGTTCAGCAACACTCCCTAGGACCTTACCATTAAGTGTATAAGTCCTGCTAAGATTTCCATTCCCAAAATGCAGCACCTCACATTTATCAGAATTAAACTCCATCTGCCACTTCTTAGCCCATTGGCCCATCTGGTCCAGGTCCTGTTGTAATCTGAGGTAACCCTCTTCACTGTCCACTACACCTTCAATTTTGGTGTCATCTGCAAACTTACTGACTGTACCTCTTATGCTCGCATCCAAATCATTTATGCAAATGACAAAAAGTAGAGGACCCAGCACCAATCCTTGTGCACTCCACTGGTCACAGGCCTCCAGTTTGAAAAACAGCCCTCCACCACCACCCTCTGTCTTCTACCTTTGAGCCAGTTCTGTATCCAAATGGCTAGTTCTCCCTGTTTTCCATGAGATCTAACCTTGCTAATCAGTCTCCCATGGGGAACCTTATTGAACGCCTTACTGAAGTCCATATAGATCACACCTACTGCTCTGCCCTCAATCTTCTTTGTTACTTCTTCAAAAAACTCAATCAAGTTTGTGAGACATGATTTCCCACGCACAAAGCCATGTTGACTATCCCGAATCAGTCCTCGCCTTTAATGATATGCTCACCAGATTGTGCCCTCGAGTCTAGATCAAATCTCAAAAGAGAACCTGCTGAGATAATGGCAAAGGGTGCAGGTGAAAGCCTTGCTGAGCATTGTCTGAACGTTCAGAGCTAGGGGAGGGGCTGACATACTCACACTTGCCCTTTCAGGGTGGTGGTTGCCTGGGCACCTGCACAACAGAAGAGAGGTTGTTTGTTGTGCAATTGGAGTAGGAGTTGGAGGATCTCAAGAATGAATTAATTAAATGCTGGTTGTTGTGGGACAGCACCGCAGTACACTGACTGGGATGCCGGCAGATGGAGCTCACAGTGTCCCTACATGAACAGTGTAAATACTCCTCAACCTCATTCAGGATCTTCTCCACATAGAAGGTGAACAGCCAACTTTTGAGGAGTCCATCTTTGCTCTCTTGGCTCAGCGTCTCTTCCAATGGGATGAAAGGAAAGACTAATTGTGATGGAAGTGGATGGAAGAGCTGTCAATGGTGGTACAGAAGCGAGAGAGGTGGGGAGATGTTCCTTGTTAAGTGAGTAGGAAGCACAGAAGATAGGAATGTTTGTAATTTGGGAGGATGGGGTTGGAGAGAAGCATGTTGTTGAGTGGAAATGCTGCATGTAATGGTGAGAGTTGTCGACAACTACTATTAGTAATCTTACTGCGCACTAGCAGAGCAAATGGAAGTATGAGGCAGCAGAGAGATGTTGGCAGCATTTATCCATGTGGAGCACAGAAAATCACTGGCCTTCATCCTGCACAGCCAGACTTTTACTTTTAAACTGAGATTAAGCACTGCATTGGGCAGCTACCTTGGTCCAAGGCTGGCTTCATGGCCTCATTTGCTGGTCTGGAGGATAAGGACAGATTACCACCTATCACCACATCTATCAGGTAGCTCCCTGTCCAAAAAATGAGCTCTCGCTTCCAGGCCAGGTCCGTGATAATGCTGGAGCAGTGTACAGCTGCGATTTAAATTAGTGCCAGCCATGTGAGATACACAAGGTCCTAGCAGCAGTGAGCTCTATCACCTTTGCTGTCACCTGATTGCACAAGATGGGTACCAGACAGCCTATAATTAATCAAATGAGGAGAAGGTAGCATGAGAAAAGTCGTCATGAGTCATGATGAGACTGACACCATGACACTTATTGAAAAAGAAAACACAAACCTAAAATGGAAAAATTCAACTCAATCATTCCTCCATATTCCTGGGTCATACACTCAGATATCAACAAAGTTAAAAATCACACAACACCAGGTTATAGTCCAACAGGTTTAATTGGAAGCACACTAGCTTTCGGAGCAACGCTCCTTCATCAGATGGTAGAGCGTCACTCCGAAAGCTAGTGTGCTCCAATTAAACCTGATGGACTATAATCTGGTGTTGTGTGATTTTTAACTTTGTACACCCCAGTCCAACACCGGCATCTCCAAATCAAGATATTAACAATGTATTAAAGCCCCTGTTCATCTGGGTGATGATAAGATGTGCTCAGCCTTATTAAGCTGCTTCAAAATCATACCTAAACATCCAATCTGCTCAACTCAAGTCACTTTGTTTTTCTACTAAATTTGAATAACAATTTCAACAACAACAATTTGGATTTATATAGTGACTTTAAAGTTGAAAAACTATGAAACAAAGAAGGAGTTATTATGAGGATTGACAAAAGGCTTCGCAGAAGAGAGGAGTTGGTTTCAGTCAAGTTTCTAAGTAGGAAGAAAGTGCAGAAGTTCAAGGCTTTTGGGTGGAGGCAATTTTACAGCACAATGTGCATTGATCAGTGAACACAGGCAATTGTGTTAGAAAACAGAAAACATCGGCATCAGAGGAATGGGAATTTGGCCTCAACAGCTTTGTATAATCAACAAACATTTCTGATCAGACATATCCAATGGTACACATTTTATTCAAATACAGAATGGTCGACAATTTTTAATAATCATGAGATAGAATTAACTTTAACTTACTGATAATAGTTGAGATTGATTTACAATCATCCGTAAATGAAAACTGGGCAAATTGCTAACTAGACCACTTGTCAGTATTTTGCTAGACGCTAGTTAGAGGGAACAAACCTGATTGGTGGCTCTCTCAGGTACCCTGCTTGGTATATATTTAATCCAAAGGTTGTTCAGAAAAGTTCAACCACCACACAAAATGTTAACATACAGTGTAACTGCTGAACAGAGCAAATAAATGCTTTGACGCATACAAGTAAATTACTCCGTAGCATGTTTAATGAAAACACTTACTTCACAAATGCAGTTAAACAAATCCCAATCAAAATTGGTTAATTTGTTGGCCAATTGCCAGGTATTCATTCCAAGCATTTGGATAGTTCGTGGTAGTATTTCGTCATTTTCTGCTGTAAGAGTCTGGAATAGATACACAAGTATCTGATTAATAACCGTATGCGTGACTTCCCCTGGATACATTATGAAGAGGTTTCATGGCCCTGGAATGTTGCTAAGGGACAACTGATACTACCATATAGATTTTCTGATGGCCAGACAGTCGTTATTCCAGTATGAATGGGAGTTGTGCCTGAGAACCCTCCAAATCCCCAACAAGGCAGGCTCACAACAAATTCAATGGGAAAGTGAAGAATCTGCTGGCAATTCCTCAACTGTCTGGAACTTTCGGGAAGTCTCCATTTAAAAATCAGACTTCAGAGGGGTCTGATGAAATTAGATAAATAACTACCAGGAAAAGTCGGACTATCTATTTACTGGTCTAACTCCCGAGTAACTATTTAACTGAAACACACGTTAACCTGACCTCCCCAATTGCACCTCCCCCAGATCACACAAAGGCCCAGAGCCTGATCTAGCAACATCAGGACCTGACACTCCTGAATCACTTTGCACCTACCACCATCACTCCCCATCTTCCCTTACCCCATTGCTGGACACCACCTCCCTTCTCCCAGCAGCCCTGGATACTCCTTCCACATCAGACCCAACCCGAACTGGCCAGAATCCTGTCCCCATTGCCAAACCAGACCAGAGCCAACCTTTCACGCCCTCAATCCCTGCTGAAAAGGTGGCGTTCAGATCTCCTGTGCTCAAACTCACCGACCCAAAACCTCACCGCCACCAGACCTCAGCGTCACTCACTACACCCTGCCATACAGCACCCAACACCGCCCTCCCACCTTCATTACCAGAACTGACCAATTCCCTCCCCACACAGGTCCCAGCCCAATTCCCCCATCACTAGGCCAGAACTACCCACCCCCGCCCCCCCAAAAACAGACAGACACACCCCATCCCTCAATGGACAGATTTCTCTCAGCTACACCAACATACCCTAAATGCTGCATCA
This sequence comes from Chiloscyllium punctatum, assembly GCF_047496795.1. NCBI lineage: Eukaryota > Metazoa > Chordata > Chondrichthyes > Orectolobiformes > Hemiscylliidae > Chiloscyllium > Chiloscyllium punctatum. The sequence goes on along the minus strand of NC_092746.1, from coordinate 29,882,435 downwards.
CATAACCTTGCTCCTTTCATACCAACAACTTTGCATTCTACCCCTTTTTAACTTAGCATCCTACTCCCAACCCAGCTGAAACCTTACTTGCCTAGTACTTTGCCATTGTGGCCTTCGATCCCCTACCCATCTGGCATCCAATTCCCTCCTCCACCCTCCGTTGTCCCCCAACACCCTACACTTTTCTTAAGTGGATACATTTGACAGCAGATGTCAAAGTCGTTGCCTGGACCTTTAAATGACCAAACATTGTAGCTGACGGCTGTGAGAAAGGGGTTAGGGTTTGCCTTTCTCCTCAACAGTTCTGCTCATATGACAGAACTATCATAATGGGAGCGTGGCTCCACATTTCTGAAGGAGATCTGAGCAGAGTCTCCCCTCAGAAATACGGAGCTCTCTCCTTTTACAAAAATAAAGGGAGGCAGCAGCATTCTGTGTCCATTTCTCACTGTTTGAAAAATGCAGCCCGTTGGTTTGATTAAAATTGCAGTCTTAGGCGATACATTAGCTCATTTTGCAGAGACAGCTTCCCCACAAAAGTAGCAAAGAATAGAATTTGAAATTCTTCTTACAGGTATTAAAATGCTGATGTGATGTCACACTGTTGCAGGCAGCACAAGGAAAGAACTAAATAAACTTGGCAAAAAAGGACAATATTGAGGTGGAAGGATGTTGAAAAACTTGAAAGGGGTCAGAAAAGATTTACAAGGATGCTGCCACAGTTGGACGCCTCGAGCTATAGGGAGAGGTTGAGCAGGCTGGGGCTGTTTTCCCTGGAGCGTCAGAGGCTGAGGGGTGACCTTATAGAGGTCTATAAAATCATGAGGAGCATGGATAGGATAAATAGACAAAGTCTTTTCCCTGGGGTGGGGGAGACCAGAACTAGAGAGCGTAGGTTTAAGGTGAGAAGGAAAAGATATAAGAGAGACTTAAGGGGCAATTTTTTCACCCAGAGGGTGGTATGTGTATGGAATGTGCTGCCAGAGGAAGTGATGGAGGCTAGTTCGAGTGCAACATTTAAAAGGCATCTGGATGGGTATATGAATAGGAAGGTTTTGGAGGGATATGGGCCGGGTGCTGGCAGGTGGGACTAGATTGGGTTGGGATATGTAGTCAGCACGGACACGTTGGACCGAAGGGTCTGTTTCCATGCCGTACATTTCTATGACTCTTTTACTATAACTGGCCTTTACATCTATTATCCTTCAAAGTTGAGCAAGGGGTCATTGCTCAACATTCGTCCCGTTTGTTCTTGATTGTGTTATACAGTCCAATACCCAGTGCATTGGTATCTGCCCTTCTACACTTTGACAGCACTCAGCAGAAATCACGGAATATTGAGAGAAATTAGAAATGCTGGTATATGGTATACTGACTGGAAAATTGTTTCTTACCAAGAAATCAGCAGAATCCTTTTTACAAACAAATATGCGAGTAGTGGGATCCAGTGATGTAAAAAGAGACACATCATTAGGTTGAAGAATTTGCCTTTCTGGAAACAGGAAAATTTGAAATAAAAATCAGGTGAAACAACCACACTTCTACTTAAAAACCTGTTAAAACAGTAACTGGTGGACTCACTTATCATCTGCATCAAAAGAATCAATGGTTTCAAAATTAGGAACATCAATGATAATTGTATCACCATCATTATCAGTATGCTACGACAAAAGATTACAACACTACATCACTTCAACATTTGGAGTTTTAACTACAGGGTGTATTTCTTGTCATGTACTAGACTAGGTTTGAGTACTGGTATCCTGAAAAGGTCACACAGTCAAGCAATTACCCCAGTCACTTTAGTTAAAAATATCCTTTTGCTCCAAGTGCTAAAGCCAGTCAGCCATTCAAAAGGAACCAAGACAAAAAGGAGGATTGACTCAGACTGATTACTGCCACCAAACAACTGTCAACAGGAAACAGGATAAAAGAATTTCAACGAACCTGCAAAGCCAAGAAACCCATAACAGACTAACTATCAATATTCCACTATCTACTCTTCATGAATCATCCTTAGAGATTGACCCACATACCATTTAACTTATTTTTGGACTTACCATTCATTTCAAATCTGTATGTATGCATTGTATTATTATTTCTTCTTGCACTTTGTATCTAATAAACTCATTTCATTTTTAACTCAAGGTTGTCTGGTTAAATTGGCTCCTTTTAAAACACAGGATCATTTGGCCTGGAAGAAAGGCATTTGTAAAGGAGAGAGGCTTTCTAAATTGATCCTGTTGTCACCAGCTAAGTGAATGGCCAAAGACAGAATGGGACCCAGTTCATGCCACCTCAACTGAGGGCTTGATATTTTGGGGTATCCTGGTTGGAACCTCACATGGAGCCTGGTCATAACATGTGATAGGTTCTTTAAATTGATAAGGCAAGGAGGAACTCACCCTCAGTGGAAGTCACTGCCATGAGTATCAAATCTTCATCACACTGCTGGAATTTCTCAGCCACAATGTGGAGAACTTCCTGAGCTGACATTGACGTCTTCGTTCGGATACTGACATAAGAATGATCTGTCACATAAACACGGCAGAAAACTGCAGGGAAATGAAAGAAACATTTCAGGATGATCTAATTCTCAGCATTTTTGAATTTACGGGTAAAACAAACAGACAGTATGAAGGCATCGATTATTTAACTTGATAAAGAGATAATCATCACTCTCTAGTGTTAGCATGTATTTGTATTTGTACTTTCCACAGCAAACAGTAATATGATACAAGAAATAGGCAATTTCAAAACAACACCTTTCTGTAATTTCACATTCTGCTTGGTGAGTGTGGGTTAAGGTCAGTGAATTAATTGTGCATCTTGCTTTCCAATAGGACTATTCTAAGTTTACAAATCACTATCTAAAATGAAAGAAAGAAAAACAGAAATCGCTGGAGAACTTCAGCAGGTCTGGCAGCATTTGCAGAGAGAAAGCAAAGTTATAATTTCAAATCCAGTGATCCTTCTTCAGCAAGTTCTGAAGCAATTTCTGTTTTGTTTCAGATTTCCAGCATCAACATTTATTTGTTTTATTTTACAGTCTAATTAAGTTACATTCATACAAATGTAGCCATTTCTTATACATGTGAAAATGCATCAGTTATACCGTAATATTTATCAAGTTTGGATTGTGTTTGCAGGCAAAGGGATGTCACAAACTACATAAATTCTTTGATGACTCAAACTGTGCACAGAGTTCAGAACAGAGAGGCCCAAGGACCAAAGTAAATTTGCCCCCAGGCCTCAATGGAATAAATCAGGGTGAACTACAGGTTCCACTCTGTCTTACGAAAGTCAGTCTCTGTCAGCTTAAGACTGGGCCAAGGTAGTGATCATAAGAGGGGGCAAATGTGGGACAAAAACATATATAGTTTGTCATTGTTTTGTGGAACTAGAAGGACATTCCTGCTGTGTCAAATGCCAGAAATAATTAAAATGTTTTGTGAGTTTTTTTTTGATAAGCCTTCATTTAAGTTGAAGCAGTTCCAAACCTGGAAATGTTACAATCTCCCAACTAGACCTAAACAGGAGTCTCATTTCACCAAGTCTGGGCAAAAACAAATGCTCTGGTGCAGAAAGCATAGAGACCTTCTTCTAAGGAAAGTGGTTATTGTTGTGACCAGTTGAGGTCCATAAAACAATAAACATTATGTTAAATTTAGACTCAAACAGAAATTGCTGGAAAAGCTCAGTGGGTCTGGCAGCATCTGTGAATAGAAATCAGGGTTAACGTTTTGGGTTCAGTGACATTTTCTCAGTTCTGATTTCGCTCCACAGATGCTGCCGGACCTGCTGAGCTTTTCTGGCAATTTCAATTTTTGTTTCTGATTTACAGCATCTGCAATTCTTCCGCTTAAATTTAGACTCTTGTATCCACTGCGTCTAATGTTGTTGAAGGGAGCATTTGCTTTACTTTAGTTTTCAATAACAACATTCATCTCATTTTAGTTACTAAACTCAACATCTTCACTCAGGCTTCCTACAACGAGTTTGACATTGTAAGTCTGTGGTTTGCATTCGGAACAGAGATCTGATCAGCTACAACAAATGAGTTCATAAATATTAAGTTCTTCCCTACAGACTGCACCATTGGAAGACTGCAGGCTGACTTGTTATTAAGGGCTGAAATTTAAACAAAATATTGAGCAATTGGAAGATCTTCAATTCAACAGGCAATATTTATTCAAGAGTGTCAGGGAGACCTAGCTGATTACATTTAAATTCTAGTGAAATGAACGTATAATAAGGAGGCTGAGGCAGACCCTTTATCCTCATATTTCTCCTCCAAAACTAACCTTCTTCAGCTTCGTATCCTTTAGGATGCAGCCACTTCTCTCTGCAACTGAATTGATGGAAATTTGTTGTATTCTGTAAATATATAAAAAAATATATAAATATCGGCAAGAGAAACTACAAATATTGCTTACTAAAGACAATTATGCAGATTTGTATCTTTTCAGTAATCTTACACACTTACTATGAACAGACATTACAAATATTTGGCAGTCATATGCATTGTCAGTTCACATTATATGATCATCACATCATTACTTATGAATTCCTACCTTACAGATATATAATGAACGCTCTTGCAAGGTCTTAAGTAGTAGGCAAGCATCATGCTCAAGAAAGTTAAAAATAATTAAAAATAATATAATCAATTATCTTAAAAATATCTTTAAAACGTCTTTAAAAAGGGATTTAGATATTATGGTTTTCTGTGGAAGGTCAACTTTTCACAGAAGCTCAAGAGTAAGCTGAACACCATCGGGGGAAAACTGAATGCTATATGGACACCATGAATGGTACTGAAATAGTTTTCAAAACTCTTTAACATCTGTTAAAACTCCTTCTAGACTTCCCCCATTCTAATGAAATTGCAGTATCAAAACTATGTTCTTTATACTTCAGGGACAGAGGTGGAAGGGAACAATTACAGTATAACATGCTATACGATTACAGGCAAAATCCATATAGAGTGTGAATACAGGAAATCATACAAAACAGCTGTCACAAAAGAGAAAACAAAATCATAATAACATGAAATCAAAGTGATGCAGCTGAAAAGTGAAAACTGCCACACAGTTTTTTTTTTAAAAATGCATAATTATTTATCATCTCAGTATCTGCACATTTTGTATAGATATCTTTTACACCTAGTTTCTCTATATTCTCTATATTTTCCCCTTTTTGGATGATAAAAGCCCTTATTTCCTTTTATATGATCAACTAGCATTTGTTCATACTCATTTTTAGCACCTAGATGTTCTTTGCCCTCCCATTACATTTTCCATATTCCTTATAATTTCAATGTTTGCTGAACCCTTTTCATATACTTTTCCTTAGGTTTCAATTTTAATTTAATATTTTCATTGCCTAACTGAAATTATTTTTTGTAGCGTACCCCTATATGCTTCTCAGGAATATGCTTATTTTGTTTGCTATCCATTTTCTATTTGAGGATTTCCTGCTGGTGATCTTTATCACACTTGTTAACTTGCCTGCTCAGTAACTTTTACACAGTTCACTTCTTACCATGCATAACTTTGTGTAATCTCTATTCTATTTCTAATCTATTCAGTGCAGGATTTCTTCAGGGCAGCATCCAAGGGTCAATCTTCTTTAGCTGTATCATCAATGACCTTCCCTCCACAAGGTCAGAATGGGGATGTTTGCTGATGATTGCGCAGTACTCAACATCATTCACAATGACTTGGATACTGAAGCAGCCCATGGCCGAATGCACCAAGATCTGGACAATAACTAGCTTGGGTTCTCAAGTGGCAAGTAACATGTGCACCATACATGTGCCAAGCAGTGACCACCTCAAACAAGACAAAATCTAACCATTGCCCCTTGACATTCAATGGCATTGCCATTGCAGAATTCCCCATGATCAATATCCTGGATGGGTACCTTTTAACTTCCATAATACCTAAAGCCCTTTAAGCACATTTTTTTATAGATATCAACAGAATGGATTACATTATGTTTTAATTATTCTTGATTTTCTCAAGCATGATGCTTGCCTACCACTTAAGGCCTTGTAGGTGCATTCATTATATATCTATAAGATAGGAATTCGTAAATAATGATGTAATGATCATATTGTGTACTGACTTTGTATATACCTGCCAAAAATTTTTAAACTGGTTTAGTCATATAAATATTATAACTACAAGAGCAGATCAGAGGCTAGGAACCCTGCAACGAGTAACTCATCTCCTGACTCTCCAGTTCACCATCTACAAGTCAGGAGTATTATGGAATACCCTCCAGTTGTCTGGATAAGTGCAACTCTAACACTAAAGAAACTTTATAGCATCCAGATCAAGGCAGCCCTCTTGACTGGAATCATATCCACATTCACTCTTCTACAACAGGCGCACAGTAGCAAAAGGGTCTACTTCTACAGGGCGTACCAAGGATTCCTAAACGTTGGCTTCCAAACTCATAACCAGTACTATGTAGAAGGACAAAGGCAACTGATGCATTGGAAAACCACCACCTAGTGGTATTATTGCTAGACTATTAATCTAGAGACTCATGTACTATTATGGGGACCTGGGTTCGAATCACACCATGACAGACAGTGGAATTTGAATTCCATAAAAATCTAGAATTAAGAGAAGAATGATGACAATGAAACCATTGCCATTTGTTAGAAAACCCATCTGGTCACTAATGTCCTTTTGGGAAGGAAACTGATGTCCTTATCTGTTCTAGCCTACATGTGACTCCAGACCCTCAGCAATGCGGTTGACCCTTAACTGCCCTCTGGGCAATTAGGGCTGAGTAATGAATGCTGGCCAAATTAGCGCCACCGACATTATGTGAACAGATAAAAGAAAAGCCATTCATTCTGGCTTGGAATTATAACCTTACTTGGCCTTTTACTGGGTCAAATGCTGGAACTCCCTTCTTATGAGCACTAAGGGTGTACCTACACCAAATGGAAAGCAGCAGTTCAAGAAGGCAACTCACCTTCTCAAGGGCAATGAGGGATGGAGAACAAATACTTACCCAGACAGCAAAGTTCATATCTCCTGAATTTTTTATTTACAAAGTCTTAAGCATGCTTAACATTGACTTTTCATAAGTTAAGCATATCAATAAAAAAAAGTTAAGAATGATGTGCTCACTATTTCTCAGCTGTTCTCCTACGATCAACGGTCACTTGGCCACTTCACAAAATCAAGTAATTATTCTTTCTTTCCTGAACTATAGTATATTCATCTAAGTTGTAGTCCTGGATACATTCTGCAAAGCACTTCCAGTCTAACTAGGAACATATAAAATCATTCCATATTATTTCCTTTTTGTTTTAACACATCAATGTGAATTGTCTACAAATCTTCTCTTTATCATTTATCGGTGACCTGTAATACACAACAAGTACTGCTTCCTTTCCTATACAGTAAAGGCATCTTACATCATAAGAGTTGAAGTTCAGCCCATTGTACTGTGTTAGCTGAGAGTGTTATCCCATTTGTCCTCGCACTGGATTGTTTATTTTTTTGAAAAAGTTTAACATTTTCTTTTGTACGTTAGCAAATGAAGAGCCATAAATGTTATATGATAACACTTCACGTAAACCCCAGAACGGCCATGAAATTCCTACAAAGGCAGCAATGGAAAACGCATTGCCAAATCTGAGAAGGAGCAGTGAAAGATTTACTACATCGGAGAACATAAAGCAAGTAAATCCATAAGAAGAAGGTGGACCACAACCTGTGCACTAACAACTAAATAGCCAAAGGCATTTAAATTATCCCTGACCTGTTCATTATATAGGCTGTACAGCACAAAAACAAGTCATTCAGCACAACTGGTTTATGCTGGTATTTATCCTCCACGTGGATTTCCAATTGCCCTTCCATATCTAAACCTTTCAACATAATTTCATAATCCTCTCGTGTTTATCTAACATCTTAACAGTACAGTGCATTGCTCTTGTATAACATAAATCATTGTAATATTAGTGATAAACAATTATTGCCAAAGACAAAAAAAAGCGATGTTCCACACCACTATGATCTACCTGATACCCTGAAATAAATTCCAAGTCATTACAATGATAATAATGATCAGTGATCACTTAACCCAGACCACAGCAAGATCATGTTCAGCCCGCAAGGAAAAGCCTCGGTTTTATGTATACTTAACTTTAATTATTTAAGTCAGTAAAATATGCATCTCAAGATTGGTGTGCGATCTTTAATGTACTCTAATGACTCACACATATTATGCATACTTTGCAGTTAATGATGTCATTAGGTTGTGCAACAATTATTGCAGGAACTTGAATTAGCACTAACTAAAAAGCTGATGATCAATGAGGCTGTATGCCAAAATAACCTTTGAAATAATAAACTACAGATGTGGAAAGGCTACAACAACATTGTGAAAACAAGTAATCAACTGATGAATTAACAGTTGGGGGATAACCTGCAATTCACAGATATCATTTTATTGAGAAAAGCATTAATTTGTTCAGCGAACTGAGCATCCTGAATTTTAGTAGACCTGAAGTCAGCAGACTGAAATTTCTGAAGTAATTAGCTTTCAAGAACAGTAGGGTTCTGTAGGTCTACATCAGCAGTAGTTGCCTGCACTGATTTCTCCAGATTTGCAAATATATTTGTTAGTTAATCCCTTGATTGGCTCTCTGAGGTTTTGCCTGACAGTAGGCTCTTGGAGGCTGTAATGCACACACTAATATGATGCTGGATCATACAGTCAGAGTGAGACAGCACAGAAGAGGCCCTTTGGCCCAGGTCTGTGCCAACCTATCTGCACTAATCTCACTTTCCAGCATTTGGCCCAAAGTCTCCAATGTTTTGACATTTCAAGTGCTCACCCATGTATTTTTCTTAAACGCTGTGAGGTTTCCAACCTCTACTACCCTCCCAGACACTGCATTCCAGATTCCCATCATCTTTCGGGTGAAATAAATTTCCTCAAGTTCCCTTTAAATCACATGCTTTTCACATCCAAATCAACAGAGTTCAACCTATTGATTTGAATGTTTTTGCCCCTCGAAAATGTTAAAGGTCAGTGTTCAAATGTAAACATACAGTATCACACTTTTTCTTTGTATGAATAAACTCTAACTCAATACTTTTCCTATCTTAAGTATGCTGTTGTGTAATTATGAATAGTTTAAACTTCTGGATATTTTAACTTTTACTTGAGGTAATGGTGTCCCTAATTAACTTTCGGACTTGGATAAAATTGATTAAATTTCATCAAAACGAAGATAAAATGTCTGAATGCAGTACCATCTATTCATTTAAGCATGAAACTAGTACATTCACACGCATTTGACATACATTAGTTTTGGTTATCATTTGAAGGTGTATTCACACTATAACAAAAAGCATTGGTGCAAATCTGCCTTATTCTACTATGATACTGCTCCTTTAACAAGGTTATGTTGTTCTTGTTTTATTTCCCCCAGAGAGGTCATAAAAGACACAGACTCTGAAAAGTCTAAAGTTGAAGGATTTTAGGGCCAATTTGATTATAGCTAACAGATACTGTCTCAGGTAAAAGGCTTTTCAAGTTTTAAAAAAAAACACTTGAACAATGAAAGGGGGGTGGCCAGTTCTCCCTGTTCAGCTTTTCTCTGGTTTGATTTGGCTAGTCATTAAAAGCAGTCAGGCAGTTGTAAAGCTGTTGGAACTGAAGAAGCAGGTCCATGCTGGATCTCTCTCTCTTTCTCTCTATCTCACACTCACACACACACACACACACACACACACACAGAGTTCTCTCCTGTAAGACTGTTTGATTTTACCTTTTGTGTGAAGGGTTGTTTATGGGGATTGTTGCAAATATTGGGAACAGCATGATTATATTGATAAGGAAAAAGTGAGGACTGCAGATGTTGGAAACCAGAGTTTAGATCAGAGTGGTGCTGGAAAAGCACAGGAGGTCAGGCAGCATCCAAGGAGTAGGAAAACTGACATTTCGGGCAAAAGCCCTTGATAGTCCATCGGTTTTTTTCAGATAGGTTAAGTTATTCAGTATTTTGTTACCTTTTGTTCGTGTTTCATTTGGTAATCTTGTAAATGAGGTCTGTTTTGTTTAAAACGAAGTAGTTTAACCAGTGCATCACTCTTGGAATATCTGCATTACAGATATTGATTAAAACAACTGGCAAAATTAGTGTCTGGGATACTTTCATGAAATGTTTTGAGGCCCTTTGGCCTGGTCTGTAACACTACTTTGTTCTTGAATCTGGTTGGGCAATATCACTGGATAAACTCTAAAATGTTAACATGCCTACAAAGCATCCCAAGACTAAACTGTAACGGAAAAGCAGCTTAATCTCATTTCACTAAAGCAGCCACAGAAATCTCAGAACAATGAGTGGATTATTGCACTACAGGGTGGAATATTTATTTCGTACACACAAGCCAGGCTTCAAAGATCGAAGGTTAAGATAAATTAAACTGAGACCTGTGTTATGTATAGTTTTAGTCTGAGATTAGTTTCTCACATGTTTAATTCAATGCTTGGCCTTTAGGAGCAAATCCACTTCAAAACTGGGATAATTCTCCTTCCATGACCTATCTTGTTGTAAGGCCTTACAATGCTGCAGATGCCACTTACTGCATAAAGCAAACACAGCATATTTAGGAGCAATGTGTGAACATAGTGGCACAATTGTCAGTAGATTTTGATTGATTACAAGTGATTTGTATGTCAGCAATTGTCCAGATTTTACAGTCAGTGGTATCTGATCACTGTGGTGTGGACTGCTCCTTTTCAAATTGCTGTTTAAAACTAACACCAAGATAAGAGGATTTTCAGGCATGCAGCAGCTGAGATGTCAATAAATTGAGTAAACAGCCATTCACCAAGAAGCATCTAGTTAAAATTGCTTGATCTGTCAATTTTAATTTACATTTTTACATTGTAAAATATGAGTGATCATGCTATAATTTATATATGTTTTCTTGACATTCAATGGTATTATCATCTCAGAATTCCCACAGCAAAATCCTGGGAAGTTACCATTCAGGACAAACCAGACTGGACCAGCTATATAAATGCCATGGTCAAAAGAGCAGGTCAAAGCCTGGGAATTCTGCAGTAAATAACTCAACTAACTCCCCAAAGCCAGTCCACCATCTACAAGGAACCAGTCAGACTTCTCCATAGAATTCTCTCCTATTGCTTGGATGAATCCAGCTCCAACAACAAATAGGTTAACACTATCCAGAATGAAGCAATTTTCTTTATTGTTACACTGTCCACCATCTTCAACAATCACTACTTCACTGCATCATGGCAGCTTGGTCTACCAGTTACCTGGCGCACTGCAGCAACCCTCAAGGAACCCCTTCACAAGCAGCTTTCAAACCTGTTCCTTCCATCACACATGAGGACAAAGGCATCACACGCATAACAACACCATCACCTGCCAATTTCCTCCAGACCACTCACTATGCCGACTTGATACTATACGGCTGGTCCTTCCCTGTCACTGGGTCAAAATCTTGAAACTCCCTTCAGAACAGCACATGTTCATCTTTCCTCCAACAACTGCATCAAATCAAGAGGGAGCTTGCAATTACCTGCTCCAGGCCAGTTAGGGAATGATAATAAACACTATCCTAGTTAGTAATGCTCACATCCCATGAAAGATAAAAAACATAGAAATATGGATTTTTGATTATAATGGAAAATATGTGCTATTCTTCAAATATAGACTTAACTTTCAGGGCCAGTGAGTGTGTTTAGGTGCAATTATGAAAACCAGTTTCATTGCATTCAACAAGCTGTAGTTTTTTCAAGGATCTATGCAACACAATTAACAGTATTAGTTAAGAGTGTAGTACACAGAATTAGTTAAGAGTGGTAGTTCCAATTAGTTATTTCCTTTTGGCTGCAATTTGGTGTTGGAGAGACTTAGTCAGCGTCTTCGGACAGCAAATTCTGGATTTCCAAATTATTCTGAGCATGCAAGGACTCCACAGGTTTCTTTTTGTTTAGGGGGAATAATGACAGCAAACGCTGACAGCCTAGTTGCCTTTATCACTACAAAATTCGGACCATGAAGTAAACCTACCTGCTAAGGAAGCCTGCAACAGAAGATGCTAGCCAACAAATATAACATGGTTAGAAACATAAATTCAATGTGCTTCGAGATCATTAATTAAAAACTGAAGCAACATGCATGCAGAGATTTAACACGGAAATTATCTGCTGCTAGATAAAACACTGTTGTTTGAAAATTACAACTGAAAGACATCAGTTTGACACCTATTAGTGATAACATTCTGTCTATTTTGTTTCCTCCTGGAACCAAAGGCTATGTTTAACAAGTAATGCCTCCTGGATCACCACAATCACTATACAAGGCAAATTTACCTTTGGAATGGAACACTGAAAGTTTCATGGTTATATGCAGGAATGTTGAAAGTAACAGATCTTGAATTAATTTATCATGAATATATTACCTTTTTGTGTGGTGAATATTCATCAATGGTGCTGAAACAAAAAACAAATCATTTCTGACTAAATGCAATGTCAAATATATCATCCCTTTCTTTTCTCTTTCATTGTATTTGATAATGATTAGAACACAAGCAAAAAGAAATTGCACAATTGTCCTGCAGCTTTGAAACAACTCACTGGGAAATGTGCCAATATTGCCAAGATTAAACTAATCCTCACTCCTGCACTGTGCACAAATATCAAACATATATTGGCCAAATAGGCCAATATCAAAAACTTATTTCATTGGATTACAGGTGTGAATTCATCTTTGCTGTTAGCATTTGCTTTATGCATGGACATTCAGCTTTTTCAGTCCTGATTCGTGTTGGTAAAACAATTGATGGGAAACAGTGGAAAGTGGGGCGGCATAGTGGCTCAGTGGTTAGCATTGCTGCCTCAGCACCAGGGACCTGGGTTCGATTCCTGCCAGTCTGTGTGGAGTTTGCACATTCTTCCCAGTGTCTGTATGGGTTTCTTCTGGGTGCTCCGGTTTCCTCCCACAATCCAAAGATGTGCAGGTCAGGTGAATTGGCCATGTTAAATCACCTACAGTGTTAGGTGTGTTAGTCAGAGGTAAATATAGGGCGGGGGAACGGGTCTGGGTGGGTTTCTCTTTGGAGGGGTGGTGTGGACTTGTTGGACCGAAGGACCTGTTTCCACACTGTAGAGCGTCTAATCTAATCTAAATCATAATACATACCATCCTCACTTGAAATGAAGCAAAGACCATCCATGCAGAAGGAGGGATGAGGTAGGGAACTTTGAGAAACGCCATCCAGGGTGGGCTGTGTGCTGAATCCGGAGAAACTCAGGCCTTGAGATGCTCACAATTAGAGTTTCTTTTTTGGAGGTGGGATAAAACCAGAGATAATGAAACGTGAAGATTTGAATAAGCAGGAGATGTGTCAAAGAGAGGACAGAACATAGCAGTCTGATACAGAAAATCTCTCAAATAAGAGAGCATGATGCCCAGGGGGAGTTGCCATCTAGAAACGTCCAGGGTTGTCCTAGAGTTTGGCTTTCTGTCCTGTGTCTGATCCCCCAGAGATGCCATTGTCCCTGATCTCTTCCCATGTGTACACCTTTGGAGTCTATACATGAGCAAGCCTGAGCCCACTTGGTGACAAGAGTGCAGAGAGATTCCTCTTCTTGGTGAGTTGTTTGGCTTTGGAAGATGGATGTTTTTTGGGAGACTGTTTCTAGCAGGTGGCCTGGGAGTGAAATCCCAGTAATCTCCTCCCTGACACAGGGTGAGGTTTGAGTGGGTAGTGCTTCCATAGTTGGTTTGGAAAGGGAAGGAGGTCTCAGGCTTAAATCCCAACTCAAATCACTAGCCTCCCCCAACCCCTGCCACCACCAAACCATGCTTCTATGATGTGGGCAAAAACCCATTAAACTTCCTCTTTACTCCTATGGTCTCAGCAACACCCCTGATGCATCCCTTATGTTTTTCTATGAAATGAAAGATCAGAGATCATGGGATGATCAGAATCAAAGGTCTCAGAGTAAATGCTTTAAAGTCATTCCAAACCTAAAGCACATTTACAACAAGCAGCAAGGAGACACAAGGAGGGTACAGGCAGTCAGACTCTCTGACTTGTATATTGGACAGCTTATTAATCTTTCTACTTTCTCTCATTCCATATTAAGACAGGCTGGAGGTCAGAAATCTGATTTTTCAGGTAAAGAACAATGTGTCTGAATTCGCAGATTTGAAGGTTCACATAAGTGTTATTTTCCAACACTAAAGCTGTTAATGGGCCTCTGCTCTCAATGATATTGAGAGAATGAGTGAAGGTTGTTGGGATTTAATTATTGACTAAGTTCTTATTGGGACATTGATCTCATTCACGTTTTGCACAGACAAATGGATGTTTCAGGTGTTTACTCTGGGCCAAACCTCAGCTCTTTGTCAACTTACATAGTTTGTCAACTGAGATGCATCAATGTTTGAAACTCTGACATCATTACTCATGATTTAAACGAGTGTAAAGCATATTACAAGATATATTCGGAATCAATTGTAAAATTTTAGCAGCGAAAATTAATGCCTGGGACCTCACCAAAACCTCAAGCTGCCATTTACTGCCAAAAGTGAGCAAAATATCTACAAGGGGTGTAATGCATGCTGCGAATTGTAACTCCTCTGCTAAGTTTCACCCTTTACTATCGTGAATGTGGAACTACAATTTCCAGCAACGATTTGAAAGAAGACAAAAGGTAGTGTGGTGGAAAATTAAATGGCAGAGCTGGTGATAATAGTTTGAGATCAGATCAGAGCAGGGCATCTGTTGTTATTAGACCTGTCTCTACATGAATCACTACAAAGGACTTTGTCGCACAAAGGCTGTTACTTGTTATATATGAACAGATATCAGCATGGCAAACAATTTTGGATATCTGTAATCTTACCAGAAAAACCATCAGGGTTATCTCAATTACAAATCAGATTAAAGGACTGGGAAATAAATAATGGAAGGAATGAGAATTAAATGAGGTGAATTCAGTATCCAGTGAAGAAAGGAAAGGAGAGAGAGGAAGAGAAAGTCTGGATTAAGACAGAAAAAACTATGCGGAATGGAATTATGAGAATTTTAAAAATGATCTTTAAAAAAAATTTCCTAAAACAATTCATAATTTTAAGGAATAAGGCTTATTGTTTGTAACAGTTTGGTTTAGTACCAAAGGGATTGATTGGTAGTCATTAACACTTATCACTATTAAGTCAGTGCTTGCAGACTTCCCTAAATATCAGTCAAGGTTTGGTTCATGTGTGTTGTGCAAACACTGCAATTCGCATTGTCCAATCTATGGCAATGGTGAGGCATACAAAAATATACTATTTTGTGAAACTAGTGGTGAAGCAGCACAATTCAGCCAGTAAGTTATGGATATTGTTACTCACATTTAATGGTGGGGCTGCCTGACTGAACTAAACTATTTACACATAAATAAAAGTGAACACCATTAGTCTATTATTTTGATGGTTTGATTAGTCTATGATGGTTATTTTGAACAACAGCTTCAAAAACATTGTCATCTATCACCTGATGATCTGAGGGATTGGGTCAGCCATTAATAGTAAATTGAGTTAAAAGAACTGAATTCTCATGATGCTATATAGTATTTCCAAACCTTTTCAATATAAACATTGTTCTGCAACTTTGAGGCCAAGGGAAATCAATAACAATAGGGAAATAAATTTAACAATTGTGAAAGCTTTTTGAATTCAACTTCCAAGCCTCAACATCATGTGAATTAAAGTGCAGGAGATCATGACTGTCTTGAGCATAATCGAGTGGAACCCATAAATAATTAAGCCTTGTTTTTCATGAGGGGACTGGAACTGTTTCACTAGGCCTGAAGCCACTTACTGAGCATTACTAAATGACACTTTGATGTAATGACGCAGAGACAGGTCTCAACCTCTAAAACTGACTCCACGTACATTATAGTACCATCCGTGACTGGATTAAAAGAAGGACACAATGCAGAGGCTGATTTTCACCTTTTAGCTAAAGATGTATATTCTTCTTCTTCTTAGGGTCATGAACCAGACTTATAACTTAATCCATTTAATGAGCTTTGTATTAAGTACCAAATATACTTGCTCAGTGTAAAAGTGAGCTTCAAGAATCAGGCAGGACTCAAGCTCCATGCCTCATCGATCATGAATTAAATGGTATCAACCTCTGTTGCTACAGTTGGTTTCCAAGTCCTTGGACTAGTGAGGGGGAAGAGAATCGGCTAGGATTCTATCTCCTGGTCACTTGTAGTTAAAGTCTGTGTGTGGATGCCAGGTTGAAAGTCTATTGTGCTTGATCATGTAACCTCACAGTCCACATATCCTGTTGACCCTCAGGCCTAGAGACTTTTCTGGAGAAACCCTTCCAATTTCAAGGAATACAAACATACTAGGAAAAGGAAAGAACTTGATCAGTCATTCTGTGACTGCCTCACCATATTTAAATAGCAGCAGGAAGGCAGGGCCAAGGAACTTGACTGACATTCCCCCCACTGCCACCAACACTCTCCCTTAGGAAATTTCAGGAACCAAATAGTAGTATCTCATAGAACACTAATGGGAATCCTGCTATTCTTTGCAGTTTGAACAATAAATGTTTGGCATTTAATTTTTAAACTCAGATAAATGAATCTCAATTTAAAAGGTTGTTTAAATCTATCCAATAATGAAAAGTGAATTAAACTAAGGATTGGCACACCAAATGGGGAAAACAGACTTTCGAGGAGGCCTTTTTAAAATCAATTTATCACTACTGGGTACAAAACATAAATTTATGCTAACGAATTGACAAGTTTCAAAATTGGATCAACACAATAGAAATTTAGACAGTGATGGTAGTGTTTCACTTAAACAAAGTGAATATTCAGGTCACAGCTGCAAATTTTTTGTCAGCTTATGTAACACCACTTGATATTATATAAGAATTAAAGGTCAATCTCGGGAAATCTTTACCAGTCAGTGGATAATAAAATGTCATAAATGGAAGTTATTACCATTCTGTTGTGGAACGTACCCATGAAATGAATCGTTAAGGAGTGCCTCATGCACTATGCCCCTCCCCTTGGGCTGTCACCAATGAATGGTAACAGTGTAGCCACAATTCCAGAAATATTGAAAGCAGTAAACAGCACAGTTCCAGGCAAGAAATGTTATGTTCATTGTACTCACTGCCTGCGTGGAATCCAAAACAGGCTCTGAAGCTCTTTCAATCCCTTTTCCAAACTAGGATATTCATAAAGATCATCAAGCACACACCTGTAAAGATTCTGTAGCAGAAAAATTAAGACGTATGTACTGTGAAAGCTTTCTAAAAGAAAGATTGAACTTTATCCTTTTAAAAAGTACTGTACCTTGAAAACAAATTTAGTATTTTCATCTTCTCGTAACAAAGTCCTGTAAAGATATACCCACTGTGTAACAATGCGTAGCACTTTGCGTTTTCGATACAAGCCGTTATCTGAGCCTTCTTGTTTTTCTGTAAGTGTCTTTGAACAATAGGTAGCACTTGGTCAAGGAAAATTCATTTGTGATTAAGACAAAAATAATATCTTTAATGTAATGTACTCCTGGTCTGCTTGCACGTTTATGAAAGTCAGAATAAGTTTTATTTTCTGGCTCAAATAGTTGGGAGAAGTTGATATAGGAAATCAATCTTTATATACACGGATTATCAGTGGCCAACTGAAATGGTGGTGACAGTCATGAGCTTATGGGGCTGCTCCACTGTTTCTATACCTATAAATGCTGGAGAAGACCAGCAATCAATACTTAATGCAATGTGTCTAAACAGCAACGACAGCATGCAGAACTTAATGAAAACTCAGTAAGCTCTAATTCATGTTATCACAATGGTACTGTTGCAAACATTGTCCATTGACCCTCAGTCTGTGTTCTAGACCTTATCTTAAAGTTTCAGACTCTCAATGATATTCTTCAGTATGAAGTTCCTCACATAGAAATCATGTTTAAAACGTTCGTCCATTCTAGGATTTATGTTCTTCAATTCAAATTCATGGTTTCTAATTCCTAAAGTAGCATTGTGATCACTTTCTAAATCGTTCTCATTTTGCCTGCTGCCAATTAGAACAAAATCACAATGTTTTAATTCAGCAATACTTATTGGTTAGTAGCTCCTGTAACTACATCCCTCAATGGAGCACAGGGATTATAGGTGGACATGACACCAAAACAAACAAAATGACCAGGAGATTCACAAAGAACTTCCCAATTAGGGATGGGCAATTAGTTTGCTAATGATGCTCACGTCCCACTTAAAAATGCAGAGCAGTTGTCGGAATCATGCAAAAGGAGAAAAATTCACGAAATTTTAATCAATGCCCTTTAAAATATGAATTTGTTCAAAAGATATGATGATCTCTCCTTGTACTACCCAGTACCCAAGGGCAAACGGTAGAGTCTATAAATTGTGTCTGCTAAGAAATACCTAACCATGTTGTCCTAAATTAATGACATTGTCTTACTTTGTGCTAACTGCAGGAATTGTAGCCAGTTACACTGCATATCGTAACAAGGTTTTCCACTAAATGCAATCATTCTCTTAACACCTGGAGAAGGGCTCAAGTTCAAAGACCTTGCTTGTTGGAAACAAAATGATTTTCTAACAACACTGGCAGTTTCTGGGTATCAAAGAAACAACATGTTTCCTGCCACTAATTTTACTGTCTCTTACCTTTTCAGAATATATTAGTTTCCAAACTGTATTAATGTAATGAATGTGCAACCATTCTGCAAATAATAGGAGCTTCAGAATGTAAACTTGGTCTCTGTATTACCTTATTTCATTCACTACACATGGATTTGGCAGCACTGAGCTTACAAAGTTAAACTTTGGAATTAGACATTAGCTCAATATTGTATGCTCTCTTGGCCTTTACTTTTTCTCTCTTAAATGTGCTGAATCTTAGTGATTTAATGATCCACTAGCATTAGCCACGCTGTGGTACCTAAAATCAAAAGCCATCCTTCACATAGCCAAGTAAACAACAAGTGATACAGACTCAACAACCATCAAGAGGCATCCTAGCAAAGCCAACCCAATTCTCATTCAAACATTCACACTTTCTGACCAGCAATCACTTATGTTTATGGGGAACAGAAACCTTTTGGCACTTAGATCAATGTTGGTACTGACGAAGATTAGTGAAAGAAGCATGGGCTAAGGAGATCTGGGACTCTCCTGGTCAGAATTTCACACTGGGCAGTGCTTTCACCATCTCAGTTTGTCTGAGCAATGTGGGCTATGATGAGACTTGCCACAGAATTGGACAAGTCGATAGGTGATGACCATCTCAGTGTTGGAAGCCTTTTGTTCCACCTTTTATGGTTTTTTAAGAGTTGTGGTGTTTTTCTTGCTAATTGTCAATTGAGTGGGTAATATTGCTTATTAAACACTTTGCTGAATACACTTCATTAATATTCAGCTTCCTATCTTATGAAATGTGTTAGAGTGCTAGCATCAAGAAAATTCAACATGGAAATAACAGCACATATATGGCGAATCCCACTTGCCCCAAAGAACCTCCATTTTGGACACCAACTGCCAACATCTCAATGTCTGCTCCATAAGCACTTGCCACATACACTCCATGTGCACAAACATTAGCAGCTGGCATTTGCCTGCCTCGAAGAACCCTCTTGGCAAACCTCCGATCACTTACAGGATGTTCCTTCGGACTGCACTGGCAACTGTGATGTAATGCTACTGCATGGATACTGTGCTGTCAGGGGCACATTCAGCGCATGGTCTGGACCAGGTTGTATCTCTAGACTCTGCACATGTTCTCATAGCACTCACTCAATCTGAGCCAACCTGGACGTTCGCAGCATCTCTGCCTTGCATTGCCTTGCCTTTTTGAACATTGTCCCATCATTCAAAAATACAAGGCTCACATTACTTGAATCTTGCCTTTCCATTTAGCACAGACATGGAAGCAGGAACCTTGTCTTGGTTGTCAGCAGGTCTCAGTCAAGTCAAAGGGGCGGTCTGCATTCAGGGGGTCCCAACATAGTAAGACAATGGTAGCCTTGGATACCAGTCCAGGAAGTTGGACTGGTCAGTCAGCCAATGGAAGGTACCCAGAGTCAGGATGGCCTCTCAATAAGGGAGGAAGGCCATTCACCTTCTTTTGCCAGTGCCGAGCATTCCTTTTCTGAATCCGGGTGGCAACCTCAAACCAGCTTGGCATGGTCTAGTGTCACGGACTCTTTTCCTAGTCCTGAGGGAAAGAGGAAATCTCAACTCTGCACCATCCCAGACAACATGAGGTTCCAAGCCCCTGCCCTGGTGAATGACAATTCTCCCCTGTCTGCGTATGACAGGAACTGTTTAGCTCAATAACCTAATAGCAGCAGAGAGTTGAGAAAGAAAGTGGCAAGGTAGAACAGAATGTCATGAGCATAGCTGTGAAAACTAAGAACACTTTCGGAGGAGGGTGCCATGGGCTTGTATGTGGATGGGAAATTCAGAAGGCTAAGGCTGAATCCTTGGTGCATTTCTGAGGTAATAACGTGGGAACAGGAAGAAGTGTGAACGCTGGCTATGATTGAAAAGATAAGAATGGAATCAGGCAAGATCAGTCCCAGTCAGTTAGTCCACAATGGTGAGGCACTGTGCAAGGATGGTGTGGTCAACTGTGTCAAAGGCTGTCAATAGGCTGAGAAAGGCCAGGAGTCACAGTTTATTTTTGTAATAGTCACATGGGATATCATGATCCATTTCATCTTGATGACAAAAAGGGAGGCGAGAGAGGGGAAGAGTATCTTGCAGCGATGGTGGACCCAAGGGTTGGCTTCTTGTGAAGTGCAATCACAGCCAATTTAAGAGAGACAGTAACAGCACCTAAACAGAGGGCACCATTAACAATATTAACTAACATGGGGACCAAGAATAAAACATGGGTTGACAGATTAGTGGAAATATTGGTACAAGATGAACACAGAGAGGCCATGTGGGCAGGCAGGAGAAAGGTAGGGTAGGATGTGAGTTCAGGACTGAGGAAGAGTACGTGACCTTCAGACAAAGTTTGACCCAGTCAGTGGGTGAAGGGAGGAATGCATCCAATCAGATGGCTGCCATTCCAATGACAAAGAGGCCCATGATGCTGTGCCTCCCCAACCTCAGCCACCTTTGGAGATGCTGGGGCCAGGGAGTGAGTGGGGGACAGAGAACAGGCATCCAAGATGACAAGTTCCTTTTGAGAAATTTGGTCAGGGGTCATCTTAGCATCCTGGGACAATCCAGGAACAGTCAGCTATACTAGCAGATGAGAGCAAGATCTGACTGTGCCCTAAGCAACAGTCCAGTCTGATATGGCACCTGGTGTACATCTCAGTCATCTGCCATATCCCTTCAGACCTGTCTCTCCATACACACAGCAGCATTGATGAGAGCTGCACTGGGAAATAGCCATGGAAATCATGTGGAATGTCAGAGGTCTTGAGCTGTTATTGTTTAACTTTTTGTTTTATCTTTCACACTTCTTAGCCATATGTGATACTATTTTTGTATCCAAAAATGCTCTTTCGACAAAGAATAGGCTGCCAGTAACTTTACTTAGCCACTAATGTTGTTCCATCTGCTGGCCAATTGCAAAATACAAACACAGGCAGATCTCACTTATGGAAATACATACTACAGAGGAAACGTGGCTGTTTATAAACCTTTCAAATTGCCAACAATTCAGTGGCTCTTATGTCAAAAGACAAAACCTCTGTTTAACAAGTTACCTAATTCTGAAAATCATAGCCCATGAAATACAAGCAGCAACCTCAACTGACAGCTTAAATGACTAGTGATAAATGAGGAGTTTCTGGGGTTCTCTCACATTTTATACTATTATATTGTTAAATATAACATACATCAAGGCTGTTTCATTGTAGCTTTGGTATAATACAGTATACAATTAATATATCAGAGGAGCAAAGAAACAATGGATGTACACTTTGTTTCTCTGAAACTGTTCAGAGAATGTTTTTACATTAATGGTACTTTATATTATAAACCATTACTTCTTGTAAACATACTGACTTTGAAATCCTTTGGAGTTTTTGGATGAGGGTTAGGTAGTAGATGTAGTTTGCATGAATTTCAGAAAGGCTTTTGACAAGGTCACAGATTGGAAACTGATAAAGGAGGTAAAAGCTCGTGGAATCCAGAGTAACGTGGCAAGTTGGATCCAAAATTGGTTTGGTGGCTGGCGAGAGAGGATGGTAATAGAAAGTCATTTGTGCGACTGGAGCCCAGGGTGCAGGTGGCGTGCCACAGGGATCAGTGCTGGTTCCCCTATTGTTTGGGATATTCATAAATGATATAAATGAAAATTTAGAGGGTATAATAAGTAGGTTTGAGGATGACAAAGATCGGCTGGGCCGTTGACAGTGAAGAAGAAAGTCTTACAAAAAGTGTATAAATAGATTGGATGGGCGGAACAGCAGCAAAAAAAGGAATTTAACCCTGATAAATGTAAGGTGATGCACTTGGGAATTAATGACAAAACAAAGGATTACTCAATGACTGACAGGACATAGGAAGTTCAAAGGAACAGATGGATCTTGGGAAGTTTGTCCACAGATGTCTGAAGGTGGCAGGTCAGGTCAATAGGATGGTTAAAAAGGAATACAGGATACTTGCCTTTCTCAGTTGTGGCATAGATTATACAGCAAAAGCAGGGAGGTTATGTTGGAGCTGTGTACGATTTTGGTTAGGCCACAGCTAGAGTACTAGGTGTAGTTTGGTCACTGCATTATAAAGGAGGATGTGATTGTACTGAAGGGAGTGCAGAGCAGATTCACCAGGATGTTGACTAGAATGGAGCATTTCAGCTATGAAAAGGCTGGATAAGCTCAGGCTGTTTACTTTGGAGTAGAGAAGGATAGGGGTTGGGAAGTGGGTGGGGGGGGAAGGCAGGAACCTGATATAGAGGTGTATAAGATAATAAAATACATATTTCAGGTAGACAAGCAGCAGCTGTTGCCCTTAGATGAAGGGTCAAGAAAAGAGGATGCCTATCTAAATTGAAAAGCATTAAGTTGAGAGAGGATTTGAGGAGACCATCTTTTCACCCAGAGGATGGTGGGTGTCTGGAGTGCACTGCCTGGAAGGATAGCCGAGACCAATCTTTTAATAGGTACATTTGAATCGTCATAACAATCAAGGCTATGCATCTAGTGTGGGAACGTGGGATGACTAAGATAGTTGGGTCTTTTTGGTGGTACAGACTCAATGGGCCGAAGGGTACTGTATGATTCTACGAACTCAATGAAATCATCCTTGTGCCCACCACAGGTTTAGCCTAGGTTAGACATATCTACTCAATATAGGCAAATGGCCAGATTAGTGAGTGTTCAATTGGACTGACTGATACTGCATTCACAGTCTATTACACCTTGAAAACCTATCATTCATGGGGGAGACAACAGCTAAACAAAACAATACTTATGATAAAGGTAGTTGAAGATCCTTACCCTAGAATTCTATGAGAAGTAAATAATCACCAGTTAGTGGTTGGAATGATATGTGTTAGAAAACTGTCTTTAAGTCATGGTTATGACGCCAAATTCAAACCAAATAAATGGGTTGGAATGTTTTGTCTCTCTAACAGTTCTTAATGGCCATCAAATGAAATGTAGCGAGGAGACATTCACTATACTGGAGTCCACAATTCTAATGTAGCTATGTATGCATTTTGTTTAACCAACCTCAATTAAACACATCCTGTAAAAGAAATGCAGAAAGAACTGAAATAATGAGGTTAATGAAATTGTTGCTCGGATTATGAAAACCATTAGAGAAGTGAAATTTAGCAATTTGAGACAAGTTACTTTCTCAATTTTCTTGTTTGGTTTCCCCTCTGCCTTCCACCTCCATTTAAAAGATTTATTGTGCGGGAGTTTCTCATACCTGCTTTCTGCACTACCTAATGATGTTCAAATGACTTAGTTCCTTTCATGTCTGTTCATTACGTTCTTGAGTTGATGTTTATAACAATGTAGTGGTGTTGCCAGCCCGCTAAAGCCTTGTTTGATGTCCAGTTACTAACAAAAACAATTCACATTTATACAGGGCCGTGAATATAATTAATGTGCTTCACAAGAGCTCCAAACAAAATTTGACACCAAGCCACATAAACAGACATTAGGACAAGTAACTAAAAACTTTGTTAAAAAGGTAGCTTAAAGGAGGGAAGAGAGGTAGAGGTATAAGGTATAGGGAAGTAATTCCGGGGCTCAGAGGTCTAGACAGCTGAAGACATGGTTATCAATGGGAGAGTGAAGGATTGTAACGGCCAGAGTGGAAGAGCACAGATATTCTGGGAGGTTATTGATCTAGAGGAGGTTACACATTAAGTGAGAAATGAGGCTATGATGAGATTTGAAAGCAATACGAAGAATCTTAAAATAAGCCATTACTCAACTGGGAGCCGTAATGTGTAATTAGGCAAAAGAGCAAAATGTGAACAGAACTTGGAGAAAGTTAGGACATGGGCAGAGTTTTCAATAAGCTCAGTTGCTTTGTTTTCCATCTGGCTGGCGTCAGCGCTATCTATCTTGTCTATTACTCTCCCACTTTCCCAATATTTCAGTGAAATTTTAGGCTGGATTAGATGCAAAGTTTCTCATGTGGGGCTGGCTCTAACTCAGGCGAAGGGTATCACCATTAAACTTTGGCTGACATCTTAACCAGGTAATAAAGACCTGTTACACGTCACCAGTATTTTCTTCTTTTAACTCAGGTTTCCAGAATTTGGAAGTCTTTTACTGCTAACTTTAAAAGACCATAGGACTGGTTAGCATGGGAAGAACATTAACCATATTCATCTCATGGGAAATCCATAGTCAGGAACAAGAAGCAAATTGTTGTGGTTCTGTTCACCGAGCTAGGAATTTGTGTTGCAGACGTTTCGTCCCCCTGTCTAGGTGACACCCTCAGTGCTTGGGAGCCTCCTGTGAAGCGCTTCTGTGATCTTTCCTCCAGCATTTGTAGTGGTTTGAATCTGCCACTTCCGGTTGTCAGTTCCAGCTGTCCGTTGCAGTGGTCGGTATATTGGGTCCAGGTCGATGTGCTTATTGATTGAATCTGTGGATGAATGCCATGCCTCTAGGAATTCCCTGGCTGTTCTCTGTTTGGCTTGTCCTATAATAGTAATGTTGTCCCAGTCGAACTCATGTTGCTTGTCATCTGCATGTGTGGCTACTAAGGATAGCTGGTTGTGTCGTTTCATGGCTAGTTGGTGTTCGTGGATGCGGATCGTTCGCTGACTTCCTGTTTGCCCTATGTAGTGTTTTGTGCAGTCCTTGCATGGGATTTTGTACACTACGTTGGTTTCGCTCATGCTGGGTATCGGGTCCTTTGTTCTGGTGAGTTGTTGTCTGAGAGTGGCTGTTAGTTTGTGTGCTGTTATGAGTCCTAGTGGTCGCATTAGTCTGGCTGTCAGTTCGGAATTGCTCTTGATATACGGTACAGCTCAGCTCGGCAGAACCACAACAACGAGCAGCCGAGATACAAATCTCCTCTCAAACTTTGAACAAGCAGCAAATGCCAGTAGCATACCTTGAGCTGTAGAATTCTTCTTTAATGAATGTTTCTGTATTATGAAGCAATTGTATTTTTTGTTAACTTTAATTTTATAGTGTCCCACTTTATTGACAAGAGAAATGTAAAACAAAACAGCAAAAGGGAATCCTGATAGTAAGTCTACAGCTTCCTCCTCACTTGATAAACTTCCATTGCTTAGAGTCAATACTAAAGGACAATACCATGTCCATAATATTCTGCTGAGACTGCGTGTAGTACATGATGCATTGTGTCAGGGAGTAACAGCAGCTTTCAAAGGTCTCCTGGTCAATATTAAAGATAGTCTACTACAGACAGTTTGAAGTAGGCAGGAACAGGAAAACAAGGCAGTGTGGATCGTATTTCAGGACGCAGCTGTGGAGTCCTGCAAGGAAGTGTGCTTTGTTTTGGAGTTGAGCCACATTCTCCGGTGAACTCAACATGGAAGGAAGTGGAGCAAAGAACCATTATTTGTTTGCGGCAAGAGATTGGATAAGGAAAGATCTACTGTTCAATGTGCAGAGCACTGGACCAGAATGGTGCTGTCACAGAGACAGCAAAGAGTGTTTGAATTACCAGCTTAGAAATTATGTAATTCATAGCTTCACATTTAAGATGGTTATCGTTATTGTTATTGATCTGTGAGCATTTGTTTTGACACCACAATATCCACTATTTGGCCTAGAAAGTCTTGTGATCAGATAGTTATTGAAACAGTCTCGTTTGAAATTTTATCTAGTCAATGCAGAATCTGTGTCTCTGCTTAGTCTGTGGGAATTGCCCTGGAAATTGAAGATTTTGATTGGCATCTCCCTTGAGGGTGGAAAGGCCGACTAAAGAAAGAGAATTCTGCCTCACTTAAGATAATAGTTAATCCTGAAAAGTTAGGGGGATTAAAAAGCTATTCTAACTCCTCAAGTGATCCTGCCAACCAGTTTGCCACTGATCTCCCCTAAGACTACAACTCCCCCAACCCCTACATCTTTCAGACCCTCTGACAACTACCTCCCGAACTGACACCATTGTTGCCAATCCAACCCGCCTATACAAGCCCCATCAATCCATCTCTGGTAAACCTAATCTCCTGGGCCAACACTCAGAGGCCCAATTTCCCCAGGCCAGCCTGAATCCCCTCCCAGCTGACTCAACACTGCCTACAGAGCAACACTGCTACTGCCCCAGCAACACAACCCACATCCAAAACTCTGAACCCACCTGAAGCACTCCATCACTTACCTGGCATTTACCACCTGGCATCCTGGAACCCTATCTGCCTGGCACCCTACTCACCCAACACCCTGGCACACTACCCCTTACCAATCCATCTGCCATCCTATCTCCTTACTCACTTACATTTCCTCAGTGTCTACCAGAGTCTCTTTGCAACCATTAACTCCTGAAATGCAGCAGAGAGTTTGTAAAAAGAGGAAGTTGGCCTGTAACTCTACTCTTGCACTGAATGGATTTCCCTTGGCTATTTCTGGTGAACATATTTGGGATTTTGGCCAGATATATCAAAACTATGTAGGGGCATGTTTTTAAAACTACCCACAGAAAGCCTAGCTGCCATTAGAATATCAGGGCTATTAATTTTCAAGTGTAAAACATGTAGGAAACTACACTTGTTACATTATAGGTTGGTTCTATGAATATTATTGTACTGTATAAACTACCGAAAACAACATAAAATAAATTGAACATAAATGATACAAAAGCTCTATTTTTAGGTTTCTGACTTAATAATGCACATTCAATTAAGGTAACTACTTCAATCCCCTTGAGGGATTGTGGTGATGCCTGTCCCTGTGGAAAGATATTTGACAAATAGCTTCATAACTATAATTATTCTTTACTTATTAGTTGCTTTGCAGTCTCTGCAAAAACCTGAAAGGATATTGTCTCAGTAATGCGTGACACAAGTCATTGGTTGACATGAAGACTGTGTATGTGAGAAGAAAATCATCCAGCAAGATATCTGCAAAACAAAACTTTGTTAAGCTGAGGTATCTGAGTATTAAACCTTTGAATGGTGAATTATTCTGTTCACAAAATATCTGAACACCAACATTTCAATGACTACTTCCTTTTCCTGTTCTTCAGCAGACTAATTGATCACTATTGACTTCTCACAAAACCATGTATAATAACGGAGAAATAAACTCAGAAGTCTCTGTTTTACATACTTCTTTTTACCTAAAATCATACACTGCTCCAACATATTATCTGGCACTCAGATGCACCTGTAAACTTCATTTCATATCGAGACCTATTTTCCCTCTTATGAGCAAGATG
Source organism: Chiloscyllium punctatum (assembly GCF_047496795.1). Classification (NCBI taxonomy): domain Eukaryota; kingdom Metazoa; phylum Chordata; class Chondrichthyes; order Orectolobiformes; family Hemiscylliidae; genus Chiloscyllium; species Chiloscyllium punctatum. The sequence goes on along the minus strand of NC_092746.1, from coordinate 29,854,527 downwards.
TTTCTATTAAAACTGATAAACTCAGGTTAAGGCCATCATTTGGTCGTTATCTAAATATTTTGCAGAAATTGGCAGTTAAAAGAAAAATTTTAAGAGGTGCAATGCAGACTTTAAATTAAAACAATTTCTTGGAACAACACACCTTAATAATTAGAGTCAACTTCTAATAAATGTGGTGGATATTTGCAAAAGAAAATGACATGCATACTTGAATTACAAAACAGCAAAATATTTTACAGGGAAGGCTTCTTAGCCCCGTGTTGCGACCGCTAACAGGTCATGGTTGACTACAGCTAAGTAGATTAGATTCCCTACAGTGTGGAAACAGGCCATTTGGCCCAACAAGTCCATTCCAACCCTCCAAAAAGTAACCCACCTAGGCCTATTTCCCTGCATTTACCCTTGACTAATGCACCTAACACTATGGGCAATTTAGCATGACCAATTCACATGACCTACACATCTTTGGACTGTGGGAGGAAACCAGAGCACCTGGAGGAAACCCAGGCAGGTACGGAGAGAATGTGCAAATCCACATAGACAGTCACCCAAGGCAGGAATTGAACCTGGGTCCTCGATGCGGTGAGGCAGCGATGCTAACCACTGAGCCACCGTGTCGAATGTCCATCAAATGATTTTACAAGAACTTTTGTTTTTGAGTCCTTTATCATAAACTGTTTGCTCGCTGAGTCAGCTAGAATGAGAAGTAAGTGCACCATTATTTTGTTTTCACTGAATGCTAAGAGAAATTTGTATGAAAAGCACTTGTTGAATATACTGCTCAAATATTTGTTCAGTTTCTATGCTTAACATTTTGGGAAAATGGATTTTTACTTTATTCGCTGTGGAATTGGGCATCGCAGACCAAGTCCGTATTTATTAGTCATCCTCCATTTCCTCAAAGGAGGCAGCAGTGAATTGCCCTTTTTGAACTGCTGCAGTCCATGAGATGTAGGACAGCCACATTGCTGATAGGCAGGATTTTGCCTCAGCGACATTGAAGGAATGGCGACATCGTTCCGACTCAGGATGATATGTGGCTTAGGCAAGAACACTAGGTAGTGGTGGCCCTTCTAGAAGGTATAGATCACAGGTTTGGGAGGTGCTGCTAAAGGAACCTTAGCGAGTTACTGCAATACGTCTTGTGGATGGTACACACTGCAGCCAGTACTGAAGGAAATGAAGCCAAGGACCTCAAGAGATGTTTTGATTATCCACTTGACACTTCTGGCTAAAGATGAATGCCTTTTTCACTGATGGGTCAATGGGGCTGAAAAACAGCAGATGAAGTTTAATTTGGATAAAATAAACAAGGGCTGGACTTATACAATTAACGGTAGATCTTGGGCAGTGTTGTAGAAGAGGGACCTACAGGTACATAATTCTTTGAAATTTGCATCACATGTAGACAGGTTGGTTAAAAATGTGCTTAGCACACTTGCCTTCATTGCTCAGTCCTTTGAGTATAGGAATTGAAAAGTCATGTTAAGATTGCACTGGACATTGGTGAGGCCTCTTCTACAGCACTATGTCCAGTTCTGGTCACCCAGTTACAGGAAGGATATTATTAGAGAGGGTTCAGAAGAGATTTACAAGGACGTTGCTGGGTATGGACGGTTTGAGTTATAAAAAAAAGTTAGATAGATTGGGACATCTTTCACTGGAGGATAGGAGGTTGAGAGGTGACTATATGGAGGTTTATAAAATCATTAGGGACATAGTTAGGGTTAATGGTCGGTGTTCTGAGGAAGGGACACGGGACTCGAAACGTTAACTCTGATTTCTCTTTACAGATGCTGAAAGACCTGCTGAGCCTTTTCAGCAATTTGTTTTTATTTCTTTAATCTAACCTGTTGGTTGTGTGATTGCTTAGGCCTGTCTTTTGCATGCCACTTCCACTGTTAAGCCTGTGTTAATATAAATCAGTAAAATCAAAAGTCCCAATATCTACCCCGGGAAACTCCTCTACAAATCTCTCTCCAGCCTGAAAAGTATCCATTAACCATTACTCTCTGTATCCTATCACTGGGCCAATGTTGTATCAGGTTGCTACAGACTCTTTTACTCTGAGCTATCCCTTTTCTCACATTGCTTTTCTGACACTGTATTGAAAGTCATTTGAATGTTCATGTATACCACTGCAATAGCTTTACCTTCATCAATCCTCTCTGTTACCTCTTCATAAAACTCCAGCAACACAGCTTTCCCGCAAGAATCTATGCTGGCTCTCCTTGATTAAGCCACAAATTCTGTGCGTCAATTAATTCCATCTCAAAATTATTGTTCCTAGAAGTTTCCCCACCATTGAAGCTGAACAGACTTGCCTATAACGGTTGAGCGTATTCTAGTTTCGGATAAGGCCGTTAGGTTTATGATTTTCCAGCCCTCTAGCACCATTGCCTGAGCTCAGGGAAGACTGAAGGATTATGGCCAGTGCCTCTGCAATTTCTATTTTCACTTCCTTCAATGGTCATGGATGCATCTAATCAGTGCTGGCCAATAGCTTATCCAACTTCCTCCTTCATCAATTTTGAGTTTCCTGATCTAACCCGCTGGTCTGGGGAACATCTGCTTCTGTAGTAAAGACAGATGCACAATCTTCACTTCGTACCTCAGCCTTTCCCCACCTCCACGTGGAGATATGTTTGCTTGCTAATCAGCCCTTCTCTTCCTTTTACCATCCCTCTACTGTTTATGGGGTTACAGATGTAACTGATGTAATATAGAGAACATGGCAGTGTGAGATAACAACCAGATGACCAGTTTATTTAAGGATAAATATTATCCAATGTTTTGGAGAGAACTCCTCCAATATTTATGGAATCATTAATGCTCAGCTAAGAGGGCAGACAGAACCTCGATTTATTGTCTGGTTCAAGTGTTGCATTGGAGTTGCTTAGCATTAGACAATTTCTTCATAATGCTAAACTGGCTGTTGGCACCAGAATAAGGTATTGATTTCTCTGCTAGTTCAATAACGAAATTAATTTTTTTACTGCTTTGAAGCTGAACATTACTGAAAGCTGACAGTATGATGAAAACACCTTTTTTGAGCTTTACTTGTCTGAGAGAAGTAAGAAGCATCATTTCACTACAAGTAGGAATTTGATTCTTAAAACTGTTTCTTTTCCAAATAGTCGTTAAATTCAAATAGGTTAGATTATTGCAAGACATTGCTTGAAAGACATCACTTGACGGAAGTGCCACACACGGTTTTGACCAGACATGCCATCACTTCTGCTGCGTATGCATCAGGTCTGTCCACTTAAACCCAATTACATTTTCTACGCAATTGCAAAATGTTATCAGCCTGCCCAGGACTGCCTGAGGCAAATACACTCCGTGAATTTCACCTGTGGGCAACCAAATGTGACAATTAGAACTCCTAACTCTTGTCCATGATACACGTACTTGTCCTTTACACTTTGCAATTATAGTTACTATCATATAAGCTATTGCAAAATTAACAAACTGGGTGTGCCAAACTGTTACTAAAATGGTTTCCGAAAATGAAATACTGATAGTTGCTAACAGGAACAGCAGAAAAGGGACAATTCCCTTTTACAATCAAACACAAGTCCAAAAATGACAGGTGGAAAAAGAACAGTTAAGTCTTCCAAACTTGCCCCACCCATAATGACTAAACCTTTCTCACCACTCTCCCAGCAGAGGCAAAAAAACAGAAAAGCCTATTATCATAAAAGGGAAAACTTACTCTCGAAAATTCCCCAAACTCCTCAGGCACTCAACTCGAGGTTAGGACTGGCAGATATTGGTAACGCTGCTACAAACACTGATCAGCAAAATCCTAGGAAAACCAGGAGTAGCCCCGCAGAAATTTACTTTCTAAAACTTAGAACATCTGGAAGGCTAATCACCCATAGTTCTAAATGGTTACTTTGTTTTTATTTTCCTCTTCTTTCAAACATTTCTTTTCTCAAGGTGTTGCCAGGCTACAGTAGCACACAGGTTGTGAATCATTCTCCAACATTTTATGAATGTAGCCTCAAGTGAGCCTGGATTAGATTAGATTAGATTCTCTACAGTGTGGAAACAGGCCCTTCGGCCCAACAAGTCCACAGTGACCCACCGAAGAGTAACCCACCCAGACCCATTTCCCTCTGACTACGGGCAATTTAGCATGGCCAATTCACCTGACCTGCACATCTTTGGACTGATGAACATCAGCAGGATATTTGACTATGGATGCATGAAAGCATGGCCGAATCCTCACATGATGCCTATCACGTGCTGGATAATGATCAGGATCAGGAAGTATGGTTAATATCTACCCCAGGGTGACTGAAACAAGTTTGGGCACCTAGTCCAACCAGAATTAAATGGCTGAATTCAGGATAGATGATGGATTCAATTTGCTCTCAATGGATCAGTATCCCATTGCCAAGGCTGCCCTGGAGTTGAAAATGTAACACATTCAATCTAGTCCAACATAAGCAGACCACATACACACTCAGCACTTGGCATATTGTTAGAATTTGTGAGGCCAATACTGTTGTCATGTTCTTATTCATTCAATTAACCTCTAATCAGCTACTATTTATCAAAAAAAAAGATCTGAACTGTTAAACAGTGGTGTCGTTATGAAGATTTTTAATCACTTAACTGTAATCATTATTTAGGTCTGAATGAATGAAACCTACATTGTCAGCTTAAACAAGAATATTTCATAAGTGTGGAAAGTTTTGTAAATGAAAAATCAGATAATATTTAATATGAATTATGGCTAAATAACAACATGGTCATAAGAGACCAGTAAAGGTCACATTAGAGGGTTGCTTTTCAGACTGGAGGCCTGTGATCACTAGTGTGTCTCAAGGAACAGCGGTGAGTCCACTGCTTTTTGTCATTTATATAAATGATTTGGATATGAACATAGGAGGTATAGTTAGTAGGTTTGATGATGACGACACCAAAATTGGCAGTGTTGTGAATTGGGAAGAAGGTTACTTCAGAGTACAATAGGACCTTGACCAGATGAGCCAATAGGCCAAAGAATGACAGGTGGAGTTTAATTTAGATAAATGCAATGTGCTGCATTTTGGCGTGGCAAATCAGGACAGGACTTGTACACTTAATGGTAAAGTCCTGGGAAGTGTTGCTGAGCAAAGAGACCTTGGAGTTCATAGTTCCTTGAAAGTGGAGTCATAGATAGACAAGACTGAAGAAGGCATTGGGTACACTTTATGTAATTAGTCAGTGCATTGAACATAGGAGTTGGGATGTCATTTACAGATCTACAGGCCATTGGTTAGGCCACTTTTGGAAGGCTGCATGCAATTCTGATCTCCATCCTATAAGAAGGACATTGTGAAACTTGAAAGGGTTCAGAAACGATTTACAAGGATGTTGCTAGGGTTGGACCTATAGGAAGAGGCTGAATAGGATGGGGTTGTTTTCCCTTGAGTGTTGGAGCCTGAAGGGATGACCTTGTAGAGGTTTATAAAATCATGAGGGGCATAGATAGGGTAAATAGACAAAGTCTTTTCCCTGTTGTGGTAGGAGTCCAAAACTAAAGGGCATGAGTTTAAAGTGAGAGGGGAAAGGTTTAAAAAGGACTTAAGGGGCAATTTTTTCAGCAGACAGTGGTGCGTGTATGGGATGAGCTGCCAGAGGAAGTGGAGGAAGCTGGTACAATTACAACATTTAAAAAGCATCTGGATGGGAATATGAATAGAAAGGATTTAGAGGGATATGGACCAAATGCTGGCAAATGGAACTAGATCAGTTCAGGATATTAGGTCAACACAGAGGGTCTGTTTCTGTGCTGTATATCTCCATAACTCTATATAATGGTTGCTGGGAAAAGTGCTAAAGAGCTCCTGGTGTAATGGAACTGAATCATAACAGTGAACCAATATCCAGGAGAAAGGTACACAAAAATACTTCCTTCGAACCTGGCAATAATGTATTTGAATGTTAGCATATTGATGAAATATGAATGTGAAAATGAAAAATTACAGGATTTATGTTCCAAAGAAAAATAGGAACAGCCAATAAATTAGACCATATTGTTTCCTTTTTTAATTAGTCATACTCATAGGTTTAAGAGATTGTCTTCAGTTCGAAGGTACCAGTACAATAATTAGAAGGCCTGAACTTAGGAGAACTGAAAATGCACCAGAGCACTACATAAAGGCTGAAATGTTGAATATGTGGTACAGATTAATGCTTTTGGAACAACTCTGTATAAATAAAGATCTGACAATGAGGCATTCTTTTGATTTACAGCAGTTACCCTCTAACAGCAGATTAATTCACCCACTAAAGATTTCACAAACCATATTGATGTGTGATTATTTAACTTAACGTTTCATGATCATGCAATTCAGAGGCTATGCTGTAGTGTAGAGTGGAGTGAAAAACATGTTGGCAAAAGCCCAACTGTTCTTCATTGATCGACGAGAAAAATGCTGGTTGTGCCTTAAGGTACTAATAGTTAAGCGAAGAGTTTGAACTCTATATTCAGGACTGTTGGATTATTCCTGCTGTAACCTGCAAATCCTCTGAAGATTGCATTGTTTTATAAACAAGTTAAAACATATACCAATATGCTCTGGTAAATTAAATGTTAGGTTAGATAGGCCAAACTAACAACATATTAAGATTTTATATCCTACTGCTTTTGTTAAACACCAAACAAACATAGTAATAAAACATGCTTCCATCTCAATCACTTAATATTTTTCACTGTTTCTTAAAAAGAACATCAGCTCCTTATCCATAAATGAAAAATTTACATGACTTTTTTGATGCAATATCAAATCAAATAATGAGCAATAAAAATCTTTCTAATTGGATGCTGCAAATACAAATGGAAGTTCTGAAGACAGTCATTGTCTCATCAAATTTCCATAGCCTTTACCTGGGATGTATATGAAGGAGGTGAACAGGGGTGAACTGTTTGCACAGCAGGGAAGAAAAGAAAGCTGAGAAAGACTTCTGTGGTACAATAGTCATTAGCAACTTAAACATTATGAATTCAAATAAGATAAGGGCAATATATAATTTAACTGGCAGTAGGGAAAACCTGTACCAACTGGAATTCCAATTTGTTTAGTTGTAGCTTTTAAGCCCGACGTGCATTTGACTCCAGTCCTCCACTACATGGCACAAAAGAAGCAGCAGCCATTAGTACAACTTGGAATAGAAGGGCACATGGTGAGGAATACATGGCATTGAGTGAATTTAAGATGGGGATAGCTAGCTTCTTGATTAGTAAGCAGATCAAAGGTTACAGAGAGAGTGTAGGAGAATGGGCTTAAGAAACATCAGTTGTGATCAAATGGTAGAGTAGACTCAATGGGCTGAATGGCCTAATTCGGTTTCTCTATTTTGGTCTTATAAAGGAAGAATAGTTAGGAATATACATTGAAATATACAAATAAACAGAAGCATAAATGAATGGATTGTATTCAGATATGAATAAAACAGGAGAGAAACAAGAAAAATTCAGGTAGGTTTGTAAGTTCCTTTAAATTTGATCGCCCAGCTATGACATAGGTGTCATACAATATGCTTAGTCAGAACAAGGGAATACAAAACAATGGAAGCAACTTACAAAGTGATATATCACTGTCTTGCATGAATTCACTAGATATGTGAATATCACCATTAATTATATTTATAGTAATCTGAAAAATATATTCATAATACGTTCATAACTTATAACTAAATTAACTCTTTGGGGACACTTTTTATTTTTAGCCTTAATATCAGAGAAATCAAGGAAATTGGGATACCAGTAAGTAGTAGTACTTTTAACATTATTAGACATCTAGAAAAAAAAGAAATTGATTGAGTTAAACTAAATGAAAATGTACAGATATTTACAAATCACTTTGGCGGCAGGGTGGGGGGTTTGAAATATAAATGTGCAAAAAATCAAATAATAGAAAGTCAAGTCCACCTAGAAATTACATATCTTCTGTGCATAATCTAGGAGATTAAATTAACATGTTTTGGCTGCTCAGTTACTTAGAAGCTAACCTGTGCTCTCCCTACACCTCTCGTCTCTCTTCACATTGCACAATAATTTTATAGAGCCTTTTAATGTAAGTTGTTATGTTTAGCTCACATACCTCTTTAATTTCTCTCAAGCTATCATTTTATCTGTGTCAAAAGCATATAAAACTACATGAAACTCTGAATTCACATTATCAGCACAAATATATTAAATCAACAGTGTGTACTAACTGTTAACATCACACATATTGTTTCCACTTCTTATAAAGCAATTCTTGAATTATACCACAACGTAGCTTGCTTTCACCACAATCTTGGAGCTATGGAATGCAGATATCTCCATATAGAAGTAATCAGCACTTGGCAATGACTTTTGAAACATAGCAAAATATGTATATCTTGTTCAAACCATTAATGTAAATATACTGAAGGCACAAATAGCATTTCTGAATCATATTTCTGAAAGAAGTTTGACCACGCAAATCAAGTACTCTGCTAATGACAATGTGTTATACGTTCACCTGTTTCCCATACCAAAAAGGGCAGACAAGCCACGGAATGATTACACTTTATACAATTGACTGAGCTTGAAAGCAAGTGTCATTCAAGAGGAATCACAATGACTCAACTTGTCAAAGTGTAGTCTAGTTTAAAGATGTTACTGTGGAACAAAAACATTTTTCTATGTTTCTTACTGAGCTCAAAATATCACCTCATTATTGATAATACAGCAACATCTCCTAGAAATGAAGGTAAAAAGATTAGAATAATTAAAATTAACAGATTTGCTGTCATAGGTACCTAGATGAGAGTTGTTTTCAATTTGCATTTGATTGAGCTTGGAGTCAGGGTTCCTTTAATAGAAATTTGGTTAACAATATCTGAATTTCTACATTAGGTAATATCATTTACTTACTTCCCCAGTCTTTGAAATTCTATTTAATATTGCGACACTTATATTTTCTTTCAGTGGTGACTTTACTGTCATGATCTAATATTGATTGGCATCATTGCATTCCAACTGGAAATATATGATAGAATTTCAGTGGTATAACTACAAAATTGTCTTATGGGAATAAACTTGCAGGTTAATATTTTGTAGAAGTCCTCTTAAGTATTTGCTTATCATTGTATTATATAAATTAAACTACTTTAAAATATTCAACTGGAAATGTAGAAAACGAAGGTGGATAAATTTCCAGGACCTGATTTAATGTATTCCAGAACATTATGGAAGTATTGGAAGAAATTGCAAGGCCCCTTGTAGAAATATTTGCATCATCTATAACTATGGGTGAGGTTCTAGATGACTAGAGGGTGGCTAGTGTTGTGCCTTTATTTAAGAAAGGTTGTCGGAAGAAACCAGGAAATTGTAGACCCGGGAATCTGACTTCGGGTGTGGATAAATTGTTGGAGGTGATTATAAAAGATAGGATTTATGGACATTTGGAGAGGCAAAAAATGATTAAGAATAGTTTTGTGTGAGGAAAATCATGCCTCACAAACTTGATTGAGTTTTTGGAGGAAGTTACAAACAACATTGATGCGAGCAGAATAGTAGAAGTTTACTTGAACTTTAGTAAAGCCTTTGACAAGGTCCCGTTTGGTAGACTAATTAGTAAAGTTATCGAGGAGAAAGTAAGGACTGCAGATGCTGGAGATCAGAGCTGAAAATGTGTTGCTGGAAAAGCGCAGCAGGTCAGGTAGCATCCAAGGAATAGAAGAATCGACATTTCGGGCACAAGCCCTTCTTCAGGAGGGCTTCCTGAAGAAGGGCTTATGCCCGAAACGTCGATTCTCCTATTCCTTGGATGCTGCCTCACCTGCTGCGCTTTTCCAGCAACACATTTTCAGCTCTAATTAGTAAAGTTAGGTCACATGAGATTCAGGGTGAACTTGCCAATTAGATACATAGAGCAGAGATGTACAGCATGGAGACAGATCCTTCAGTCCAACCAGATATCCTAACCTAATCCAGTCCCATTGACAGATAGTAATGGTGGAGGGTTACTTTTTGGACTGAAGGCCTGTCATCTGCAGTGCTCAACAGGGATCGGTTCTGGGTCCTTTTTTGTTTGTCATTTATATAACTGATTTTGATGAGAGTACAGAAGGCACGGTGAGTGAGTTTGCAGACCACACCAAATATGGTGGCGTAGTAGACAATGAAGAGGGTGGACTGAAGGGTCTCTTTCCATGCTGTGTGGCTATGACAAGGCACAAAACAGAATATAGAAAACCTGAGCTAGAAGCAATTACATTAAACACAATTTAGTTGTGCTACTTATAAACAAAAACATTTCAGTAGAGGACAGAATTAATTTGCTTAATCCAATGGTAGAATGTAGTAGTGATATTATATAAATCTTATTCAATGCATTAATTCTGTGTCTGTTTCCTGCAGGAGGGTCCCTTGCAGAATTTACATTTTTTTAAACTCAAAGACAAAGTTGCAAATTTTTAATTCCCAGGTTTCATTTCAATAAAGGAACCCTGACTCCAAGCTCAAACTGTGCTGTCAGGTTTGGTGGACAAGAGTAGCAATTAGATTGGGAGCTTCAGGGCATTGTGGATGCAGAAGAATGCCTGCCTTCAAGTTAGTTTTAAAGAAAGCAACCAACTAAAAGAGAGAGAGACCAGCATGAGACTGTTTCTCTTAACCCACAAAGATTCCATTCGAGAATAAGTGTCGACTCTCATGCTGGTCTCCTCAGGCCATGCAATGCTTTCCACCCAGGTTTTGCTGCCTTATTTGATGTCATGCAATCAATAAGCAGCAGACGCAGCAAACCAAAGAATACAAAAAACCATAATGCCTTATGGAACTCTACAGGGCCACCAATATAGCAACACAATGATTTAAATACATCTCTTTCACTATGTCAATATATGATCCCGCCAAAAGACTTTACATAACCGATACACACACATACAGTGGTTGGGTGGCAATTTCACTCTGCCCTGCATGAAGCCTCTGTGGAATCCCAGAGCTGAAAAAGCAACACTGCTTTTCTGAAAACATACAGAATTTTGGAAATATTTCAATATTGTCCAATTAAACCCAGCAAGGCACAGTGACTCCGTGGTTAGCACTGCTGTCTCATAGCACCAGGGTCCCAGGTTAGATTCCAGCCTCGGGCAACTGTCTGTGTGGAGTTTGCACATTCTCTCCATGTCTGCGTGGGTTTCCTCTAGGTGTTCCGGTTTCCTCCCACAGTCACAAAGATGTGCAGGTCAAGCGAATTGGGTATGCTAAATTGCCCGTAGTGTTAGATTCATCATTCAGAGGAAAATGGGTCTGGGTGGGTTACTCTTCGGAGGGTCGGTGTGAGCTGAAGGGCCTGTTTCCACACTGTAGGGAACCTCATCATAACCAAACGGTTGTGCAATACATTCTATAAAATCCTATTGGCATGATTATAAAGTTAAAAATTTAATATGGTTTTCCATCAAAATTTTAATAATTATCAGAAGTATTTTAATCTTTCAGTTTTAAATTTCTTCACTAATTTTACTAGACCCTCTGCTTGGCTCAAAAGTATTTCTTTAATAAGGCTAATAATCAAATTATTGTCTGGCGTAAAATTCATCACCGTTCACCAATAAAGAATGACTTGTATTTGCATTAATTCTGAACCCAACTTCTTTCAAAGCGATGTACACATAACAACTAGACACAAAACATTATAGTAATGTAGTTCAGATTTGACCTAAAGAATTGTAGGGTTAATGTTGATGTTTAAAGGTCCGTAATAGCTTAGAAGCTTTTACTCTCTTTAATGGCACTAAAGTACCATTAAGTTTGCAATGCTAGTTTAATTCCGCTCTCTAATTATCACTGGATTACAACAATGCTTTATCTCTTAATGCAACATGACAAAATCCTAAACATCCTAATTCATTCATTTTTATTATCAATTATACTGATACTCTGTCTCCTGAGTGTGATGCATGATTTAGAACCACATTCCCTTAATTTGCTATGAATGTACAATTTGTATTATGGGTAGGAAGCAATGGTGACAGTCAACTAACACAGAAAAAAAATCATTTGAGTTTAGCTTTCTGCAAATGATGAAACAAAAATTTGCTTCCAACAATATAAAACAGTAAAAAGGGTTAAAACCTCAAACTTCAGTAAGACCTGAAGAGCTGGTTAACAATCCTTATAATAAAATGTTCCACAAAATATATATATATACTTAAGCAAATAATAAAAATATTTAAAGAAAAAGGAAGAGCTTGAACTTCTAGCATTATTAATTTAAACATATATCTCATCATATAAATGTATCCCTTTGACTTTAATAGCAAGATAATGGTCATACCTGCCTCTTTGCATTCACCTTCCTCCAAGTGCATACCTTTGAGCAAATGCTCTAGAATCTTCTCAGGAGTTCCAGCCACCACCTTATACCTATTAGAAAGTAAAGATTCCACTGAGTCATCTTCTGCTGAAGATTGTGAAGGATTACTCCATTCATCTTCTGAATCCTCATCAATATATTTAAAATAAGGCACATCAAAAGCTGGCAAAGTCAAATCAGTGCTATCTTTAAAGATTTCAGAAACACGTTTGTTTTCCATATAGGGATCAAAAACTCCTAATACTGAACTTCCCATACTGTTGCCTTATTATTTTACTTCTAACTACCAGTGCATTATATAATTTCAGTTTTGCCTTTTGCCCTGTCTCACTCCAAGATTCCAACTGATCTGATCCATCCGGCTGCTGAATGCTCTGCAGAGTAGAAGTGAACCACTTACCTCCAATCATTTTGGACACTCCCTGCAGTGGGGGCTGGGCTAGATGACGACATTTTTTTCAGGATGAGTACATCTTGGCCTCGTTCTTTCAGTCGAACTGTGTTTACTTCATCGTTCTGTGACATGAGAAAAGAAACACATTTTAGACTTTCAAGGGCTTTGCACAGGAGCTGAGAGGACAGATTCATCAGCTAAGAAATAAACTGCTATGTTATACAATATTCAGTAGAAATCTGGCTTCTTATTTTCCCTTCCGTTTGTGCTGGCGACTCACAGCTAAATGTCATTTAATTGTTCACACACAAGGAGCTAGATGGCTCGCGTATGCTTCAGAATAATACGAAGGCAAAGAGTTCAATCCCAGGGTGACCCTTAAGATTTCAAGGATGCTAACTGGAGGAATACATGTAAGCAAATTTTGTTTATTACACAATTCTCTTTTAAAGACAAAATCACTTTCTCCCAATTCACTTATGTGTTCAGATTTAAATGCAAGAGATTAGGAGACAATATTCCAACTCTCTCGAATTATGTCAATTTACTACAAAGGAAAAAGACAATGACTTTGATTGGTATTAACATGAATTTGCATATTTTTGATTTAACAGCTAAAAATAATTTCTGCCAGCAGGCTAAAAATAACAGGCAATTTATGAGGTGGCAGATCCAATCAATTTAAGTAGCTCTGTATATTTAAATTAATGACTTTGTAGGCATCATTCTACGATCAGCAGCACACTTTATTCCCAGTTACAAAGTTAAAGTTCAATTTCCACTCCAAAAACTTGAGTACATCATTCGAGAGGTTACTGCAGTGTCAGAAGTGCTACATTTTCGACTTCCTTGAAAGCGTCATCGCTAATTTGTTAACCCGCATTACACCAATGAAGATGCTCCCATGTCGTGGCGATAGAGCCTGGAGAAATCTCAGCTCCGCCAACACAACCTTTAAAGTAGTCTCCCACACTTCTTTTATTGATCGACGGCTCAGGAGGCCAGTGATGGGCTGGATTAGGAGTTAAACCAGAGCACCTGAGAAAAGCCGAAGAGGTTGGTGAGTTCCCGAGGTGGGCTAGTCAGAAAATCTGCCTGAGGACTCTGACAATGTCCACAAATTTAAAAAGTTAAAACAGAAAAAAAAACCTCTTGCGCTCAACTCCTCATCCTTTAAGCCCCATCCATACTATTTAATGTCACTGCAGTCACCCTATAGTCCTTCATACACCATGTGCCACCCTATGGCCATCATCTTTTGCCCCTCATCTGCCCTCTATCATTCACATGGCCCATTATATTACACTTCTGACAACTCTCTATCAACCAATATCTCTCACCCACTATCCTTTTCAATTCCCTCACCATGCCTTCTCACTAATTATCCAGCATGCCCATTAATCAGGAAGCATCAGGAAGTATACTGGTTATGTCATTGTTGAAAATAATACAATCTCATTGGTACAACCTAAACATCCATATTCAAATTCCTTATGAAACAAACATTTCACTTGAGTTTTCAATTAATTTTGTTAGCAAACATTTCAGTTAAGTGGTAGTACCTTACGCCAAAAATCATCTTACACAAGTTCTTAAAATCGGATGCTAATAAATATTTCTGTTCAATGAGGAGATGGGGTTGTCAATCAATAGGTTTTCACATTGTTAAATTAATAATTTGGGAAATCAGTTTTTCAGAAGTCAGGAGGGGAGTTATTTGCCACAGAATTCCCAGTCTTTGGCCTGTTTTTGTAGCCATAGGATTGACATGGTTGGTCCACTTCTGCTTCTGGTCAATGGTAACCCCCAAATTTTGAGACATCTAGGTATTTCTAAACAGGTCTTGATAAATTGCACAGTTCCAAAGGGTATATGATTGTTTGGGAAGCTTTAAACTAGGTTGGCAGGGGTGTGGGAACCAGAGTGTCAGGTCAGAAGATGCAGCAGTTGGTGTAAAGGTAGATGCAAAGGTAGAAGCAGAGAGACTGTGAGGAAGGATAAACTAAAATGGCAAGAGGATGGGAGTCCAGGCAGAAAGGCAGAAGGAAGCAATGAAGAGACCAGAGCAAACATTAGAAAAGAGAAAAGTAAAATTGGGTGACAAAATCATATGCAAAAGACAGGGAGATTGCTAGATTCAAAAGGAACAATGAGTATCCAATTAAAAGCTGAGGTTACGAAAGTAGCCAAGAGAACTGGGAAACAGGAAGATTGGGAAAACTTTAAAAAGCAGCAAAGAACCATGAAGCAAGCAATAAAGAAAGGAAAGAGATTATGAATGCAAACTAGCACAGAATATAAAAACAAGAAGGAAACGTTTTTATAAATATATAAAACAGAAAAGAGTGGCTAAATTGGATGTAGGTCCCTTGCAGGATGAGAAAAGGGAATTAATATTGGGTAATGCTGAAACGGCCAAGATCTTGAATAACTATATTGTGTCAATCTTCACAGTGGAAGATGTGCCTAACATACCAAAGAATGATTTTAAGGATACAATGGGAGGTGAGAACCTCAATTCAATTGTTATCACTAAAGGGGTAGTGTTGAGCAAACTTGAGGGTGTAAAGGTAGATAGGTCCCCTAATCCTAATGAAATGCGTACTAGGGTACTGAAGGAAATGGCGGAAGTTATAATAGATGCATTAGTGGTAATTTACCAAAATTCATTGGACTCTAGACAGGTCCCGGCAGACTGGAAGACAGCAAATGTCACACCACCATTTAAAAAATGGTGTAGGCTAAAGGCAGGTAACTATAGGCCAGTTAGCTTAATATCTGTAGTCAGGAAAATGTTGGAGGCTATCATTAAAGAATAAATAGTGAGACATTTGGATGGAAAGGGTTCCATCCGGCAGATGCAGCATGGTTTCAGGAAGGGAAGGTCGTGTTTGACAAACTTACTGGAATTCTTTGAAGGTGGAGGGGAACAGGTGGATGTTGTAAACTTGGATTTCCTGAAGACATTTGATAAGATGCCACATAAAAGACTAAAGGTAGATAAGACTCATCCATAAGATAAAGATGCATGGAGTTGTGAGGAATGTATTAGCATGAATAGAGGACTGGTTAACAAGTAGAAAGCGGAGAGTTGGGATAAATGGGTGTTACTCTGGTTGGAGCAGGGTGCTGCAGGGGTCAGTGTTGGGCCCACAACTGTTCATGATATATATATATAACTGGTTTGGAAGAGGAGACCAAGTGTAACATATCCAAGTTTGCTGATGACACTGAATTGAGTGGAAAGGCAAACTGTGGAGGATGTGGAGGGTCTGCAGAGAGATTTAGATTGGTTAATTGCATGGACAAGGATCTGGAAGATGGAGTACAATGTTGGTAAATGTGCGGTTATCCACTTTGGAAGTAAAAGTTGGAGGTCAGGGTACTATTTAAATAGTAAAAGATTCCAGCATGTTGTTGTGCAGAGGGACTTAGGAGTGCTCGTACACGAATCGCCAAAGGTTGTTTGCAGGTGCAACAGATAATCAGAAAGGCAAATGGAATATTGGCTTTCATTGGTTGAGGGACTGATTTTAAGAGCAGAGAGGTTCTACTGCAATTGTACAAGGTGTTGGTGAGGCCGCACCTGGAAAAATGTGCATAGTTCTCATCTTCTTAGTTGAGGAAGGATATACTGGCTTTGGAGGTGGTGCAGAGGAGGTTCCCCAGGTTGATTCTGGAAATGAGGGGGTTACCCCATAAGGAGAGGTTGAGTCTCCTGGGACTGAAAGAATGAAAGGGGATCTTATAGAAACATATAAAATTATGAAAGGGATAGATAAGATAAAGGCAGGCAAGTTGATTCCACTGGTGGGTGAGACTAGGACTAGGGGACATGGCCTCAAGATTAGGGGGAGTAGATTTAGGACAGAGATGAGGAAGAAACTGCTTTTCCCAGACAGTAGTGAATCTATGGAATTCTTTGCCCCAGAAGGCAGCTTCATTAAATATATTCGAGACACAGTTGGATGGGTTTGTGCATGGTAGGGGAATTAAGGGTTATGGGGATAATGCAGGCAGGAGGAGCTGAGATGATGGATAGATCAGCCATGATCTTAATGAATGGTGGAGCAGGCTCGATGGGCCAAATGGCCTACTCCTGCTTCTATTACTATGCAACTATATGCACCATTCGCACCCAATCCTCTTCCTGTCCCGAAGGATAGCTGACTAGCCACCCATCCAAAAAAGACCATATTCCTGGAACCATATCTGCAATGGTTCCTCAGCTCTCCAAAGGGGGCCATAAATAGCCTGAAGAAATGCACTGAAAACAGTCCTGTTCTTACCTAGTTGAACCTCAGTAAACCAGGGACTCCAAAATCCTATCTCACTGGGGACAGCTGGTAAGTTATTAGCCAGCTGCTTCCAGGAACAGTGCATTTGTGAACTATGGCACACATCATTCCTTTCCACGTGGAAACTAGAGGGGGCAGATTTGGATGTAAGAATTGCAATTCTTGACAAATTCCATCATTTTCAACATGGCAACGATGCTGTCCTTCCTAGAGTAAATCAGGGCCAATATTTTATCAGCTGTTAATGGCTTAAGGATATGCTGAAATTGTAAAATGTGCTATATCAGCAAATTTCTTATTTTTTATATTTTGGACCAGAATTATAATTTACACTCGGCCAGACCTAAATGGCTCTAACAGACAATGGACCAGTGCCTAATTTATTTTTTGACTATCTTGCTGACTAATTTGACGCACAAACTAATTTGGACATTTCAAAATATTATTGCACAGTTTCAATGGCTATGTTGAAAATACATTCAAGCACACGTTCACATGGAGCAAATGAGTTATTGTCACAGTTAAAAATTCATATAAAAAACGTGAGACCATTCACAAGCTCTTGTTCCTTACCATTAGCCTGATTAAATATGCTGAAGACTTGAAAGCAGATTTGAAATTCGATCAATTCATTAATTAAGAGGTAGAAAGGTTTCCAATGTGAAAGCAAAGGGAGGGGAGGATAAGTCCATGTAGGTCTGCTCCTGAGCCTTACCAAAGTGGTCATCAACAGGTCCAGGCTTCAGGCCATGGAGGGAGTGTGGTTCCTGACTATCTACCCCTCTTCCGCAGCTCTGTTCATGCCCAGGTGTCCTTAGAGATGGAGCACACAGCACACTAATACTCTGTAGGCCCGCAAAGAGAGTTGGGCAGTCCAGTGGGTGGAGTGCCCCATTTCCCTTGCCAACTCCATTTTAGTTTAATTCCCTCCCCCCCCCCGGATTCCCTCATTTTGGTGCAATTGCACTGTCCTGGACAGGGCTTCACATGTAAGTTGATCATTGGTTCGGGTACATGGGTGACTTGGTGGTGGAAAGAAAAATCATTCAGTTTTGTGTGAAAGCATTTCTGGAGATAGAACAGGGAAAAAAAAAGCAGTGAGAAAAATAAACCCTTGGTGGAATTTAGTGCTGATAGCATGGGAAGGATTTAGCCTAAAGACATGGAGGAGGTTTGCAGTTGGTGAATCCACTTCAGCAGTCAATGGGACCCAGCGTAGCATCTTCCCAACTTGGGTGGTCAATGAGAGGGCTGGTTGGTCAGCAGTATCGTTAGGAACAGTGCCAGGCTAGGACTGAATCTGGAGGAGAAGACTGCACCGGTGATCCTATATGCCTGTAGGCTGATAAGTGGAGTATGGGCACTGAGAGGTGACACTGCCAGTTGGTGTGATGGTGATGGTGGGGTGGGGAGACAGTGGTTTTGTGGTGTGTGGGTCAATGAATGGCCAAATAAGATGATGTTTCCGCTACAAAGCTTGGAGTCTGGCAGAAGGTCGTAGGATTTTAAAAGGTATCTCTCTATGCAGCAGAAGATCTATTCACCACTGGTTAGATGCCAGTTGAGGCAAAAATAATCCATTAATTGACTACTTAAAGTCTCTCAGTTGGGCTCTGGCCCAGAAGGTTCCTCCCCAGAAAATTCCAGCCCTAGTATTTCAAAAACTGATAAAACAATAACAGTAGATTTCTAAAATAAAACAAAGAACTGTGGATTCTGGAGATCTGAAACAAAAGCAGAAATTGGTGGCGAAACCTAACAGGTCTGATAGCACGTATGAAAAGAAAGCAGAATTGATACTTCAGGTCCAGGGTTCTGATGAAGAATCGCTAGACTCGAAGTGGTATTTATTAAAGACTTTACTTATTGCAGACTCTCAGCTCCTCCAAGCTGGCCATTCCAGGTCTTCTCCTTGAACTACTGCAGTCCTTGTGGTGATGTACCTTCAGCACTAGTATTAAGTTCTTTCTAAGACACTGGTACACCAATGATGAATAACTGGCAGAGCCATCTGAATTGAAAGTTCTGTGATGTAGATGGGTACTTTGATTTGATAGTGTTCCCATAATATTCTTGTGATGGCGGAGATCTCAGTGTTCAAAATCAAGGGAAATAGCAGGACTTTCAGTGGCAGTAGTCATTACCTGCTGATGTATGATATGAATGCCACCTACCATTTCACAGCCCACGTGTGAATGTTATCTGGACCCTGCTATGTAGTGCAGAAGGTGGTAATGCCACTGTATTAGTCATCCAAAGGCCCAGGAGTCTGGAATTAAAACCTAACCTAAAGTCAACAATGTAATGATTTTTGTAAAGTGCCATCTGGTTCACCAAAGACCTTTAGGGACAGAAATCTGTCATCCTTACATATTCCAGCCTACTAGTGACACGAGAGCCACAGCAATGTCGTTGGCTCTTAAGTGTCTCATGAAGTGACTTCAGCAAGCTACTTAGTTCCAAGGGTAATTGTGGATGGGCAATAAATGGTGGCCCAGCCACATTTCATGAACAAATGATTTTAAGAAAAGTCAGCCCAGGCTACTTCATTATCAGAGAGGCTGTGGGTAGAGATGTAAGCTGAAAGAACAGCTGCACTCCTCACAATATGACAGAGTGAAGGTGTTTGATGGAGCAACCGAAGATGGCTGGGCTGCTGACACCTCCCTGAAATACTTCTGTAATTACACACTCTGTCTTTGATGATCTGTCTCTGTTAACTGCAGTTATTTTGCTAACCATCACATTGTGACTCTCGCCATTGAAGGGATTTCTACCTGATTCCTCCTGAGTTTGCTAAGGCTTTTTGATGCGATATTCAATTTGGCTGTTGCCGTGAAGTCCAAAGCAATTACATTCACTTCCATAAAGAGAAAATACTGCAGATGCTGAAAATCTGAAGCAAACACAGAGAATGCCAGAGACACTCAGCAGGTTTGGCAGCATCTGTGGAGACAGAAACAGAGATTTCAGTCTGCATGATTCTTTGAACCTGGGACTCTTCAGAAGAATCATATTGGATTCAGAACATTAACTTTCTTTCTCTATCTGGAGTTGCTGCCAGATCTGCTAAGTAGAAACTGTTAAGTTTCTCCAGCATTCTCTGTGTTACACTCACTTCCACATCTGGATCAAATCTATGACAAGGTGTGGAGCAGAATGGTTTGAGCAATCTGAACCACGTATCTGTGAACAGGTTCGAAATGAGTAAGTGTTGCTTGATGGAACAATAGATGACTTTATCTCATCACTTTACTAATTATTAGGCCGGACTCTGTAAAAATCATCAATGCAAAACTGTTTCTCACTCTCATCAAGAAGACCCCCGAGCACACATAGAGAAGCTTGTTTTTGTACAAGCATCTTTTTTCAGAGGCAAAGCATTGCACAAAGTGGGATAGAAGGCTGTTCAGAAGGTTAGGAGATACAACAATTATTCCTTTCAAGTAGTACTTCAGGTTATTTTCAATGTTGTTAGCATTTAATTCCAACAGCAAGCTATTACAACTGCACAACCACTGATAATGTCATTGACAAAGAACAGAGTCATGAACTCTCCATGACTATCTAACATATCACTGAGTGAACAGAAGGCAACTTGTGTTAAAAATGTAGCACCCACTGTTGTAAAGCCTCAAGAATTTTCATCTAATGGCACAAATGGAAATTAACAAAACTGAGAAAGGCTTTTATTACATCAGATTAAGCCAATATAGGAACTCAAGATTGTTAACATGACTGGTGAGAAACTATGGTTTAAACTGTTGCTTCCATGATATTTCCAATTCATTCTATATTAAATAAAGTTGATCATTAGGAGCAATATTTCTATTCATACATGGTGGGACGATTTGCAGCAATTTGTTCAAAGATCCTCTGAAATAGTCAAGGTAGGGTTTCGAGCTGAAATGTTAGTTTAGCCTGTTTTTGGAGCAAGACACCATTGTGGTAAAGAAGTTACATTTGTCAGTGAATGGTCATCACAAGGCTTATTAAGAAGCTGATTGCACTTAAAAGTGCTACCTAAGCAAGGGTCATGCCAACATGATTCCTAACACTTGTTCTATTCTTTCTATATAAAGAGTGCACACTATTTCACAAGCAATCCCACAGAAACTGTGCATAGGAGCTTTAAAACACAGGTGGTTTTGTGGAAGGTTTAATCAAGAAATTCACCAAAACTTCAAAATAATTATTCTGCAAATTCTCCAAGAATTTCGCCCAAAAATGAATGAGCACTGTCCAACTCCATCTTATTGAGCCCATAACAGGAGGGACCATGAGAAAGGGAGTAACTTGCTCAAGAGCTTCTTGCTTAAGTCCTTTCTTCATCTGGATGAAGACAGGAGAAGGAATAAGGCCGGGCAGAGCAGCACCATTTGCAGGAGGGAACATTAATGTTAGAAAACAGACCTGAATCATGGGGCATAATCTTGTGGGACATTTAATGAAGTGGCAACGTGCCAACCTCTACCTTCACGCTCATCAAGTCTGTGGCAGAAAGGGCTGTGAGTAGTTTTCTGACCCCACCATTATTAAGTCCCACAGTGGGAAATTAATGCTGACTCAGGGCCTCCTCTCACTGCATTAAACTAGGTTAAGGAGTGGAGTCACCATGGGGACAACACGGCAAGCAAACCCAGGAGTGTTTGCCTGCAGTTCCCAGGGCAGGTCCTTCACTCAAAAACACTTGGTGCCTGATGGAAGGGCACAGCGTCATGAAAGGGAGTTCCCAATAAGAGCCAACACCAACCCTTGTTGCTCGCAGCTTCCTTCTCACCATCATCCACCTCTGGTCTAGGACCCAGTGAAGATGCTAGGCCTGGGGTGAGTGGAGTGCGAACAGCAAACATTACCTATTCGACGACACTGTTGGGGAACTGTGTTGCCAGCCTCAGATTGGCCAGCAGTGAGCAGTATGCTGCCCTCCCCAGGGGCAGTGTTGATCCTGAGAATGACCTGCTACTGGGCCGTCAGATGCCCGAGTGTAAAACAAAATGTAATAGGCCTTCCCAAGAAGAGGAGATACAGAGCTCTCATTGGCTCCCTCACCGGAGGCTGAGAACCTCAACAAGGTTCTGCCCTTTGGGTCTAAGATCAGGGAATAAAACATCTGCAGTTGGAGAATACAATACAAAAAGTCAACATGGATTTCAAAAAGGAAGATCAACTCCCCACGGGGGGGCAGTGAGGCTACTTAGCACTGGTAGGCCATGCCCAGGGGCTGGGGCTGCTGTGTCTGTTCACTGCCAGCTCTGACTGATGCCCATGATTTACCCTCAATGTGATTAGATTAGATTAGATTAGATTACTTACAGTGTGGAAACAGGCCCTTCGGCCCAACAAGTCCACACCGCCCCGCCGAAGCGCAACCCACCCATACCCCTACATTTACCCCTTACCTAACACTATGGACAATTTAGCATGGCCAATTCACCTGACTGGCACATCTTTGGACTGTGGGAAGAAACCGGAGCACCCCGAGGAAACCCACGCAGACACGGGGAGAACGTGCAAACTCCACACAGACAGTCACCTGAGGTGGCAATTGAACCCCGGTCTCTGGCGCTGTGAGGCAGAAGTGCTAACCACTGTGCCACCATGCCGCGATCATGCACAGGACTCTCATTTCTGACTTTCCATTGTTTCTGTGACATCAGGTCATCACGGAGCACGTGCGTGCCTTTTGCACCATCTAGTTGTAGCTTTCACAACAAAAAACGGCCAAGAGATAATGCAACACTAAAAGATGGCAGAGGTGGCAAAGTAAGAGGTGTTTGGGCTTCCAGTTCATCCACTCCCTCTTGCATGACCCACTGCATCCTTCTTTCTTTTATTATTTTATTTTTCTTCATTTAACTTTTGAATCATATTCATCTTTTCTTCTTTCTGTGGCTGTGGTGCTGGAGTGAGGTTGCAGGGAGTTGTTGAGAGGCAGATCCGATCCGTTCCTCGTGGCCATGACATTTGCGGCTTGAGCAATTATTCAAGCGTCGATGATTTGGGGTCCATTGTTTCCTCTGATGTTTTGGCGGCATCTGCAAAGGCCGTGGAGTGAATGATCTCTCTGTCCTCAGGAGTTACTTTGGACGGTCAGTTGGTTCTCCGAAGCTGAGACCTGGTCCTTGAGAGTTGGGACTGTCTCCTGGCTATGGCGGTGGCTGGAGTATCGGTGACAATGAGGCGACTTTGGCAGAGGCGACATTCTGGTTCCAGTCAGCAGCAGTGAGGGCTGCTTCAACGTGCTTCCTCCTTGGTGTTGTGTACTCAGTGAATGGTTTGGTAGCTGCGGAGTGAGGTGGCATTCTGTAGCCACTTAGGAAATGAAGAAGTCAAATATGGAACGAGAAATGAAATTTGGCCTAACTTTGTATGCTTCTAGTTTCCGGTTCCAGTTGTTCATTGTAGTGGTCGGTATATTGGGTCTAAGTCCATGTATTTGTTGGCTGGAGTCCGTGGAAGACTCATCCACTCATCCATGGACTCCATCAACAAACACATAGATCTAGACCCAATATACTGGCCACGACAATGACCAACCGGAAGCAGCAGGAACGGAACCAAACAAAATTCCAGAAGACACAGTACAGCAGTGCTTCACAGATGATATCACCTAGGCAGGGGATGAAATGTCTGCAAATCAACTTCTCAGCTCGGCAAACACACTTACAATTACGGCAACTGGCATCCGAGCCACAAATCTTTATCCAAACCTTATATATGGAACAATAACTTACAATTATTATCATTTGAAAGAAAATTTCGCCCAACAGACATAAGAATTAGAATCTCAGCCATTTTGCTGTGAGATATTGCTCCATCAGATAGGGGTTTTTTTTCATGTAACAGCAGTATGGTGGTACATTCAGTATCTGATTTCCCCTGGACACTTTCGAACTTGGAAAGCTTCTGAGGTGATTACAATAAAGTCTTGAGCTGCAATGCCAGTTTCCACCACCACCAACACAAGACCTGCATTTTTATGAGGGACTCAAAATTTGCGCTAAGAATGACCACTAGTAGAATCATTGAGCTCTAACGGACAATTAAATTCTTACAATAAAAACAGAAAATGCTGTTTCAAATCTGAGTTAACTCTTCTTCAGAACTGAGATTACTAAATTGATTACTGAACTGAACTGAACTAAATTACCTGTTAGCATAAATTAAAGAGGGTCAATAGCAATTTGCAGTTAGTTCTGTAATTAACAGTTCTCTCCTAACAGTGATCAGCCTGAATGGGGGTACAGGTAAAGAAGTTGTTGATGAGGATTATGAACAATATTCTTTCCAAACTGTGAGATTGTATCATCCTACTCGGGGCACACACAATTTGACTCCATAGTTACCACACATGCTGAGCTTTGCAAAATAAAAGTGAAATGGGCGGCACTCTTAAACAAATGACTTCCGCACACATTAAAAAAAGAAGAGGGTATGTTGATTGTAAGCATTAGTTGAGAAAGTTTCACTTGCTGTTGGGAATCAACTGACCAAATAGCTTTTTGAAGACAGTTTTGAAGACAGTTTTCAGAAGACTTTCTGGGCCATGCCGCCAAGACTCTGCCAACACTCTACTGACATCTATCCTGAAAAATGTATAAAAACATCACCCTAGCAGAAGAACTATTGTAGATATTAGACACCAAGTACAAATTACCAGGAGAACATTAAGGATGGGGATCACATGAGTGGACCCCAGTTGTCAAAATGAAGATTAGGAAGAAGACATAGGGCTATTAGAAATGCACCATGAGAGAGCTACAAATAGGACAGCTTGTTGGTACACAATAGCTTTCTTCCTCCACCAGATCCTTCAGTGGTGCATCGAAGGACCTGTATGGCCTCCCTCTCAATCCTAGTATAATCCTGAAATGTCCCACAGGAGGTCAGGCAGTGCATTCCACACCCTGAGTAAAAGTGAAGGCAAAAGATCTGTTTCAGGACAATTGCTTCTTGCCAGAACTTGAGTGCTAAATGTGCAGGGCTCTGCTTTAGCACCTGCAGGCACATTTTAATCATGGTAACTAGCCACAAAATTACATACTGAAACCTGATATTTAAGTAGGCTTGTCATTTATCACTTAGCATTAGTTTCCACCCTTTTCTCAATTCCCATGTTTTGAGATATCCCAAGTAGAATAGTACCTGGCAAAATGTGCCATAACAAGTCTATCAACATAGAATTCTGTGAACGTATTTGTAATTCTCAACTGCTTTATCGTTGAGTCATTTGACTGAAATGTGATATTTCTTGGGCATTGAAGCATCTAAGAAATAAACTCCATATTCAACTCCCTCATTTCACATTCATTGTCAAAATCAATCAAAGCAACCTTTACATCTGAAGAACTGAAAAACTGAAGCATCTTTCTCAAATGGCTTAATTGATATTTAGACTGACTGCCCTTCACAGGAAGGCAGCATTTGACCAAATGTGGCACCACAGAGCCGAGCAAAACCGAAATCTTTGGGAACCGGTAGGAGGCATACCTCTCACAACGAAATATGTTACAACACAAGGTTAAACCCCTCTGCTAATTTAAACCAGCAACACAGAAAAGATTCACCCTGTGCTGCAATCTGTTAAAATTCGAGAGACAAAGTACTATCCCAAAAGTCACTATTTAAAGTAAAACTTAACAACTTTTTTTTTAAGTTTAGCAGAGAATAATTAACAAACAACTATTAACAACTCCTTTCTCTAACCTATCTTTTACTTTCCCCTCTACAATACAAGTCCAATAAAACCCCCGATTAAGATTTACCAAAAATTCAAATCTCAAACCAGCCAGCTGTCAAATCTTCTCTTGGTATCTTTGGCTGTACATTTGTTTTCCAGGTCAATGCTGATTTTTTTTTAGACAAATCCTTTCTCCAGACATGTACCTCTCCAAGAGCTCTTACTAGCAGCTTACATCTGTGGTCTTTTGGCAGTTTTCTCCCAACTGTTCAATCTTTTCCAGTTTTTTACCCCCAAAACATTGGATTAGTTCATTCATTTTAATTTTGTCAAAATACCAATTCAAACTTGATTGAAGTTTGGTATCTTGGGGCATAATTTAAACTGACTGACTGAATTTGAATTTGTTTTTGTCTCACAGCAATCCAGCCAGTGCTAGCTGTTCTGACCAAGCATTACATTGTTACCTTGTTCCGGACTCTCTGTGCCTGTCCAAGTCCTTGCTAGTTTTCAACTCTCTTAAACGTACAGTACCCCTTACACCTTCATAACAATATTGAAGACCAATCATCTCAACCTCAGGACAGAATTGCAGGAATTCCTCCGGGTAACACCTTAGTCCCAGTTACCTTCAGCTTCTTCATCATAGGGTCAATACGCGGGATGTTTGTTAATAATTGCACATTGTTCAGAATAATTTGCAACTCCCCAGGTAAAGAAGCGGAGTGTCCATAGGCAACAAGACTGAGGCAACATTCATGCTTGCCTTTGATAAGTAGTAGCATTTAACATTCACACCTGAAAAGTACCAGGCAATGGCCACTTGAATCTAAACACATTCCTATGACTCTCAATGGAATTACCCCATAATTGAATCCTCCACTGCAACACCTTGGAGGTTACAACTGGCCAGAAACTGAACTGGACCAGCTGTAAATTTTGTAGCTACAAGAGCTGGCCAGAGGCTTAGGATCATGCAATGATTAAGTCACCTCCTGACTCTCTGAAGTCTGTCCATTATCTGCATGGTACAAAGCTGGAGTTTAATGGAATATTCCACTTGCCTGGACAGGTACAACTCTGACATCCTTTGAAGAAGTTTTCACCATCCAGGACAAGGTAGATTGGCACCCCATACATCATTGAAAACATTCAGGCCTTCCTCCACTAATACATTGTGGTAGTATTGTGTCTGTAGTATATAGAATCTGCAGTGCAACAATTCACCATGGCTTAGACAGCACCATCCAAACCTGTGAACTTTAGAAGAACAATTGCAGCCGATACATGGGAACATCACCTGCAGGTTGTCCTCCAAACACATAAAATTCTGTTGCTGGGTTAAGATTCTGAAACTCCATTCAGAACAGCACTGAGGGTGTACATACACCGCAATGATTCAAGATAGTAGTTCCCCATTAAATTCTCAAGGAAATAAATGTTGGCTTGATCAATGACGCCCATGTTCCTTGAATGTTTTTCCTGTGTCGATAACCCTCATCACATAAGCAGCATGGGTAGATAGTAGGATTTCCTATGTTTACTTACACAGATGTTGTCAGTAAAGCCATTCACTGAAGGAATTTTCTTTACCAAACCAGGAAGCATTCAATCATCATTGCACTCAGCCTGATCAACAACCTTTTACTGTTTGGGTTTGTAATATTCCCAGCACATCCTGGTGAATCTCTCTCAATCACATTCTTCCTATAGTGTGGCAGCCAGAACTGCACACAGTACTCCAGCTGTGACCTAATGTTATATATAATTCCATTCAAATTCCCACTCTCTCCTATTCAGTGACTTGACTACTAAAGCAAATATCACACGTTCCTTCTTCAGGATCAATGGACTTGCACACCAAGGTCTCTCTGATCCTTTGTACTTCCTCGGGTCCTACCATTCAACATGTATTCCCTTGTTTTGTTGTTCCTCCCAAAATCCGTCACCTCACACTTTTCAGAATTGAATTCCATTTGCCACTGTTCAAGCCCATCTGACCAGCCTGTCCGTATTTTCCTGTAGTATTTTCCTTACTATTTACAACAGCCAACAGCATTTTTCTAAAATTTTTCTAAATGCTGTCCCACCAAGTTCTCATCTGAGTCCTCTGAACTCAGGTGCAGTCTTGACCTCCTGAGAGCTGGCACCTTATGATTCTTTCTTCCTGACCTATTTGCTGCCTATTCATTCCCAGTGACTCACCATGTGCATTGACACTACATCCACGTGCCCAACCCCCCCACCAACGCCCTATGGGGCTGCCATCTCCAAGTTGTGTAGACTTGTACATCTACAGTATTTGGGCTGGTATCTGTGTGACAACTGACAAAGTTTATTCCTCCCTCCATGTATTTCACATCTTCAGCTTTCAGCCTGCTACAGCCTTGGCAGGGCAAGTGGCAGTTATTGGGCACCTGATAGGCAATATTGAACAAAGGAAACAGTGGGTTATGGAAGCAACAAGTATAAGGTATATGGTTAGACCATCTGTAACTTACACATCTGTAACTTACTGCAGTGATTTGGGATTTGAGAAGATGTATTAGACAAGAACATATCACCTTCCCGATTACTTCAATAGTGTCACAGACCTCTGTGAGAACTGCTCCAATTATTCCCAGCACCATCTCATCTACGGGGATGAGCAAATGAGAGATGCCCATCTCTCCCAGTTCCCCCGCTCTCCCCTCCTCAACTACAACTTCCATTAGCTGCTGGTTATTATAGGTCTACTGGCCTTGCAACAGAAATGGAAATATGTCAGTGAATGTACTGCAATGGGTTTATTGATGGGCCTGCCATTACTGAATAGCTGGCCATGTATGCAGGCTGATAGATGCTGCTGTGAGATTTCCAGGAATTTAAAGTGTGGATGGGTGGAGTGAACAATACAAATGACAATAAGATTTCAGTTGTGGTTGACAGAGATTGTTAGCAGGTGAATGAAGGAGCCATGGTGCATGGAGCAATGTGAGGTGACTTGCATCATTGGTAGGATATGGAATCTGAAGGTGCACTTACTGATCTTGACCATCTGTGTGAGGAGAAAGTGAGGACTGCAGATGCTGGAGATCAGAGCTGAAAATGTGTTGCTGGAAAAGCGCAGCAGGTCAGGCAGCATCCAAGGAACAGGAGAATCGACGTTTCGGGCATCAACCCTTCTTCAGGAATGAGGAAAGTGTGTCCAGCAGGCTAAGATAAAAGGTAGGGAGGAGGGACTTGGGGGAGGGGTGTTGGGAATGAGATAGGTGGAAGGAGGTCAAGGTGAGGGTGATAGGCCGGAGTGGGGTGGGGGCGGAGAGGTCAGGAAGAAGATTGCAGGTTAGGAAGGCGGTGCTGAGTTCGAGGGATTTGACTGAGACAAGGTGGGGGGAGGGGAAATGAGGAAACTGGAGAAATCTGAGTTCATCCCTTGTGGTTGGAGGGTTCCCAGGCGGAAGATGAGGCGCTCTTCCTCCAACCGTTGTGTTGCCATGGTCTGGCGATGGAGGAGTCCAAGGACCTGCATGTCCTTGGTGGAGTGGGAGGGGGATTGAAGTGTTGGGCTACGGGGTGGTTGGGTTGGTTGGTTCGGGTGTCCCAGAGATGTTCTCTGAAACGTTCCGCAAGTAGGCGGCCTGTCTCCCCAATATAGAGGAGGCCACATCGGGTGCAGCGGATGCAATAGATGATGTGAGTGGAGGTGCAGGTGAATTTGTGGTGGATATGGAAGTGTCCCTTGGGGCCTTGGAGGGAGGTAAGGGGGAGGTGTGGGCGCAAGTTTTGCATTTCTTGCGGTTGCAGGAGAAGGTGCCGGGAGTGGAGGTTGGGTTGGTGGGGGGTGTGGACCTGATGAGGGAGTCACGGAGGGAGTGGTCTTTTCGGAACGCTGATAGGGGAGGGGAGGGGAGGGAAGTATGTCCCTGGTGGTGAGGTCCATTTGGAGGTGGTGGAAATGACGGCGGATGATACGTTGGACATGGAGGTTGGTGGGGTGGTAGGTGAGGACCAGTGGGGTTCTGTCCTGGTGGCGGTTGGAGGGGCAGGGCTCAAGGGCAGAAGAGCGGGAAGTGGAAGAGATGCGGTGGAGGGCATCGTCGACTACGTCTGGGGGGAAATTGCGGTCCTTGAAGAAGGAGGCCATCTGGGTGGTACAGTTTTGGAACTGGTCCACCTGGGAGCAGATGCGGTGGAGACGAAGGAATTTGGAATATGGGATGGCGTTTTTACAGGGGGCAGGGTGGGAGGAGGTGTAGACTAGGTAGCTGTGGGAGTCGGTCGGTTTATAATAAATGTCCATGTCGACTCGGTCACCTGAGATGGAAATGGAAAGGTCTAGGAAGGGGAGGGAGGAGTCCGAGATGGTCCAGGTGAATTTGAGGTCGGGGTGGAAAGTGTTGGTAAAGTGGATGAACTGTTCAACCTCCTCGTGGGAGCACGAGGCAGCGCCGATACAGTCATTGATGTAGCGGAGGAAAAGGTGGGGAGTGGGGCCAGTGTAACTGCGGAAGATGGAATGTTCCACATATCCTACGAAGAGGCAGACATAGCTGGGGCCCATGCGGGTGCCCATGGCTAATCCTTTGATTTGGAGGAAGTGGCAGGATTGGAAAGAGAAGTTGTTCAGGGTGAGGACCAGTTCAGTCAGTCGAAGGAGGGTGTCGGTGGAAGGGTACTGGTTGGTACGGCGGGAAAGGAAGAAACGGAGGGCTTTGAGTCCTTCGTGATGGGGGATGGAGGTGTACAGGGACTGGATGTCCATGGTGAAGATAAAGCGTTGGAGACCAGGGAAGCGAAAATCATGGAGGAGGTGGAGGGCGTGGGTGGTGTCCCGAATGTAGGTGGGGATTCTTAGACTAAGGGGGACAGGACCGTGTCGAGGTATGCAGAGATGAGTTCGGTGGAGCAGGAGCAGGCTGAGACAATGGGTCGGCCGGGGCAGTCAGGTTTGTGGATTTTGGGCAGGAGGTAGAAACGGGCGGTGCGGGGTTGTGGGACTATGAGGTTGGAGGCGGTGGATGGGAGATCCCCTGAGGTGATGATGTTCTGGATGGTCTGGGAGATGATGGTTTGGTGGTGGGAGGTGGGGTCATGGTCAAGGGGGCAGTAGGAGGAGGTGTCTGCAAGCAGGCGTTTAGCCTCAGCGGTGTAAAGGTCGGTGCGCCAAACTACTACCGCGCCTCCCTTGTCTGCTGGTTTGATAGTGAGGTTGGGGTTGGAACGGAGGGAGTGGAGGGCTGCATGTTCCGAGGGTGAGAGGTTGGAGTGGGTGAGAGGGGTGGAGAAGCTGAGGCGGTTAATGTCGTGGCGACAGTTGGCTATGAAGAGATCAAGGGCGGGTAAGAGGCCAGCACGGGGTGTCCAGGTGGATGGGGTGTGTTGGAGGTGGGAGAAAGGTTCGTCAGAGGGTGGGCGAGAATCTTGGTTGGAGAAGTAGGCACGGAGGCGAAGGCGTGAGGTCAACAACAGCCTGTAGTTATATAGTACCTCTAACGTATCAAACATCCCAAAAACTTCACAGAGCCTTAGGAGATAAAACATGACATCAAGCCACATCACGCTTTATTAAGGCAGATGACAGTTGCCAAGCAGAGGGATGATGTTGGTGACTATGGCACAAAGTCTATTCAGGAAACCAAGACAATGGCCTGGATTCAATGCTGACACAGGGTCACGAGATAATGGTGTTGGCAGGGAGGGACAGTGATGAGAGAGGGAGCAGAAACTGTGGCAAAAAGGTGTCCTTGCTTCAGCAGTCAGCAGGATCTATGGCCGTATCTAGTCAGGAAGGCCAAGATCAGCAGTACCACTGATCAAAATGGCTATACTGGACCTGCACCTGAAGGACCAACATATATCGTTCAACACGTGCCTTCATAGACCCATAAACAGTTAACTGGGATCTAGGGGCAGCAATGCCAACTGTGCCTGAATCGTAGACTCCTCCCAGAGCCCACCGGGAGGTCTACCATTTGCCAAAATAGCCACCAACCTCTGGTTAAATGACAGTGAACCTGGGAGGGGCCTTAACTTGGCTATTAAAGAGGCTCAATTAGCCTCTGGACAGGAAGGCCATCTTCCACATTCCTCATTGCAGTGAGATGGTATGGCAGTCAAAAAATAATCAGCAAATGACTCTTACCTTCTCACACCATTTTGCTCTCCCAAATATTCCCCCAAACACCACACTTCTAACTCTACTATAAAAAGCCTGGTAAAATTCTTGCCAATGGCTTCAGACTGCTCAGTATTAATCAAAGGAACTTCTGTTCATTGAGCTCATTGGACATCCGTCAAGCAGTCTAATAATTTAGTCAGTGGTGGGGTCAAGCCATTGATGATAAGTTAAAGCAGGGAGCCATTAGCACATGTATGGAGATTGACAACATCATTGAAGGTCAGCATGCAGAAAGGAAATAGGAGGGTTTCCATTGATTGATTGGTGAGATTACCAATTAAAGCATAGTAGAAGGGGGAAGAGGAGTTGTTGATTATTTGGTCAAAAACACATAGGATGCAATTTGCAACTTTGGTAAGAGCTATTTCGGAACTGTGGTAGAAACCAAATGACAGAGATTTAAACACGGATAATGTGGGCAAAATACAGGCATGAATTTGGGAGGTGACAACATAGTCAAGGAACTTGGAGAAGAAAAGAATGTTTAAGACGGGGTGATAGCTTGCAAAGACGGAGAGGTCAAAGGCATTTTTTTTTGAGGAGACTTGATAATGGCAGAAAGAAAAAGAAAAGAGGAACAGAATCTGAAGAGAGAGAATCATTAACAATGACATGAGAGCCAGGCTGGGGACTCATGTGTCAATAGTGTAATGGACAATTGGACAGAGACAGCAGGAAGTGGGTCTCATGGACAACGTGAGGTCAGAGAGTGTATCAGTGGAGGTAGGTGTAAATTTGGCAGAAATGGAAGTGTAAGGTTAAGGTGGGGGGAGGTCAGGGAGGGAGCTTTACTGAGCTGGCTATCAGTAGGCAAGCACTAAATTGATGAAAAGAAATCACTTATTGGAGGTGACAGTGGAGGAGATTTGGAAAAGAGGTCCAAGAAGATAGTTTGCAGTAAAGAATCTGGGAATTATCTTTGATATTGTAGAATGTGCTAAGTCTGGAGGAGTTAATGTTTATGTTAAATTGACTGCACAGATTCCATTGATTTCACAAACAGCCTGTGAGTGGAGACAAAGAGTGCTATTCCAGATTTCCAAGGGAGCAGACACATCTCTACCAGTTCCTAAAATTCCTAGCAATTATCCTGACCAAATGCAGTCGTACTTATTGCCATCATGCAATAACCTCCTTGTTATCTATGAGCAGTATTTCTTCCGTAGATACTCTACAGCAATGTATTCTTTATGTCTAGTTACCAGGTAAGCCAAGGCAAAGCAAAGACAAAGGAGGACTGGTGGCAGTGACTATCTTAAATAACCCTTACTCTGTACCACAGACTGATAGAGGTCGCAAATAACCACAAGGTAACAGGAGAAGTCATTTGGGAAATACCAAAGGGATCTGACCTCCACCATGAGAAGAACAAATCTAGAAGACCCAGAAAAAAAGGAAAATATTCAAGCAAGAGATTTTATGACTTTAACAACATTATAGCTTTTAGGAGACACAGACAGAAACTGAAACAGCATTACAGAAAGAGAGAGATTGCAATAGTCCTGGAAGCGGCGAAACAGCATACCTCAATCTAGTCACCTTTCACTCTTCAGAACTCCAGATCCTCTGTTTGATTCACTTATTCTACTATAGCATTTTACCAATACATCATGTGTTTAAAAGCACCCGATCAAGCTACAACTTGACTCAGACCAAAACATGACGTGATGAGCTTGTGTCTAGACACAATTTTTATGTGACTAAATTGGGTGCAAACATGCTCTTCTGAGACTGATTTGTCAAACCGAAGACTATTGGAGATGAATCAAAAAGCTTGACTAGAAAATTTCTTTTAATATTGACTGCAGATATACAGAAAAAAAATCATATTTTAAATTTGGGAATCTAAGTGAGATTTTAACCAAAACTGACCACATTTTATGTTGTAGACCCACAAAGACAACTCCAATGCCAGCAGAATTGGGCACTGAGATCTACAAATGGTCAAGCTTTAATATTAGAATCTTTACTTAAGTTTAAGTTGGCAAAATCAAAGAAAATTCAGTTGTTTTGCACAAATATGATGGAACCATACTAAAGATATGACAATATATTTTTCTTTATGATAATACCAAGGGCAGCACAGTGGCTCAGTGGTTAGCGCTGCTGCATCACTGCGCCAGAGACCCAGGTTTGATTCCAGCCTCAGGTGACTGTCTGTGTGGAGTTTACACATTCTCCCTGTGTCTGCGTGGGTTTCCTCCGGGTGCTCTGGTTTCTTCCCATGATCCAAAGATGTGCAGATTAAGTGAACTATCTTATTTTGAAAGATTGGAGCAACTGGGCTTGTATACCCTTGAGTTTAGAAGACTGAGAGGGGATCTGATTGAGACATATAAGATTATTAAAGGATTGGACACTCTAGAGGTAGGAAACATATTTCCACTGATGGGTGAGTCCCGAACAGAGGACACAGCTTAAAAATAAGGGGTAGGCCATTTAGGACAGAGATGAGGAGAAACTTCTTTACCCAGAGAGTGGTGGATGTGTGGAATGCTCTGCCCCAGAAGGCAGTGGAGGCCCAGTCTCTGGATTTGTTTAAGAAAGAGTTGGATAGAGCTCTCAAGGATAGTGGAATCAAGGGTTATGGCAATCGGGCAGGAACAGGATACTGATTGAGGATGATCAGCCATGATTATAATGAATGGTGATGCAGGCTCGAAGGGCAGAATGGCCTACTCCTGCATCTATTGTCTACTGAGTTGGCCATGCTAAATTGCCAACAGTGTTCAGGGATGTGTAGGGTAAGTGCATTGGTCAGGGGTAAATATAGTACGGTAGAAGAATGGGTCTGGGAGAGTTACTCTTCAGAGGGTCGGTGTGGATGTGTTGGGCCGAAGGGCCTGTTTCCACTCTTTGAAATAATAAGTCAAATACAGAGATGCCTGATCAATGTGTTCCATTTCAAACTGAGGCAAACTGTGCAAAATTATTCAGGTTCAGTTAAGATAAATGCTGACTGCACAAGAAATTTTCAATAATTATATTTCACATACCTGTGATGATACATAAATGATAACAGCCAGTCTTACTGAACTGACCAATGAGTCAGACTAACAGTTTGATTAGTATATGTGTACTCACATATTTGGAAAATTTGAATGCATTTTACAATAATAACATTTATCTGTAAAATGTAGCAGGAACTGAAGGCTGAATGGCCTGCTTCTGCTCTTTTGTTCCCTTAAACTCAAGTGTTTCAGAAATTTATAGTAAAAAAACTGTGGCAAATTTTAAATTAAGAGTACATTGGCTGCCTAAAGAAAATCTTCCAAATTCATGTAAAAGGACATTAACTGAAACATTATTGTGCATACTATTCATATATAAATACTTCAGGCTTTTTTTGGTGATAGTACTTTATCCAACATTTTAACAGTAAATCTCAGGATGCAATTAGCTGTGTTTGCTGCCATAAAAATGCCTTTTAAGTTATTTTAATCATCCTGTAATTAAGGTCCACTTTCAGGATCTGAACAGACAATTTTATTTTCTGCCTAAGGGATTAACATTTTGTGATGGATACATATTTTTAAGAACATCTTACTTCAATGAACATGACATACGGCTGTCTGCCTTGGATATGCTGCCTATTAGCATGGCAATATGTTGAATCTAATAATTTTCTGTTTGAAAGCCTACATCTTAAAGCAGGTCTATTGGACTAGTCAATGCTCATACAGAGCCTGGATCTTAAAATATACTGCAAATTAAGTAACTTATAAAAAACTAATGAAGACTTTTACTAGTACTGCATCTGTCACATAATTGTACAATCTTTACTTGTATAAGAAAGATTGCACTGATCTTTTACTTAGCTCAGTTCATTACAGTGCCCTTTTAAAGACATAAATCACCTTTAAAATCTCTGCTGTTCTTTTAAAAACATCATCTCCTAATGGACAGAACCTACTGTCAGTCAGCTCAAGCTCACTGTCAGCATAACACTTATTTGGTAATTAGTATGTACTGAATGACCTGACATGTACAGCTCCAATCATCATGCCAATACCACATATAACAATCTCCTCTAACAATGGCCCTGCCTGGGCTCACAGGGTCACAGGGAGGGTACCAGTTAACACAGGGCTGGAAGGCACTTATATTCATACAAATGTAACTCTGGCACCTGCTTAATCTTTCCTGTACTTAACTGCCTTGACAGGAATGTGGCGTTCAGGAGGGGCCTAAGAGACCTTACCAAGTTTCTTCTTGTCAGTGACTAAAGAAGGAAATCCTGATTTGTAATTTTGTTTTCTGAGACAAATTCCATGCCTTATCTTTGAAGTTCCAGCCTACTTCCCTTCTTTAGACCTTCAGCCCTTTGGGACACAATTGTATTAATCTGGCAGTCGATAATTCTCATTTTTCTTGGAATATTCAACTCCAGTCTTATGCCTGGAGCCTTCAGATATGGTAGAGCTAGAAGTTCTGTGGCTGTTTGCAATGCAGAGTGACGACAACAGTGTGGTTTGAATTCCTGCACCATCTGAGATTCCCATGAAGGTGCCACTTTCTTACCCCTCGCCTCAAGTTAAACTCACCACCAGTCATCTCTCATCTATGAGAGAGCAGCACTATGGCCCTCTGGGACCATGGCAACTTTACCTGTTAAGGTGAACCTCTAGTCACTGGCCCCTTGTTATGACTGGACTTGCAAGGACCATGCAGAGGCTTTAGCCCTCACACTCTGGCAGTCTGCCAGGCCCTGGTATATGTGGGTTTTGTCTTCAGAGAGACTATGCAAAATGGTTTAAGTTCAGCAACATAAATCCAGTGTACAGAACAACATCTACAATGACCTGTTACCAATTCCGTATAACTGATAACTAGCATGTTTAAATTTGTAACTCTGATTCCATAATCTCAGTGGGAAGCTGCATTTAGAAGAAACTCAGGTTACAGATTTAGGATCGGAGTCTTTAGTCACACTTCTGAGCAATATGTTTCATTGCTGAAAGCATGGATTTGTTCTCTTAACCTCGATATACAATATTTTTGTGAGGAAATTAGAAACCTCAACGCAGCAGTTATAATTTCTTAACTCCATTCACTGCATTTTTTTCATAAAGTGCAAGCTCAACAAGATGATACATGTCATGGTTAAAGGCAAGAATACTTTTCTGACTGAACATTCACATCAAGCATTCCCTCATCAAAGAATGAACTGGGTGCAGAGTAAAACTCATATTATTCTGTCCCAAAAGGACATATTTTTTTTAAAAATATTATCTCAGAGAAACAGAGGATTTGATATTGTAGCATAAAACAGGTTTAATTTATGTATAGTTTTATGCTGCATATCAACGTGGCAATAGATACATTTACAGTGAATTTCATCATTTTCCATTTGAGTTAGCTAATTATCTCCAGCCCCATAAATCTCAAAGAATTCTGCACTCTTTCATTCTGGCCTTTAGTACATCCTCAATTATTAATTTTAGTTGCTCCACCATTGCTGGCCCAGCTGCTCTAAAATACCCTCCCTCTACACTTTTCTGTCTCTCTCTACCTCACTTTGCTCATTTAACTAAGTCCCTAAAAGTTCCCTCTTTGCACAAGCTTGAGGTCATAGAATCTCTACAGTATGGAAGCAGGCCATTCAGCCCAACACATCAATACCAGTGAAGCAGCAGTGATAATCACTCAGTCACTGTGCCATCCAGGTCATCTGACCTAAGCCCAGAGTTTCACAGTCTCCATAGACCTTTAAAAACTGGTGGCGGGACTCATTACTGAGTTCACACAGACACCATTTTCTGTTGTAGCAAGGCCTTTAACCCACAGTGTGGGAATTGTCATCGTTTTTAGAATAGATGTAATGAATGGCAGATGATATCTGTAAAACTATGATTTGACATTATTTAAATCACTAGTTCTTAAACAATTAAATTAAAAAAATACAAGCTGTGTTAGGCAGAGTTGAAAAAAATGCAATTACATTTGCTGTTCATTGAATTTTGCTCAATGACTTATACCAATGTTATCATGAATGCTTTCATTGACAGCTCAAAGAGGTTATTAAATGCTTAAGGGTATTTGATGGGGTATGGTAGAAATAGGAATAGAAATTCCTTTTTTAATGAAATTACATGATTGAGAACATAAAAGGTTTGAATGTGCTTTCATGAATGGGAGTGCTTTTTATTAAAACAGTAATATGTATTTAGACTATTAAGTTAGTTTGTTTCAAGACAGCTGAGGTCTTTGTGTGGTATATACTGGGTGATCTGGCTAAAGGGTGCAAAGGCCAAGAATGGCAGATGAGTTGGCAGGAGCTTGCATGTGGGCTACAAGAAGCTCAGAAATGGGCAGTATCATGGGTTGGCATGAATTTATATTATGTTGGTTTGGGCCATAGGTTGATATGGAAGAAGATTTGGCAGTGGGTGAGAAGGAGGTGATGGTCTAAGCAGGATGAAAGCTCGACGGCTTAGTATTAAGCAGAACTCGACAGCCAAGAGGACCTTTTAAATAAATCACCATGGCACTTGACAGTGCCTGTGGAACACCTACATGATGCATCTGCAAACAATGGACTCAACTCTATGTTACAACTGTCCACCATCCAACATTATTAAACCTCACCTACCAAAATGAAGATTGTGTCATTCAGGAAGTTCCACCCAAGGCTGATGTACATCAGCAGCAAAAACATCTCCCTGTGAGATTTGTTGTCATAATTTATTTTATAATGGTCCTGTGAAGCACCTTGGGATGTTTCATTATGTTCAGGCACTTTGTAAACATAAGTTGTTGTTAATCCTAAATCGTGAATTTGAAACCAAGAATAATTCAAGTTACCTGAATTTTGATACATCAGCAAGTTCAGCTGAGGTCAGATAAATTTTAGCATAATTCAATGGAGATTGGAATTGGGTGGGAGTATTGGAGTGAAAGAAGGTCACTGTAGAAAATCATTCAATATTTGATAAATGTTTCTATAGTTACACAAACCCCTTTAATAATTCCAGGAAAATATGAACGCTAAAACAACTGAAGTAACAATTGAAGTAAATGTACTTTGGATGAGCAATGAGAAAACATTCATGTGAAGCTGCACAAAACAGATTGATATCTACTGGGGCAAAGGCATGACATCAACTGTCTAAATAATGCAATGACCCATTCATGAACTATAAGTTAGGATAACATTTAGGTTTAGACCGTAGGAAATATTTGGCTGTTCTGAGAAAAGTAACAACCAAAATCTTCCCAAATAGCGCAAAGGGATAATAATAGTTTTGAAACAGTTCTTGGTGCTCAGACACACCTCTTATGTTTTTGGACCTAAATACTTCATATTTATTTTCAGCTCATAAAACAAAGATCACAAGCATTATTCTGGTGTGATATGGCATAAATCTGGACCAATAATCATCTACATTGTCCATTTCTCCCTCAGCTTTATTACTGGATTGGAAGAGGCAACTTTCACCTCAGTGCTACTGTTGGTTACCTAATAGGCACAGTGAGGTAAAAATAATGACTGCTGATGCTGGAAACCAGATTCTGGATGAGTGGTGCTGGAAGACCACAGCAGTTCAGACAGCATCCAAGTAGCTTCGAAATCGGAGGGCTTTTGCCCGAAACGTCGATTTCGAAGCTACTTGGATGCTGCCTAATAGGCACAGTACACAGTACCTACATTTTTCATGACTTATGCCATTGTGATATCTGCACAAACTGCTGGGCACCCTCTAGCAGTGCCTTGCATTAGAAATTTGTGGGTGGGTGGGTTGGGGACTGCGATAGAAGAATTGCAAAAATGAGAATAGATGTACGCTTGATGACAACAGTGAAAATGACCTGACACCTAAAGATTATGCTGGAACTGGGGAGAGTTAATTAATACAAAAACAATATAATATAGATACTAGGATTCAGAAATATGAATGAATAATCTCTGTAGAAAAAGGAACAGAAGTAATGAGTTTTCATCAGAACTGGGAAAAGTTAGAAATGTACAGGAATAAGTACATTTCCTGAAAATCCTTGATTTTTCAAGGCTGCCTAGCACCTTTGCCTATGTCTCTTGCATTGATTTCAATGCTGGAGACTTTGGCCAAAGAGATGCTATCCACCTGGATACTCAGATTGTTAAACAGTTTAAACTCTGGTGTAACTAAGTAATTAATGGCATAATTCAATACACCATCTCAAATATATCCTTCTCACACTCCCAACAATCAGCCCTGGCCCAATGTAATTATTGACCCAAACCTGTATACCCAGCCCCTCATAAAACCCATAAAACCCAACTCTTGGCCTCGCTCTGACCAAACCAGCTATCTCCTAATTGACATGGTGGAGTGTACTGAAGATGCAGGCTGGGTGGACTTGCATTTTGGTGCTCTGAGTCAGGTTGTTGCACGCATACACTTCCTCAGTTTGGACCATATGAACATACAAATTATGAGCAGCAAGAGGCGATCACCACCCCGTGCATACGCCATTGTTCAATAACATCATGGTAATTGGATTACTTCAAATCTCCATCCACACTGATAACCTTTCATCCCTTGTTTATCGAGAATCAACCTACCTCTGCCTTAAAAAGATTCAAG
Organism: Chiloscyllium punctatum; assembly: GCF_047496795.1. NCBI lineage: Eukaryota > Metazoa > Chordata > Chondrichthyes > Orectolobiformes > Hemiscylliidae > Chiloscyllium > Chiloscyllium punctatum. The sequence goes on along the minus strand of NC_092746.1, from coordinate 29,814,075 downwards.
GCCTTCCCACATATTCTTTCCCCATCCAGTCTGTCAAGACCCCGTCAGAATCTTATACCAGCTGCAGTTTTTATCATGAATTTTAGCATCAACTGACAGATTGCTGCTGAATGTGGAGTAGATATGGGAAGCTTTCAACAACCTACCAGATCATGGTGTCAATGCCGATAGATGACGATATGGCAACATCCTGGAATACTCCACATATCACTATCAGTTACAAGTAGACAGTAAGTAATTATATTGCAGTTGGTTATGACGACAATCCAATTTCTACTGGTATTGGTAATCACTATCAGTATAACTAAGTTACTGCTAGGCACAGTGGAATCAAAACTCCCACTGCCCAAAGGGGAGTCATATCGAACTCAAAACATTAAATCTGTTTCTCTTTCCTCAGTTGCTGCCAATGCTGCTGAGTTTCTCCAACACTTTACATTTTTATTTTCACAATTTTCAGTTTCTCCTCTTCTCACCTTAGTCGCTCCTCTTTGCCTGCTGGTGGTCTGATTCTGAGAATATGTGACACAACTACTGGCGCAAAACCACATCAGTCAAAGGGTTACATTTCCATGGCTAACCACCGCAAAGTAAATGCAATAATATCTGTAAAAGTCATGAGAGCTGGCGCCATATCGTTAGATGTCATGGCTACAGTGTCATTAACTGTTCCTTCAAACAGTTGACGACTGCACATGGCTTCCATGTTCGCTGTAAGTGGCTGAATCAGCTCTGACTGAATAATTAATTTAAATGAGGGAACTGAGAAAATATCAGTGGTTCCCTGCATGCGCTTGCACTGCAAGAGGTACCCATTCTGCTGCATCACATGCATTAAGTTAAAAATCTTCTTTAATACAAACTGAAAGAACTGCAGATGCTGGAAATCTGAAACATTAACAGAAATTGCTGGAAAAATTCTGCAGTTCTGGCAGTATCTGTGGAGAGAATTCAGAATTAACGTTTTGGGTCTTATTCTGAGGAAAGGTAATCGGACCTGAAGCGTTAACTCTGATTTCTCTCTACAGGTGCTGCCAGACTTGCTGAGCTTTTCCCAGCAAGCCTTGTTTTTGTTAAGTATCTTCTTTAATCTGTTTCCGAGCTGGAAAGCTAATAAAAGACAAGATCCCATTTAAAAATATACTTTGAACATTGAATTATTCAACATTCATTTTGAAAGCATGAAATCAAAGATGAAAGGTAATACAAATCTTTAGAAGTCAAACTATTGTTTTTCTGAGCATTGAGTCTGAGCAGTATGTGCGTGCTATTTAATCACTTCATCTTTCAAATTCTTTAAAAGGAAAATAAAACAAGTTGGCTAAAAAAACTCCACTAGATGGAATCTCAAAAAGAGCAACAACTTCTGTACCTCTTCATATCCGTATATTATGCCATTGGGAAATCTGATGATTATGTAGTTCTAAAACCCCAACACTAACCAGCAGGAGTAATACTTGTAACCATCTGAAAATCATGAAAGTTATAGCACAACCTACCCCTATTCATCAGCTTTGCAGGATATAATGTTCTTCCTTGCTAATTTGATTGGTTCAGATGGTTCTATTTGATTCATCCACACTTATACAGTTTACAAGTTATTTATCCCAGGAAAACTTGCATTTCCAAGTGAGTATTTGAACTTCATCTGAATTTGAAACTAATGCTGCTAGTAATCTATATTTTTTCTTGATTACAAAAGTGATTTGCTCAGCGTGATTAGGCACTTTAAGCTGATTAGGTTGCTTAAAAATTGTTACCTTCTGATTAATAATCACATCCCAGGATCCAAACTGTTGGACACTCCACTGAAACCATGTAAACTGATGATTTGTAGGTTTATCTCTCAGCAAGTGAGTACACTGTAGTATCTAATATAATCTGCTCCAGTGACCATCTGAAGCTACGAAAGAGCAATTGTTGAAGTCTTTGTCAAAATGTACCAGTTTGAAAGGGAGTTATTTGTAACATATATTGTTTTCTCATTTCCCATGTGAAATTGCTCCAAAGAGACCGGTATCCTGTCACCAAGTTATCCTTTATTTACATATGGAAAGTCCTTGACACTGGTCCAACTCCCTCAGAGCCAGCTCTCAGAGTGTCAAAATGTCTGACACTAGTCTGTTTCTCTGTCAGTCAGTGCTCCCTGATTGGACCAGATTAAAAGTCTCAATCAGGGAACTCAGATACCATGATGTCCACCTGGCTGACCTCATTACAATTACTACACCACGTACAGCAAACTTCTGATGCCAAGAACATAAGAAAGAAAGGCCAATATGTCGCTTGAGGCTGCTCCATCATTCAATATGATCATGTCCTGCCTGGCTGTAGTCTTTACTTATCTGGTTATCCCTATAAGCCCGTGCTAGATCCAAGCTTTTTCCTCATCTGCACTCAGGTCTTTGGGGTTTTGAACATGCTGTTGACTCTGAGTGACAATTCTTTACATTATTTCACAGTAGTCTTCACAGTAGTTTGGATTGTGGAGAGGGAATTTCAATGCCAAACAATATAACTTTAATTTCATGCAACCTTTGTGGCAATAACTCCACAACTGGATCAGGTAATGAAAAAAAAATTAGACAAACAATGCTGTACTAAATAAATTCAAGCAGTTTCCCTCCTCTGAGCTGCAAAGTGTGCTACCCTTCAATGCGTAGCGGCAGCTCCTTAAGAAATGTAATACTTCTCAACTCATTGACCCCATCAGTGGGAGCTACAGCTCCTAATCCAGCTGAGAGTTTTATTCTTCTGTTCAACCTGCAAGCACGGTCTCAAGTTTTCAAGTTGTCTGTAGTTTTAATTCTCAATCCCACTTTAACCTCTCTGTCCTTGACCTCCTGCAATATTCTGATGAAGCTCAATGGAAATTTGAGAAACAGAATCTTAACTTCCATTCAGGAATTATGCAGCCTTCCAGCCATTGCATTGATTTGAATGGTTTCAAATCATAGCCACTGCTCCCATTTTTTTGGGCCAGCAGCCAATGGTAATGGTTCTGCTACTTTCAATTGCGCCACCTCTATGTCCATCTTTTCATTCTTGTCCCATTATCATCCCTTTATGCTACCACCTCATCATTTTTTTTTGTAATTTAATCTCTCCCACCTGCCACCTTATCACAATCTTTCTGTTCTTCTTTCCCCTTTGAGTGTAAAACGTACAATGTTTTGAGCTTCTGCTGAATGAACTTTGACTTGAAATGTCAACTCTGGGCTGGATATTGCAAGCCCCTACAGCTGTATTTGGTGAGAAGGGGAGACCCATAAAATGGATGGTTTCCCAAGCCACCACAATCCCACCCACTCCGAAGCTTACATCAGTAATCAAATTGGTGGTGCATGGATAATATTAAATTAAGAATTAGGTCAATTCAACTTGTTACTCTTCCTTCACGATAAGCTGATTGGCAATGGGTAGGCAAGCAATGGTGGGTATTCTGTTTTCTTCTTAAAGCTTTAAAAAGGGTGGGGAGAAAAAGGGGTTCAAACTTCAAAGGGTGCCCTTTACACATAGAGGAAACACCCTTCATAAGATAGTAAGACCCTGTCCTTCCTGCCTGGACTTTCCTCCTGCACCTCTTGCTCCCGCTTCCTAAGTTGCTGGAACCCTTTCCACCTTACACCCCTTACATCCCTGGATCTGGGATCCATTGGGAACCTTTATTCAGGGACTGCTGCTGTCCCAGCCAAGTCCACTACCAATCTCATGGCACTGCTGCCGCTGTTGGATGAGCATCTCGCCAAGACCATCCCTACACCTCCACTACTCACCTTCAAACAACCGCCAAACCTTAAACAGACCATCGTTCACAGCAAACTACCCAGCCTTCAGGACAATATTGAGCACAACACTACACAACCCTGCCATGGCAACCTCTGCAAAACATGTCAGATTATCCACATGGATGCTACTATCACACGTGGGAACACTACCCACCACGTACATGGCAGATCCTCATGTGACTTGGCCAATATTGTCTATCTCATATTCTGCAAGCAAGGATGCCACACAGCATGGTATATTGGCGAGACCATGCAGATGCTCCAACAACAGATGAATGGACACTGTGCAACAATTGCCAGACAGCAATGTTCCCTCTCAGTCAGGGAACACTTCAGCAGTTATGGACATTCAGCTTCTGATCTGCAGGTGGCCTTCGAGATGCACAACAATGCAGAGTCGCCGGGCAGAAACTGATAGCCAAGTTCCATACCCATGAAGATGGTCTCAACCATGATCTTGGGTTCATGTCACACTACATGTAACCTGACCACATTGTTCTGTATCTGTAAAATCTTCCTTACTAGGAGAAAGTGAGGACTGCAGATGCTAGAGATCAGAGTCGAGAGTGCGGTGCTGGGAAAGCACAGCAGGTCAGACAGCATCCAAGGAGCAGGAGAATTGACGCTTCAGGCATAAGCCTTTATTGCATTCCTGATTAAGGGATTTTTCCCGAAACTTTGATCCTCCTGCTCCTCAGATGCTGCCTGACCTGCAGCACCACACTCTGGACAAATCTTCCTCACTGTCCTGCTTTGACACCATCACCTTGATAAATTGTTATGATCTCTCTACCTTAATTAGTTTGTACAGTTTTGGATTACTTATTACTTTAGTTAGACCCTCAGCGTGCAACCTTTATACCTATCATGTTATTCCAGTCAAATAAAAACGGAAAGAACTGTGGATGCTGTAAATCAGGAGCAAGGGCAGGGGTTTCTGGGGGTGCTCAGCAGATCTGGTGGCATCTGGAAAGAAAAATCGGAGTTAATATTTCGGTGACCCTTCCTCTGGATTTCCTTCGCAGAGGCTGCCGGATCTGCCGGGCTTTTCCAGCAGCTTCTGTTTTTGTTCCATATTATTCCAGTCATTTGGTTTGTCTCCAGCATCACCTTATTTTTAATTTTTTGTAATTATCTCTCTGCCTCATTTAGTCGGATTGTAGGTCATCCCTTTGGTTGTTATTCAGCTATTGACACTTTACTCACACATCTAACACTCTTGGTCATCTGCAGAGACTTATTTTTCGATACTCCACTCACACCATTTATATGATCTTTTAATCTCTCTGCCCATACATTCTGTGTTCTGTGTGCATCCTTCTCACTTCACCTGACAAAGGGGCTATGCTGTTAAGGCTTGTCATTTCAAGTAAACCTGCTGGACTATAACCTGGTGTCATGTGATTTCTGACTTTGTCCAACCCAGTCCAACACAAGCACCTCCACATCATGGCCACTGTTGGAGCTGCCAGCTAAGTTAGTCCACCATCAGCACATTAAGGTTTAGAGACTGGCTCAGTTTGTTGGCTAGCCAACCTTTCTTCCGGGAGTTAGGGGGTGAGGTCGCAGTCTGCTACCATCATCAGTGTCCCCCTGCTCCCCCTGTAAAATTCTTCCTGTCCTGCTGAATACTACTATTATCTATAATAGTTTGCTTTTATTCAATCTCATCCAAGGAGCAGGAGAATTGACGTTTCGGGCATGAGCCCTTCTTCAGGAATTTATCAGAGCTGAAAATGTGTGGCTGGAAAAGTGCAGCAGATCAGGCAACATCCAAGGATTAGGAGAATCGACGTTTCGGGCATGAGCCCTTCTTCCTGAAGAAGGGCTCATGCCCGAAACATCGATTCTCCTGCTCCTTGGATATTGCCTGACCTGCTGTGCTTTTCCAGCCACACATTTTCAGCTCTGATCTCCAGCATCTGCAGTCCTCACTTTCTCCTTTTATTCAATCTCCCCAAGTAAATAAATCACCACCGGATGATTCACTATGGATGAATCACGATAGATGAATAATCTCATTCATTTGTAAATATCCTAACTGATTGTAACAGGACTGGGATATCTGCAGACCATTAATGGGAATTTGCTAAGAGTGGTAAATCATGAACCAATAGAATGTAGACTATGTTTTCATCGTACTGAAATTTACCTTGCCTTTCCTACTTTAGAATTTTACTTAACTGCTGCTGACTTGCAATTTTTAAACAATTAGCTGTAAGTGATATTTAACTAGCTGTTAATTGTGGCTGGCTGATGCCCTGTTGTAACTGGTACGTTTTGTAAAGTATATATCAGAGTCTGCTATACGTAACACTGTGTGGGATGGAGTGTGAAACATGTGTTGAAAGCAGTGGTTTACTAAAGAGAGTGGCAATGGGAGCCTGGGGAAAATTAGTTTCAATGCAGCGGGGAAGAAAGAGCTGTGTGTTTTAAATCAAGAGGAAAATGTAAATATATAAATAATCAGCTAGGGGTACTTATAGATTGTTCATCTTTAAAAAAACACAAAATGACAACTGTACAACTGAGACCCATTGTCTGCAATGGTGCCCTGTGGGAACTCCAAAAGTTTCATATCTTTTGGACAAAGACTTCTGCAGGAAGTGCCTGCAGTTATTCAAACTTGAACTTGGCTTTTTGAATTTGCGGAGTGGCTGCACCCACCACAGAGCAGATAGATGGCTCTAACTTTGCGCAGCAGATGTTCTAGGAGGTGGTCACCCTGCAGCCACAGTGAGATGGCCATCATGGAGGGGAGAATGAAGCAGGCAGGACAGGAGCCTTCAGGGGTGTGGAACTCTCAAACCAGTCTTCAGTGCTCAATTCCAGTGGGGGATGATGCAATTTTGAGGCAGAGGCGTGCATGGTGTAGAGCATACCACAAACCTATAGTGCAATTCATTGCAAAGGAGGTGCAGCAAAACTGAAATGCCATGATCATAGGGTTTTCAAATAGCTGGGGAGAGACAGGCATTTTGACAACTGCTGTGGATCCCTCATGCTGTCATGTCTTCCCAGAGCAAGAGTAAATGCAATCATTCAGAGGGTGCAAGACATTATCAGGAGCAAAGAGGAACATTATTATGAGCCATTTGGTCACCAATGATGTATAGTGGAAAAAAACTATGGCCCTGCAGTCAGAGTTTCAAGAGTTATGGTAGAAGTTATAAAGAGTTGAATGGTAGAGATTGCTGGATTTATTCCCCAGTATGATGTGCGTGTAAGAATATTAAGATAAAACGTAAATGTATGGTTAGAGAAATCTGCAGGACAGAGGTATCCAGATTAACTCCAGTCATTGTAACTCACCTCCTGACCTCTGAAAGCCTGTCCACCACCTACAAGGCAAAAGTCAGGAGTGTGATGGAATAATCCCCACTTGCCTGGATGGGTGCAGCCCCAATAACACTCATGAAGCTTGACACCATTCAGAATAACCAGCCCAATTGATTGGCACTGCATCCACAAGCATCCACTCCCTCCACCACCGACAGTCAGTAGCAGCGGTGTGTGCTATCTACAAGAAGTACTTCAGAAATTCACCAAAGATCCTCAGACAGCATCTTCCAAACTCAAGACCATTTCCATCTAGAAGGACAAGAGCAGCAGATATATGGGAACACCACCTTCAAGTTCCCTTCCAAGCCACTCACCATCCTGACATGGAAATACATCACCGTTCCTTCATTGACACTGGGTCAAAGTCCTGGAATTCTCTCCCTAATGGCATTGTGGGTCAACCTACAACAGGTAGACTGCAGCAATTAAAGAAGGCAGCTCACCACCACCTTCTCGAGGGCAACTAGGGACAGGAAATAAATGCTGACTGGCCAGCAACATCCACATCCCACTAAAAAATGAATGGATAAAAAGAAAGATTCCTCGAACATTGGGGTGAGTTGTGGGACAGGTGGAACCTATAATGGTGTTAATGAAGCTCAATCGAGCTGAGGACAATATCATCAGATGAAGGATGGCTGAGCTGAAGGAGTATTAAAGAGGAGAATGCAAGTGCATAGAGGATGGGAGAGAAATATTAAAGGAGAAAGTGAGGACTGCAAATGCTGGAGATCAGAGCTGAAAATGTGTTGCTGGAAAAGTGCAGCAGGTCAGGCAGCATCAAAGGAGCAGGAGAATCGACGTTTTGGGCATGAAGACGGGCTCATGCCCGAAACATCGATTCTCCTGCTCCTTGGATGCTGCCTGACCTGCTGCGCTTTTTCAGAGAAATATTAAAGGCTAATTCAGAAATAGGAGGATGCAGACAAGCTACTTTGTATTTATCCCACAAGATGGGGTTGGAGAGTAGGTATGTATGCATACCGTGAATGGTGAATCAGGTTGGTGAGCTGCGGGAACAAGTCCCACATTGGAATATGATATTTTGGTAATTACGTATACACAGCTTAAAGGAGGAGAGGATTAAGAACATAATATCGTTCGCTACAGGGTATTGAGGAAACATAAAGGAAAAAAAAACAGTGGGTATGCCGGCATTAATCAAAGAAATTTTATCAGCTCTGGAGACAAATGATATAGCTGAGAGATCAAAGCTATTTAATTTAATTAGAATTATGGAGGAGATATTCTGGGATTGAAAATATAGCATCATCCTACAAATATTGTGAAGGCGATATTTTTTGGGCAAATTTCTAAATGATGCCAGAACTATAAAGTCGAAATATTAGGAGACTTTAATACCTGAATAAAGGCTGGACTAATAACCATATAAAGGGCAAAGAGGTGGATCAGAACTTTATTCCAACTCAACAGGAAGTGAAGAGATGCTGAATCTAGTTCTGAGGAATGAGCTAGAACAAGTAGACTATGTTTTGGGTGGAAATCACTGAGGGAACTGCGATCATAATATCACCAGGTTTAGAATAGCTAAGGAAAAGAACAAATAACACTTAAGCTCAAAAATACTTGATTAGATGAAGGTTTACTCCAGTAAGTTAAAAAAGTAATTTGCCACAGGTAATTTATGATCAAAGATCAATAGGCAGAATATAATTCTACTTAGGTAGCAATTAAAAATCAAGGATGATTTCTTCCACTCAAGTGTTGTGGGTGCAGAAACATCTAAACTGTCCAACACTGGATTCTTACACTCACTGGAGGAGGCCCAGAGTCTAACTGATGAGATGGGTAGGTGTGACATTTGGCTTTCACATGCTCTTTCTTCTGATTCCACTTGACCTCTACTTGGGCCTGTCAGAGATATTCAGAATTGTTGGCACCTTTGAGAGTGCTAATCTTTTTCAGATCCAGTATCATATGCTGGAGATTTCCATGAGTATTTGGGGTATTGCATTTTTTTCTAGATATAGAATCATAGAATCCCTACAGTGTGGAAGCAGGCTATTCAGCCCATCAAGTGCATACCAACCCTCTGAGGAACATCCCACAACACTCAGCACCTACCCTATCTCTATAACCCTGCATTTACCAAAGCCAGTCCAGTTTGCCTGCACGTTAGGACCAATTTAACAAGGCTAATCTACCTAACCTACACATCTTTGGTCTGTGGGAGAAAACTGAAGCCCATGCAGACATAGGTTGAACGTGCAAACTCCACACAGACAGCCCTGGTGCTGTGAGGCAGCAGTGCTAACCACTGAGCCACCATGCCGCCATACAGGACATTCTTGAAGTATTTCCTCTGCCTTCCTGGTAACTGCTTGTTGTAACAAAGCTTGGAGTAAAGAGCTGGTTTTAGAAGTCATGTACCAGGCATGTGGCCTGCCCAATATAGCTGCCTGATCATAATCAATGACTCGATATTGGGAACATTGGACTGAGAGATATTAAAGCATCTAACATGGCAATGAATTTTCAGGATTTTGAAGGGTGACAATTTTCTAAGGGTCTTGAGGTATCTGTTGTAGATCATCTCGTTCTCCAATGCTTACAGAAATCCAGTAACACTGATGACCCTACAGACCATGAGCTCAGTCCAGATGTGAGATGTTTGGCATCAAACCCTTTATTCCTCACATAGCCAAAGGCTGTACTGGCACAATAAGTAGGAGATGTTGAATTTCATCAACAATGTCTACACTTGCTCCCTTGGTATAGGAATTGATCCACATTTTCCAGTAGCTTGCTGCAGATCACAATTGTTGGTGGACTATGTTTTTTTCTGCTGGAGTGGGCTGAGAGAAGATATTGGCCTTAGGTTACATATCCAGAGGTCTGCGCACACACAAGCAGTTTCTGCTTTCTACAGCAGAAGTTGGAGTGGTCTTGGTGCTGGACTGGAGACAACGCAGGTTTAACAGTTTTCCCTTTATCCAAGAGATTAACTCACACAAACAGGAAGCCTCATGGATCTAGGATGGAACATTCTGACAAGGAAGATGGAGAAGAGTTTTGGTGTAGAGACAGAGGTTTGCTTGACCCAGGTTTGCACAAATATGGAGTCAGTGATGGAGCCATTACTGAGGACCAGGTTTGCATGTTGTCATGCAGCAAGCAGATAATACTGATGACTTTCTGTTGGTAACCAATTTTGAGGAGGAAGCTCTATTGTTGCTCCTGGTTGACAGGGTTGAAGGCAGAGAGTAACTGAACAATGAGAAACATTTAAAAGACACCTTTGGTAGAGAGTAGACAAGGTTTTATTTTAAATACCAGGCACCTGACTTGCAATTAAGACAATTTAGAATAACTTCTGCAATTGAAAAGTCTCTGGACGTGCTGCGGAGTGATTGGTATTCATAAGATCCTAGAAAACTACATCCATAACTCCTTTGATGCCTTCTGACACACTAAATGTTTTCAATTTCCTGGGTGTTTCTGTTTCCTCTTTATCAGGAACAGTCAATCTCCCTACAACCCTGATGACGGTGGCCCAAGGGCTTTCCATTTCTCTCTTGAATAGAGACTCAACCAGTTTCCATCAATCACTACACTCATCCATCCGGCTGAACATGTCCTTTTATTGAACAATTTTCCCCATAACTCATCTCAGTTCCTTCAAGTTCATGACTTTCAATGTAATCTCCTTATATTGTGGAGATAAACACAGATTGGATGACTCCTTTGTAGAACACTTCTGTTCACTCAGTAAGCATGGTGAGCTTCTTGTGGCCGATCGATTTTATGTTCCCCCTTGCACTCACACTGATATTTCTCCAAGGCCTAACAGCACCTCGTTTATTGATTGAGCACTTTGTAGCCTTTGGAACTCAATCCTAACTTCAAGAATTTCAGACCATAATCTCGGTGCACATTTTGGTTCTTTTTTCTCATATTGTTCAATTTTTCTCTAATTTTATGTTTGGAGGAAGTATCCCACTTGCATTAGGCACATCTTTTGATTCATTGTTTATTTTCTTACATTAGATTAGATTAGATTACTTAGATTACTTACAGTGTGGAAACAGGCCCTTCGGCCCAACAAGTCCACACCGCCCCGCCGAAGCGCAACCCACCCATACCCCTACATCTATGTCTACATCTACCCCTTACCTAATGCTATGGACAATTTAGCATGGCCAATTCACCTGCCCTGCACATCTTTGGACTGTGGGAGGAAACCGGAGCACCCGGAGGAAACCCACGCAGACACGGGGCAGACACGGGGAGAATGTGCAAACTCCACACAGTCAGTCGCCTGAGGCGGGAATTGAACCCGGGTCTCTGGCGCTGTGAGGCAGCAGTGCTAACCACTGTGCCACCGTGCCGCCCACCTTACCTTATCACTATTCTCCCCAACCCTGGATGACTAATTCTTCTGCCATTCAATTTCTCCTGACAGTTACCCTATCACCTTTTTTCCTTGCCCTACCCACCTTTGATGAAACCTATTACATGTCTAATCTCTATTCCTAGTCTAATGGAAGGTTATAGACCTAAAATGTTAATTCGGTCTGTTGTCACATGTATTGCCATGACCAGCTGAGTACTTCAGTCATTTTGGGATTTTTTTTCAGACTTCCATCATGTGCTGTATTCTGCTTTTCAAGCTAACAATACTGGCCAGGAAAAATGTAAAAATTTCCAACTGTAAAACTAATCACATACATTAGGAACATCAAAAAGGTGAAAGACCTGGGCTGAGTATGTATGATTCCTCAGTATGTGCTCCCAGCATGTATGGGAATACCAATGGAAAAAAATCTTCCTTGCTAGTTTGAAGGTTGATCATAGAACCATATAATACAGATGAGGCCCTTTGGCCCATCAAGTCTGTACTGCCAAAACTAAACTACTACCTCCCCTAGTACCACTTTCGTGCACTAGTTTTGACACAAGTACTCATCCAAGTATCTTTTAAAGGTCGTGAGGTTTCCATCCCAGGCAGTGAATTCCAGATCCCAACCACCCTCTGGGTGAAAAAAGTTTTTCCTCCAATCCCCATTAAACCTCCTGCTTTTCGATTTAAAATTATGCCTGCCTCTAAAACAAAATACACCAATATTTGTTTCTATTTTGGATTTTCTGCACTCAATTTCGAAAAAGAAAATTTGTACTATCCTGTTGTATTTGGCATTCCATAGCTTGGATAACTGTGTTTGTAACTGCTTTATCCTTTGTGGAAATGAACAAACGTGATTTGGAATGTCTCTGGTTCAATCCCCATTCTGGGCCAACCTGTGGTATCATTTGGCCTCAGGGCGCTGGGTTATGATTTCCCACTCCAGTGACTGATGCAGAAATGTGCCCGTCTGTGTATGTTCACTGAGGACAGGATTGGTCTCCTCAACTTGGTTGAACAACCTGCCAAGTTGTGATGGTGGAGCCACATCTAGGAAACCTGATGGTCTTTATGAACTGGTAACAAGGAGGGTCAACGAAGCATGGGACACTTGTAGTATTCTTAGCAAGGCGCTTGTTATGGTCTCACGAGGCAGACTGTTCATGAAGGTAAAAGCCCGTGGGGTCCAAAGAATATGGCAAGTTAGACTCAGATTGGCTCAGAGGCAAGGTGGTAAAAAGCAGGTGGTTAAGGCAGCACACTGGAAACCACGTGTAGAATGTAAGAACTGGCAGTTAGGTCAACCGTGGCTTAACTGGAAGCTCTCTCCCCTCAGAATTACAAAGTATCAAGTTCAAGTCAAGCTCCAGTGCTTGATCATAATAGTCAGGACTGATTTTAATGAAGGAGCACTACACCTCAGGTAAGATATAACAGAGCCTCCCCAGCCTGCTTGGGTGGGTGTAAAATAATGGCGTTATTCAAAAGAAGACCAGGGGAGTCCTCTCGCTGGCCAATATTTCACACAAATATTTCAGGTCATTATAATATTGCTGTTTTTGGCAGCTTGTTGTGTACATATTGGCGGTTTTATTTCATGCAGAGATTAAACTTAAAATAGTAAATAACTGGCTAAAGAAGTTTGAGACATCTGGTGGTCACAAAAAAACTGTGATATAAATGCTCTCTTTTTTTTGAAAGCTATACCAAATATTGGGTTAGCCACAACTAGAGTGCTGCATGTAGATCTGATCATTACACTAAAGGAAAAAGGTGCTTCCTCAACAGAGGGTACAGAGGAGATGAGAGATTTTTAGTTATGATAAATTACTCGATAGGCTCTTTGGACATGGGAGGCTGAGGGGAAATCTGATTGAAGTGGATAAAATTATAAGGAGCTTTTGTCTATTTCAGTTGACGGCTCTGTATCAGGTGACATAGATTTAGGATAAAAAGAAGGTGGTTTGAGGGAAAAATCTTTCAGCCATTGCGTGTAGGGATATGGAACTCACTGTCTGAAAGAATAGTAGATATACAGTCCACCCTCATAACAATTTAAAAAGTACTTGGATTTGCACTCAAAGTGCCATAATCTTTAGGCTATGGATCAGAAGAGCTGGATGAGGCTGGATGGCTGCTTGTCTGTTGATGTGGCCAATGATGGATCAAACAGATTCCCTGTGTGCTGTAAATTTCTATGATGTGTACAAATAAAAAACAGTCATTCAGGCAAGCTTGTCGAGGACAATGTATTTAATTTGACACAGAGCTTTTGCAAAGAAGGGAGAATGTTTTTAACAAATTTAATCCAACTCACTCTACAGTTACATCTAATGACTGTTAAAGGCACTATGTTTTTCTTCACTGATAGTCAGATAATTGTACACAGTACATATGCGTACATGGATGTGAATGACAATATTGTTTTAAAGATACAATTTATTAAATATAGTTTGGTAAATTCATATGATTTAGCCAAAAATGCTTTACACATAATAAACATATTTTTGGCTGAATCACAATTTGTGCTTTGCACATAACAGTGGAGACAGTGGCCTAATGGTATTATTGTTGTACTGTTAATCCAGAGATCCAGCTAAGGTTCTGGGGACTCAGGTTCAAATCCCGCCAAGGCAGATAGTGGAATTTGAATTCAGTAAAAATCTGGAATTAAGAATCTAGTAATGATCATGAATCCATTGTCAAGTGTTGGAAAAAGCCATCTGGTTCACTAATGCCCTTTAGGGAAGGAAACTGCCATCCTTACCTGGTTTGGCCTACATGCAACTCCAGACACAGAGCAATGTGGTTAATCCTTAACAGCAATAAATGCTGGCCCAGCCAGTGATGCCCTTATCATAGAATCCTTACAGTGTGGAAACAGGCCATTTGGCTCAACAAGGCCCCACCAACCCTCCAAAGATTATTCCACCCAGACCCATTTCCCAACCTGTTACTCTACATTTCCCCTGACTAATGCACCTAACCTACAAATCCCTGAACACTATGGACAATTTAGCCCAGCCAATTCACCTAACTTGCACATCTTTGGATTGTGGGAGGAAACTGGAGCACCCGGAGGAAACCCGCGCAGACACAGGGAGAATGTGCAAACTCCACACAGACAGTTGCCCGAGGCTGAGATCAAACCCGTGTCCTTGGCGCTGTGAGACAGCAGTGCTAACCACTGAGCCACCATGCCACCTTATCCTGTTAGTGAATTAAAAAGAAAGCCTTTGCACCATGTTTTGGAGACTAATAATTTTCCATTGATGGAGTTGGATTGATAGGAGGTTAGCATTCTCTCCTTTGCTGTCTCTGTAAATGTGAGACTTCACATCATTCAGGCACCAGTACAACAGGTGCACACCATTTTAATGTCAAACAAAAAAGTGAGTTAGATTCAAAACAACCCTAACAGCACCTCCTCCACTTCCTTATAAACACAGGTACACATACCCTTCTGCAGCTTGTAAAACATTGGCCCACCAGTTGGTTTCTTCATGTGGTTTTCATAATTGTAGGATATGCTCAAGATGTGCGTGCCTTCCCCTGAAAGTCATAGATGACTGATATCAGGCAGACTATTTATTATATTTTCATGCCTGTGCCTCAATGTTTTCATTGCGACTGAAAGTAATGAGGTGTTAGCAGTTTGCACTTAAAACCATGATTCAAGTGGAGGAGTGGATGCTTTGCACATAATAATTCTCTCTATCCTGCAGTCGAATGTAAGAGCCATTCTGATTTATTTGGCCCATTTTACTTTAACCAGTATGAATAATCATTTCTTCCACTTGAACACACTGCAACCAGATAGATGTTAGTCCCAACATATCTGCCACTAATCACATAAGCACTTTTATAAGTTTGGAATAGGCTTTGGCGATTCCTGATAACTGAGTGCACTGTTTCTATGCCATAACTTTCTCATGTAAACAGTAAATGTGAAGTGTTCTTCCTATACTGTGCAGTTTGTAATGGTTGAGCTGCATATGTTGAAATGAAGACATTAGTTAAAACAGTGTAAGGTCAAGTGAAAGTTTATGTAAATCGGCTAACAGAAAATCCCAGTAACAAACTGATCATGAACAAACTATGCTTCGTGCACCTTGGAGTCACCCTTTACTCCAGGCTCAAGTCCCACAGAGGCGTGAAAGGGTTGCAGAAAAGACCAAGGTCAGAGTAAACATTGTCCAGCAGCAAGTAGAAACCAGGTTTGCACACGCACACTGTTTGCACTGCTAACCTTGCTTTTTGTACCCTGCCACAGAATACTGTTCCCTTGTCTGGGCAGAAGCAGTTACACAAAATACCTCGTTTAAAAAAAATCACACAACACCAGGTTATAACCGAACAGGTTTATATGGAAGCACTAGCTTTCAGAGTGCTGCTCCTTCATCAGGTCAAGGAGCAGTGCTTCAAAAGCTAATGCTTCCAAATAAACCTGTTGGATTATAACCTGGTGTTGTGTGATTTTTAACTTTGTACACCCCAGTCCAACACCAGCATCTCCAAATCATGACAAAATACCTAGCCATTGTTCTCATCATATTGATATGTAGAGTCATAGAGTCATAGAGATGTACAGCATAGAAACAGACCCTTTGGTCCAACCCATCCATGCCGACCAGATATCCCAACCCAATCTAGTCCCACCTGCCAGCACCCGGCCCATATCCCTCCAAACCGTTCCTATTCATATACCCATCCAAATGCCTCTTAAATGTTGCAATTGTACCAGCCTCCACCACGTCCTCTGGCAGCTCATTCCATACATGTACCACCCTCTGGGTGAAAAAGTTGCCCCTTAGGTCTCTTTTATATCTTTCCCCTCTCACCCTAAACCTATGTCCTCTAGTTCTGGACTCCCCGACCCCAGGGAAAAGACTTTGTCTATTTATCCTATCCATGCCCCTCGTAATTTTGTAAACCTCTAGAAGGTCACTCCTCAGTCTCCAATGCTCCAGGGAACACAGCCCCAGCCTGTTCAATGTCTCCCTGTAGCTCAGATCCTCCAACCCTGGCAACATCCTTGTAGATCTTTTCTGAACCCTTTCAAGTTTCACAACATCCTTCCGATAGGAAGGAGACCAGAATTGCACGCAATATTCCAACAGTGGCCTAACCAATGTCCTGTACAGCCACAACATGACCTCCCAATTCCTGTACTCAATACTCTGACCGATACAGGAAAGCGTACCAAACGCCTTTTTCACTAACCTATCTACCTGCGACTCCACTTTCAAGGAGCTATGAACCTGCACTCCAAGGTCTCTTTATTCAGCAACACTCCCTAGGACCTTACCATTTCGTGTATAAGTCCTGCTAAGATTTGTTTTCCCAAAATGCAGCACCTCGCATTTATCTGAATTAAACTCCATCTGCCACTTCTCAGCCCATTGGCTCATCTGGTCCAGATCCTGTTATAATCTGAGGTAACCCTCTTCGCTGTCCACTACACCTCCAATTTTGGTGTCATCTGCAAACTTAGTAACTGTACCTCTTATGCTCGCATCCAAATCATTTATGTAAATGACAAAAAGTAGAGGGCCAGCACCGATCCTTGTGGCACTCCACTGGTCACAGGCCTCCAGTCTGAAAAACAACCCTCAACCACCACCATCTCCCTTCTACCTTTGAGCCAGTTCTGTATCCAAATGGCTAGTTCTCCCTGTATTCCATGAGATCTAACCTTGCTAATCAGTCTCCCATGGGGAACCTTGTCAAACACCTTACTGAAGTCCATATAGACCATCTACTGGTCTGCCCTCATAAATCTTCTTTGTTACTTCTTCAAAAAACTCAATGAAGGTTGAGACATGATTTCCCATGCACAAAGCCATGTGACTATCCCGAATCAGACCTTGTCTTTCCAAATATATGTACATCCTGTCCCTCAGGATTCCCTCCAACAACTTGCCCACCAGTGAGGTCAGGCTCACCACTCTATAGTTCCCTGGCTTATCTTTACCGCCCTTCTTAAACAGTGACACCAGGTTTGCCAACCTCCAGTCTTCCGGCACCTCACCTGTGACTATCGATGATAGAAATATCTCAGCAAGAGGCCCAGCAATCACTTCTCTAGCTTCCCACAGAGTTCTCGGGTACACCTGATCAGGTCCTGGGGATTTATTCACCTTTAACCATTTCAAGACATCCAGCACTTCCTCCTCTGTAATCTGGACATTTTGCAAGATGTCACCATGTACTTCCCTACAGTCTATATCTTCCATATCCTTTTCCACAGTAAATACTGATGCAAAATATTCATTTAGTATCTCCCCCATTTTCTGTGGCTCCACACAAAGGCCGCCTTGCTGATCTTTGAGGGGCACTATTCTCTCCCTAGTTACCCTTTTGTCCTTAATATATTTGTAAAAACCCTTTGGATTCTCCTGTCGTAACCTTAAAATTAGCATCCGTACAACGGCTAACAGTACAGTCTAATCTTGTGCTCCCTGATTTTTTGGAGAAGATAAAACACAGTTTGACTGCAGTGAAGTTGTCATAAACATTCTTATTCATGAAATTCTGAAGAGCTTACCGAATACCCGAAACAAAACATGCAGAAGGTGCAGCAAAGGTTTTGGCAATGCAGCTTAGATAAGGAAAATGATCCAATCTCAGGGCTGACAGCAGTTTTGCCAAAGACCTGGTGACCAACCAGACAATCAAGCATCCCTGAAATTGGTCTGCACTCAACAGATCCAAACTCTCCATAACTGGAATTTCATGTTGGCTCAGCATGTGATCACAGCCAACTAGATCAAACTGTTCTGGTCAGTGAGATAAATATATCACAATTTTCATCTTTATTTGAAAAACTGATTATTTTCTTGGAGCAATCAGCTGGTTTCAGTCCAAGCATTCCTGTTGAATAACTGGCACCAACATCTTTCAATATATTGTTGCCGTTTTCTAGCGACCTCAAAGGGAAGTATTCCCATCATCAGGTTATGATGCTGTGAATAAGTCGGCCCTCATTTTCACTTCACGCGTTTTGTATTTTGGTGCAGAGAATGAAAGTATCTTAAATCAAAAAAGAAACTAACCCTCACACACAAAGATCCATTTTCTTTCCTATGTAACAGAATCATGGAATGATTACAGTACAGAAGCAGCCCATTGGGTGAAGTCTTGTCCAACTGTGTGTGCAATTGCCACTTAAGGGCCTCATGCTGGCACAATGGTATTAACCCAGAGGTGAATGGGGTGGGGGGTGTTGGAGGGGAGAATGACAGCCAAATCCTAGTTCTGATGGAGATTTTCATGTGCTTCAAAGCCTCACTATGACTCAATGCTGCATTCTTTTTGTTTCCTGAAAAATGTTTATTAGTCATGTAACTCTTCTTTGAGTGTCCCTGGCTTATGACTTCCTAGGTTTCTGCTGCTGGAATACACAAGCTTTTCTTAATGACCTCTTTGTGCTAATTTTACAGCCTTGTCTCATGAAATATCTGCATGCAGGGGCACACGATAAAAGCTCTAACATGGCTTTTAAATTACTGTCATTTCACCTAAATTGTTACACCATTTAATCTTTCCACTTTTCACAAGAGAGCTTTTGCTTCAATTCACACAATTGCCGATGTCTTGTTGACTCACTGACTCAACTCTGACTCGAGACCATTTTCACAGACCCCCCACCTCACTCTATATTGTGCATTTTTGCCTCGAAGTAGCAGATTGCTGCTGTTCTTGTGCTTAGTCTGTCAGGTACGACATGTTTTCTGTGTTATTCTCTGAAATATTCCTCTGTGTTGCCATGAGGTTTATGGGATTATGGGATTTATGTTTATGAGGTTTTCTGATATTAATATATAGCCGTATTCCATTTACGTCTTCTGATTTTTCTTGAAGGTGGTGGGGGGGGGGAAGGGAAAGCTTAACTGGGGTGTAGAATTAATATTATTCATCTGTCTTCACCAAGGAACATGATGCTATGTCAGCCATGGAGAAATGAGAGTTAATTTAGTCACTAGACAATTATAATTGATAACGAAGAATTACAGGATAGGCAGGCTGTACTTAATAAAGGCACAGGGACCAGATTAAGTGCCTTAAGGATACCAAGGGAAATGAGAGTAGAAATTGCAGAGGCACTGGCAATAATTTTTCAATCTTCCTTAGATTGTGGGTGGGGCCAGAGGGGACTGGAGAATTGCAAACGTTACATCCTTATTGAAAAAAGCTATGAAAAATACGTTGCCAACTACATGCCAATCAGTTTAACTTCTGTGATAAGCAAACTGCTGGAAATAATAATTTGGGATAAACTTAATAGCCAAAGAAACAAAGGCAGGTTAATTTAGGAGAGCCAGCATGGATTTCAGAAGGAAAATCATGTTTAACTAACTGGCTGGAGTGGTTAGAAGAGGTAACAGGAAAGATTGACAAGGGCAAGGCTGTTGAAGAGGCATACCTGCAAATCCAAAGGCATTTGATACAGTGCCACATTACAGACTGGTAAGCAAGATTATGTTGAATTTGTAGAAATACCAGTTCAGCCTCAACTGGAGCATTGAATCCAGTTCTGGGTACGACACTCAAGGAAGACTGTGTGTTGCACAGGGTGCAGTGAAAACGAAATCACAAGAATGATTCTGGGGGTAAAGAACTTCAGATTTAGAAAATAATTTGGAGAAGTTGGAACTGCTTGAAGAAAAGAAGGCCAAGATGAGATCTGATTGAAGTGTTCAAGATCATCAGAGATCTGGGTAGAGCAGTTAAAAGACAAATTTTCCCACTCGTGAAAGGATAGAGGACAAGAGAACATAGATTTAAGGTAGTAGGCCCAGCAAGCAAACATATCACACAAGAAAGTAATTGGGCTCTGGAATGTACTACCTGAGAGTGTGGTAGAGGCAGATTTAATCAATGCATTCAAAAGGGAACTAGACAGTTCTCTGAAAAGGGCATGTTCAGAGTAACAGGGAGGAGGAGCAGAATGGCAAGAGATGAAATGCTCATTTGGAGAGCCAATGCATAACTGCTGAGCCAAATGTAATCATTTGTGATATTACTTTTAAGTGCACATTTACAACTTATTAAACTTCCCTAATGTTACCAAATGCCATTTTCATTCCCATGTTAGGTGCCATTAGCACTGCTACAGTGCCATTTTTATGCCTATAATTTAGTATTTAGTACCATGAACAAAATTACAAGTTTTGTTTTATTCATGGAATGTGGGCATCATTGGCTGGTCCAGCATTTACTGCCTGTTCCTAGTTGTCCTTGAGATGTAGTGGTGAGTTGTCTTTTTCAACCGCTGCAGTCCATGTGCTGTCGATACAACCCAAAATCCTCAAGGATTTTGACCCAACGACACTGAAAGAATGGTGGTATATTTCCAAGTCAGGATGGTGAGTGGCTTGGAAGGGAACTTGCCGGTTGTGGTCTTACCATATATTTGCTGCCCCTTGTCCCTCTAGATGATAGTGGAGTAGCTTTGGAAGGTGCTGTCAAAGGATCAATTGTGAATTTCCACAATGCCCCTTACAGATGGTACACACTGCTGTTTCTTGAGCAGAAGCTGGTGGATGTGGTTCCAATCAAGCTAGCTGCTTTATCCTGGATGTTATCAAACTTCTTGAGTGTTATTAGAGCTGCACTCATCCAGGAAATTGGAGAGTATCCCATCACACTCCTGAATTATGCATTGTAGATAGTAGACAGGCTTTGAGGAGTCAGGATGTGAGTTACTCACTGCAGGAAGCCACTGACCTGTTCTAAGAGACACAGCGCTGATGTGGCTAGTCCAGTTCAGTTTCTGGACAAATATAATTCTCAGGATGTTGATAGTGGGTATTCAGTGATGGTAATATCTTTGAATATCAAGGGGTGATGGTGAGATTCTCACTAGTTAGAGATGTTCATTGTCTGGCATTTGTGTGCTATGTGCCACTTGTCAGCCCAGGAATTGCATCTCGTCCAGGTCTTGCTGTATTTTGACATGACATTCTTCAATTCCTGAGAATTTATGAATGGTACCAAACATTGCGCATCAGCAAACATCACCACTTCTGATGTTCTGGGCTCTGGCACTATTGAGGATAGGGATATTTATGGAGCATCCTCCTCTTGTGAGTTGTTTCATTGTCCGCCATTATTTATGACTGGATATGACTTGCCTGCAGAGTAGATCAGAATCATTGATTGTAGAATCACGTTCCTCTGTCTGTCACTTGCTGCTTATTCTGGTCTGCAAATAACCCTGTGTTGTAGCTTCATCAGACTGGGACCTCATTGCTAGGAATGTTGATGCTGTTCTTGGCAAGACCTTCTGGACTCTTCAATTACCCAGGGTTCATCCCTTGGCTTGATAATTATGATAGAGGGGGATTATGTTGGCCATGAATTACAGATGGTGGTGTATAATTCTGCTGCTCCTGATGCCCACCAGCGCCTCATGGATGCCTACTTGTGAGTTGCTGAATAGATAATACTGTTCAGAGTTTTATCCCATTTAGCACAATGACAATGCCACACAACATGATGGAGGGCAGTCTCAAGATGAAGATGGGACATCATCTGTAAATGAACTGTACAGGAGAAAGTGAGGGCTACAGATGCTGGAGAAGCAGTGTCGAAAGGTGTGGCACTGAAACAAGCACAGCAGGTCAGGCAGCATCCAAGGTGCAGGAGAGTCAACGTTTTGGATGAAGGGCTTAGACTGACCTGCTCCTCAGATTCTGCCTGATCTTCTGTGCTTGTTCCAGTGCTACACTTTTCAACTTTTTCCAATATGGCAGGTAGATTGGTGAGGATGATGTGAAATAAGATTTTCCTTCCGTTAATTCTACCACCTACCACAGACCCTGCGTCTTTTTTTTAGATTACTTACAGTGTGGAAACAGGCCCTTTAGCACTGCTGCCTCGCAGCGCCGGAGACCCGGGTTCAATTCCCGCCTCAGGCGACTGACTGTGTGGAGTTTGCACGTTCTCCCCGTGTCTGCGTGGGTTTCCTCCGGGTACTCCGGTTTCCTCCCACAGTCCAAAGATGTGCAGGTCAGGTGAATTGGCCATGCTAAATTGCCCGTAGTGTTAGGTAAGGGGTAGATGTAGATGTAGGGGTATGGGTGGGTTACGCTTCGGCGGGGCGGTGTGGACTTGTTGGGCCGAAGGGCCTGTTTCCACATTGTAAGTAATCTAATCTAAAGTCCACACCGACCCGCCGAAGTGCAACCCACCCAGACCCATTGCCCTACATTTACCCCTGCACCTAACACTACGGGCAATTTAGCATGGCCAATTCACCTGACCTGCACATTTTTGGACTGTGGGAGGAAACCGGAGCACCCAGAGGAAACCCACGCAGACACGGGGAGAATGTGCAAACTCCACACAGTCAGTCACCTGAGGCGGGAATTGAATCTGGGTCTCTGGCGCTGTGAGGCAGCAGTGCTAACCACTGTGCCACCGTGCCGCCCACTTTATGTCCTTTAGAGTTTGACCAGTTCAATGAGTAGTGATGCGTCCACGCCAGTCCAGTGGTGGGTGTCAAAAATTCCCCTCCCAGAGTACAGTCTACGCCTTGGCCACCCAAAGTATTCAACATGGAGGGGTACTCCATTCCTCAGCCGAGGAGGACAGTATGTGATAATCAGTGGGATGTTTCCTTGCTCATGCTTGATCTGATGCCTTGAGACTTCATGAGGCCTGGAGTTAATGCTAAGAATTCCCAGGGGAGCTCTCTCCCAATTGGAAACCGCTGTGCTGCCACCTCTGCTTCTGGTGGGACAGGGCATACCCAGAGATGGTGGTGTTAGTGTCTGGGAAATGAGTAAGACTGTTAGTCCTTTGCTTGATAATTCTGTGAGACAGTACTGCCAATTTTAGCACAAGTCCTCCAGTAAAGATGGTAAGGTTGGCAGGGCTGTTTTCACCATTGTCGTTTTCAATGCCTTGGTCGATGCCAGGTGGTCCACCTGATTTCATTTTTTTGAACACTAACAGTCAATATACAATCAAGTGGCTTATTAGGCCATTTCAGAGGGCAGTAGAGAGTCAACCATATTGCTGTGGATCTCAAGTCACATGTGAACCAGACTGGGTGAGGATGGCAGATTTCCTTTTCTAAAAAAGACGTTAATGAACTAGATGGGATTTCTGACAACTGACAATGATTTCATGGATATCATAAGACTTTTAATCCCAGCTTTTGTTTGAATTCAAATGTATTCAAACCCAGGATCCTCAAACAGTATCTAGGGCTGTGGATTACTAGTCCAGCAATAGTACCACTACGACCCAAGCTCCTGTCAAAGTAAATGGTAACACATATAGGACTCAACACCGCATGTAGATATATTGGTTATAATTGTGTGGTTTATAAGATTGTTATATTTTGGGACTGTGGTGGAATTTTTCCCTCCCTGATGTGGCGACAGTAACAGTGAAAGTGGTGACTTATTAGGGTGAATAAAAAAAATCTGATTCTCAACTTCAAGAAAAACTCACTCAAGTTTCCCCTCAAACCTTAAATAGTGAGTTCAAAATCTTGCCCTAACTGATTTGCATCTCATTAAAACCCAATTCACCGTTTTAACATCACAGATAAAGTTCATTGCTGAGGATTGTAACATTAGTACAAAGAACACAAGTGGATAATACAAAAGGGTGCATTGTAATGTCTGTGCAAGAGAAGAGAGACCAGAGTGCACATGGACACGGATATTTAAAGGTGGCAGGATAAATAAAGGTAGCTGTTATTTGTATGCCAGGCATTCCTGATGAAGGGCTTTTTGCCCGAAACGTCGATTCTCCTGCTCCTCAGATGCTGCCTGACCTGCTGTACTTTTCCAGCACCACTCTCTCGACTTCATAAGTTAAGTACAAGAGCAGGCAGCTCTGATGAACTTATGAAACACTGTTTAGACAACAGCTACAGTACTGTATGCTGTTGTGGGTTCCATGATAAGAGAGGTATATGTGAATGCATCGGAGAGAGTGTATAAAACATTGCAGGAATGGTTCCAAGGGGACACTTCAGTTTTGAGGCAGATTGGAGAAGTTGGGACTGTTTTCCTCGGAGAGGAGAGGAAGATTTGATAGAAGTTTTCAAAATCATAAAAAGGTCTGGACAGAGTGGATTAGATAAAAATTATTCTCACTCATTGTGCACAATTTTAAGATGTTTCACCAAAGAATAAATCGCAAAGTGGGGAAAAGCATTTTCATACAGAAAGTAGTTAGGGTATAGAACGAACTGCTTGATAATGTGGTGGTGACTGGTACATTTGAAGCATTTAAAGAGAGTGATGCTTCTATTTAGAAAATCATGCAATGTGCTGGGAAAAGGCAAGAGTTTGTCACTAAATTAAATACTCAGACAGCCAGTTGCAGACATGATGGACCAAATGGCCTCACTCTGCTCTGTAGCAATGCAGTGATTCTGTGAACCTTTGCCAGCAGAGATGTGTGGAATTATCATTGGCTTCATACTTTGACCGTCTGTGCAGTCCACATTGAAGTGCAATGCTTTGGCTTCGGTCATCATCAGAATGGTTCAGCATCCCGGACAACTATTTATTGTCAAAGGGTCAAGGATGGCTAAGTAAAGTGAGAGATGTAAGAGGTGAGCAATGATTGGTGATTGCATCTTCTTACATCCTTGGGATATTTGAAAACACTGCTCATCTTTTTCATGGGTATGATTTAGCCCAGACAGACCAGTGATCTTTATAGTAAAGCACAGATTGTAATGGTACGAGTGAAAATATATTGACAAAAGTACATACGTGTTTACAAGGATGTTTCACCTGTGTCCCCAATGAACATTCAGTTCATTTTCTTCCCCTCCCTCCCATTATGATTAGATTAGATTACTTACAGTGTGGAAACAGGCCCTTCGGCCCAACAAGTCCACACCGCCCCGCCAAAGCGTAACCCACCCATACCCCTACATCTACATCTACATCTACCCCTTACCTAACACTACGGGCAACTTAGCATGGCCAATTCACCTGACCTGCACATCTTTGGACTGTGGGAGGAAACCGGAGCACCCGGAGGAAACCCACGCAGACACGGGGAGAACGTGCAAACTCCACACAGTCAGTCGCCTGAGGCGGGAATTGAACCCGGGTCTCCGGCGCTGTGAGGCAGCAGTGCGAACCACTGTGCCACCGTGCTGCCCATGATGTCTAGGTGCAGGTCTGATTCTCACAGTTAAGGCGGGCAGAGACTACTCTGTGGTTTGACCTGCTGATTTGGGTAGTCTGGTGCCCTCTGAGGACACTCTAGATATGTCCTCCCCCTTGACCTCCCTCTGCCTGTGATCCCAACGCACTTGCCAAGGAGATGACACTCCATCTGAGCAGAAGAACTTAAGCAGGGCTGTTCCTTATCAACTCATAGGCTCCTCACAAAAGTGTAAGTGTTTTGGGGAGAAAAAAAGACTTGAAAGCTGCATTTAATATTTAGTATTTTTCAGTCGCTGTCTGAGAGTCAAAACAAAAAGGGACATTGTCTTTTTAATACAGCCTGCAATGACACATAAAGAATTTCCCAGTGAAACAGAGATTACAGTACAGCCCAATGTAACCCAACAAAACTGTACTGTGTTTCAATTAAGCTGACCATGAATAATGTTCACGCCATATGCAACTCTAAAAATGAAAATTTTATAAAGGCTTACCTTTGAAATTCGGCTGATATCCGCTTGAATTATTGGCTGAATATGACAATTATCTTCAGTTAGAATGATATGAGCTGCTGCTGAGTGTTTCTGGACTAAGCCAATGCCATCAAAATCATCTTCCTCTCTTAAACTGCACACTACTCCATCCTGGATTGGCATGGGAAAAGCAAACAGATATCTTAATCCACAATCCCAAGACATGCAGCCTGAGCTCAATTATGCTGTCAGGAATACAGCTTCAGATCACAAGAAAATATCTCAGCACTATCTATTCAGAGCATTTTGCTCATCTCTGAATATTCGTAGTACTGTCACTCAGATGCTAGTTTTTAAAAACAGAAACATTGTCAGTCACATCTTACAATCTAACAGTGTAGTCTGATGCTGTGCTTATTTGGCTTATTTCTGCTGTTGGCACTATATCACTCAAAACTCCTGGGAAAAGTTGACCATGTAGCATTTTATGTGAGGGAAATGAACTAAATGTTTTCAAAGTAATTAATTGCTGTAAAAGTATGCCATTTGTCCAGGCAAATTATCTGTGAAATATTTACTCTTACGCAATTCATTTTTTTGCTTCTCACTCTGTCGTTTGGAGTAAAGTAATAGTTTCCAAGGGAGTCAGTTATCATCAAAGTAGTTTCTTGGCCTTCATCCAGTCCTACATTGAAAATAGCAGTGTCACAGATCTAGGACTGATTCACAAAGTCATCAGAAGACAATATGAAAGTGAGACCCTGAAATGTGATAGGAGTTTGAAAACATTGCAATGATCCCTCCCATCACCACACCACAGCCCACCAGAGCAGACAGAATCTGAACAGAAACCCACTCTGCGGCACACCCTTCACTTGCACTGAGACAGTGATAAAGTGAGAGAGCTCAGGGTGATACACTTGAGAGTTAGGATTGAACAAATGTCTCATGCATCGCAGGTGATGGTGAATTCTGACAATAGAATGCAGAGATGATTCAAAAGTCAGCCCCTGGCAAAGATCTTCAGGACTCCAAGATCTGGGGTTCAAAAGGAATGGTAAAAATACATTTCTGGCATTCAGGGGTAGTATGGACATAAATGTTAGGTATTTCTGATGCATTAAATTGTCTCTCCTTCATCTGTCATTTGCAAGCCTTGGATGTGTTGGTGTAGTGGTTGGAAGGAGGGTCAAGGGGATCTCACTGATTATGAGATCCCTGATTGGGGTTGTTAGCCTGAGCCAGTCAGGAATCCTTGGCTGACCAATATAAACAGGAGCTTCAGAAAGTGCCTTCATTCCAGGGACTGGCTCTGAGCTGGCTGGTCAGAGACCATGTACTGTGCACATGCAAATAAAGGATGACTTGGTGCCAAGATACCGGCCTCTGTGCAGTTATTTCAGTTGGGAACCCCAGTTCCACTAGAATTCATAACTTTATTAAACAGGGTAGTACTGTGGTATTTGTGAGTTCTGTCATTAATCTGGACCTTGCCAACTCCACCTCACAACCAAACCCTCCCAAAGAAATCCAACAGTTTTACCTCAGAAGTGAATCAATATTTCAATTTGTGACTAAACTAATGATATCATTAAGTATTTGAGAGTTATGGTGTAGCTGTGAGATAGTTGCTAAGGGATAGCTCTTTGACGTGACTTTCACAGCATTCTAACACCCGAGACCAGGCTAATACTCACAAGGCTGGTCAGTCCTATTCATTCGAGTCAAGATTGCTTTTTCTAACCCTTGTCCTTGTGTATTCTTCAAAGGAAAATACACAAACATTTTGGAATTACCAATTTAAGACATCCACAGTATTTGGGGGTTCATGGTCATGACGTTAGTTTTCTAATATTTCCCACTGTTTCAGAATCAGAGAATAGAAGGAAGAATATTTTAGTTATTTTGTAGGAGCTGTCTCTCACAGTTAATCAGCAAATCTCAGCTGTCAGTTAAAAATGCACTAAGTCAGAACCCAAATGGCAGCTGACTGCTATCCCAGAAGGACAAAGGAAGAATCAACAGACAGCTCTCACTGAATATCATGTAGTTTAATGAGCAGTGCTATCAATATCTTTCCTGTCTGATCTTGGCCAAGATATGGTGAATAGCAAAGGAAGGGAGGAAAAGAATTCATGTCATAAATAAAACTGAAAAATCTCCAATGTATTAAATTCAAGGAAACTTTTCAGGTACAAGCAGAACCTGATTCCTCGAGCTGTGCTGTCATGAGACTGATGGTAAGATAGAAAGGATTGAGTAATGAACATTAATTGTTTCCATAAAAACCTCCCTGAGCACCACAAATAAAATGATCAATACAATTCACAATTGGAGGCAAAATCCTAACTAATCCTTTAAACGCATCATTTCAAATCACAATTAGGAATATGAAAGTAAGTAATTAATAGAATCGAACAGTTGCATTTAAACTAGAGAACCTGCTACAGCTTGATTCACAAAGTCATGGTGGTCATGACATTCCTCTTCACATCTATCATTCTGATTGCTTTGGTACAGGACTGTGGGGAGGGATGTTTCTATGTTAATGCTGTACACATTGACTTATTTACAAATATGAAAAACACATTCCAAGAAACAGAACCATAGTAAGGGTTTTTGAAATCAGCTGTAACTATGGAGCAAAAATTAGATTTAGTTCTATCTGTTTTGCAGGAGCAATGAAGGACAATTTTGGGGATCAATGTCCCGCATTCAAAGGCCCAAGGAATTTGGTTGAGTAGGCATGATGATGGTCCCTAGGGCTTATGTTAGACTTTACAAATTTCAGGGACTATGAAACTTTCATGTGTTATGGAGTCAGGAGCAGAACAGAACAGACTGAAAGAGTGAATGGTGTACCTTGTTTCAGGGATGCCTCCCTGGATGTGATTCTGGTTCTGTTTAAGCCCATGAGAAGACTCTGCATTTTCAGCATGCTGGAGTCTTGTTCACTGGTAACTGGTTGCCATTTGCCCATCATTGTCCTGCTCTTCAGACTTAATGGCCGAGTTTCTCATGAGTACCATCAACTGTCCTGTTAAATCAGAACCTCTGGTGACCCAACAGAAACCCATCAAGCCTGTTTCAAGGTGCCACGTAATAAAGGACAGTTCAGATGGGTAAGATAGGCACACCTTAGTAACTGCCTAGGGATCTTCAAATCTGGTCTCCTTTCTATCGGAAGGATATTATGAAACTTGAAAGGGTTCAGAATAGATTTACAAGGATGTTGCCAGCATTGGAGGACATGAGCTGTAAGGAGAAGTTGAATAGGCTAGGGCTGTTTTTCCTGGAGCATTGGAGGCTGAGGGGTGACCTTATAGAGGTTTATAAAATCTTGAGGGGCATAGATAGGATAAATAGACAAAATCTTTTCCCCGGGGTGGCGCAGTTCAGAACTAGACAGCATGGGTTTAGGGTGAGAGGGGAAAGATATAAAAGAGACCTAAGGGGCAACGTTTTCACGCAGAGGGTGGTACGTGTATGGAATGAGCTGCCAGAGGAAGTGGTGGAGGCTGGTACAATTGCAACATTTAAAAGGCATCTGGATGGGTATATGAATAGGAAGGGTTTGGGGGTATATGGGTGCTGGCAGGTGGGACTAGATTGGTTTGAGATATCTGGTCAGCAACGATGAGTTGGACCGAAGGATCTCTATGACTCTATCTGTTTGTGATTACACCAGCTGTGCCTTTTGAAATGAGACAAAAAAAACTGCAGATGCTGGAAGCCAAATCAGACAGGCAGAACGCTGGAAGAACACAGCAAGCCAGGTAACATCAAGAGGTCGAGAAGTCGCCATTTCGGATGTAACCCTTCTTTAGGACTGGGGGTGGATGTAGGGAGAGCTGCAGATAAAGGGGATGACAGGGGCAGGGTGGTGAAGTGGGGATAGGTGAAGACAGGGAGTGGGTACGACCTGATTGGTCAATGGGAGGAACGAATCTGGTTGGTGGCAGGGAGCAGTGGAAGAGATGGGGAGGGGCTGGGAAGGGATTCATGGGAAGGGAGGGAGGGAGGTTATTTGAAATTGGAAAACTCAATGTTTAGTCCTCTGGACTGGAGGCTGCCCAGGCAGAAGAGGTGTTCCTCCAATTTGCAGTTGGGGGCAATGGAGGAGGTCAAGGATGTTCACGTTGGAAAGGGAGTGGGAAGGGGAATTAAAATGGGCAGTGACTGGGAGGTCCGGTCGGTCCCTGCAGACCCTGCTGCAATGCTCGGCGAACCGTTCCCTAAGTTTACATTTAGTCTCCCCAGTGTCGAGTAGACCACATTGGGAGCGCGTCTTTCAATAAACCACGTTGGAGGAGAGGCAGGTGAACCTCTGTCTCACCTGGAAGGACTGTTTGGGGCCCTGGATGGAGGTGAGGGGGATGGTGTACCAGAAGGTTTTGCATCTTTTCCGGTTGCAGGGGAAGGTACTCTGTCATCCAGACGCCCCTCCACCACATCACCTCCATTCCCCCTTCCACTGCTCTAAACACCTCCCCCCCACCAAACGCAATAAAGACAGGGTTCCCCTTGTTCTCATCTACCACCCACCAGTCTCCTTGTCCAATGCATCATCCTTAAACACTTCCACCAACTCCACCTAGACCCCACCACCAAGAACATCTTCCCCTCACCACCCCTCTCTGCCTTCAGCAAGGACTGTTACCTTCGACAGTCTTTGGTTTGTGCTGCTCTCTCCACCAACCCCCCTGAACCCCCCACCTCTGGTCCTGAAGAAGAGTTACACCCGAAACATCTACTTCTCCACCTCCTGATGCTGCCTGCCTTGCTGTGTTCTTCCAGCCTCCTGTCTGGCACTTTTTGAAATGGCAATCCTTGTAGTTACAAAAATTCCCTTGGTGATCTTGGGAGTACCATAATTGGCACAAGTGTGCATTCAACAATGTCAACAATGTCCTACACCTTGAAAAGCAATCAGAGTGACAAACTTCAGAAACAATCAATCAATTCTGACAGGCATCATCAGTAACAAAATTGACATAATTTCCCACTCTGGCAAACAAGCCATTAGTTAGCTGTCTAATGTATTGCTTGCCTACCAACTGTGAAATTATGCAAATGCCTGCAGCAAAGCCCTGAAAGGAGGTGAAGACAAAGAAGCTGAGATGATGACCTTGAGAGCCACTGGTAAAGTACGTCCACCATTTAGCAGCAGGTCTGGTTCCAGTAGACAGCGAGAAACAAAACCAGAATGAGACTCTGAGCATCAGGAGGCACCAGAATTCCAACAAAGAAAGGAAACTCATCCATAAGTTGAGGCTGAACCTCATTGCTGAAACCCTCTTTTTTTGACCTGCAGATTGGCGAGGAGCACGCTGTTATTGCTTTTGTACTGCAATTGATCACCTTGATCCTCAACTGAAGTCCAAAGTAAAACAATGTAAGTGGCACCCATGCTGATCTGATAGAACCGCAATGTGGAAATCAGAACACACAACCTTCGATTTGTCAGTTACCTCGGTAACAAAATTAAACCAAGTCTTTTACGCATACCAGCAAGATATCACCTGCAGGGTTTCAATTCTTAATAACATTTTTTTTTCTGATATATCTTCAGCACACTGCCAGAGACAAAAGGGGAAAGGGGCTGAATTTAAATAATGATTCCTTTTCCCCTCTCAAGTCTGATAAGTCACTGTCCAGCCATTCATTTTCAGAGAGAGAAAGAACGAGACATAGTGCAGTTCTGAAGTACTGTACTCAAATTGTACTGAACTTTCACTCTCCACAGATGCTACCAGACCCACTGAATTTCTCAAGCATTCTTGATGTTTGTTTCAGATTTCCAGCATCTACATTATTTTGCTTCCATGAGACAAATTAGTTACTTGAAATGCCATTCATTTCTATCTTGGAGTTAAAAGGAGGTGTTAATGGACTAGTGAGCTTTGGTTTACAGAAGGTTTGAGAGTTTCCAGGCTAATTCCAATCATGGGATGATAGCAACAATTTTAAGAGTTTGGCAGTGTTGATTATTTGTTTTTTTTTAAATGGATTTAAACCTGATAATCAAGAAGAGAATATCTATTAACCAACACAAAATTATCTTACTTGGTGCCCTCTGGTCATTACACTGCTCATTTACTGCTAATGTATCTTTGCCCTATTTTCTCTGGTATGTTCCAGGAAGCCCAGGAAACAAGTGGGTCCAGAGTTTAATGGCAAAGTCTACATTAATAGCCCTGCAGTTGAAATGAAATATTCAATTTTGAAATTACGATGTATTTATAACCAGCCTCTCCTGAAGGGGTTGCTTGATACCGTTCAATGCAGAAACTGGCAGGTTGTAGCCAGCCTCCAGCACACTGTCAATTTCCCCTGTGTTCAATTACCACCCCACTTGCTCCAGAATTCAGCCTGTGCTGCCTTCAGTATGTAAACAGGCTGCCTAATGCCTATTTTTAATTTTGTCACAGAAACAGAGAAACTGCACAGTGATGGCCCAGGATTGATCAATAGCTGCTCTACTCAGCAGACAATCACAGGTACATATTGAAATGAAATTCAATGAAAACCTGGAAGGAGCAGGCATTTTGTATTATTTCACTCCTCCCTATGCTGTCCATGTCCCTCTATTCCCCACCTGTTCTTATATCTATCAAGATGCTTTTTAAATCTTGTTGTTGAATCTGTCTCTCCTAAACATCTAAATACCAGAACACTAAGCTGCCAGTCTTGTCCCCCCACAATCAAATTGTAATAGCTACAACATCATACTAATACGGATTAATCCAAGTTCATCTGCCTTATCTAAGATGTTCCTCGCATTAAAACAAATACACCTTAGACAGCCTGTGCTGCTTTGTTCGGTAATCTCTCCCTGGATGTTCTTCCTCTTAGTGTTACTGGCCTTAGTCTCAGACACCTCCTCAGTCATTTTACTTGCTGATGTACTGCTCTGGCTCCCCCCCACCCCACCTCCCCAATGCCAAATGAGTGTTTGCCCTGGAAGACGCCCCATGGATCTATATGCCTGAAGCCCTCCCTCCTACACCAGCTCTTTAGCCATATACTTAGCTGTACCATCTTCCTCTTCCTAACCTCACTGGCACATGGCACAGGAAGACATCCCAAGATTACAACATTAAAGGCTCTGCCCTTCAACTTCCTACCTAACTCCCTGAACTCCCTTTGCAGGGCCTCTTCTCTCTTTCTGCCTGTGTAATTATTAACAATACAGACTACACCTTCTGGCTGCTCCCCATCCCCATTCAGAATATCTTGTGCCCACTCAGAGACATCCTAGACCCTGGTACCAGTGAGTCCCACACCTTCCTGGAGTCTTGCTTGCATCAGCATGGATGCCTATCTGTGCCGCAAATATAGAGTACCTGACCATGACTATTCCCCTGCACTTTGACCCTCCCTGGTGTGTAACAGGGCAGTTCCTAGTGCCACTGCTGCTGCTTTCCCCTGAGAGGCCACCCCCTCAGCAGTATCCAAAACAATATGTATGTTTGAGGGGGATGGCCACAGGGGACTCCTGCACTGTCTACCTATGCTGACTCGGCTTCCTGGTGGTCGCTCATCTCCTCTCTGTTTGTGGTGGTGTGACCAGCTCACTAAACTGGTCCACAACATTCTCAGCCTCATGGATACTCTGAAGTAACTCCATCTGCAGCTCCAGGCACTCCATGCAGAAAATCAGTAGCTGCAGCTGAGTGCACCTCCTTCATACATGCTGACCATGGAGACTGGAAGTGCCTCTGAATGCCTACATACTACAGGCAGAGTATTCCATTGGGCCAAGTTCTCCTGCCATTTTGAACCCTATCAACTAAATGAACTTTATCAACTGCAGACAATAATCCAGGAACTGACTACACAACTTTACCCACTCGGCACTAAACCCAGGTCTCTCACTCCTACTCCCTGTTCCTAGCAGACTGCAATGACAAAAGAGTAAATACGTTATCTTTGTCCAGACGCCATCATCTCAGTCTGCAAACCTGGTTCTTGAGCAGCAAAGCCTATGTTTATCCTGGTGTCGCTCTGCTGCTACATCGTAGGTTCATTCTTCTTCACTCTGCTGCTGCCCTCACTGCTTGGACTGACCTCGATAGGTATCACATTACCTGATGCTACTGAAAATTAGCTAACCTTGAAATGTAATCAGTATACCTGGACTATCCACCATCTTTCTACTTTCCCAATTTCTATTAAACAGCAAATCTGGAATGGTGATCTAAGCAAAACAGTCTTCCATGGGCTTTTAGAGTTTTCTAAGTCAGTGATATTCTCTTTCAATGTGTGCTGTGCCTATGCCAAGAGTGTTATCATTCAAAGTGGTTAGTCCTGGATGCCTTTAGCTGGTGAATTATTAGCCCAAAAACAGACTAGACAACAAACACTTATTCTATTTCCCATGTGTTTTTGAATTTTCCAGCATGGAGGAAATCTTAGGAAGACCTACGGTTTCAAAAGTTGAGTTCATGAAATCACCAATATCCATTTCACCTCCTAATTGTTACTTCCAAAGATAAGCATCTTTGCAGTGAACTAATTGCCCTCTGCTCCTTGGGCAATTCCCCATCTTCAGTTTGGCAACCTCAAGTTTACATTTGAATTGTGGGGTTCAAGATCTTGGTATACATTGAAGAGAGGGGCAGTACCCACACAGGTTCAGTTTGAAACAGGCAGTGAGCCTTCTCCATGGGAATTGCCCACTTATGCCTTTGTGGTGACCATGGGCACCGTGAGGTTATGATGATCAATATGATTGGGCCATCATGGGAGTGAATGTCTTCACAAATTCCTACTTGCGCATCATAACTTCAATCCTTGTGTCATATTTCCAGACATTTTGCTACTCTTCCATTCAAGATATGCCAAAGGACAAGAAAAAAGGATCATGCAGAAACTCAACCTCATTTTTAAAATTTCATTCACAGGATATGGGCATCACCTGAAAAGGAGCAATAAGGGATGGGCAACATATGTTGGTCTAGCCAGCAGGACCCACATCCCATGAATGAATTATGACTATTTAGCCTGAAAAGAAATTTTGGTATAATTTACAATTCCTTGGATAGATAGAATAACCTGCTTTTCTTGCAGTGCAATGACAGAAAGTTAAAGGAAATTAAGGCCCAATATGTTTTTGATATAAATTTACATCACAATTTTACAAAGTCTAGCAAAATTTTAAATCTTGCTGGAGAAAAAAAGGGCGAAAGTCATTCAACAAGGCTCATGGCATCTCCCAAAAAATGGTAAGCCATCTATCTAAGCTTTATCAGGAGTTCAATCATTTTGCAGAATGGGCCTCTTGCAAACTCCATTGCTGACAGGGAGCTAGTGATAGGGGTAATACATAGCACAATCCTAACTACAACATCAAAAGGAGGAGAAGCTAGCCATCAGATTTGAATTTGCAACATATCCAAGGTTCTCAAAGAAGAGATAAGAATTTGTCCCTCTTAAAATTGCTAGTTTGCTGCCATAGTCTCTCTTCTGGACCTGAATTAGAAAGCAATGGAGACATTCATTTTTCCTAACTACCACCTAAATGCAGCAAAATAATCCAAGATCCCTTTGAGGAGGAGGGGACTTAATTTCACAATTAACAACCAAGGCTGAGGGGAAGGCAATTCCCTTCTCTTTCTATCATGATACCACTGAAATATAACAGCGGTATTAGGAACCCATGCCTCATTGTCAGAATCTCTTCATTCCTGTCAGAAGATTGCACTGGGCTGCTTGAATAATTGCTCAACTTTCCACCCTGGACTGAAAGAACTCTGACAGGGTTAGAACTCAAACATCTGACTTCCTATTCTGCAAAAGAGAGGTCACCAGAGTCTGCAAGAGAAAGACTGATTACATCTATTAGAGTCAGTTATAATGTGGGGTCTCTCCTTAAGCTTGATGGCGATGTTCAGAAGGAATCATTTATCTGATGATTAGCAACAGTGCTGCTAATTGCTACTCCATTAAATGACTTGCATTTTATGGCTTTAAATGCTTCTGTGATCAATCATACATTACCTGTTGCAAAATAAAGTTGCATTTGGTTTGTAAATTCCCTCTTCTCCACAAAATGTTTTCACACATCTGCCTTTCAAAAGCCAGAAATTTAAAAAAATGGATCCATGCACTACTCTGGCATCCACTTAGTCCTATGACTATTACTTCTTAGATAAGAGACACTGCCAATCAGTTGTTTGCAGAAGAGACTGGTGACACTTAAGCTAAAAGCGTCTTAGTGTAGATCCGTAAATTGTAGCACAGGTAGACGTTACTCATTGCCATTCTGAACAAAAGAATAAAACTACCTGGTGTTTACATATCAGCTATTATAGATCTCAACAGAAATGACAAACATAGCTTCTGGCTTTCCTTCTCCCCGGAGATGAAAGAAAAAGTTAAATGGAGTTTTTAATGAAGGTAGGATCTCCACCTTTAAAATTTCTAAGAATTGTAGGTGTAGCTCCTCCCACAACATTCAGTATGAAAAAACTAGGTCTGTGTCACTGTTCAATGTAACAGCATATGGTGGTGCATGCTGCATTTATTATCTGTTGATAAAGATCAAGCATCTCATTGCTATGCAGTAAATGTACCTTCTTTTGCTTGATATTATTCACAGAGCCTTTCAATTCAACTTGCTTGATGTCACTTCGGTTATTTTCTCCACATGCTGGAAAAAAATCCATAACTATATCATTGTCCAAGCAAGAATTGTTTCACAAGATGTTTTCTCATTAGGAAAAACACAGGAAATATTTGTGAACCACTTTGCCATTCTTTTCTGAATAGTATACACAGTGGGGAGGTCTCAGATTTTATTGCACATCTGCTTTCAGACAACATGGATATTGTTTCCACTTAATGCTGTACAAAATTTTATATATTATTGGTATCACTGGCAAGTCCATCAACTAGCTACCAATCTGAGCTATTCTTGAGAAAGTAGTAGTGGGTCTTCTTTTAGAATGACTGCAGTCCATGATAGCAATGAATGTTGTAAGATAGGGAGTTCCAGGATACTATCATTGAAGGAGCAGTGATAATATGTCCAACAGTTTTGATAAAGGGTCATTGATTTGGAATGATGACACTATTTCTCTCTCCATTGTAACTGCCTGATTTACTGAGCACTACCACATTTTCTGATTTTATTACTAAAGTTTAATTCTCGTTTATCAAGAATCCCATTGAAGCAAAAAAGATGCTGCCTTCACCTCAATTTTTAATTAATTTTTTTCCTACTTTTTGATGCTAAAAGACACACTGTGCATTGTAACACCAGGTTGCACTTTCACACCTTTTTATATGGTAAAGCACCCCAAGATACTCATAGGAACTTTATCAAAGAAAAGTTGACACTGGGCACATAAGATTGTATGCCAGGTGACAAATGGTTAGTCAAAAAGGTAGATTTTAAGGAGGATCAGGCGAAGAAGCAGAGAGGTTTAAGAGGGGAAATTTCAGCACTTCAGACATTGCAACTGAATGCATGGCCACAAAAGGAAAGGTTAAGGAAATTAGAGATGTGCAAGAAGTCAGATTTGGAAGAATGTATGTTTTTCCAAAAATATTTCCATATCAATTTCCATCATTTATGGGTGTTTTATTTTCCCCTTGTCATCTCTCAATTTGGTTATTATACATACAGCCCAGTGTAACATATATTTAATTGTGATCTTTTCAATTCAATATACTTCAAATTATTTTTAAAAACTGTAGCTGGCCCAAAGACTGACACCATTGTATGCAGATAAAACCTGGTATAAAGTCCAAGCAGGATGCAAGAGTTATGAGGTTAATCCTTGTTATTCGAAGGATGGTATCAGTAATACATAATAACCTTCCACATTGAATCAGTGCTCCTGATGAAAAGTAAGTGTGATTTGGAGTGTGATTGAGATACTCACATGGTGTTTCTCCTCTTGCAGCAATAGCAGCAACCAGTTCCTTGTTCACCTATTGTCAAAAACAAGCAACACAACATTAGAGTTGACACTTAGTCTGATTAACAAGCTGCTGTGCTTTCGTAAATGCATCCTGCAGCAAAAGAGGCCGAAGAATACTTGAACTTTTAAAAATAGGATGAATAAATTATTAACACAAAGATATTTTCAGTCAAAGCTTGCTGTAAATGTCAACTGGCAGCAGCAAAAGAGAAGTTAAATTTATTAGGATTGGAATTATTGAAAGTAAAGTTACAATCCATGAGGGAGCTGTGGCAGCTACACTCAAAGCACCTAAAGACCAAATGTTAACTTAAAGTATTGCTCTGAAAATTAACACTTCCACAGGTTCAGTCAGGACTCGACACTATAAACTCTTCTCTGGCAGAAATGGTTTTAATGAGGTGATTGCAGTTGTAGTTTTCCTCCCTAAATAAACTGAGTGTTTCCTCATATAACTATCAGTCACCAAGCACATTTAAGTGATAAGGTACCACAGAAATACTGCTCTTGTTTTCTCTACAGTGCAAGGAAGCTCTCTCATTAATCTATAACTTCAAATAAAGATTTCAAAAGACCACTCACAATCTATTACCACCATTATCATTGAGGTGACCCAGAGCTTTCTCGGAATTTCTGTGGTTGCACCATGATAAATGCACCAGCTGCAGGTGGATACTCTGTTTACTGTGTAAACCAATTATGTACTTCCAGCACTACCAGTTATGTAGCTATTGCAAAGCTTGAGCATTTCAGGGCCAAATCAACTGAATAAAGAACAGTGGGTATTCATTTAAACTGCAGTTTGGATAACCCTCAAGGATCAAGTCTCTTTTGACACCTTCATGTTCTTCTAACCCCTGCAAGTTGGTTTGTTCCCTGGATGGGGCAGGAATTAAGTCTAAAGATCTATAATATACCTCCAATGCACCCACTTTCCAGTTTATTGGATGAGTTTGAGGGTGACTGAGGAACCTGTTGTCAGGAAAAGATCTGTAATTTAAATATTTCAATGAGGCTGTGATACTCCAATCCAACAAGAGTTTTACTCTTAATGCCTGGCACCCTGATGAAAAACAGCTTGGTTTCTGAAAATCTAAGCTTATGGTAGTTGGCATAAATTTCTCGCCACCATAACAAAGCCTTTCAGAGATGTTTGGGAGATGAAATCCATATTTGGCTGTTGACAATCCACAGCAAATCCAACCTCTTCTCCAACAAAAAGAGAAATTGCCAGTGATACTTAGCAGTCTGGCAGCATCTGTGGGAAGAAAGCTGAGTTAACATTTCGGGTCCAGTGACTCTTCATCAATCTCTTCTCTATTGCCTTCAAATCAAGTCAGCCTGTAAACTGGCTGCCAATTCAGTCTCACCCATTTTACACAATGACCAAAGACCACCTTCACCAACAATTGTAGCTATCTTAACAGCTGGTGTGACATTTTTAATGAAAGAGTAGTGTTTCACAGGAGCTTCTCAATTAACAAGAAATAATTAAGATTTTTTACCGTGGATGATAAGAGAGCAAGAGCCTGTATTTGGAGGATTTCATCACATGGTGCTATTTTCTCCTCTGCTGAACTTTGTTCTGATCTGAAAAGATAAGAGATTGGAAGATCCATTATTCTTTACTTAATCCAATGTGTTTATTTAGTTTGGAACAGTATAAGATATTTACTGTCTGCTTGGAGCAGAGAGAAGGATATCAGCTGGTGACTTTCATTTCCTCATCATAAAGGTCAAAGATTTAGAAACATTTGTGCTCATTTACTCTTTTTAAGAAGGTTATGTTCCAAATGTTGAGCAATACCACACACTTAGAGATTAATGGACAGATGCTCAATAAAGCTCAAAACTAGCAGCATGGATCACAATGCACAAAGGGTTCTTCCAATGAACACAACATACAAAAGAAATGCTACCTCTAACTTAATTGACGGTGGTGTGCAGTACAGCATTAAATATGCTGGTGAATGGCTGCACATCTCAACAAGTGCTCAGGTTCCATGCAAGACTAACACCATTGAAAGTTAGACTGCACTACATAGAACCAACCACTCAAAGGGGAAGTTGGTTTTGGCTGGAGTGAGTTTGTAAGTGGCAAAGTAAGATATTCTCAACAGGAGAACACTGACTAAATAGTCAAAGGGAGAATATGTGCTTTTAGATGCAGCACTGAAGGCCTTGGCACAAGAGACAGATTCGAGAATTGCAGATTCACAGAATTATTACAGTACTGAATGAGGCCATTTGACCTTTGTATCGGCATAGATTGTCTGAAAGAACTATTCACTAGTGCCATTCAACTATTTTCTCTAACTCACACATTCTTCCTTTTCAGATAACAGTCAAATTTGTTTTTAAATGGTCCAATTGATCCTGTATCTACCACCCTCGACAGGCAGTGAATTCCAGATGTTTTCCTCCATGTCACTTTTGTTTGTCTTATCATTCATTCCCTCCCATCCTCTATTCCTTCACAAAAGTTAACAGTGTGTCTAAATGCTGGACAGGCTTTGGGGAGTCAAGAGACAAGTTACTTGCTTCAGAATTCCTGGCATCACATCTGCTCTTGCAATCACAATAATTATATTTCTATCCAGTTCAATTTCTGTTCTTGGGTAACCCTCAGGACATTGAGAGTAAGGGACTCAGTGATTGTAGACCATTGAATATCAAGAGGTGATAGTTGGATTCTCTCATGAGAGATGGTCTTTTCCTGGCATTTGTATGGCATAAATGTTAGTTGTCACTTATCAGCTCAAGTCTGAATGCTGTCCATGTTTTGCTGTATATGGATTAAATGGCTTCACCATCTGAGTTGTCATAAATGGCGCTGAACAATGATCGTTGATGATTGCACATCATTGGTTGATCTTATGATGGAGGGAAGGTCACTGGTGAAGCAGATAAAGATGGTTGGGCCTAGGACACTACCTTGAGAACTACTCCAACAAAGTTCTGAGGCTGAGATGACTGATCCAATCACAACCATCTTGTGCTAAGTATGACTCCAATCTGTACAGAATATTCCCCAGATTTCCACTGACTCTGGTTTTGATGGACGCCTTGTGCCACACTCAAATGCTGCCATGATGTCAAGAGACAAAAAAACTGCAGATGCTGGAATCCAAGGTAGACAAGCAGGAGGCTGGAAGAACACAGCAAGCCAAGCAGTATCAGGAGGTGGAGAAGTCTGACCACTTCATCACTGAGCAGAGGGACCAAACGTATCTTCAAAAATGCACACAAATCTATCTTCTATGGATACCCAGATGAATATGCATGATGCAAATGTGATCAAGGGACAGCCAATTCCTTTAAACCATTTTAAATTGAATGATAGTACAATGGATGGAACAATTATTTAGGATCTTGGATGTACTGAGAACTGCAGATGCTAGAGAGTCATATTGGATAAAGAGTGGAGCTTTTGTGAAGGAATAGAGAATGAGAGGGTATGAATGTAAAGTAATTGGTAAAAGAAATAAAAGTGAAGAACCCTTCAGGAAGGGTGGCAACCGAAACGTTGACTTCTCCACTTCTTGATGCTGCCTGGCTTGCTGGGTTCTTCCAGCCACCTGCCATGATGTCAAGGGCAATCACACACTTAACCCACCTCTGCAGTTCAGCTGTTTATTATCCATGTTTGGACCAAGACTGTAATGAAGTCAGGAGCTGAGTGGCCCTCGCAGAATCCAAACTGAGCATCAGTGAGCAGGTCTTGGTTGAACAGTGTAAGTTCCTTTATTAATATCCTAAATAATTGGTGAAAGGTTCCAACCTGAAATGTCGACTCCCCCTTTCCTCCAAGGCTGCTTGACCTGCTGTGCTTTTTCCAGCTCCACTCTTTATCCGGTTTGACACTCCAGCATCTGCAGGTGTCATTATCTCCAAGATCCTAAATAATTGATCACTATCATTCAATGTAAAATAGTTTAAAGGAATTGGCTGTCCCTTGATCACATTTGCATCATGAATATTCTTCTCGATATCCATGGGAGACAGATTTGTGTGCATATTTGAAGACATTTGGTCCCTCTGCTCAATGATGAAGTCACTGGGCAAAATAACAATTATTTAGAAACACACCAGC
This sequence comes from Chiloscyllium punctatum, assembly GCF_047496795.1. NCBI lineage: Eukaryota > Metazoa > Chordata > Chondrichthyes > Orectolobiformes > Hemiscylliidae > Chiloscyllium > Chiloscyllium punctatum. The sequence continues at coordinate 29,771,936 of NC_092746.1, read as the reverse complement.
TCTGGAGTACATAAAGTAATTTGTAATAATTTGAAAGGTCACCCTTGAGTATTTGTACAATTAATTGCAAGCATTGATCAACTGTAGATAAATCAAAGACTGTTAACCATGGGTTTGTGTAATTACAATGAAAGTGCAAAAACTGCATTTTATCTTTCATAGTTATGTTTGTTTGTCACTCATTTCCTGGCAGGTTGAATCGCTTTACAACGTTTTATCTCAATCTTCCATCATCCTCAATAATTCTGAAGATGGCAGTTTCAGCTGCGATAGGGCACTAACAGTCTCTGGTATGTCCCCTGAGAGGTTATGTTGAACAGGCATTTCGAGATATCTCAGTGGTCACTTTATGAAATCCTGTTTTCAGTGGGTACCTTACCTGCCTGAATCACAATTCAGTTACACTCACATGTTACTAAAATTACTGGATGGAGAAACTACTTTCTAAAATCTATATGTTGAATACCAGCAGTGAACATCCAACTATTCCTTGTGCATTTTAAATAGATATTTTACTATGATAGGCAGAGTTAACTACATATGTTTTTCAGCCACAGTCATTAAAGCATGTCATTCCCAGCTGATGGAAAATATACAAAAAGTTTAACATAGGAAACAGTAATGATGTTTGAGGAACTGTAAATATAATTTGTTCATGGGTCACATATCCTGTTGAAATTTGCTTTTAACTATTCTTATCTATTATATTGAAATGTGATGTTAGTTCTGTCTAAACTCTCCACCTCTCTATTTCTCTCTCCTTCTTTAAAACACTTCAAAACCTGCCTTTTCACCAGGTTTTTGGTCACCAGTCTCAACACTCGTTTAGTAACTTGGGGTCAAATTTTGTTCAATAGTCACTCCCACGAAGCTGTTTAAAGCATGTTACAATGATTACAGTACTATATAAATGCAAGCTGTTGTTGGTATAGGTGGCATTCTAATAGTCTTTTCAATAGTAAACTGATCCTTGGCTATAATTAGTCAGTGTCACACTGTCATTACCCAAAGTCCTGTTTGTCAGTTCAGTGGTGACTCTATAATGCTCAATCAAAATGAGTTGAGTCTTCAGTTGACAGTTACAAAACTCCCAGCACTAGTAATATTATATAGCCTCTGTCTCTGGTCCTCTAATTCCACTCCAAATATGGTGCTAAAGGTTTCATTTATTTACTGTTGTTTCATTCTTCAGCCAAGTATTTGAACTTTTTATTAATTCAAGTTATTTTTCAGCTCTGCTCCACCAGTCGCTAAGAAGATAGTTTATGTTCCGTGCATACCTGCAATGGAGGAAAGGTTTTAAATTAACTAACCATCACAGTTACTCCCCACCCCAATTGTAATGCTCAACTTCCTCCCACAGTGGCTCAGTTCAGTCCGCTACCATTAAGCTAAGTGCTCTCATGTTCCATGGAGTAAAAGGGAATTATATCTTTACTCTTGGGTTTAGCTACCGGGCAGTGCAAAATAAGTTATGTTGTGGAGCTGTGTCTGTAGGTCGACAGATATGTTCTCTCTTATCATCTCTGTAGATAATTCAATTAGGCCTACCACTGTTCACTCAAGAGTGAAGAATTCACATTGTTATAACCTCATGCTTCCTTTCCCACTTCCTCCCAGTTTACATTCTCTCTCTACTCCCCTACTTATCTATATAAGAAAGACTTGAATTTATATAGCATCTTTCACAACCAGTAAATGCACCAAAGTACAGCTAAGTACTTTTTAAAGTGTAGTCACTTTGATAGTGTAAGAAATATGGCAGCCAATCTGCAAACACACAATAGTAGCATCATGATAATGATCAGGCAAACTGCTTTTGTAATGTTGATCAGGGATAAATATTACTGTCATGGAATCTTTCACATTCACCAGTCAGGGTAGACAGAGCCTTATTTAACAAGTAACATCATTGTAACATGCTTTAAACAGCTTCGTGGGAGTGACTATTGAACAAAATTTGACCCCAAATTACTAAACGAGTGTTGAGACTGGTGATCCAAAAAGTGGTAGTTTCAGGAAGGTGGCACTCCATCAGTGCCATGTCAGCTTTCATTTTTGTGCTCAAGTAGGACCTGAAACTGGAGACTTCTGATGGAGTGATGAGTGTGCTATTCATTCTAACCACATCGCATTGTCTTTCCCCATGGTTGTAATTATTCTCCTTTCCACACTTGGCTTGTAACTGAACTCTACCTTACTTCTCCCTATACCCCTGGAGTCCACAGCTGCAGTAACCAGTCTCTTCTGTGGCCTTTTCAATGCTCACCCTCCCTCTTGCCTTGTAATCCTGAGCTACCTTTCCATAGACCCCCATATGGCTCCCCTAGTTCTAATCACCTCCACCCTCCTCACACATCAGCTGTTTCCCTTCTCTCCTGCCCCATTCACTTCCAGCAATATAATACATATCCCGAGTCCCTCCCTCCTCTAACATTTCTTCACCTTCATTATTGCAATCCTCACACACACACCAATCCAAAAACCCTTTTTTAAATGCCATTCAAACAAAAGACTGCTTTTGCCTTTTTGCAAGTCACTTGATATATATGTACACTTTTTACATAAGACACATCCATTTCCTGAACTCCAGTTGTCAAATATGTAGTAGCAGCTGGAGCAATGTTCTTCAACAAGTATAATTGTTTTGGTGACATCAGGCGGATTTAACTATTGACAATCTTGATTGCAATGTTTGTTTTATCAACATTCATTTGCAATGATTTATTTATAGCTTCCTGATTCTTCTCCCTGGCAGTATTTTTAACTTACTCAGTGAACCAGCATATGCAGGTGCAAAAGGTAACTCCAGCCAGCAAAGTCTTGAAGATTTTAAGCCACAATGCGGAGCAGCTTATATTTTCAATCCCTTTGAAATCACTCTCTGTTCAGGGCAAGTTGACCCAAGTTAAATAGCACACAAGACTGAGCTTGTGGAGCATCCAACACTAAACACTTCGTAAGGTTCAATGGAAGTAAAAAGCAGGACAGATTTATAAAGAGGCAGTTGATTAGATGTTAGCTGTTTTAAACTCTCACTTAAAGTTACAAATAAAGTTTCCTTCTGTTTCACCTCCTTTATCCTTATTGTCATATAAACTCAGTTCTGAAAAGAGGACAGCTATTGTGGAAAAGTTATAAGATATACTAACATTACTTGCAGATTTGTTCTGGATTGAACATAAGGGACAATGTGGCCGAGCAGTCTTACACCATTTTTCCACTCGCCTTCCTTCCTGAAGGGACAGGCCAGATCATCATATTCGTCATTTGAAAAGTGATAGCAGATGTCTTTATCTTGAAAGTTCGCTTGCTTTTCCATCGCTATGAAATAAAAAGATAATTTGTGACATTTTTCAGTGATTTGTGCAGTGAGAATCTCACACTGCAAGCTTTAAAGAATTAAATAAGCAATCGTTAAGTACTGTTCTGGTCTGCTGACTGTAGTGTAGAAAGTGGATGGTATGCTGTTTCCTTACAGAAAATACAAATGTTTCTAGTTCAGTCAAGTGGAGTATTTAAAGAGGCTGAATCATCTTGGAATAAAACATCTAGCTTGAAAGAAAAACTTATGGGACTGAGATCAATCTCCAACACAATGGTCACATATGCCACCATTTAATTTAGTTTTTGTAAATATACAGTAGTGCTAGAGATTTAAATAAGATCTCATATCTCCAAGTTAATATGAAACAAGGTGCTAAATGTTCTTTTGTTTTCTGAAAATCCACTTAATTGATATAGTATGAATTGAGATTATTAGTATTGTTGATCTAAAATGATATTCTTTTCATGGCAATAACATCACGTGATAAAGAAATTGTAATAGAGATAAACCACATATACATGTTCCTGAATGTGTCATATTTTGAACAAGTGGCAGTTGGAAGGGAATTACATCACCATGTGCAGGGATGCAAATTGAAGACTCAATTTAGTCCAAGTTCTTTTGAAATTCAAATAATAATGATGCTTCTAGTGAATAAAGGCCTGCCGTTTCTTTCCTAATAAAACTTAAGAACCAAGACATCGCCAACATGAACTACAAACAGTCTTAATACAAGATTTATTCTTCTTGATTGATGAATGAAATGAAGACACATTACAGATATATGAAATGCACTCCACTCTCATAAAAATGACTATTTCCAGCCACTTTAACATTCATATAAAGGAAATGACATAACATTTTGAGCATAAATGAGATGAGGACAATTAAATTTTGCCACTATTTTTAATCAACACTCTACTTTCTCAGTATTTTGTTAGTTTAATAGATGTAAGACAGTACTGAGACAATGCTACCTCAAAAGGAGCCTATTTTTCAGATGAGATGGTAAACAGAGGCCTTAGAGACAGACTTGAAGGTCTGTTTACATGCTGTTGTGCTTTTGTGCTGTTCTATCTTAGTGGAGGTAATGTGACTGGTGGAAGAATGCTGAGTTTGAGAAAGGACAACAACACATGACATTGCAGGACCATCTGTGCCTTCAGGGCTGAGCTTTAGACTGTATTGTTTTGGCATAGATGGCTGACAGGCTGAGGAGCACCAGTTAAGACACAAACCAACGGGCAGTGGTCAGAGAATGAATGCTGTTATTTTGTGCTTCTTGGTATCACTACTGCTCCCACAAGATAGCCTCTCAGAAATGTGGTGGGAGCACAGTGGTAATGTCACAGGACTAGTAATCAGGAACATGGATTAAAATTCCAACAAGTCATCGATTAATGAATCGAGAGTTAGTCTCCACTAAACTATATCTCTTCGGGTTCACTAATGACCTATAGGGAAGAAAATCTGTCCTCTTTTACCTAGTCTCGTTTACTTGCGACTCCAGATTCACAAAGTGATTGCCTCTTAACTCTTCTCTGAAATGGCTAAGCAAGCCAACCAATTGGTTCGAGGGCAATTAGGGATGAACCACAAATGGTGGCCTTGCCAACAACACCCATATCCTATGAAAATATAAAATAGAGTAATTTGTGTAATCTGCTGCAGAATAGAGAATCATTGTGAGAGCTTATGTACTCCAATGGGAATCGGTTAGCTCAGTCGTCTGAATAGCTAGACAGAGTGATGCCAACTGCACAGGTTCTATTCCCACACTAACTCAGGTCACCATGAAGGTGTGCCATGAGGACCGGTGCTGAGTCCACTGCTTTTCATCATTTATATAAATGATTTGGATGTGAATACAGGAGGCATGTTTAGTAAGTTTGCAGATGATTAAATGGCTCAATGAGCTGAAAAATACTAGATGGAGTTCAATCTGGATAAATGTGAGGTACTGCATTTGATACAACAAACAAGAGTGGGACTTGTATAATTGATTGTAGGGCCTTGGGTAATGTTGCAGAACAGAGGGACCTAAGGTGCAGGTACATAATTCTTTGAAGTTTGTATCACACATAGACATGTTGGTTAAAAAGGTATTTGACACACTCGCCTTCATTGCTCAGTCCTTTGAGTATAAGAGTTGGGAAGTCATGTTAAAATTGTACAGGACGTTAATGAGGCCTCTTCTGGAATACTGTGTCCAATTCTAGTCATCCAATTATAGGAAGGACATTATCAAGCTGGAGAGGGTTCAGAAGAGATTTACCAGGATGTTGCCAGGTATGGAAGGTTTGAGTTATAAAGATAGGCTGGATAGGCTGGGACTTTTTTCACTGAAATGTAGGAGGTTGAGAGGCAATCTGATAGAAGTTTATAAAATACTGAGAGGTATAGATAGAGTTAACGGTAGTTGTCTTTTACTGAGGATAGAGGATTTCAAGACGAGGCAACACATGTTAAGATGAGAGGAGAAAGATTTTAAAAAGACATGAGAGGCAAATGTTTTACCCAGAGTTTGCATGTGGAATGAACATCCTGAGGAAGTGGGTACAGTTACAACATTTAAAAGACACTTGATAGATACTTGAATAGGAAAGGTTTGGAGGAGGCAGGTGGGACTAGTTTAGTTCAGGATTATGTTTGGCAAGGACTGGGTGGAACGAAGGGTCTGTATCCAAGCTGTATGACTCTGTGACACAAAAATAAGTGATGTAGTGGATAGTGAAAAGGATTACAATGGGACCTTGCTCAGATGGGCCAAAGGGCTGAGGAGTGGCAGGTGGAGTTTAATTTAGATAAATGCAAAGTGTTGCATTTTAGTAAGGCAAACCAAGGCAGGACTTACACTGTTAACGATTGGGTTGTGGAGGATGTTTTTTAACAGAGAAATCTAGAGGTGCAGGTACTTAGTTCCTTAAATGTGGAGTCGCATGTAGACAGGGTATTGAAGGCAGCATTTGGCACATTGCTTTCGTTGGTCAGCACATTGAGTATAGGAGTTGGGATGTCATGTTACAGCTGTACAAGAAATCAGTGAATCCACTTCTGGAATACTACACATAATTCTGGTCATCCTTCTATAGGAAGGATGCTGTTACTTTTGAGAGAGTGCAGAAAAGATTCACAAGTATGTTGCTGGGACTGGAGACTTTCAGAGAGAGGTTGAATAGGTTGGGACTTTTTTCTCTGCAGCTTTGGGGGCTAGAGGGTGACATTATAGAGATTTATAAAATCATTAGGGACATGGATAGGGTGGAAGAGCCAATGTCTTTTTCCTGGGGTAGGGGAGTCCAAAACCACGGGGAATAGGTTTAAGGTGAGAGGGGAAAGACTTCAAAAGAACCTAAGGGGCAAATATTTCAGGCAGAGAGTGGTGCATGTATGGAACAAGCTGCCAAAGAAGGTAGAGGTGGGTGCAAGTACAACATTTAAAGGGCGTCTGGATGGGTATATGAATACAAAGGGTTTGGAGGGATATAGGTCAAATAAGACTGGGTCAGATTGAGATGTTTGGTCGGCGCAGTCAAGTTGGACAAAAAGGTCTGTTTCCATGTTGTATGACACTACTATTAATCTCAAGGACAAGTGTTGTTGTGCAGTGAGTGTCATCCCTGCCTTCAAGCCAGGAACTTGTAATGTCAGTCTCACTCCAGTACTTGATGGCCATGGAAGGTGTGTCATGGTCAAACTGTTTGGATACCAACCTGTAAGTCCTTCTAACACAGCCATGTAGCCAGCAAGAGTAAGAGAAGGTGTTGAAAAGAACAGAGAAGCTATATTCATTCTCCATAGCTCCAGACTATAACCTGCATGTTACCACAGCAACTCGGATTCCCTGTGTAATCTGTAACACTGTCCCAATTACCAAGCACCTCTAAACTACAGTGGTAATTTTTTTTTTCACGTGAATAACAATAACTCAATGAGCAGAAATATATAACAGTCAGCACAATAATAATCATACAAACTAACTTCTCCAAGTATCTTTATTTCCCCAGTCTATGGTGTTTATTACCTGACCATGAACCTCAATGAACTGTGAGGGGAAAATAGATTTAGTATATTAAAAAAATCAATTTTCTCAAACTGGGTTCTGAAAAAAACACAAAAAACACACTTTACAGGAAACAAAGTTATTTATTTCTGTTATAAAACTGGACATGTAATTTCTTTTCTCTGTCTCTACATTTGTTTTCCCAGCTTGATAATTTTCAATAAGGTTAGTGGTTTTCATGATTTCTAACTTATTTCAACATTTTTTTTACGTGGTTTATTTCTTGGCCCTTTTTAACTTGGCTGATGTATTTTCTTTTAGAGATAACATTAAAATGACTCCTTCCTTCACTATGGAAAAACAACTTGTTATAGACATTTAACCACTTGTGACAATATACCCTGTTACACTCTCACTATAGTGGGTTTATTCTTTCACTTTCCAACACAAATGGTAATTAAATCTTTCATTTGTATCTGAAAATCAGTAATTTGGCAAATGACTACTTTACACAGGTCAATAACATTGAAGCTCGGGGTCAGACACTCAACTAATCACAGGCTGGGCACTAAAGGTACTGAAGTGAGTTTTTCTTTATAACAGGGTCAGGACAATAATAATAAAATGTTCTGGCTCATTGAGTTACTGGCCTTCATAGCAAAAGTTTTAAAAATAATTTACTACACAGTCGCTTTGAGGGTGGTGGTGATGGGTGTTACAGTTCACAGGGAGGTCAGTAACAGTGGAACTGATGTTCAGCAATTCCTCTACAAAGTGTAATAACTCAGCCCTCCCTAATGCTCTTCTGAGCGTCAGATGCCTTCCATTTCTACTTTATCCATTTCCTTTACTCAGATATCGTGGCCAGGGGTCCCTAATCTGGCAAGAACAGAAATTCCCACTTGCAAAACTCGACAGAATCTGCTCTAGGCTTGAAGGTATTCAATTCCAGGCAGGAAATGCAGCCAGGCAGTCTGTGAAGAGTGCATCAAGTGGTCAAAGAGCTCTGTGAGAACCTCAGTTATCCATAAACTCTAATGCCCACTACATATCGTAAGATCCTATTCATGTTTGTTACATAAAGAAAGTATTTGTGCAAAGCTAAGTGTGGCTTGGAGATTGAGAAGAGGTATGTTCATAATAAAGCATTCCTTTTTGATTATTTTGCACTCAGTCCTTCTTGGGGGTTTATTGGGAGAGAGGGTTATTACTTGTGAATTAATTGGGAGGTTCTGTTTGAGGGGTCCATGTTGGATGAGTCACCTGGGAACAGATTTTATATGGGATTTTAATCAAGGCTAGCTTGTGTCGGGGGTCGAAAAAACATGGAGCTGGAAATAGAACAGCAGGTCAAGCAGCATCAGAGCAACAGGAGAGTCGATGTTTTGAGCAGGAACCTTCTTCAGGACTGGGAAGGGGGAAAATGGGCTGAGAAATAAATAAAGGCAGGGTGTGGGACCAGGGTAAAGGTAGGTAGAATGGCGATAGGTGGATGCAGGAAGGAGCTGATTGAGATTGGTCAGTGGGAAGGGTGGAGTGGATAGATGGGAAAGAAAATGACCAGGTTAGGTCAGGTCAGGGGGGGGTGGGGTGGGATGGGAGGGCTGGGCCTGGGATTAGATTTGGGGGCAGTGAGAAGGTTTGGAAGTTGGTGAATTCTATTTTGAGGCCATAACGTTGTAAACTCCAGAGGTGGAAGATGAGGCGTTCTTCCTCCAGTTTCCATGTGGCCTTATATTGATGTTAGATGCAGCACAGTGCTAAGCACTAAGTAAAGCCTCTCCTCCAGATTTACCTTGTGGGGCTGAGACACAGTGGGGCTGCCTGGAAGAAGCTGGGGCCATAGCAGGGAAACCAGCACGGAGGCCTCAGGGCCAGAGATGTGACCATCTTTGGCAACTAAATGGCTCAGTAGTTAGCACTGTAGCCTCAGAGAGCCCGGGACCTATGTTCGATTCCAGCCTTTGATGAATGTCTGTGTGGAGTCTGCATGTTTTCCCTGTGTCTGCAGGTGCTCTGGTTTCCTCCCCACATTCCAATGATGTGCAAGTTAGATGGATTGGCCATGCTGAATTGCCCCTTAATGTTCAGGGATGTGCACTCTGTTTCTTTTCCAAGTGGAGAGAGAGCATTGCATATTGCAAGATCTAAGCATTTCATTGTTTGCTTTCTCTTTTGGGGAGATGGAATTGAACAGTTCAATAATAATTGCCTGCTGCAAGTCTGCATGGTGAGTTTTCTTAATGTAATACACATTACAAAAGTGTAAATTACTGTTAGTAACTTGTCAATTATTTTTTCAGAAAATCAAAATAATCACTAAAATAAAACAAAATTACTTAAACCAGGCAACCACTTTTCATTCAAGTCAGTTACAAAGCTACTGTCTCCAGTATCTCAAGCATTTGGGGTTGAAAGGGCTGTTCACGCAGTAGGTTGGACCTTAAAGATACAATTACTGTCTTCACTTCTAACTAGTCTCAGGTTATAATTTATATTATTATTTGTGGGCAGTGATAAGTAAAGTTATAAACACTTGTCAAGGTCCAAAGTGTAAAATAACGACAGAGAAACTTTATAGCTGCATTTATGAGTAACACTCCACTAGATGGAGTATTGCAGTCCATGTGTGTAAAAGGCAAGACCTGATTGATTCTGGTAAAATGACCAGGTCTGTCGCATCAAAAGTTGCTCCAAGCAGGAAACAAGTAATCACAAAATACCAACTTCTTACATCACATTTTAACTATTTTTAAGATCCAAGAAAACAGAGTAACAGTCTACACACAGGTACCTTTGCTGACTGTTAAATAGACTGGTCCTACGTGCAGTATCTGACAATTTATCAGTCCTATTTTAATTGCAACCAAGGATTCTCCTCACAAAAACATTTACAGACTAATTATAATTGTTGCTGCGTTTTCCTGAGTCCTAAAAATTGTTTAAAATTTAATGTCAGCCTAATGTGACTGAGCATATAATGATTAATCATGATGACCATTTTAGGTTGGGAACATACACTTTGAAATTCTAATCACTGTTGTAGTATTACTACCATTGCCTATCTACTTACAAATCTACTTAATTTGCTAACATTCACTTTTCAGCATTCTGATATCAGAATTCAAGGTACATTCTGAAATATCCAAAATCATCATTCTGGACACAATGAGGTTTGCTGATGGAGAGGATAAACTCCCATCCCTACAGCAGATAAATTGAGGTGATACCACTGCACCCACTATGGACATTGTGAAAATTATCTAACATCAACTCTTTTCACCATGATGATGTCTTCAAAAATTCCAGGAGCCGTAATGAGTTTTTAAAAATTAGTGAATGCATGGCATCTGTCAGAGAATTATTTGGATGTACAACATGGAAACAGACTCTTTGGTCCAATTTGTCCATACCAACCAAATATCCTAAATTAAACTAGTCCCATTTGCCAGCATTTTGGCCCATATCCCTCTAAAACCTTCCTATTCATATGTGCATTCAGATGCCTTTTAAATGTAGTAATTGTCCCAGCCTCCACCACTTTCTCTGGCAGCTCATTCCATTTACACACCACCATCTGCGTGAAAACGTTGCCCCTTAGGTCCCTTTTAAATCTTTCCCCTCTCACCATAAACTTATGCTGTCTAGTTTTGGACTCCCCCACCGCAGGAAAAAGGCCTTTTGTATTCAACCTATCCATACCCCATACAATTTAATAAACTTCTATAAGGTCAACCCTCAGCTTCTGACATGCCAAGAAAATTAGCCCCAACCTATTTAGTCTCTCCCTATAGCTCAAACCCTGATAACATTCTTGTAAATCTTTTCTGAACCTTTCAAGTTTCACAACATCCTTTCTATAGGGAGACTAGAATTACACACAGTATTCCAAAAGTGGCCTAACCAGTGTCCTGTACAGCCGCAACATGGCCTCCTAACTCCTATACTCAATGCTCTGACCAATAAAGGCAAGCATACAAAGTGCTTTTTCTCTCCCTTTACCAAAATTTTTTCTGCATATATTAGAAGCATGCAACTAATATATCTCTCAAAGTATTTCAAAGGCTTTCACTACAGCTGATGCAATACACATCTGTGTAATTTCTGTCTTGACCTTGTGGAAAATAATGCAGTTGCGAGCAAGTGAATTGCAGTTAATCTGGAATAAAAAAGCTAGCCTAATGGCAGCCATGTAACCACTGTCAATTGTTGTGATAAAAAGGATGCAGTAGTACCTTTCTGGGTGGGAAGTTCATCATCCTAACCAAGTCTGGCTTACATACAACTCCAGACGCACAGCAATGTGGTTGACTCTTAACTGTCCTCCAGGCAATTAGGGATGGGGCAACAAATGCTGGCCTAATCTGTGACACTGATGTCCTATAAATTAATTTTAAACAACTTGTTATCATGTAAGCACACATGATGGTGTAGTGCCTTTCAAACTTGCAGCCATTCCATATTATATTGTATAAACCTGACTGAACTTGATGATACACTGTAAATAGATGTAAAACCAAAATAGAATCTAATGTTTTGTTCTTATTTATTTGTATCATTTGTAAAACTGGTGTTGGTGAAGTACTTTGAGAGGAAATTTGTTATTACTGAATCTGTTTTTCATTGTCATACTATCTTTTTTTTTGCCAAAAAGAGGTTAGTGAAGAAAGACGTCGGTCAACAGTGGCTGAAAAAGAAAGTGCAGGGTAGTATAAGATTAAAAATAACGGCTTCTAAAGTTATACCTCCCAAAAAGCATCACCTTGCTCTTAACAGGATTAAAAATTCCAGCTGCCAATACTCTGCCCAAGTTACCAGCTGATTAATATCAGACTGCAGCCTGAGACCATCCTCTTCACTATGAGCAATACTAACAATTTTTGTCTCATCTGCAAACTTATTAATTATACCATCTACATTCACATCCAAGTCATTAATGCATATACCAAGAACAAGGGACCCAGCACTGATCCTGATGTAAACACTGGTCACAGGCTTCGAATCATAAAAGCATCCTTCTGTCACTTTTTGCCTCCAATTTGTAAGCCAATTTTGGATCCGCTTTACCAAGTTATCTTGGATCCAATGGGCTCATTAATCTTTTGGATCAGCTTTCCATGTGGGACTTTGCCAAATGCGTGACTGAAGTCCATGTAAAATACATCAACTGCACTACCCTCAATGTATTTCATCACCTTTTCAAAAAAACACAATTAAATTAGTCAGACAGGATTTCCCTATAATACATCTATACTAACTATCCCTGATAAATCCCTGCCTTTCCATTTATTCATTCTGTACCTCAGAATTTTTTCCCAATAATTTCCCTACCACTGATGTCAGACTAATTGGTCTGCAATTACCTGGCCTATCCCTGCTGCCCTTTTGAACAAAAGAACCACATTAGCTATCCTCCAATCATCTGGCACTTCAACTGTGGCCAGTGACATATTAAATATCTCCACCAAGGCCCCAGAAATCTCCTCCCTTGCCTCCCATAGCAGCATGGGATACATCCTATCAGGCCTGTGGATTTATGTGCTTTAATGCCCACTAAAACTAAAACTTCTAATATATCCTCCTTATTCATCTTAACATGTTCTATAATCACATCATCCCAACCTTCATTTACAGGGCTGTGAATCCCTTGAATCCTCTATCCCAGAAGGTTGTGAAAATCTAATGTTTGATCATGTTTAACATAGCAATTGAAAAATTCCTGATTATCAATGGCATAAAGATTTATATGGATAGTGTGCATAAAAGATATTGAAATGCTTCATCAAACAACAGAGCAGGTTTGATGTTCTGAATTGTTATTCGGGTTCCCACGTTCCTATACGTTGTGCACAATTTAAAACTCAGACACAGAATTAAACTGATTTCCCTCTAGCTCACACAAGTTGTGAATATTTGCCCACTTTTGTGAAACTATGAACTGAAGCTAGGATGAAATTGGTAAGTGAGTATAATTGGCATGTCCCTCAGTTCCAAAAACTATTTCATTCATTGAGCACACATTTACCTGAAGATAGAATTCCCAGATCTAACAGAATCTGCCAGATGCCTTCCGCCTTGGTCCGAGTGTAGATAAAAGGACATTGATCGATTAACCAGTCCACCATTTCAAAACCCAAACAGCAGCTCCTGGGGATGAGAAATACTGTTATTTCAAATTTAAAGAGGTATATTTCACATGAATGTAGTTGTCTTGTGTCTATTGTGGAAAGGTTAGCAGATTTATTCTTCTGTATTTTGCTCATGCCTTTTACATTATAGATTTTTTCTTATTGTCATTCTGAGAATAGAAAAGCACAACGTGATACAAGTGTAAACATTTGAATAACCTCAACAGGCCAGATATATTTGCATTTAATTACTCCACGCTGATCCACAAAAGGTCAAAACAGCCTGTGAATTTATACCCTTAGATTAAAGGAATCAGTCGAAAAAAATAATCAATGTTACATTGCTTATCAATGTTAATGATTTGAACTTCTTCCATGGAATAATTGAAAAACTTTGCAACTGCTTTGCTGAATTCCAAAGAAATAATTTTTTTTCTCAGTTAGATTGTAGACATAAAGTTTTAAAGTAAATTGCCCCTTGCTATATTGTAAAGTTAAAAGTGTGTACTTTGGGTTATTATAGAGATCTGTTTGAATGCCACTGTAATCACTTGGAAACTAATTGATTGTTTGCAACATGAAGGCCTAAATCCCAACCACCTCAAAGAGCAAGGAGTTATACAACATGGAAACAGACCCTTCGACCTAACCAGTCCATGTCGACCATTTACCCAATCTAAACTAGTCCAACCTGCTTGCGCTTGGCCCATATCCCTCCAAACATTTCTTATTCACATACTTATCCAAATGTCTTTTAACTGTTTTATCTGTACCCTGATCCACCACTTCCTCTAGAAGTTCATTCACCACTCAAACCACTCTCTGTGAAAAAAATATTCCCCTCATGACTTCTTAAAATCTTTCTCCACTCACCTTAAAAATATGCCCCTTAATCTTGAAATTCCACACCCTAGGGAAGAGGCATCTGCCATTCATATTATCTATATCCTCCATGATTTTGTAAACCTCTATAAGATCACCCCTCAACCTCCTACACTCTTGTGAAAGAAGTCCCAGCATATCCTTATGACTCAAACACTCTATACCAAGCAACACCCTGGTAAATCTTTTCTGAACCCCCTTCCAGCTTAATACTATCCTTCCTATAATAGGGCAGTCAGAACTGGACAGGGTACTCCAGAAGATTTCCTCATAAGTGTGCCAGAATGGAAAGACTTTAAACCTGATGTAAACCTGCCCTTGAGTCTCATCAGAATAAATCAGGAAAGCTGAACGTGCAAACCAGGCACCCCAACACAGCTTGCATTTGCAAATTTTGCTTTATAAATTTTGGCTCACACTGAGATTTAGAGACAAGTCTGGATGGAGGGCAGACAATTCAGAAAGGAGGTGAAGGCCACTATCATCACCTGAAAGTTCCCCTCCAAACACACTACTCTGACTTTGAGCTGTATCACTTTGTTTCTGGTCACAATCCTGGAACTCACCTCCCAACAGCACTGTTTTTTCTACAGCGGTTCAAGAAAGAGCTCTCTACCACTTTCTTTAGGACAGTTAGAGATGGGCAGTAAATGCCAACAATACCCATATCCTGCAAACTAGTTTTTTTTTCCAAATGCATTGAAGGCAGAAATAAGTCAGCAGTAGCTCCCCTGCTCTGGGTTACCAACCACTGGTAGTTTGTGGTCTCGTGCTGTCAGCAATCATTGTCCCTAATTTTTAAAAATATTGAGTGCAAGAGCCTGGCTAATTACTAGTGATGGAGGCTACACCACTGCTGACTCTCAGCAAGAGGTACTTGCCTTACATAATAAGATGCAGTTTATTGCACAAGAGCAATAGGTTCAAGTGATATTGACAATTTAGACATAATTACTCAAAATTAACAAAAGCCAGTGCTGACATGCCTGATTGTAACATGTGCTTATGTTAAACTGCCTGAGTATTCACCCAAAGATGTCATCATGTTTGTTGGTTTCTCCTACTCCTTCACTTCTTATTAAAGTATCCACTTGCACGATAAAGTGTTTAATTGCTTGAATCTCCATGTTTTCACACATTGTGATGAAATTTTGGAAATAAAGATGAAAATTCAGATTATGCTAGACATAACTTCATCCTTCATATTCTGTTCTTTTGCACTTGCTTGACTGATTTCCACCTCTTTAGTGATAATAATATTAATAAAATCTCGCAGAAAATATGTCGCAGCTACTTTACTGCTAATGAAATGTAGCATTTTGAACATTTGCATGTTTTACATTAACTAGGAGTTGAGTTAGGATTGTATTTCTAAGAAAGCATATCATTTAGAATGCTGGTCTGAATAAAGCTGACAACATATTTCTTTGGGTTTGTTGAGTTCAGGATGCAAAGGTATGTTATCAGTTTGATTATACATAATTGCTCAATTGCTTCTGTTAAGTCTACTTTTTCACTCTCAATTTGTTACAATCTAAAGAAATGACAATTGTGACAAACCAATTTTTAATTTTATCACAACTTGTGATTATTTCTTTAAAACTGAAAGAACTGCAGAAGATATCAGTCAGAAACAAAAAAACAAAATTTGCTGGAAAAGCTCAGCAGGTTCGGCAGCATCTGTGCAGGGAAATCAAGTGTTAATGTTTCAGATCCAGTTACACTCCGGTTTTGAGGAAGAGTCACAGGAACTGAAACATTAACTCTGATTTCTGCACAGATGCTGCCAGACCTGGTGAGCTTTTCCAGCAACTTCTGTAATTATTTTTTCTTCTACTGTAGATGCTGCAAAAATGTGGGAAATGTATTTATTATATTTTGCCCTAACAAATGTTTAACTTTGACCTTGACAGCCATCTCCACAGAATGATTTTCCAAAAAAAAAACTTACATGCATTTTCCTCCAGTGGTTACACGATCTTTTACAAGATGAGGTGCTTGCTTCAGAAAGTTATTTCTCAGTGCTTTCCCTGCACAACAAATGATTTCGGAATATATCTACGATAGAAAGAATTGAAGAATTTGCTATGGTGGCAGAACATCATTCACATCTGCAACAAGAACGGGCGGCACGGTGGCACAGTGGTTAGCACTGCTGCCTCACAGCGCCAGAGACCCAGGTTCAATTCCCGCCTCAGGCGACTGTGTGGAGTTTGCACATTCTCCCCGTGTCTGCGTGGGTTTCCTCTGGGTGCTCCGGTTTCCTCCCACAGGCCAAAAGATGTGCAGATCAGGTGAATTGGCCATGCTAAATTGCCCATAGTGTTAGGTAAGGGGTAGATGTAGGGGTATGGGTGGGTTGTGCTTCGGTGGGGCGGTGTGGACTTGTTGGGCCGAAGGGCCTGTTTCCACACTGTAAGTAATCTAATGTTAAAGAATGTAACATATCTTGGGTATTTCATAATGTGACATACCTCAGGTATTTCAGAAACTCAAATATTTGGATTAAGCACAAAGTATAAATAAAAATTCTACTCTCCCCCCACCCTTTCTATGCCCAATGTCAATATCTGCATATTATAGTTATTTGTCTGGTTTGTGTAACCACATTCCCAATCTGTTGCAGAAGGGCTTCACCTTCACTCCTGCAGAAGAGCAACAATGTAATAATGTCCACCTTTAATCTCCTGTACAGATACAAATCCAAAACAGAGCATTTGCTGAGCATACAGCTATTGATGGATGTCAATTTCTTCCAGCTTAACACTTTGTGAAGATAATGCAAGATCATATTAAACTTAACATATTTTATTTGTTAGTCCTCATGAAACTATTTTTTTTTCTAATCACAATTGAGGCTGATAGCGATTGCGTGAGTTGTCTAGAGCAGAAGCAGTAGACTCCAGGACTGATAGAAATTGACTCTCAGCCTCCGCGCCGACTCCCCATCATCAAAGTAGATGCATGTGAAGTTCTCAAGCTTTTTGGAGAGAAAGTAGGAACAAATCACTGGTAAACTGAAGTCATTTTCAGGTCAGAAATAAAGCCCATGGCAAATAGGTTAATCACCCGAGACCAGCGGTGTGCCAATTACTTTAAACCAATGAGAGGGTAAGGAGGAGAAACTATTTCACAGAAAGTGTTATTATGGTGAGGAATGCACTATTTGGAAAGGAGGTGGAATCAAATTCAATAAGAACTTTAAAATATATGAGATGAGTTGGAAAATAACTATTTTTTAGCATAAAGGAGAGCAAGTTACCATATGGGACTACATTGGACAGTTCCTTCAGATACCATTCACTGCTGTGTTGTAATACATTACACCTGTCCTCTTTTTGGGTGTACAACAAAGTAGACCAACTTATATCTCAGTCACTTTGTCATTGAATTAAGAAATGCACTTTTGTTTACAGATAATGTCAATTAACATTTTTTGATTCAAAGGGACGGAAAAATCAAAGAGTAAGATTTAAGAAAAGGTCCATATTTGTACTAAGTACATCCAACTAGCTTGGTTGTCATGAGTAAACAGCTTGGGGCATTAATCAAGCCAGTCTCCTTTATAAATGCTACACGTGAACACTTCTACAACAGACATAGAAATTAGAATTGCACTCTGTCTAATTAATCCTTTTTGGAATTTCTATGGTATCAGTTTAAGACTTAAAGAACTTTAGAATTATATAACTCCAAAGAGAATTAAAACCCATTAGACAATTAACAAAGTGCTCCATTTTAATAAAAAAAGTACAAAATAGTATCAGCTAAAACAGATGATTGATTTTTGCAGACTTTTCTTCTTAGCACAAATCGTGTTAAATATTATCATGAGCATGATCAGCTGATCACCAACTCTTGAACATCTCCTGGAATTCCTCCACAGAAACAGTGAGGAACAGACCTTTTACTGTAAACTTCCAAGATATGTACCTTTCTTCTGGAATTTGTTGGATGATTATCAGCATTCTGCTCCAAGCTGTCCACCTGCTAATGAAAGAATGCACCTGTTACCATTATGTACCAGAAAACAAAATTTACACCTGACCAAACAACCAAACAAATTCTGAGTGATGATAGAACCCATCAAAATACCAGTGCAACCCCTTGCCTCAATTGAGCTCCATATTTCAATTTGGTTTGAGATTAAATAAAAGAACCCAAAAACATGTGCAGTGCAAACAGCAGGGACAATATTTCTCTAGCTTTAATAGGTGGATTTGGACTTTGAGGCAGCTATTGGTCAGATGGATTAGCAGTCAGGCCGATGTGATATCATCAGGCAGTAACCCTGGTGATTCAGATGACATGTTCTCACTTACGTTTAATTGGTTGAGGGGCTCTGTAATGCAGTGGTAGGAGCCATATCCCTGAAACAGAAGGCCTGGGATCATGTCTCACCAAGGTGTATCATAACATGTTTGAACAGGTTGATTGGGGGTGGTGGGAAGATCCAAGTTTAATTGACAGACAACACTTGGCATTTCCATTGGTACAGACAGCCCACTCACCTGCAGTTCACCAACTATCCACTTTCATATTCACTGAGTTGCCATTTTCTTGCACATTATTCTATCCCCATGCTACTCAGAGTCACAATCCTCTGTCCCACTCTCTCATCATGTTCATAATGGACTGAAATTTTACCAGCCCTCTGTACTAAGAAGTAAGTAGGCTGAGGGAACATAAGAATGGATGGTGCCATTTGGACCTACCAGGCTGTGGACGACAGGTTATTGAGTATATTTAAGACAGAGATAGATGGGTTCTTGATTAATAAGGGGATCAAGGGTTACGGGGAGAAAGCTGGAGAATGGGGTTAAGAAACTTATCAACCATGATTGAATGGTGGAGCAGATTCAATGGGCTGAATGGCCTAATCTTTGTTCCCAGGTCTTATGGTGTAATGTAAAGTTAATGCTCAGTAACAGGAAATGATTAAGTTGATTAGGTTATGCTGTCATCACCACTTTCTTGTCTGCAACCCATAAACCCTTGACTCTTTTGCCTATCAAAATTAAAACATCTCCACTGCCTTCTGGGAAAAAGAAATTCACACTAACAACACTCAGAGGAAGAAAGTTTCCCTTACTCTGTTATAAAAAACACACCTCTTAATCTTAAATTATGTTCACTAGTTTTAGCCTCTTCTCACAAGAGGATACATTCTCCACTCTATCCAGTCCCCACAAACTCTTAGGTTTCAATAAGATTACCTCATATTCTGCTAAGCTCCAGTGCTAAACCCAACTTGTTCAACATGTCGTCACACATAAGCCCATCATTCCAGGAATGAATCAAGTCAACTTTCTTAATATCATTTTTCCAGTAGAGATCAAAACTGTACAGCTATAGAAAAACTTCCCTCCTTTCACCTTCCATTCCAATCACAGCAAACAACAACATTCCCCTTACCTTCCTAATCATTTGCTGTACGTCAGTATTAACTTTACATAAGACCATAAGACATGGGAGCAAACATGAGGCCATTTTGCCAATCGAGTCCGCTCCACCATTCAGTCATGGCTGATAATTTTCTTCAACCCCATTCTCCTACTTTCTTCCCATAACCCTCGATCCCCTTGACAATCGAGAACCTATATATCTCTGTCTTAAATATACTCAATGACCTGGCCACCACAGCCTTCTGTGCTAATGAATTCCATAGATTCACCACTCTCTGGCTGAAGAAGTTTCTCCTTATCTCTCTTCTAAAAGGTCTTCCCTTTACCCTAAGGCTGTACCCTCAGGGTCTAGTCTCTCCTGCCAATGGAAACGTCTTCCCAACTTCCACTGTCTCCAGACCATTCAATAATGCTGTGAGTTTCAAATACATCCCCCCCCCCCATCCTTCTAAATTTCCTTGAGGATAGAACAAGAGTCAGCAAATGTTCCTCATTTGTTAAGCCTTTCATTCCTGGGATCATTCTTGTGAACCTCCTCTGGACCCACTCCAGGGCTAGTACATCCGTCCTGAGATATGGGGCCTAAATTGCTCACAATACTCTAAATGTGGTCTGACCAGAGCTTTATAAAGCTGCAGAAGTACATCCCTGCTTTTATATTCTAGTCCTCTTGAAATAAGTGCCAACATTGTATTTGCCTTCCTAACTACCAACTCAACCTGCAAGTTTACTTTAACAGCATCCTGGACTAGAAATCCCAAGTTCCTTTGCACTTCAGATTTCTGAATTTTTTCCTCATTTAGATAATAGTCCATGCCTCTATTCTTCTTACCAAAGTGCATGACCTCACACTTTCCTACGTTGTATTTCATCTTCCACTTCTTTGCTCATTCTCCTAACCTGTCTAGGTCTGTCTGCAGCTTCCCCACCTCCTCAATACATTCCTGTCCCTCTACTTATCTTTGTATCATCTGCAAACATAGCCAGAACACCCTCAGTTCTTTCATCTAGATCATTAATGCATAAAGTGAAATGTTGTGATCTGAACACCGACCCTTGTGGAACACCATTAGTCACTGTCAGCCATCCTGAGTAGGACCCATTTATCCCCACTCTCTGCTTTCTGCCAGACAGCCAAGTTTCTATCCATGCTAGTACCTTGCTTCTAACACCATGGGCCCTTATCTTACTCAGCAGCCTCCTGTACAGCATCTTGTCAAAGGCCATCTGGAAGTCCAGGTTGATAAAATCCATTGGCTCCCCATGGTCTAACCTACTCCTTACCTCCTCAAAGAATTCTAACAGATTTGTCAGGAGAAAGTGAGGACTGCAGATGCTGGAGATCAGAGTCAAGAGCGTGGTGCTGGAATGGCACAGCAGGTCAGGCAGCATCCGAGGAACAGGAGAATCAAGGAGGCCTCATTTCTAGTGAAGGGCTTATGCCCAAAACATCAATTCTCCTGCTCCTCGGATGCTGCCTGACCTGCTGTGCTTTTCCAGCACCACACTCTTAACAGATTTGTCAGGCATGACCTCCCCTTACCTATGACTGAGGTCAGGCTAATTAGCCTGTAATTTCCCATCTTTTGTCTTACTTCCTTCTTAAACAGGGAGATTAAATTAGCGATTTTCCAGACCTCTGGGACCCTCCCTGACTCCACTGATTCCGGAACAATCACCACTAACATCTCCACCATCTCTTCAGCTATCTCCTTCAGACTCTGGGGTGTAGTCCATGTGATCCAGTTGATTCATCCACCTTCGGACCTTTCCGTTTTTCTAGCACTTTCATCTTGGTGATGGCCACCATATTCACCTCTGGCCCCCGACTCTCTTGAATTTTTGGGATGTTACTCGTGTCTTCCACCATAAAAGACTGACGCAAAGTACTTATTCAGTTCCTCAGCCATTTCTTTAGTCCCCACTACTACTTCTCCAGTGTGCTTGTCAAGCGGTCCAATGTCCACTTCTGCTTCCCCTTTGCCCTTTATGTATCTAAAGGAACTCTTTCAATCTTCTTTTATATCACTGGCTAGCTTATCCTTGTATTTAATCTTCTCCCTCCTTATTTCTTTTTCATTATTCTCTGTTAGTCTTTTTAGGCTTCCCAAGCCTTTGGTTCCCACTGCCCTTCGCCACATTATCTGCGTTTATGCTGTCCCTGACTTTCCTTGTCAGCCATGGTTGCCTCATCCTCCCTTTAGTATACTTCTTTTTCTAAGAATGAATTTTTGCTGTATCTCCTGAATTACTCCCAGAAACATGATTAATGTCCAAGAAACTTAGGTCTCTCTGTACCACCAACTTCTGCAATTTCTTTACATATAAATAATATTCTGCTTTTCTATTCTGTAAGAATATAAGATATAGGAGCAGAATTAGGCCATTTGGCCCATTGAGTCTGCTCTGCCAATCATGACTCATATGCTTCTCAACCCAATTCTCTTGCCTTCTCCCTATAACCCTCGATCCCCTTATAATTAAGAACATGTCTAACTTTATTCTAAATACACTCAATGACTTGGCATTCACAGTCCTTGCGGCAATGTGTTCCACAGATTAACCACCCTCTTGCTGAAGAAATTTCCTCACCTCAGTGCTAAAATGTGACCCCTTCCCTCTGAGGCTGTGCCCTCAGGTCCTAGTCTCTCCTACTAAGTAGAAACGTCTTCTCCACATCACTTTATCCAGGCCTCTCAGTATACTGTAAGTTTCCATGAGATCCCCCTCATCTTTCTAAATTCTGAATAAAACCCAGAGTCCTCAGCCACTCCGCATATGACAAGCCATTCGTCCCCACGATCATTCTTGTAAACCTCGTCTGGATCCATTCTAATGCCAGCAGATATTTCCTTAGATACGGAGCTCAAATCTGCTCACAATATTCCAAAAGCAGTCTGATCGGACTCTTATACAGCCTCAGTAGTACATCTCTGCTCTTGTATTCTAGCCCTTTCGAAATGAATGCTAGTATTGCATTTACCTTCCTACTGCCAAACAGGACAAGTCCACATTTACTTGTGTTATGCCCAATCTGCCGAAATTGTACCCACTCACTTAATCTGTCTCTATCCCTTGACAGTCTATACCTTCACTTGACAACTTACTTTCCTATGTATTTTAGTGTATTAGGCAAATTTAGCAACTGTATATATGGTCTGCTCATAGTAAATTGTTGAAGTCCCAGCATCGATCCCTTTGGAAATCCACTCGTTACAGCTTGCAACCTGAAAAAGACTCATTTATTCTTCTCTGCTTCACGTAAGCTAATCATCATTTATCCATGCTTAACATATACCATACGCCATCTGTTCTTATCTTGCACAGATGCAGCAGCTTACCAGATCCTTTTTGGAAATCCAAGTACATCACATTTACCAGTATCCCTCGATTGACTGAATGTTATTTGTCAACAAACTCTAAGAAATTAGTTAAACATAATTTCCATTTCAACAAACCATGTTGGCTCTGCAGGACAATTTTGTAATTTTCTAAGTATCCTGCTATACCCTCCTTTTAATGAATTTTAGCATCTTCCTGATATAACATATTAGGCCAGTTAATCCTGTAATTTCTGGTTTTCTGCCTCCTTCCTATCTTAATAAAGGTGACACATTTGCTACTTTCCAATCTCCTTCCAGAATGTATGGAATTTTAAAAGATTACAACCAATACATCTACAATCTGTGCCACCACTTACGTTGTGATCCTTGGATCAGGCATACCAGTCCGGGAATCTGTCCACCTTTAGATTCAATAGATTCCTCTGCAACTTTTCCCTTGTGATGGTGATTGTTTTAAGTTCATTCTTCCATAAAAACCTTTGGTTTACAATGACCTTTGGGAATTTTTTAAAACTTCTACTGCAAAGACCAACACAAAATACTCTGCCTATAGCTCTGCCACTTCTTTGTTTCCCATTATCAATTCCCGAGATTAATTCTCTAGAGGACGAACACTAGCTTTACTTATTGTTTTCCAAATCAAATATTTGTTGAAAAAAACTTATTGCCTGTCCTTTTTTACTCATGAGCTTTCTCTCATAATCTGCCTCCTGCCATTCTTTACTGGCTTTTGTGGGCGGCACGGTGGCACAGTGGTTAGCACTGCTACCTCACAGCGCCGGAGACCCGGGTTCAATTCCCGCCTCAGGCGACTGACTGTGTGGAGTTTGCACATTCTCCCCGTGTCTGCGTGGGTTTTCTCCGGGTGCTCCGGTTTCCTCCCACAGTCCAAAGATGTGCAGGTCAGGTGAATTGGCCATGCTAAATTGCCCGTAGTGTTAGGTAAGGGGTAGATGTAGATGTACATGTAGGGGTATGGGTAGGTTATGCTTCGGCGGGGCGGTGTGGACTTGTTGGGCCAAAGGGCCTGTTTCCACACTGTAAGGAATCTAATCTAAGGCTCTTAAGTCTGTTTAATTAATTGACCTACAATTAGTCTTTGCAGATTTATGCAGTTCTTTTTTCAAGTTAATACTTTCCCTATCTTCCTTACATAACCACGAATAATGTATTCTTCTCACAGAATATTTTGCAAAGGACAAAATATTCAATTTTTCATTCAGTTTTTACATTGTTGGCCAATACATATGCAGCTATATCTTTATCATTGATTTTAAGAAATATAAATATAAATAATCTTAATTTTTATAAAGTAAATCTTTATTCTTATTTTATTCTAAATATAACACTTCCGACTGACTCAGTTGGCAATGATTCTTTATTAATTGCAATAATTTCAACTCTTTTAAATTGTAGTACTGAATATTAACAAGGGTCACTGGATTAATATGAAATACAAATAACTTGTCCATATTTAAAATTATTTTTGGAACATACTGAAGACTTTGAGAAAATCTTGATAATAGGTACTTGAGATTGTTATCAATGCAGTTCATGATTAATAACTGCATGAAACCAAAGTAAAACAAAGCTAATTGCTACAGGAAATAGCAGATGTGATCATAATTCAAACATTTGACCAATTTTCTGTGACATGTCTTGCTAAAAGTTAGGACTACATCTATTCATCATGTTTAAGGCTAGCCTGCAGTAGAGTTTTATCTCATTAATTATATTGTATATTAACTTTATGTTTACATCAAGTTTTGCAGGGAAGTTCTAAATATGTATGTGAATTGTTTAATGAGTTTATACTAGCTAATTCTTAATTAAACTTTCTCCAAGGTCATAATCCCAAACCACCTGATGAAGGTGCAGCGCTCCGAGAGCTAGTGCTTCCAAATAAACCTGTTGGACTATAACCTGGTGTTGTGTGATTTTTAACTTTATAATCCCAAACAATATCTTGTTCAAAGGCTACTCACAGATGTACTCCAACTTTCAAATGTAGCATTGCGGACAATGAAATTAATTCTTAACAAAGGGATGAGCTGCTCAGAAACCTATAAACCTGCAATCCTATAATTTTAAAGGCTTTCATTTACTTGATAACTGGTTGCTGGGATAGCACTGATTTACTGATTAATTTCCTTATTTGCTCACAATGGACTGCAAAACAAGGGTGAATGTTGCTGTATCAAGCATCTAGCATCTACCCAGCAAGAACAGTTCGAGGCTCAGAAGCACTTTCAATTCTGCAAGGGCTACAATTAACAGTAAGGAGGGTTGTGGAGGGTAAATGCAGGGCTCATGACCTGGCATCATACAGGCAAAAGAATTCTGATGCCTTGTGACTTAGAAGCCCAGATCAAACATGAGTAAATACCTGAGACGAAGCAGGTAATTCACAAGAGAAACCCATTAAAAGGTACCTCAGGCATCAACACAAAGCCATTTACTCATTTTTGCAAGGGTTTCTTAATACATCACAGCAATGGTAATTACTTTGATACATTTTAAACTATTTTGTTCAGATTTGAACACCATGGATGTGGTTAATTTTTTTTTAGATAAATGTTCTTTCAAGGTAATAATGAAATCCTTATGGAATTCTCTTCCCCGACCAAATGAGGCATTTCCTGATGCTGCTAATATCTGAAATAATCAATGTTCATTGACAGCATTCATTATTTATAAATTGGTAATTAGCAATGCCAATTTACAAAGTGGAAGGATGCTCTCAGAGGCACTGGGGATTCATTATTAGAGTGTTTCCATTTTTACTGTAACTTTGAAATAACAGTGTTCATGTTCAATTATAGGTCGTACAAGATTTTGTGCAAATGCTTTGAATATTTCATTTTATTTTGTACCATATACAATTAATAAATAGAAGTGTTGAAATAATTTCTGCAAGTTTTCCCTTTCTGTTGAGACTGCAGTCCTCCCATATCAAAGATATGCTCAGCTCATGCCTTGACATTCCACAACAATGGAAGGATTGAACAGAAAGTGTTCCCTTTCAGAAGTAGGGATATTTACACTAATCCAAACCACACTAAGAAATGATTAGTTAACACAATGCAGACCACATTTAAGTGACCAGTGAATCTAATTGCATGATTTAGCATTTTTGTCAAAGTATCAGTTATAAAATTTAAGGATACAGTTTAGATTTTTAAAAAGAGGAAGGAAAGATTCCTTACAGCCTATTTTAATTATAATAGCTATTAATTAGAAAAAGGTTAGGTATCACTAGCTGTTGAGTTTATAAAATTTGAAAAGCACCAGGCAAAACCAATTTATGTTTGATCAGTAAATCTAATGTGATAAAATGTCCCTGAGGTGGGAGATTTAAGCATGAAATTAGAATTCCTACAGTGTGGAAACAGGTGCTTCAGCCCAGCAAGTCAACACCGACCCTCCAAAGAGTAACCCACCCAGACCCATTCCCTTTCTACTCTACTGACTAATGCACCAAACCAACACATCCCTGAACAGTATGGACAATTTAGCATGGCCAATTCACCTAACCTGCACATCTTTAGACTGTGGGAGGAAACTGGAGCACCCGGAGGAAACCCACTTAGACACAGGGAGAATGTACAAACACTACACAGACAGTCGCCCGAGGTTGAAATCGAACCAGGTCGCTGGTGCTATGAGGCAGCAGTGCTGACCTCTGAGCCACTGCGCTGCCTTTATACATTTATTTTACTGACTGCAAACTTCATGCAGACAATCACCCAAGGTTGGAATTGAGCGCGGGCTACTGGTGCTGTGAGGCTGCATCGCCAACAGCTGAGCCACTGTGCTGCCAAATTCTACAACTTAGAGCCTAGACGGCTGAAGAACACTAGCCAATGGAATATTGAAGGAGTGAGGTAGAGACTGAGATATTCAAGCATTTACCTTTTTACCCAACCACAACTTTCGCAAGAACTTTCAAAAGCTGATTGGAGGCACATGTTCGCATGTAAAGGGATGGTTGGAAATGGGAAGCCTTCAGAAATAAGATAACGAGAATCCAGAAAAAGTGTATTCCTGTCAGGGTGAAAGGAAAGGCTGGTAGGTAAAGGGAATGCTGGATGACTAAAGAAATTGAGGGTTTGGTTAAGAAAAAGAAGGAAGCATATGTAAGGTATAGACAGGATAGATCGAGTGAATCCTTAGAAGAGTATAAAGGCAGTAGGGGTATACTTATGACATAAATCAGGAGGGCAAAAAGGGGACATGAGATTGCTTTGGCAAATAGAATTAAGGAGAATCCAAAGGGTTTTTACAAATACATTAAGCACAAAAGGTTAACTAGGGAGAGAATAAGGCTCCTCAAAGATCAGCAAGGCGGCCTTTGTGTGGAGCCGCACAAAATGGGGGAGATACTAGATGAGTATTTTGCATCAGTATTTACTGTGGAAAAGGATATGGAAGATATAGACTGTAGGGAAGTAGATGGTGACATCTTGAAAAATGTCCAGATTACAGAGGAGGAAGTGCTGGATATCTTGAAACGGGTAAAGGTGGATAAATCCCCAGGACCTGATCAGGTGTACCCAAGAACTCTGTGGGAAGCTAGAGAAGTGATTGCTGGGCCTCTTGCTGAGATATTTGTATCATCGATAGTCACAGGTGAGGTGCCAGAAGACTGGAGTTGGCAAACATGGTGCCACTGTTTAAGAAGAGCGGTAAGGACAAGCCCAGGGAACTATAGACCCATGAGCCTGACCTCAGTGTTGGGCAAGTTGTTGGAGGGAGTCCTGAGGGACAGGATGTACATGTATTTGAAAAGGCAAGGACCGATTAGGGATAGTCAGCGTGGCTTTGTGCGTGGGAACTCATGCCTCACAAACTTGATTGAGTTTTTTGAAGAAGTAACAAAGAGGATTGATGAGGGCAGACCAGTAGATGTGATCTATGTGGATTTCAGTAAGGCATTCAACAAGGTTCCCCATGGGAGACTGATTAGCAAGGTTAGATCTCATGGAATACGGGGAGAACTAGCCATTTGGTTACAGAACTCGCTCAAAGGTAGAAGACAGAGGGTGGTGGTGGAGGGTGGTGTTTTTCAGACTGGAGGCCTGTGTCCAGTGGAGTGCCACAAGGATTGGTGCTGGGTCCTCTACATTTTGTCACTAACATAAATGATTTGGATGCGAGCGTAAGAGGTACAGTTAGTAAGTTTGCTGATGACACTAAAATTGGAGGTGTAGTGGACAGCGAAGAGGGCTACCTCAGATTACAACAGGATTTGGATCAGATGGGCCAATGGGCTGAGAAGTGGCAGATGGAGTGTAATTCAGATAAATGCGAGGTGCTGCATTTTGGGAAAGCAAATCTTAGCAGGACTTATACACTTAATGGTAAGTTCCTAGGGAGTGTTGCTGAACAAAGAGACCTTGGAGTGCAGGTTCATAGCTCCTTGAAAGTGGAGTTGCAGGTAGATAGGATAGTGAAGAAGGTGTTTGGTATGCTTTCCTTTATTGGTCAGAGTGTTGAGTACAGGAGTTGGGAGGTCATGTTATGGCTGTACAGGACATGGTTTAGGCCACTGTTGGAATATTGTGTGCAATTCTGATCTCCTTCCTATTGGAAAGATGTTGTGAAACTTGAAAGGGTTCAGAAAAGATTTACAAGGATGTTGCCAGGTTCAGAGGATTTGAGCTATAGGGAGAGGCTGAACAGGCTGGGGCTGTTTTCTCTGGAGCATCGGAGGCTGAGGGGTGACCTTATAGAGGTTTACAAAATTATGAAGGGCATGGATAGGGTAAATCGGCAAAGTCTTTTCCCTGGGGTCGGGGAGTCCAGAGCTAGAGGGCATAGATTTAGGGTGAGAGGGGAAAGATATAAAAGAGACCTAAGGGGCAACTTTTTCACGCAGAGGGTGGTACGTGTATGGAATGAGCTGCCAGAGGAAGTGGTGGAGGCTGGTACAATTGCAACATTAAAGAGGCATTTGAATGGGTACATGAATAGGAAGGGTTTGGTGGGATATGGGTCGGGCGCATGCAAGTGGGACTAGATTGGTTTGGGATATCTGATCGGCATGGCCGGGTTGGACCGAAGGGTCTGTTTTCATGCTGTCCGTCTCCATGATTCTATGACTCTATACCGCCCATTGTTCTCGAGTCAAACAGACAGATCAGTCCAATCAGTCCATGCTGATTATAATCTCAAACTAAACGCATCCCACTTACCTGCACTTGGCCTATATCCCTCCAAACATTTCTTATTCATGTACGTAGGGGTGAGTAGGTTAGATTATTTTATTTTACATTAGAATTAATCCTCGGTACAACATCGTGAGCCGAAGGGCCTGTTTTGTGCTGTACTTTTCTAAGTTCTATGTACTTATCTAAATGTCTTTTAAATATTGTAATTGTACCCACATCACATTGTGTGCACTGACACATTTGGGGATAATTGGATTTTGCTTAATTGTAGCCATGTGTCAAGTCATTCCTGCATCTAATTGTTGGAGAGAAAAAAATCCCTGTAGGAGTAACTGCATCTGTCACTGGCTTTTCTTACGCAGCCACTGCATTAACATGCAATTTTCATGTTTCCTAATTGATTAACCTGACCAGATATGATAACAACCCAGAATGACTTGATTTCAATTCTAGTTTCAAGGTATATCCCAAATGTGGAATTTGACAGGATCGGGAGTTGGGAACAGGACGGTATGAATTGACAGAATAAAGTGAATGTGGTCATAGGCTGCGCACATTTTAGGGACATTTTCCTGTTTGTGATGCTCGGGTCCCACTGCCCACAGGGTGATAGCTTTCTCTATCATCAGCAATAATAAACCAAACCCAAAAGGTGTGGCTGGAGGAAGTCAGAGTCTGCCATGTGGGACCATGCTCTCGATTCAAAGCCAAAAGCAATTTAACAGGATGTGTGACAACAATGCCACATACAATGTCATCCTGAGCTGGTATTTCATGTACACTGTCTTGTCAGGGCAGGATTGAAATGTGTGGGGCTCATACAATTGGCTGCCATGTCAGCAGTGTCATACCCGTTTCCTACCATTACTGTTGGGACTTTATTCTTGGCAGGAAAAGCTGACCCTCCCCTTACCCATGATGAAATTAAGGGACACTTCCCCTTTGCTGCTGGGATTTCACCAATGGCAACAGATACCAAGATCTCATAGCCTTTTGCTTCGCACTCGTCTCCGTCCTTCTGTAGTATATTTTACCGCAGATAGCTGTCGAGGCTGGGTTGTTAAGTACATCGAAGGGCGAGATAGATTTTTAATCAGCAAATAAAACAAGAGTAATGGGGAAAAGGCAGGAAAGTGGTGTTGAGGATGACCAGATTAACCATAATCTAATTGAATGGTGGACCAGAGTTGATGGGCTAAATGGTCTAGGTTAGATTAGATTAGATTTAGATTACTTACAGTGTGGAAACAGGCCCTGCGGCCCAACAAGTCCACACTGACCCGCCGAAGCGCAACCCACCCAGACCCATTCCCCTACATAACCCCTTCACCTAACACTACGGGCAATTTAGAATGGCCAATTCACCTGACCTGCACATTTGTTTGGACTGTGGGAGGAAACCGGACCACCTGGAGGAAACCCACGCAGACACGGGGAGAATGTGCAAACTTCACACAGAGAGTCGCCTGAGGCAGGAATTGAACCTGGGTCTCTGGCGCTGTGAGGCAGCAGTGCTAACCACAGCAGTCTACTTCTGCTTCTAATTCTCAAGATCTAAAAAGATGATGGTGACACAGGTAAGAAACTCAAAATTGTGTTCTTATTTGGTATCACCAAGGGTTTATGGGCTGCACGGTGGCACAGTGGTTAGCACTGCTGCCTCACAGCGCCAGAGACCCGGGTTCAATTCCCACCTCAGGTGACTCTCTGTGCGGAGTTTGCACATTCTCCCCGTGCCTGCGTGGGTTTCTTCCGGGTGCTCCGGTTTCCTCCCACAGTCCAAAAATGTGCAGGTTAGGTGAATGGGCCATGCTAAATTGCCCGTAGTGTTAGGTGAGGGGGTAGGTGTAGGGGTATGGGTCTGGGTTGTATACGCTTCGGCGGGTCGGTGTGGACTTGTTGGGCCGAAGGGCCTGTTTCCACACTGTAAGTAACCTAATCTAAAAAAAATCAGCAGTTGAGACTCAGGAGAGAACCATAGATAACTCTCTGGGGATTCCAGAACTGACGTACAGGAGTGGAAAGATAAACCCTTGTAAAATATTGTTACAACAACTGAAAACCAGACAAGTACCACATATTCCATGTGATATCAAAATAACTATATTAGTGCTACAGGTTAAACTTTAATGTCCAAAATGGGTGAGTGAAAATGTCATCCTTATATTGCGCTATCTAGGTAATCATTATTGCTGCGTGATGCTGTTAATTGTTTTATTCATTTGTATGGCAATTCTCATCAACATTCCAACCAATCCTGCCTGGTCTTCTACATTTTCTAGCCAGTGGAGAGTTCCTGAATTGAATTCTTCCTGGCCATGCTGACAAGCTACGATGTGGGGACAGAGAGAGCAGGAAGGGATGGAGGTTCACGTGCTGAGGTGAGTACAGCTTTAAAAGTAATGGAAAACACACCAGCCTCCATGGAGCCAGGCATTGTAAAGGACAGAAAAGGTTACCATGAAGGAGTCCTGTTCTCAACCCTTCCTCCTGCATGAGGCACGGTGACCCTCAAGTTAAACCACCAGCTATTGTCTCTCTCCCTCTAACGAGTGAGCATTCCTATGGTCTGGTAAGATTATGGCAAATTTTCAAGTTGCAGCTACTACTTTTGTTTTCATTAACATAGCTAATAATTAGCAAAAAGTAAGTATCCAATGACAATAGTTTTAAATTCTGTCACAACATTTTAAAAGTTGCCTGCCAGCAATGCTTTTACATCTTTCTTGTAGCAATAACAAGCTTTTGATTTTTTAATCTAGAGTTTTAATCTAATGTTCAGCATTTCTAGGCAGCACCCAGTCGTTGGACCTCCGATCCTCTTGGAACCATACTGCACAATCTCTAGATAAATTGAATAACAACAGTCAAAAGAGAATCTTTGGGCTGGATTTAGTCCGACCATCACCGATGGTGCTGCAAATAGTTGAAATCTGACACTAGAAAGATATGGTCACTCCAGCCCATTACACAATGGTAAGTGCATGAATGCAGGTAATGTAGGCATTCTGCCAGATCACGTAATGGGGAGGAGTCTGATGTTGGGAAGGCCTCGTCACCTATCTCCAATCCTGGATCTGGTGCCGTATTTAACGAGTCAAAAAGGGTGGCACTGGAAAAGCACAGCAGGTCAGGCAGCATTCAAGGAGCAGGAGAGTCAACGTTTCGGGCATAAGCTCTTCATAAGGAATTTGGAAGGGGAAGGCGAATGAAAAAGACAGACAGCCCTATGTTACAGCTGCAATGCAGAGTATAGGAAGCCTGTAAATTGAATTGTCCAACTTTTAAATCTCAATTGCTATCAAAACAAAACATTTTCCAAAGTCCAAGTGAAAGAGTCCTCCAGCTTTATACAAAGTTCCATCGGAGGGATCAACACTTTTCCAAGATGTCTCCATCCAGCCAACTTGTCATCTCATGGTTTTGCTTGCTGCATGACCTCCTTCACACTGCTATCTGCTGATGGGCACAAGGGACCAGCAGATATGGTCAACGTAGTGTGCAAAGGACAGCAGGTGTGACCTTCATCTGAGACACTTGATTCAGCTCTGATAAAGGATCAGTGACCTCCTCCATACTGTGAGAATTAGTTTGAGAGCCAGACTACCAATAAATGTATGTCAGAGAAAGAGGGGACTTTTATTTGAGTGCTACCCTTTAAAATGAGGTGTGATAACTTAGTTGACAATTAAAACTTTAATTCTTTTTTTTCAAATCAAGTCAAGTTGGTCAACAAATGGCAATTAGGAGAAAGTGAGGACTATAGATGCCGGAGGTCAGAATCGAGAGTATGGTGCTGGAAAAGTACAGCAGGTCAGGCAGCATCCAAGGAGCAGCAGAATCGACGTTTTGGGCATAAGCCCTTCATCAGGAATCATCCTGATGTAAGCTTATGCCCAAAATGTTGATTCTGCTGCTCCTTGGATGCTGCCTGACCTGCTATGCTTTTCCACCACTACATTATTGACAACAAATGTCAATGTATGAATTAAGATTTTCAATGCGACTTTGAGCAATCCAAATTGCTTCAAAAGACAAATTATGCATATGATGTAAAATACGTGAATAAAGTCTAGTTAATAAGAAGGAAAAATCTTATCGTAATCTATTTGTACTTTTATAATACTCACCCAACTCATTGTATGACCTGTCCAACCATTAACCAAATCTCAGTGAAATGTTTACACAAGCTAGAACCCTAGTCTTCAGGCATGAATGGCAAAACATTAACGTATGGTACAAATTTTGGACCCGTGTGTTTTTTGTTTCCTAATTTCAATTTCTATTTTTAGACAACTTCCGATCACACATCCCGAGAAGACTGGATCTCCCTGTCTTCAGGGGCATCGCAAATACCATTCCTTTTTTAGACAATAGTGGACATGAAATGCAGGGGGAGGGGAACTGAAATGAACAGTTCCTGTTTTGCAATTCTCGAGGGCAGCCATGCAACCACACTCTACTCCATTTAGCTGAAAGCTGTTCAAATCCACCCAAACAAGACAAGCAGGTTAGTGTGAACAGCTGACTACCCTAAAACTGGAGTCATGACCTGGATGGTAGTGAACACTTGTTTTTCAAGCTTGAACAATCAGGAATCCCTTTTTACGCATGAATTCAGTGTAATAATAGCCCATTTAAAACCATATGACAAAATATTAGAAGGAAATTGTATTGGATATTGGTACATGTACATTTTAATGGACTACACTGAAATTGACATTTTCTTCTAAACAGAAAGCTGTAGAGCCAGTAATTTGACCTCAGACATACAAAACTTCATGAAATGAATATTTCTAATGCTAGTATGTGACAGATGATTATAAATGCAGTCACAACAAGAACATTTACTGACAATTTCAATGAACTGATCCAACCGAGGGGAAGAAAACTTTAATTGATCATTTTTAATTGTTTGCATACAAGTATTGCAGTCAATAATAAATAGCCAATCAAGATATTTTCTATGAAATAAATCTGTTCAATAAAATTGCTTACTTGTCAGCATTGATTGCTAAACCAAGCTCTCTCAGATGGCATATTACAGCACCAACAGTCTAACAATAGATGTATTCTACATTGTGATGATAAATAAAAATGAGGGAACAACAACTAAGACAGTGACAAGTGTACAAAAGGCTTTTCACAAATTTCCATTAGCTACATAGAAGAGAAACTTTCATACATGCTGCAAGAACAGATATATGAACTAATTAATAGAAAGTGATTAATGCTGAAGAAACATATTTTGCCAACATTATTCATCTTACACTCAAAAAGAAATAACATTTACACTGTACGAGCGGAGAGTACTGATTTTGTTTTAAGTCTGTCTGTTTGGAGATTGTATGACGGCTTTCCATAGCCTTCCCATTCTGAGGTGGGATTTAAACCTAGCCTTCCTCGCCCAGAGGTAGAGACATTACCATTGTGCCACAAGACACTCAGAACTCCTTGTATATTTTCAAAACAAAACTACCTATTTGAATGATCAATGACACATTTTGTAACAGCTGAGACTTGATGCTGTATTTTCTCTCCCAAAGGTAGGGCCACTACCACACTGCACAAGAACACTAACTTGGAAAGTGCTGATTGATTGACAAGTGGACTCTGATTGGTAGAGATATTCCCACGGAGAATGCACAAGTTGGACAATGACTGACAGAGACAAATGTATTTTTTTAAGCAATAATCAAGTTCTTCTTGATCAAATGACGTAAATAAGTGGTTAGTAAGGGATGCATCCCAAAAGTAAAATGGTTTCTTTTATCTAAGCAGTATAGTATTGGTTCAGTGCTGTGTGATAGTGTTTCGTTAAAATAGAAATATTGCATTCTCAATTATTTTCACTTAGCATCTTTAGGACTCTGACCACTGAAGATAAGCAGAAGGTTATAGGCCAAACCTTCTAGTCTTTGGTTCACAGACATTGGATGAATGGCTGAAGACACACACTAGAATCCTTAGGAAGTCCTGACACACAGCCCTATGTGGAATGGGCAATTCCTTTGCTCCACAGTGCCCTCCACAACTACATCTAGCTCGGATTTAGAATTTGAGAGTCCAAACAGACCCATACTATTTACTGGAGTAGTTACCAAGGAACTGTAAGACCGATTAAAACCGGTCTGTTTGCAGCGTAACTACACAACTGACACCAAATATCCATCCACCCTCCAATAATCTGCCAAACCAGAACTGCCTCACAAACATCAGACCATTATGCTAATTACCCCTCAACTAAGCCCACAACCTGATGAGACTAGCTTGCTAACCCATTTATACCCCTTTCCTGGACCATGGAACCCCCATGACCATAGGGTCCCCTGAACATTTCATCAACCTGACTTCCCATCTCAAAGCACTCATTCATCTACCAAATCACTCACATAACCATCATCCATTCACTCATATTAGAACAGAGTGTTTAAACCCAGCATGTCCAATCTTATCCCAGTGGAGCATCCCAAGGGATGCTTCACTGCATGTTTCTGTGAAAGCCATGCTCTGAAGATCCCAGAAGAAAGGAACATCAGAAATAACCCAATGAGCATCTCCCAAGCAGCAGCAACACTTTCACCCTATTTGTTCATCTGTCAACAATACATTTATAAAGCTGCTGGACAGATCCCAACCAAATTTGGCACACACATTGGATAGTGTCCTCAGCAACAGTCTGGTTAGTTTTCTAGATCCAAATATAGATCCTGGAATATTTTAAAGAATCCATTAACATTCAGAGATAAAGTGAAGTGACATTTTTAAAATTAATATGATGGGCTGTTTTAAGACTTTCATCACTGAAGGCAGACAGAGGTAATATTTTCAACCAGTTTGTTAATCTATAAACAAACTCTCTCAAAAACTAATAAATGATTTGTATCAAATCTTAATATACAGCTAGATATGGTTCAAGAAAAAAATGTTACTTTTTATTTCACAAGCAAACAGATTCTGGAATGATTTAAAAGATATCCAGAGAAAAAGTGATTTGATTTTCTTTTACAAGCTGGGGGTTGTTTCAACTGTTGTGGTGGAATTTATCACAGCTGACAAACAGAGTGTTTTTAGGACAGATTGTTGGATGTGATTCGGTCAGTAGCCTCCACAGTGCGATATACGTTCATAATAAAAGTTTTCCTTTTTGCCAGCTTTGTAGTTGTAGAATATCAACTAAACAGGGAAAAAGTCTCAGGAAGAACTGCATAAGTGTAATAAATAGAGTTAGCACAACATAAAGGATGTATGCACTCTATTGAGTGGTCACGACACTTGTTAGGTAGCTAAATCGAACCTAAATGAATACTTCACAGAATTATTGCTAGTTTGAAATTCTAGCATTTTTGACAATTATGAAGGCATTTTTAAAATTAATATAGTTTTGTATTTTTTTGCGTTCACAGTTAAAAAATGTCAGTGACATTCAGCATTTAGCCCTCCTCTCTCCCTCAAGAGTACAACACAGGGTGATATTTTATTCTGCATTAACAACGTGTTATAGCCTTGAGTTTTATATTCCTCACACCAACCAGTCTCCACAAGTGAGGTAGCCAATTAGTACAGCAGCAAACTTCGTCATCCAATCAGTTTGCACTGGATTCAGACCAATGTCCCCAAGGTTGAAGGAGCCTGTGCAATTATATTTTGCCACTCAGTCCTTCACCACAGAATTTTAATATATAAAATTCTGATAAGAATTGTAATTAGTCTGTAATATGCTTTGACCAACTACATATTAGTAGCATTATGTATTTAATTCTGAGCTGTTTATGATGTCATATTGTGTTGCCACCTGTTAAAGGAATTGTAACATACAAGTACAGTATTTGAGCAAAATATTAGAGCTTTTGTAGTTGTAAAAATACTATACATGCTGACATAGAGAAAGCTGTTGCAATTTTGCAGTAAATAGAAAACCAAGGACACTTCCCACTCACGGGACCGCTGCTATTATTTTTAGATACCAGTAATATTGTGGAACAGAATATAGTTCAGACAATACATGTTTGAGTGACCTTCAATTTTATCATCAAAATCCCTTCAATTTCAAACTGAGCTCTATCCCAGACAATATTTTGCAAAAATATTTTTGCCTTCAGTACTGAGCTACCAGTTCTGCTGAGCAGCATGCAAAACTACAAAGTTACATTTTGTTTTAAGCAATTAAATGACCTTTACGATGTTTATCACAAGGTACAAGGTATGTTTCAAACTAATAGAATAATCAAACTCTCCTGACGGATTCAAACAATAGTAATAAGATTGTAAACTTTGAGTTTTCCTCAAAACATTTCCGTACATCTCTGGAGATTAAAACGGTTTAAAAAAACCTCTTTATTACCTGAGCCTGTATTTATGTTCCACCATCAGTAGAAAACAATCTACTTGCAAAGACATGATACCTGTCAGCAAATTACGACTCCCTGCTTCATATTATGCTGTTCAATGTAATGTTGCCTCTTGAACATTGTAACAGAATACCTAGTAATATAATGATCACATCTCCTCATAAATGTGAAGCATTTTTGCCCTCTATTGTTCTATTACAGTATGAATTGTAGAATTGTACAATTACCACATCAGCCTGCTTCTTCTTGAGGTTCAATCCATTTTTCAGAAGTGCAGGTAGGTCTTTTATCTTCTGCTTTAATTGTCCTTGCCCCTTTACATTTCTGCTCCATTTTAAAGCAGCTAAAAGTCCAACTTCTGGGACACAGAAACTGCCAGGAATATCAGTCGGTTGAGCCATTCTCTCACAAACTGGCACAGATACTCATTTTTCCTGTACTGCAATGTAGTTCAGTTTGCAGCTGAGTCCACTGTGTTCTGTTTGATAAGCTGCAGTTTTACGTACTCCACCCAGCCATTTGCCTTCTGCTGTGCATATAATCTGCATCTGCATTGTATATCGCATACTGAATGAGGTCATCTACAGGTGCAGGATATCCCATTATGCAATGTTTCCTCTTTTCCATTGTAAACCTCCAGTGCTCCAGAAAGGTGGTTTCTGTCTCAATTTCTGTTTCATACAAATCCGAACATACACAATTAATAATTGGATTGTCACAACTGAGGCTTTGCAGTTGAAAACAATGTCACTGCTTTTAGACAATGCAGTGCAAACTCACAAAAAATTAATCTGTAAATATTGAAATTTAGGTTATATTCCTGTTACCAGATACTTAACAAACAAATAAATTTCTAAACTGCAATCCTTTTGGCTGTGTTTTGATCTTTAACAGAGTTCTACAATCTCCAGAGACCACAGTTAATATTTTTTGTGTCTCAGATTTATCTTCCCTTATTAATTTATTACTTTAATGCAAATAATTAAACAATAGAAGTATTTAACAATAATTAATGAATATTCAAATACTTCATTTGCTAGTTACACAATGTACATTTCTTCCTCCTGTCAACAAAATAATAAATCCTTTGCTCTGTTATTTTGAGATTTTAAGACCTCTGTTTCAATGACAACATTTATTTATATAACACCTTCAATAATAGTTAGCTATTACTGCTCTTTGTTACTTGTGCCAAGTGACTGTTCTATTATTTAATGACAAGCAACATATAAAAAATCATTTCGCCACTTCACTTCTTATACAAGGTAGACAACCCTTTATCCAAAATCTGAAAAGCTCTGAAATCCAAAACTTTTAGTGGTATGTGGAACATCATTTTGGCGTGCGAACAGGTGACCCAACTCCAAACCCACTCGAACCACGTCACACAGATGTGCCACGGCTACATGGCCCAGCACTGGCAGGCATCAATTGTGTCTCAGTGCTCGTACTATTCACACGTGTGTCTGCTGTTAGGTAATTTTTTTAAATTTCACTCTGAAAATGTCATTTTTCCCGAAATCCAAAAAGTTCCGAATTCCGAAAAACAACTGGCCCTTGAGGATTTTGGAAAAACGATTGTCTACTTGTACTGTTTAAAGAATGAGTTCAATGCAACAGGTAATGCATGCCACAACATTAGTCTTTTGTATTCTCAAATACTTGTAGGGTAACACAACATGTACAATATTTGCAAAGGTCGTAACATGTCAGGATTCACCATGTCCAAGCAACTTTGGTGGTAGTGGTGGTGATTCATCCAGTGTAAAGCCAATTTCTTTAAAAAAGGTTACCAGGTTTTTGGTGAACTTTAGAGAAATGTTTCAAAACTGATTTTCAAACAAATCAGTACTGGCAAAGAAGTTAACTTATTCTGTCAGTTTTTCATTAACATTGAGAAGCAATGAACAGAGTACTGTGTATTTACACAATAAACAAAGCCCTACATTTTCTGGCCAGGTGGGAGGTAGAACTAGCAATGTGTCGCAAGGTGGTTGGATACACATTAATTTCCAAAAAGGTATAATTCTCAAAAATGAAACTGTTGTATCACAGCAACAGCGGTGATGATCACTCAGCAATTTCTGTTTTAATACTGATGCTCACAAAAATATTGGACGCACTACTCTAGGCCAGGGTTTCTCAACCTTCTTTGAGACCACTCTCAATGTGATACCAAAAAACAGACTTTCTGTAAAACAGTCCACCCCTAAACGAAAATTAGTTGAACACTTGTTTAAAAATTACACAATGGACCATATTATTCTATGAAAGGTAATCCATCGTGATGGTGCTGCTCGAGTCAAAATAATATCATCCATCTAGCAGTTCAACAGAGGAAAGAATCCCTCAGTAATCCATATAACAGTATCATGAATCCATTTATAAAGACCCAATGTT
Organism: Chiloscyllium punctatum; assembly: GCF_047496795.1. Lineage (NCBI taxonomy): Eukaryota > Metazoa > Chordata > Chondrichthyes > Orectolobiformes > Hemiscylliidae > Chiloscyllium > Chiloscyllium punctatum. The sequence goes on along the minus strand of NC_092746.1, from coordinate 29,731,925 downwards.
CAACTCGGAAATCTCTGAAATACCAAAATGGAGAATGAGATGCTATTTCTCCAGTTTGCATTGGGCTTCACCAGAACAGAGTAACAGACCGAGGAAAGAGATGTGAGCATAAAAGCAAGATGGTGCATTAAAATGATAAGTGACTGAAGGTCAATGTCATGCTTCTGAGAGGTGTTCAGCAAATTGATCACTTGCAGTTGGGCACCATAATACAGAGGAGACTGCATTGTGAGAATTAAAACAGTAAACTGGATTGAAAATAATACATGTAAATGGCTGCTTTGCCTGGAGGGATGCCCTGAGCATTTAACAGTGAAGAGATAAAAGGGCAAGGATTCCCACCCTGCAACTGCATGGGAAAGGTCTGTGGGTGAGGCTCGGGCCTACAGTGGAGCAGGAGGGAACAAGCTGCTTGGAAAGCTGATGGGCGGGGAAAATGTGTTTGGTGATAACAGGATGATTAGAGTCATAGAGATATACAGTACAGAAACAGACCCTTTGCTCCAACTTGTCCATGCTGACCAGATATTCTAACCTAATCTCTTTCTATTTGCCAGCACTTGGCCCATATCCATCCAAACCCTTCCTATCACATACCTATCTAGATTCCTCTTAAATGCTGTAATTGTACCAGCTTTCTCCACATCCTCTGGCAGCTCATTCCATACATGCACCATCCTCTGTGTGAAAAAGTTGCCCCTGAGGTCCCTTTTAAAATCTTTCCCCTCTCACCCTCAACTTTTGCCCTTCAGTTCTGACTCCCACAACTCAGGGAAAAGACCTTGTCTATTTATAACGTGACCCCCTCAGCCTCTGATACTCCAGGGAAAACAGCCCTAGTCTGTTCAGCCTCTCCCTATGGCTCGAATCTTCCAACCCTGGCAACATGCTTGTAAATCCTTTCTGAACCCTTCCAAGTTTCAAAACATCTTACAGAAGGAAGACCAGAATTGCACACAATATTCCAAAAGTGGCCTAACCAATGTCCTACACAGCTGCAACATGACCTCCCAACTCCTGTACTCAATACTCTGACCAACAAAGGAAAGCATACCAAACACCACCTAAACACTATCCTGTATACCTGAGCCTCCAATTTCAAGGAACTATGAATGTGTACTCCAAGGTGTCTTTGTTCAGCAACACTCCCAGATTCTTTGAACACAGGTGCTCATTTGGTAGAAAGTGAGGACAAGAGGAACCCTTTTGCAATTCCAGGAGGAAGAGGGGATACCCCAAGTGCAGGAAATGTGAGAGACTCACATGGTAAATTCTGTCCAAAAATTTGGGAGGGAGTTCTTAGTTGAGGAAAAAGACAGTTCGGAAGCACTATATGGACATGTTATGAAGTTTGTCAAGATTCTGAAAGGTACATTATGAAAACAAAGCAAGCAAGCAACTAATGAAAATCGAATAATAGTGATAAGAAAACATTGCAATTATTGTAAAAACATCATCTGATTCACCAACCTCCTTGAGGGAAGGAAATCTGTCTTTCTTACCTCTTCTTACTTACATGGGTCCCCTGATCTATAGCAACATGGTTGACTCTTATTTGCCCTTTAAGTGGCTTCTGAGCCACTTCACTTGTAACAAACTGCTACAAAATCAAAGTGAAATGAAACTGGAGACAGCACCCTGTAGGCTTTTATTCCAACTTTCTCTGGTCCATCAGGCTTTCTTTGGATATCAACGACAAAGGTAGTCCTAACAAAGGAATATACCCAATGTTCTTTATAAAAGCAAAGCACATGACAAAGTACTTCAAAAATCTTAACCATACAATGCTTATAATCACAAGAGACCTGTTTTACATGGACTTGTCCAAGACTCGGACTGAAACAGATGAGCACAATCCATCTCAACCTCCAGTCACTGATCAGATGCTCTCATCCTCAGCTAGCTATCAATGACACAAGATTTCTTACCCTTGTTCTCCATACAAGCAAGTCTATGTATTCTAACTCTGTAGACAGTCTCCAGCAATTTGATCAGTTCAACCATGAGCAAATATTACTAATGGACCATGCTTTCCATGACATGTTTGATCAATTATTTATTAGGGCTTGCTTGTTTTGCCCGAAAAGAGGCTTATCTCTTGATTTTAATCAACTCAGACGTAGCTTGGACAGGCTGTTGTCATATATATGTCATCCAAACAACTATATGATATTTACACGGGACAATTTTCTGATCAAGTACTCTGCTAAGCTGATAAATAGTCACATTACGAATCTGATATCCTGATCTGTTTTACACCAAGATTCCTGCCTTTCAAACATTTAGTCCATTACTGTTGAGTTACAGCATTTAATCAAAATACACATTCTTTCAAATATAGAAACACATTAAAACCTGTGACCTTTCTAACCATTAGGTCATCATCTAACATTAACTTTTCAGTACAAACTGGAGGATAGCAAATGTTGTTCCTTTGTTTAAGAAGGGGAGTCAGGACAACCCTGGTAATTATCGGCCAGTGAGCCTTACTTCGATTATGGGCAAGATGTTGCAAAAGATTATCAGAGATAGGGTTTGTAATAATCTGGCAAGGAATAATTTGGTTAAGGTAGGTTTTGTGAAGAGTATGTCATGCCTCATTAACTTTATGGAGTTCTTCGAAAAGGTGACAAAAGAGGTGGATGAAGTGAGGCGTTGATGTGGTGTATATGGATTTTAGTAAGGCCTTTGATAAGGTTCCACATGGTAGGCTATTGCACAAACTATGGAGTTCTGGGATTGAGGGTGATTTAGTGTTTGGATCAGAAATTGGCTAGCTGAAAGAAGACAGAGAGTGGTAGTTGATGGGAAACGTTCAGCCTGGAGCTCAGTTACCAGTGGGTTGCCATAAGGATCTGCTGTTGGTCATTTTTATAAATGATCTGAAGGTGGCCGTAGAAGGATGGGTTAGTGAATTTGCAGATGACACTACGGTAGGCAGAGTTGTGGACAGTGCCGAAGGATGTTGTGGGTTACAGAGGGACATAGATAAGATGCAGAGCTGGGCTGAGAGTGTCAATGGAATTTAATATGGAAAAGTGTGAGATAGTTCATGTCAGAAGAAGTAACAGGAATGCAGAGTACTGGGCTAATGGTAAAATTCTTGGCAGTGTAGATGAACAGAGAGATCTCGGTGTCCGTGTGCATAAATCCCTGAAAGTTGCCACCCAAGTTGATTAGGTTGTTAAGAAGGCATATGGTATGTTGGCGTTTATTGGTCGGGGGATTGAGTTTCAGAGCCACAAGGTCATGCTTCAGCTGTACAAGAACACTAGTAAGGCAGCACCTGGAGTATTGCAGACAGTTCTGGTCACCGCATTATAGGAAGGATGTGGAAGCTTTGGAAAGAGTTCAGAGGAGATTTACTAGGATGTTGCCCGGTATGGAAGGAAGGTCTTACAAGGAAAGGATGAGGGAGCTGAGGCTGTTTTCATTGGAAAATAGGTTGAGAGGTGACTTAAATCGAGACATATAAGGTAATCAGAGTGTTAGATAGGGTGGACATGAGAGCGTTTTTCCACAGATGGTGAAGGCTAACAAGAGGGGACTTAGATTTTGGACATACCAGAAGTAGTTTCTTTACTCAGAAAGTACTAGGTGGTGTGGAATGCCATGCCTGCAACAGTCGTAGACTTGCCGATGTTAAGGGCATTTAAATGGGCATTGGACATACATTTGGATTATAATGGAACGGTGCAGGTTAGATGAGCATCAGATTACTTTCACAGGTCAGTGCAACATCAAGGGCCGAAGGGCCTGTACTGTGCTGTAATGTTCCATGTTCTCTCTCTGATCCATCATCATCCTAGGAAACAATGATGGCAAAATCCTTCTTACTAATTTTTCAGGGCTTGTGCCATGATTGGAATAGCTGTCCTACAGACTAATCAAATAACAAATAAAAGCAAGGTAGAGTGGATGCTGGACATCTGAAAATAACAAAGTGCTGGAGAAACTTAGCAGATCTGACAGCATCTGTGGAGAGAGAAAGTGAAAGAGAGACAGAGAAAATGGTATGAGTGCTATATGACTCTTCAAAACAAAGGAGCAACAGCGTGATGCAGTCAAACTCTCAGTCATACATTTCAGATAATCCTAAGACATTACCACACTCCCTATCAATATCATCCTATATGCCCCATCCCATAAGGAAGTCAGAGCTACCAGAGATGGTGTCAGTGATGCAAAATCAGGAAGGAGTTATCCTGGGAGTCTGCAACATTGACTTTGAATCTTATGGACTCTTGTGTCATCAGGTCAAACATGAGCAAGCAAACGTCTTTCTGATTACAAGCTACAAATCCATGCACCAACCCACCCCAGCTGATGAATCCACAATAACACCTCCTGGAAGAAACAGAAAGTATCAAGGACACAATGTACTCGTGGTTGGGAGCTGGAACTTCAATGTCTATCACTAGGAGTGGCTCAGCAGCAACATCTTTAACAGAGGTAGCTGAGCCTTGAAGGACATAACTGCTGGACTGTGTCTGCAACTTGCAGAAAGGAAATCAACAAAAAAAGTCTATGTGATATGTGACACCTACACAAATCAATTACAGTATTTGACATTGACCATGAGAAACCCTGTGGACCACATCCCATTTTCAAGTTGAAGATACCCTGCCACTTGTGTGGGATTTTCACAGTGCTAACTGGTTTAGATTTTAAACAGGTCTTGCAACACAAAAGTAGGCACCCATAATATGTTGTGGGCTATCAGTAGAACTGCATTCAGCTACAAACTGTAACCTTATGTCCTGACATATCCCAGACAGTGACACTCACATCCTGTCTAAGAATAAGAAAAAAAACACACCTCGAGTCTGAGAATTTGCTGAAATGTCAAACCAGGTGAATCAAACATTGAATGTCAAGATTTGAAAGATAAACAGGATGCTGTAAAATTTCCATTTACCATTTGAGGTTGTGGTTTGCAGACTTAAAACAAAATGCTGTTTAATATTTTCAGCCTTCCATCTATTTAACAAGACTTTCGATGCCATTATTCCAGCTGTATTGTATTTTTACATTGATCACGCTCTGGAGATGTTACCAAACAGATTACACTCTAATGTCTGTCCTCACATAATCAATAACCAGACGTTACAATCCTATTTAAAGGCAGGAAGCCCACTTCTGCATTACACAGGCTGTCTGGCAAAGCATTTCAAGGTCATTAGCCTGGTGCGCAGAATTAAAATGAATTGGAATACAAAAATACGCACAAAAAATCATGGCATTTGTCAGTGTAAGATATTTATCAATTTTCTTTCTATTGCTCTGATGCATTGAGGTTTTAACCATTTCATTCAATAAACCTATTATAAAAGCAGCGTTCAATGCTCCTCAAAGTCTGTCAGGATGCTGAAAGACAAAAGTGTGGCTGAACAAGCAACATTTTGTCTTTTATCCTCCTGGACAGCAGGATGGCTTTGGGCAAATTGACTCTTTGTCCCTGCTATGCACATGTAGTAAAATTTTAAACATTTGTCTTTCACAGTGGTTTATCAATCCTACAAATCCCACATTTGTCCACAGAAAATTCATTATTGCTAAGGAACTGGGTCATCGATAGTAACACAGATAGTGAACATCAAAATTAAAGAAATCAACGTAATATATTTTTTAGAAACAATCTGTAGATTTGTTGGATTGCATGTAACTTAATCTCAGACCCTTAATGGACCCGAGATACCTCATTAAGAATCCAAACTCCAAACTGACACCTATTTGAATGAGAAATGTTCTTTAAATTCTTTTTAAATATTGCATCACTAAACAAGTTGGAACATTTGGTCACAGAATGCCAATGAAAACATTTCAAAGAACTATTTGCTTCTCTTTTGTTTGACACAAACAAAAGAGTTTTATAGTGTAAATATCACCTTAAACATAAATAATAATGCAGTGCCATCCCTGTTGGAACATGCAAATATTTAAATACAGGAAAAGGCTGTCTAGCTGGGGACTTCACCAACCCTCTCAACCTTCTGCTCTCCGAAACTGAACGTTCCGTACTCAGCAAAGATCTTAATTATTCCTCTGCATTCCCATGTTAATAAATTTTGGGCACGACATGCCATCGAACTCTTCTTCTGTTGTCTTCACCTCCCTTCCCATTTCTATGGACAAGAGTCCTCTCCCTGTCCCAGACCCCTTCACCCAGCTCCAACACTCTCCCTCACCTGAACCCCTCCCTCTGCCTTTTACCTGCACTCGACCTGACCATTGAGACCTGTTGACATGATATTGGTTACCTCAATTCCTCTGCCCCCTCACCCAATCCAATCTATCTCCCCCTGAACTGACTCCACTCTGCGTGCTCACATCCAACGCTGACATTGTTATTAAACCTGCCAATCAAGGTGGTGATGTTGTAGTCTGGGGTACTGACCTCCACATTGCAGAGGCTGAGCACCAGCTCTCAGAAACCTTCTCCAAACTCCCCCTAGACCAAGACCCTACCATGGAACATTAGGCCATTGTATCAACTATGGTCACTAACCTCTTTTCATCTAGCGATCTCCCCTCCCCCAGTGCCTCCAAGCTGATAGCATCCCAACCCCACGCAGCTCGCTTCAACCTCCTTCCAAAAATCCACAAACAGGACTGCCCAGGCAGACCCATTGTTCCTAAATCGACGTTTCGGGCAAAAGCCCTTCATCAGGAATGCTTTTGCCCGAAACGTCGATTTTGCTGCTCGTTGGATGCTGCCTGAACTGCTGTGCTCTTCCAGCACCACTAATCCAGTATTTGGTTTTCAGCATCTGCAGTCATTGTTTTTACCTACCAGACCCATTGTTCCTGCCTGCTCCTGTCCCACAGAATATCTCTTCTTACCTTGACTTGGTCTTTATTCCCCTGGTCCACTCCCTGCCTACTTACATCCGCGATTCCTCTGACGCTTTACGCCAGTTTCAGAATTTCCAGTTTGCAGGGTCCAACTGCCTCCTCTTCACCATGGACCTGCACTTGCTTTACACGTCCATAGCCCACTAGGGACCATCTCAGGGCTCTCTGCTTCTTCCTGGAACAAAGGCCTAAACCAACCCTACCCAGCACCATCCTCCTCTGCCTGGCCAAACCTGTCCTCACCCAAAACAATTTCTCTTTTAACTCCTCTCATTTTCTGTGTCACAGGAGTGGCCATGGGTCCTAGTTATACCTGTCTCTTTGTGGGGTATATGGAACATTCCTTTTTCCAGGTCTATTCTGGCCCCGACCCACAACTCTTTCTCCGATATACTAATGATATCATTGGTGCTGCTTCCCTCTCTTGTTCGGAATTGGAAAGTTGTATTGATTTCTCTTTCAATTTCCACCCTGCCCTCACTTTCACCTGGTTCATCTCTGACCCCTCCCTTCCCTTCCTTGTCATTTGTTTCCATTTCTAGGGATAGATTGGCCACTAATATCCACTATAAATCCAACAACTCGCACAGTTACCTGGACTATACATTCTCATACTCAGTTGCCTGTAAAGACTCTATTCTATTTTTCCAGTTCCACTGTCTCCATTGCATTTGTTCCGATGATGCCAACGTCAACAAGGAAGCCTCGGAATTGTCCGCTTTCTTCCTCAACCAAGGGTTCCCCAGCACCATTGTTGACAGGGCCCTCAACCGGGTCTGACACATCTCCCGCACTTCAGCCCTCACCCACTGTCTTCCCTCCCACAACAATGATAGGGTTCCCCTTGTCCTTAACTACCACCCCACCAGGATCCACCAGAAAATCATTAGCTGCCATTTCCACCCCTCCAGTGAGATGTCACCACCAGCTACATATTGACCTCCCCTCCTCTGTCTGCCTTCAGCAGGGACTGTTACCTCCAGGACACCCTGGTCCACTCTTCCTTCACTCCCAACACCCCCCCTACAGCTCTATGGTACCTTCCCTTGTAATCACTGAAGGTGTAACATCTGCCCATTTACCTCTTCCCTCCTCAGTATCCAAGGGCCCAGACAGACCTTCCAGATGAAGCAGCATTTTACTTGCACTTCACTCAATCTAGTCTACTGCATTTACTGTTCACAATGTGGTCTCCTCTCTACACTGGGGAAACAAAGCATATACTGGTGACCTCTTCACAGAATATTTGCATTCTGCTTGCAAAAATGACCCTGCGCTTTCAGTTGTCTGTCACACCACCCTGTTCCCTACTAACATCAGTCTCGGGCTTGCTGCAGTGTTCCAGTGAAGCTCAACCTAACCTGGAAGAACATAATCTCATTTTCCACTTGGGGACCCTGCAGCCTTCAGGACTCAATAACTTTAGGGCTTGAACTCTCCTATGTCCTAATCCCCACCCCTGCACATGGTCTGCTATTACACATAACCCATTGTTAGCCATTAACAGTCCCCATCAACAGCTATTCGCCTTCCTAACCAGACTGTTATCCACTCCTTTGTCTGTCCAACTGCTCTTCTCTCTTTTTTGCCTCTATCCCCACCTATCATTTACTCCTTACCCCCTCCCCTACCCTATCTTCTGCATAAAAACTGACACTTTCCTAGCCACCATCAGTTCTGAGGCAGGATCACTGGACCCAAAAATGCTACCTCTGCTTTCTCTTCACAGATGCTGCCAGACCTGAGCTATTCCAGCAACTTCTATTTTTGTAGCTCAGGACGTCATTCTCCGGTGAACAAAAAGACAAGGACAGGCTTAATAGTAGTTTCAGATTGATATAAGATATAGAGCTGCTAGGCAATCGCATAAGAGACTGATCCAGAAGGTCAGACCCGAGGGGGATTAAGGTAGAACATTGGCTTGGATAGAAAGCACAGGGTCAGGATGAATGGTTCCTTCTCTGGATGATGAACTGTAAGTAGCGGGGTGCCACAAGGTTCCGTTCTCAGATCTCAGCTATTTACAATCTATATCATTGATATGCAAGCGGGGACAGAGAGTAATAAGGCAAAATTCACAGATGATAGTAAAATAGGTGGGAAAGCAGGCTGTGATGAGGTGATAAGGATGGATATTGATAGTCTCGGAGAATGGGCCCGAATCTGGCAGATGTAGTTTCATGTGGATAAGGGATATTTTGACTGGAAAAATAAAAGGCCAAATTATTATTTAAATGGAAGCAGATTCAAAGTGCTTCAGTGCAGAGGGATCTGGGCGTCTTTGTGCATGAATCGCAGAAAGTGGGTATCTAGGTGCAGCATACAATAAGAAAGGCAAAAGGATTGCATTATAAAAGTCAAGACGTATTGTTATAATTTTATATGGCACTGGTGAGAGCACACCTGTAGTATTGTGTTCAGATTTGGTCTCCTTACTGAAGCAAGGATGTGGTGGCACTGGAGACAATTCAGAGGTGATTCACCAAGTTGATTCCAAAGGTAAAAGGGCAGGCGCACCAGGAGCAGTTGAATAGCTTGAGCTTGTACTCACCGAAGTTCAGAAGAATGAGGCAGGATCTGATTGAGGTATATGAAATGCTGAAGGGGATTGATAAGATGGACATTGAACAGTTGGTCCTCCTTTCTGAAACAAGAGATCATAGATATAAAGTGAGATGAGGTAAATTCAGGTTGTGAATCTGAGGAACTCACTGCCCCAAAGTGCAATGGAGGCAGAATCAATCAAGAGATTCAAGAAAGAAATAGATAAGCCACAGTGCCACATAAAAGACTAATCCAGAAGGTTAGATCCCAGGGGGTTAAGGGTAAAGCATTAGCTTAGATAGAGGACTGGCAAGACTGACTGAATGCAGAGGGTCAGGATAAATGGGTCTTTCTGTGGATGGTGAACTGGGTTATGGGGAGCAGGTAGGAAAGTAGAGTTGAGACCAGGATAAGATCAGCCATGATCATGTTAAATGACAGAACAGGCTTGACAGGCTGAATTGCCTAGTTCTGCTTCTAATTCTATATTCCTATCTGGAGCATTATGCTGGAGCAACCAAGAACAGGAAAAACAATTCAAAACAACTAAAACACTTGAAAGTCATTGTTTGAAGTTACACAGTGGCTTACCAATACAAAATGAGGGTGGCACAGTGGTTAGCACTGCAGTCTTACAGTACCAGGGATCTGGGTTCAATCTTAGCCTTGGGCGACTGTCTGTGTGAAGTTTACACGTTCCCCTGTGTCTGTGTGGGTTCCTGCCCACAATCCAAAGGTGTGCAGGTCAGGTGGATTGGCTATGCTAAATGGCTTCGTCATTCCTGATTTTTTTTTTGCTGCCTGACCTCCTGTGCTTTTCCAGCAACATGCCCTCAACTCTGATCTCCAGCATCTGCAGACCTCACTGTCCCCTATACTAAATTGCCCTATAGTGTCAGGTGCATTAATCAGAGGCAAATGGGTCTGGGTGGGTTACTCTTACAAGGATCGGTATGGACTGGTAGGGCCCAAAGGCCTGTTTCCACACTGTAGGTAATCTAATCTAATCAAAAGAAGTTTGTATCAATTTCTATTGACATAGGGTGGAATCCTTATCGTTGATTCAGAATCAAGCTTTGACAACGTCACAAGTGTTTTCTTGCCAGAAAATATCATTCAATACCTCTCTTAATAGTTCTAGATAAGTAATTTGAACAATTATACAAGATCGGATTAGTGCTGGATGCTGCATCAATATGTTTGATTTAGGCAAGAGGAAGCTAATGAAGTAATGAAATATTATTCAGTAATGCTGTAAGAGTCTGCACGTGCATACATGTCTCCATAGTATACATTTACATGTGCATCTCATGTTGTTTGGGAGCATGCTTCCTCATGTAAGTGCTGTGTACTTGCTGACTGTGTGAATCAGCCTGCTGAGGTCAGTATAACTGAAAGGGTTTGGAGTGGGTGGGAGACTAGCTTACAGGGAAAGGTCTAATGTGTCCGGATGCTTTTCCAGTACGATATGCAGCTTCAATATTTGCACTGATTTGGCATTTTGTTGGTATGTTTTGTCTTGATAGGTAATTGATTTTGCCACAAGAGTAGAAAGCCGTTTTGCCCTCACAGGAACAGTGCAATTATACATGCGTTCAAATCTGAAGAGATCAATTGACCAGTCATGACTTCAATTATTGCCAAGTCCAAGAAGAGTTGAGAGTAGAACAAGTTCATTCACTGTCAGATCCAGCTGGACCACACAAAGCTAGGTGCTGCTCTAAATCTTCCAAAACTGCTCTTCACAAGAATAACTCCTGGCTCTGCTGACTTACTGCAGACCAAACTGTGGCCAAGCAATGTCTACAGAGGAACTTTGATTATCTGGCATTTGATTATCCGAATATCAAATTATCCAGCAAGATCGCAAGATCCCAGTACTTAGCGAAACTATGTTGACTGGCATTTGATTAACCAAACCAAATACTCCCCGCCCATGTCTTTTGGATAATCGAGGTTAGTCTGTATTTTATTATTTTCTATCCTGGTTTCCAAATCCCTCCTCAGACTAGAACCTCCCTGTGTCTAACTCTCTCCAGCCTCACAATTCTCCAAATGTGGCCTCTTGGAAGCCTTCTTAAATTTAATCACTCAACCAGTTATACATTTGAATGCCAAGACGCTAAGCTCTGGAATTCCCTCCTTACTCCTCTCTGCCTTCCTTTTTTCCATTCTTCCACCTTGAAGTGCTCCTTAAAATCTGGCCATCCACAAACTTACATACTTATGTGTCTGTGTGAAAATTAGCTGGATAACTTTCATGCCTTAAGATATTTTACAGCATTAAAGCTGCTATGTAAATACAATTTGCTATTGTTGTTAATCGTAAATAGCTTGGTAACAAAGGAATCTGTCTGCAGATTCTCAGCACTAGAGCTAAAGAAAAACTCCTAATTGATGACCTGAATGCAGACATGAAACTGAGTTCAAAGGGAGAAAACTTTACAACTCCCAATGCAATGAGGACAGGAATCTACAGGAATTGTTAGGTCTTGACGTTTCTCCAGGCTTGGCTGACCCAAGAAAAGTGACCCCAAAGTGATGGATTTTCAGTCAACAGGGCTCCTTTGGAGGCAGACTGGGCAATTCCCAAAGGAGACTGGAGTCAACTGGTTATGGATAAGAGCTGAGAACATGAGCTGCTTTGGACATCAGAACTCAATTGCTGTCTAATAAAAAAAGAACAAAACCAAAGTCATCTTTCCAACTATCAGCCTCACACCCCATGCTCCCCACACATTCTAAATGCCCTGTTCATGTCAACCACATGCTACCTCATACCCTTCCATGTCATCTTATCCCCCTCTTCAAATCCCTAAAGCAACTTATGTTCTCATCCACACAGCCCCTCATATCCCCTTTGCTAACCAATGGCCCCATACCCACTATTCTGGCACTTCACAGTCCAAATGTTAATTTAGGGTCAAATCATGTCCCACTACCAATCCACCACCATTTGCCCTCCCCTCTCCATGCCGCCTCACCATAGGCAAACTTCAACAGCCACACTGACACATAGTAAAGTTGTCGAGGACATCATTAGTCAAAAACACATTCATTGATAACAAACATTCAATACATTGAAATTTATTCAACTAGTCTCTTAGAAGATGCTTACTTGCTTTTAGAATTTCTTTGACAGTTTCAATGAGTTTATGGACATTCATTTCTCAGTTTTGGATTCTTAGCACCCCTCTCCAAAATGTCCTGAGACTACATCCACTGGGGTATGCTGACAATCCAAAATAAATTTATGCAACTGACCTGCTCCGATCAAAGGCAGCCAGTGCCTGATCAAAGAACTGGACATCAGTGAGGGGAAGGAGCTGACTGCTTGAGAACCATCTCCTGCTCTTGCCATCAATCCCTCAACACCTTCCTACAACCCACCTCCTTGAAATTTCTCACCCAAGAGCTTGGATACAGTCATCCTGGAACTCTGGGTATTTTTTTTCCCCCCTGTGGCACTCTCTGCAGAAAAAGCCAACAGCTCTTAGACATTTGAGACTTTTACTATCAGGGGCTTGATTCCAGGAGAAAGCTTGCCTCTGGGTTTCTCACCCACTCTCGAAATGCCAAACAAAATCCCCAAAGCCTCAATAAGATTCTGCCCCAAAGTTTACTGTAATCTGAAGCCAACTGTGCAGTGTTGCCAATAGGTTTGCCTAATTCTCAGGACATCTGCAGAGAGACCAGAGTTCTGTGCAACCTTCATTTCCTCTGGCAATCATAACAACGGTATCTTGCTGCCGTGCCACAGCCTTCTGTTCTTTTCTCCCCCAGGAAGCTACAGTTGCTTTCTGAGTTGCAGCAAACTGTAATATCTAGAGACCAAGAAGAAACCATGCCCTGAGCTGTGGCTCTACTGGAGCCTAGACTTCTATATTTGCTAGCAAGAGTTTCCATGGCACAAACTGTCTTTACTTCTATTTGCCTGCTCAAACAATACCAGGAATGCACTGTTCACAAAGTCCCTATCTGATATGAAAATCATGATCCAGCTGCAGTATTTCAGGTGGGACTTCTGATTTAAGTCCATTATTTTCAGTTGATCAATGTTGCTGGCTCACTTCTGCTATGCTGTATTATCAGGGCTGATACAAATGAAATAAAGGCAAACAATAAAATGTTAAATGTAAAAAGCTTCTTCAAGCTACTGCGCACTATATAGAGTAACTAACTAAAATGGTTGCTGCATCACATGACATTGCATCACTTCCTGTGATGACATACTTATTTATATTATCTTATACTTTAGTAAGTATATTTTTATTAGCAAGCACACCATCACAACAATTACCATCTTCTTGCAGATGTTCAACTAATTTTATCCAACCCCTGCTATAAGGTGACATTGACAAGTATATAAATTTACAAATGAACAATGAAAGTAAGGTGCTGTGCCTTCAATACACCACTCCCCACCCCTGACAGCTCCCTGTAATTTGCAATTTGCAAATCTGTTTTAATGTATGACATATGAAGAGCTCAAGAAAGCCAGTGCATCGACATGTACCATGTCGCATCAGTATCTCCAAATCATTGACATATAAGTTTGGTTTTTTTTCTTTGCTATCACCTGAACGAATCCGATTAATTTATTGTAATTAAAACTGCTGATAAAAATGTCTCCCTTTTAATAGCTATCTGTGTCTTTTTACAAGTTGTTGGATTTTTAAAAATTTGTTTATGGGATGTGGGTGTGGCTGGCTGGGCCAGCATTTATTGCCCAGCTCTAATTGCCTAAGGCCAGTTAAAAATCAACCACATTACCGTGGAGTCTTATGTCGGCCAGACCAGGTAAAGAAGACAGTTTCCTTTCCTAAAATACATTAGGTAACCAGATGGGTTTTAATCCAACAGTCAGCAACTGATTTGTTTTCAGATTCTTGATTCCACGCTTTTTTTTGGAACTTGAATATCATCAGCTATGCTGAAAATATGTTGCTGGAAAAGCGCAGCAGGTCAGGCAGCATCCAAGGAACAGGCATAAGCCCAAAACGTCGATTCTCCTGCTCCTTGGATGCTGCCTGACCTGCTGTGCTTTTCCAGCAACACATTTTCAGCTCTGATCTCCAGCATCTGCAGTCCTCACTTTCTCCTCGAAGATTTTATCATCAGCTATGGACAGGATTTGAACCAGGTCTCTAGAGCATTACCTGGTTCCCCGGGTTACAGAGGCACCTCAATTATCTGAATGACACGGGCGTGGAGTATTTTGTTCAGATAATCAAATGATGGATAATCAAATGCCAGATAACACAGTTCAGCCAACCATCAGGACCTTGCAATCTTGTTCAGATAATACAAAATTCTGATAATCAATATTTGGATAATTGAGGTTCCTCTGTAATGGGCTAGCAGTAACACCACTAAGCCATTGTCTCCCCAGTTTTTTGCCTGTTTGTTTTGTAAACAGCTAATTAGCAATGAGACCTGCCTCCCCACACAGTTACTGATTCAAATGAAGATACAAAACAGTGGTCTGAGAATCATCTCAAGTCAGACCAACCTACACCATATACAAATGTTTCAAGACTCTCAAAAAGATTTGGCACATTGTTACAAACTGCAATAAATAATCAAAATGATTAGAAAATCTTTGTTTACAAATATTAATTGGCCCATCAAATTGCTGAAGACAAAAATGAAGACATCTTTTACTATACTGAATTGTTACATTAGAGTTGGAAGATATTCAAACATTTGCCTGTATTGAATGCAGCATTATAAGTGGATAGAATATTCTCAGTTAATAAGACTAGATGCCCGCATAGGTTAACTCTTGAATCAAAGTAGTATTTCTTTCAATTAAATAATTTTATTCTATGGGAAGATACTTAATGTTTCAAAAGTATTTACTCTCATGTTTCAAACAAATCAAGTTCATATTATTGCTAAAGTTTCTATTTGGAAATGTTCACAATTGATTTCTTGATGCCAGGGTATTGCATGTTAGAAAAGGAGAGTAACGTGAATGCACTTTTCAGAAGCTGTAAGGAGAAACAATACAGTTTACTTCAATTATCAGGTTTTTCTCTGTAAAATAGTTTTCATCAAGTATATTACAGCTGAAAGTGTCAGAGTAGAAAAGCTTCGTAAGCATGTCACTCACACTCTTATAAATAGCCACCACATTATAAGTAGCAATGCTCTCGCATCAAAGGTAGCACTACCAACATACCATTTTTATTCGTTGCATTATACCATATATGTTCATGTTAAAAAGTTTTTTGAATGACTCAATGCATAAACGTATCAAGCTACTCAGATCAGGAAGTTACTAGCTTGGTGCCTTACTTTGTGCCAAGTCTGTTCAAATCTTGGAGAGAGGAAACAGATTACAATTGGTTGACTGATATGATCTGAGGTTGCATAAGTTAATGCAACCACGAAAGGAACGTGTGTGCTCACTTTACAGACATAGTGAGTGAGAGCAATGTGAACAAAAGAGTTTAGACTACAAGTTCTCATGCAATAGGTGGCAGCTATCCTTTGACCCTTAAGTGAAAAAAGCCCTTCTCGTACACATATTCTCAGTACAGTGTACTGATTTCATGTTCTAAGGATACAGTAATTTTTATCCTCTTTAAATGCTGTCTGCTTCTCTATGTTCCTTCCTGTGGTCTTCCTCATCACCATAATTTAAGGTTATTTCCATAATTGTTCCTGAGAAGCCCTAACATCAGGAGGGGCATGTTGGATCAAACTTTGCCAATAAGAGGCAGTGAAAAATTGAGAATGTGTTGAATTATCTGTTTCTAGATTATTGTAAACAAAGCTGAAGGCAAGCAAAGAAGGTGAATGCAGATTTTTAATGATGATTTCTTACTGTTAAGACAAAAGCTACACTCGCAATGCAGACATATTAACAAAGGTAGCTCCTATCTCACAGTATTGTGTGTAGGGGAGACTAGGACAAAAAGGGGTAGGTTTAGGGTGAGAGGGGAAAAATGTAAAAGGGACCTAAGGGGCAACTTTTTCACACAGAGAGTGTGTGTATGGAATGAACTGCCAGAGAAAATGGTGGAGGATGGTACAATTACAACATTTAAAAGGCATCTGGATGGGTACATGAATAGGAAGGGTTTAGAGGGATATGGGCCAAGTGCTGGCAAATGGGACTAGATTAGTTTAGAATCTATGGTTGGCATGGACGAGTTGGACCGAAGGGTCTGTTTTCGTGCTGAACAACTCTATGACTCTATGACTCCTGTTATGCTGTAACTATAACTAGAATCATACATTTTAAGTAAGTATGCTTTGTATATTATCACAACAGGTCAACAGGCAAACTGGATAGAAAATGCTTCAAAAGGCATTTTCCAACTGCAGAATTGCCAATGAAACACTCCAAGACATTTCCATAAGACTATAGGACTATCAGACATAGGAGCAGAGTTAGGCCATTTGGTCCATTTAGTCTGCTCCATCATAGCTGACCTGTTTCTCAACCCCATTCTCCTGCCTTCTCTCTGTAACCCTTGATCCCCTTGACAATCAAGAACCTATCTATCTCTGTCTTAAATACATTCAATGACTTGGCCTCCACTGACCTCTGTGGCAATGAGTTCCACAGATTAACCACCCTCTAGCTGAAGAAATTTCTCCTCATCTCAGTCCTAAAGGGTCATCCCTTCACTCCAAGGCTGTGCCCCCGAGTCCAAATCTCTCTTACTAATGGAAACATCTTTTCCATGTCTACACTACCAAGGCCTCTCAGTATCCTATAAGTTTCAATCAGATCCACCCTCATCCTTCTAAACTCCATCAAATGCAGACCCAGAGCCCTCAACCCTTCCTCATATGACAAGCCCTTCTTCCGTGCGTTCATTCTTGTTAACCTCCTCTGGACTCCTTCAAATCCCAGAATATCTTTTCTCAGATATGGACATCAAAACTGCTCACAATATTGCAAATGTAGTCTGACCAGAGCCTTATACAGCCTCAGCAGTAAATCTCTGCTCATGCTTTCTAGCCCTCTTGAAATGAATGCAGGCATTGCATTTGACTTCTTAATCACCAACTGAACCTGCGTGTTAACTTGAAGAGAATCTTAAATTAAGACTCCCTCGTCCCTTTGTGCTTCAGATTTCTAAACCTTCCCCTATTTAGAAAATAGTCTGTGCCTCCACCCTTCTGATAAAAATGTATAACTTCGCACTTTGCTACGTGTATTCCATCTGTCACTTTTTTGCCCACTTGCCTAACATGTGTAATTCCTCCTGCAGCCTCCTCACTTCTTGAACACTACCTACCCCTCCACCAATCTTTGTGTCATCTGGAAATGTAACACAAATGCCCTCAGTTCCTTTATCCAGACCATTAGTGTACAATGCGAGTAGTTGTGGTTCCAAAACTGATCCTTGCAGAACTCCACTGCTCACTGGCTGCCATCCTGAAAAAGACCCGTTTATCCCTACTCTCTGCTTTCTGCCAGTCAGCCAATCGTATATCCATGCCAGCACCTTGCTCCTAACACCATGGGCTCTTATTGAGCAGCCTCCTGTGTGGCAGCTTGTCAAAGACCTTGTGGAAATCCGAATAGATCACAACCACTGGCTTTCCTTTGTTTCACTTACTCAATACCTCCTCAAAGAATTATAATAGATTGTCAGGCATAACCCCCCCAAATGAAGCTGTGTTGACTCAGTCCTATTTTACCAAGTACTCCGCAATCTCATTCTTAATAATGGACTATAAAATCTTACCAATTGAGGTCAGGCTAACTGGCCTATAGTTAACTAGCTTCTGCCTCCCTCCCTTCGGAGATAGGGTGTTACATTAACCAATTTCCATTCCTCTGGGATCCTCCCCAACTCTAGTGTTTCCTGAAAGATCACCACCAATGTCTCCACAATCTCCTCAGCTATCTTGTTCTGAACTCTGGGGTTTAGTCCATCTGGTCCAGGTGATTTATCCACTTTCAGACTTTTCAGCTTCTCCAGCACCTTCTCCTTGGTAATGGCCACTACACACACCTTTACCCCTGACTCTCTTGAAATTATGGTATGCTGCTGTTGATAAAAACCAATGCAAAATACCTATTCAATTCCTATGCATTTCATTGCTCCCCATTACTACTTCTCCAGCCTTATTTCTCCGTCCAATTTTCCAATGTCCACTCTTGTGTGTCTCTCTTACCTTTTAGATATAGTAAAAAAAACTCTCACAGTCTTCTTTCGTATTGCGAGCTAGCTTAGTCTCATAGTTCATCTTCTCCTCCTCTGCTGTTTTTGATTTGATTTATTGTAGTCACATGTACCTAATTACAGTGAAGAAGCTTTATTTTGCGAGCAGTATAGGCAGATCATAGCAAGCAAGGACATACAGATCATAAGGTGCTTAGACAGAGTGAGGCGTACAGGTTTATGGCTGCACAGGAGATGCACAAAGCAAGATCAACATTATTTGAAGATATAGAGTCCATTCCGAAGCCTAATAACAGCAGGGAATAAACTGTTCTTGAACCTGTTGGTGCATGTGTTTAAGTTTCTTATCTTCTGCCTGATGGAAAAGGTTGGAAGGAAGTATAACCGGGTTGCAGTGGATCTTTGATGATGTTAGCAGCCTTTCTACAGTAACAGGAAGTGGAAGTGGTGTCCATGGATGGAAAGTTGGCTTCCGTGATGGTCTGGGTTGTGCACATAATTTTCCATAGTTTCTTATGGTTCTGGGCAGAGCAGTTGCCATACCAGGTCATTATGCACATAATCTTTGGTACATCTATAAATATTGGTTTTTAAAGGCTTCTCAGTCCTTTGGCTTCCCACTAACCTTCACCACATTGCGTACTTTAATGCTGTCCCTTTCTTCTCTCACCAGCCATTGTTGCCTCGACCTCCCCTTAGTATGTTTCTTCTTCCTTGGGATAAATTTCTGCTGTGCCTCTCAAATTATCCCCAGGAACTCCTGTCATTGCTGATCTACCATCTTCCTTGCTGAGCTCCCCTTCCAATTAACTCTGCCCAGCTCTTCCTCATGTCTATGTTGTTACTTTTACTCAATTGTAATACTGTTAATTCTGATTCAACCTTTTCCCTCTCAAATTGCAGGGTGAATTCAATCATATTGTAGTCACTGCCCCCTAGAGGTTCCTTCATCTTCAGCTCCTAATCAAGTCTGCCACATCATAGAGTCATAGAAATGTACAGCATGGAAACAAACCCTTCGGTCCAATCCGTCCATGCCGACCAGATATCCCAACCCAATCTAGTCCCACCTGCCACCGCCCGGCCCATAACCCTCCAAACCCTGTTCAGCCTCTCCTTGTAGCTCAAATCCTCCAACCCTGGCAACATCCTTGTAAATCTTTTCTGAACTCTTTCAAGTTTCACAACATCTTTCTGATAGGAAGGAGACCAGAATTGCATGCAATATTCCAACAGTGGCCTCACCAATGTCTTGTATAGCCGTAACATGACCTCCCAACTCCTGTACTCAATACTCTGACTAATAAAGAAAAGCATACCAAACGCCTTCTTCATTATCCTATCACACACTACTAAATCCAGAATTGGCTGTTTCCTAATTGTCAGTACCACAAGCTGCTCCAAAACAAAAGTCTCATGCATATTCCACAAATTCCTTTCCTTGAGGTCTGCTACCAACCTGCTTTTCCCAGTCCACCTGCATATTGAAGTTTCCCATGATTATTAAAACAGTGTCTTTCTTACATGCCTTTTCTCTCTCCTGATTTATTTTCTTCCCCACACCCTGACTATTGCTCAGAGGCCTGTACACAACACCCATCAGGTTCTTTTTTTAAACCTTTGTTGTCCCTCAACTCTACCCCACAGATTCTTTGCCTTCTGACTCTACATCACTTCTTGCTATTGATTTAATTTCATTTCTTACTAACAAGACAACCCTACCCCCCTGCCCATTTTTCAATAGGACACATATCCTTGGACATTGAGTTCCCAGCCCTGATTCCCCTGATACCCACAATCAATCTTCACTGCGCCACAAGCTCATTTTACTTTGTTTCGAATGCTGTATGCATTAAGTACAACATCCTCAGTCCTGCATTGACTGCCCTCCGTTGTCATAGCTGTCCCCACACCTGCAGTGAGATTCCTGAGAATGTCCATACTCTCTATCCTATTACTTGTTCTGCAAAACTTTAATCTCTGCTAAGTCCTCTCCCCATTAACTGTTTCTATAATTTTTCATGCAACTGAAAGCCTCACCCCCCAACTATTTAATTTAAAACTAAATTCAAGTTAAGATACTTCCAGCTCAGCTCATCATGGCAGCAGCAAGGTATTATAACTGTCGGTTAATGTTAGTCCAGGCAAATTATTAGAGTTAAAGCAGGAAACTCAAAGACACTGTTTTTAATTCAACTATTTGTAAAGAATGATAGATGGAACTCAGCAGGTGGAATTGCAAATGTGTGAAAAAACTTACAGGGCCCATCTGAGAAAACCATGAACACTGGTGATCCTCTGTGTGCACATGACACAGACCCGAATGCTGACACTGACCCCTCATACTTGTCCCTCACACTCGTCCCTCACACTATATGCCACCACCCACTGTATGCCTTCTTTCTCCTAAAATTCTCATTTCCTCCCCAACTCCACTGTTTTAAGAGGGTGGGACGTGTGCTGTCTCTGCTCACCACAAACAAACTGGATTTAAAACACTTCACTTTCCTATGTTTCTCTTTAAGACAAGCATCAATTCACGTCTTAGTCTTTGAAATGAGTTGGAAGAGAGGACCCCCGAGAGTGAGGGCCTTGATGATTTCCAACTTGTGCTACATTTCTCCAACGCCTCGATGTTGGGTGAACCAGTTTATGCCAGTCAAGTAGAGGAGCTTTTGCCCAATTTTTCTGAATCAAAAAACATACTTGCCTCAATTAGGTACCATTAGTAAATCAAAAACATAGAATTTCACCATCGCCACCTCTCCCCCAGAATATTACAGATTCAGTGGCTTTGAGAACAGTTGTGTGCACGTTCTATCAAATGTTGTGAGCTTTACATTATCTGTGGTAATGCCACCTCAGAAACCATTCACAAACAAAAAGATAGTGGTAGCATGCCAACACTTGGCTTTTGGTTTGGACATTGAATGAGTTAAAGACAGGAATATTCACTGAATAAAATGGAAGCATTTTTGAATGGAATAAAGTCTCTGTAAGTAACTGTATCAGGAGGGAATCATAACGGGCAGCCGGATCATATCATTCATTTTACAGTGACACCCTGATTCAATATGACCCTGTTTTTCAGGTGAGGTAATAAATTTAGCCCGTTGCTAAATTATCAAACAAACTATTATATAAAGAATATGATTAGTATTTTCTTAAAATGTTTATTCCTCCAAGCTAATCTTTTAGTTGATCTTCTAAGGTTTAGCCACTTCCTCTACTCCTCAGAGTAGATGACATTAAGAATTTCATTTGTGGCTCACTTGACCGCATTATTTTAATTGACCATTAATTTTCTTAATTGTTTTTACATTTATACATTGATAGAAATTTGTAAAAAGGAATTCAGTGCATCCATTGTGAGTGACATGTCAATTTGCCAAAAATGGAAAATAGTATCAAAGCACTGCAGGTGGGTAGCTTCAGAAAGGGAAAATGAGATTAACATATGAAGTATAAACTTTCACTTTAGCACATTAATAATGACAGTTAATAATTGTGTCACTAATGAATCTCATTAACACAATTAAATTGTTACTCCTGCATTATGGGTATGGTGCATAGTTCCTCCAAACCATACACCTAAGCTGGCTTACTCAAGATCCTATTTATTCTATGTGATGATTTGGGATCAGAATAAATTTCAAAAAGGCTTCTCTGCACTCTTTTTGAAGCTTGCAGTCTGCCCTCAATCCCAAACCACTAAACTGCATAATGCTCAGTTATTACAATCTTTCATTCTGAAATGCCAACATGAATTTAGATATAATGCAAGGGCAGCCAGAAGTGAGTGTGCTGTCAGAAGTGGTGTTTCTCTTTACATTACAATTTTATGAATATCTTATTAGGCAGAGCAATAAGGGTCTGCTGAACTGAGGGGAGAAAATAATATTTGCATGAACTGTCCCACAAAATTTCAAGGAAGGTGCATCTTCCGATGGCAGGACACAAAACATTGCTGTTTTAATAAGGGAACAAAGAATTATTGACAAACTAGATTCCTTACAGTATGGAAGCAGGCCCTTCAGCCCAACAAGTCCACACTGACCCTCCGAAGAGCAACCCATCAAGACCCATTCCCCTACATTTACCCCTTCACCTACCACTACAGGCAATTTATCATGGCCAATTCATCTAACCTGCACATTTTTGGACTGTGGGAGGAAACCGGAGCACCAGGAGGAAACCCACGCAGACAGGGGGAGAATGTGCAAACTCCACACAGACAGTTGCCTGAGGCAGGAATTGAACCCGGGTCGCTGGCGCTGTGAGGTAGGAGTGCTAACCACTGTGCCACCGTGCCACCCCTTTAGTTAAACAATCCACATTACAGATAGGAAATTAAAGGATTGAAGTAAAGATTTACAAGAATGTTTGAACCCTCAACTGCGTTAATTTACCTGAGTTTAATTGGAACAGTTTTTCTGTACCACCAACTTCATTTGTGTTCAGCAGTCCCTGGTAGAATGCATATTGTATACACATTAGATGATTTCAAATAAGGTGTGACTGTGAACCTTCAATGGTCACATAATTCACTGTCCTTTCAGGATTGAAGTCGGCCTTGCCTATTTGGTTTGGCTGACATGTGACACAGCCTTGCTGTTGACTCTTAACGGTCTTCTGAAATGGTCTAACAAGCCACTCAGTTATATTAAACTTCTATAAAGCCTCAAAGGAAGGAAAGAAACTGGATGATCCATCCGTCATCAACCAAGATACCAAAAGTGACAACAGTCCCGTTGATCCTGTAAAGTCCTCCTCGCTCATACCTGTGATCTTTTGCTAACATTGGGAGAGCTGGCCAATAGACGAGTCGAACCACAACCAGGTATGGACATCCAGAATTGATAATAGACAATGTCCCAGACACCGACATCAATATCCCTGGATGTGTCCTATCCCATTGGCAGGATGGACCAACCAGAGGTGGTGGCACAGTAATATACAGTCAGGAGTGTCCTGGTACTCATCAACATTGAGTCTGGATCCCATAACATCTGACGGCAACAGATCAAACACAGACCAGGGAATCTGCTGATTACTGGTTCCTCCAGCTGATGAATCCATGCTCATCCATGTTGAATACAACTTGCAAGAAGCACGCAAGTTGGCAAACTCACAGACTGTACTCTGCATTACATCAAACAAACAAACAGCTCTGCCAACCATCCAACCCAAACTTTGGGTCCGCTACGTGGATGACACCTTTGTCATCACTAAACAAAACAAATTAGAGGAAACCTTCAAGACTGTCAATAGTACCCTTACTGGCATAAAATTCACCAAAGAGGAAGAAAACAACCACAAACTGCCATTCCTAGATGTCAAAGTAGAGCAAACAGCCAATGGGGAACTTCAAACCAGTGTCTACAGGAAAACAACACGTACTGACCAAATATTGAACTACAAAAGCTATCATCCCAACATGAAGCTGCAAATGAAGCTGCATCAGAACATTATTTCAACAAACCAACACACATTGCAGCACAGAGGAACTACACAGAGCAGAGGAAAATCACCTATACCAAGTATTCAAAAGGAATGGGTACCCAATGAACACAGTCCGCTGATTTCTCAGCAACAAACCCAAACAAGCAGACAAAAGATGTCCAGAAACCCTAGCCACTCTCCCCTACATCAAATACATCTCGGAAATGACTGCCAAACCCTTTGACATCATGGTAGCCCACAAACCCACCAACACACTAAAACAGCAGCTAATGAACTTGAAAGACCCAGTACAGACAACAAGCAAAACTAATGTCATTTACAAAGAACTGTAACAAACACTACAGTGGACAAACAGGCAGAAAACTTGGCACCAGCATACATGAACACCAAATAACCACAAAATGACCTGATCCTCTCTCACTAGTATCCTTACATATAGATAAGGAAGGACACCACTTTGACTGGGATAACACATCCATCCTAGGACAAGCCAAACAGAGACATACATGAGAATTCCTAGAAGCATGGCATTCCAACCGGAACTGTATCAACAAACACATGGAGTTAGACCCCATCTACTGACCCCTGAGAAAAAGAACAGGAACTACATCAACAGAGGAAATGACAATATCACCAGAAATGACATCACCACATGAAATGACATCACGAACCCAAAGAAACACAAACCTATAAATAGAAAGCAGGAATCATCAGCAGTGCTTCGCCCAAAGGCCCACTGAAGATGTTACCTAGTAGGGTGACAAAACATCTGGAAATGAACCTTCCAGCTGAGCAAGCAAACCTACATCCCTGATAGACTCAGCTGAAATGGCCACCACACAGTCCCTGCATAGATGATATCTTCACATTGAGGATACCCTCCTTTGTGTTGTTTGGAGCTACCATTATGCAAGGTGCAATAGATTTTTAACTGATCTAGCGCATTCCCATCAGTACAAAAGGCTGAAACATTTGAATCATCTTCTCTCAGAAGTGCCAAGTGAATAATCCAAAGGTCCCAGTATCAGAAATGCCAACCTTCAGCCAATTAGATTCATACCACATGAAGGAGCATAAGACAGGATAGATCGAGTGAATCCTTAGAAGAGTATAAAGGAAGTAGGAGTATACTTGAGACAGAAATCAGGAGGGCAAAAAGAGGACATGAGATAGCTTTGGCAAATAGAATTAAGGAGAATCCAAAGCGTTTATATAAATACGTTAAGGACAAAAGGGTAACTAGGGAGAGAATAGGGCCCGTGCTGATAATGTGTTGCTGGAAAAGCGCAGCCGGTCAGGCAGCATCCAAGGAGCAGGAGAATCGACATTTCCGGCATGAGCCCTTCTTCAGGAATGAGGAAAGCCCTGAATGAGCCCTGAAGAAGGGCTCATGCCCGAAACGTCGATTCTCCTGCTCCTTGGATGCTGCCTGACCTGCTGCGCTTTTCCAGCAACACATTATCAGCTCTGATCTATAGCATCTGCAGTCCTCACTTTCTCCTCAGAGAATAGGGCCCCTCAAAGATCAGCAAGGTGGCCTTTGTGTGGAACCGCAGAAAATGGGGGAGATACTAAATGAGTATTTTGCTTCAGTATTTACTGTGGAAAAGGATATGGAAGATATAGACTGTAGGGAAATAGATGGTGACATCTTGCAAAATGTCCAGATTTCAGAGGAGGAAGTGCTGGATGTCTTGAAATGGGTAAAGGTAGATAAATCCTCAGGACCTGATCAGGTGTACTTGAGAACTCTGTGGGAAGCTAGAGAGGTGATTGCTGGGCCTCTTGCTGAGATATTTGTATCATCGTTAGTCACAGGTGAGGAAGACTGGAGGTTGGCAAACATGGTGTCACTGTTTAAGAAGGGTGGTAAGGACAAGCCAGGGAACTGTAGAACAGTGAGCCTGACCTCAATGGTGGGCAAGGTGTTGGAGGGAACCCTGAGGGACAGGATGTACATGTATTTGGAAAGGCTGATTAGGGATAGTCAACATGGCTTTGTGCATGGGAACTCATGTCTCACAAACTTGATTGAGTTTTTTGAAGAAGTAACAAAGAGGATTGATGAGGGCAGAGCAGTAGATGTGATCTATATGGACTTCAGTAAGGCGTTCAACAAGGTTCCCCATGGGAGACTGATTAGCAAGGAATACAGGGGGAACTAGCCATTTAGATACAGAACTGGCTCAAAGGGTGGTGGTGGAGGGTTGTTTTTCAGACTGGAGGCCTGTGACCAGTGGAGTACCACAAGGATCAGTGCTGGGTGCTCTACTGGTTGTCATTTACATAAATGATTTGGATGCAAGCATAAGACTTACAGTTAGTAAGTTTGCAGATGACACCAAAATTGGAGGTGTAGTGGACAACGAAGAGGGTTACCTCAGATTACAACAGGATCTTGACCAGTGGCAGATGGAGTTTAATTCAGATAAATGCGAGATGCTACATTTTGGGAAATCAAATCTTAACAGGACTTATATATTTAATGGTAAGGTCCAAGGGAGTGTTGCTGAACAAAGAGACCTTGGAGTGCAGGTTCATAGCTCCTTGAAAGTAGAGTTGCAGGTAGATAGAATAGTGAAGAAGGTGTTTGGTATGCTTTCCTTTATTGGTCAGAGTATTGAGTACAGGAGTTGGGAGGTCATGTTGCGGCTGTACAGGACATTGGTTAGGCCACTGTTGGAATATTGTGTGCAACTCTGGTCTCCTTCCTATTGGAAAGATGTTGTGAAACTTGAAAGGGTTCAGAAAAGATTTACAAGGATATTAGAGGATTTGAGCTTTAGGGAGAGGCTGAACAGGCTGGGGCTGTTTTCCCTGGAGCATCGGAGGGAGGGGTGACGTTATAGAGGTTTACAAAATTATGAGGGGCGTGGATAGGGTAAATGGGCAAAGTCTTTTTCCTGGGGTCAGGGAGTCCAGAAGTAGAGGGCATAGGTTTAGGGTGAGAGGGGAAAGATTTAAAAGAGACCTAAGGGGCAACCTTTTCACACTGAGGGTGGTACGTGTATGGAATGAGCTGCCAGGGGAAGTGGCGGAGGCTGGTACAATTGCAACATTTAAGGGGCATTTGGATGGGTATATGAACAGGAAGGGTTTGGAGGGATATGGGCCGGGTGCTGGCAGGTGGGACTAGATTGGGTTGGGATATCTGGTCGGCATGGACAGGTTGGACCGAAGGGTGTGTTTCCATGCTGTATATCTGTATGACTCTATATCAATAAATGGCCAAAGGCAATGAATTTTGCAAAGGCTGTAAGCCCTGACAGCAATCTGCCAATAGTACTGGAGACATGTGCTCCAGCCTTTGACACCAAGGCCTTATTCGACCAAGTATGACATCAAGGAACCCAGGCAAAACTGAAATCAGTGGGAATCAGGGGGAATAATTTACGCTAATTAGAATCATACAGAGGATAATGAAAGATGGTTTTATTGTTTAAAGGTTAATCATCTCAAATTGCTGCAAGCATTCAGTGGTGTGTCCTAGGACCAACCATCTTCAGTTGCTTCATCAATGGACTTCTGTCCATCATAAAGTCAGAAGTGGGAATGTTCCCCAATGACTGCACAATGTTCAGCACCATTACTATTCTTAAGATATTGGAACATCCTAAGATCAAAACCTGGATAATGTCCAGGTTTGGGCTGATAAGTGGAGTTGGATCACACAAGAGTCTGTATTGACCATCTCTAACAAGATAGCATCTAAACATCTCCTCTTGATGTTCAAAGGCATTACTATCTCTGAATTCCCCATTTTCAAGAAGGGTTTTTTTTACTAGGCCCAAAAAGTTAACTCTGTTTCTCTCTGCACAGATGCTGCCAAACCTGCTGAGGTTCTCCAGCATTCTCTGTGTTTGTTTTAGATTTCCAGCATCTGCAGTACATTTCTTTTATTCATATTGCTGGTCCAGCTCAGTTTCTGGTCAATGGTCATTTTCAAGAAGTAGGGGTGACCATTGACCAGAAACTGAACTGGACCAGCCATATGAATAAAAGAAATATACTGCAGATGCTGGAAATCTAAAACAAACACAGAGAATGCTGGAGAACCTCAGCAGGTTTGGCAGCATCTGTGCAGAGAGAAACAGAGTTATTTTTTGGGCCTAGTATGACCCTTCTGAATGCTGTGCCATATGAAAGCCATATGACTACAGTGGCTACAGGGATAGGTCAGAGGCGAGGAATCCTGCAATGCGTAACTCCCCTCCTGATTCTCCAAAGTCTTCCACCAACGAAAGAGTGTGATAAAATAACCTCCACTTCCCTTGATAGGTGCAGCGCCAACAACACTCAGTTCAGCTCAAGAAACATCCAGGATAAAGCAATCTGCTTCATTCGCAGCACATACTCCACCTTTAATATTCAACACAGTAGCAGCAGTTTGTGTCATCTACATGGTGCACTGCAGTAATTCACCAAGGCTCTTTCAACAAGACTTTCCAAACCCATGAGTTCCACCACCTAGGAGGTCAAGATCAGCAGTGACATGGGAACACCACAACTTCCAAGTTCCCCTCCAAGTACACACCATCCTAACTTGAAACTATCAAACTAGTGGACTAGATCGCCGATATCACTTGATGAAAATCCTGGAAATTCCTTCCTAACAGCACTGTATCACAGCAACTGCAGCAGTTTAAGAAGGCCACTTACTTTTTCCAGAGCAATTAGGGATGACAATTAAATGTTGGCCTCAACCAGGGAAGCCCACATCCTCTAAATGAATTTCGTAAAATTGCCTTTGAAAACTAAAATTCTCTTCTTAACACAACTATTCTTAAAATTTCCCTTCCTGGCAAACACTCAAAACATAACCTCATAGAATGGGGAGAACTTAGTCCCAATACAACTCATGCATTGAACTGTCTCAACTATAAAGGCGACAGTGAGGACTGCAGATGATGGAGATCAAAGTCAAGATTAGAGTGGTGCTGGAAAAGCACAGCAGGTCAGGCAGCATTCGAGAAGTAGGAAAATCGAAGTTTCAGGCAAAAGCCCTTCATCAGGCCCGAAACATCAATTTTCCTGCTCCTTGGATATTGCCTGAACTGCTCTGCTTTTCCAGCACCACTCTAATCTTGTCTCAACTATAACACTGTCATGTCTGTGAGAGGCAGCAATGGCTCAGTGGAGGCAGAAAGGGAGGCATTGGGAACCTAATCATGAAATTGCTGAGCTCTGAAGTCATGAGGAATTGAGAATCATGAGAAGTTGAGGGAATCTCTGCAGAACTGAATGACTGAAGAGAGGATAGCGAAGCTATGGTGCATTGGATGACAGTTCACATTGTTCCAGTATTTCTATGATACCATCAAAGATTGTCAAGATCATTTACACTCCCTTCCTCTGACAAACCACACACTGATCAACAATGACATCTAACCTTCCCTATACCCAGTCAATTCCCTGGCAAGTGATTGTCATATTGTTCCTATAGCAGTTGAGTATATTTTTGGTGATTGTGATAAATTTATTTGCTATTGTGAATGTTTGGGTTGGATCCTATTTAATCTTCAGCCATGGTACATTTAGTAGCATTTTCTCTATTGTAGTTAAAAGCTTCAGGATTTAAGAGCCATTCCAATGCTAGAGTACAAAAATCATGGTTGACAATTGAAAACATTGATTAGAGTGGTGCTGGAAAAGCACAGCAGGTCAGGCAGCATCCAAGATGCAGGAAAATCCTGCCCGAAACATCGATTTTCCTGTGCTTTTCCAGCACCACTCTAATCTTGACTCGGATCTCTAGCATCTGCAGTCCTCACTTTCGCCTAAATGAAAATATTGGAATACTCAGCTGTCTTTCAGATGAGATGTTGAACTGGCAGTAGCTGCAAAGATCAGGCAGCATGGTGGCTCAGTGGTTAGCACTGCCTCACAGCACCAGGGTCCCAGGTTCGATTCCAGCCTCGGGCGACTGTCTGTGTGGAGTTTGTACATTCTCCCTGTGTCTGCATGGGTTTCCTCCGGGTGCTCTGGTTTCCTCCCGCAGTCCAAAGGTGTGCAGGTCAGGTGAATTGGCCATGCTAAATTGCCCATAGTGTTAGCTGCATTAGTCAGAGGGGAATATGTCTGGGTGGGTTACTCTTCGGAGGGTCAGTGTGGACTTGTTGGGCCGAAGGGCCTGTTTCCACACTGTAGGGAATCTAATTTAACCTATCCCATTGCATTATTTAAAAGGATTACAGGGCTGTTATCCACGGCATAAAATCATGAGGGGCATGCATAGGGTAAGTAGGCAAGGTCTTTTCCCTGGGGTGGGGGAGTCCAGAACTAGAGGTCATCAGTTTAAGGTGAGAGGGGAAAGATTTAAAAGGGATCTAAG
The DNA here is from genome assembly GCF_047496795.1 of Chiloscyllium punctatum. NCBI lineage: Eukaryota > Metazoa > Chordata > Chondrichthyes > Orectolobiformes > Hemiscylliidae > Chiloscyllium > Chiloscyllium punctatum. The sequence goes on along the minus strand of NC_092746.1, from coordinate 29,701,580 downwards.
GGGCAACTTTTTGACTCAGAGGTTGATGCGTGTATGGAATGAGCTGCCAGAAGAACTGGTACAATTACTACAATTAAAAGGCATCTGGATGGGTGTATGAATAGGAAGGGTCTAGACAGATATGGGCCAAGTGCTGGCAAATGAGACTAGATTGATTTAGGATATCTGGTTGGCATGGATGAGTTGGGCTGAAGGGTTTGTTGCTATGCTGTACATCTCTATACTCTGCCCAAGATTTATCACCCACCCAATCAACAATACAAAACCTAAATTCAGTTCATTATAACACGGCTTTTTGTGGGAATTTGATATGCACCTATCGGCTGCTATGTTTGTTATATTATAACCATAATCACACGTCAAAAGTATTTCATTGGCTGCAAAGTAGTTTGAGACATCCAGTGGTCAAGTAATGTACTTTACAAATGTAAGTCTTTTTCTTAATCTTCCCCTTCTCTTGGAACTTGAGAAAATTCACAATTCACTTCCTGTTTAAGGGATATTGGCTGGGATGGTGAAATATATTAAATATCTATTTGTATTCAACTTATTAACTGGATATGTCTTACATCTCATGTGGAAAACAATTTTTCCTTGGACAGTTTAAATTACATAAATCCAACTATTGCTATTAAATTCAATGACCTGAAACAGCTTATAACTGCCAGTTTTAGAATAACCTATGGGGTCATTAAAGGTAATACATCATATTAGAATGTAAAAATGTGACAGGCTGGAATGTAGAATAATGATTATTGTCACTATTGATCCAACCACAATGTTTCTGCTCAGCCTACTTTCAATGTGTTTGAAAATATAATTGCGAAATACTCTGCACACTCCAGTCACTAGTATTTTTTTAATGTAAAATGCATGGAGTTTGCACATTCTCCCTGTGTCTGCGTGGGTTTTCTCCGGGTGCTCCGGTCTCCTCCCACAGTCGAAAAATGTGCAGGTTAGGTGAATTGGCCATGCTAAGTTGCCCGTAGTGTTAGGTGAAGGGGTAAATGTAGTGGAATGGGTCTGGGTGGGTTGCTCTTCAGAGAGTCGGTGTGGACTTGTTGGGCTGAACGGCCTGTTTCACACTGTAAGTAATCTAATCTAGGTTTTAGAATTAACCAAAATATGTGTTTCAACCATTTCAGTCCATACTTATTATTTTCTCTGAGCCTCCATCTCAAATCCTCCCTAGCAACAACAAATTCCTGGACAAGAACTGAGAACTGCACATAAGTGGAATATGCTGGGCATGTTATTCTGTGAAGCTAGTTTATGAGTAGACACATCCCTTTTAACATAGTGAGACTTTCTCCCCCAATTTAAAAACAGCTACAATACTACAAAGTCCCCATCAGTTGTAGCACGGACATTATACGAAAGGTCACTGAACTGAAACTTTCACCTTGTTTCTCCCCACGGATGCTGCCATAACCGACTGAGTCCTGTCTGCATTTGTTTTGAATATCCGAACAGTTTAGTTGTGTTCAACAGCACCATCAAGAGGCTTTGATTGGTATTTCAACCTGATCATTATTAATAATAAGTCATGATTTGGAGATGCCTGTGTTGGACTGAGGTGTACAAAGTCAAAACTCCAACAGGTTTATTTGGAAGCACTAGCTTTCGGAGCACCTCTTCTTCATCAGGTGGTTGTGTAGTATAAGATCGTAGGACACAGAATTTATGGCAAAAGGTTACAGTTCAAAGTTTGTGAGAGGTTACAGTGTGATGTAACTGAAATTATATATTGAAAAATACCTTGATTGTTTGTTAAGTCTCTCATCTTTTAGAATGGTGATGTTATTTTCAGGTCTTCCATATGTAAATCCCAGAACTTTTTTAAAGTTACATTCTCAAGTGAACTTTAACAATTGGTGTCATGTCGGCCCAGATAATACATTTAAAGGTGTGAGACTGTCTGTGCCACAATGTTCAGACTGATTCTACTCTAAAAAAACAGATTTACAGAACCTTACATGGATTCATGTACTTTTTGAGCAAAGTAAAATGTAATTCTGCAAGGATAATTCACCCCACAAACTTATATGTGTGTATGCGTGTGGGGGGGTGCAGGTTATGAGTGTCTGTGAGATAGTGTGTGTATGTGTGTGAGTGTAAAGGGGTATAAGTCTATAAGAAGGTGTGTGTGTGTGCATGAGAGTGTGGGAGTGAGTGAGTGTATGAGAGAGTCTGTAGCAGTGTTGAAATATTGGTAGGAGTGTCGTAATGTCTGTGACTGTGTGTCTGATACAGAGGGGTCACCTGTACTGTGACATGAACCCAAGGTCCTGGTTGAGGCAATCCCCATGGGTACCGAACTTGACTATCAGCTTCTGGTCGGCCACTTTGCGTTGTTGCCTGTCCCGAAGCCCGCCTTGGAGATGGTCACCCGAAGGTCTGGGTTGAATGTCCCATACCGCTGAAGAGTTCTCTGACTGGGAGGGACTCTGTTGATTGTGATGTGGTGTCCGAGCGTCTGCTCAGTCTTGCCAATGTATCATGCCTCAGGGCATCCTTACCTGCAGTGTATGAGATAGACAATGTTGGCTGAGTCGCATAAGTACCTGCCACGTACACTGTGGGAGGTCTCATAGACTTATACCCCTTTACACTCACACACCCCCCCACCCACTCAATTTTGTGGGGTACATTTGTACTTGCAGAATTAAATTTTATTTTGCTCAAAATCTGCATGAATCCATATAAGATTCTGTAAATCTATTTTTTAGATTAGAATCAGTCTGAACATTGTGGCACAAAACAGTCTCACACAGGACACCTCACACCTTAAATGCATTATCTGAGTCGACATGACACCAATTGTTAAAGTTCGCTTGAGAATGTAACTTTTAAAAAGTTCTGCCATTTATATATGAAAGAACTGAAATCAACATGTTCAGTCTAAAAGATGAGAGACTTAACAAACAATCCAAGTCTTTTTCAACATATAATTTCAGTTACATCACACTGTAAACTTTAGCTATAAATTACGATCTTATATCGCACAACCACCTGATTAATAATAAGGGTATGCACCCAGTCATCTAGAAAATGATCTGCAGCATAACCATTTTGGTTGGATTAGACAGATTGACAGCTTCAAAATTACAGCAGCAGATGTTAGACTAAAGGTTGGTAGATCAAGTGTTTTAAAATGTTGTTGTAAATTACTTGATGGAAGAGTTTCTTTCTGCACTGAAGGGGAAGAAAGTGGGTTGGAATTGAGTAAGTGGGAAATAAATTGTGAAGGACACAGAAATGATGGGAATCCAAATGTCTGTGTTGCCGTTGAAGGGGGTCTCGAGGCCAGGTGAGAATCTCAGTACGATGAGCTGAAGGTGTATGTGGATTAGGAGGGCTTATATTAAGCACAAGTTGTGAAGGACAGGAGGACAGTGAAATTTAAGAACAGAGGGCAACACAAGTTAAACTACTAAGAATCATATCCGAAAACTAGAAAAGATTGTTTTGATCCACTTACTCATTTCCAACCTCCCATCTCAAAGTAAACAGGTGTGTGAACAAACCAGGAATTGTTTGAGTACATATTTGAAATATTGACATGGTGTTTTAATTTCCTGAAATAGTTAGATGGATTTAAAGTGTATTCTGGTGACATTCTATGAATTAGAATTAGAATTATGTTTATTGTCACGTGTACTCAAGTACAGAAGTACAGTGAAAAGTTTACAATGTCACCCCGCACAGTGCAGAATATCTAGATACAAATCTCGATACAAAATAGAGAAATAAAGATAAAGAAGTTGCATTACCTTGCAGTTGTTCATAGTACAAGATGGTAGCTGTGCTGCCTCCTGCCCTGTATTGTTATGTGTGGAAGTCTCATCAGGTAATTGAATGGAGAACAGCAGAAACTCCTGGAGGAGCAGATTTTAAAATAACGCAACTTCAATTCAGCAGCAGAATGGGTGCTTCAGGCAGAGGGCCAGGTATGTGATATAGGGGCAAGTTTCTTCAATTGTACAGTGAACTTTGTTTTATTACATAGAATAAAGCACATGCATTTCATTTCATGCTTTGGACATGATTTACATGTTTAATATTTTGCATGAGTGATTTTCCCTTTAGTAAACTGTGAACTTCAGTGCCTTAGTTGCTCTTCTCTGTTGAAGTTACTCACTATTTCCAGAACTCCTTTAATTTTCTGTAATGTAAACCCATCCTAAAATCCATCTCCTCGATCTCCTGCCATGTGTGAAGTGGTCTTTCTTTGTCATCAAGATTGAGACCATCTGATCAGATCACACCGCCCCCCCCCACCACCACCACCCCCCACCCACCCCCGCCATTCATCTCTCCACCCCGGTGGCTCCCTGCCTTCATTCCTGATGAAGGGCTTCTGCCCAAAACGTCGATTTTCCTGCTTCTCAGATGCCGCCTGACCTGCTGTGCTTTTCCAGCACCACTCTAATCTAGACTCTGATCTCCAGCATCTGCAGTCCTCACTTTTGCCTCGTTGATTTTAATCTTACTGTGAATCCTCTTGCAAGGATGCCTACCTTGAAGAAAGTTAAAAATCACACAAGACCAGATTATAGTCCAACAGGTTTAATTGGAAGCACGAGCTTTCGGAGTGCTGCTCCTTCATCAGGTGGTTGTGGAGTACACAATTGTAAGACACAATGTATAGCAAAAGTTTATAGTGTGATGTAACTGAAATTATACATTGAAAAATACTTTGTTTGTTAAGTCTCTCATCTGTTAGAATGACGATGTTAGTTTCACTTCTTTCACATGTAAATCACAAAACGTTTTTTAAAAGTTACGTTCTCAGGTTAATTTTAACAATTGGTGTCAGCTAGATAATATGTTGGCCCCCTGTACGGTGCTGTCTGTGCCATAATGTTTAGACTGATTCTAGTCTAAAAAAATGAGTTTACAGAGTCTTACATGAACTCATGCATTTTTTGAGCAAAGTGCAATGTAACTCTGCAAGTACAAATTCACCCAACAAATATTTATAAGTGTGTGTGTATGTATGTGTTTGGCGTGGGGGGTTCTAAGTGTCTGTGAGAGCATATATGTGTGTGTGAGAGTGTAAAGGGGTCCAAGTCTTTGAGAGGGCATGTGAGAGTGTGGGAGTACGTGTGTGTGTCTGGGATGGGGTCTTGCGAGTGTCTAAGACAGAGAGAGTGGGTGTGCGTGTGTTTGTGTGTAAGTGTGAAGGGGCCTAAGTATGTGAGAGGGTGCATGTGTGAGTGTGGGTCTCTGTAGGAGTGTGAGAGAGCATCTGTGTATAGGTGTGTGTGTCTATGTGTGTGCGTATGTGTATATATCGTGCAATGGTGGTCACCTGTAGTATGACATGAACTCAAGGTCCTGGTTGAGGCCCTCCCTATGGGCACTGAACTTTGCTATCAGCCTCTGCTCGGCCACTTTTCGCTGCTGCCTGTCCCGAAGTCTGCCTTGGAGGATGGTCACCCGAAGATCCGAGATTGAATGTCCTGGACAACTGAAGTGTTCTCCGACTGGGAGGGAACACTCCTGTCTCTTGATTGTTGTGTGGTGAACATGATGAACAATGTTTGCTAGTTCCCAGTGACCTACCAGCTAGGCTACTTCGACTAGATTGCGTTCAGCCTCATTGTATGAAAGTGTGGTTGCATTTAACTTGTACTGCCAGAACTTACACAGGTAGAAGAGATGTTTGGCTAAGACAAATGTAGACCCATTTAAAAAAAGTCAGGAGTATTTATAACTGGGAATAGAAAAATGACCATGCTGTACATCTCTATGATTCTATGACAGAGAAACTAAATGATTCCATTGTGTCAGTTTTCACTGAGAAATCTCCCAGAGCAGGGATCCAAGTGAATAAGAAATATGAGGAGTTGAAGGAATTTAGTATAACTAAGTAGTACTGGAGAAATCAAGGGGAGTGAAGGCTGATACATTCCCAGAGTATTAAAGGAGATGGCTGTATAGATAGTCATTGCATTGCAATTACCTTCCAAATTTCCATTGATTCTGGAACTATTCCTGAAAATCGGAAACTTAAATATCATCCTACGAATTAAGAAAGAAGCAAGAGAGAACGCAGGAAATTACAGACCTGTTAGTCTTACATCAGTATTAGGGGAAAGTGATAGAATCTATCATAAAAGACGTGCTAAATGGACACTTAGCTTAAAATGATCTTACAGGCATTTTAGCAAGAATTTACAATTGGAAAATTATGTTGGAGATTGTTTTTGATTATGTTACTAACAAAAGTTGTAAAGGAGAGTTTGATAACATTGCCCTCAGGGGTTGGTTAGAAATGTTAAAGCACATGGGATCACAGGTAATGTATTAGCCTTGCTTTGGGATTGACAATGGAGAGTGGGAACGAATTGGCCATTCAGCTGGCAGGCTGCGACTAGTCAAGTTCCAACATTTCACATATATATGAATGATTTGGAAGTGGAGACCAAATATAATATTTACAGACGATACAAAGCTAAGCAGAAATATAGGTTGTGATGAAAATATAAAAATCTTTTAAGGAGGATTTGGATAAGTTTAGCGATTGGACAAAAAAAATGGCAGATAGAATATAATGTGGAAAAATGGGAGGTTATTTACTTTGGTAGGAAGACCAAATGTGCAGAGTGTTTCATAAATGGAGAGATAGTGTAGCTGGGCAAAAGGACTTGGGTATCTTTGTCAATAAGTCACTGAGGGCAAACATGCAGCAAGCTATTTGGAAGGCAAATTGAATGTTAGTCTTTACTGCATAAGGATTTGAGAATGGGAATAGTGAAGTCTTGCTTTAATTGCAGCGGAGCTTGGATAGACCGTTGCTGGAATATTTTATGTAGTTTTGGTCTCCTGATCTCAGGCAAGGTATTAGCGTCATAAAGGGAGTGTAACAAAGGTTTATCAGATGTGTTCCCATGACGATAGGATTATTTTCTGAAGAATGATTGAGCAACCTGGGCCTTTATCTCAACAGTTTCAAAGAATGAGAGATAATCTCAATGAAATGGACAAGTTACCTGAAGGGATAGGTAGGGTAGCTGCAGGTAAGATGTTTCCCTTGACTAGGGAGACTCTAATCAGTGGACACTATTTAAAAATAAGGTGCATGATGGACCAAGATGAGAATATTTTTTTTTTTACTCAATTCACTGTGATTTTTGGAATTCTCTACCCGACAGAGCTGTGCAATTCAGTCTGCAAGAATATTTAAAATAGAGTCATAGAGCTGTACAAGTTGTTCCAACTTGTCCATACTGACCAGATATCCTAACCTAATCTAGTCCCATTTGCCAGTATTTGGATCATATCTCTCGAAATGCTTCCTATTCATATACCCATCCAGATGCCTTTTAATGTTCTAATTGTACCAGCTTCCTCAATTTCCTCTGGCAGTTCATTCCGTACTCACACCAACCTCTGCCTGAAAATGTTGTTCCTTAGGTCTCTTAAATCATTCCACTCAACCTAAAGCTATCCCCTTCTAGTTTTGGACTCCACTACCTCAGCGAAAAGACTTTGGGCTATTTACCGTATCCATGCCCCTTATGATTTTATGAACATCTATAAAGGTCACCCCTCAGCCTCCAAAGCTCCAGGGAAAATAGGCCCAGTCAATTCAGCTTCTCCCTATAGCTCAAATCCTCCAACTCTGGAAACATCCTTGTAAATCTTTTCTGAATTCTTTCAAGTTTCACAACATCTTTCCTATAGCAGGGAGACCAGAAGTGCACACAGTATTTCAAAAGAGGCCTAACCAATATCCTGTACAGCCACAACATGACCTCTCAACTCCATACTCAATGCACTGATCAATAAAGGCAAGCATACCAAATGCTTTCTTCACTATCGTGCCTACCTGGGAGTCCACTTTCAAGGAACTATGAACCTGCACTCCAAGCTCTCTTTTCTCAGCAACACTTCCCAGGACCTTACCACTAAGTGTGTAAGTCCTGTCCTGATTTGCCTCTCCAAAATGCAGCATCTCGCATTTATCTGAATTAAATTCCACTCCTGGACCCATTGGCTTTTCTAATCAAGGTCCAATTCTACTCTGAGGTAACCTTCTTCGCTGTTCACGACACCTCCAGTTTTGGTGTCATCTGTAAACTTACTAACCATACCTCCTGTGTACACATCCAAATCATTTATATAAATGATGAAAAGCAGTGAAGCCAGCCTCAATCCTTGTGACACTCCACTGATCACAAACCCCCAGTCTGAAAAACAACCCGCCATCACCACCCTCTGTCTTCGAGCCAGTCCTGTATCCAAACGGCTAGTTTTCACTGTATTCCATGTAATCTAACCTTGCTAAGGTTGATAAACATTTGATTATCAATGGCATAAAGGATTATGGGGTTAGTGTGGGGAAAACATCATTGAAGTCGTAGATTTGCCATAATCATATTGAATGGAAGAGAAGATTAGATGGGATGAATGGCCTAATGCCATTCCTATGGTACAAAGTGCCTGTCTCCAGTTGAAAAGACTGCTGCTTAGGTTCCTAGTGTGCATTTGATGCAACTACAGTCTAGACTGGCTTGACAAGTTCATTCTGATTAGGCTCAATGTTTTATAACTGTAACAGCCAGCCACATTGAAACAATTACCTGGTCACCACTGCATTCAAAATGGAACAAAATAGTTGGCCCACAGGACGTATTGAAAGGCTAAGAATGCACAGTATGACATCAATGAAACAATGAGCATGTTTTCAGGGGCAGCACGGTGACTCAGTGATTAGCACTGCTGTCTCACAGCACCACAAGCCGGACGTTAATTCCAGTCTCAGTCAACTGTCTGTGTGGAGTTTGCACATTCTCCTTGTATCTACGTGGGTTTCCTCAGGTACTCCGGTTTCCTCCCACAGCCCAAAGATGTGCAAGTGAGGTGGATTGGCCATGCTAAATTGTCCATTGTATCTAGGGAAATGCACGCTGGGTGGGTTAGCCAGGTATAATACAGGATTACAGGGATAGGGTAGGGGGTGGGGGGTGGGTTTGGGTCGAGAGAGTGTTGCTGAAAAAGCACAGCCGGTTAGGCAGCATCCAAGTAGCAAGGAGAATCGGTTTCAAGCATAAGCCCTTCATCAGGAATGCGTGGGTGGATTTAAGTGGGATGTTTGGAGGGTCGGTGTGGACTCAATGCCCCAAATGGCCTGCTTCTACACTGTAGGGATTCTATGATTCTTTGAGACAATAATCTCTCTTAAATGAAAGGTAAAAATAAAAAAGATCCAGCCACCAGTGATGATGATTTCTGAGACCAGGAAATCTATTTAATTAATTAGCCAAGAAGTAAATGACATATTAACAAATCTTCTTTTGTCCTACAAGGCACAAGAATTGCTTTTTGAAGTAATTATCATCAAGTCGGAGGAACATTTTAATCCGAAATCACTAAAGAAAGCAGAAAAGTGGAAATTATCTAAAGCATAACAAGAAGCGAAAGATGGAAATATGAAGTTTGACCAGTTATTCACTAATTGTTCAATATGGTACAACCAACAACATGGAACATTACAGGGCAGTACAGACCCTTCGGCCCTCGATGTTGTGCTGCCCTGTGAAACCAATCCGAAGCCCATCTAACCTACACTATTCCATTCTTGTCCATATGCCTATCCAATGACCATTTAAATGCCCTTAAAGTTGGCGAGTCTACAACTGTTGCAGGCAGTGTGTTCCATGCCCCTACTACTCTGAGTAAAGAAACTACCTCTGACATCTGTCCTATATCTATCACCTCCTCAATTTGAAGCTATGATCCTTTGTGCTAGCTATCACCATCCTAGGAAAAAGGCTCCCTCTGTCCACCCTATTATACCCTCTGATTATCTTATGTCTTAATGAAGTCACCTCTCAACCTTCTTCTCTCTAACAAAAACAGCCTCATGTCCCTCAACCTTCCCTCCATACTAGGCAACATCCATGTAATTCTCCTCTGAACCCTTTCACACCCTTCCTATAATCTGGTGACCACAACTACACACAATACTCCAAGTGCGGGCGCACCAGCATTTTGTACAACTGCAGCATGACTTCATGGTTCCAAAACTTGACCCCTCTACTAATAAAAGCTAACATACCATATGCCTTAACAGCCCTATCAATTTGTACTTGGACACCAAGAACTCTGTTCAGCTACACTACCAAGAATCTTACCATTAGCCCAGTAACCTGAATTTCTGTTACTACTTCCAAAGCGAATCACCTCATACTTTTCTGCATTAAACTCCATTTGCCACCTCTCAGCCCAGCTCTGCAGCTTACCTATGTCCCTCTAACCTACAACATCCTTTGGCACTATCCACAAAAGTACCGACCTTGGTGTCATCCACAAATTTACTAACCCATCCTTCTATGCCCTCATCCAGGTCATTTATAAAAATGACCAACAGCAGTTGACTCAAAAAAACAGATCCTTGCAGTACACCACTAGTAACTGAACTCCAGGATGAACATTTTCCATCAACCACCACCCTCTGTCTTCTTTCAGCTAGTCAATTTCTGATCCGAACCGCTAAATCACCCTCAGTCCCGTATCTCTGTATTTTGTGGAGTAGACTACCATGGGGAACCTTATCAAAGGCCTTACTGAAATCCATGTACACCCCATCAATGTCTTTTCCTCATCCACCTGTTTGGTCACATTCTCAAAGAACTCAATAAGGTTTGTGAGGCACAACCTACATTTCATGAAACCGGGTTGACTATCCCTAATCAACTTACTCCTATCTCTTATAATCTTTTCTAACACTTTACCCACAACCAAAGTAAGGCTCGCTGGTGTATAATTACCAGGGTTGTCTCTACTCCTTTTCTTGAACAAGGGAACATTTGCTATCCTCTGGTTTTTTAGACAATGACGACATAAAGATCAAAGCCAAAGGCTCTGCAATCTCCTCCCTGGCTTCCCAGAGAATCTTAGGGTAAATCCCATCCAGCCCAGGGGATTTATCTATTTTTACACTTTCCAGAATTGCTAACTCCTCCTCCTTGTGAACCTCAATCCCACCTCGTCTAGTAGCTTGTATCTCAGTATTCTCCTCGACAACATTGTCTTTTTCCAGTGTGAATACTGACAAAAATATTCATTTAGTGCTTCCCCAATTTCCTGCGATTCCACTCACAACTTCCCACTACTGTCTTTGATTGGCCCTAATCTTACTGTAGTCATTCTTTTATCTCTTATATACCCATAGAAAGCTTTAGGGTTTTCCTTGATCCTATCCACCAACAACTTCTCATGTCCCCTCCTCGCTCATCTTAGCTCTCTCTTCAGGTCTTTCCTGGCTGCCTTGTAACTCAATCACCCTAACTGAGTCTTCACATCACATCCTAACTTAAGCCTTCTTCCTCTTGACAACAGATTCAACTTCCTTAGAGAACCACGGTTCCCGCACTCGACAACTACCTCCCTGTCTGATACGTACATACTTATCAAGGACACACAGTAGCTGTTCCTTGAATAAGCTCCACATTTCTATTGTGCCTGTCCCCTGTAGGTTCCATCCCCATCCTATTCATCCCAAATCTTGTCTAATCGCATTGTAATTGCCTTTCCCCAAGCTGTAACTCTTGCCCTCTGGTGTATACCTATCCCTTTCCATCACTAAAGTGATAACTGAATTGTGGTCACTATCACCAAAGTGCTCACCTCCCTCCAAATCTCACACCTGGCTGGGGTGTTGCCTCACCCCTTGTTAGCCTGTCTATGTACTGTGTCAGGAAACCCTCCTGCACACAATGGACAAAAACTGACCCATCTAAAGTACTTGAACTATAGTATTCCCAGTCAATATTTGGGAAGTTAAACTCCTCCATAATAACTACCCTGTCATTCTCCTTCCTATTGAGAATCATCTTTGCTACCCTATCCTCTACATCTCTGGAACTATTCGGTGACCTACAGAAAACTCCCAACAGGGTAACCTCTCCTTTCCTGTTTCTAACCTTAGCCCATACTACCTCAGTTGACGAGTCCCCAAACGTCCTTTCTGCAGCCGTAATACTGTTCTTGACTGACAATGCCACACCTCCCCCTCTTTTACCATCTTCTGTTCTTACTAAAAAACATCTAAATCCCTGGACCTACAACAACCATTCCTGTCCCTCCTCTAGCTATTTTTCTGAAATGGCCACCACATCAAAGTCCCAGGTACCGACCTATGCTGCAAGTTCCCCCACCTTATTCTGGATGCTCCTGGCATTGAAGTAGACACACTTCAAATAGACAATAGACAATAGGTGCAGGAGTAGGCCATTCTGCCCTTCAAGCCTGCACCACCATTCAATATGATCATGGCTGATCATCCTTAATCAGTATCCTGTTCCTGCCTTATCTCCATAACCCTTGATTCCACTATCCTTGAGAGCTCTATCCAACTCTTTCTTAAATGAATCCAGAGACTGGACCTCCACTGCCTTCTGGGGCAGAGCATTCTGGGTGAAGAAGTTTCTCCTCATCTCTGTCCTAAATGGTCTACCCCGTATTTTTAAGCTGTGTCCTCTGGTTCAGCACTCACCCATCAGCGGAAACATGTTTCCTGCCTCCAGAGTGTCCAATCCTTTAATAATTTATATGTCTCAATCAGATTCCCTCTCAGTCTTCTAAACTCAAGGGTATACAATCCCAGTCTCTCCAGTCTTTCAGCGTAAGATAGCCCCGCCAAACCAGGAATTGACCTCGTGAACCTACGCTGCATTCCCTCAATAGCCAGAATGTCTTTCCTCAAATTTGGAGACCAGAACTGCACACAATACTCCAGGTGTGGTCTCACCAGGGCCCTGTACAGCTGCAGAAGAACCTCTTTGCTTCTATACTCAATCCCTCTTGCTATGAAGGCCAGCATGTTATTAGCCTTCTTCACTACCTACTGTACCTGCATGCTTACCTTCATTGACTGGTGTACAAGAACTCCCAGATCTCTTTGCACTGCCCCTTAACCTAAATTGATTCCATTTGGGTAGTAATCTGCCTTCCTGTTCTTGTCACCAAAGTGGATAACCATACATTTATCCACATCAAACTGCATCTGACCACTCACCTAACTTGTCCAGGTCACCCTGTACTCTCCTAACATCCTCCTCACATTTCACCCTGCCACCCAGCTTAGTATCATCAGCAAATTTGCTAATGTTATTACTAATACCATCTTCTATATCATTAACATCTATTGTAAAAAGCTGTGGTCCCAGCACTGATCCCTGCGGTACCCCACTGGTCACTGCCTGCCATTCCAACATGGAACCGTTTATCACTACTCTTTGTTTCCTATCAGCCAACCAACTTTCAATCCAAGTTAGTACTTTGCCCTCAATACCATGTGCCCTAATTTTGCTCACTAACCTCCTATATGGGACTTTATTAAAAGCTTTCTGAAAGTCCAGGTACACTATATCTACTGGATCTCCCTCGCCCATCTTCCGAGTTACATCCTCAAAAAATTCCAGAAGATTAGTCAAGCATGATTTCCCCTTCATAAATCCATGCTGACACTGACCTATCCTGTTACTACTATCCAGATGTGTCGTAATTTCATCTTTATAATAGACTCCAGCATCTTTCCCACCACTGAGGTCAGACTAACTGGTCTATAATTTCCTGCTTTCTCTCTCCCGCCTTTCTTAAAAAGTGGTACAACATTAGCCACCCTCCAATCCGCAGGAACTGATCCCGAATCTATCGAACTCTGGAAAACAATCACCAACGCATCCACGATTTCTCGAGCCACCTCCTTCAGTACCCTGGGATGTAGACCATCAGGCCCCGGGGACTTATCAACCTTCAGACCTAACAGTCTCTTCCTGGCAAATATAAATTCTCTTAAGTTCAGGTCCTTCAGCCACTGTTACCTCAGGGAGATTGTTTGTGTCTTCTCCAGTGAACACAGATCTGAAATACCAATTCAATTCTTCTGCCATTTCTTTGTTCCCTGTAATATATTCCCCTGTTTCTGTCTTCAAAGGCCCAATTTTAGTCTTAACAATTTTTTTTGCCTTTCACATACCTAAAAAAGCTTTTACTATCCTCCTTTATATTTTTGGCCAGTTTACCTTTGTACCTCATTTTTTCTCTGCGTATTTCCTTCTTAATAATCCTCTGTTGTTCTTTAAAAAGCTTCCCAGTCCTCTGTTTTCCCACTTATCTTTGCTATGTTATACTTTTTCTCTTTTAACTTTATATGTTTCTTAACTTCCCTCGTCAGCCACGGCCACCCATGCCTCCTCCAAGGATCTTTCTTCCTTTTTGGAATGAACTGATCCTGCATCTTCTGCATTATACACAGAAATATCTGCCATTGTTCCTCCACTGTCATCCCTGCTAAGGTATTGTACCATTGAACTTTGGCCAGCTCCTCCCTCAATAGCTCCATAGTTCCCTTTATTCAACAGAAATATTGTCACTTCCAATTGTACCCTGTCTCTCTCAAATTGCAAATTGAAGCTTATTGTATTCAACTTCTTGCTTGCCAGTACTCTACTGAAACCCTGAAACCTTATTTAAGACCTCCCTACTCTCAATCTCCTGTGTACTCGAACGACGGTTTGGATTCCCATCCACCTGCTGCATTAGTTTAAACCCACCCGAACAGCATGAGCAAATTCTCCCCCCAGGATATCAGGACCCCTCTGGTTCAGGTGAATCAGTCCCATCTACTCCAGAATGAGCCCCAACTATTTAGGGATCCAAAATCCTGCCTCCTACACCATCCCTGTAGCCATGTGTTCAACTCCTCTCTCTCTATTCCTCATCTTGCTAGCACATGGCACGTCCAACAAACCAGAGGTTACTGTTTGTTCTAGCTCTAAGCTTCCACACTAGCTCCCTGAATTTCTGCCTTAAATCCCATCTCTCTTCCTACCTATGTCATTGGTGCCTATGTGGACCACGACTTGGAACTGTTTCCCCTCCCCCTCAAGGATTCTGAAAACACAGACATCATCAACCCTGGCACCTGGGAGGCAACACAACAACTGAGAGTCTCTCTTGTTCCCACAGAACTTCCTGTCTATCCCCCTGACTATGGAGTCCCCAATGACTATTGCTCTGCTCCTCTTCCCCCTTCCCTTCTGAGCAACAAGAACAGACTCTGTGCCAGAGAGCTGTGCCCCATTGCTTACCCTGCTAAGTCATCCCCTCAACAGTTTCCAAAGTGATATACTTGTCATAGAGGGAAACAGCCACAGGGGATCCCTGCGCTGCCTGCCGATTCCCTTTCCATCCCCTGACAATAACCCATTTTGCCTGAGATGTGACTACCTCCCTGTAACTCCTCTCAACAACCCCCTCTGCCTCCCGAATGATCCAAAGTTCATTCAGCTCCAGTTCCCTAATGTGGTTTGAGGAGCTGAAGTTGAGTCCACTTCCCACAGATGCAGTTAGCAGGGACACTGGTGGTGACCCTTACCTCCCACATTCTGCAGAAGGGACATTCAGCTGCCCTAACCTCCATTCCCACTATTCTAAATTGCCAACGAGCCTACTGAAAACTAAAAGAGAGGGGAAAAAAAGACAAGTCACCTTATTAATCCAGAATCTTTGTTTCTAGGTTAGAGGAGGAGGAGGATGGGTGGGTGGGAGACACTACCCAAGTAGTGTTTCAGGTAAAGCAACTGCCGAATATAAAGCCTCACTTACTCAGCAGTCCCGTGTCCACCCTGCTCAGTGTGCACTCTGCCTATATACCAGGCAAACTTTTAAACTTTCCCATCAGGCCTCTGGTCCTCACTGTCACTCCTCCCACTGCAGCTGCTGCCAAGAAAATGAAACTTAAAGCTGTAATATATGAAACTACAGTGGCAGGGCAGTGATGTATCCACATCACAAGTGACAGTCAAAAGAAGCATTTGAGTACACAGATCAAAAATAAATGTAACTATGCACAAATAGAAAAGAAAGGGCCTGGGATCATTTTCTGAACCTAAAGTCCCACCAGTATTTTTCAGATAGGAACTTTATCATCATCACAATTCATAAACCCCAAGGAGTTATGCTGGATCCAAACAGTGCATTACTGATAATACCAGAATCAGTGATTAGCCATAGGCTGTTCTTCTTTCATTGTATGATTACAATATACTGTAGAGCTGCTGTATTGTTGTGTTCACTACCTGAAGCCTAAAGTCAGCTGTGAAGATAGAGCCTCCTCAAAATAAGTTAGGTCATAAGTTTGGCCTGATGAGCTACAGAAAAACTCATATCAGTTGAACAAGAAGTGGTTTGACCTCCTGAGCTGTTTCACCTGTAATTCCACATGCTATCATCACAGTGGGTGGTGTCTATGGTGCTCCTCACTATTAACCTGTGCAGAGCCAACACCATTTTCAATCAGTGCAATGTAAATTTGCAGCAGGGACTCCGAAAGGCTGAGGGCTGGATATTATGTACAGAAATCAGAACCCACTGTTTATTGTGCAAATAAAATACAGTGACCTCATTCACAGGCCATTGACCTTTCTAACAAGCCAATACACCCAAAACATATGCTATAGTGGGTGTAGGGGAACATGGTTGGTGAGAGTTGCAAAATTGTTGCAAAAGCAGGTTTAGAGGCAGGCACGAGACTGTGGGTGATTTTACCAGAATAGAACTTGAAGATTCTGTTAATGCTGCTAATTTGTTTTATTTTTATTCCACAATCATGTGAAAAGAACAATTGTGTAATTAAAAAATTACATTCTTCCTAACTCACAAATATGAATAGCATCCATGTGGGACAATTGCATCTTTTTAATTTAGCTATAGCACAGTGCTACCCACCTCTCTCAGCTTGGGAGACAGGCTGTTAATGTTTATGCCCTCTTGCCCAGCGCGACTTTAGCAGATGCCTTCTGGTTCCCTGACACTATGAGAACCCCATCTCGCTAGAGGCCTCTTGCATGTTGGCAGGAGCCCTTATCTATCATCAGAGCACTTGGAAGTATTTGTGCCAGTAGCAGAAGGGCAGAGGAGGGCTGGCCCTATCAGAAATGAGAGGTACCCCAGTGGCAAAAGCAGCTCAATTACTGTCATGGCGAACATTTGGCTCACCCTGCTTTTGTGAGAGCCAGGTCCTGGATGTGACAACAGGCTCCTCATCTCCTTCCATCTTCGCTGTAGGCCCTTAATTGCAGTGACTAGGTGAGGGGGTGCAGGTCAGCATGCGTAGCTAGTATCCCATCGGTGAGCTGCTTTCATGACGGTCACCAATCTGTCAATGAATGAAGCCAAACATTCGGTAGAGTCAGTTATTGCAGTGTTCATGACGTAAATAGAGTCATAGAGATGTACAGCATGGACACAGACCCTTCAGTCCAACCCGGCCATGCCGACTAGATATCCCAGCACAATCTAGTCCCACCTGCCAGCACCCGGCCCATATCCCTCCAAACCCTTCCTATTCATATACCCATCCAAATACCTCTTAAATGTTGCAATTGTACCAGCCTCCACCACATCCTCTGGCAGCTCATTCCATACATGTACTACCCTGTGCGTGGAAAAGTTGCCCCTTAGGTCTCTTTTATATCTTTCCCCTCTCACCCTAAACCTATGCCCTCTAGTTCTGGACTCCCTGACCCCAGGGAAAAGACTTTGCCTATTTACCCTATCCACGGCCCTCATAATTTTGTAAGCCTCTATAAGGTCACCCTTCAGCCTCCGACACTCCAAGAAAAACAGCCCCAGCCTGTTCAGCCTCTCCCTTAGCTCAGATCCTCCAACCCTGGCAACATCCTTGTAAAATCTTTTCTGAACTTTTTCAAGTTTCACAACATCTTTCCAATAGGAAGGAGATCAGAATTGCACGCAGTATTCCAATAGTGGCCTAACCAATGTCCTGTACAGCCGCAACATGACCTCCCAACTCCTGTACTCAATACTCTGATCAATAAAGGAAAGCATACCAAACACCTTCTTCACTATCCTATCTACCTGCGACTCCACTTTCAAGGAGCTATGAACCTGCACTCCAAGGTCTCTTTGTTCAGCAACACTCCCTAGGACCTTACCATTAAGTGTATAAGTCCTGCTAAGATTTGCTTTCCAAAATGCAGCACCTCGCATTTATCGGAATTGAACTCCATCTGCCACTTCTCTGCCCATTGGCCCATCTGGTCCAGATCCTGTTGTAATCTGAGGAAACCCTCTTTGCTGTCCACTACACCTCTAATTTTGGTGTCATCTGCAAACTTACTAACTGTACCTCTTAGCTCGCATCCAAATCATTGATGTAAATGACAAAAAGTAGAGGGCCCATAACCGATCCTTGTGGCACTCCACTGGTCACAGGCCTCCAGTCTGAAAAACAACCCTCCACCACCACCCTCTGTCTTCTATCTTTGAGCCAGTTCTGTATCCAAACGGCTGGTTCTCCCTGTATTCCATGAGATCTAACCTTGCTAATCAGTCTCCCAAGGGGAACCTTGTCGAACATCTTACTGAAGCCCATATAGATCACATCTACTGCTCTGCCCTCATCATTCTTCTTTGCTACTTCTTCAAAAAACTCAATCAAGTTTGTGAGACATGATTTCCCATGCACAAAGCCATGTTGGACTATCCCGAATCAGTCCTTGCCTTTCCAAATGAACTTTTCAAACGTCCACACCAGTGTTTAAAAACCCTCAGAAAACTCTACCATGTCTCATGTGCTCCTTCTACAGTAAACCCAGCATCTGCTACTGACAGACCACTCCAGTGGCTCATCATCAGCCTGCAGTTTAGCAGCTAGGTTACCTCAAAGTTTTAGAGGCTTGCTCTGTCCTGTCTCTGAGAGCTGCTCTGGTGACTGCAATGGGCTCACACACATAGCCACCAACATCAGTTTATTTGCGTTGGTGCGAAGAATGGAGCTTCACTGTGATGCTGCATCCCCTGAGGCTCACTCCTGCTCCACAGAGGCAGTCACCCATAGCATCCGATCGACCTCACACCCACATCTCACTTCAACATGTTTACAGAAGAAAGTTACACACCCTTGGAATCTTACCCATTCAGAGCCTTCTTCCAACCTTGCCTCGGTCAATGCTCCAGTTCCCTTTATTAGCTTCCAACTCCAGGACCACCACATCCATCACATATGCATCAGCTGACAATTTTTTTTTTGGTTCCTGTTCCATTGTTTTTAGAAGCTGACGTTTTGGGTTTTGGGAGCTTCTATTTCATTTTAATTAACTCCCTTATTAGGCAATGTACTCAAGTAATTACATTATTTTCTACATTTGTGTTGAGACTTGCACAGAAGCAACATTCGAATAGTTCATCAATATCCTCTATAATCATATGATAAGACAATGCACTATGGATTGAGTGCACTATTGGGGATCTGAAACAAAATCAGAAATGTTTGGTACAACTCAGCAGGTCTGGCAGCGCCTGTGGGAAGAAAGCAGAATCAGCCTTTCGAGTCCACTGACCCTTCATCAAAACCTGTATGGACGCGAAACGTTGATATGGCTTTCTCGCCACAGATGCTGCCAGAGCTGCTGAGTTTCTCCAGGAATTTCTGTCCTCTATAACCATCACTGTTTCATAAAGTTAAAGCCACAATGTAGAAATAAGTCATTAATATCCTAGACACCAAACTATTTAAAGGTAACAGGCACAAGTTAGGCACATGTGCTTTTTCAAATAAAAACTGACACATACTTCTAGACACAAAAAAAAACATTTTAAGTGCAGTTTCCATGCACTGGTGAGGTCATAGTTAAACAGTTGCACATTTGTCCCTAATTCAAGCAAGGCACTGAGATGTGACAACATAGAAATGCAAATCTTATGATATAACATTGTTTAGTATTAAATTATCCATTTGACACAGTGGACATTGCAATAGCATCCACTATATTTTTTCTTTATTTAGTAATTCTATAACCTTAAGCTAGAATCTCCACATTGATTTGCAAGTGATCTGTCCCCTCAGTGACTTCATATTTTCTTGGTTCCCAGTTAGATGCATATTACATTTTTGAAAGTTTAACATGGCTCACTTCCTTTGGCTACCTTCTCTCCCTTTTGCAGAGGATTTCCTCCTTCGCAGATCTGCACTCTTATTTTCAGCCCCTTGCAAATGCAGACCTCCCTCAGTGCTGTACCTGAGTGTCAACTCCAGATTTTTGTACTTAATTTTCTGAAGTGGGCTCAAGTCTATAACCATCAAACCAACTAAGCCACATCAGCCAAGATGCGTATTCATCGAAAATCGAAAGGCAGATATAAAAATAACTATGTTTGCCTTTCCATCCAAATCCTGTTAATGTTATCCATTATGCTAATGTTTTGATTTATTGTTTGTCTATCATCTTTTGTATCAGAACGGAGACTGATATAATGCTATTAAGACAGATGGAAGAGTCAATAGGCTCCGAACAGAGAAGTTGTTGTATTACTAATATAACTGTTTCTGTCCACACAGCAAAAAAAAATGCCAGGGCCCACCGGTTTTTTTGATACATTAGATGAGGAAACAAAGGATCAGAAGGTGCTCAGGGAGCATAAAGACCACTGAGCCCTGTAACTGTCCAAAACAGTATATATAAACACAAATAGAAAAACTACCCAAACTGTGTTGAGGAATGGTATTTGGGAAAGTCCCATTTTATTAATCCAGCCACTAACAAGTTATACAGCCTAGACTAGCAAAGGTTAATATAGTACCCTGTTAAAGTACCAATAAAAGTGATAACAGTACTTGCAGCTACTCCCAATTAATTACAGAAAATCTGATGAAGACTGAACAGTCTTTTGTTCTCTATTCTTTAACTAGGATCGCAATTTGCCGTGTTTCCACGTGTCACTGACCACAGATGCACAACAAAGCTGCTCTCAGTGTTAAAGGATTAAATTACAAAGAGTGTTTTTTTGAGGTTGAGTGGCCAGAGACAGAAGAATTCCCAGCCCCATGAACCCAACCTTTAAAAGTAGGGCTCTCCATTTTTGGATGGGCAGAGTGGGCAGGGATTGAAGTCAGTCCATGTGAGCCACGGAGAGCTGAGAAGACTGCCAGTCACTGAGGTACAGCACCATGGTAACTCTTTTCCCTACTACGCCCACTCACCTTGTATCTACTAGAACCCATGCAGGAGAAAAAATTGAATTTCTATCAATAAAATTCTACATTACAGAATATATTATATTGCAAAATGCACTTTCCTTCATAATGCCACTTCTTGACACTTCTGAGGTGTTTATACCCCTTGTGGGCTGAAATTGTCTCTAGATGGGCGGCACGGTGGCACAGTGGTTAGCACTGTTGCCTCACAGTGCCAGAGATCCGGGTTCATTTCCCGCCTCAGGCGACTAACTGTGTGGAGTTTGCACGTTCTCCCCGTTTCTGCGTGGGTTTCCTCCGGGTGCTCCGGTTTCCTCCCACAGTCCAAAGATGTGCAGGTCAGGTGAATTGGCCATGCTAAGTTGCCCGTAGTGTTAGGTAAGGGGTAAATGTAGGGGTATGGGTGGGTTGCGCTTCGGCGGGGCGGTGTGGACTTGTTGGGCCGAAGGGCCTGTTTCCACACTGTAAGTAATCTAATCTAATCTAAAAAAATTCTCGCACAGGATAACTTACACACACCCTGATCAAGGGCATCATTCACCATCCCCACCCCAACACTGTCCCAGGATCATATCCATAGGGAAACCTTAGCTCTCCAAAGGTATATTCTGTTTATGCAACTGAATCTACCAAGAACAGATCTGCTCCTAGCATGTCTATAAGGTTCTACACTATAGGGAGCCTAAATCCCACTTCAGTGGGTGCTGATTTAAATAGCCAATTGTCTCAATATAACACTTGTGTTCCAAACCTAATCTAACTCCACAATCACTTCATGGAAATGGAAAGTGTCATACTCAGGGGATGAGAATTACAATTTCTGATAACTTGGGCTATTTTTGGCATGTTAGCCCCAAGGTTTCATAGTTTCACTAATGTTGGTGCTACAGAAGCTCAAGACTCAAAACTTACTCTGGAACACCTCAGACTATTTCTGTTGTGGTCCACATGGCACTCCTTGACTGTATGGGTGCTGTGCCATCATACACCAGTTGTGTACAGAGTGGGTGGATCATGACATCCAGAAGACCATAAAACATAGAAGCAGAAGGAGGCCATTCAGCCCACTGAGTCTGCTCCACCATTCAATGCGATCGTGGTTGATCTGATAACTTCAATTCCATTTTCCTGTGTTTTCCAGAACCCTTGATTCCCTCACTCTTTAAAACCTGTCTATCTCAGTCTTGGATATACTTAATGATCCAATTTCAATAACTCTCTGTGGTAAAGAATTCTACAACATCTGAGAGAAGAAATTCTTTCTCATGTCTATCTTAAACGTGGGACCCCTTATTATGACATAATTCTAATCCTAGACTTTTCCACAAATGGAAATAGTCTTTCCAAACCTACCTTGTCAAGCCGCCCAAGTATGTTTCAATAAGATCATCTCTCATTCGTCTCTATTCCAACAGGAGGTGGCCCAATCTACTCAACCTCTTCTCCTAAGAGAGCTGGCACCAGCTTCTTGAATCTTCTGTGGACTTCCTTCAATGGTAGTATAATTTTATTTAGATAAGGGACTCAAGTCTGTTCACAGTATTCTATCAGTGATCTCACTAGTACCTTGTTTAAGAAAGCCACACAATTTTTACACTCCATTCCTTCTAAAATAAAAGCTAACATTCCATTTGCCTTCCCTATTGCCTGTTGAATCCAAATCCTAGATTTTTGTGATTCATGGACGAGGACTGTCAGGAGCTGTTAAGGTTCAATTGTCAATTTGGTGGGATGTAACTAAATACACTATGGGTTAAGTGAACAAATTAACATGTTTATTAGTCATTATACGTCTGTGTATAAAGTGGTAATAAATATATTAAGCAGTACATTTATATATTTTGCAATAAATATATGTCAAGCAGTAAATGCATACAAAAAGTAATAAATGTATTTGTAAAGCACTATACCAGCAAATACATATATCCAAAGCAGTAAATGTATTTTGACAAGTGTCATGCCCTTCCAGCCATCATAGGACCCCGCTTTATGACAGCCTAGTCTGGAGAATTTAGGGTTCCTGGCACCGATCATGGTGCATAGTGAAGTTCAACAGCAATTTCTAGTACCTTGTTTAAGAAAACCACACAATTTTTACACTCCATTCCTTTTGAAATAAAAGGTAACATTCCATTTGCCTTCCCTATTGCCTGTTGAATCCAAATCTTATAGCAGTAAATACATATATCCAAAGCAGTAAATGTATTTTGACTAGTGTCATGCCCTTCCACCCATCATGGGACAGCCTAGTCTGGAGAACTTGGGGTTCCTGGCACCGATCATGGTGCATAGTGAGGTCCAACAGCAATTTCTATTACAAAACCATTCACAGCACAATTCAATGTCAATAAGATGCTAAAGTCTGAGACCTACAACTATGGCAAATACCTCCTACCTGTAACCCTGCAACCTCCAGAGATGGGCAACATAACAAATATATCCAAGGTCAATAAGGAAAAATATACTCTGAAAAACTCTCAAAATGCCTCAGCCATTTGGGACCAGTCTGAGAGACTGAATTGAGGGCAATGGAGTGGAACTGACCAGTTAAAACGGGCGATTTACTAACTCCTTTTGGATCTCAATCTGGTCAACTAAGATAGTAAATTTCACTGACATGGAGACCTCTGCCAAGACAGTGAGGCCCCCCTGACAAATGTAGATTCTTGTCTGATCATGCCCATAGGAGAAGGGCTCAAGCCCGAAACGTTGATTCTCCTGCTCCTTGGATGCTGCCTGACCTGCTGCACTTTTCCAGCAACACGTTTTCAGCTCTGATAATGCTCATAACAAACAATTAAACCGGAGGCTTGAGCAAGGAGCAGGGATGCTTTCCTCATTGGACCAGGAGCCAGTCAAAGAGGAGACAGGGTCAGGGATGCAACAATGTTCTTCCAGGACCCCTTTCCTGTCCCTGATGTAACTCATCTCCTTGGCCCCTTCACCCAAGTGAGCACCCCCACCTGGGAGCACCTCTTGCTTAGCCGATTCTGACAGTTCCATGGTGTTGACATTTACCTCTGATTTCACAATAAATAACCACCTCCTTCTGACCTCCCAGCCCTTTTGGCCTGGAAGCCAGCAAACTGCACATCAGTCAGACTGGTGCGAATGTCTGTGGAGCTGACCTGCTGCCATCCCAAGTTATGAGATTGAATTGAATTCCCACATGGGGACTTCCACAAAGTGAGATATCAGACATCAACTATGCATGCTTTTAAGTTGTGTGGAACTTGGGATTTTGTTTCACATACCCATTTTACCATCACAATATTACCTTTCCCAAAAGGAACCAACCAAGTTCAGCACCTTTCACAGCTTCCTTGTTGCCTCAGTATCTGCACAGCTATTGCTGGGCAATGTAAGAAAAGGCCAGTAGAGGGCACTCAATGCACTAGGTAAAGCCTTGCTAAATACTTAAAAGTGGTAGATATTGTGTAGATGTTGGTGAATGCGGAGTCAGAGCAAGTGCAATGTTCAGATAAAGCAAGGTCAGAGGATGAGGAAAGAAAAGAGGAACAAGTTTGGAAATGAATAAAGGCCACATAGAGGTGAAGAAGAGTGAAGGTAGAAAGAAGATGGGAGTGAGGGGAGGAAGGAAAGGAAGAGAGACAGCAAGGAGAAGGGAAGATAAGAAGATGGAAAAGAGAAAGAGGCTGGGCATAAAATAGAGAGGAAGACAAGGAACAGAAGGGAACAAATCAAATAGAAATTGCAACATAAGGGAATCATGAAGGAAATAGAAGACTTGTATTTGTATGGTGCCTTTCACAATCTCATGATGTCCCAAAGTGATTTACAGCAATTGAAGTACAGTCACTGTTGTAATGGGATAGAGTGAGTGAGAACTAAGTGAGCAAAAATCAACCAGAGGGAAGAATATCAAGTTTGTTCTATGACAAGAAATATTTTACCCAGATTATAACTTCAAGTTAGACTGCAGAAGTATGACTAAAGGGCACAGTAAGGAAACATTTACTTTAGGACTTGATATCCAAAAGGTGATTGGATATTACAATGATAGAAAGCCAGGACCTCTGTTTTGGCTGAGCTAACTGGACCAAACAGTTTTTCTCATTTTTCATGATCTTGACACCAGGCTCAGACAAGGAAATGGTACTTAGTCAAACCACCAAACACTAATTTGGGCTTTCTGGGATAGGTTTATGCTGAAGTTCTTTAGCCTCTATCTTTATTAGAAAGGATTAGTAACTTATCATTACCACAATCAGTCTTGTAGAAAAAAATGATTTTTTTATCGATGCAATGTCACAACAATGGCATCTGATAATGTATGGTCAGGACTTTCTAGTTGTTATAACAAGTTGAGAATGAAAAATTCCTTGATATACATATATTAATAATTTAGCACTGAAAAGGTAATATATGCTTAATTTACAGTTGAATTAACTGTTTTTCATCCTAAAATTTATAGTCCACATAAGAATGCATTGGTATTCAGTAGTATATATAGCCAGTATTGGTGTGAATTTAATAGATCCAAACATTTATTGATCTTTGAAAAGTTTCTAAGAATATATATGATACTTCTGACTTGAAACAATCTATCATGATACTACCTACAAGCATTACTTGAAATTCGGACATGATAAATCTATTTTCAATAGTTTTTTTCACAAGTTACATTGTAAAATCTGTACAATGTTAAAATGCTTATGATTACAATTTTGATCTGTTGTCCTCCAGAGGAAAACTTTCCTATGTATACTAGAAATAACAAAATTATAAGTTTCCTTAATGTGGACAGATTTACAACTTTGTTATGTGTAACACAGAGAGAAAAACCTCCTAATATTGTGGAGAATTTATTGATATATTCATTGTAATACACATTGTTAAATACTTCATAAATTCATATGATAACAGCAACCATTCTAATGTCTGCAGCTGATGGTACAAGCAGGTATTATGTTAATTTGACAATGTTGGAAAAAGAAAGGTAGGGAACATTGACGATGATTACTTTTCATATTTCTAAAAGCATCCCTATCCATTATTTAATTACTTATTTGACATTCTACTTGTTTTTGTTTCAACTTGGAAGGTCAAAAGAAGTAAGTGAGGACTGCAGATGCTGGAGATCAGAGCTTAAAAATGTGTTGCTGGAAAAGCGCAGCAGGTCAGGCAGTATCAAAGGAGAAGGAGAATCGGCGTTTCGGGCATAAGCCTGAAGAAGGGCTTATGCCCAAAACGTCGATTCTCCTTCTCCTTTGATGCTGCCTGACCTGCTGCGCTTTTCCAGCAACACATTTTTAACGTCAAAAGAAGTCCATAGTTTGGAAGAACGATTGAAACTGAAGTAATTAATGCTTTTGCAGAAATGATTTGTCTAAGATGTAGCAGCTAAAACTATGCTTTTCACTTTGGCTGTTCATGTTGAGTAGGTAGGTGTCAGTATGTGCCACACTAAAATTTATTCAATTGCTTACCAATTCTGATCATCCAGTTTGTGTTGTGCTAAAAAGAAAATGTTAGCACATACTTGAACTGTATCAAATTAACTAATTATTAATCACAGATCAAAGCAGGTATTTTACATAACTAAAAGAAAGTGAGGTCTGCAGATGTTGGAGATCAGAGTCAAGAGTGTGATGCTGGAAAGCACGACAGGTCAGTCAGCATCCAAGGAGCAGGAGAGTTGACATTTCAGGCATAAGCCCTTCATCAAGAATGTGGGGTGGAGAGTGTGGGAGGCTGAGAGATAAATTGGAGGGTGGGGTGGGAGTGAGGGGAAGGTCGCTGGGAAGGTGATAGGTAGATACAGGTGGAGGGTGACAGTGATAGGTTGGAGCAGAGAGTGGAGCGGATGGACGGGAAGGAAGGTGGACAGGTAGAACAGTTCAAGAGGGTGGTGCTAAATTGGAGGATTGGATCTGGAATGAGGTTGGGGGAGGGGAGATTTGGAAACTAGTGAAATCAATGCTGATGTCGTGTGGCTGAAGGATCCCAATGCAAAAGATGAGGAGTTCTTCCTCCAGTCATCAGGTGACTTGCATTTGGCAGTGGAGGCAGCCCAGGACTTGCATGTCCTTGCTGGAATGGGAGGGGCAGTTGAAGTGATACTAAAGTCTTCCAACATGTGAGGAATTTACACCACTGCAGAGAAACCTCAATGTAATTAATTCCTGATCTAACTATGCAATTACATTCCTTACAGACAGTACTTATACCTGAGGCACATTTCACAGCTCATCAGTCATCGAGGCCAGAAAAATCTGCACACCACAAAATAGAAACATTTGTTCTTCGAAATGTAACATTTCATTAAAGTACACTGTGCATTTTATATCCACTTACTATCAAGAGATTTTGATTATCTTTCCGAATCAGATATTTGTAAAAAATTGATGTTTTACTTTGGAATGTCTTCAAAGCATAACGCATTCAGTAACGATCAAAAGATTGGAATAAATAATTGACATGCTAATAAGATTCCATAGGTATTGTTTCCACATAATTGAGCAGTTAATTAGCCTGTTTCTATAATTCAAACTGAAAACATTATATATTGAAAGTCTTTATGGGTTACTTTGGTCAAAGCACAAGAACAAATGTTAAGCAGACACTATGCCAATAAGACTGGGCTGACTGAAAGTCTAGTCTTGATGAATGAGCATAAATTGAAAATGCCTGTAGCTGTAGCATTCAGGGACTGATTGGTTTTGCTGGAGCAGTGTACACAGTCTGCTTTCACCCACCTCTCCTGAAGTAATGGGGCTTATCCTGTAACCAAGCTGGGGATGAATGTCAAAAGGGCAGCTGATGCATTGTGTTGAGAGGAGAATGCCTCAGTAGCGAAAATGTCTTCAGAGCTACAAGAACTTAACTGATTAGACATGAGGATCAGGGTGGGATCTCACTATTTTGGATGTAGGTTTGCTCGCTGAGCTGGAAGGTTCATTTTCAGATGTTTTGTCACCACGCTAGGTAACATCTTCAGTCAGCCTCTGGATGAATCCCACTATAACAAACACACCTCCAAGTACTTGGCAACTCTCAGCATCAGAACCATAACATAGCTCATTCATAAAAGAGATGAGGTTTGGATCTCTTTCATGATACTGTACAAAATACAGTAAATACTGTATTTACTATGGATACTGTAAATCAGAAACGAAAACAAAAGTCGCTGGAAAAGCAAATCTAACAACATCTGTGAAGAGAAATCAGAGTTAACGTTTTGGGTCTGGTTACCCCTCCTCATACTTCATTCATAATGTAACTAAGCTGTTGTATTCCTCACAGGCTACACTCATAATTCAGACTTACCTCATAGCACAACAGCCACTGATGCCACACACAGACCCACATAACAGTCATACACACAGGTAACACTACACAAACACAAATACACATACACATGAGACACACATAGTCGTTACACAGACACAAGCACAGATTCTGCACACAGACACACACACACACACACATACTCAGACACTACACACTACATGCACATGAACACACATCCTTGCAGACACACACACTCCACACATTACATGCACGCATACAGACACAAACACAGAAAAAAAAGGCACATGTTAGAGAGCTTTATTAGAGGCACTTTACTCTGATTCTTTCAAGATTATCTTTGCAGGCATCCAGGAGCAAGATTCATCTCATTCAAACTTCAGCAAATGCAACAGCCAGATCACCCAAACCTCACCTGTAAGGAAGAAGAGAAGGAGAACAAGGAAGAATGCATGAGGTGTCATTATCACAGGAACCAGCTCAAAGACTGGCACCACATGTAACATTTAACTTTAGGACATACTGCTACATGCTGTTGATGGAGGAAGTGAATATTGAAGGCAGTGCATAGGGTGCCAGTCAAGGGTATTGCTTTGTCCTTGGTGTAACTGAGTTTCTTGAGTGTTGTTAGAGCTGCACTCATCCAGGCAAGTGAAGAGTATGCCATCATACTCCTGACTTGTGTCTTGTAAATGGTTAACAGTCTTTAGGGACACAGGAGCTGAATTACTTGATGTGGTATTCCGAGCTTCCAACTTGCTCTTGCAGCTACAGTATTCAGTTCAGTTTCTGATCAATGGTAACCCCCAAGTGGGGGAATTCAGAAGTATCGTTGAATGTCAAAGTGAGATAGTTGGACTGATGAAGTGTGACAGCAAAGTAGTTATACTCGTTCAATGGTGATCCACATGCCTGGATGACAGAAGTTTAAATTTCATTTTAAAAAATCTGGAATAAACAACTAGTATCAATAATGGTGACCATGAAACTGGCAGACTTTTTGTTTAAATGATTCATTCTCTTTAAGGAATGAAATCTTCTGTCCTTTTCCAACCATTTTGCTCATAAGACTAAGATCCTGTGAACAGATGTGGTTGCATTGTCAAGTTTGTGATGCTTCAATTTAGGTAACATGGGTAATTTTAATTGGACCTTTTATATAATGATGCTCATGATGACTGGAGATCTCAAAGTGTTATAAAGCCATAGACAGACTACTGAAGTAGGTAATACACTGAAGTAGGTAATACTCTTATAATATAGGAAACGCAGCTGCAAAGTTTTATAGAACAAAACGGCACAGTGGCACAGTGGTTAGCACTGCTGCCTCACAGTACCAGAGACCTGGGTTCAAATCCATGCCTCAGGTGACTCTCTGTGTGGAGTTTGCACATTCTCCCCGTGTCTGTGTGGGTTTCCTCCAGGTGCTCCGGTTTCCTCCCACAGTCCAAAGATTTGCAGGTTAGGTGAATTGGCCATGCTAAATTGCCCTTACTGTTAGATGGGTGGGTTGGTGTAGACTTGTTGGGCCAAAGGGCCCGATTCCACACTGTAAGTAACCTAAAAGTTTAAAAAAAACTTGATGAACAGCAATGAGATAAGAACCAAATAACCTATTTTTTCCAAAATAAAAACAGAAAATGCTGCAAGAACTCAGTGGGGCTGGGGACATCTGTGATATGTTAGTGTTTTGAGTCTGATATGACTTTTCTTTGGAAATTCATATCAGACACAAAGCACTAACTTTGCTTCTCTGTCTGCGATTGCTGCCAGACCAATTGAGATTTTCCAGCACTCTTGTTTTTATTTCAAATCACTAGATCTACAGTATTTTCCTTTTATTAATCTATTTTTGTAATGATGACTAAAAGAAGGCATTGGCCAGAACAGTGGGTTCAATTTCTTTTTCTCTAATAGTTCTAGAATCGTAAAGATATACAGTATGGAAACAGATACTTGGTTCAACTCGTCCAAGCCAACCAGATATCCTAAGTTAATCTAGTCCCATTTGCCAGTATTTAGCCCATATCCCTCTAAAACATATACCCACACAGATGCCTTTGAAATGTTGGAATTGTACCAGCCACCATCATTTCCTCTGGCAGTTCATTCCATAAACGCACCAATCTGTGCGTGAAGAAGTTGCCCTTTAGGTACCTTTTAAATCTTTCCCCTCTCACCTTAAACCCATGCCTTCTTATTTTGGACTCCCCAAGGGAAAAGGCCTTGGCTATTCATCTAATTCATGCCCTTCATGATTTTATAAGCCTTTATAAGGTCACCCTTCAGCCTCCGATGCACCAGGGAAAACAGCCCCAGCCTCTCCCTATAGCTCAAACCCTCCAACCATGGCAACATGCTTATGGGTGGCACGGTGGCACAGTGGTTAGCACTGCTGCCTCACACAGCCAGAGACCTGGGTTCAATTCCTACCTCAGGCTGTGTGGAGTTTGCACGTTCTCCCTGTCCCTGGTTTCCTCCCACATTCCAAAAAATAATGTGCAGGTTAGGTGAATTGGCCATACTAAATTGCACATAGTGTTAGGTGAAGGGGTAAATGTAGGGGAATGGGTCTAGGTGGTTTGCGCTTTCGCAGTCGGTGTGGACTTGTTGGGCCGAAGGACCCGTTTCTCCACTGTAAGTAATCCAAACCTTTTCAAGTTTCACAAAATCCTTCCTATAGCAGGGAGACCAGAATTTCACACAGCATTCCAACAGTGGACGAACCAATGTCCTGTACAACCCAACATGACCTCCCTACTCCTATACTCAATGCACTGACCAATAAAGGCAAGCATACCAAATGCCTTCATCACTATCCTGTTACCTGGGACTCCACTTTCAAGGAGCTATGAACCTGCACTCCAAGGTCTCTTTGTTCAGCAACACTCCCCAGGACCTTAGCATTAAGTGTATAAGTCCTGCCCTGAGTTGCCTTTCCAAAATGCAGTACCTCACATTTATCAAAATTAAACTCCATCTGCCTCTCCTTGGCCCATTGGCCCATCTGGTCAAGATCCTGTTGTAATCTGAGGTAACTTCTTCACTGTCCACTACACCTCCAATTTTGGTGTAATCTGCAAACTTATTAACAGTACCTCCTGTGTTCACATTCAAATCCTTTATAAGTGACAAAAAGCAGTGGATCCAGCACCAATCCTTGTGGCACACCGTTGGTGTCAGTCCTCCGGTCTGAAAAACAACCCTTCACCTCCACCACCCTGACTTCTACCTTTGAGCCAGTTTTGTACCCAAATGGCCATTTCTCCCTGTATTTCATGCAATCTAACCTTGCTAACCAGTTTACGATGAGGAACCTTGTCAAATGTCTTGCTGAAGTCCATATAGATCACATCCACTGCTTTGCCCTCATTAATCCTCTTCGTTACTTCTTCAAAAAACTCTATCAAGTTAGTAGCTATCATTTCCCACACACAAAGCCTCTGTAGGACTATGTACATCAGCCCATCTGGCAGATTTAATACCTTATTTAAATACCTCACCTGAAAAATGGAAGCTACAACAGCGCAGCACTCCCTCAGTTTTGCACTGGAGTGTCAACATCAATTTTTATGGTTAATCCCTGGAATGGAATTTAAACCAAACCTTTGTGACTCAGAGATGATTTTGCAACCAGCTAAGCCGGAGCTGACACAAAGGAGGATTTAAGTGCCTCCACAACTTCCTCTATCTGTATCCTTGGCAGCATCTGATCCATTCCTGGCAATTTGTCCATTTTAAGAGAAGCCAACATTTCTAGTATTTTTTTATTATTTTTTTAGCCATCAGTGTCTGAACAACCTCCTCTTTCACAGTTAACAGAAGTTTGTTCCTTGGTTAGATCCAAGGTATTCTTAAATTGTGCAGGTGGCTCTGGCTTAATTTAGCCTACCTTTCTACGGTCATGGGAATGTACCTCAACAATCCCTGGACTATCTCCTCTTTAAAAGCAAGCCAATTGTTCCTTTCCAGTTTTGTCAGCTTAACTTTAATTCAAATTTGTCTGGAGCAGATCTTTCTCACTCCAATAAAAATGCTTCTACAGCCACTGTGATTGTTGTTTCTCCCTCTGGTTTAATCCTTATCCTTTTCCATAGCTAACCTAAACCTTTTGATACTCTGGTCATTATCTCCTCAGTCTTCCCCGACTTGAGCCACTTGGCTCATCTCATGCACCAGGACCCAATCCAGCAATGTCTCATTCCTCATTATTGTAGAAAGAAGCTGACTTAGAGAATTCTCCTAGAAATGGTTTTTGAGACTTTTCCCTTTCAGTGCTCTGTACCCTATTATTAACCAAGCTATATCAGGCAAATTAAAATCCTCCATTATAATTGCTCAGTAGCATTTGCTTTAATATGTAAATTTTCCCAGGATTTGCACCTCTATATCTTTCCCACTGGATGGCATTTCATAAAATATGTCCATCAGTTTAATTATACCGCTACTGTTTCTTGGCTTTACTGATTATACTATGGGCGTTACATATATTTCACTTTTGTAAAATGTTGTTTTGAAAATTGAGCTCATCAAATGTGCTTTCTCAATATATTATTTGTAATAAGTTTCATAATGTGTTATTGTTATTAGTTGGAAACTTGGGCTCTAAAATGGTCAGAACAATGTCTAGCTTTAAGCTTGAGTTGTAATGCTATATTGTGTGTTTAAAAGGATGTTTTAAGTTCACTTTGAGTTCTGTCAGTGGGATCAGGTTGTCTGAAGGCTGAATAATTTATTTTCAGAGAGTGTGAACTATCCAGATGTCCAGCGAGTGTGAAGGTTTATTTCAGAGAGAAGAGCCCTATATTATTATAGCTGATGCTATGCAGCATCAGTGCAGCATAGCAGTCTCCAGAACAGTCAGGGAAGGAGATAAAAGTCCTGAGAAGCTCCAGAAACAAAGGCTGTAAAAGAAGAGTTGAAGGAATGCATGTTAATGAATAACTGATATGTTTACAGCTCATTCAGTTCACAGGAAAAGACAGTGACTAAAGAAATTGTATTGTATGAACGTAAAGGTTTACTGAAAAGAAACTAAGTACAGTTGTACCGACTAAACAAGGAATTTTAAAATAGAAACAGAGTCATCCTTCTCTGGGATTGAGTGTCTGTAAGGTTATTATTGGAAGTTTATTTCTGATATCGTAACTGTTTCACCTAATGATGTTCTTGTATAGTGTAAAAAATGTTTCTGCTTATTTCTTTTTTGTGTATAAATATTAATGTTATTTGGTTTAATTGACAGTCTCTACTAAATATGTTTAGTGGCTGCCCACCATCATTACCAAATTGCAAAAATAAAACTTATTGTCTGGCAAGCCAGGTTTCACTCTGGAATCTGACTTGCCTATCATCTGGGATTATATCGCACTGATGTCTAAAAAGTGTCAAAGGCCAAATGGTAAATAGCACCACATTTCACATGACAGTATCTGAAGCATTGGACTCCTCAGCTGGATATGAAGCAAAGTGCCATAGGAGAGAAAAATGGGCATAAATAAAAGAAATGCTGGTTTTGGTTTGAACATACACCAGGAGGGTAATTGCACAGTTAACTCAATATTGTCATCCAAATTAGTGTTATCTACTGGAGGACTCTAGTTCTAGCCTGACATTTATTAAATACAGGTCCAAAGCTAGATACTGCAGATGCAAGAAATGTTAAGTAAAAACTGTAAAATCTGGAAATATTCAGCACATAATATTCTGATACTTCAAGAGAAGAGTTATCATCAATCAAAAATGCTAACTCTATTTCTCTGCACAGATGCTGTTTGGCCCACAGTATTTCCAACATTTTCTATTTCTATTCTATATAGGAGTCAAAAGGTACATAGTTCATCCCCAAACAGCCAACATGGTACCATATGTTCTGGGTGGAAAAGGGGATATTAAGGAATCATGCAGGATGAAGGTATAATCACTGTTGTCAGGTTACCAGGCCATATAATTTATTATCTACAGTTGCAAAGAAGACCCACATTAAGGAAAAGAATCCCTTCTGTTGTAGCAGAGGATTTGCCTGGCTGGGATCATGCAGGTGCAAACGTGAGCCTTCTGCATCAGAAAAAAAAACTAACACTTACAAATTAACAACACTTTCATCCTGTATGGTAGCATTCACTGCGTCAGTGAGGTATTTCTGAAAGCAAGAACATAGTTCTTTAATGGTCTTCATGTTGCAACATGCATAACAAATTGAAAGAGGTTACTGACATTACCGGATGGAAGTTGGAAGCAGGCTAGTGCATGAATGTTTAGGGTCACAGTGATCATCACAGCCACAATGGTTGCTTTCATTCCCTAGTTCTTGGCTTTAATTCTTATTTTAATAGGTTCCTGACGACTGTGATGATTTCCCTGTGGAATCATAGTCACCTGACACATTGTGACTTGGTCAAGGTAAAATAGGAAATCCAATTCCTGTGCAGGCCTTTGGGGTATAAGCCTCCTCTGCCCTGTTCTCCTTTCCACTTTTTCAACATTTCGTGCAGCCCAATTCTGCCTATTTTCTCCTTCTGCCTCTCCTTCATGTACTACATCCTCGAGGCAAACAAAACAGAATGCCCATATTCCAATTACATTGGGAAACTAATCCTGTAGTGGAAGCAGGACGTCCCAGAAATCATTTTCCCCATTCAACTCTGTTAAACTGTAGCCAGACATATGGTCAACAATCAACATAATGCATGCTAGTAACCAAATAAATCCAAATAAAGACTTAAATTATTGGAGTTGAGTTTCAGAAACCATGTGCAAAACTGGTAAGAGATGAGCAGAGAGAGATTTAGACCTGCTTTGTTATCAATAGGGTAAGAAGCAACCATAACTAAGGGAAAAAACAAGAGGAGACTGAAGTGCTCTACTGAGGTCCATTGCATTCCTAAAGGCTGCTACCACCTGCCAGCTTGCCTATATTCCCATTTCCAATGTATTTCCCCACTTCCAAGTAGTTAAAGCTGCTTACAGCACAGCTGGAAATTAGACTCCTGACAGTGGAAAAAAGAATCAATCCCGGTGTGACATCTATGCGGATTGGAAAAAAACATAAAATCCCCGCCTGTAGGGTGGAGATGCCTATAATGACACGCTGGGAGTCGAGACTGATCAGTTTAGAGCACGCATCTACCAAAAACGAGGGGATGGGCCAGTGGGCAATAAACACCATCTTCTTCCCCATTTATCAGAGCTTTGAGAATTACAAACCTCCCATATGTGTCTTTAACACACTTTAGAATCTTAAATGTGGACTTTAAAATCTTCTCTAAGAGTGAAATGGGTCTGTACGAAGCACAGTCCTCTGGGACCTTGCCATAAACCACAAAGAATGCAAAGATCCAGTAGCATATAATCAACATTGGAATCTAAGATGATATTAGCATTGGGAAGACATTAAACTTGCATTTCAGGCATCTCAGAGAGGGAATTTTGTGTAGAGAGGAATTTAATTCTACCTTGTTCTGTAATTCTCAATTTGAAATAATTTGCCCTGGGCTTTATACCTATCATAGAATGTAGATTACAAATATCAAAAGTGTTAAATTTGTATTTAGGCACCTAAGAGTGTAATATTCTGTATTGAACAAATTTGAATCTAATTACACATTTTGTAATTTTGAAAAGTTTTGCAATGTACTTTTACAAGTTTTATGAATAATTATAGTTTTGGGGGAATGAAGATGTTTTTGTGGCTAACATTCTGGATGTAGATTTCAGATGTGAAATCTGAAAATAATATACAATTAGAATGAAACACAAGTGGGACAAGAAATCATGGAGCCACAAACTTTGAAAAGGAACATATTGGCCAGAATTTGTTGGAAAGAAATAGTGGCTTATGACAAGAAAGTTATGCCATTTAATAGTAAACTATCCAAAGCTGCTCTGTTGTTAACTGTATAAAAACAGCATGGTGTCCATAATATTCTTGTGAGTTAATTGCCCATTAAATATGCAGCAGAGGTTAAGTTTAGTAATTAAAAGTGATTAAATATAGTAATTACATTTTAAAAATGTGATAATTGTGAATGTCTATCAATCAATCTATTTAGCTTAGAGATCAAACAGTTAGAAGACTGGAATTTCATTCTCTCGTTTATTATTGGGGATTTTAAAAATGCTATATTCAATTTTTCTTACTTATCCTTTCCAAATGCTTAAGCTTTTCTATTGATCCAATCTTTCTTTACTTTTTTATCTGTCGTTCTGTACCTAGTTTTACTCTGAATTCACCAATTATATTTCACAATCTCACTCAGTTTCTCTTCTATTTATATTTCAACACTTACAATTTATCAAGTAAAGAAATAGGTCTTGTTATTCACTATGGCCCCAGCTACCCTGTTTCCTTTGTCACACAGTTGTCAGCTCACACTTGCAGCAATGCTTTCAGGAAAGGAAATAAAACTGAATGTCATATATATTGTGATGCCAACCATTACCAACTTGTGATTGGAATAGTACCACCACCATCCTTTTCATTGACTGGGTCTAAGAACCTACTTGGTTTACACTTGTAGAGAAAAACCACTAGTGAGTTTTAAGAAGAGTTTCTTGTCTTAAACCAGATGTAGTTTATTGCATGATAGCAATCATGTACTAGATACATTAGTAAGTTACACATAGTGACAAAACCAAAGAGGAGAATTTTGGATGTAAGTCTATCCTTTTCATGATCCTAAACTGCTCTGCTTTTCCCCTCACTCACTTCCTTATGAAACCATTAGATTGAGTAGAGCTTAATGCAGTCTCCAATATTAAATCTTTAAGCACCATTACCTTATACAAACTTACCCTCCTATAATCACTTTCCTTGATGCTAAATATGATGTCAGCCAATGTAGTGTTTCTCCCATTCCTGATTCACATTTATTTTAATTCTGACAAGGTTTCTTGATGCCACTCATGAAAATATGCCACCTTGAGGTCAAAATCAGTCTTTCATAACAACTCTGGAAAGTTGTTATTTGGTTCAAATTGGCTGTAAGGTCTAGAATTGAGTGATCCCGGCAGAACCAAAGTGAAAAAAAAACTGGTTATTGCTGAGTTATTGGTACATGACAGCACTGTTAAAAACACCTTCATAACTTTATTCATGATTGAAAATAGATTGATGGTACAATCATTATTCAGATTTAACTTAGCCTTTTTTTGTGAGCAGAACATACCTGGACAATCTTCTATACTATTGGGTAGACATCAGTGTTGTAGTTTTACTGAAACAGCTTGGCTAGAGTCAGGACTAGCTTTGGAGCAGGAGTCTGCAGCACGATAACTGAGATGCCTTGGTAGTATCCAGTCCACTCAACTGTTTCATGATATCATACAGTACAATTCAAATTAGCTGAAGGCTGGTATGAAAGGAATCTCAGAAGAAGGTGAAGATGGATCACCAAGCTGGAAGCAGTTGGCTATGAATGCTTCAGGGTGGTAAAAACAATGACTGCAGATGCTGGAAACCAGATTCTGGATTAGTGGTGCTGGAAGAGCACAGCAGTTCAGGCAGCATCCGAGGAGCAGTAAAATCGACGTTTCGGGCAAAAGCCCTTCATCAGGAATAGAAGCAGAGAGCCTGAAGCATGGAGAGATAAGTGAGAGGAGGGTGGGGGTGGGGAGAAAGTAGTATAGAGTACAATAGGTGAGTGGGGGAGGGGGTGAAGGTGATAGGTCAACGAGGAGGGTGGAGTGGATAGGTGGAAAGGAAGATAGGCAGGTAGGACAAGTCATGGGGACAGTGCTGTGCTGGAAGTTGGGAACTGTGGTGAGGTGGGGGAAGGGGAAATGAGGAAACTGTTGAAATCCACATTGACGCCCTGGGATTGAAGTGTTCCGAGGCGGAAGATGAGGCGTTCTTCCTCCAGATGTCTGGTGTTGAGGGAGCGGCAGTGAAGGATGCCCAGGACGGTGGCACAGTGGTTAGCACTGCTGCCTCACAGCGCCTGAGACCCGGGTTCAATTCCCGCCTCAGGCGACTGACTGTGTGGAGTTTGCACGTTCTCCCCGTGTCTGCGTGGGTTTCCTCCGGGTGCTCCGGTTTCCTCCCACACTCCAAAGATGTGCAGGTCAGGTGAATTGGCCATGCTAAAAATTGTCCGTAGTGTGAGGTAAGGGGTAGATGTAGATGTAGATGTAGGGGTATGGGTGGGTTACGCTTCGGCGGGGCGGTGTGGACATGTTGGGCCGAAGGGCCTGTTTCCACACTGTAAGTAATCTAAAAAAAAAAAACCTCCATGTCCTCGGCAGAGTGGGAGGGAGAGTTGAAATGTTGGGCCACAGGGCGGTGTGGTTGATTGGTGCGGGTGTCCCGGAGATGTTCCCTAAAGCGTTCTGCTAGGAGCCGTCCAATCTCCCCAATGTAGAGGAGACCGCATCGGGAGCAACAGATACAATAAATGATATTGGTGGATGTGCAGGTAAAACTTTGATGGATGTGGAAGGCTCCTTTAGGGCCTTGGATGGAGGTGAGGGAGGAGGTGTGGGCAACAGGTTTTGCAATTCCTGCGGTGGCATGGGAAGGTGCCAGGATGGGAGGGTAGGTTGAAGGGGGGCGTGGACCTGACCAGGTAGTCACGGAGGGAACGGTCTTTGCGGAAGGCGGAAAGGGGTGGGGAGGGAAATATATCCCTCGTGGTGGGGTCTGTTTGGAGGTGGCGGAAATGTCGGCGGATGATTTGGTTTATGTTGGTAGGATGGAAGGTGAGCACCAAGGGCGTTCTGTCCTTGTTACGGTTGGAGGGGTGGGGTCTGAGGGCGGAGGTGCGGGATGTGGACGAGATGCATTGGAGGGCATCTTTAACCAGTTCCACCACAGAACATGCCAGGTGGCTTCCTTCTTTAGAAGATAAAGGGGGCGCAGTGGTAGTCTGGCGCACTGACCTCTACACCGCTGAAGCCAAACGCCAACTCGAGGACACCTCTTCCTACCGCCCCCTCGACCATGACCCCCCCGCCCCCCCCCACCCCCCACCAGCAAACCATCATCTCCCAGACCATACAGAACCTCATCACCTCAGGAGATCTCCCATCCACAGCTTCCAAACTCATAGTCCGGGAACCCTGCACTGTCTGGTTCTACCTCTTTCCCAAGATCCACAAGCCTGACCACCCTGACCGACCCAATGTCTCAGCATGCTCCTGCCCCACTGAACTCATCTCTACCTACCTACCTGTCATATCCCCCCTAGTCCAAGAACTCCCCACATATGTTCAAGACACCGTAATTACACCGGCACCACTCCCCACCTCTTCCTCCGCCATATTGATGACTGCATTGGCGCCACCTCATGCTCTTGCGAGGAGATTGAGCAATTCATCAACTTCACCAACACATTCCACCCTGACCTTAAATTTACCTGGACCATCTCTGACATCTCCCTCCCCTTCCTAGACCTCTCCATCTCCATTAATGACGACCGACTTGATACCGACATTTTTTACAAACCCACCGACTCCCACAGCTACCTGGATTACACCTCTTCCACCCCACCTCCTGCAAAACTGCCATCCCATATTCCCAATTCCTCCGCCTCCACCGTATCTGCTCCCAGGAGGACCAGTTCCGCCACAGAACACACCAGATGGCCTCCTTCTTACGAGACCGCAATTTCCCTTCCCACATGGTTAAAGATGCCCTCCAACGCATCTCGTCCACATCCTGCACCTCCGCCCTCAGACCCCACCCCTCCAACCATAACAAGGACAGAACGCCCTTGGTGCTCACCTTCCACCCTACCAACCTTCCCATAAACCAAATAATCCGCCGACATTTCCGCCACTTCCAAACAGACCCTACCACCAAGGGTATAGTTCCCTCTCCACCCATTTCCGCCTTCCGCAAAGAACGTTCCCTCCGTGACTATCTGGTCAGGTCCACGCCCCCCTACAACCCACCCTCCCATCCTGGCACCTTCCCATGCCACCGCAGGAATTGCAAAACCTGCGCCCACACCTCCTCCCTCACCTCCATCCAAGGCCCTAAAGGAGCCTTCTACATCCATCAAAGTTTTACCTGCACATCCACCAATATCATTTATTGTATCTGTTGCTCCCGATGCGGTCTCCCCTACATTGGGGAGACTGGACGCCTCCTAGCAGAACGCCTTAGGGAACATCTCCGGGACACCCGCACCAATCAACCACACCGCCCAGTGGCCCAACTTTTCAACTCTCCCTCCCACTCTGCCGAGGACATGGAGGTCCTGGGCCTCCTTCACCACTGCTCCCTCACCACCAGACACCTGGAGGAAGAACGCCTCATCTTCCACCTCAGAACACTTCAACCTCAGGGCATCAATGTGGACTTCAACAGTTTCTTCATTTCCCCTTCCCCCACCTCACTGCAGTCCCAAACTTCCAGCTCAGCACTGTCCCCATGACTTGTCCTAAATGCCTATCTTCTTTTCCACCTATCCACTCCACCCTCCACCCCCGACCGATCACCTTCATCCCCTCCCCCACTCATCTATTGTACTCTATGTTACTTTCTCCCCGCCCTCCTCTCACTTATCTCTCCACGCTTCAGGCTCTCTGCCTGTATTCCTGATTAAGGACTTTTGCCCAAAACGTCGATTTTACTGCTCCTCAGATGCTGCCTGAACTGCTGTGCTCTTCCAGCACCACTAATGCAGAATATGAATGCTTCAGCTGTGTCTTTTTCAATCAGGCGCTGGTTCCACTTATGAATCAGGAAGGGGGTGTTGATGTAAACACTCCTTCACGTTAGGTATTTAATTTTGCACTACTATTCACAACGGGAAGCAGCAGGACTGCAGATCTTTGATTTATCCATCTTGGTTAGATTGTTTAGGTATGTCTATAGCAGGTTGCTTCTGTTGTTTAATATACTTGTAGTACTATATTGTAAAGAGACTAGATTGGAGGCAAACATTTTTTGAAGACTGGCAGACATCATCCCCATATCATGAGACTGACATAAAATAAGCATATTTTTGATTTTTTTTTGTTTATTAATACTTCCTCTTACTTTCACTGTTCCCTCCACCACCAGCTGCAGATGATGCTAAACTAATTTCCACTCTCCACTTTTCAGAGGGACTACTCAATCCATATTTTCCTAGTACAATTCTTTTATCACTCCAACCTTTTAACCATTTTATAAATGCCTGGCATTGCCCCTTGTTCTACTGCACACCTCATCTACCAGGCTTGGTCCTTTAGGGTGAGGAGGCAATTGGCTGAATTACTGGATTGGATCATGTCAGTGTCAGCAGCATGGGGCTTGATCCCCTTTCTGACTGAGATGAATTTGGGAGCTGCCTCCTTGTCCTATTCATGGTGAAGATTGTAATGTTTTCAGGAGAACTAAAGAAGGTATGTTTTTACAATATACATCTTACAATGTACCCTTCAGATACACAGGGTCCTGGATTGATAAGGTTGGAGTGATAAAAGAATTGTACTAGGAAAATGTGGATTGAGTAGTCCCTCTGAAAAGTGGAGGGTGGAAATTAGTTTAGCATCATCTGCAGGTGGTGGTGGAGGGAACAGTGAAAGTAAGAGGAAGTATTAATAAACAAAAAAAAATCAAAAATATGGTTATTACCCTACAGAAAGCCTGGACTGAACATTTAAGTCCAGCAAGAGGGAAGCAGGTTGCAAACCCGTTGAAACAAATGGGATTGTCTTAGTTCATCAGATCCTCACTGAAAAATAATTTGGCACACCTTTAAGTCATCCATTCTGGGGAATCTCCTGTTGTTTTTCCTTGTTTGTGAAGTGATTCCACAGGGCTTTCGTTTTAGCCTCCACAACTGCCTCTGCGTTAACAACAGATTCATACCAAACCCTCGATAAATCAGCAGTCACGTTTAAAAGGGAAGTAAAATGTATTTTCTTCAAAGCGACCCCTTTAATATGGCCACACGCTTCAAGAACCGCAAATGTTTCCCTCGCACAAATGCAGAACGCAAAAATGTTAGGAGTACAGGAAGGAGAAACGTACGCATTCAAGACAGTGTACTCATTGCCCTGGTCACAGCACGGATCTGCAATCCAGACCAGTCACAAACAGAAGGTGCTAGTTAAATGCATAAGTTTTGGTAGCATGTTTAGATATAGAGTCAGCCTTTTGTCACCAAAGATGATGCCAGACCTGCTGAGTTTCTCCGGCACTTTCTGTTTGTATTTCGGATTTCCAACATCCCCAGTTCTTTGTTTTTATTAAAGATTCTCAAGCGCCATTCGGGGAGTGATGGGCGTCCCTGGGTGCTCGGATTCCCGCCAGTGTGCGACACCGTCTCATCTGACTTGCAGGACGTTGCCCAGTCACTTCCCAGAACCGTCTGCTCCATCACTCAGCACTTTCTCAAACACGTCAGGACGCAAGGCGACTGACCTCGGCTAACTGTTGCACACTTCCTCAAGTTTGTTTTGTAGAAAATCCAACAAATGCAGATCCGGGCAGATTCGCGCAGGTAGTGATTTGAAACGAAACAAAACAAAAATGTTCCGCGAGCTTCCTATGTGCATTTACTTGTGTTGATTTTGGGAGAGAAGTTAGAGAAAGGATTGTTTTAGTCCCGAGGTTATGTTAGTTCGTGTGGACTGTGACAAATTCTGAGTCACGACGTTATCCGCAGTGACTTTGAAAATACAGCGCTCAGAACGATTGGGGTGAATGTGGTTCGGAAACCGTCAAAACCTGTGTTGTTTGGTATCAACACCAACCATGTTATATACAATGGGTGTGAACACATTTGAAAATATATAGTTATATTGTCATTTCTAGGTCTG
Organism: Chiloscyllium punctatum; assembly: GCF_047496795.1. Classification (NCBI taxonomy): domain Eukaryota; kingdom Metazoa; phylum Chordata; class Chondrichthyes; order Orectolobiformes; family Hemiscylliidae; genus Chiloscyllium; species Chiloscyllium punctatum. The sequence continues at coordinate 29,658,541 of NC_092746.1, read as the reverse complement.
TTGAGTCTCTTAAACACTTCAACGCTTTATAACTGGAGAATCTTCATACATATAAAATTTCCCACAGGATCTGAATTAGATTTGCAATCAGACAATAAAGTACACTTATATTGGAACTTCCATCACTTTCATATATCCCAAAGAGGTCCACAACCAATAAGGTATGTTTTGAAGTGTTGTCACTGTTGGGATTTAGGAAAATGTATCCAATAAAGGCACAGCAAGATTCCATAAATGATCAATTTAGTGGTGTGGGTTGAGAAGTAAATATTAATCACAATAACAAAACCTCCCTAGCTTTTCTTCAAATAAGAATATTTGACCTTTAGCTGCTAGAGCAGGTGGTGGCTCGGTTAATGTCTCATCTGAAACAACCTACTAACAGAATGGCCTACACTCTCTCAGCCCTGCACTGAGTGTCAAGTTAAATACACACCTGTGTCTGTGAACTGGGGACTGAATCAATGACCATCCCAGTTACTGGCTAGAGTATACTTCTCTAATCCCACAGGATTATGGATGATTTAAGTACTGTTGGTGAACCACTAAAACAAGGCTGACGTCATCTGCCTATTGTAGTATATCTGCAACCTTAAACACTAAACATGAGATCATTTTGGAGAAGAAATTTCACACAATGCAGCACACAACTAGTGCAGGTCAAGTTTCAAAGAGTTTCTTCTGACAGGTACCATTCATGTCATTTTAAAGTTCATTGTTAATGCCAGTAAGGAGCCATAGGAACAATCATTTATCTTTTAAATTTAACATGTAACTAAGGTAATCCTAGTGAGCAGGACTTTAGGTTTGTGGATTTGCATCTTTATCATTGAGTATCTTAGGTTTTACTGCAGTGTAACAGCTTCTCAGTAACTTGTGTCTTTTTTGCATTCACTTACTTTTTGAGTGTCAAATAAATTGAGAACTACTTAAGCACAGGAAATGTAAAGGGATGCAAATGACTCAATATGATTATATTTTACAGCAGCTCATAAAAGAATACATCTGTTGCTAAATATTTTTCTTTACTGAACACAATATAGCAATAGCAAGCATTGTGACTACCTTATGGGTGCCAGACCAGAACAACACATTCAGGAGATTTTGCTGCCATTCACATATTTTAGGAAACACTTACTTTATTCACAGAGCAATGTTTATAATTTAGGGCAAGAAAATATGTCACTATGGTGTTTTACCTGGCTTGCCTAGATGCTGTTTCAAGATACAATAAACATTTTTTTTGTTTCAGGAGGATCTTAGTTGAGGCAAAATAAAACTTGGAAATAAAGTTAGAAAATGGTAGGAATGCTGAGCAGGTCTAGCAGGGCAATTAATTTGTGCTATACATATTCACGCACAGCACCCTGCTCTTTGTAGACAAAATGAATTTGTCCATATGTTTCCTCTCTTCCATTAAGAAAGATTTATGGAGATTGCCATGCCTGCTGCTTGGCAGCAGCCAGCCCATTTAGTGTTTACCTGCCAAATTTGGATTTAATCAGCAAGGATTGACAAACAATAGTTACTTGTGCATCCCAGGCCAACTATGATCTAACTGATCAGTATCTGTTCTAGTGCAACATAAATTAACATTCCCTTTCTATGTTTGGTTTATTGTGTCCCTGTCCCAATGAATGCAAGACATAAGCTTTGATGTTTTGACTTTAAGTTCACATATCTCTTTCAGCAATATTAAAGATGTAAGAACTGCTACTTTTCCAATGTAACTCATAATGACTCAAATGTCCAAGATAAAGAGTAATGACCTCAAAGATCATTTTCATTCAAAGGTTTAGACAAAACAAACCAACTTGTCTTTTTTTAGAGAATGAAGAAATTAAGTAAAGTAAATAGCACATGAAGATTACGTTTAGTCTCTAGGAGGAGCATCACTCATTATTGGGAACTTGGGTACAAAGATCCCAAAAGTTGGAAATCATTAATTTCAGCAAATGGAAATTCATGCAGTGCATGGGTCTTTATTTATAGTACCTTCTCCATTGTATTATTAAGATGTGGGTCTACTGTACCTTTAAGAAAGTTAAAAGCAACAAGATACAATGTAACCTTTTAGTCCAGCAACTAGGGTAGCTGGTTGCCTGGAGACAAAAACCAATTTGAATGAGGCCAATCAGTTTTAAAAAAAACTCCAAACACATTTGAATTTAGTATATTGACAATATTAAAAGCTAATGTCACAATCTGATGCTTTGGGGGTGTAAGACTGGGAAAAAAATGAACAGTTGGGGGAGAACTGCCAAAAGACTAACAGATGTAGACAGCTACTCAGAACTGTCTGACAGGTACCTGTCTAGAAAAGGAGTTTGCACAGAGAAAAACATCAACACCGACCTGGAGAACAAATCTGCCAAGAGAACATTTGACAGCTGGCTGGTTTTGAAATTTGAATTTTTCAGTAAATCTTAATTAGGGGTTTTAACAGATTAGTACTATACAAGGGAAAGTAAAAGATAGGTTAGAGGAAGGTATTGTAAATAGTTGTTAGTTAATTAATCTCTCTCTTTTACACTTTAAGAAATAAAGTTGTTAATTTATACTTTAAGTAGTTCTTAGCCTCTCGAATTTTCACGGATTACTGCATGGGATAAATCTTTCCTGTGTTGCTCGTTTAAATTAAGCTGGAGGGTTTACCCTGTGTCATAACAATCGCAAGCGTTGCAGGTTCCACATGAGCAGTGCAAATGTGTAAAATGCTTCTTTTGTTTACATTGATGTAAGAGCAAAATGCTGAGGTTAGAAACAAGAAAGGAGAGGTCACCCTGTTGGGAGTTTTACATCAGCCTCCAAATAGTTCCAGAGATGTAGATAAAAGGATAGCAAAGATGATTCTGGATAGAAGCGAGAATAACAGAGCAGTTGTTATGGGGGCTTTAACTTTCCAAATATTGTCTGGAAATACAATTATTCAAGAAATTTAAATGAGTCAGTTTTTATCCAATGTGTGCAGGATGGCTTCCTGATACAGTGTGTAGACAGGTCAACAGGGGATGAGGCCACATTGGATTTGGTGCTGGGTAATGAACCAGGCCAGGTGTTAGATTTGGAGGTAGGTGAGCACTTTGGTGGTAGTGACCTCAATTCGGTTATGTTAATTTAGCGATGGAAAGAGATAGATATATAACACAGGGCAAGAGTTATTGCTGGGGGAAAGGCAATTATAATATGATTAGGCAAGATTTAAGATGCACAGGATGGGGAAGGAAACTACAGGGGATGGGCGCAATTGAAATGTGGAGTTTATTCAAGGAACAGATACTGCGTGTCCTTAATAAGTATGAACCTGTCAGGCAGGAAAGAAGTGGTCAAGCAAAGGAGTCGTGGTTTACTAAAGAAGTAGAATCTCTTGTCAATGGGAAGAAGAAGGCTTATGTTAGGATGAGAAGTGATGGGTCAGTTAAGGTACTTGAGAGTAACAAGTTAGCCAGGAAAGACCTAAAGAGAGAAATAAGAAGAGCCAGGAGGGGACATGAGAAGTCATTGGCAGATAGGATCAAGCAAAACCCTAAAGCTTTCTAAAGGTATATAATGAATAAAAATGATGAGAGAAAGATTAGGGCCAATCAAAGATAGTAGTGGGAAGTTGTGCATGGAGTCAGAGAAGATAGGGTAAGTGCTAAATGAATATCTTTCCTCAGTATTCATACTAGAAAAAGACAATGTTGTTGAGGAGAATACTGAGATACAGGCTACTAGATTAGACAGGATTGAGGAGATGTTAGCAATTCAGGACAACGTTAAAATAGATAAGTCCCCTGGGCCAGATGGGATTTATCCTAGGATACCCTGGGAAGCCAGGGAGGATATTGTAGAGACTTTAGCTTTGTCCTTTATGTCATCATTGTCTAGAGGAATAGTGCCAGAAGACCGGAGGATAGCAAATGTTCTCACCTTGTTTAAGAAGGGAAGTAGAGACAACCCTGGTAATTATAGACCAGTGAACCTTATTTCAGTTGTGGGTAAAGTGTTGGAAAAGGTTATAAGAGATAGGATTTATAATCATCTCAATAGGAATAAGTTGATTAGGGATAGTCAACATAGTTTTGTGAAGGGTAGGTCGTGCCTCACAAACATTATTGAGTTTTTTGAGATGGTGACCAAACAGGTGGATGAGGGTAAAGCAGTTTATGTAGTGTATATGGATTTCTGTAAGGTGTTTGATAAAGTTCCCCATGGTAGGCTATTGCACAAAATACAGAGGCATGGGATTGAGGGTGATTTAGTGGTTTGGAGCAGAAGTTGGCTAGCTGAAAGAAGACAGAGGGTGGTGGTTGATGGGAAATGTTCATCCTGGAGTTCAGTTACTAGTGGCATACCGCAAGAATCTGTTTTGGGTCCACTGTTGTTTGTCATTTTTATAAATGACCAAGATAAGGGCAGAGAAGGATGGGTCAGTAAATTTACAGTTGACACTAAGGTCAGTGGAGTTGTGGATAGTGCTGAAGGATGTTATAGGTTACAGAGGAATATTGATAAGCCACAGAGCTGGACTGAGAGCTGACAAATGGATTTTAATGCAGAAAAGTGTGAGGTGTTTCACTTTGGAATGAGTAACAGGAATGCAGGTTACTGGGCTAATGGTAAGACTCTTGGTAATGTAGAAGAGCAGACAGATCTCGGTGTCCATGTACATAGATCCCTGAAAGTTGCCACCCAGATTGATAAGATTGTTAAGAAGGCATACAATGTATTAGCTTTTATTTGTAGACAGATTGAGTTTCGGAGTCACGAGGTCATGCTGCAGCTGTATAAAACTCTGGTGCAGCCACACTTGGAGTATTGCGTATAGTTCTAGTCACCACATTATCGGAAGGATGTGGAAGCTTTGTAAAAGGGTTCAGAGAAGATTTACTAGGATGGAGGGAGGCTATTATGAGGAAAGGCTGAGTGACTTGAGGCTGTTTTCATTAGAGAGAAGAAGGTTGAGAGGTGACATAATTGCGACATATAAGATAATCAGAGGGTTTAATAGGGTGGACAGTGGGAGCCTTTTTTCTGAGGATGGTGATGGCTAGCATGAGGGGACATAGCTATAAATTGAGGGGTGATAGACATAGGACAGATGTTAGGGTAGTTTCTTTACTCAGAGAATAGTCAAGGCATGGAATGAACTGCCTGCAACAATAGTAGACTCGCCAAGTTTAAGGGCATTTAAATGGTCATTTGATAAACATATGGATGAAAGTGGAGTGGTGTAAGATAGATGGGATTCAGATTGGTTCTACAGGTGGGCCCAACATTGAGGGATGAAGGGCCTCTACTGCACTGTAATATTCTATGTTCTATGCTGTGAATCGGAAATAGAAGAAACATCAAATGTTGGATGTAATCAGCAGGAGAAGTGACAGTTTCTGATTCAGGTGAATGACTTTTTTTATCAGAACAGCAGTTTACGGGTTTTAAACTGTAAACATAGGGAAAAAGTCATCGGAGTTAAGAAATATCCCACAGGACTGGAAAATGGTTAATGTAACATCACTGTTTAAGAAAGGAGGGAAATGGAAGGTGAGAAATTATAGACCAGTTAGTCTGACCTCTGTCATTGATACGATTTTAGAGTCCATTATTAACAATGAGATTGCAGAGTACTTGGAAGTGTTTGCTAAAATAAGGCACAGCTCTGTCAAGAGTGGTCATGCCTGATAAATCTGTTAGAATTCTTTGAAGAGGTAACAAGCAAATCAGACAAATGAGAGGCAGTGGATGTGATCTATTTGGATTTCAGAAGAACTTTGACAAGGTGCCGAACAGGAGGCTGCTAAGTAAGATAAGAGTCCATGGTGTTAGCGGCAAGGCACTAGCACAAAAATCAGAGAGTGAGGATAAAGGGGTCTTTTTCAGATGGAAGCTAGCGATTAGTGGAGTTTCACAGAGTCAGTGACCGTACCACAACTATTTACGTTATACATCACAATCTGGATGAAGGAACTAAGGGCACTGTTAAACATTTGCAGATTGCACAAAGACAGGTGGAGGGACAGGTAATGTATTGAAATTGAGAGGTCATGTTACAGCTGCACAGGACATTAGCGAAGCCACCTTTTGAAAACTGCATACAATTCTGGTTGCTCTTCTACAGAATTAATGTTGTTAAACTTGAGAGTACAGAAAAGATAGAATGTTGCCAGAACTGGAGGATTTGAGATATAGGGAGAGATTGAATAAATTGGGGGTTTATTGCCTGTAGCATCAGAGTGACCTCATAGAGATTTATAACACCATGTAGGGCATGGATAGGGTGAATAGCCTAAAAATGTTCAATGTCAGGCAGAACAGAGCAGTGATTGTTGAAAGTTGGATTTTATTTACACTAACCAAACCCAAGAATAGTATTTACACTAACCAAACCCAAGAATAGTCATTGCTCTGTCTGATGCTGTATTGTTTGTTTCACAATTACCTTGTTTGACTCTTGAGCAACAGTGCAAGTTTTTGTTAAGTTGTGGGATGGCTAAATGGTAGAATATGGTTGACTGATAAATGGCCTCGAAGCTGTTAGGAGTGGACAATAAATGCTGGCCTAGCCAGTGATGCCCACATTTAGGGTGGCACAGTGACTCAGTGGTTAGCCCTGCTACCTCAGGGCGACTGTCTGTGTGGGTTTTGCACATTCTCTCCGTGTCTGTGTGGGTTTCCTCCAGGTTCTCCGGTTTCCTCCCACAATCCAAAATGTGCAGGTCAGGTGAACTGGTCATGCTAAATTGCCTGTAGTATTAGGTGCATTAGTCAGGGGTAAATATAGAGTAGAGGAATGGGTCTGGGTGTGTTCCTGTTCGGAGAGTCGGTGTGGACTTGTTGGGCCAAAGGGCCTGTTTCCATACTGTAGGGAATCTAATCTCAAGAATGAATTTTTAAAAAATTCTTACTCATGGTCAAATTGAGTTCAGGACTGAATTACGTCAAATTTCTTCTGTTCCTACAATAACTGGTCATGTCATTTTGTCATTTCTGCACAAAACACTACGTAGGACAAACAGGAAGACAGCTAACGATCTGCATCCATGAACATCAACTAGCTACAAACCGACATGACATCCTTAGTAGCCACACATGCAGATGACAAGCAACATGAGTTCGACTGGGACAACACTACTATTATAGGACAAGCCAAACAGAGAACAGCCAGGGAATTCCTAGAGGCATGGCACTCATCCACAGAGTCAATCAATAAGCACATGGACCTGGACCCAATATACCGACCACTGCAGCGGACAGCTGGAACTGACAACTGGAAGGGGCAGAGACAAACCACTATAAATGCCAAGGAAACATCACAGAAGCGCTTCACAGGAGGCTCCCAAGCACTGAGGATGTCACCTGGACAGGGGACGAAACGTCTGCAACACAAATTCCCAGCTCGGCGAACAGAACCACAACTGGCAAGGATTTCGTATTTTTGTTCAGGCAACGTTACTTACAATTTACAATAGAACTCTGTATTGATTATTTAACTTGGTCGATTTTATTTAAAAGCCAGTCAGTTCGCGGTATGTACAATAATCGATGTATCACGGTCTTCTTGGGAATTAAGGTGATGTTATCTCTATGCCTGACACATACATGATCAGCCCTGAACACCGTTTACCTTCGGTGTGGAGCAGCGATGAGTAATTGATTCTGTGACGTGAACATTTGAAAGGAAATTACAAATCGAATTTCCCCCAAAGATAGCGATTAATAAATAGCGGTGAAACTGGATCACTACTTCAATCGATTTGAGACCAAAAAGTTGCCTAAACACAAGGAGAGAGCAATTCAACATGAGACCTGCCCAATGTTAGTGATCCTTGCAGCTTGTTATCTCCTGACGTCTCCTTTTAGAGAGAGTTTGGGGGAGTGCTCGTTTCTCATGAGGTTCTGTCTCTTTTCCTGCAGATTCCTGCCAAGTTTTCCTGGTGTTGTTTGCAGGGCTCGCTGCTTTCCCTGTAACGGAGCTCTCAGGAAGGGAGGTGCGTTTGCCTTCAGCAGCACTGACCTGCTCAACCTGCGTCCCTCTGGCGATGGAAATCCGGAATACAGCGGCTGAGCTCCGGAACATTCAGGTCAGTCAGTGGCTGGAGACAGAGAGCGGGGTCTGCGGTTTGGGAAACTCGTGGTTGCGGAGTAGGGACTAAAACTTGGAGACTCGGTGTCCGGAGCAGGGGGTGAGGGTGTTGGGGGGGGAGTTGAGACTCAGGGGATTTGGGAACTCGAAGCTTGAATTCTTCACAAAGGAGCAGGACCTGGGTTACACTCATTGTGTGATCTTGTATGACCCTCGTAGCTGTGTGAGTTTTTCTCGCTCTGTGAACAAGACTGGAGCTCGCTGCTGAGCTACGATTTCGACCTGCCACAGATCCGGGCCCAGGACCGATGCTTAAAGATAAATTTCCACAAGGTGAGTGAGAGAGTGAGAGTGGGAGCGGGAGTTTCAAAGTTAATTAGGACATCACAAATGACATCGTCACATACAGAGGTGAGGTGGTTAGCACTGCTGTCTCACTGTACCAGGGACCCGGGTTCAATTCCCACCTCAGGCGACTGTCTGTGTGGAGTTTGCACATTCTCCCCATGTCTGCGTGGGTTTCCTCCCACAGTCCAAAGATGTGCAGGTCAGGTGAATTGGCCATAGTAAATTGTCCATAGTGTGTATTAGTCAGGGATAAATGTGGGGAACGGGTCTCGGTCTGGGTGTTGTGAATGAAATCGCAAAAACCAACTGACTCACTTTTAGTCGCATTTCCTTTGGCGATGATTAGAACAAAATTGATAGCACAGGTTCACGATTGAATATTTTTTTTAATCAACCGGTTTCGAGGGGCAGGTAGCATTTCCATCATCAGCATTCCCACCACGGTTGAGTCAGAAACTTTACAAAATATCTCCTGCAGCTGTTTGCTTGGAAGTAATAAGCGGATGTTCAAAATACACTAAAGCGATTGTGATGTATATATTCAAATTAGGAAACCTGTCTCAAAGCGGTTGCCGCTGGTCTTCAGAAGTACCAGCCCTTCTTGTTATTGGCGGAAACATCCATCTCCAGTTCGAATGATCGAGTGACATGGATGAGATCCAGTACCCAGCACCTGGCTGATCTGATCATGAACCGGGTCAGTATCATTAGAGACAAATGTGAGGTGTTTCATTTTGGAAAGACTAAGTATACATTCAACGGTAGGATGCTGGGTAGTGTGAGCTAACAGAGAGAGCTTGGGGGTCCAGGTTCTTGTCCCTTGAAAATGAAGTGAAAGGTAGACAGGATAGTGAGGAAGGCATTTGCCATGCTTGCCTTTATTGGTCAGGGCATTGGATATAGGATTTAAGAGGTCATGCTTACCACTGTACAGGACATTGGTTAGGTCACTTTTGGAATACTACACTCAATTCATGTCACCCTGCTATGGAAATGATGTTGTGAAGCTTGAAATGGTTCAGTAAAAGCTTTACAAGGTTGTTGCCAGGGTTGGCCGATTTGAGTTATACAGAAAGGCTGAAGAGCTGGAACTGTTTTCCCTGGAGTGTCAAAGGCTGAGGGGTGATCTTATAGTGGTTTATAAAATCATGAGGGGCATGGATAGAGTGAATAACCAAGTTCTATTTTCCCAGTGTAGGGGAGTCCAAAACTAGAGGACATAGGTTTAAAGTGAGAGGGGAAGATTTAAAAAGGATCTAAGGGGCAACTTTTTCACGCAGAAGGTGTGCATGTATGGAATGAGCTGCCGGAGGAAGTGTTGAAGGCTGATACAGTTTCAGCATTTAACGGGCATCTGGATGGGTATATGAGTAGGAAGGGTTTAGAGGGAAATGGGACAAATGTTGAGCAAATGGCACTAGATAATTTGGGATATCTGGTCAGCATGGACGAGTTGGACCAAAGGGTCTGTTTCTATGCTGTATATCTCTATGACTCTATAATTAAAGCAACCTCTGACAGTTAGTAGATATTCTCAAACTGAAAATCCACCTCACTAACTATTCTGTTTCCTTTTATTTCAGTTAAAGGCTGAGTTCGGCATCACTAATCTGCATGAAGCTGAACGGGAGGTTCCAATCTCAGACCAGGCGTCAAACTTAGACTGGAGCACACAGGTGACAGTGCATGTCATCCTTCGGGACTTCACTAAATTTATTGAGGGAACAGCCCGAGCCATCCGCTTTATGAGAACACAATCAAGTCTATGAAGTTTTACATTTGGTTTAGATCAAGAACAGGAGCCCAGTTTCTCAAGATACTGCTGGGATTTATTTATTTGGTTATTTATCGATTTATCTACCTACTGAGCAAAAGGGCTAACGAGTAGGTGTAGTGCAGGGAAAGAATGGAGACAACATTAGTTCAATTGGTTGCTTTTTGCCACAGATGATGGAAACCTCAATGACAATTCTTTTTTCTCCATTCCATCACCAAGTTCATGGATTTCTTGTTTAGGGTGTAGGTTTGCTCGCTGAGCTGTAGGTTTGATATCCAGATGTTTCATTACCTGGCTAGGTAACATCATCAGTGGCGACCTCCAAGTGAAGCCCTTGTTTAATTCATAAAACAAGTGAAATTATGTTCAGTTTCATTGGTATTGGTTGGCCGTGAATCCAGGAGCTGGGTGAACCTACCTGGAAGGAGTACAGTGAACTTTGGGAACTCGGCTTTCTTCTAATTACAATGTCAATGCAACCTCTACAAATGTGGTCAAGTATGAGTGAGTGAGCAACTGTTTCAGTGTGTGAATGTTATAGTTCACATTAGTGCACTGCACAGTACTGTGAAGTGAAGTCATTACAATTAATTGGAGAATATTGTTTATGTTGTTCAATGTTATTTATACATTCCTATTCTTGCTCCATTCTCTATACAATTTATAAACTGTGGTATATTTATGTTTATTTATAATGGATAATATTTAACTGTGTGAAATTACAGTATTTATGCCATATTTATATATTTACATATTATTAATTTTAATAATTTCTTTAAACATCTCAGTTACAGACCTTTTGTACTGTTCACTGGTTGTTTAATTAAAATTGAGATGAATAAAAAGCAATTTGATTCAAGACTCACTCAATGTAATTAAAGGGAATCAAAATCTTGAATTTAACTAGAGCCTCTCACTACCACTTTACAATGGTACAAGTACCTTTGAAGTGGTCACTGCTTCACCATTAATCTGCACTGAACAAGATCCCACAATTGGCAGCCTGATGAGGAATGGGTAATCTCTTTCTTTCTTTTGATGTTCAGGGATTAATATTGACTAGGATATCCTGACTCATTTTCAGAATAATGCTATAGGATCTTTTCCCAGCTGACAGAGAATTGTTAGCTCAGTTGGCTAGAGTGCATTGCAGCATTATAGCAATCTGTGCTGGTTGAGGTAAATTGTTGGGCTCTGCCTCCTTGCAGTGTTATCATGGCACAATCTTCAAATCACACTGTGATATAAAACACAACATGAGTGAGATTTGTTTTAATGTCTCACCTATTGTTTTGCTTATTAAAGATTACGGAATAAGCTAACAGGGTCAAACAAAGCCACCTTAGAAGTTACATAATCAATTGAACGATTCCACTTTCATAACTTGTTGTACTCAATGAAACAGCAAAATGGCAACAGGCGATTTTAAGACAGTGAACTTCAATAAATTACATTGGATGAATTAACTGTCATTTTAAAGGTTTTCTAAAACTCTTCAAACAGTCGTAAAGAAATACATGACACTGTAATTTTGAAGATAAAATCATATCTTTTAAATTCTGAAAATTACTTGCATCCAAATAGAGTTACAATTTATTAGTAAAGTCATAGAGTTATACAGCATGGAAACAGACCTTTTGGTCCAACCAGTCCACATCAACCATATTCCCACACTAACTAGTCCTGTCTGCCTGCTTTTGGCTCATATCCCTCCAAACGTTTTCTGTTCATGTATTTATCTAAATGTCTTTTAAATGTTGCACTGTCCCTGCATCCACCACTTCCTCTGGCAGTTCATTCCAACCTCTAACAACTCTCTGTGTAAAAAGTTGACCTTCATGTCTTTTTAAAAAACGTTCTCCTTACACCTTAAAAATATGCCCACTAGTTTTAAACTCCCCAACCCTAGGGAAAATACCTTTGCTATTCATCCTATCTATGCTCATCATAATTTTATAAACCTCTATAAGGCCACCCCTTAACCTCCCATGCTCCAGTGAAAAAAGGCTCAGCCATTCCAGCCTATTTTTATAACTCAAACCCTCAAGTCCTAGCAACATCCTGATAAATATTTTATGAACCCTGTCCTGTTTAATAATATCCTTCCTATAATAGGGCAACCAGTACTCCAGGCTTCACTAGCATCCTATACAACTTCAACATGACATCACCACTCCTACACACAAAAGTCTGAGTAATGAATGCAAGCGTGATAAATGCCTTGTTAACCATCCTGTCTACCTGTGTCACAAATTTCAAAGAATTATGTACCCAAACCCTCATGTCTCTCTGTTCTATAATCATGATTTTACCTTTAATTGTATAATTCCTAGCCTTGTTTGTTTTACCAAAATATAATACTTTGCATTTATCCAAATTAAACTCCATCTGCCACTCCTCAGCCCATTGACACAATTGATCAAGATCTCTTTATAATCTTAGATCACTTTCTTCACTGTCCACTATACCACCAATTTTGATGTCATCTGCAAACTTACTAATCATTCCTCCTATGTTCTCATCCAAATTATTTATATCAATGACAAACAAAAGTGGATCCAGTACACCAATCGTTACATGGTTCCATCTGAAAAACAACCCTCCAACACCATCTCGTGTCTCCTACCGTAAGGCCAATTTTGTGTCCAATTGCAAGCTCACCTTGAATCTCATGTAATCTAATTTTATTAATTAGTCTACTGTACAGAACATGATCAAAGGCTATACAAATTCCAAGTAAACAATTTCTACTGCTCTACTCTCATCAATCTTTTGGAAACTTCCTCAAAAAAACGAAATCAAGTTTGTGAGACACAATTTCACTGGCACAAAACCATGCTGACTATCTCTAATCATTCCTTGCTCTCCAAATGCATGTAAATCCTATCTTTCAGAATCAACTCCAACATCTTAGCCACCACTGATGACAGCTTCACAGGTCGATCTTTCCAAAACATTCTTATACCAGTAACCATAGTTAAATAATTAGACACTACACAGGCACCTCCAAGTTATAGTTAAATAGATATTGAAGAATTAATGAAAATTATTAGTTATTTTAAAGAACTGGCTTTGAATTCATGCAGTTTTATATTGCTTTTCTTTTGTGAAGTGTTTTTATGTTAAAGATTAAAGTAAAATACTTTAAGTTTGAAATCAAATTTCAGCATTTGCAGACACAATGTATTTAAATCAGAATACAACAAAACTTATATACTAAAGTTTATGCAATATATAAAGATTATCAGATTAAGAAATCACTTGAAAAATGTGTTATCAATCAGTTATCAAGATCAATTATATAAAAGTCAAGACCAATTAAGATAAATTAAACCAAACGCCAGCCAAAGGTTGACAAGGCACCATTAACATGTGAAGAGTAAGGATATTGAACTATCCTGAAGGAATTAAAAACCCCACCTCCAGCCACACATTTAAACAACTGTAAGCTATTTGGAGGACACCTATTCAAAAGGAAAGTGAGGATGTGGTGTGCTTTCATCAGCCAAAGGCCATTATGCCTGTTGGATAAGTATGTTTATGTCACATTTTGGATTATCTCCTAAACATAATCTAATGTAGGAAAAATACAGTGAATTATTTTCATTACAAATATATGCTCTGTGTATCTAAACTGAGAAGTTCAATTTTATGAACTTATGATTCTTTTCCATTTGGCACTTGACAAATACTGCATTTTAATTTCATATTTCAAATACTCCAGCTCTGTAATGAATGACATTTCTTTTTCATTAAATTTCCTTTGAATTGTTTGTCCGCACAGTACAGTATTGTCACATCCCATGCATCATAGTCTTGTTCAAACCTGAAAATTAACAGGAATTACTTTTAAATTGAATTGAATCCAATTGGACAGGCATTCAAAAATTCTTACAAGTGCCAGCTTAGATTGTGGTGCCCAGCTCCCCTGGAGAGGCAGAGAATGTCAGTAACTAACTCGAAGAAAACTATTTCTGAAAATGCTACCAGATTGTTGTTGTCGCTATTTTACAGTAAAACCTATGATCACTTTATTGATTTGGATATAATGTAGTTAATAAAAAGTATTGAAACATTACAATACATTTCAATTTAGTCATAATCACTCTGATAAGTATAAATAGATTCCAACACATAGAATATACTTTAAATCTGGAGCCATCTACTCAGTTATGAATTGACCTGCATAAATTCAAGCTCAGATGCTTAAAGGTGCATTTTCAAGGTGGCTTGTGCAATGTGAAGTGTTTTAAGGTAGAATGTTCTGCGCTTTTTAAAGAGAATTGAAAAATATTTGAAGCAAAGGTAGAACTACAGAGGAAATGAGAACATTGGTATTGAGACGTGTACTGCATTTCAACACCAAAGATTTGGCATAGACATGATAGATTGAAAGGCCTCATTCTGTTCTGTGAAATGTATAATGCTGAGAATATGTACCAGCTCAGAGCAGCAAGAGATCTTAGTTCTTAGACAGCAAATTGGAAGATTCTGATCCCATACATTAATATGTGTAGAAGAACTAACAAAAGAAAATTTCATTCCCTAATGTTGGTGGTGTTGCATGTGCAGATGTTCTATGCAGAGATATGCAACACTCTTCATATTATCACATGTGGAAAGTGCGTGAAGGAAAAATTAATGTTTTAGATTCATAGAGATGTACAAGGTGGAAAGAGACATTTCGGTCCAACTCGTCCATACTGACCAGATATCCTAAGTTAATCTAGTCCCATTTTCCAGTGTTTGGTTCACATCCCTGTTAAACCCTTCCTATTCATATACACATCTAAATTCCTCTTAAATGTTGTAATTGCACTTGCCTCCACAGCTTCATCTGGCAGCTCATTCCATACATGCACCACCCTCTGCATGAAGATTTGCATCTTAGGTCCCTTTCAAATCTTTCCCCTCTCACCTTAAACCTAAGCCCTCTAGTTTTGGACTCCAAATCCCAAGGAAAAGAAACTTAGTTATTCACTTTATTCATGCCTCTCATGATTTTATAACCCTCTGTAAAGTCACCCCTCAGCCTCCGATGCTCCGGGGAAAAGAGCCCCAACTATTGAGCATCTCCCTGTAGCTCAAAACCTCCAACCGTGCCAACATCCTTGTAAATCTTTTCTGAACCCTTTCAGGTTTCACAACATCCTTCCTATAACAGGGAAACCAGTATTGCACACAGTATCCAAAAGTGGCCTATACAACATCCTGTACAGTTGCAACATGACCTCCCAACTTCCTATACTTGATGCACTGCCCAATAAAGGCAAGCGTATCAAACATCTTCTTCACTATCCTATCTACCTGGGACTCCACTTTCAAGGACCTATGAACCTGTACTCCAAGGTCTCTTTGTTCAGCAACACTTCCCAGGAGGTTACCATTAAGTGTATAAGTCCAGCCCTGATTTGCCTTCCCAAACTGCAACATCATAGTAATTAAGTTAAATGAATTGGTACAATTTCTAGTTTTAACTTAATTATATTTTGCCATGAAATTATGAGAAGATTATTTTTGACAATAGTTTTATTCATAGTTCCTGATGAAGAGCTCATGCTTGAAATGTCTTTCCTGCTCCTTGGATGCTGCCTGACCAGCTGTGCTTTTCCAGCACCTCACTGCTGCCTCACAGTACCAGGGTTCCAGGTTCGATTCTAGCCCCTGGCAACTGCCTGTGTGGAGTTTGCACGTTCTCCTTGTGTCTGCGTGGGTTTCCTTCGGGTGCTCCGGTTTCCTCCCACAATCCAAAGATGTGCAGGTCAGGTGAATTGGCCATGCTAAATTGCCCATAGTGTTAGGTGCATTAGTCAGAGGGGGGTGGGTTACTCTTCAGAGGGTCAGTGTGGACTTGTTGGGCCGAAGGGCCTGTTTCCACACTGTAGGGAATCTAATGTAATCTGCAAAAGTAGGAAAAGGTGGGTGGAAACTCAGATCAATGTAATGTGAAAACTTGGTTCCTGACCTCTGAGGCCAAGGGACCCTGGTTCAAATCTCATCTATTCAAGGAAGACATACAAACAGCAAGTTGTCACATCTATTAACTACATTCTACCACAGAAAGTGGCTAAAGCCAAAACATAAGGGATGCGTGTATAAGCTCTGTCTTATTCAGTCTAGTCAATCAAATTGGTGTAATTGAAAAAAAACTGATAATTGGGAGTGTTTTAACTCCAAATACTCTACACTCATTGGTTACATTTTATGTGTTGGATGATTAGCCATGATCATATCAAATGGTGGAGCAGGCTCTAAAGGCTGAATTGCCTACTTCCATTTATTTTTTCTATATATCTGTGTTTACCTGACATGCACTTGTACAGACGTCCCTAAAATTCTAATAATCTTAATGATAACAAGGGGAAGAATCCCTAATCAGTATCCAAATGAGGCAACATAGCATGAATTCCAGTTTCCCAAAGGTGATAAATTAACATTAAATTACTCTGCAGCCTATACTCAGCCACACCATCTGCACCAAAGTAGCAATTGAGGCCATGTAATTGTCATTAGTTGCTCTAGGCTAGGGAGGAGATGACACAACATTATCCAGTAAATGCTGCTGGGAAATATGTGGGAATTGGGTGTGGACAAAATAAAGTTTAACTATGGTGTACTGAAAACAAAAAATGTTGGCAATTACTGCAGGTCAGGTAGCATCCATGGAGAACTCTGATGAAGAGTCATCTCGATTCGAAACATTAGCTTGCTTTCTCTTCGTGAATGCTGTCTGATCCAGTGTGATCTCCAGCATTTTTTGTTTTCAGTTTAGATTCCAGCATCTACAGTAATTTGCTCCTTAATTATGGTGTATCCTCTTATTTTCTCCAAATGAATAAACTGCTAACTCAGTATGGGTTTAATTTCTTGCCTCTCAATGTTGATTTGAACATACTGCCTTGGCAAACAGTCCTAAGTATATACATCAACTTCTTCCCATTCTGACCATCATTGTTGGTACTATTCTGGTCTGCCTCTGGCAATTTAAATCCTCTACTATTACAGTTCAATTTCTCCAGCACAGTTATCAAATGTTTTGTTTATTTCTCAGTACAAGTTTAATACACTTGTCATGTATGAAACATTTAAAAGGGTACGTGCCTCTGCATTAAACATTTGAATTCCCCATGGATCTCTTTATTTTTTAAAATCAACCTGCTCAGAGATGAAAATTACACAACACCAGGTTATAGTCCAACAGGTTTAATTGGAAGCACACTAGCTTACGGAGCGACGCTCCTTTATCGGATGGCTCAGAAAGCTAGTGTACTTCCAATTAAACCTGTTGGACTATAACCTGGTGTTGTGTGATTTTTAACTTTGTACACCCCAGTCCAACACCGGCATCTCCAAGTCATGCTCAGAGATGTAGTACAAACAGGTGGGACTTGAACCCAGATCTCCTCGTCTTTTGTAGGAGCCCTAACACTGCACCACATGCGTCACACCAATTCAAAACAGACACATAAATCACCATCTTCAATAAAAAATTCAATTTCTGAACTTTAGTTCAATTCTTTTTATTTTCTCCACCTGAAAGTTTTATTACAAGAAATATTTTAATTCCCAGCATTTAATAGATTCAGATCAAGGTTTAGTATGTTGCCATGCATCTCAAACTAAATAATGTTTCAAAAATACTTTACAATTCCATATGTGGCTCTGTTGTTATTCTTGGGCACTATTCTCCATTCTACTTTTCTTTAAGTTAATTGCTGTACTATACCTATTCTTAACTAATCGACTCTGGATATTTTTAATCAAACTGATCAGAAGTGTTTCTGGAACAGGTAAGACTTAATCCCAGGAAACTATCACTGTACAATGTTGGAGGTATCAGCTCTCCAATGAGATATTAACTAAAGGTTTTCTTTTCCTTCACAGTTGAAGATTTACAAGGATCTTGCCAGGGTTGGAGGATTTGAACTATAAGGAGAGGCTGATCAGGCCGGGGCTGTTTTCCCTGGAGCATCGGAGGTTGAGGGGTGCCCTTATAGAGATTTACAAAATTATGAGGGGTATGGATAGGATAAATAGATGAAGTCTTTTCCCTGGGGTCGGGGTGTCCAGAACTAGAGGGCATAGGTTGAGGATGAGAGGGGAAAGATATAAAAGAGACCTAAGGGGCAACCTTTTCACACAGAGTTGGTACATGTATGGAATGAGCTGCCAGAGGAAGTGGTGGAGGCTGGCACAATTGCAACATTTAAAAAGCATTTGAATGAGTACATGAATAGGAAGGCTTTAGAGGGATATGGGCCGGGTGCTGGCAGGTGGGACGAGATTGGGTTTGGATATCTGGTTGGCATGGTCGGGTTGGATCGAAGGGTCTGTTTCCATGTTGTACATCTCTATGACTCTATGACTCTATAAGTGCAGGGGAAATACCCCTATTGTCTGAATCAATATTTATCCTTCAAACAACATTTTAAAAAACCCAGAAAAGCTGATCATTATCCCATTGTTGTTTGTGGGAGCTTTCTGTGTAGAAGTTGGCTACTATGTCATAGATCCATAGAATGATACAGCTCGAAACAGACCTAGTTGTGTCCAACTAGTCCACACTGAACCAAACTGATTCCTGATGAAGAGTTGCCTGAAACGTCAACTCTTCTGCTCCTCGGATGCTGCCTGACCAGCTGTGCTTTTCCAGTGCCACACTCTCGACTCTGACCTTCAACGTTTACTGTCCTCACTTTCTCCAACTGATCCACAGTAGGCCCACTTGCCTGCATTCAGTTCATATCCCATCAAACTTTTCCTATTCGTGTTACAATAGTAACTATGGACAAAATTTAGTGATTGGTAGCCAGGTGGATGACCTTGCTGAGTGGATGTTAAATCAAGCATGGAAACATAAAGTCAACATTATTTTGACTGATTCCAATATAATGGAAGGCAAGTTGGCCCAGAAAGCTCAGAAGCCTACCCAACTTCCATTTAAGGTCAATTAAGTACCAGTTTAGCCCATTAACCAGACAATTCACCACAATTTAATGCCAAACCTGTGATTTAAATATAATCACATGCTGTGGGGTTGGCAGCAATCATTGTATTATGACTCAAACCGCTACAGAATGGGTTAGATGCAAGCAAAGGAAGAACACTGAAGAGAAGGCTGTGACTGAATCAGCAGGAGAGGTCAGTGAAATGCCTAGTGTTCAACTAGTGGCTGATTTTACTGCTTGAGAAGGAGGATTCTGTGAAGAACTCATTGGGAGGGGAGGCTTGAACCCAAGGGGGAGGGGCTTTTTCTGCAACAACACAGTCATGGGAATAGTCCATTCAAGTGGAGACTTCTACAGTAAGAAAGAGGGAAAGAGAAGCGAGAAGAGGAGAACTATTAAATAAAAGCAGCAACAGTCAACTTGCCAGGCACATACACGTCATGATGATCCTGAAAGCCCAGACATCAGCAATGAGAGCATGGGCATGCACATTCAAGAAGAAGGCAATTACCATGAGGGAAGCATTCCAATAATTACTTCCAAATGAGTGAGTGCCACTTTCATCAAAGGCTCTATCTCTCTCCAATAACATCCATTGTCAACATGAGTAATGGGGAGATATGCCTAACTGTATACATGTGGCACTAAAGATAAATTTAGTCCTAAATTTCTATGTCTCAAGATCCTTTCAGGCACCTGTGGGGGAGCTATATGGCCTGTTTAGATCTTCAGCTCACTGTTGTATTTTTTGGCAAAATGCAAATGTCCATATGTTCATCATTAATGACAGAGTGACCAGCACATTGAAGACATCCATAACAGCATTCCTTTGCAAGTGCCTCTTTGAAGGGGCTCTGACTTTCATTGGGAGATGTCAAGGCATTGCATTCCCAATTGATGTAAGTAATTCCCAGTCTGCAAACCCACTGAAGTGCCAATATCTGAGCTAGTGCAAGGTGTAGTATAAGGATAGTAGAGAACACCCACTAAGGTCTCCATCTTCTCCTCAGAAATTAACACAGTGTCAATGTTTGCTCCAACTGCTGAGTAACCTGCTGAAGGAAGGAGATAGATGAGTGCACCTCAACATTGAGGAGGAACACTGACTGAAAACAGCTTCACTTGATGAACTGAACGACTTGCCTCTGCTCCCACATCTTATGATCTAAGTATCAGATTTGCAACATATACTTTGTGGTGCAGATGTACTGATTTTGAGCCATTGGCCTACACACTCCAATCCCATTTCCCATCCCTGCCCAATCTCTTTGCCCCCATACCAACAGATGATCGTTAAGATATTCACTAGCTCCAGCGCTAACTTTGGCATTTCATTTGCTGATCAATTTGTCCACTACTGATTCATGGTGTCCAGGATGTCCTCCTCCACCTTGGTTAGCACAGGCAAGGTGGACACTCCACCATCCGTTATCAAGCTTTTGTGGGCATTATGGGTCTTCTTCTCCTGTGAAGACAATGATAGGTCAATGATTTCTAATTCTGGATAGATTGGCCACTCAGGTAGGTCACCATCATCTCTGCGGAGGAAGTGAGGACTGCAGATGCTGGAGATCAAAGCTTAAAAATGTGTTGCTGGAAAAGCGCAGCAAGTCAGGCAGCATCAAAGGAACAGGAGAATCGATGTTTCGGGCATAAGCCTCATTCCTGAAGAAGGGCTTATGCCCAAAACGTCGATTCTCCTGTTCCTTTGATGCTGCCTGACCTGCTGCGCTTTTCCAGCAACACATTTTTAAGCTCACCATCACCTCTGCTCCTTCTTTACTGCACATTGAGGCACTGCCTCCTGTCCCAGCCAACATGCCCCAGTCTCAGAGAGCCTTATAAGTACCAGTACTCAGTTGGTACTGTGGGCAAGCAGGGAGCATGCATCCACATCCTTGGTAGACATCTACCAGGCCCACCATGTCTGAATGCTCCCACAGTTATGCCAGCACATTGGTAGTTAGCTTTATCACTCATCCTTTGCAGAACACAGAAGACCATTTATTCTTTTCCTGCATTGCAGTCAAGACCTAGGTACACTTCTATGATCAGTGACCACCTCCAGGAGGCCTTTCTCAGTGAAGAAATATTTTCTGTGGAAATAGAACTTCCGTCAGTTCATTGACAGTTTGGAGGAGTTTATGCATGTCATCAAGGTCGTCATCATAAACCATGGCACAAACTTTACATATTCCTCTGTCATTGCTGATAAAATAAAGTTAACTTGGTCTTTCTAAAAATCTCTGAGGTTCTTCACTTTATCTTCAGTGGCTCACACTCACTCAGGTACTGTGGGTTTGGCAGGATCATGGCAACTACTGTGGCTGCTGTTTACCTTCACTGCCTGACTTTTCTGTTTTCTCTGGCTTTCATATGCAAACCGCCCCTCTCCCATTCTCCTCCATATTCCTCTGTCATCACCCTCTCTTGTCACTCATCTTTTCTTCTCTCCACTCTTCTCCCCCTCCACTTCCATCCGCTGGTAAATGTTAAGTTCTGCCCTCTATTTCAAAGGCACTCCGTTGATTCTAAGGCACTTTTAAAAAGTAGTTTTTCTATTAAATTATACCAATACATTGTAGGATTATAAATGATTGAAGGGATGTGAATATTGAAGATAATAGATTAATTTTCTAGGTACTCCAGAAATAGCAACCTCCCACAATATTTTTTAAGCTGAACCTGGGTTCCTCCCCAACTGGCATTTTTGTAATGTGCTGATCCTGTCACTCATCAAAGTTGAACCTTTGCCAACCAGCCACAATTTCCTGCTTGAGACCACATTTGCTGTACAGGAGAGTTTAAAAGGGAAAAGAAAGCAGCCTTTTTCTCACTTACGACCTCTGGCAAAGATAAAAGTAAATTTCTGGTGCAGCAGTTTAATAGTTGCAGAGAGCTAAGGGACCATATCAATTTCAACTGATGATAATTTCCAAAGAAGCCTCAGAGATGTCAACTGGAATGGCCCCCAAATTTATCAAATTAGCTGTGGAGATCCTGGCCATGAAGAAATATCTCATGGACTAAAGGAGACTGTGTTAAAAGATTGTTGTGAACTATCTGGAGGGAGGTATAACAAGATGGTCAGTACAAACCCCACCATTCAAAGAATTCCCACACAGTGCTCGAAGAGGCTCAATACATCAAAAAGGTGGTTAAGTCAAGACCCTAGTGCAGAAATGCATCTCCAGCAACCATTGTACTTTACTGAGCTCAGGATCGACTACTCTGCACACCCAAATCTGAGGGAAGCTCTGCAAACAGCACTTTATCCAAATATCCAAATACCATCACTCCTACAGATCTTCACAGAAACCTTAACCATCACCGTCACACTGTGCTTGGCACAAAGGCTTTTACTAATTTCAAGGGACAGTGAAAGAACAAGTACCTCCACCTCTCAGATTAAAAGAATACTTTTATAATCAGGAGAACCAAAGAATTACAAGGGAGAATCCACCTCACTGAAAATCCTGAGTCCATTAAAATACAATGTTGTTTGATTGTGTAAGCGTTACAGGAGTGACAGGGGAAAACAAAAGTCAAAAATCCACACAACTTTGTACCCACCAATCTGTGCATCACAAATGCATCTGTCCATGACAATTATTGATGGGATGATCATTACACAGTTCTTGTAACCACGAAATTCTGTCTTCATATTGACGATACTCTCCTTTGGCACTGCTATTGTTTTAATTGGCACAATTTGGAATAAATCTAACAGCTCAAAACTGAGCAGCCATGAGGTGCTTTTGTCTATCACTGACAGCAAACTTCCATTCAGTCACAACCTAAAAAAAAGTCAAGCATGTCTGAAAATGAAGTGCCAACCTGCCGAAGCAACAACACAGAACTAAAATGTAAAGTTGCCACAGTCCTACTAGATTATAGGGCTGCTTTCTCATTAGACAGAAGCAACTAGTGGTGGCTTAACCTGAAGGTCATCATACCTCAAGCAAGGGGAGAGGTTGAGAAGGAGAGTCTTTCATGGTTACCTCAGTTAGTGTAGGAACTGAACCCACAATGTTAGTATCACACGAGACTATAAACCACTTGTCCAGGCAACTGAGCTAATCCACCCCTGATGCCAAGCAATGGAAGTAGTCTGCCATAGACAAGGCTAAGTGATCCCATAACCAGTGGATCACATCGAAGCTCTGCAGTCCTAGCCATGAATGGTTGTGAACAATCTGACAACTAACAGGAGGTAGAGGTTACACAGACACCATTTTTCCCCAGTGATGGAGGAGCCCAGCACATTTGTTCAAAAGTCAAGGCTGAAGCACTTGCATCCATCTTCAACTAAAAAGTGCCAAAGAGATTATCCATCTCAGCCTCTTCATCAGGTCACTAACATCACCAATACCAGTCTTCTGCCAATTTGATCGAAAGACATCAGATATTGCACAATCTGTTGGTCTCTGACAACATTGTAACACACACTTCAGATCCATTTGCACCCTTAGCCAAGCTGATTCAGTACAGTTACAGCACTGATATTACCCAACAATGTGGAAAATTGCCCAGGTATGTCCTGTACATAAAAAAAAGGAAAATTCCGACTCAGTCAAAACCATCTTATCAGCTGCTGTCAATCATCAATAAAGTAATGGAAGGGGTCCTCAACAATGCTGTCAAGCAGTACTTGCAATGGAATAACCTGCTGAATGATATTCAGTTTGGGTTCTGCTTGGGCCACTCAGTACCTGGCCTCATATAACCTTGATCTAAGCATGGAATGTACAACAGCTACATTCCAGAGGTGAGACAAGAATGACCGCCCTTGGCATCAATGGCTGCATTTGATCAAATGTGGCATCAAGAGAAGCCTTGCAAAACTGGAGCCAATGGAAATCGGGGGGAGAAACTCCAGTGGCTACAATCATATCTCTCACTGACCGATATAGCTGTGGTGTTGAAGATCAGTCATTTCAGTTCCAGGATATTTCTGCAGGAGCTCCTTGTCGTGAAATTCTATATACATATTATTTAAATTTAGCCAATTTTTCTAATCAACCTGTTGAGCAATGTTATTACACATTTCTGGAGCAGATGGGACTTGAACCTGAAACTCCTGGGCCAAGAGTAGAGATACTACCACTGCACCACACAAGGACCCCGGTCCTTTGAGATAGTGTCCTCAGTGCAACCATCTTCAGTTTCATCAATAATCTTCCCCCCATCCTAAGGTTAGTAGTGGGGATGTTCATCAATTATTGCACAATGTTCAGCATAATTTGCAACTCCTCAGATACTGAAGCACTCCATACCCATATGTAGCAAAACCTAAATGATGTCTAGGTTATGGGTCAATGACATCCACACTATACAAGTGCCAGACAATTACCATCCACAACAAGGGATAATCTAGCCACTGCTGCATTACCATCATTGCATATCCCACTATCAACATTCTAGGGGTTACCATTGACCATGAACTGAACTGTCTCAGCAAAATTAATACTGTGGCTACAAGACCAAGTCAGAAGTGAGGATTGTTTGGTGAATAATTCACCTCCTTTCTCCAAATGCCTGTCCACTATACAGTATGAGTCAGGAGAGTAGTGGAATACTTTCCAATTGCCTCGATGAGTGCAGCTCCTACAACACTCAAGAAGCTTAACACCAACAGGGAAAACAGCATACTTGATTGACACCCTATTCATTAACCTTAACCTTTACTCCCTTCACTCCTAACACCAACACTTCACATGCCAATAACATAAAGCACTTAGAAGGAGAATGGAGATAGATAAATGGAACAACACCACTTATAAATTCCCTTCCTCACACCATCCGACTTGGAATAATAACTTTCACTGTCACTGGGTCAAATTCTTGGAACTCTCTTCCCAGAAGCATTATGGTGTCCCTCAAGGACTACATCAAGGACTGCAGAAGTTTGAGATGGTTGCTCACCACAACCTTCTCCACCACCTTCTAAAGATAGACATCAAAAGTTGACCTAGCCAATAGCCTAGTGGGCAGCACCGTGGCACAATGGTTAGCACTGCTGCCTTGCAGCACCTGAGACCTAGGTTCAATTCCCATCTCAGGTGACTGTCTGTGTGGAGTCTGCACATTCTCCCCATATCTGCGTGGGTTTCCTCCCACAGTCCAAAAATGTGCAGGTTGGGTGAATTGACCATGCTAAATTTCCCGTAGTGTTAGGTGAAGTGGGGAGTGGGCTGTGGGTCAGTGTGGACTTGTTGGGCCGAAGGGCCTGTTTCCACACTGTAATTAATCTAATGCCTACATCCCATCAATTAATAAGGAAAAATGTGAACATGGCATCCATTATTTCCCTGTCCCCTGCATCCACAAATTCTGAATTTAGTCATGGTCTACTATTTGTGAACACATTAAAGAACACAAAATTCAAATATATTACATCTTCCACTATTACCCTTGCCTACCCTTTGAATTTTCTTCTTCATCATGTAATGTCCTTATTGTTCATTATAGCTAATCCTGATTCAATGTTACCATAATATCACAATGGGGATAGAAGAAGCAAGCCCCAAGTGTTACCTTGTTACATCCATGCATTGCAATACTTAACCACCACATTATAATTAACTGAGATCACTTGCATTATGTTTTGTGTTACTCACTCAAATAATTCAATAGGTTTCACCATTCCTTTGAAAATCATTATATTGTTGGTTTCCTCTGCATTTTCCTATTGTATTTTTGAATAAACATTCCATTACCTTGCCCTCCACCAACATATGACTTATTGATAGTGTTCTGGACTAAATTGACCTTGATATACAAACAACATTAGTGCCTGAGATTAAACCAAATGGTTTTATCTATACTATCAGGAAATTGAATCATAATGCCTGAGGAAGGGGAATGGCCACAGAATGATCACCTTGACTAACAATCAACCTCAGAGCAGGAACAATGAACTCTTGCTTTAAAGCAGCAAAATTCAAAGAGCGATATAATGTAAAACAAGAGGATTAAGGGAGGGAGTTTGACAATATGCCAATAGAGAACAATGGCATATAGAGAACACTCCTCAAAAAAAGAGGAGTGGTGGATGCAAATACAGTTACAATGTTTAAAAGACAGTTAGATATTTACATGTATAAGAAATGTTTGGAGGGATATAGGCCAAGCACAGGCAGGTGCAACTAGTTCAGTTTAGGATTATGGTCAGCATGGACCGAAGTTGGACCGAAGACTGTTTCCGCCCGCTATGACTCTGTGATTAGACTGGATTTGCACAGCCATAACATACTCAAGATCAACAAGTGTGAGGTAAATGGAGCAATAAACAAATTTAAAATGAAATAAAGAGGCAAATTATCTATGAAAATTGTTCAAAGAAATAAGAGGAAAAAATGTGGAATGAATATCGAACTCTGCACAAGTAAATTAAATGATGAGCAGGGAATTAAAGACTCATTTAAAAAGCGTATCTAACAGAGGCAAAGCATAAGAGTCAAAGGGAAGAATATAATGTTCAAGCTGGGTATGGAGACAGGGAGATGTTAATTGGGAAAGATGTTACAATGTGAATCCTCTGTCTCCTTCCCAACTCTGCCTGTTAACTTGTGGGATGCAGACATCGCTGACTTGGCCAGCATTTATTACCCTTCCTTAATTGCCCTTGAGAAGATGGTGGTGAACTGCCTTCTTGAATTGCTGCAGTCCCTGTGTTGTAAGTACATCCACACTGCTATTGGGGAGGGAGTTCCAGGATTTTGACCCAACGACCTTGAGGATGACCTTCCCACTTGCATGCTTATTTGAGCACAACAGAGCCAATGAAGTCTCCTGCTGATCCTTCAGCCAACGAGCAAGGAAGCACTACTTCATTCCCCTACTGATACTTACCCACAACAGATGGGGTGTCACCACACTGGGAGATGCAGAATACAAGTTCTATTGAGTTTGTATGTGGTCTCCCAGATTTGGGAGACAACTCAATCAAAAGCCACCAGTCTTCATCAAGAGAACTGGCATCGGGAAGGTAGCTACAGAAAGCCATTCCATGTCCTTATCTCTGACAAACCCAGTCACCTCCTCCACCCCAAAGCCCCATCATGGCCCAACTAATCCTTGGCCTAGTGTGACTTATTTATTTCGTACCTCTAGTTTACTGCCAATAACATCCATCAATACTCCTGGTAGGTGCTGACCAAGATCTGCCAGCCTCAGGTTTGTAGCTTTCAGGATGTGTATGCGGGGGTGGAGTGAATAGGCAGACAGTTCTATAAATGGCACCCTTAATCCCTGGGAAGGTCCAACTCCGGACACTAAAATGCCTGTAGTATTCACTTAATATGATAGGCTTTTCCCAGTGGAGGCAATAAAGTTTCCTGCTGACTTTCCAATCAGTGAGTAAGGCCTCCACCATAAATGTTAAATTTTGTACAAAATATCTGACAACTCTCCAACAACTAAAACTTTTCTTTCTATTTGTTCATAGAATATGGGGCATCTAGCTCGGCCAGCTTTTTATTGTACATCCATAAGTGGCCTGGACAGGGTGTTGGTGCACTGACCTCTTGACTCGTTGATACCCTTAAACTCTAGGCTATAGAAGTCATATTATGGAAGGTGATGTCAAAGGGGTCTTGGTGAGTTACTACAATGTATCTCCTAGATGAAATGCAGTCCTGCCAATATGCATTGGTAATTAAGGGAATTAATATTGAAGTTAGAGAATGGAACACCAATCAAGTGAGCTGCTTTATCCAGGATGGTGTCAAGCTTCTTGAGTTTTGTTGGAGCTGCAGTCATTAAGACAAATGGGTAGCAGTTCATCACATCCTGACTTGTGTCTTATAGATTGGGGACATAGGAATACAGGAGCTGAGCTACAGAATTCTTAGCCTCCAACCTGTTCTTGTAGCCATAGTATTTATAAGGCAGGTTCAGTTCAGTTTCTTGTAATTGATAACTCCCATGTTATTTATAATATAGACATCAGCCATGGTAATGCTGTTGAATGTCAAGGAGTAATGGAAGATTCTTTCTTGTTGGAGATAGTAAGATCAGGCACTTATGTAGCACAAATGTTACTTGTCACTTATCTAAAAAAGACTGGATATTGTCCAGCTTTTGCTGCATATGGATATGGATTACTTTAGTATCAGAGATGTTGTAAATAATGCTGAGCATTCTGCAATCAACTGAAAACATCCTCACTTCTGACCTTATGATGAAGCAAAGGTCATTGATGAAGCAACTGAAGATGGCTCGATACCCTGTGGAACTCCTGCACAGATGACCTGGGGCTGAGAAGAGCAATGTTCAACAACCACAAACTATCTTCCTTTGAAAGAGATATAACTCCAACCAACGGAACTTTTCCCATTGAATTTTTGCTAATTTTGCTAAGGCTCTTCGATACCATACTTAGTCAAATGCCAACTCTATGTCAATGACTTTCACTCTCATCTGCTTTCTGGAATTTAGCTCCTTTGACCATGCTTGGATCAAGATTGCAATGAGGTCAGGAGTTGAATGGCCCCAGCAGAATAAAATCTGAATGCCATTGAGCAGTTTTTTTCCTTTACAAATGCTGCTGACAGCACTGTCAATGACCCCTTCCACCACTTTCTTATGTAAGAAATTAAACTGTCAAGTGGTAATTGACCCACTTGGATTTGTACTGTTTTTGTACTATGGACAACATTCCTTTCATACCAATGCCATTCTTCCCTTTGCTGCTAGTCAAAATGAACAAACCTTCTGCAGTCATCATGTTTTGTTTGGCATAGAGGTGAATTTTAAACCAAATTTTTCTCCAAATTCAAGACTAGTGCAATATCATTTGCCTTGAACCCTGTAAAAGCCTTATTCATATCTAATCACTCTAACTCAATTTCTCAAATGTTCTCCTAGCTGGCCTTTCATCCTTCACCGATAAACTCTAACACCTTCAATCTCAGCTGAGATTTTGAACCACACTAAGTTTCTCTCTCAGTCATCAGTTCCTCACATCCACTGACTCACAGATCCCTAATACATTAAGTTTGGAATCCTCCATCTCAACCTTAAATATTTCTCGGGTTCAGCTCAGTTCTTTCTGTTTCTTTTCTCTGTGTCTTACAATCAACTTCAACTAATGCTCCAAGTGGGATAGGTAGAGAGACAAGTCGCATTGAGGAGGCACGGAGGCTGCAGAAGGTTTTGGACAGATTAGGAGAGTGGGCAAACAAGTGACAGATGGAGTACAACGTGGGGAAGTGTGAAATCATGCATTTTGTTATGAAGAATAGAGGCATGGACTATTTTCTAAATGGGGGAAACATTCAGAAGTCTAAAGTGCAAAGAGACTTGAGAGTGCTAGTCCAGGATTCTCAGAGAACCTCTGAGGCTCTAAAAGGCTCTGGTCAGGCTGCATTTGGAATATTGTGAGCAATTTTGGGTCACATATCTCAGGAAGGATGTGTTGGCCCTGAACCGTGTTCAGAGGAGGTTCACGAGGATGAACCCAAGAATGGAAAGCTTAACATATGAGACATGTTTGAGGACTCTGGGTTTATACTCAATGGAATTTAGAAGGATGAGGGGGGAATCTAATTGAAACATACAGAATACTGAATTACCTAGCTGGAGTAGATATTGGGTAGATGCTTCCATTAGTAGGATAAACTAGGACCGGAGGGCATAGACTTAGCGTAAAGGGAAGACGTTTTAGAATGGAGGTAAGGTGTAACTTCTTCAGTCAGAGAATGGTTAATCAATGGAATTCATTGCCATAGAAAGCTGTGGAGACCAGGTCATTGAGTATATTTAAGACTGAGATAGATAGGTTCTTGAGGATCAATGGGATCAAGGGTTATGGGGAGAAAGTGGGAGAATGAGGTTGAGAAACTTATCAGGCATGATTAAATGGCAGAGCAGACATGAAGGACTGAATGGTCTAATTTCAGATCCTATGCCTTATGGTCTTATGGTCTAAGTCTACTTTAGTGTAATCCACCTTCCCTCCTGGTGAGGACAGTGCAGGAGAGGGAGAGAGAGAGAGAGAGAACCTGCACAGTTACCGCCTTTGCTGTTTGAATTCGTGTATCGCTGGACATTGGAGTGCATCTGGGAAAATTAACAAACAGTGAAATTCACAACTGATCTTGGAGGAACCGTTGGGCGAAGTTCACAGCAGAATCAGATAAGTTAATTGTTGTCTTAAGTCTGTCCAAGAGAAAGGCTGCAGTAGTGAGTATAGTGGATTCTTTCTTGATTATATGTTTTTGGAGATAAGTCTCGTGATTAAACTTAACATATAAGCCATAGCTATTAATTTAACCTGGGGCAGTGTTTGTAGAGGAATAAGACGGTGTTATTTTCGGGGTCTGTAGATTGTGAAGGAGCAAAAATGGCCTTTGCAGTGATATGTACTTCTTGTCAGATGTGGGAGCTTAAAGAGAGTTTAAGGGTTACTGCGAATTATATCTTCCATAAATGCTGTTGGACGCGAATCTTATCAGGTCAAGTGGATCAGTTGGAGAGACAGATAGAAGCGATGAGAATTTGCAACAGCAACAGTATGTGATGGATGGCAGTTATAGGAAGGGGGTAAAGTCTCAGATACAGTGACATAGATGGGTTAACTCCAGGAAGGGTGAGAGAGGTTGGCACCTAGGGCAGGAGTCTTTTGTGGATATACCCATTTCAAACAGCTATGCTGTTTTGGAAAATGTAGGGGGTGATGGATTCTCAGGGGAACGTAGCACAAAGAGCCAAGTTCCTGGTATTGAGACTGGTTCTAATACAACAAGGGTCTGGATTAGTGGTGCTGGAAGAGCACAGCAGTTCAGGCAGCATCTGAGGAGCTTTGAAATCAACGTTTCAGGCAAAAGCCCTTCATCAGGAATGTTCTCACG
Source organism: Chiloscyllium punctatum (assembly GCF_047496795.1). Lineage (NCBI taxonomy): Eukaryota > Metazoa > Chordata > Chondrichthyes > Orectolobiformes > Hemiscylliidae > Chiloscyllium > Chiloscyllium punctatum. The sequence continues at coordinate 29,627,548 of NC_092746.1, read as the reverse complement.
GGGGAGAGGGGTCATTGTCCACATTGGAACCAACGACCTTGGAAGAGAAAAGGTTGTGACTCTGAAGGGATATTACAGAGAGTTAGGTAGAAATTTAAAAAGGAGGTCCTCAAGGGTAGTAATATCTGGATTACTCCCAGTGCTACGAGCTAGTGAGGGCAGGAATAGGAGGATAGAGCAGATGAATGCATGGCTGAGGAGTTGGTGTATGGGAGAAGGATTCACATTTTTGGATCATTGGAATCTCTTTTGGGGTAGAAGTGACCTGTACAAGAAGGACGGATTGCACTTAAATTGGAAGGGGACTAATAGACTGGCAGGAAGATTTGCTAGAACTGCTTGGGCAGATTTAAACTAGTAAGGTGGGGGAGGGGCGTGGTGGGACCCAGGGAGATAGTGAGGAAAGAGATTTGATCTGAGACGGGTACAGCTGAGAACAGAAGTGAGTCAAACAGTCAGGGCAGGCAGGGATAAGGTAGGACTAATAAATTAAACTGCATTTATTTCAATGCAAGGGGCCTAACAGGGAAGGCAGATGAACTCAGGGCATGGTTAGCAACATGGGACTGGGACATCATAGCAATTACGGAAACATGGCTCAGGGATGGGCAGGACTGGCAGCTGAATGTTCCAGGATACAAATGTACAGGAAGGACAGAACCGAAGGTAAGAGAGGAGGGGGAGTGCCATTTTTGATAGGGGATAGCATTACAGCTGTGCTGAGGGAAGATATTCCCGGAAATACATCCAGGGATGTATTTTGGGTGGAACTGAGAAATAGGAAAGGGATGATCACCTTATTGGGATTGTATTATAGACCCCCCCAATAGTCAGAGGGAAAGTGAGAAACAAACTTGCAAGGAGATCTCAGCTATCTGAAAGAATAATAGGGTAGTAATGGTAGGGGATTTTAATTTTCCAAACATAGACTGGGACTGCCATAATATTAAAGGTTTAGATGGAGAGGAATTTCTTAAGTGTGTACAAGACAATTTTCTGATTCAGTATGTGGATGTACCTACTAGAAAAGGTGCAAAACTTGACCTACTCTTGGGAAATAAGGCAGGGCAGGTGACTGAGGTGTCAGTGGGGGAGCACTTTGGGGCCAGCGACTATAATTCTATTCTTTTTAAAATAGTGATGGAAAAGGATAGACCAGATCTAAAAATTGAAGTTCTAATTGGAGAAAGGCCAATTTTGATGGTATTAGGCAATAACTTTTGAAAGCTGATTGGAGGCAGATGTTCGCAGGTAAAGGGATGGCTGGAAAATGGGAAGCCTTCAGAAATGAGATAACGGAAATCCAGAGAGAGTATATTCCTATCAGGGTGAAAGGAAAGGCTGGTAGGTATAAGGAATGCTGGATGACTAAAGAAATTGAGGGTTTGGTCAAGGAAAAGAAGGAGCATATGTCAGGTATAGACAGGATAGATCGAGTGAATCCTTAGAAAAGTATAAGAAGGTAGGAGTATACTTAAGAGGAAAATCAGGAGGGCAAAAAGGGAACATGAGATAGCTTTGGCAACTAGAATTAAGGGGAATCCAAAGGGTTTTTACAAATATATTAAGGACAAAAGGGTAACTAGGGAGAGAATAGGGCCCCTCAAAGATCAGCAAGGCGGCCTTTGTGTAGACCCACAGAAAATGGGGGAGATACTAAATGCATCAGTATTTACTGTGGAAAAGGATATGGAAGATATAGACTGTAGGAAAATAAATGGTGACATCTTGAAAAATGTCCAGATTACAGAAGAGGAATTGCTGGATGTCTTGAAATGGTTAAAAGTGGATAAATCCCCAGGACCTGATCAGGTGAAACCGAGAACGCTGTGGGAAGCTAGAGAAGTGATTGCTGGGCCTCTTGCTGAGATATTTCTATCATCAATAGTCACAAGTGAGGTGCCAGAAGACTGGAGGTTGGCAAACGTGGTGCCACTGTTTAAGAAGGGTGGTAAAGACAAGCCAGGGAACTATAGACCTGTGAGTCTGACCTCGGTGGAGGGCAAGTTGTTGGAGGCAATCCTGAGGGACAGGATGTACATGTATTTGGAAAAGGCAAGGACTGATTCAGGATAGTCAGCATGGCTTTGTGTGTAGGAAATCATGTCTCACAAACTTGATTGAGTTTTTTGAAGAAGTAACAAAGAAGATTGATGAGGGCAGAGCAGTAGATGTGATCTATATGGACTTCAGTTAGGCGTTCGACAAGGTTCCCATGGGACACTGGTTAGCAAGGTTAGATCTCATGGAATACAGGGAGAACTAGCCATTTGGTTACAGAACTGGCTCAAAGGTAGAAGACAGAGGGTGGTGGTGGAGGGTGGTGTTTTTCAGACTGGAGGCCTGTGACCAGTGGAGTGCCACAAGGATCAGTGCTGGGCCCTCTACTTTTTGTCGTTTACATAAATGATTCGGATGCGAGCATAAGAGGTACAGTTAGTAAGTTTGCAGATGACACCAAAAGTGGAGGTGTAGTGAACAGCGAAGAGGGTTACCTCAGATTTCAACAGGATCTGGACCAGATGGGCCAATTGGCTGAGAAATGGCAGATGGAGTTTAATTCAGATAAATTTAAGGTGCTGCATTTTGGTAAAGCAAATCTTAGCAGGACTTATACACTTAATGGTAAGGTCCTAGGGAGTGTTGCTGAACAAAGAAACCTTGGAGTGCAGGTTCATAGCTCCTTGAAAGTGGTGTCGCAGATAGATAGGATAGTGAAGAAGGCTTTTGGTATGCTTTCCTTTATTGGTCAGAGTATTGAGTACAGGAGTTGGGAGGTCATGTTGCGGCTGTACAAGACATTAGTTAGGCCACTGTTGGAATATTGCATGCAATTCTGGACTTTTTCCTATCGAAAGACTTTGTGAAACTTGAAAGGGTTCAGAAAAGATTTACAAGGATGTTGCGAGATTTGGAGGATTTGAGTTATAGGGAGACGTTGAATAGGCTCGGGCTGATTTTCCTGGAACGTCAGAGGCTGAGAGGTGACCTTATAGAGGTTTATAAAATTATGAGGGGCATGAACAGGATAAAAAGACTCCCTGGGGTGGGGGAGTCCAGAACTAGAAAGGTTTTGGGTGAGAGGGCAAAGATATAAAAGAGACCTAAGGGGCAACTTTTTCACGCAGAGGTGGTATGTGAATGGAATGAGATGCCAGAGGAAGTGGTGGAGGCTAGTACAATTGCAACATTTAAAAGGCATCTGGATAGGTATATAAATAGGAAGGGTTTGGAGGGATATGGGCCACGTGCTGGCAGGAGAGACTAGATTGGGTTGGGATATCTGGTCGGCAAGGACAAGTTAGACTTAAGGGTCTGTTTCTGTGCTGTACAGCTCTATAACTCTATGAAATGCGTGTTGCTGAAGCTATTCATTGTGCACCAATCAGGACAACTGCAAGTATGCCAAATTTTAAAAGCCCACATGAATATATTTTTTTCAGGGGAAAAGGATGACAATTGATTAGCAATTTGACTCATCAGCTAAAAAGCTGGCATAAAGAAATCATTGTGGAAATAAAAATTGAACTTATCCCTTTTATTTGCTGAACATGAATTCCTATGCATGAATGTAGTTATTTCAAATAAGACTAACAAGTCATGTTATCAGCTTAACTTATTGCCTAAAACTGATCATAAATTAATGTTTTTTTAGTACATTCAGGAGAGTTCAACAAATGCTGCCAATTATGGAATCACCTCTAGGGTTGATGTTGTGCTTCACTTGAAAGTTCTCTTTGTTAATGTTTCCACCAACACAATGGAGGGCTCTCTTGTGACAAAGTGATAATATCGCCAAGCCTGGACTAAGAGAACTAGGTCGAAAAGTGTGGCGCTGGAAAAACACAGCAGGTCAGGCAGCATCTGAGGAGCAGGAGAATCAGCATTTCGGGCATAAAACAACCACACTTTTCAACTCGGAACTCCAGTGTCTGCAGCCCTCACTTTTGCCTATGAGACCTGGGCTGAAGTCCCACTTGCTTCAGAGGTGTGTAATAACCTCTCTGTACAGGTTGATTCACAAAATAGATTAAATTTAAGAGTTAATGATCGGTTTTGAGTTTTACAAGCACAGAGTGTCTGAATACATTCTGTATTTTGCCTTTAACAAACAAATAAAAGAACATGCTTTGATTTGTGATTTGATCAGCCAATCCCTGAGATGTATGCCGGACATTCTGCTGAATACCCAACTGAGCAATGTATGTAATGGGGAGGTAGTGGCATTGTAATACTGTCAAAGAACTGGTAATCCAGAAGTTAATGCTAATGCTCTGGAGACAAGCATAGATGGTGAAATTTGAATTCAATATTTTTAAAATGGCCTAATAGTGAACATCTATCCATTGTTGTAAAAGCCTGCCATCCTTACTTGACCTATTTTACGTGGGACCCCTGAACCACAACAATGTGGTTGATTTGCCCTCTGGACAAATCAGGATAGGCAATAAATGTTGGTCCAGCAACCACAGCCACATCCCATGGACAAGTATAAAATAATTAAATCTCTATATAAGCAATCCTGATATAAACAAATTATTCACTTTGCTATTGGAAAATACAGTAAGCGAAACTATCCATGAAACTTACATTTGATAGATTGCATTCTAAGATCGAATCATAGAGTCACAGAGATGTACAGCGCAGAAACAGACCCTTAGGTCCAACTTGTCCATGCTGACCAGATATCCTAAATTAATTTAGTCCCATTTGCCAGCACTTGACCCATATCCCTCTAAACTCTTTCTGTTCATATACTGATCCAGATGCCTTTTAAATGCTGTAACTTACCAACCTCCACCACTTCCATTGGCAGCTCATTCCATATATGCACCACCCTCTGCGTGAAAATATTGCCCCTTCAATTGCTCTTAAATGTTTCCCCTTTCACCTTAAATCTATGCCTTCTAGTTCTGGACTTCCCCACCCCAGGGAAAAGGCCTTAGCTATTTACCCTATCCATGTCCCTCATGATTTTATAGACTTCTATGAGGTCACCCCTCAGCCTCCAATGATCCAGGGAAAACAGCTCCAGCCTATTCAGCCTCTTACCATAGCTCAAACTCTCCAATATCCTTGTAAATCTTTTCTGAACACTTTAAGTTTCACAACATCTTTCCGATAGGAAGGAGTCCAGAATTGCACGCAATATTCCAACAGTGGCCTAACCAATGTCCTGTACAGCCGCAACATGACCTCCCAACTCCTGTACTCAATACTCTGACCAATAAAGGAAAGCATACCAAACGCCTTCTTCACTATCCTATCTACCTGCAATTCCAATTTCAAGGATCTATGAATCTGCATTCCAAGTATCTTTGTTCAGTAACACTCTACAGGGCCTTACCATCAGGTAGATAAGTCCTGCCCTGATTTGTCTTTCCAAACTGCAGCACCTCACATTTATCTAAATTAAACTTCATCTGCCACTTCTCGACCCCTAGGCCCATCTGATCAAGATGCCATTGTACTCTGAGGTTACCTGCTTCATTGCATTTCACCTCCAACTTTGGTGTCTTCTGTGAACGTACTAATTATACATCCTGTGTTCACATCCAAGCCATTTATATAAATGATGAAAAGCAGTGGACCTTGAGTGCAATGATGTTATAGATCATGTCTGGTATAACAGCTTTATTGCATCATGAAGCATTAAAAATAATTCCTTGATAAAGATTTTTCTGGATCTAATTGTTAAACTTTTTTGCAATCTACTCAGACTTATTCAAATATTTATAACCTCCAAAATCCTGCCAAAACTCACCCTTTGAACTTGCATTCAAAGATAAACAAGTCCCTCTTGGTAAATGTGTTGAAATATTGGAATATTTTTGATTTTGCACCACAAAAATGTTGCATTTGACCAACAAAATGCACAACATTTTTTCCAGATTAGTGCATGACCACCTCTGAGTTATCCAGAACATTACTTTTTCTCCCATCAGAGTGCAATGCATGATTGAATGAAGACACCTTCATTCAAAACCTTGCTAGTCTAAAGTACAAAGCAGAAGTTAAGATGATTAAATTGGATAGTGAAGCAGGGAACCTGTGAGACGCAGAAGTTAAACATCTGTTCCACCGTCTTCACCTAATTGAAATAAAATGCGAGAATTGCTATTAAAGACCAGAGGAAGTTTTACAGCCAGAAGTAAAGGATACAAGGTTGAGCTTCAGGCTTTGAAGAGGCTTGTCACTGTAGGTGCGATTTCCTGTTATGAGCGAATCTACAACTAGGGGGCACAATTTCAAAATAATGGCTCTCCTATTTAAAACGAGATAAGGAGGAATTTCTTCTCTCAGAGCCGTGGACCTGTGTCATTGAACATGTTCATGATTGCTGATCGATGTGAAAGTTAAGGGCTATGTGGGACAGACGGGCAAATAGAGCTAAGACTACAGTAAAATCAGCAGTGATCTTACCAATTAGCAGAGCAGGTTCAATGAGCCGAATGATCCTTTTTTAAATAATATTATGATTTTGGCCTAATGTTGACGTAGGTAAATAAGCGAGATTTGAACGGGAAGCAAAACATATTTGGAGAATATTTTGCAAACGTTACATGCATTTAAATAGGTGCTGTTTGTTTTTATTTTATAATCAAGCCAGTTTTAGGCGTGTGCGTGCCACTTTATTGGGATTACAATAAACTCAGTGTACTCTAATACCTACATAAATCGTTTTCTCTAAAATATAGATATTGTGCTCCAAAAGACTGAATGAGGCTATGGCAAATTCCCTCATTTTGCAGACTAGTCCAGAAAAAAACACAACAACTTTATTACAATTAAAACGAACTTTTAAAATAGAGGATGTATGACAGAAAACAAAATGACGCAGTGTTGATTTGGGAAGCAGATTTACAAGTAACTTCACAAAAGGAGCTGGGTAAACATGAAAGGGAGGCATGTGAAGGCCTATGTGGAAGGAGCAGGGGAATGGAATTAGTTGCATTGTTCTTTAAACAGCCGATACAAGCACGATGGGCAGAATAGTCACATATTGTACTGTATCGTTCTGCAGCGATAATTTCACTTATTCTATAAATTTAACGAAATATGTATGCAACATATTAAAATGGTGAATATTTTCAGCATTTAATTGATATTGCATCAGTAAGCGACACCGGGAGGATGAGGTCACGGCGCTCATTGAGTTGAAAGGATTGTGACTGACATGATGTGACAGGCCAACTCCATTGACTGTCCTGTACCAATTCTCACAGGATGGGGACCTTTGGCGTTTGCCTATCTCAAGAAATTAGAACTGAAGTGATCTTCTCCAGCCCTCATCACTGATTCAGGAAAGATAGGAATTAGACGCTAGTTATTTGGATTCATTCATTTGCTTCTTTAGGAAATAATGACATGAAGTAGAAGTTGGTGCTGACACCCCTCCAAATCTTCGAATCCAGTCCGGGCACGCCACTCCTTGACTAAGAATTCAGATTAACATTAGTCAGAGTGCTTCTGGGTTCTTGCATTACGCTGTGTATGGCTGAAGTGAGCCTCCCATGCTGCAAAGGCAAACACATGCCGGGGCTCAGGCCCATCTGTTGAAACCTCTTTCCCTCCCCTAGCCGTCTCTCTCCCTCCTGCTTCTTTTCTCCCATCCTTCTGCCATTTTACCTCATTCCCTATCGGTTCCTGTTATCTGACAGGACAGATTACCTCAGTTTATCTCCGCAGCAGATCTGTGTCATGCCCTCTCCCATCCCCTCCTGCTTTTGATCAGTCACTCTATGACTTATAACGGGACGGAAGTGACCGAGCCGATAAGTGCTTAGTCGTCTGACGCTTGAAAAAATTCCAAAAGTTGGAAACCACTATTCACAGGAAGTTGGGAAAGAGCTGGACTGAGAAATACTTCAGTGTGTCAGTTCTGACTAAGGTTCTGCAGTAGTTAGGATTTTTTTTTCTTCAGTTTTGCGTTTATTCCATTGTTTTGCATGTTCACAATTTTAATAATTGTTTGTCTTTCTGCTTCTTTTTGTTTCCACTAAACATTTCCGCCTGGAAACAGACGTCTGCCAATCCAGGCTCGCGCGTTAAATGGTAAACAGTCATTGTTTTCAGTCTCGATCCTTCCGAGCTGCAACCTGAGGAGATTGTAAACCACGTGCTAATGCCGGCGTCCAAAGTTAAAACAAATTGACCCGGAAAGTCCAGCGTTTTCGCTTTTTTAATTGCCTTGCATTTACAAACCATTGTATTATGCAACACCAACATTTGTCACAGCATTCCCTTTGCCAACTTTCTTCTGTAACTTTTGCCGCCCTTTTAGTTTCCCGGGACAGCATTCTTTCTCGAAAGGAATGTTTCAGGTTTAAAGTCGTCTATCGGTTACACACTGAAAAGGCAGATCTGCCCGAATACTTTTAAAAATCATTTTATCCAATTTAAGCGTTCTTTTTCTTCCTTCGGTCTCTCCACAAATGATTATCAAGGAGTATTTAGCTAAAGTTAAAAGATGGATTTGAGTTCACTACATGGAATGGTCAGCTCAGTATTTCCTCGATTCAATATTTTTAAAAACTCAATATGCTCGGGGGAATAGTTTTTCAAGTGTTTTTTTTAGAAAAGGAAGAAAAAGCAATAGCCCGCAACAATTGTTTTCAATTCTATTTTTTAAAAACAAAATCAAGCAGGAAGCACAAAGATATGTATACTAAAACATATATGTCACACACATTATGCATATTACCATATCATATGTTCCATTTATATAAAACAAAGTACTACAGACGCTGGAGGTCTGAAATAAAAACAGAAAGTGCTGCACAAGCTTGCAGGTCTGACACTTCCTTAGTAGTGTGGCCACATGACCATGTCAGAAGCTAAGAAGCTTATAGCAGGTACCTCACCTCCTCTCTCCCCAAAGCTCATCCATTATCTACGAGGCATAAGTCACAACTGTGATGGAATACTCTCCATTTGCCTGGATCAGTGCAATCCAACACACTCAAGAAGTTTGACATCATCCAGGCCTGCTGGATTGGTACCACATCCACAAATTTTCACTCTCTCCACCACAATGACAGCAGCTGTCTACCATCTACAAAGATTCACTGCAGAAATTCACCAAGGCTCCTGAAAAGCACCATACAAAGCCTCACCAACTATCATCTAGAAAGTAGCAGATACATAGGAATGGTACCATGTACAAGTTCCCTCCTAGCCACTCACCAATCTGACCTTGAAATGTAGTTCTGTTGCGGCAGAACTACATTTAGTCAAAATCCTGGAACTCTCAAATGTTGCTGTGGTTAACTTATAGTAAATGCACTGTAGTGATTCAGGAAGGCAGCCCACCATCGCCACCTCAAGGATGAGCAATAAATGCTGGCCGAGCCAGTTACATTCACATCCAATGAATGAATAAAACAAGCTTTAGGAGGAGTCAAATTTTACTCAAAACATTAACTCTTCTTCTCTCTCCACAGATGCTGCCAGGACCGCTGTGTTTCTCCTGCACTTTTGGTTTTTATTTCTTCTCCATAGAAAACAATCTGAGGCACTTGACAAAAATGTCATTCATCAAAGTTTGACAATGAGTCATGAAAGGTTATACAAAGACAGGTGATGACAATAATGGTCTAGGAGATAAATGTAAAGAAAGAGAGAAAGATAGTGCATGTATAGTCGTTAAAGGAGCAGTTCCAGAGCTTAGTGCAAGGCCGTTTAAGGTAGATTCACCAATGAAGGAAATAATCAATATAAAGGGTGCATAATATGACAAAATTAGATGAATGTCAAGTTCCTGCAGGTTGTATGGCTTGAGGTAATATCTGGGAGGTAACAAAAACACACATGAGGCGTTTCAGCAGTATTTGATGATCATACAAAGTTGGATGGGAATGTAAGCTGTGAATAGGTTACAAAGAGGCTGCAAAGGGGTATAAATAGATGAGGTAAATGGTCAATAGGGTGACAGATGGAGAATAATGTGGGGCAATGGTAGTCACTTTGGTAGTAAGAAGAGAAAAACAGAGTGTTGTTAAGATTGTCTGAAATTTACAAATGTTCACATCCAGAGGGACTTGGGCATTCCTGTACAAGGAACCCAAACTTTCAGAATGCGGATGCAACAAGTAATTAGGAAAGCAAATAGCATTTTGTCTTTATGCCAAGTAATTTGAATACAGGAATGAGGTGTGCTGCTGAAATCGGATAGGGCTGTGGTATGACTATAGCTGGAAATGTGTTGCTGGAAAAGCACAGCAGGTCAGGCAGCATCCAAGGAACAGGAGAATCGATGTTTCAGGCATAAGCCCTTCTTCAGGAGACTATACCTTACTGTGTGCAGCTTTGGCATCCATATTTAATGTAGGACATAGTTGCATCAGAGACAATACAGCAAACATTCACTATATGTGTTCCTGTAATGGGAGGGTTGTCCATTGATGCCAGGCTGAAGAAAGTGCACCAACAGTCTCTGGAATTTAAAAGAATGAAAGGTGATAATTGAAGGGCTTGACAGGGTAGACACAGATCTCTTTTTGGCTGTGTTATCTGGAACATGGCGAGACAGTCTCAGATTAGGGTGTTTAACATTTAAGACAACAACAAATTCCTTAACTCAAATAATTGTGAAACAATAGAATTGTCTATTTCAGAGGGTTGTTTTGTTAAATAAACTTGAGGCTGGATTGACAGAAATTTGTCTGTCAAGGAATAGCAGCAGTGGCAGGAAAGCAGAAATGAGGCAGATGATCAGCCAACATCATATTGAACAAGCTTGAGAGTTCACATGATCGACTTCCTCTCTTATTTCTTAAGTTCCTAGTGGATGAAATTATTTAGGCCCGAAATCAAGTAGTCTCATTCATAAAGATGAAAGTACAGCTCAGTGTGGGATACAGCATGAAGGTTGTGAATAGTTTAGTTCAGCCTTAGACATGTGCCAGAGAAAGGAATAGAGTCGCTGTTGCAAAAGCAAAGTGCTACCAATCCTTGAAATCAGAAATGGAGACAAGAAGTGCTGGGAATGCACCATCCAATGATAGGTTATTCCTGTCCTGAAAATTTAACTCTCGTCCTCTCCATAGATGTTGCCTGACCTGTTGAGTATTTCCAATATCTGTTGTTTTTTACTTTATGTTACGGGTATGGACTGGGTAGATGGGGAAACAATGTTTGTTGTTGGAATTGAAGGCTTGGGATTTCCCAACATTTAATTCAAAGAATTTTCTCCTCATCCAGTACTGGATGCCAGGCAACCACTGTGACAAATCAAAGGCAGCAGTGGGATCCAGAGAGCTGGTGATGAAGTCTACAATTGTAAGCCCATGCGTACTGTTGTTTCAAAGGATGGGGCAATGGTGCAGCTATTAGGGGATATCATATGCCAATCGGAAAGATGTTGTGAAACTTGAAAGGGTTCAGAAAGGATTTACAAGGATGTTGCCAGGATTGGAGGATTTGAGCTAGAGGGAGAGGTTGAACAGGCTCGGGCTCTTTTCCCTGGAGCATCGGAGTCTGAGGGGTGACCTTATAGAGCATGGATAGGATAAATAGATAAAGTCGTTTCCCTGGGGTGGGGGAGTTCAGAACTAGATGGCATAGATTTAGGGTGAGAGGGGAAAGATATAAAAGAGACCTAAGGGGCAACTTCTCCACGCAGAGAGTGGTACGTATATGGAATGAGCTGCCAACTGAAGTGGTGGAGGCTACAATTGCAACATTTAAGAGGCATCTGGATGGTATATGAATAGGAAGGATTTGATTAGATTACTTACAGTGTGGAAACAGGCCCTTCGGCCCAACAAGTCCACACCAACTTTCCGAAGAGCAACCCACCCAGACCCATTCCCCTACACCTAACACTAGGGGCAATTTAGCATGGCCAATTCACCTAACCTGCACATTTTTGGACTGTGGGAGGAAACCGGAGCATCCGGAGAAAACCCATGCAGACACGGGGTGAATGTGCAAACTCCACACAGACAGTCACCCGAGGCGGGAATTGAACCTGGGTCTCTGGTGCTGTGAGGCAGCAGTGCTAACCACTGTGCCACAGGCATAAGACATCGCAAAGATGTGAGGTTTTCATTTAAAAATTGTGTCAAACGTCGCCAAAACTTTGCCCCGCCTTGGTTGGTCTACTTGGAGGGATGTGGGCCAGGTGCTGGCGAGTAGGACTAGATTGGGTTGGGATATCTGGTGGGCATGGACCGGTTGTACCAAAGGGTCTGTTTGGGTGCTGTACATCTCTATGACTCTACGTAAAACACGGGGAATGGGAAGAGAAACTATTGCAGGTGAACCTGCTGCTAGGACCGAATGATTAAGAACGGATCTAGTGCAGTCCCATTCAGTTTACCTCAAAAGGGAAGGGGGTTAGAAAAGGATGGCTGTTGTCAATTATATGGACGACTGCAGGCAGGACGAGATATTCAAACATGTGCAAACACAGAACGTGCCACCGCGATGCTCCATTCCATAATCCATTGCCAATTCACCGTCTGTATCTTCAGATATTTGAAACCAAAATTTATTCCATCGCTTTGTCAAGGTCGAGCATCTAATTTATTTTTGGCAGCTCCAACCAAGGTGGGGTAAAGTTTTGGCGACGTATTTGACACAATTTTTAATTGAAAACCTCACATCTTTGCGATGTCTTACTCCTGTATTACCTCATTCTGAATTTGGCGCTATTTGAAAGAAAGGAATTTCCTCAACGGCTCCAGCGGTACCGCAACCCGCCAATCATTCCCGCGACAGTCCTCCCGGGAACTCGGAATTCACCTACATTTTACCCTTTAAAATCGACGTATTTGAATTTCTTGAATGTTGTGCCTACGGTATCATTTTCAATTAGTGACACTTAATAAAACTAGGAAAAACCATCAAAGATATTCGACAGGTCATTTATATTTGGTGAACATCAAACTTCAACATTGTATTCAGATTACATAGATGTGTTAACGAAAAATTGCATTTGTGCTGTTTTATCAGACTAATCCTTTTGGGTTTAATAGCGAATAATTAAGAAGTGCCCAATTCAAAGTCAGCCTCTGTGTACCTACAAACCCGATTTGTTCACAGAATTTACTGTCACGATGCACTGAGTGACAATCTCTCCAATGTTATCTTCAGTATATAAAAAAAGGGAAAGTGATATTGGCGAAAGAAAAAGTATTTATTAAAAAATGCCATTTTGTTTACTTGTTTTGAGGTGTCGTCGAGTGCTGGAATTCACAAACAGGGACAGAAGCGATTGGCAAAAGCCCTTTCCCAGGAACTAAACCAAGCTTTTTTCTTAGAAGCTAAGAGGATATTCCAGCAATAATTTAGGAAAGGTATTAGCTAGAATTCTTTAACAATATTTGGCAGCAACGGTAAGAATACCATAAGCCAAAAAAGTTGGATAATCTGCACCCTATCCGCTGTCCTGTACAGATCCAGCCTTACTGCTTGCTTTTATGTTGAACATGCCTCATGGAGACTATCATATTCTCCTTATGTTAAATTCAATGACAGAGAGACCAAGAAAGTTCTAACCTCCTCTACATTTCCTTCAGCAATGCCCAACAACCAGATGATAAAGACAAAATAAAAGCAGAGAATTGTTTTAGTTTAGAACGTTTTCTATTTCAAGACTGATAACATTGCGATGTCACACAGTGATTAGTCAATCTAATTTGCATATTCAAATGAAACTGGCTATTTTTACATTTATGTGTTGTCCAAGGTGAAATTCTTTTTGCGATAATTTTAGCAGTCAAAGCAACACGAGTGCAGAATGAGAACTCCCTGGGCATGTAGTTCTGTGTTGGTGGAAATCCCACTGTGGACCAATTTAAATATGGTGCTTTTGCTTCCTTTGCTTTTTGAAAATAGAAATCAAATTCTATCCTTGTCACTTAGTGAACAGTGCATGCAATCATGTCAGCAATGGTACTGGGCCTACCCAAAATGTGTTGGCAACGTGGTGAAGCTACAACACAGGACTATAGTACATGCATTAGCTTTTGATAAAGAGAACAAAGTGATCACATAGCCAATGGATCAGTTCAAAATTTTGCCGTCCAGCCACACACAGTTTAGAATAGTGGTGTAAAATTGAGCAATGAACTGAAGGAGAGGTTTAACAAATACTCCTATCTTGAATTATGGGAAGCCTTACACATCAGTAAAAAAGACAAACCATTTGCGACATCTGCATCTAGAAAAGCTGAGTGGATGATCCATTTAAGCCTTTTCCTGAGGTACCTAGCATCATAGATGCCAACCTTCAGGCAGTTCAATTCACTCCAAATTATATAAAGAAACAACTGAAAGCACTGTGTAGGACAAAGACTACAGGCCCTGACAACATTGCCATAATTGTACTGAAGACTTGAAGGCAGCTGCAGAACCAGCCATGAACCTAGCCAAAGTGTTCCAGTATAGTTATAACAGTCATCAATCTGACAATTCATGTACATCATCTGCACAAACAGCAAAAGAAATCCAATCTGGACAAAGATTGCCTTCTCAATATACACTCAAACATCAAATAAGTCAAATAAATGAGCTGCCAGAGGAAGTGGTGGAGGCTGGTACAATTACAACATTTAAAAAGCATCTGGATGGGTAAATGAACATGAAGGGTTTAGAGGGATATGGGCCAAACGCTGGCAAATAGGACTCGATTAACTTGGGACATCTGGTCAGCATGGACAAGTAGGACTGATTTGTTTCTGTGCTGTACATCTCTATGACTCTATGACTTTAAGTGATGAACCATGTCCTTGACAGTACTGCCAAGAAGCATTGTAACAGGAATAAGCTACTCATTGATGTTCAATTTGAGTTCTACCAAGGTTACTCAGCTCCTTACCTCATTGCAGACCTGTCCATGCATTGACAAAACAGCTGTGAAATGAGGGTGGCTGCCTTGACATTAAGATTGAGTGTGGTGTCAGGGGCTACAGGAAAATGGGTCAATGGGAATCAGGGGAAAAGTCTCCTCTGGTTGGAGTCATTTCTGACATAAAGGAAGGTGATTGTAGTTCTTGGAAAATAATCATCTCAGGAAATCACATCAAGAGTTCCTCAGGGTAGTGTCATAGACCCTCTGCAGCAGCTTTATCAATGATTTCCCTCAATGTCATGTCAGAAGCAGGGATATTCACTGATAGTTGTATAATGTTCAGCACCATTTGCAATTTCTCACATACTGGAGTAGTCCATGGCCATATGCAACCTGGTAACTATCAAGTAACATGTCACACAACTGCAAGTAACCTTTACACCAAGCAATAGCAAGTAACATTCATGTCAGACAACTGTCAAGTAATCATCATCTCCAACAACAGATAAAATAACCATCTCCCCTTATACATTGTAGATTGAGAGCAGACTTTAGGGAGTCAGGAGATGAGTTATTTGTCATCAGCAGATGAATTAAGTATTGCAATTTCATTAGGTTGATACTTCATTTTTCAGTATGCCTGGCATTGCTGCTGCCATGCTTTCCTGCACTCCTCATTGAACCAGAGTGGCCATCTGGCTTGAGATCATGGTAGTTGAGTGGAAGATATGTCAACCAATGTTGCTGCTAATAGTACCTTACAAATGTCAGTTTTAAGCTGCTAGGTCTGTTCTGAACAATTTAGCACAAAGGTGAATGTTGGATAAAGTGACTTCATCTCCACAATAATTTTAAAGAGGTCAGATCTATGCAACATATGCATCTATGACAGATGGTTTGCTGAGGATGAGGTCAAGTAGATGCTCACCACTTGTTGGCTTTACCAGCTGGCAGTCCAATCCAAATGACGTGAATTTCAGGCATTGGCCAGCTTGCTCAGTATTAGTGGCACTGAGCAAGATATAAAGATGTCAATCTCATTCAATAATAACTCCAAAGTTAAAAAGCTCATAATCTATCTCCCCTCAGATTTAAAACCATAGGGTGCTGTTGGAACACTTTCTGGATATAATATTAATGAAGTATCAGCCCACTTTATTATCCTACATTGTTTTGTTCCTTTCAGGAAGATGATTGTGGATGTCAAGATTATTAGAGTACTTGACAGGGTAGATGTGGAATGGTTGTCTCCCTTTGTTGGAGAGTCTAGATCTCAGAATAAGGAGATGCAAATTTAATGTAGAGATAATGAGGAATTTCCTCCCTTAGAGGGTAGTGAACTTATGGGATCCTTTACCACAGAGGGATGTTGAGGTTGGGTCATAAAGTTTATTTAACGCTAAAGTAGACAGATTTTTAATTAGTAAGGGAATCAAGGAAAACATGAGTTAAGTGAGTTGTGGATTATCAGATGATCTATGATCTCATTGAAAGGCAAGGCAGACTTGATGCATTGAATGATTTACTTCTGCTCCAGTCAAATAATCCCTCCTGCCAATATATTCAACCCAACCAGCTTCAGCTGCTTCATCATCTTCCACCTAAAGGTTAGAAGAAGTAAGGTTTGCTGATAATTGTATATTGTTCAGTGCTATTCATGTCTCCTCAGATACTGAAGCAGTGTATGTCTATATGCAGCAATGTCTGGGTTGATAAGTGACAGGTAACATTCACGCCACACAAATTCCAGACAATGTCCATCTCCAACAAGAGAGAATCTAATCATAGCCCTTTGACATTTAGTGGGATTGTATTCACTCAAAACCCCACAATGAACACCTGGGGGTAACCAGATGAACTGGAATGGCATCGGCCTTTGCCCAAAACGTTGATTCTCTTGCTGCTTGGATGCTGCCTGACCTGCTGTGCTTTTCCAGCACTACACTGTTGACTCTAATCTCCATCATCTGCAGTCCTCACTTTCGCCTGTGTGATGGTATACCCTCCCCTTTCCTGATTGGTTGCTCCTTCAACTCAAGCAGGTTGACACCATCAAGGACAAAGCAGCTCACTTGACTAGCACTCCATCTACCATTTTCAACATTCGCTCACTTTAGTAGAGATGCACAGAAATAGCAGTGTGTACCATGTACAAGATGTACGGCAAGTGACTTATCAAAGGCGCATCAACTGCCCATTCCAAATCAGCAACCATTATCACGTAGAAGATAAGAGCGAGTTCCACTCCAAGCCATACACCGTCTTGACTTGAAGCTATATTGCCGTTCCTCCATGATGACTGGGTCAAAATCCTGGAACATTCTTCCGAACAGCATCGTGGATATTCCCACACCCCAAAGCATACAGCATTTCAAGAAATTCATCAGAACCTCTCCTGCTAATAAGGGATGAGAAATAAGTGCTGACCTAAATCCATCCCAGTATTTCACCCTGACAATTGCTTGCAGCAATAATGTGTTTATTCTGCTGCTCTCCTGAGCCTTTCCTCAGCAACTGGAGTACAGAAGCTGTCTGGCTCCCACTTCAAATCGCAGGTTTCACTACAAATAATGGTTAACCATCTCAATGAAGACAAGTTGGGAGGTTCTGACTACAGTTTGCTGTAATTTAACAGTTGAAGGTCTTGCCGGCTGATGCAAATTCTGGCAGTTTCATAGATAGTTATTCAGAGAATGGACAGATAATATCGTATAGATACACAGGAAGATAATCCAGGCACATTGCATACCTGTCTCTACTATCGTAAGACACCTTAGGGTGTGAGGAAGACATAAGGAGTTGGAGTAGGGATACAGATAAGTTAAATGGGTGCTCAAATATTTTGTACATGTGAGAAACTATGAACTCTTCTACTTTGATGGAAGAATAAAAAAAACATATTATTTAAAAGATGGGAGGAAACTGTACAATTCAGAGGAGTCTGGGTGTCATGGTACAAAATCACAAAAAGGATTATATGCAAGCACAGTGGGTAATTAGGAAGGCAAATGGAAAAAGGCAATGGAATATAAAAATGGTGATGTTTTGCTGCAGTGGTACAGGTTATTGGTGAAACCACATCTACAATATTTTATACAGTGTTGGCCTCCTTATTTAAGAATGGACATAACTGTATTTGAAGCAGTTCAGATACATTCCACTCAACAGTTTCCTTTGATGAATAATGAGGGAAATGAGGAAAAGTCAGAAAAGAGTAATGAGGGCAGTCAAAAAGGATGTTGTGGGTAGGGCAGAGGAATGAAGCTGAGGCCACTTTCAGATCAACCATGATCTTATCAAGCGATGGACCAGGTTAGGATGTCAAACTCCTAGCCTCCTCCTGCCCCTAATTCACATGTTCAAATATTCCTGACACACCCATTGAGTGAGTAAAAACCCAAGGATAACACTGAGCTAACTTAAGTTCTTATACAGTTGATAATATGACCTGTCGAGGCAGCGATCAACATAACACTTATTTTTCTAATTTTTGCTCTGGAGATCACTCAGTGCATTCTCCTCAAAAGTCACGATCAAAAACCTGTTGAATAAATAATGCTGAGTATGATCACGTAAGGAAGATTTTCTGCATATCTGTCTCGTAAGGTTGCTAACTGTGATATGAGGTTCACACATGAATAGGGAAAAGACACAATTAAGATGTAGTATGGAAACCAAAGGCATGCTGATCAATTTTGTACAATGACAAGGAAGGCACTAATACCAAATTTCTGACATGCTTGTAGCTTGCAAGTATGTAATGGAATTGGGCATAATAAAAGACTGTACGCCATCAACGGAGAGAAAGAAGTTTAACAGTTTTCTCATTGTTTGATGGGTGGTATGGTGGCACAGTGGTTAGCACTGTTGCCCCAGAGACCCGGATTCAATTCCTGGCTCAGGTGACTCTCTGTGTGGAGTTTGCACATTCCCCCTGTGTCTGTGTGGGGTGCTCCAGCTTCCTCCCACAGTCCAAAAATGTGCAGGTTAGGTGAATTGGCCATGCTAAATTGCCCATAGTGTTAGGTGTAAGGGAATGGGTCTGGGTGGGTTGCACTTCGGCGGGTCAGTGTGGACTTAGTGGGCCGAAGGGCCTGTTTCCACGCTGTAAGTAATCTAATCCAGAACATCTCTTCTGCTTTTTCAAAAGGAATGAGGTCCGCCAGTTTAAGAGGAATTTTATCTTAACTGGCTTTGTCACTTCACTTTACAAGTATCATTCTCCAACAAGAGATGTAGAAGGAATTAAACAATGAAATTTGGCTAGCGGACCTTTGCTTTTTTTTGTGCACGTGAGGGAAGGAAAACTTATTAGTGCACACTGGAATTTCTCCAGAATGTGCAAGTTAAGCTGGATAAAGAAACTAAATAGTTTTATGGCTGCATGAGTTCATGCTGGTACCACCACACCCACCTCCAGCCAGTTCCAAGTCGAAATATTGAAATAGATCCTGTTTTGCCCAGTTAGAGAGCTACCACGTAATTGAGATCAACTACAGGAAGCATTCGGGTTCTGTTTACTCTTGATTGTCAGTTTCTTTTTCCTGAGTTTGAAGAACACATGACACTGAGGTCCAGAATAATGCCAGATTGTGGGTTCACTCCCCATTCTGGCTGAAGTGCATTTGGGAGCTGCCTCATCACTTGTACATGTTGTGAGCTATTGCACCTCAGGCTTTATAACCAATTCTCTTTCCTTAATATGGATAATTATATACTATGGCTAATTATCTACCTACTTATTATTGATGCTGTAATAGTGGTCAGAAGTCTGAACTTTATTTTCCAACCGTAAGCATTTTGGACTGAGTTATAAACTTATGAACCATGTAAAACAGTTTGATTTGCCCTAAATAAAATGGTAGTGCTTGTCAGACAGCCACTGTTCTTTGTCTGCTCTCACAATTGTCAATTTTGCGCAGATTTTCTAACCTAACAATAACATGCACTTAATTGATTGATATTAAATTGTTGTTATACAATAGGTTGTTCCAAATCCATAATCAATTTTACAGTGCAATAATGCCAACTCTAAACTTTACACAACTGGTTTGGTTAAAGTGAGATTGTATCTGTATCATCTCCAGAATAACAGGGTAATTGCTGTACAAAACATACAAAGGCCCAGATATTCCAGTCAGCTGCTCACGTGGCAAGTGCCTGTGAAGATTTCTGTTAAAAAAGCCATTATGTAGATCTTTGGCCAGATCTTCTGATTGCAGAAAGAAGACATGCCCCTTTTTATTTTATCAGTTGTTTTTTTCAAGAAAGTTATTAAAGTTCTCAAGTCTTTCAGAGGGTTAGTGAATGGATGAATGTGGGGAATGAGTGATTAAGTGAATGAGTAAGCGAGTGGATAAGTGAATCGGAGAGTGGGGAGTGGTCAGCGAGTGGGTGGGTCAGACTGTGGGGTTAGTCATGCAGTGAGGAGGTGGATCGGTTCAGGGTGATTTTTGGAGAACTCTGGCTGAAATTACCTCAAAGAAGTTGGCTTTCGTTCTTCAGCCCATGTACAGAAATGAAATATGAGTTGAATTAAAACTTCCAAAATTTAACAAACATTTAAGGTACTATTTTCAAGTAGTGGTTGACAAATGAAGGAAGTCAATATAGCCCATAATATGTTCATATATATGCACAACTAATAAGTGCATATTTTTCTGCCTGGCAACTGAAATGTGTTGCTTCTCCCATCATTGTGATATATATATATAATATATATATAAACATTTTCATAGTCCAGCTATGGAGACAGCCCTAACCTTGTCTAGATGATTTCTGACTTCCATGTGAAGCGGGTGGGTCTTGAACCCTAGCATCCTGGCTCAGAATTAAGGACACTTCCACTGCACCACAAGTGCCTGTTCTGATCCTATCCATTTTACCCACTCAAAACTAGGAACATGGTAGCCCAATAAAAATGTTGGCTTCTGATTATGATTCAATCAGCTTGTTCTGAGATTTTATAACACACCTCCAGAGAAAGTGCGACTTGAACCCAGGCTTCCTTGTCCATAGGATGCTACAACTTCACCACAAGAGCTCCTCTGTCAGCTCCTGAGTACTGCGAAGGGAATTCGGTGAATAATTACGACGATAATGTGTTCTCTAAACTCAATTTGGGTGGAGATAAGAAAAGAGCCATGGAAAGTAATCACTGACAGAAGTGATTTATAGGCACACTGACAGCAACTACACTATAGAACAGTTTGCAATCGAGAATTCTAAGAGACTTGTCAAAAAGCTGCAAAAATCACCACAGATGTTAACCTTCCTGTTTTCTCACAACCTCCCATATTTGCTGTCCTATACCCACTCCTTGAACTGCAGTGGTGTGGACCCCTAACCATACCAGAGCCTCTAGGCTGATAATTGGCCATAATTTACTGTGCTGGGACCACTGACTGATGAGTGTCTCCTTGGAATTGACTGAAGACTGGTCCCCTCTGACTTGGAAATGTGATTGTTTCCTTGCAGCACATGTGTGTGTTTGCTGCTGGACTACTGTTGGCACATAGTGCAGGTGTGAGATTGACATGGCAATGTATTCTACATCAAGTTATTTACCCACTTGCCTGATCACTACTGACAAGCATAACAAGCTGACTGGCTTTGTGTCTACACTAAAAGGCAAGGCAAAAAAGAAATACTGAGCTTTTAGGGTCTGGCTGAGGGAGCAAAGTACAAAATGGTCAGGCAAAGCAGGGATGCTATAAGCATCCAGGTAACCTTAAAGTGGGCCTCCTCCACCACCACTCCCTTACCACCCGACACCTGGAGGAAGAATGCCTTATCTTCCGCCTCGGAACACTTCAACCCTATGGCATCAATGTGGACTTCACCAGTTTCCTCATTTCCCCTTTCCCCACCTCACCCCAGCTCCAACCTTCCAGCTCAGCACCGCCCTCATGACCTGTCCTACCTGCCTATCTTCCTTTCCACCTATCCACTCCACCCTCCTCTCTGAACTATCACCTTGACCCCCACCCCCATTCACCCATTGTACTCTTTGCTACCGTCCCCCAAGCTCCTCTCTGACCTGTCACCTCCATCCCCACCCCCATTCACCTATTGTACTCTATGCTACTTTCTCCCCACCCCCACCCCCTCTCATTTATCTCTCCACTCTATAGGCACCCTGCCTCTATTCCTGATGAAGGGCTTTTGCCCGAAACATCGATTTTCCTGCTCCTCGGATGCTGCCTGACTTGCTGTGCTTTTCCAGCATGACTCTAATCTAGACCTTATATAATTATTTACTTATAAATAGAGAGGCGGGACATACCACCGGTGCTTCACCCGAAACTCTTACAGATTATGTTACCTAGTGTGGTGACAAAACATCTGAAAACAAACCTTCTAGCTCAGCAAGCTAACTTACATATGGTATACTTTGATCTCCAGAAGGCATTTGCCAAGGAGCCACATCAAAAGATGCTTTGCAAAGTAAGATGTAAAGGACAACATATTCAGATAGTTAGAGGATGCATTGTCCAATAAGAAGATCTTTTAAACTTTAGAAGCAAATTTAAAACAGTGCTTCATTTGTGCTGAAACCCAACTTAATAATCCATGACTAACTATAGGACATTCAAAAGAGAACTAAGGCCTGTGATATCTCCCAAAATATAGTTATATATCTATTATTTGGTTGGATTCAGCATGATTCATTATGATCCAGTTGGATTTCACAGAGCAAAGTTTAGTTTATTACCATATCAGGTCAAAAAGCATATCAGCTAAGAGCACAAAGAGCCCTTGATGATTATTGAAACTGGATGTCTCATTTAAACAGTACACCACACCACTAAAAGATATGATGTGGTCATTGTTTCATTGATATTGATAGAACCTTGCTATGTTCTACAGTGTGAATTACATCTCAAAGGTACTTCATTGGTGACCAGGCACATCAGAATGCTATGTTATTATGACTGTTATGAATAGGCTTGAAATTGTTTAATCTTATCTCACAGAAAGGGCAATTTTCAAATCCACTGTCCATTTACAGCTTTAGATTACTTTCAGTGTGGAAACAGGCCCTTCAGCCCAACAAGTCCACACCGACCCTCCAAAGAGCAACCCACCCAGATCCATTACCCTACATTTACCCCTTCACCCAACACTACGAGCAATTTAACATGGCCAATTCATCTAACCCATACCTCTTTGGACTGTGGGAGGAAACTGGAGCACCCGGAGGAAACCTACGCAGACACGGGGAGAACGTGCAAACCACACAGACAGTTGCCCAGGGCGGGAATTGAACCCGGGTCTCTGGCGCTGTGAGGCAGCAGTGCTACCATGCTGCTTGGTAGCACATAGTTGAAAATGAGTGGGGTTTGGTGAGTAATGCTGCTTTGCCTAATCTATTATTGCCTATGATCCTCCTGATACAAAATGGTTGAGCGTCACACCTACCAGCTTCTCCTGGGAAGCCAGTTAAGTCTATAATCTGGAGTGTCTCCTCTATAGAAATGAACAGAGTGGTCCCTGACAGAGAATGGCGTTCAATATTTCTGGTTTACTTTTGAAATTCCGAGAGTGTTCACCCAGAACTGCAGAACTAAAGAGATTATTTATATGGTGCTTGCTTTTCACTGGTGCCATGAAAATGGTCAGGCGTCCATGACACGGGCCGAGTTTGGACAGCGTCTGGAATCATTGATGGGTAAGAAAGGAACAGTGGAGGTGAGCTTTCTCATTCTATCAATCTAAACTAGAAATGAACCCACAAGTGAAAGGACAATATCTAACCCACTACAGACTTCCACTGTGCCATTTTTAGATCTTTCACTGAATGCATGTTGTTGTTTCAGAGTACATGGGAGGTGCACTCTGCAGCTAAAGTGGGCTCTGTAAGTTTTAAATAATGATCTACCATTTTCAAAAAAGCAGAAGTGTTATCAGAGAATGACAGCCTAAGTTTAAATTCCACTAAGCATTTCTACATGTAAGAATTAAATTAGATTGTTTTTAAATGAAATGATTGTTACTCCAATAGCAAACTGTGAGTGAAATAGTGACACAATTTTATGAATGACTTGTTGAGACCAAAAGAGCGAACATTCATCTCTTGCTTAAAACTTCCTGCCATGTCATCATTCAGCAGTTAATTTTATTTAATCAGCTCCATCTGGCACTAAAAGGACTGTGGTTAGCTCTAATGAAACAAAATTAAGGAACTGCACCAAGATTCTTAACTTCATATAGAGTCATCAAATCTATAAAGAGATAAATTAGCTGGATGGGTTTCAAGCTGCAAGTTTCAACCTCAGGTTTCATTAATTACTTATTCCCATATATTAGCAATAGCATTTTTAATAAATTCTGATTGGTAAATATCTGAGATGCATCTCAGTAGTCACTGAGTATACTTCCTTGCCCAAGTGTATGACTGTTTTTAAAAAAAATATTCTTTCATGACATGCAAGTAGACAGGGTCAGGATTTCTTAATATGCCCTTGTACTGAGTGGCTTTTCAATCTATTTCAGAGGAAAGTCAAGAGTTAACTACATTGTATACTGTGGAGATGGAGTCACATTTCAACCAGATAAGGACAGTTATATCCTTGCCAGAAAGTAAATCAGGTGGGCTTTTCCTTTTAAAGCAAGTGATGATAGGTATTACATTTACCATTGCTAAAACTGACCACAATTCTAGATTTATTGATTGAATTCACAATGTTGTCATGGTGGGATTATGAAACAATGATCCAGACTCTGGATTACTAGGCTAGTAATATTACCACAACACTCCATACTTCTCTTGCAATCACAGCAGGTCTGGCAGAATCCATAGAGATAAAGAAATCCAACTTTTCGAGTCTAGATGACTCTTCATCAGAGCTGATGTGGTGTGGAGGGGACAGCTTTTGCCCCTCCACACTTCATGTCAACTCTGATGAAGAGTCATCCAGACCTGAAATGTTAGCTTGTTTTCTCTTCATGGATGCTGCTTGATCCATTGTGATCTCCAGCAGTTTCTATTTTCAGTACAGATTCCAGCATTTGTAATAATTTGCTCCTATACTTCCCTTGATCTTATTATTGGTGGCAAGATATTCATTCCACCTAGTCTTTAATGTTAATGCCAAACATGTTAGCCACAGCAATGAGATCTCAGCAATATAGAAGAGCACTTATATGTCAGTTTCATTTTGTTCCTCAGGAACCAATACATTAGAAATAATGTTACATTTATATAATAACTTTTATAACTTTAGGACATCCCACTCAGCAATACTACCCAATGATGGTGTGGATAAAACAAGGTTATCTAATTTGTAGAATCATCTTTCAAAAGATAGAATCTGTAAGAATGTACCTTCTTGATCTTATGGCAACTTGTGCTGAAGCAATCCTTAAAATTGCCAGAGGATTATACAACCTGAAATTAGTACAGTCCTTACTTCAACTCTGAATAAAATGAGCACCGCAGCCTCAGTTCAGACCAGGTTAACTGAAATAGTTTGCTGTACTTAAGCAGCCAAACTCGGGCTCCTTAAAGGAACCATTTAAGGCTGCTGGTGTAATTGCCCCAAAACGTACAGAAGTATGTTATTTTGTTGAGTTAGAAGGAACTGAAGTACCCCATTTGGTTTCACAAATCAACTTCAGGGAAAGATCAGCTCACCCTCACTGACTGGATACATGAGCTACAGGCGTTTCGGATGAGTGGCTTCAGCTCTCTAATTGGTGACTAGAGCCTGCCTAAATTATGAGAAGAAGCCAATGAGAAAATGAGCTATTTGTTTTAACTGTAGGGTCAAGTGCACCCATTTTTGTTCACCAGCAGAATTGAGCCCAGCTTTAGATGCTAACTAATTTGGGCATTAATTGCTCAAGTCTGCTGCAGGAAATATCACCATCCATAAAATTAAGCAAGTCCAAAGTTGTGCTGTCTGTATTCTACCTCATTTCAAACACCCCTCATCTATTGACCTTGTCATTTTAAAAAATATACTTTTTTTTGAGATGTGGGCATTCTGGCTGGGCCATCATTTATTGCCCATCACTAATTGCCCTAGAGAACTGTCTTCTTGAACTAGGTGAGGATAGACCCACAGAGATGTTAGAAAGGGAGTTCCAGGATTTCAATCCAGTGACACAGCAGCAGTGGCAATAGAATTCCAAGTCTGGATACTGTGTGACTTGAAGGGGACATTGCAAATGGTGTTGTTCATATGTACTTCCTGCCCTGGTGGTAGAGGTTAAAAGCTTTGAGGATGCTGTTGAAGAAGTCTTAGGGAATTTCTGCAATGCACCATGCAGGTAGTACATACTGCTGCCACTCTATTACATCGTGCTGACATATCTTGGTTCATGAACCACATAAGCTTCAAAATTCTCATTCTTGTGTTTAAATCTTCCAATGTTTAAATCTCTCTGCTCTTTTACATTCATCTGCCCTAATCTCCTTTCCACACCTAACTACTGCTTGCAAGCCATTGTGTTACCATCATTACCAGTCCACTTCTCCCTTGGCTTTCATCATCTCTGTGGGGTTCTAGGCTCATTACAGCACCTTAGTATGTATTTCATGTGCTAATGATCGGGTATGCATCATATATTCGGCTTACTAGTCCCTGTAATGGACCACACTAGCCAATAGCTCTTAAAAACCTCTTAAAGATATTTAAAATAAATTATCTTTTACATTTGTGGGGCTGCAGGGAGCAAGAACTCTTCTTTTTGTGGCAGAAACAAATTCCAACCTGCTGCAATTCCATGTACAGTCATGCCTGTGACATTCTCACCCTCGCCTAATCCATACTGTCAGCCAGGTCAACATCACAAGCTAAAATTTGTGTCTTTCAACATGGTGGTTCATTTAAAGACATTAAGATAAAGATTTTCCTTTAAACATAGTGCTGAAAACAATCTTAAACCTAAAGAAATAGTTTTTGCTTCATTACAACAGTAAAAACACTTCAAATGTGAGGTATACAATACATACAAAGAGCTCAGAGTGCATGCCAGTCAATCTTTTATGTTTCATCATTAAAGAACATTCACATTTTGCCACATGAAGTCCATGGTTGAAGTGGGAGTAGGTCACGATTTCCTGAACTCCCACTGCCTCCACCAATGCCACCAGCTGTACAATGTGACATATCAGATAATCATTAAAGCTATTATTAAACAATGTGGTGAGCGAGATTATGTAGTGTAACAATGGGAACTGATAGTAAACCATGCATACAATCAGACATCTCAGGCAGTATATTCTTGCACTTGCTGATCTTCACAGTGAACATAAGTCCCACTGTGCATGGAAATCTGAAATTAAAGCTAGAAGAGTCATTAGCTCATAGAGTCATAGAGCACAGAAACAGACCTTCTGGTCCAACGAGTCCATGCTGAACATAATCCCAATCTAAACTAGTCCCACCTGTCAGCTTGTGGCCTATATCTCTCCAAACCTTTCCTATACATGTACTTGCCTCTTTCCTGGGGTGAGGAAGTCCAGAACTAGAGGACATAGGTTTAGGGTGAGAGGGGAAAGATATAAAAGAGATCTAAGGGGCAACTTTTTTACACAGAGGGTGGTACTTTTATGGAATGAGCTGCCAGAGGAAGTGGTGGAGGCTGGTACAATTACAACAATTAAAAGGCATCTGGATGGATATATGAATAGGAAGGGTTTGGATGGAGATGGGCCGGGTGCTGGCAGGTGGGACTAGATTGGGTTCGGATACATAATCTACATGGACGAGTTAGATCAAAGGGTCTGTTTCTATGCTGTACATCTCTATGACTCTAAAAACCATGGAACAGGTTGTCATTGAAATCATGGGAAGACCAACAGCATTTAGCAACAAGATTTAGACCAATCGCAGAAGAATCTGTCAATATCTTGTCTTTCCACTTAACCCCTTCAGTCATGCATTCTCTGATCTCCCAACAAACTAATGGAAAAGTCATTAGCCAGTCATCTGGCCAATGCGTGCATCAAATTGATACCCTAACCCTTAACTCTCCCTACTTTCTCTTTTGCCAAATCTCACCCCATTCTAACAGCACTATAGTTGTACTTATATCAGATGCTTTGCAGGGGTTCAAGAGCATCTAGGGATGGACAACAAATGTAGGCCCAGCCAGCAATATTCACATTCAATGAAAACCCTTCTTTTTTTAAAAGAAAGTGTCTTTCTTTCCTGTCCTACACAATGCCCTCAACTGTTCGTTGACAGTTTCTGACATATGAACCACTGAACCTCATTCTGTAAGCATGGTACAAAAACATTCATGAACAATTCAGTAAGTGAACGAATAGGAGGACCAGCCCACCTCTCTAAAGTATATGACTACTGCAATCTTCAACTAATCTCGGCTTTTCAAAGACAGCATTCTTATCACTAACGCCTGTTTCGCAGGATAATGGCGAGCCATCAGAGGATATTTAAACGAGCTGATAGAAATTCATGGCTGAAAATTCTCAAAGCGCGAAATATAATTGATCGTGTGGAATTTCAGGAGCTCCATTTTGAATTATTGAGTCCAACATTTATTCATCTTATCGCAGGTATAGTACTCATCAATCTCACAAGTGAAGAGAGGTTGGTTGTAGCAAGAGATGTATGGCTGACTGTTTTTTGTAAACAATGGTGAACATGATCGAATTTATGAAAGATGGTAGACAGACAAAATAGGGCTTTGGTTATTTCCAATTTGATAAAAGCTTGGATCTGCACAATCTCTATCCTGATATAAGTACCAACAGCTAGTGACTTCCTGTGATAAGGACGCTAACTCCCACGTACTAAACTGGCGCAAGACATTGTCTAAAGAAGGAAAGCCCAATTATATTACTGTAAGTGATTTTTTAAAAAAACTTGACTTTTTTTCCTAAAAGACAGCACTTTCGCTATGAAATGGGGAATCATCTACTTTTTGGTAATTCCCTATATTACCTCAAGAGAAAGAGTAAAAAGTAACCATGAGAGGATCGCTTGCGCTTCAAGAAGTTTATTTATATTTTAATGTTGTTACTGTTTTTTCGCCCCACGAAATGGGGGACACTACAGGGGTTTCCGCCGGGAAAGCCAGTGACTAATTATGGGCAATAAATAAGCGGCAATGATGCCCAAATGCCAACAAAGGTCTGAGTACTCGAGCCCAAGACAGCCCCACACAGAGAATCTGGGAGAGCGAGCCTGCGACCCTCAGCATGTCCTCATTGCACTGTTAGTACAAGCTACTGCTCTCTGAGTTCTGCCCGTGGTCCCTGTCTCCGGGGAGAACCGCTACTGACTGCCTTTGTTTTTTTTTCCCCTGTCTCTCTCCTTTCCAGATCTCTGCCAGTCTGTCCTACTCTTGGTGATGGGGGTGACAGCCGCCTGGATGGTTCCTGTTGCTGTCTCCCCGCTCCCTGAATCTTCCGGAGACTCTGCAGACCTTTCTACAACTGGAACACCCCCGAGCGCTGGAAATCCGAATCTTGAACCTTTGGCTCTTTTCATCAGGAATATTGCCACCGAACAGCGCAAACGACAGGTGAGTAATATAATGTAGTAAGGTGGAAGTGACTGTACAAGAAAAACGTAGGGAAGTTCCTCTACTGATTCCTCCTCATGGTAGTGGGTCTTACCCTTTCCATTTTCTACTTCCATCCCAAAAATATTGAAATTGACCCAGAGACATTTGCAGCTAAAGTTGAACCACTGACTTCAGCCAGCATCAACTTCAGCTTTTCATTCTTCAATTTTCTATTGAATTTTACATTTCAATTTATGTTTGACATGTGTATTTGACCATCTCAAATTTTGAGATAAATATGATTATACCCAGTTATAATTCACCAAGAAATGACAAGGCTGGCCTTTATGGAAGGATATGTTGAATAACATTCCTCATTTGCATCAATTATACCACCTTTAGTTATATCGTAATGGGTAGAGTTTATGGCACAGTATTAGTGTCCCTATTTCTGAGTCAGGGGACCTGGTTTCACGTTACTCCAGATGTGTGTAACAGTAACTCTGGACAGGTTGATTAGAAAATGTCCATATTTGTGAATGTGGGGGCTGGTTTCTTTATTCTGCTCCTGGGAACCTAGCTACTGTGCAGGACAACCGAATGCGGAAACAATTCTGAGTGGCAGATTAAAAGGGTGTCACTTTTACAAGCGTTTAAGCAAATGAATAGAAGCTTCGGATTAAGAGTAACGAGTTAGCGAGGGAGTGATGATGTGCAGTTTTACTGTGGACTGTTGATGCTATAATTAGTTATCAGACTTGAAGATTAGATTAATAACATTGACTTTTGTTTCAGCTGTGCGATTATTTTTCCATGTGCGATGGGACGTCAAATTCACTGAATATGTACAACATGGAGCTGCCACAGATTCGAAAGAGAGATAAATGTTTTGAGAGCAGTTTCCATAAGGTGAGTCATCCCTTCAGTGTTACCTTTTGCCGCCTGTAGATGTGCTGGCTGGACAAGAGGTATGTTGCTGAACTGGCGCTTTGGACACACCCATTTTCACTTTTCATTGAAAAGGTGAATTTGTTTAAGCAGGAATATAAATCCAGTAGAATGATCCCAAGCTATTCATTTCTCCTTACCTGCTCGTATTCTAAATTGGATTTCTAATATTTGCAAAACTAAAGGCAAAACAGAATTTCTGCAAGGTAGACTTGATCTTCTGCCGGAATTTAATAGAGCCGCAAAACAGCCCAAAGAAGTCAGGTAACAGCCACTTGTAATGCAACCTTGCAACAACGTTGTAGCGGGCGTTTAGAGAATTCTTGTTGCAGTTCAATAGATTTTTTTTCTAAAAGGAAAGTTATACGTAACAATTTGCACAGAATTTTGGAAAGAGCAAGAAATAATCAAATTGTACGGACCCGATTTCTAAACTACCACGACTTTGTAATAATTCCAAGAAATTTCGTTTAATTTCAAGTTGAAAGTGGTCTCCAAAAGTTATAGTAGTTGTCATCCTTGTTAATTGAGATGTTGAAGTGGCTGAAAGTTCCCGCGTAATTTCTGCGAGGTTATCAACTGAATTTCGCGTGGTATCGAATTAAAAGTTGCAGAATTTAACCTTAAGCGTTCACTCCTGAAGTGTCCAACATCTTTTTACGGTGGTTCAAAAGCCTATTTGCCTGAGGCAGACACCGGCCTCGGAGTTGGAACGTTTCTGATTCAGGCTCCCTTCAAAGATTTGAACCCATTCCACGCTGACACTCTAGTGCAGTGCTCAGAGAAAGCTGTAGTGTTGGAGGTTTTTACGCTTAACACCTTTTGAAGCAGAGCGCATGGAAGTCCTGGCTAACATTTATCCCAAATCCTCAATCAGTAAAATAGCTTCGTTTATCTCTGCTGTTGGTAGACTATTGCTGTGGGCAAATTAACTGCTACACCACAACAGTGACTGTCCTCCAAAAGTAATTAATGTAAATTCAAGGTTTTCTTTTGAGAAATCAGTACATTTTTATTGCCTTATATGTTACAAACTTTTTAATTGTGTTGCAAATTTATGATTTCTGCAGAAAAAGTGTTTGATCAGGATTGTCAAGGGATTTCAGGACTATAAGAAGTATCTCCAGTTTGTGCGTCAAAGGATTGTGGGTGATAATTTGCAAGTGGATGCAATGCTGAGCAGCACAAGGATTTTGGTTGACCTGCTCCCACTGGAGGTAAGTTTTGTCAAGAATACATAGTCTAATACACAACATGTCTACAAGGTCAGGAAAGGGAAAGTGAAAACAAAATTTAGATTTGCATCAAATTCCATAGATAGTACAGAAGAAAAACAAGTCGTTCAGCCTATTTTGTCTTTCCTGTTGTTTATACTCCACACAAGCTTCCTTTACACCTCTTATCTAACCCTGCCAATATATTCTTCTATTTCTTTCTCACTCACATGCTTGTGCAGTTCCCTCTTAAATACATTGCTTTAACTAATTTAGACAGAGTGTATCTCAGACTACCCAATGAGCTAGCGAAGATAGAAAATGAGCAAAGTGGAATAGTTTTTGTTTAAACCATTTAAGAGAAAGCGTAGTATTGGGAGCAGTCATCAGTCTTTCCAAGCATGTGTGTTTCTATTTTGTTTTGTATAATGTGTAAAATAGTCATGGCAGCAGTGAGGTGATCTGTGAAGGAATGAATTGACCCCTTTCTTTAAACGACTTTCTCTGAGGAGATTCCTCATTTGATCAACACTAGTCATAGAGCTATACAGCATGGAAATAGATCCTTCTGTCCAATCTGTCCATGCCAACCAGATACCCCAACACAATCTAGTCCCACTTGCCAGCACCTGGCCCATATCCCTCCAAACTCTTCTTATTCATATACCCATCCAAATGCCTCTTAAATGTTGCAATTGTACCAGCCTTAACCAGTTCCTCTGGCAGCTCATTCCATACACATCCCACCCTCTGCATGAAAAGTTGCCCCTTAGGTCTCTTTTATATCTTTCCCCTCTCACCCTAAACCTATGCTCTCTAGTTCTGGACTCCCCGACCCCAGAGAAAAGACTTTGTCTATTTATTCTATGTATCCTATCCATGCCCCTCATAATTTTGTAAACCTCTATAAGGTCACCCCTCAGCCTCTGATGCTCCAGGGAAAACAGCCCCAGCCTGTAAAGCCTCTCCCTATAGCTCAAATCCTCCAACCCTGGCAACATCCTTGTAAATCATTTCTGAACCCTTTCAAGTTTCACAACATCTGTCCAATAGGAAGGAGACCAGAATTGCATGCAGTATTCCAACAGTGGCCTAACCAATGTCCTGTATAGCCGCAACATGACCTCCCAACTCCTGTACTCAATACTCTGACCAATAAAGGAAAGCATACCAAACGCCTTCTTCACTATCCTATCTACCTGCGACTCCACTTTCAAGGATCTATGAATCTGCATTCCAAGGTCTCTTTGTTCAGTAACACTCCCTAGGACCTTACCATTAAGTGTATAAGTCCTGCTAAGATTTGCTTTCCCAAAGTGCAGCACCTCACATTTATCTGAATTAAACTCCATCTGCCACTTCTCAGCCCATTGGCCCATCTGGTCCAGTTCCTGTTGTAATCTGAGGTAACCCTCTTCTTCTTAGTAGATAGATTTGTACCCATTACCCTGATGTAATAATGCAATATTTTTGAACCTTAAAAATGAGTCTACACAATTGCTTAAACATTTTTTTGGAAATGTTTGGCAAGCAGGAAGAAATAGCATTTCTTCAAATTCAGCATATGTATTCTAAACATACCCCATAAGTTGCACAGTTTAATTATTATGTACAAGCCATGTCATTGTTCTGCTTTACATAAGGTTATTTTGTTTTAAATTATTGTTTACAAGTTTGGTTCAGTCATCATAGCTCCTTAAGTTCTTAAAGGAATGTGGGTAGAATTTCTATGGGTTTCTGTGAATTTCCCATATAGCTTCAGTGGACATCATCAAAAACAGCCATTTTCACCATTTTTTTTGCACTTTTCTACCAATTTTCCATCAAAGTCACAGCAGGAGATCAATTGAGCTCCAAGGAAATTTTACCCTCAATATGTTACTCTTAGTCAAAGTAGGGAATACATTCATTCTGGGTCATGTTTCTTTCATCTCTTTTTTCTTTTCAATAGAGCAAAATTCGCGAACGTATTGCTCAACAAGATAACAGTAATGAAGAGACTTTCAATCTGGAAGAATCTACTAAAACAGTCTGGGATAAGCAAGTGACAGTTCATGTGATTCTTAGAAATTTTGCTCTCTTTATGGAGAGTACTATTCGAGCTATTCGATTCATGCAATCAGCACCTGCAACAGCTTTATGATAGCCAGGATAATACTGTATGAACATTTTTGTTCATGAGTTCCTGAATGATATCTGATTTTATAGCAGATAGCAGTATTGTTTTATTTTCAAAACCAGCAGTATTGTTTTAGTTCAGTTCTATGAAATGAAAAATAGTAATCCACATTTTGGCTATTTATGATATTTCTATTTAATATTTATTTATTTACAACTATGCATTTAGTGTTATGGAGTCAGAATTCAGTTTTGTAACTGCTCCTCGCCCAAATTTACCAAATTATATATATTTGTACTGCTGCTGTATTCATTGTAATTGTAATTGTAATTGTAATTGAATTGAAAGTAAGCAAACTTTAATAAATTATATTATATGGTATTTCAGTTTTCTTCATGTGTTGTTTGTCAAAATATGTCTGAGGTAGCATAAGCAGTGGTGATGAATTTGGGAAAGTAAAACAGAAATGGAATTATCAGATTCCCAATGTTGAGAAAAATATTTCGATTTTCCTAAGATTTTAAGCTAGATGAGAATCTTGTCAGTAAGTGGTGAGGACCTTATTTCCATGCAATTGCATCTCATTATTAGCTAATCACCCCTCATTCGTTTAGCGAATACAATTCAGCAATTGGATATTGCACTTTGGAGTTCATCATCGTCTTATGTTGCAATGCTACTGACAGGTCTCCCTACACATAAAAATGCATACCAATTTAATACATCTGAACAGGATGTTTTCTAGGTCACTTAGCTTGCTTTCATTACAATCAGTCACTTTGTGCTTACTTGGATGCTCACTGCATCTCTTCATTGGGAACTTGTCGGTTCACAGCATGTCTGGCTTGATTTACCTCTTAATTGAGACAGAAAGCAAAACAGCTTGGCATGGTTGCTGGCACTTAATAGTCAAGGGATGGACATGTTTCTGTATGATACTGGGCTATGGCAATGTTGAACATGCAACATGTGGCAGCTTCACATGGCAAAACCACTGAATGTGCTTCAAGCAATGGCCATGTCTGAAACTCAAAGGGAAATAATCCTTAGTCAAGTGAAGGTGGGTAATGATCAGTCAGAGTGTGTCATCACACTTAGTCAAGAGCATCATCTGCTTTCAGTCCAAAGGGTTGGCCATGATCAGTCAGTCATTGGGGCAATCAGGGATTCATGTCCTTCCAGTCCAGAGCTTGGGCCAAGGTCAGTCTGGTGAGTCAAGTCTAAACAATCCGTGGAGTGCAGGCAAGTCAGTCAATGAACGCAGAGGAAGTGGTGAAGGGTGATGCAATTACAACATTTAAAAGGCATCTGGATAGGTATATGAATTGGAAGGGTTTAGAGGGGTATGAGCCAACTACAGGCAAATGGGACTATATTAATTTAGGATATCTGCTCAGCATTGAAGTGTTGGACCAAAGGATTTGTTTCTGTGCTGTATTCTCTGACTCATTAACTCCAAATGTGAGGGCAGAATCTGATAGGGAATGAGTACCATGGGGTATTGTTTTGCATGTCACCACCACCCGGGTTTCAATGGGGGGCATGGACAGAGACAATGGGTATGGCTATGCGATATGCCAGGGCTGAGAGGGAAATAGGGGAAATTGACCATCAAATTAAAGGTTTGGATGAGAGTGCAGGCCAAATGAAAGCTGATGGGGTTGACAGATACAAATAAAAGAAAGGCTATGTGAGGGGTGAGTGGAGGTCTAACGTTGGCCTTTCAGCAGAAGCCATGACTCACTCTCAGGAGCACTACCTGGGTAATGTGTCATTTTTACCAAATGTCAACTGTGCAACTGGAATTGGAAATGGCTGCCAAGACATCTCACAGTGCGTGGAGTAAGTTTATGTTGTCTGTGAGGACAGGGTATACTTGTAGGCAATATGAGACCCTTCAAGAGGCACTTACATTAATCATGCATCCATGGTGTCAATTAAGACACATACCTTACATCAAATTCCTCTTCTTGTATAGTTCATGCATTGACCAACAATGCAGGATACTAGTCTTGGTCACAAGCTATCAAGAGCATGCCATTGATCATGAAAAATCTTTCCTCGTTATCTCTAAGAAGGAGAGACAGAGGTAGTTACAGATGAACATAAAAATGTCAGCTGCAATCACCAATTCTCAAACACATTCCAGAGGTCTCATAGCTGCACAAGAGCTTCAATCTGCTTTCCTCTCAAAGAGAAATGTGAAAAAGAGAACATGGACTGTATATTTAATGTTTCATTTATTGGGTGTTGGTGGTGGTGGCAATGAGCGAGTACGCCTATTATAGATATAACAACTGAAGATTGTTTTGCAATATACTGCATACACCTGCAAAAGGTGTAATATAAGGGAGAAGTACATGTATAGGTCATTACATGGCCCTCCTTCTGCAAGGCATCCATGTCATGGTATATTGCAGCCAATGACAAAGCTTCATTTCTCTTTAGTAAGATTGTTCATGAGCCACATCACTGAGAAATTGAGAAATTGTTCTCTTTATGATAGTCCCCAAATATGTGCTCACCATAAATGAACAATGCACCCTTCCCAAGTAAATCCACCAATGCCATGTGTTATCATTTCTGGCACAGTCCTACAAAAACTGCGCAGAAGAATTCAGGAGATAAAATGATAACATGAAGTCCAGGAACAATAGCAAACTCCAGCAGCTGCTGCTCAGCATTCAGGGGGAGAATCCAGAACCAAAGATTGCCTCAGGATGTGGACAAGGATGAGGGCCTAGAATTTACCACCTTCCCTGTTCTTTCCAACAGATGACTGAAGCTCAGTGCAGGCATAGACTAAAGACATCCTTGGACAACATAATAAAACTGTGTCATTTGATGCAGCAAGTCTTATATTCTGAAGGAGCAAATGGCTAGTCCAGTCTGGTGTCATTGAGGTAAAAGCAACACTTAACTGTAATATGAGTGGCTTGTTCCAAGCATCCACTGGGGACCTTGTGGAATCTCCCAATCCTCAATCCACAAATAAATGAAGGATTGTACAGATGCAATTTGCACCAGATCATACCTCTCATTCCTATAGTAATGTCAGTCCTCCAGTTTATAGAGTGAGATTTTCCATCTTTGTTATCTTTCTCCTGGAATAAGGTGCAATAGAATATAAACACATTGCATTTAGAACAGTATACCATACCGTCCACTCAAACAATGTCACATTCATCTGTGATCATTGCTACATAGCATCTTAGAGGTCTGCATCAGGAATTGTGGCATCTGCCATGATGTCTATCTTGTTGATAACTACCAAGTTTCTGCCTCATTCCAAGGGCCAAATGCCATATGTTAGTGCTTGCTAAAATTCAAGGGTTACTTTCTACATGCTTGATGACTCTTATAGAACCTGCCAACCAAGACAGAGCACAGATGCAACATAACCCACTCTTCCACTGCAGCCATTGTGAAACAGACAATCGGGCTCCTCAAGATGAAATTCTAATTCTGAGATTACTCTGGATGGGCTTTGCAGTATACTTCAGACAGAGTAAGCCACAAATTCCTGGCATCCTATGCTCTGCACAACTGGAGCATGCAATGAGAGGATGTTACAGAGGTGTTGAGAGGGCAGCAGCAGTCTTCCACAGAGAAAGATTAGGATATTGACTGGGAGGATCATAACTTTCAGCATGACAGGGTGACAATTCACACGGAACTTAATTGTCACCACTTCCAAAAGTTATGACATGTGTTAAGACATAATTTAGCACATACATATTATAGGTTGGTGCAAAACCAAGCATTCCCATTTAGTGGCAAAAGCAAATGCAGAATTTTTTGCTTTGCCTCGATGATCTCCTCATAAAAGTTCTAAAGCTTGACTGCAATCATGAATGCAATTGTTGAAGGATGCCTCAAATCTGTTACTATCTAGGATTCTTCCAAGAAATCACTGTAACTTGTATCCTCCTTGCCTGCTTAATTCTGACATGGTAGCCACATCATCAGGTTGTGCAGCTAAAGCGACAGTCAATTGGACATGTGAAAATACATACATATGTGAGAATATATTTACAGTGAAGTAATACCTGGACCACCTATGTGCCCTCATAGCCCCTTTCTTCTCTAGCCCATTAATTACATCTAGGTGCAGTCTCAAAGTCTGTACCTCGAGTGGAGGGAGTCAGCTATGCCCTGGAGCCTTTTGTCTGGAAGATTTTGGTAGATTACTCTGAGAGCATTTCTGGCTCAAGGGCACAGATGTGCTGTGAGTGTTTTACTCAAAAGCAAGCTCACACACCATTGATGCAAATTTCCATATCATCTGGGTGCAGCATGGAGGTGGAGGGCTCTGGCACCTCTGAAGTGTCCTGAAAGGAATTATCTAGGAGGACTGTGTGTGTTTCCTCCTCCATCTGGATGCCACCTGATACTAATTGGTCTTCTTGAGAGGACTGACACATTGAAAGAGGTCAAGGTTCCTCATCCCCACTTGCCTTGCTGTTGTTGCTGGGCACTGATGGCTAAAATGATGGAATATAGCTCTGTGTTCATTTTCAGCAGCTACTGAGCATTATGCCAGTCCTGGGTCTCCATGGCAGCCGTCAACATTTACATGCAGCCAGACACAGGCATGCTGAAGCCAACATTGTATTGGTAACATTGGTAGACTTCCAAACTTTGATCTTGTTTACCAACTGACTCTGATGAACTGCCTGCTATTCTGTGCCTGTCTGAGCAGTGGTTACTCACCAGATTGCACTCTTGAATCTAATCTCGAAAGAGGTTCACAACAAAATGAAAGATTATGAATGAAACTAGCTAAAGACTCTCAAGGGAATTGATATCTGCTGTTGAAGTATGATCTAGCCAGTGTCTTATTTAGGCTTGAAGTCAAATATTGATCAAAAGCTGTCAGGAAGTTATCAAATGTAATTTACTCATCACTGATCTGTTTTCAGTGCTGCATGTGATCTGATATGCTTCCGATCTAGGAGAAAAGTGTATACATTTGCTGTGCACCTGAATTGATACCCAATCTCAAAGCTGTTTAAAATCTTAGGAATTATGTTTTGCACATCTGTGAGTTCACTAATCAGCCAAATGTATCTGAAAGTTTATTTTTTGATGGATGGATTGGTATAGGCAAGTTTGGTCACATTGTTTGTTTGTTGGAAAGTACATGAAGTCGTTGATTGTTTTCTTGATAGAAAATATATTGTCATCGAGAATGTTGTGCTGCCTGCAAAACAAGGGGAAATACATTTCAAACCATCTTCATGAGCTGAGATGAACTTTGCGATGTCATGAAGATATGAAAGATTCTACGTGCATATAAGAAATGGCAAACCAGCGTATGCTTAAAACAAGATTAGGACATAACAGAAACTGCCGACATGTGGTTAAATAGAGAAGGATCTAGAGAGACACTAAAAAAAGCCTACATAGTAGGAAGTAGAAATATAGTTACATTAGCAGTTAAGAAAAACCACAAACATTGATAGAGGCTAGCAACAAATAGCAGAACTGTTATACAACAAAGAAACATTGAAAGTGGGAGCTAAACGAAAGTGGCAGCACTAAAAAAAAGTACAAACAAGGGAACACCAGAAGGAAGATCAGGTCAGACTCAATTAGAAAAATACAAAGACAAAGAGAAGGAGTTTAAGAGCTATTGGGGTGCAAAGTTGTAGAAGTGAAAATCTATCAATCCAAATATTGGTTCCCATGGCTATTTAACATGAAACAACATACTACTGGTGCTCTTCATTGGCTATTCTTGTAAGGGTATAAGGGCTAAGGACTTGCAAGAATTCAGACATGTCTGGCTTCAGTTCTGGTGGTGATAGACTCACCATTTTTCAAGTATGTCAAAGACTAAAGAGTCTTCTGCAAGATCAGTATGAATGTTCACTGAACAGACAGTTTGTGTTGTCAGTGTTGGTGCCTAGGGGAACTTCTGGAGTCATATAACCTCTGGTCTTCCTCTGGGGACATGGGATGCTGTGAGCTTGACACAGGTGATCCGCAAACCATGCTGGACTAAATTTTGGTACCTGTATTTGAGATGTGAACACCAAAGGGTTGATATTAACTTCAGATGATAGTGCAACATGGATGATAACTGCATTAGTTTCACATTATACATCAGAATCAGTTTTTCTTGCTTTTAGGTAGATGAAGGAAATTCAGTAAATGCTGGATGGCCAACCTAATAGCATTGCCTAAAATTAAAATTATCTAATAGGTCCCTCCAATGCAATTTCCTCAATTTGGCACTGAAATTGAAACAAAATTATAACATTAAAATGTAGAAAAGTCTAGCCCAAAAGTACAATCTACATAATGGTTGGAATATAGCATTTTTAATATTACATGTATTTGTCACCACAATTGTCATTGTGCATTTGGCCAAAATAAATCAATAACATATTTATTGTTGGAAATTTGTAACACAAATGCCATTTACGTTGAAAGTTTATATTTATACTGTTGAAACACAAACTGATAAACAACTTTCTATCCACAGAATAACATTACCTTTCAAATTTATCTTCTTACTTATAACATACTAGAACTAATAACAAAGATTGGTAATTTATTTTGAGACAGAAGTCATTGATTGGTATTACACTCTGAAAATGTACACACCCTTCAGCATTTAATCAGGATGGATTGCTTATATTGGAAATATAGTAGGATAGATGGATCATAACAGTATTATAACAAGACAGACAGCTGAAATTGGAATTATATCAGGATTAAGTGGTCATAACAGAGTCAAAACAGGATCAGAGCAATCTTATCAAAAACAAAGGATCATAATTGATTTATACCATTAATATAAAGTGTAACAATTCTCAGAGATTCCAACATCCAAGTGTTCTTTCTAATTAACTGCTAGCTGACTGACTGGAAATAAATATCTTCGCTAGGGATGATGTGATAATACTAAATTTTTAACCTTATGATAGATCCTGTGTAAAAGTGGTTAAGATTTGAAATGCTTAAGAACTGTGATTTGGGATTTTATTTACCAAATGCTTTATTCACCTGTAAGTTTTAAAAGAAATCAATGATCAGATCAATAAATCTCACCAGAGATCAAGCAGAGTTTTAAGACAGGAGGACTGCTGCATGAGAGCAGAAGGAACGAAACACTATGGTTGAATCCAATTAGTTCAGGATTCAGAAGTGCTTTTGAATGAGGGATGGGAACAGGATATTGAGGAGGAGCAGGGGCACCAGGGGATACCAGAGACTTTCAGTGGAAGGCTTGTGTCTAGGAAGAACATTTACTGCCATTATTTGAAGATTGACTTTGAGATACATGTGTACCATCAGACTCTGGAAAAATGTTGACACATGGTGTACCTCCCATGACTGAAGAACCATCAGGAAGTCCATCATCTGCATGAAATTCATCCACCGCTTCTCCATGAGATCAATAGTTAAAAAGTCCACAAAGTGTACCACAATTCAACTACCATCAAAACTCTGTATCTGCAGCACAATCAAATAAAGGCACAAAGTGCAACTGACAAATACAAAACTATTTACTTTGAAACTAAGAATACATAATGGTGCACTCAATGGTTATCTATAAGTACTCTTTCCTTTTCTGGTTCTCACACAAGGTCTAACATGAGCAGCTATAGCAGGCAAGGTGGATGGTGTTGAAATTCTGAAAAGAGATGGTCAGATGTCCTTCTGTTATGAAAGGTCTTGTTTCCCAAACGTCATGCTATACCCATTCACCATGGGTTTTAGCAGACTGGGCAGGCTGGTTGTCATCTATATTGCAATTAATTGCAGAGTAGTGGAGGAGAGAGGCACAATACTAACAGTAAAATCATACTCCATGATTCGCACAACACTAGATTAGATTAGATTTCCTACAGTGTGGAAACCGGCCCTTCGACCCAACAAGTCCACACCGACCCTCCAAAGAGTAACCCACCCAGACTCATCCACTTAACATTTTGGGCAATTTAGCATGGCCAATTCACATGACCTGCACATTCTTTGGAATATGGGAGGAAACCAGAGCAGCTAGAGAAACCCATGCAGAAACGGGGAGAATGTACAAACTCCACACATACAGTCACCTCGAGGCTGGGATTGAACACAGGTCCCTGGCGCTGTGAGGCAATAGTGCTAACCACTGAATCACCGTGCCACTCCACTTATCCAGAACCCAAGGATTCCTGGAAGATTAAAATCAGTGCATTCACTATCTTTGTAGCTAATTCCTTTAATATCTTAGGATGCATTAAATCGGGTCCAAGGACCTTATCAGTCTTTAATCCAATTAGTTTTTCTAGCAATTATTCTCTAGTGATAGTTATTGAATTTATTTCCTCTCCTCCTTTGGACCTTTGATTACTTAGTACTTTTGAAAGGCTATTAATATTTTCCATCATGAAGGCTGATACAAAGTATTTAATCAACTTCTCTGTCATTTCTTGGTTCCCTATTATATTTCCCCAAGTTCATTCTATAATGGGTCTATGGACAATTTGGCTTTCGTCTTCCTTTTTAAATATTTAAAGAAGCCCTTGCAGTCCAACAAGATATTGTTTGTGAGTTTAGATTCAAAATTTCTTTCTTTTTTTTTGGTTGACTATTGTTGGACTTTAAAACTTAATATTTCCATATGTGCAGAGATACAGGTCACAGATCCATCATCAGCGTGAGAGGAAGTCAAATACATTCAGTACCTTAGGGCCTCTGTTCAGCCAGCTCAATGATCTGCCAGAGGTCAATCACTGGCCATTTGAGACAATCTGCAAGCTATTTTCAACCAAGGAGCTCAGAGACACGCTGACAGTTGCCTGGGTTTCCATTGCAGCATTTTGCTTTTTCATACAATTGTAATAACTGGATTTGAAGTTGACACCTTACTCATTAGATGATATATATGATGTCAATCTCCATATGTCACTGGATGTAACTGAACTGCTTCTATGCACTGGAAAGACTAGCTCCATACTCTGTATCAAAACTTGGACAAAGATGAAGGAGATGTGATAGAGGTTTTGAAAATTATGAATGGTCTGGATAGCATAGGTAGTGATATACTGTTCAGGCTTGTAAAAAGAACAAGAATGAAATGGCATTGAGTTAAAGTGATTTGCAAACTAAACAGGGGTAATATGAGAAATAAAATCACTCAGTAAGCAGTTAGGCCATGGAATGCACTTCCTGGAGGTGTGATGAAGGCAGATTCATTGAGGCATTCAGGAGGGTGTGTGATGATTATTTGGATAAAAATAACATGTAAGGAATGGGGAAAGTGAAAGAGATTGGCATAGGTAATGGGGTCCACTTGAAGAACTGAAGATATGAAGGGTCAAATGGCCTCCTTTTGCAACATGATTTTTCTGTGATCACACGAAGCCATGACACATTAGCTTTCAAGCAAGCTTTCCATTGCAGCACTGCACCATTGGTTTATCGCACTTACTAGTCTTCTTCACAGGCTTGG
This sequence comes from Chiloscyllium punctatum, assembly GCF_047496795.1. Classification (NCBI taxonomy): domain Eukaryota; kingdom Metazoa; phylum Chordata; class Chondrichthyes; order Orectolobiformes; family Hemiscylliidae; genus Chiloscyllium; species Chiloscyllium punctatum. The sequence continues at coordinate 29,584,541 of NC_092746.1, read as the reverse complement.
CCTTACAAGGTCCCCATCTAACTTTTCTATTTCAAAGTATCCCTTCCACCCTGCAACCCCCCCAAAATAAAACAAATGTTGCCTATTCCTTCACTATGTGTGGTTGCTGTCCACTAGTGGTTAGTGCACCCGACTGTGAGGATCTCATTTTAACCAAGAGGCAAAATTACACATGGTGCCAATCTTTGCACTGATACCTATAACGGTAGTGGTGATTGACTCTGATACACAGCAATCTTCCTTAATCTCCTTCTGTTCCTACTTTGGAAGGTCAAGACATTCATTTGTCCTTTCCTCGAACTTCTGAGGCTAAAAGACATTTATCTTGTCCCTGTGGATCTGCAAAGATAAAGTTAGAAGACCTTGGGGGAAACACATGTTGTAACTGTAGAAAGATATGTGAGAGAAAGCCTTATGGAGGTCAGAAGCGAAGATGGCTTTGGAAGATAAAGGAGCAGAAATCGTTGTGGATCTGTAAGAAGGTAGCTGCGATCATTCACTTCTGGTGAACATGATCACTACTCAGTTCCTGGTCACAGCATTTTCCATTTATTCCCACGTTCTCCACCATAACATCAGGAACAGCTCTGCCACTTTAAAAAAAAGTGATCTCATGAAGGTGTTGACACCTTCCACACCCCAGTCAAGTCTGCTGCTTGTTTGTACTGTAATCTTCCTTGAAAAAGAAAGAGTGGTGAATATGTGTAAGTGTAGTTACAAGTGTGTTTGCAGGATACCTCACCTGGTTAAAGAGTTGTTACATGTGCTTAAAATGTGTGAGAGTCTGTGTATAATTAGGTGGTGAATGAAGTGAGGTGAGATTGTGATGTCAGTGGTGGTTATCGGGCAGTGTGTTTGTCATCTTGTTTACTCATGTGAAGGTACAAGAAAATGCATCTAATCAATACTTGAACCCTAAACTTACAGTTGCTAGTTTTAACACCTGTAGGCATATTTAAATTGTGATGTTTATGAATTAGCCCAAACTGTGTGCTAGAAGTATGATTACAACATAGTCGGTTACAATTGCCTCCATTGGTAAGCGGTTAGGAGTTGGGGTGAAATTAAGATCTAGGGTTCAGTGCGTGTGCGTACTCCACCTCAGTCCTACTCTTCCAGTCTTTGACGCAAATCAATATATCTCCACAATGATATCAGTAAACTAACACACACATATATTGCTTTCAAGTTGGGGATATTGTCCTCTTGAAACCAACTCACTGAACCATGCATGCACATTCAATGACAACATGTATGTCACAGACACTGAGCCAAAAACATGAGTTACTAGGAGAGTTAGTGAATCGTTTGATTAAAAAAAAGCTGAGATTTTCAGATGTAAGTTAAATAAGGAGATGGAAATTGAGAGAGAGAGGCTAAGGGAAGAAATTCCAGAATGTTAGGTCTAGATATCTGAAGGCATGGCTGCAACACTGGGTGAAAAGAATGGGCATGTATAAAAGGCAGAAGTTGGAGAAATGCTAAGGGCTGCATTTGAAGGGCTGCATAGCTGCATAGCATGTCTACCAAGGCATTGAAGAGATTTAAATCGAAGACCATAAGACTATGAGATGTAGAAGCTGAAATAGACCGTTCAGCCCATCGAGGTAAAAACAATGACTGCAGATGCTGGAAACCAGATTCTGGATTAGTGGTGCTGGAAGAGCACAGCAGTTCAGGCAGCACCCAATCCATTCAGCTCATCGAGTCTGCTTCACTATTCAATTAGATCATAACTGATCTGATCAGCTTCAACTTCACTTTCTTCTCTACTCCCCATTCCTTTTTTCATTAAAAGCTTGGCTATTTCAGCTTTGTATTTACTTAATGACCCAGCCTCTACATCCTTCTGTGGTAATAAATTCCACAGATTCAGTACTCTCCAAGAGAAGAAATTCCACCTCATTTTGTCTTTAATTGGTAGCCCCTTATTGTAACATTATCCTAGACTTTCCCACAAAAGGAAATAAATTACATGCAACTACCTGTCATGTTCCTTAAGAACCCTATACGCTTCAATAAAGTCACCTTTCATTCTTTTAAACCTATGAATAAAGGCTCAGCTTACTCAACATCTTCTCATAATGTAATCCCTTCATCTTCTGGATCAGCTGAGTGAAACTTCTCTCGAATGTCTTTAATTCCAGTATGTCTTTCCTTAGGTAAAGGGGTCCAAAGCTGATCACAGTATTCCAGCTGTAGTCTACCTTGATAGCTTTAGCAATTCCATTCTCCATTCCCTTCGAAACAAAGACATAAGTTAACATGAAGACCAATATTTGAAAATGGAGTCACTGGGGGATTGCAGACAAACACAGTTCATTACGATAAAAGCAGTCGATGAACAGATTTGATGCAGGTTGGGATAGAAGAACAGAAATATGTACAAGTGCACATTTGTGAAGGAAGGAGGATGGGATGCCACAGATTGGAATAGTGGAAGTAGCTGAAACAGATGGGTCAAGGATGCAGCAATTTTAGGCAATGTTATGCCAATGGAAGTCTTCATGATTGAGAGAATACAAAGCTTGAAATGCAGCTCCAAATTCAAGCGATGTTAATTTTTATTTTCAAATGCCCTACATGTAATTTGGGTTTAATTCCATCTAGAGTAAAGGGAACAAGGAATAGATTAGGTTTTATTTATCTTGTTTGAAAAATATTGTTATTTTGATAATGTTTAAAATATTTGTTGTGATGTGATTTTCTCCAATCATCATGAAAGTACTAGACCAAATAGTTTCTTGAATACTTTCCATTGTTTATAGAGGCTTATAAAATCATGAGGGGCATGGATAGGGTGAATAGCCAAGATCTTTTTCCCAGGGTAGGGGAGTCCAAAACGAGAGAGCATAGGTTTAAGGTGAGAGGGGAAAGATCTAAAAGGGACTGAAGGCCAACACAGAGGGTGATGCATGTATGGAACAGGCTGCCAGAGGAATTAGTAGACACGGATACAATTACGCCATTTAAAGAGCATTAGGATGGGTACAGGAATAGGAAGGGTTTAGAGTGACATGGGCCAAATGCTAGCATGTGGTTCTAGATCTGTTTAGGATATCTGGTCAGCATGGATGGTTGAACTGAAGGATCTTTTCTGCACTGTATAACTCTATGACTCTATGCATGTTGTGGTTTTAACTATTGATAATTTAGCCCAATTTACTGGAATTAATTTATTTCTCATCCACTTATAACTTTCTTTACTTAAATTTAAGATCTAAGCCATGACGTCTGCTTCTCCTTCAAGTCTAAAGTTAAATTCAGCCATTCAATGGTCATCATTGGTAATACATCTGTGGGTCTAATTCACTCTCAATCTCAGCATTGTCACACATGCAAATATAAATCATACATTCCCTCACTCACTCACACACCCTCACATTCACTCTAACACTCTCAGTTATTCAACTTTCTCATAACACATGTACTCACTCTCTTACCCATATAAGAAATAGGAGCAAGAGTAGACTATTTTGTCACTAAAGCCTTCTTACCTATTCAATAAGATTATTGACCTAATAACACCTTACCTTTTGTTCTATAACCCCTTAACTCCCAGTAGATTAGTATTCTCTATGGCCCAACAGCCCTTATGGCTTGATATCTCAGAGATTAACAACACTTTGAAAAATAAAATCCCTCCTGATTTCCATTGTGAATGTGAAACCTCTTATGTTAAGACTTTGTCTTTGTTCTAAATTCCCCAACGAAGGGAAACATCCTCTCAGGATCTCCCCTGTCAAACTCTCTCAGAAAGTGCAGTTTCCAATACGAAACAAATTATCATTCTTCTAAACTTCACTGAGTACAGCCCAAGGCTGGGGCTGTTTTCCCTGGAGCGTTGGAGGCTGAGGGGTGACCTTATAGAGGTTTACAAAATTATGAAGGGCATGGTTAGGATAAATAGACAAAGTCTTTTCCCTGGGGTCGAGGAGTCCAGGACTAGAGGGCATAGGTTTAGGATGAGAGCGGAAAGATATAAAAAGATCTACGAGGCAACTTTTTCACACAGAGGGTGGTACGTTTATGGAATGAGCTGCCAGAGGAAGTGGCGGAGGCTGGTACAATTGCAACATTTAAGAGGCATCTGGATGGGTATATGAATAGGGAGGGTTTGGAGGGATATGGGCCGGGTGCTGGCAGGTGGGACTAGATTGTGTTGGGATATCTGGTAGGCATGAACCAGTTGGACCAAAGGGTCTGTTTCCATGTTGTACATCCCTATGATTATGACTCTGTAACAGTTCAATTTTCTATATAAGACACCCCTTCCTCCCAGGAACGGTTAACTGCCTGCAGTGTGAACATATCCTTCCTTACATAAGGAGACAAACATTGCACATGGTACTCTAGGTGCAAGCTCACAAAACTATACACATTTGTAGCAAGATATACTTATTTCTATACTGCAGGCCTATTGCAATAAAGGCTAATATTGTATTTGGCTTCTGAATTACTTGCATGTTCACCTCTTTTGACACCCAGGTCTTCCTGTACTATAGCATTTCTTCATTTAAATAGTATCTTACTTTTCTTTCTTCCTTCCAAAGTGGTAAAGCTCAAATTTTCCTACAGTCTACTCCAATTGCAAATGTTTTCCCTGCTCTCTTACCCTATCTAAATTTATTCACAGATTATTTGTAAAACTGCTTTCTTAGTTATCTTGTATCATCAGCAATTTTTTTTACGATATTCTTGGTCCCATCATCTACATAATTAAACGTAATTGTGAACAATTGCAGCTGGGCCAGTCAGGAAGACTTTGGTTGACCAAAATAACCAGGAGATTAGAACCTCCTCAGTTAAGGATTGAATCCAGTGTGTCTACTGTGCACTAGTAGATAGAGGGTGACTTGGTGGCAGGACCCGGCTTCTGTGCAGTTATTTCAGTGGCAACAGGAGAAAACAGGTTGGGATTGAAGAACATTCGCTTGCGACCATCATCTTAGAGTTGGGGCAAGCATTTCTGACATTTCTAAAACTTTCGACACTCCATTGATTGACAGTTTTGTTTTGTTTACTGTTAGTTGACCAATCACCTGTTCATGGAGAAAGTGAGGACTGCAGATGCTGGAGATCAGAGCTGAAAATGTGTTGCTGGAAAAACGCAGCAGGTCAGGCAGCATCCAAGGAATGGAAGAATCGACTTTTCAGGCATAAGCCCTTCTTCAGGAACGTCGATTCTCCCGTTCCTTGGATGCTGCCTGACCTCCTGCAGCACATTTCCAGCAATCACCTGTTCATGTTAATATTTTAGCCTACACCATGAATTCTTGTTTGGTTTAGTAACTTTTTGTGTGTTATCTCATTGACTGTCTTCTGTAAATTCAAACATAAAAAGCTAATGGTTGCCTTTTATCTGCCTTGTTTGTTATATTCTGACAGAATTCTAATAAATTTGCTCTGTTGTGGATTATGTCCAGAAGACTCCACCTCAAAACAGTGCACTATTATTGACATATCTCATCAAGACCCTTTATAATCACAGAGAGACTTTCTTACACTTATACTCTAAAACTTCCATTCAAGACTAACATACCATTTGCCTTTGTAATGACTTGCTCTACCCACTTGTTGACTTTTTTTGACTTGTGCACAAGGATAAGTCCTCTCTCTCTCTCTCCCTCTCTCTCTCTCACTCACTTACACAGTCTGTTTGATATGCTCTGTCTATCTGTATATCTCACACACTCTCTCTATTGTATACTGTCACACTTTCTCTCTCCCTCACACTCTCTCTCAGATGTACACTGTCTCTCTCATACTCACACACTCTCTCTGATGTACAGTGTCTTTCACTCACACACTCTCTCAGATGTACACTGTCTCTCTCTCTCACCCACACACTCTCTCTAATACACACTCTCTCTCTCTCTCTCTCTCTCACTCTCACATCACAGGGATTGAGTATAGAAGCAAAGAGGTTCTTCTGCAGCTGTACAGGGTCCTGGTGAGACCACACCTGGAGTACTGTGTGCAGTTCTGGTCTTCAAATTTGAGGAAAGACATTCTGGCTATTGAGGGAGTGCAGCGTAGGTTCACGAGGTTAATTCCTGGAATGGCGGGATTACCTTACACTGAAAGACTGAAGCGACTGGGCTTGTATACCCTTGAGTTTAGAAGACTGAGAGGGGAACTGATTGAGACATATAAGATTATTAAAGGATTGGACACTCTGGAGGCAGGAAACATGTTTCCGCTGATGGGTGAGTGCCGAACCAGAGGGCACAGCTTAAAAATACGGAGTAGACCATTTAGGACAGAGATGAGGAGAAACTTCTTCACCCAGAGAGTGGTGGCTGTGTGGAATGCTCTGCCCCAGAGGGCAGTGGAGGCCCAGTCTCTGGATTCATTTAAGAAAGAGTTGGATAGAGCTCTCAAGGATAGTGGAATCAAGGGTTATGGAGATAAGGCAGGAACAGGATACTGATTAAGGATGATCAGCCATGATCATATTGAATGGTGGTGCAGGACCGAAAGGCAGAATGGCCTACTCCGGCACCTATTGTCTATTGTCTATTGACATCCAAACATGACTGAATACCAAGATTTATGTTTCTCTCTCAGCAACACATCTCATGAGGTATCACTCTATCAGTCCTAGTCTGGATAATCCTTCCACTCCAGAGTAATGGGTGAAAATGTAATCTTCTGACTGTGATGTAGAAGTGTCACCCACTGATTTACATACAAAGAAACAGCATTTACAAATATGAATGAGAAGCAGAAGTAGGTTCCCGCACAAGCCTGCTCTCCCACTGCGTAAAGTCATGGTTTCTCAGACTGTGGCCTCAACTCCATTCCTTCAGTTACTTTTTGTAGTGATTGGGACCAGATGGACCCTGTTAACCACAAGGTTCTTGATTGGGGTTGTGAATCTGGGCCAGTCAGGAAAGCCTTGGCTGACCAAGACAACCAGGAGATTAGAATCTCTTCAGTTGACGATTGACTCCAGTGAGTGTACTGTGCACCAGTATATAAAAGGTGACATGGTGGCACGACCTGTCCTCTGCGCAGTTATTTCAGTGGCAATGGGAGAAAACAAGATGTGTCTGAAGAACATTCACTTGCAACCGTTGTCTTAGAGTTGTGATAAGCATTTCTGGCATCATGCCTCTATTTGGGAAGATTTGACCCTGCTGTCAAAGACTGGGCCCAGTATGTTGAGAGAATAAATCGTTTTTTTCTGGGCAAATGATATTGGGCGGAATGAAAAGCAACAAGTAATCCTTCTGACTGCATGTGAACCTGCAACATTTTTGGTTATCAGGGGCCTAACTTTCCCGGAGGCACCAGGCAATAATACCTTCAAGAGTTGACAGAGTTGGTTAAGGAATATTACAACCCCAAACCACCTCTAATCCTGAGACACTGTTGGTTTTATTCAGCATTTAGAGAACAGAGGGATTCTGTTTCAGGATTTTTGACAAGGTTACGACGAATGACAGAGGCATGGATTTTGGGTTAACCCTGAATGAGACGCTGAGAGACCGTTTGGTATGTGGGATTAATGACATAACCACGTAAAACCTCCTATGAGCTGAGGCCCAACTGGACTTCTAGTAGGCACTGCAGCTGGCCTTGTCATTACAAAATGCGGCAAGTGGAACATGGAAACTACAGCGCATCCCATTGGAAGTGCTCATCTTCATCTGTCAAACTGAGCTTGGAGAACACCACGTGAGTGTAGGCAATTGCAGAGCCCCATGTAGGATATGTCCTGAACAGAGGGACCATAGACCAATCCACAGCAAAACGCACAACAAAGCTGAGTCTCGGCCAAGTGACTAATCAGATCTTCAGGATCTGGGCCGGCAAGTCATTGTAGTTGCTATCTATATGCAAGGCAGCAAAGGAGTCCTACAAGGCCTGATTTGAGTAAGAAAACTCGTAGGCTGGTACCCAGAAGAGTGCACAGACTGGAAAGTTCCCCTACATGTGGGTTGGAACAATTTACTTGCTTAGTAACATGCAAGTTGGAGCTAATTAAAATTCATGTTTGGTTAAATGGTCACCCAGTTCCCACGGAGGTTGATACTCATGCAACTGTATCTGTGGTTGAAGAATCTGCCTTTAACAAGATTCACTTGGGACTGCAAACTTTGGACTTGTGTAAGACCTCAGCCAGACTGAGAATGTCCACTGGGAAATCCTTGCAACTTAAGGGTACGGCTTCAGTTCCGTTCTCCTATGAGAAGCAGTTGGTGCAGTTATCACTGATGGTAGTATAAGGCTCGGGCCTAACCCAATTGGGACGGAATTGATTGAGATAGATTCACCTGGATTGGCTCACCATTTTTCGATTGGGAAATGGCTGCCTCAGTGAAGTCTTATTGAAATACCTAGGAGGTTTTCAAGAAAGGCTTGGGACTATTAAAGGTGACCAGGACCTAATTCCAGGATTTTGCAAGGCCTACCTGGTGCCACTCGCCTTGCAGGCAAGAGTAGCGGCAGTAATCAGGAGGCTGGAGACTGAAGGGATTATCAAACCCGTGCAGTCTGCAGAACGGGCAGCACTGGTTGTACCAATTGTGAAGCCTAATGGTTCGGTTTACCTTTGTGGGGATTTTAAGCAAACAGTAAACTGCTTCTTGCAGCTGGATAAATAACCAGTCCCTCACTTCGAGGACTTGTTTGCAAAGTTGGCAGGGGGACTGTCCTTTATGAAGCTGGATATGAGCCACACCTATCTGCAATTGCAACTGGATGAGGAGTCCCAAAGGTACACTGCAATTAATACCCATGAGGACTCATATCAGTATACAAGACTGCCATTTGGGGTATCATCAGTCTGCACCCATTCCCAGCGGACCATGGAGAACATGTTAAAAGAACTACTTCACGTTGCCATTTATCTGGATGTGCATACTAATAACAGGGAAGATCAATAAAGAGCACTTTGGAGAACTTGGACACAGTGCTTAAATGTTTCTCCCAGGTGGACATACACCTTGGAGGGGAAAAATGTTATGTTCCAGGTGCCCCAAGTGACCTATTTAGGTTACAAAACCAGGTTACACCAGTTGGAAGAGAAAATGAAGCTGATCAAAGGAGCCCTGGTTCCCATGTCTGCCCTGGAGCTTAAGTCTTTCCTTGGGTTAGTGAATGCTTATGGAAAACTTATACATGACCTGGCCTCCCGCTTGGCGTGCTTACACCTGCTATTGAAAAAGGGTCAGTCTTGGAAATGGTCATGAAGCCAAGAAGCAGCCTTTAGGGAAATGATAAAGCAACTATTGTCCACAAAGTGCTGGCCCACTACAATCCAAAGCGAGAGGTGGTGCTGACATGTGATGCCAAACCCCCACCCCCGTATGGTATCAGGGTAGTATTGGCTCACTGGTGGCCCAATGGAAAGGAAATTCTGATTGCATATGCTTCCGGACTTTGGCTGATGCTGAACACAAGTATGCCCAAATAGAGAAGGGAGCTTTGGAGTGAAGAAGTTCCACCAGTACCAGTAGCTACACAAACTCCTGTTAGGAGTACTGAAGGGAGACAAGGCAGTGCCACCCATAGCTTCCAGTAGAATTCAGCGTTGGGCCCTTATTCTCAGTATGTTCAAGTTAGAACACCACCCAGGAAGCCAAGTGGCTAATGTGGATGTCTTCATCTGCCTCCGTGGCAGATCCTCCACTGGTGGTGCCTCCTTTGGAAGCGTCCGTTTTGGTTTTAAACTTTCTGAGCACCTTTCCAGTCAATATCTGACAATGGACAAGAAAAGGTCCTGTCCTAGCAAAACTGAAACAGCTGATGGTAATGGGGCAAACAGAAGGGCCATCACAACCAGGATTGAAACCTTTCTGGACCTGGCAAGACCAGATCACCACCGAGGATGTCATCTTACTATGGGGAGCAAGGGTGATTGTCCCTGAGTAAAGGTTGCCACCAGATACTGGCTGAACCCCACCAGGGCCATCCAAGGGTTTCCAAGGTGAAGATGCAGGCAAGAAGTTGTGTGTGGTGGCCAGGGTTGGATGCTGACAACATTGCATTAGTGGGGCAGTACCCAGAGTACCAACAAAGGCACAAATTGCCTCCACAGCATCCCCACAGACATGGGAATGGTCGGGGAAACCATGGACTGGTTTGCATACCAGTCCTTTCGTGGGCTCAATGTTCTTGGTTATTCAATGTGGTTGGACGTGCATAAGGTTCATTCAGTAAACTCAAGGATGATGCTTGAGAAACTGCGAGCATCATTCATGACGCATGGACTCCTGTAAGTGTTGGTCATGAATAACAGGACATCATTTACCAGTAGGGAATTCAAGTATTTCCAAAAATCCAATGGTATTCAGTATATAAGGACAGCTCCATACTACCCTTCATCCAATGGTCTAGTGGAAAGAGCAGTCCAAATATTGAAGGCAGGCTTAAAGAAGCAACCAATAGCATCAGTTGAGATCAAACTGTCCCAGTTCCTGTTTGATTATAAGACCATTCCACACACAACAACAGGAGTAACTCCAGCAGAAATGAAGATGGGGAGAAGACTCCGCACCAGGTTAAACCTGATAATTCCAGACCTGGATGGGGGGTGTGAAACAGCAGTAGGAATGCCATTGCTGACTAAATGCTTCCCCTAAGTGAGAGAGACAATTTAATTCAGGGGATGAAGTTTGGTGGTAGAACCATGGAAAGGGCTCTGTATGGGTTCAAGATGAGGTCGATGTGAGGTCGGATACCATGAGTTACTAAGTTTGGGTAGGCAATACAACATTGAACAAACCTGTGGATCACCTGAAAGCTGTTACCTCACAAATGGGACAGGAGCAAAACACACCTGGCCCCTCAGGACAGCCTGAAGGCCCAAGAAAACTGCTCACACTCTATCTAGTGTCCAGGAGATCTCCACATCTGAAATGGATGCAGTCTCAAACTGTTGCCACCAGAAGAAGAGGAGGAGACTGTTCTGAAACATTCTGGACGCAAGAGAAGGGCCATGGACTGGTACACACTGCCCATGTCTGAGTCTGAGTCAGAGGAACCAGAGCTGGGTCGAAAGCATCACAGAAGAAGCTACAAATGAAAGATCCCTGGACTTGGTGGGGATAGCAGAGGGATGTGGTGATTGGGACCAGATTAACTTTATTAACTACGTGGTTGTTGATTGGGTTTGTCATCCTGGACCAATCCGGAAAGCCTTGGCTTAACAATATAACCAGGACATTGGGCATGGGGAGGACTGGGATCCGGAAGGGCCATAGGGGTGAGCTGCCTTGTGGTCGGAAGGTGGATGGGCGGGTAGTCTACTGGGTTGCCAGGGCTGTCTGTGCTCTGTGCACTGTTTTATTGTTCATTTGATTGGACTCTATGAGGTTGTGTTACTGTTTCCTTTTTAATGCAATAAGGTGGGATTTGAGGTGTGTCCTCACTTCCCTAATAATCTGTTGCATTGTGGGGTTTGGGGTTCAGCCTATCTGTTCCTTTCCCCTGTAAATAGCATGTTTTGTTGTGGACTGCTGCTTATTATTTATTGTTAACTGTTTGTATTTTGTACCGTTTCATAAAATTAAGAAAAATATATAACCAGGATATTAGAATTTCCTCAGTTGAAGATTGATTCCAAGCAGGCTGGCCACAGCAAGTGAACTGTGCGCTAGTAAATAAAAGGTGGCTTGGTGACAGGACCCGGCCTCTGTGCAGTTATTTCACCCCTGATAGCCTTGGGCTACTTTGTTAGTCAATAGACTATCTCTGTCGTAAAAACATTTAATAACCTTGCCTCCACCACTCACGAGAGTTTGGAGTTCCAAACCCTCTGAAAAATAATTCTCCTAATCTCCATTTCAAATTGGAGCCCCCTTATATTTATCCTGTCTTCTGGTTCTCTCATTTCTCCCACAAGGAGAATTATTTTTCAAGCATCTACCTTCTCAGCTCCCTCAGGATCCATTTTGTTTCAATAAATTAATCTCTCATTCTTTCAAATTACAATGAAGATGGACTCAAACTGTCAAACCTTTCCTCAGAAGATAAATTATCCTTTCCTCAGGAAAGGATCAAGTATAGTTTTACCACTCTTACTTCCACTTTCTGTTCATCCTTACTTCATAACTTCTTGTGATTTTGCCTTTGAATATATTGTCACTTGTCCTTTCCAGTTTCCCTATCCTTTTCTGAAAACGTTATGTCCTGGAAGTTTTGGCTGCCATTTATAGGTAGTAGCCAAGTTCCTATTATAGCAATACATCATATTGTTTAAGTGGAATATGTGCTACATTTTCAAAAAACTTTGCTGATTACATTTGCGTACAGCATTGACAGAGGGATATGTACTATATGCAGGCAGATGAAATTAGTTTAGAATAGAATCATGTTCAGCACAGACTTGGCAGGCCAAAGGGCCTGTTCCTGTGCTGTACAGTTCAGAAAAAAAAATCTCTTTTCATTGATCTGAATATTCCTCTATCCGTTTTCTACTTGTTGAGGACTGGGAAAGGAGTATATTAGATTTATTATTCTGTGAAATAGAGGAAAATTACATGCAAGTTGTCTTACAGGAAAATTACAAAAAGGTTTTTGCACAAGAATTAATGGAAAGTCTATAGCAAGATTAGTCATATTAAGCAATTACTGATGGTGAATATCATGTGTAAGAATGTGGTTATGAATCCATTTCATGTCACAGCAAATCATTTCCTCATGTCTTCGGTGCAAACATGAAAGCACAACTTTCCGCAGCCTTCCGACTATGAAAGACAGTACTGCTGTAATAAGTGAATGCATTTATGATTGATATCACCAACTCTGCTGATGGCCAAGGAGGCATGTGTTGTCACAAGTACCACACGTAAAGCTATCAATTTCCTTATGTGCTACTTTCAACATTGGTGTCAGTAGACAACCTCCTGCATCCACTGGTCATCATGTTGTTGCGCACTAACCTTTAACAGGTGATGCCATATTCCTCTGACATTAGCTAGAGACTCTCATGTGTAATAATCAACATACTAGATCCTCATATCTTAATTGGAAACATTTGGGAAGTGCAGCTTTGGTTATCCTAGTGGTCATCTGGTTCTGGTTACCTCACTATACAAAAAAGACCTTAGGCTTGCAACTGTCTTCCACTCAATAGATGGACCTAAGTCAATGAAATTGCATTGCTTCATACATGCTAACATGAAGTTTTGCCTTTGTGAAGACTGTTCTTTAATTCTTTCTCTTTGTGTGTATGTTGTGTGAGGGTGAGGGGAATGAATATTGAAGGTGTTGGATGGAGTAGCAAACAAGCAGGATCTGGATTAGTGGTGCTGGAAGAGCACAGCAGTTCAGGCAGCATCCAAGGAGCTTCGAAATCGACGTTTCGGGCAAAAGCCCTTCGTCAGGAATAAAGGCAGTGAGCCTGAAGTGTGGAGAGATAAGCTAGAGGAGGGTGGGGGTGGGGAGAAAGTAGCAAAGAGTACAATGGGTGAGTGGGGGAGGGGATGAAGGTGATAGGTCAGGGAGGAGAGGGTGGAGTGGATAGGTGGAAAAGGAGATAGGCAGGTAGGACAAGTCTGGACAAGTCATGGGGACAGTGCTGAGCTGGAAGTTTGGAACTAGGGTGAGGTGGGGGAAGGGGAAATGAGGAAACAAGCAGGCCATTTTGTCCTCCATGGTGTCAATCTTCTTGAGTTGGAGCTGTGCTTTTCAGGCAGATGGAGTGTATTCCATCACAGTCCTGACTCATGCCTTGTGAGCAATGAACAGGCTTTGGTGAGACGGAAGGTGGGTAACTTGGTACAAAATTCCAAGCCTTTGATCTCTGGTCTTATAGTCACAGTATTTGCATGGTTGGCCCAGTTCAGGTTTTGATCAATGGTAAGCAGAGCTATACCAAGAAAAATGCAGGGTCAAGGCAAATAATAGTGTGGGATCCCACCTCCCCAGGGCAAATCACACCGTGTATCCCTCGCTCCTCTGGGCTGTCTTCTGGTTCCACCCAGGTGCCTATAATCCCAGAGGAGTCATACAGTCAGAGAGCCATATAGCAAGGAGATAGGCCCTTCAACTCAAACTGGTCCATACGATCCAAAATGTCCATCCACGCTAACCCCATTTCCTTGCACTTGGTCCATATCCTTTCAAACCTTTCCTATCCATGTGTTTGTCCAAATGCCTTTTAAATATTATTAATATACTAACCTCAACCACTTTGAGTGGCAGCTTATTCTATATGTGTACCACCCTCTGCATAAAAAAAATTGCCCTCAGGTTTCCATTTACTTTTTCCCCTCTTACCTTGAAATGATTCCCTTTAGTCACCAATTCCCCAACCCTGGGAAAAAAAGACCGAATGCATTCACCCTATCCATGCCTCTCGTGATCTTATATACTTTAAGAAGATCCCCACTTAATCTTCTATGCTCTAAAGAAAAAAAGTTCTAGTTTGTCCAACCTCTCCCTATAACTCACTCCCTTAAGTCCTGGAAACCACCTTGTAAACTTCTCCTGCATTATTTCCAGTTTAATAACATCCTTCCTATAGCAAGGTGATCAAACTGAACACAATACTCCAAGCGCGGCCGCACCAAAATCCTGTACAACTGCAACATAACTTCCCAACATTGGAAGTCAGTGTCCTGGACACCAATGTGTTAAAAGCTTTCTTCACTGCCCTGTCTACCTGTGACTCTACTTTCAGAGAGCCATGTACCAGAACTCCAAGACCCCTCTGTTCCACTACATTCCTTCAGATCCTACAGTTCACCATGAAACTTCTACCTTGATTTGACTTTCCAAAATGCAAGACCTCTCGCTTATCTATATTAAACACCATTTGCCATTTCTTGGCCCACTTCCCCAGGTGATAAAGATCTTGCTACAATTTTCGATAATCTTCCTCACTGCCCAAAATACTGCCTATTTTAGTGTCATCTGCAAACTCACTAATTATGCCTTGTACATTCTCATCCAAATCATTGATACAGATAACAAGCAGCAATGGGCCCAGCAACAACCCTGAGCCTCACTATTGTCACAGGCCTCCAGTCTGACAAGACCCTGCTGCAACCTTTCCCTCTGCTTTCTACAGAACAACTGTGTATCCAATTTGCCAGCTGTCACTGCATTCCATGCGATCTAATCTTCCAAAACAGCTTACACTGTGGAACCTTATCAAAGGCCTTACTGAAATCCATATAGACTATGCCTACCGCCCTGCCGTCATCAACATTCCTGGTCACTTCTACAAAGGATTCTAATAAATTTGTGAGGGATGATGATGTCCCATGCACAAAGCCAAGCTGACTATTCCTAATCAAACCCTGTCTTTCCAAACGCATGTATATCGTATCCCACAGAATCTTCTCAAGTAACTTACTTGCCACAGATGTGAGGTGCACTGTACTTTAATTCCCAAGTTTTTCTTTGCAGCTCTTCTTGAATAAGGACACAACATTTGATAACTTCCACTCGTGGCTAACAATGATGCAAATATATCAGCAAGGAACCCCACAATTGCTTCTCTAGCTTATTGCAACACTCTTGGATATATTTGGTCAGGACCAGCAGATTTATCCACTTCATAGAATCGAATATGTCCAACACCACCTTGAGTGTGATATGGACAGTCCCCAAGACACCACTACTAACTTGCTGAGGATCCCAAGTCTTCATGACTTTCTCAGGGTAAACACAGAGGAGAAATATTCATTGAGGATCTTGCCCATCTCCTATGGTTCCACATATACATGTCCACTGCGGGCCCTTAATAAGCCCTATTCTCTCTCTAGTTATTCATTTTCCTTTAATATATTGAAAAAATCTCATTGGATTCACCCCAATCCTCTCAGCCAAAGCTTTCTGGTACCCCTTTTTTGCCCTCCTGATTTACTTCTTCAATAAACTCCTGTAACCCCTGTATACCTCCAGGGATTCCCTTAATCCCAGCAGCCTCTTCCTGAGCTATGTCTCCTTCTTTTTTCTGGTCAAAGCCTCAACATCTCTTGTCATCCAGGGTTCCCTACTCCTGCCAACCTTGCCCTTCACCTTCATTGGAACATATAGACCTTGAATTCTCACTGTAATACTTCGAAAGGTCTCCCTTGCCAAAGGTGCCTTTGCCTGCAAACAAACTACTCCAATCAAACCCTGCAAGCTCCAGTCCAATTCCATCAAAATCACCTTGCCCCAGTTTAGAACTTGAACCTGTGAACCAGTTTTGACCTTCTTCATAATTATTTTAAAATTCTTCCAACTATGGTCATTGGTCCCAAAGTGCTTCACCACTGTCACCTCAGTCACATGTCATGCCCTATTTCCCAAAAATAGTTAAGTTTTGCCCTGTCCCGATTAGGACCCTCTAGGTACTGCTTGAGGAAGCTTTTCTGAATGCCATAGTAATCCCAGTCTATGTTGGGAAAGTTAACATTACCCACAATGCCAACCCTTTGCTGATGCAAGTCTCCCCAGTCTCCCTGCATATTTGTTCCTCTAATTCCCATTGACTATTTTGGGGCCTTTAGTACAACCAGAGTAACGTCACCATCCCCTTCTTATTACTTACCTCCATCAATATAGCCTCACTGGATGATCTCTCACTCATTTCATCTCTGACTACTACTGTGATACTCCCCTTAATCAAAAATGCAATTCCTCCTACATCTATGTACTGCCTAAAGCAGCTGTGCCCTGCCAGTCCTGTCCCTCCCTTAGCCAGGTTTCTGTAATGGCTTTAATATCCCAATCCCACTTACCTATCCAGCTCTCAGTTCGTCAGCCTTACCTGTCGCCCTCTCGCATTGCAATAGATGTAATTGCATCCAACAGGGCATTCATCGCTCCCTGTCATGTTCCAGCCTGACCTGTCCCTGCAACATGCTATTTCTGATAACTGCATTGCCTTCTAGCCTTACTTATGCCTCCCTGCTGTTGCATCCCATCCTCTGTCAATCTGATTTAAACCCTCCCTTATGGCATTAGCAAATCTGCCTGCCAGGATATTAGTCCCTTTCCAGTTCAGGTGCAACCCATCCCCTTTGAACAGGTCAAATCTGCCCTGGAAAATGTCCCAATAATCTCAGACTCTGAATCCCTGCCCACTGCACCAATTCTTTAGCCACACAATCATCTGTCTCTCAGTACAGGACTGAAGGTCACCCTGAATCGCCCTACTGTAGGGACAGTTCATACACTAATCCCCAGGATGTTGGTCTGGGATTTAGTGGTGGGAAAACCATTTAAAATGAAGGGGTAATGGTTATATTCTTTCATTTTGGGGATGGTCATTGCTTGGTATTTAATTGGCACAAATGCTACTGTAGTGATTGTTATGAGGTCAGCCAAGTGGACCTGCTCAGACCAGTTCCCTGATTGTGACTGTTGTTCTGGTCCAATCAGGGACCCCTGTCTGACGGATGTAAGCAGAAGTGTCAGAGGTACTGTTCACTCTGACAGCTGGCTCTGAAGAAGCCAGACCATTGTCAAGTACTATGCATGTGTAAATAAAGGGTGACTAGGTGACAGGAATTTGGTGCCTGTGGAGTTATTTCAGTTGCATGCCACTTATCAGCCCAAGCCTGACCATTGTCTAAGTCTTGTTGCATGTGCTATAAGATATCCACATTTTGAATGATGCCCAGCTAAAATATATTGATAATACATGAATACAATTAAGATGAAACTTCTTGAGCGTGTTTACTTGCCATCAATGTTTCACAGAAGTACAGCAAGATTCTAAAAACACATCATGTTTGTCCCAAGTGTCAGCTTGATGTTATTCCATGCACATGTGCAATTTGGCCAATGTGATAGTTCTATACGTTTGTCAAACAGTCTACCAAGACTTAGATTGCTTTAGGATCAGATTATTATTCAATTTCTGAAGCTATAAAATCAAGAAGTTCAAAGCCCAATGAGAAAGCCATTTTGAATCATTCATACCAGGTAAACGTTGGGGATACTTTACATTTTCCTACTATGCCAACATGTGCAGTGACATGAATAAAAATGCACGTATAGTTGAACTACAAATTTGCTGGTAAGTTCCCACCTGTTCTGAGGGGTGACCTTACAGAAGTTTATAAAATCATGAGGAGCATAAATAGCATGAATTGCCAAGGTCTTTTCCCCAACATAGGGGAGTCTATAATTAGAGAGCATTCGGTTAAGGTAAGAGGGGAAAGATTTAAGAGGTGCAACTTTTTCAGACAGTGTGGTGCAGATAGAGATCAAGCTTCCAGACAAAGTGGTAGAGAAGGGTACAATTACAATATTTAAGAACAAACAGCAAAGAAAATTTACAGCCCAGGAACAGGCCCTTCAGCCCTCCAAGCCTGAGCCGGTCCAAATCCACTGTCTAAACCTGTTGCCCAATTTCTAAGCATCTGTATCCCTCTGCTCCCCACCTACTGATGCATCTGTCCAGATGCATCTTAAATGAATCTACCGTGCCTGCCTCTACTACCTCTGCTGGCAACGCATTCCAGGCACCTCTGTGTAAAGCACTTGCAGGGTGCATTGCCCTTAATCTTTTCACCTCTCACCTAGAAAAAGTGATCTCTTGTTATTGAATCCTCACCCTGGGAAAAACCTTATCTCTATCTACCCTGTCTATACCCTTCATGATTTTGTAAACTTCAATCAGGTCCCCCCTCAATCTCCTTTTTTCTAATGAAAACAATCCTAACCTACTCAACCTCTCTTCATAGCTAACACCTTCCATACAGGCAACATCCTCATAAACCTTCTCTACACCCTCTCCACAGCGTCCACATCCTTTTGGTATTGTGGCAACCAGAACTGCACGCAGTATTCTAAACGTGGCTGAACCAATGTTTTGTACAATTTTAACATGACCTGCCAGCATTATACTCAATACCCCATACAGTGAAGGCAAACATACTATGTGCCTTCTTGACCACTCTATCCACCTGTGCAGCAACCTTCACGGTACAATGGACCTGCACTCCCAGATCTCTCTGCTCATCAACTTTTCCCAAGGCTTTTCCATTTACTGTATAATTCACTCCAGACTTCCCAAAATGCATCACCTCAGATTTGCCTGGATTGAACTCCATCTGTCACTTCTCCGCCCACCTCTCCGGTCTGTCTATATCCTCCTGTATTCTCTGACAGTCCCTTATGCTTTCTGCTACTCCACCAATCTTCGTGTCATCTGCAAACTTGCTGATCACACCAACAGTGTCCTCTTTCAGATCATTTATGTATATCACAAACAACAGTGGCCCCAGCACTGATCCCCTTGTAACAACAAATTTAAGAGACATTTGAAAAGGAAAGCAATAGGACCAAACATAGGCAAATGGTAATGGTTCAATGGGCTTGTTTCCATGCTGCCTGACTCCAAACCAGGCTGACATCTATACTGCAGTGCCAGGGGGATGTTGCATTGTCTGAAGTGCCAACTTTCAAATGGGATAGTTAATTAGAGACCTATTTGCTTCTTCGAATGAGCATCTGTAAAATACCCCATGTCACTGTTCAACGAATTATCATAGAGTGTTCTATCTGAAGCCCAGAGGTATTCGTATTACTTAACAGGCTCGAATATTTTATATTTAACCAAGTAAAATTCGGCAAAAATTACACTTGCATAGTTTCATAGACCACCAAAAAACGATATCAATTTATTTGATGTGTCTCCAGGGTAGAAATTGGAGACAGGACATGCAGAAATAGGTTGTCAACATGCTGACCATTTGACCGAAGGCGAAAGCTATCGAGTTCTCTGAAGAGCGAAGTGGCGAGGAGTGGAAAGAGAGATCTATCTCGGTGTTGGCAGTTGGATGATGGACGTCACAGAGTGGGGGGAGATCAGCAAAAGCTGACGTGAAGAATGTGTGGCGGAAGACTGACGGATGTAAAACTATAACGTTAGAACTCCAGGCAGAATAAGCTACAATCAGTGCAAGTGTAACTAGCATGGCTAAACAGATAATCTGGTCATAATCGTAGTGCAGTTATGAAATATTGCTCTGCAAAGGTGGCCACATATCGAACATTGCCAAGCGTGGATTGAATTGGTTGTGGAGCATAGTAAAACGAATGAAATATATACAAGCTGTTAATCCTAAAAGGGGATTGAACTGATGGCACTAAACTCTTCAATGAAACAGTTACTCTGATGGAGCAGGCCTCACTTTTATCAAAGTCAATTCTTTGTGACAGCCTTGTAGGTATCAAGACCGCAGTAAACCTTTAACCGGCTGTTTATTCAGCAGGCTCACTGATCCCTTTCCTTTATCAACAATCAAAGCCCTTCACGACATCAGGAAATGGGGAACATTCAGCTTTTTCAATAACTTTTCCTGAAACGCTCCGCTCAGGCGACCATCACTCTTTAAGAGCATGTTCCGCAATTCTCGCAGTGCGGTTAAACTTTAGGGAACCGAATTGGACAATCCTCAGCAAAGTGTGAAGGACAGGAATCCTAATTGTTGAATAAAACTTTACCAGGTCCCCTCCTCCATCAGTAAATCTGCCTGAGATTTAACATTGAGGAAGAAATTGACCAGACTCTGCCACGTAACCACCATGAAGTAAACTCCACAAGGTTGACGTCACCAGGATCTTTTAGAAATGTGGGATTTCCCCAAAAGGTAGGGAATGGTAATAAATAGTGGAGAAGGGCTGGAAAGAGAGCTACACATTTCAGAGCTTTGTGTAAAGTGAGGAGGAGAGCAATTCAACATGAGACCTGCCCAATGTTAGTGATCCTTGCAGCCTGTTATCTCCTGACGTCTCCTTTTAGAGAGAGTTTGGGGGAGTGCTCGTTTCTCATGAGGTTCTGTCTCTTTTCCTGCAGATTCCTGCCAAGTTTTCCTGGTGTTGTTTGCAGGGCTCGCTGCTTTCCCTGTAACGGAGCTCTCAGGAAGGGAGGTGCGTTTGCCTTCAGCAGCTCTGACCTGCTCAACCTGCGTCCCTCTGGCGATGGAAATCCGGAATACAGCGGCTGAGCTCCGGAACATTCAGGTCAGTCAGTGGCTGGAGACAGAGAGCGGGGTCTGCGCTTTGGGAAACTCGTGGTTGCGGAGTAGGGACTGAAACTTGGAGACTCGGTGTCCGGAGCAGGGGGTGAGGGTGTTGGGGGGGAGATGAGACTCAGGGGATTTGGGAACTCGAAGCTTGAATGCTTCACAAAGGAGCAGGACCTGGGTTACACTCATTGTGTGATCTTGTATGACCCTCGTAGCTGTGTGAGTTTTTCTCGCTCTGTGAACAAGACTGGAGCTCGCTGCTGAGCTACGATTTCGACCTGCCACAGATCCGGGCCCAGGACCGATGCTTAAAGATAAATTTCCACAAGGTGAGTGAGAGAGTGAGAGTGGGAGCGGGAGCGGGAGTGTGGCAGTACGAGCACATCTGCCCTGCAGGCCGAGTCGGTCAGGGGCTGTCTGCAGGGATCTGAAGGAGCTCGGGTCGCTGCACTCTCCCGTCTTGTCATCGATTGCATGTGAAAGAGCGAGTTATAATCTCAGATCTCCTCTTCCCAAACACAAGGTCAGGGTTACAGCCCCCTGAATGTCCGGCTGATGTTAGAAATTGGCTGCACCCTCCCCATCCTCCCTTTGTAGCCCTGCTGCCAATAAACCAGTGAATCACCTGAGAACTGTCAAAGGTTTGAAGGTTTGCTCGGGCTCAGCTCCTGCTCAGGGCTAATGAAATGCTGCCTCCTAGAGGTGTCCAGGCGGTAACACTGCAGTAGGAGACAGCACAACAGAGCGGTCAGTAAACAGTGAATCGGGGAAATTGTTCACACGGTGTTAACCAAGAGTGGGATAAACTTCCAACTCACTAAACACAAGGGAAAGCTTCCTTCAGTGCGCCCCGAGTTTCCAAATCACATGGGACATATTTTCGAATCGTCTTTTGTGTGCAGAAGGGTGTCTTACTCGCCCCAGTGGCATGTGAGAAACACCGCCCCCGCTGTACTGTAAGATCCCACGATTCTGTATTTGAAAATAACAAGTCTCTCTGCCATTCCTGCGGAGCGGGTCTGGCCAGGCTAAGCCACAGGAAATGTTCCCCCTTTCTGGTCTTCATAGTCCGCGCTTCCAAGTACACATACAGTAAGAGTTCATCCCAAACTTACTTCTGAAAGCAGAGCAGTTTTAGATTGCACCGTTTTAGACTTAACGACCGACTATCGAAACTGGGCTCTTTCAGACAGCAGATTCGGATTGGAATTGTCTCCGAGCTGACCTTGTTAACGTAAACACTGCTATTGAAACTACCTGTCAGCGAACTGACATTTAGCAATTGTTGGTGAGCAGCTGCTGTTTGCTCCTGGACCCCCTGCAATAGCATCAGATTCGGTTTTATCCCCCTTTGAACCACTGACAGGAGCTGCTTCTCGATTCAAGATGACATTGACCCTTCAAATCTCGGGCCAGTTCTCCACAGCTTCTTGTTTGTAAACACTCCAGCTGGGAGGGAGGAGCCAGTCTTACCAATTGGTACAAATAGCAACGGGCCTCATCGACCAGCCAGGCCCCTGTGGGAATCCCAGGTCCACTACTGGTGACTTCCCATTCATTGCAACGGTCACTGAATATTAATTGGGAAAGTGAATGATCTGTCTTGAATAGTTGTACGAATGTCTTATTCATTTTCTCTGTCTCTATATATATCTTAGAAAACACCGGGTAAGGAGATGCACCAATAAGCTCTATGCTGATGAAGGATATTTAATAACGTAACTCAACAAAATGTAACTTTCACAAGTTATTTATTTAAGAAGGCAAAATAATACAATGCATATACTTGGATAAACTATTTAAGGTATATTTTTTGTATAAATGATTAATAACCATAGTTAGAGAATATGATGGTTAAATGTACAAAACATTCAATATCCTGAAACCTTCTCTTCAGCAAACCTGTCTCGAAGCGATTGCCTCTGGCCTTCAGAAATACAAGCCCTTCTTGTTATTGGTGGAAACATCCATCTCCAGTTCGAATGACCGAGTGACATGGATGAGATCCAGTACCCAGCACCTGGCTGATTTGATCATGAACCAGGTCAGTGTCAACAGAGACAGTTACTAAAGCAACCTCTGACAGTCAGTCGATATTCTCAAAACTGAAATTGCACCTCACTAACTATTCTGTTTCCTTTTATTTCAGTTAAAGTCTGAGTTCGGCATCACTAATCTGCATCAGGCTGAACTGGAAGTTCCAATCTCAGACCTGGCGTCAAACTCAGACTGGAGCACACAGGTGACAGTGCATGTCATCCTTCGGGACTTCACTAAATTTATTGAGGGAACAGCCCGAGCCATTCGCTTTATGAGAACGCAATCAAGAGTGTGATCTAAAGCAGCAAAACCCCCACCGTATGAACGTTATAGTTCAATATAGGATACAAAAGCACATCCACCAAGTGGATGACTGTTGTTCTGTGAAAGAACTAAATAGGTTGTAAAAGTGCATTGCACTATTACCGTTATTTAATATTGACGTTTCCTGTCAACTTAGTGTTTAGATTTTATTATACAATTTCGATTCCATGGTGTGTTTAATGGAAAATTATTATTTTTGTAATATTATTGTGAAAACGTTTGGGCTTTGATACTTAACGTGCAATATAATGACTGAATTTGCATCATGAAATATCACTTATTTGATACAATTGTTACATGTGGAGGAAAACACACTTATGGCTCCAGCTTCATGAAAATGTTTCTCAACTTTTACAAATCAAAACGAAGAAACCTCTCTGTCCAAAACAATAACATTTCCCCTTTTCATATTATTAATATAATTTATGGATTACTAATATATTTATGTTTCTTATAATATTATTATTTACATTATGAATATAGTGTATGAAATGTTCATCCAATAATATTTCTGAGAAGATATTTATTACACATTGACTTCAGAAGATAGTTTAATATTAATGAATTATATTGTATTTATTTATTTTGCTTATTTGTTTCAAACCTTCAGACCATGTATTGTGAACGTCAATAAATGGACAATAAATATTTATTTATTTAAATTACTTTGTGAGAGAATTCTATCCAGTACAAATCAGCGCAGGTGCAAATATATGAAAATTAGGTTTTGGAAATAATATTCGAACGTTAAAAACCAGCAGCCATCTATTAATAGAAATGAAGATTGCACATTATATAAAAAAATAAGAAAGAGGTAAGAACAGACATTGGACTGCTGGAAAGCGAGGCTGGAGAAGTATGACTTGGGAACACAGAAATTTTGGAGGAATTGAATCCGGTACTTTGCATCAGTCTTCACATTGGAAGACACTGGAATCTTTGGGCTGACAAGTAGCAAGTAACATTTCCATTTCACAAATGCCAAGCTATAACCATCACCAACACAAGACAATCTAATCACTGCCCCCTTGACATTCAATCATGCTGCCATCAATGAAATCCCCACTACCAACAACATTGACCTGAAACTCAACTGGACTCATGCCATAAACAATAGTTACTGGGGCAGCTCAGTGGCTAGGAATACTGCAATGAGTAGCTCACCGCCACACTTCCCAAAGCCTGTTCATCAGCTGCTAGGCACAAATCAGAAGCAGGATAGAATATTCCACACTTGCCTGATTGGGTGCAGCACCAAGAACAGTCAAGAAGCTTGAAACCATCCAAGACAAAACAGCCCACTTGATTGGCATTACATCCACAAGCAGAGGCTGAGCAGAGGCTGATAGCCAATTTCACTAAGCATGGAGATGGCCTCAACCAGGACCTTTGCTTCATGTCACACTGCAGGTGACCCCATTGCACTATACACACACACAGACATCCACATACACACACAAACACACCCACTACTACAGTCACACACACACTCCTACGGACACACACAATCACGCAGACCCTCTGTGATATACTCACACATACACACACACCCTCTCACAGACCTATACCACTTTGCACTCACACTCATACATATATGCACACACTCTCTCACAGACACTCATAACCCCACTCCACTCCACCACCCCACACCACACACACACACACACACACACACACACACACACACACATTCACATATATGTTTGTGGGGTAAATTTCTACTTGCAAAATTACATTTGATTTCACTCAAAAACAGCATGAATCCAGGTAAGAGTCTGTAAATCCATTTTTTAGATTAGAATCAGTCTGACCATTGTGGCATAGACAGCCTCACACAGGGAAGCTAACACCTTCAATATATGATCTGGGCCGACAAATCACCAATTGTTAAAGTTCACTTGAGAATGTAACTTTTTAAAAAAGCTTTGCAATATATGTCTGAAAGAACTGAAACCAACATGGCCATACTAAACAATGAGAGACTTAACAAACAATCCAGGTCTTTTTTCAATATATAATTTCAGTTACATCACATTGTAGACTTTTGCGATAAATTCTGTGTCTTACAATCTTATTCTCCACAACCACCTGATGGAGGAGCAGTGCTCTGCAAGCTAGTGCTTCCAAATAAACCTGTTGGACTATAACTTGGCATTGTGTGATTTTTAACTTTGTACACCCCAGTCCAACACTGCTGTCTTCAAACGTGGGAAAGTGTGAGGTAATGCATTTTGGTAGGAAGAAAAGTGTGCAGAAAAACAGCAACTGCAACTGAAAACTGAAAAGTGTCAGGTAATACATTTTGGGAGGATTGACAAGGCAAAGAGAATACACAATGCATGGTAGGACCCAAGGAGGTACAGAGGACTAGAGGGACCTTAGGGTGCAGGCCCACAGATCCTTGTGCTGGGTGTCTCTAATTCACTGCCTCCAGGCTGATCAAGGATGAAAATATCAAAATGCTTAAGAAGTATCTACATGAATACTGGAAGCACTATACCATACAAGGCAGATAATGGCTTCTTGATGGAAAATAGGAATAGAGTGATAGGTGCTTTAAGATCAGCATGGACACGATGAGCCAAACGCACTCTTTCTATGCTGCCAAAGTCCGTAAATCCCAGGCTCAATGTCATTTCTTTTCAAGACTTCCCTCAACATTGAGTGAGTAACTTACAGTCACAATTCGTGGAATTCTTCCACTTTGTCACAGGAAATGGTACAATAGATATGATGGTATCACTCTCACGGAG
Source organism: Chiloscyllium punctatum (assembly GCF_047496795.1). Taxonomy (NCBI): domain Eukaryota; kingdom Metazoa; phylum Chordata; class Chondrichthyes; order Orectolobiformes; family Hemiscylliidae; genus Chiloscyllium; species Chiloscyllium punctatum. Next base: position 29,558,494 of record NC_092746.1, on the reverse strand, counting down.
AGACACTTATTTATTTGCTTGCAAACAATTACTATTCGAGAAGATGACAAATTAAGGAGAGTGTAGTGTGAGCTTTAGCTGAAAGGTCTTCAATTTTGTCATGCATATAAATGATTTGGATATGATTTGCAATGATTAAGTTATCTCCCACATTCAAATGCTGTGCAGATAAGGTGAATTGGACATGCAAAATTGCCCGTAGTGTTCAACAATGTGCAGGTTAGATGTGTTAGCCACGTGAAGAGTGAAAGCGCAAAGTGAGGGGGTTGAGTTTTGGTGGGATACTGTTTGGAGGGTCAGTGTGAGTTTGTAGGGCTGAATGGCCTGTTTCCACACTGTAGGGGATCTATCATTCTATGAATTGATACCTAGACATGGAGAATAAGGATCGAGTATGAACTAAAAAGAGAAATGCAGTGACAGTTACGAAGAATACATTAGAATAGCCATTAATGAAGATTGAAGTGAATGGTGTGACATTGGAACAACAAGCTTGTGTATTTAGAATAAAAGATGGAGGATACGGTGCAAGTTAGAAGGAAAGAGTATTTCTGAGAAGATGAATGTGTTCCAACCATGTAACTCAGGCTTGTCACAAGGAAAGAAGTCTTAACAAGATACAGTATATCCAACTAAATGTGTTTCTCTCAACTCTGGATATTACATAAATATCTCTGAAAGAAAATAGAAACATTTGAACTGTGAATGATTCTGTACACAGACAATAAGGCAAATGAAGAACAAAAAGATCTCAAAAAGTAACATTCAGAAATAAGAGCGAAGCGGAGAGCAGGGAGAGGAGTATTTCGAGATGTGGGGAGCTGGATGATGTACGTCACAGGGTGGCTGCACAGGAGCTGAGCTGACATGAGGATGTGTGGTGTAAGAGAACCGGGGGTGACACACTATGACAGTGGAACCTCTGGCAAGATCAACTACACTCAGCACAGTGCAACCCCATGAAGTAACAGGCAAAGGTGACGTCACCAGGATCTTTCAGAAATGTGGGATTTCCCCAAAAGGTAGGGAATGGTAATAAATAGTGGAGAAGGGCTGGAAAGAGAGCCACACATTTCAGAGCTTCGTGTAAAGTGAGGAGGAGAGCAATTCAACATGAGACCTGTCCAATGTTAGTGATCCTTGCAGCCTGTTATCTCCTGACGTCTCCTTTTAGAGAGAGTTTGGGGGAGTGCTCGTTTCTCATGAGGTTCTGTCTCTTTTCCTGCAGATTCCTGCCAAGTTTTCCTGGTGTTGTTTGCAGGGCTCGCTGCTTTCCCTGTAACGGAGCTCTCAGGAAGGGAGGTGCGTTTGCCTTCAGCAGCTCTGACCTGCTCAACCTGCGTCCCTCTGGCGATGGAAATCCGGAATACAGCGGCTGAGCTCCGGAACATTCAGGTCAGTCAGTGGCTGGAGACAGAGAGCGGGGTCTGCGCTTTGGGAACCTAGTGGTTGCGGAGTAGGGACTGAAACTTGGAGACTCGGTGTCCGGAGCAGGGGGTGGGGTTGTTGGGGGGGAGTTGAGACTCAGGGGATTTGGGAACTCGAAGCTCAACGTCTTCACAAAGGAGCAGGACCTGGGTTACACTCATTGTGTGATCTTGTATGACCCTCGTAGCTGTGTGAGTTTTTCTCGCTCTGTGAACAAGACTGGAGCTCGCTGCTGAGCTACGATTTCGACCTGCCACAGATCCGGGCCCAGGACCGATGCTTAAAGATAAATTTCCACAAGGTGAGTGAGAGAGTGAGAGTGGGAGCGGGAGCGGGAGCGGGAGTGTGGCAGTACGAGCACATCTGCCCTGCAGGCCGAGTCGGTCAGGGGCTGTCTGCAGGGATCTGAAGGAGCTCGGGTCGCTGCACTCTCCCGTCTTGTCATCGATTGTATGTGAAAGAGCGAGTTATAATCTCAGATCTCCTCTTCCCAAACACAAGGTTAGGGTTACAGCCCCCTGAATGTCCGGCTGATGTTAGAAATTGGCTGCACCCTCCCCATCCTCCCTTTGTAACCCTGCTCCCACTAAACCAGTGAATCACCTGAGAACTGTCAAAGGTTTGAAGGTTTGCTCGGGCTCAGCTCCTGCTCAGGGCTAATGAAATGCTGCCTCCTAGAGGTGTCCAGGCGGTAACACTGCAGTAGGAGACAGCACAACAGAGCGGTCAGTAAACAGTGAATCGGGGAAATTGTTCACATGGTGTTAACCGAGAGTGGGATAAACTTCCAACTCACTAAACACAAGGGAAAGCTTCCTTCAGTGCGCCCCGAGTTTCGAAATCACATGGGACATATTTTCGAATCGTCTTTTGTGTGCAGAAGGGTGTCTTACTCGCCCCAGTGGCATCTGAGAAACACCGCCCCCGCTGTCCTGTAAGATCCCACGACTCTGTATTTGAAAATAACAAGTCTCTCTGCCATTCCTGCGGAGCGGGTCTGGCCAGGCTAAGCCACAGGAAATGTTCCCCCTTTCTGCTCTTCATAGTCCGCGCTTCCAAGTACACATACAGTAAGAGTTCATCCCAAACTTACTTCTGAAATCAGAGCAGTTTTAGATTGCACCGTTTTAGACTTAACGACCGACTATCGAAACTGGGCTCTTTCAGACAGCAGATTCGGATTGGAATTGTCTCCGAGCTGACCTTGTTAACGTAAACACTGCTATTGAAACTACCTGTCAGCGAACTGACATTTGGCAATTGTTGCTGCTGTTTGCTCCTGGACCCCCTGCAATAGCATCAGATTCGGGTTTATCCCCCTTTTAACCACTGACAGGAGCTGCTTCTAGATTCAAGATGACATTGACCCTTCAAATCTCGGGCCAGTTCTCCACAGCTTCTTGTTTGTAAACACTCCAGCTGGGAGGGAGGAGCCAGTCTTACCAATTGGTACAAATAGCAACGCGCCTCATCGACCAGCCAGGCCCCTGTGGGAATCCCAGGTCCACTACTGGTGACTTCCCATTCATTGTAACGGTCCCTGAATACTAATTGGGAAAGTGAATGATCTCTCCTGAATAGTTGCACGAATGTCTTATTCATTTTCTCTGTCTCTCTATATATATCTTAGAAAACACCGGGTAAGGAGATGCACCAATAAGCTCTATGCTGATGAAGGATATTTAATAACGTAACTCAACAAAATGTAACTTTCACAAGTTATTTATTTAAGAAGGCAAAATAATACAATGCATATACTTGGATAAACTATTTAAGGTATATTTTTTGTATAAATGATAAATAACCATAGTTAGAGAATATGATGGTTAAATGTACAAAACATTCAATATCCTGAAACCTTCTCTTCAGCAAACCTGTCTCGAAGCGATTGCCTCTGGCCTTCAGAAATACAAGCCCTTCTTGTTATTGGTGGAAACATCCATCTCCAGTTCGAATGACCGAGTGACATGGATGAGATCCAGTACCCAGCACCTGGCTGATTTGATCATGAACCAGGTCAGTGCCAATAGAGACAGTTACTAAAGCAACCTCTGACAGTCAGTAGATATTCTCAAAACTGAAATTGCACCTCCCTAACTATTCTGTTTCCTTTTATTTCAGTTAAAGGCTGAGTTCGGAATCACTAATCTGCATCAGGCTGAACTGGAGATTCCAATCTCAGACCAGGCGTCAAACTCAGACTGGAGCACACAGGTGTCAGTGCATGTCATCCTTCGGGACTTCACTAAATTTATTGAGGGAACAGCCCGAGCCATTCGCTTTATGAGAACGCAATCAAGAGTGTGATCTAAAGCAGCAAAACCCCCACCGTATGAACGTTATAGTTCAATATAGGATACAAAAGCACATCCACCAAGTGGATGACTGTTGTTCTGTGAAAGAACTAAATATGTTGTAAAAGTGCACTGCACTTTACCGTTATTTAATATTGGCGTTTCCTGCCAACTTAGTGTTTAGATTTTATTATAGCAATTTCGAGTACATGGTTTGTTAAAGTGAAAATTATTAGTTTTGTAATTATATTATTGTGAAAACTTTTGGGCTTTGATCCTTAACGTGCAATATAATGACTGAATTTGCATCATGAAATATCACTTATTTGATACAATTGTTACATGTGGAGGAAAACACACTTATGGCTCCAGCTTCATGAAAAAGTTTCTCAACTTTTACAAATCAAAACGAAGAAACCTCTCTGCCCAAAACAATAACATTTCCCCTTTTCATATTATTAATATAATTTATGGATTACTAATATATTTATGTTTCTTGTAGTATTATTATTTACATTAAGAATATATGGAATGGAATGTTATTTAATAATATTTCTGAGAAGATATTTATTACACATTGACTTCAAAAGATAGTTTAATATTTATGAATTATATTGTATTTATTTGCTTTGCTTGTTTGTTTCAAATCTTCAGACCATGTATTGTGAACGTCAATAAATGGACAATAAATATTTATTTAAATTACTTTGTTGGAGAATCCTATCCAGTGCGAAACAGCGCATGTGCAAATATATGAACATTAGAATTTGGAAAGAATATTAGAAGATTAAAAACCAGCAGCCATCTCATATTAGAAATAAAGATTACAAACGTTTTTCACATTATATGAAAAGTAAGAAAGAGGTAAAAGCAGATATTGTACTGCTCGAAAAAACAGGGTCACAGCCCCCTGAATGTTCGGCTGATGTTACAAATTGGCTGCCAGTTCTCTGTCGCGTCTTGTTTGCAAACACTCCAGCTGATCGGGAGGAGCTGGTTTTCTTAATTGGTGCAAATAGCAGGTCGCCTCATCGACCAGTCAGGCAGGTGTGCAAATCACAGGGGCACGACCAGTCACTCTCAATTCATCGGAAAGGTCACTGAATATTGAAAGTGCAAGTGCAATGTGTCCTGAATAGTTTCAATATGTATGTTTGACCCACTAAAGAAATATAATGTCCTTTGTAAAATATTCGTCGGAGTTATGCACCAATAAACTCTATGCTGATGAACAATATTTAATAACAACTCAACAAAATGTAACTTTCCCAAGTTGTTTATTTAAGAAGGCAAAATAATACAATGCATACATGTTGTATTTAGGGTATATTTTGTATACTAATCATAACCATAACTAGTTAGATAATATGATGATTAAACGTACAAAACATTCAATATACTGAAACCTTCTCTTCAGCAAACCTGTCTCGAAGCAATTGCCTCTGGTCTTCAAGCCTTTCTACAAGTCCTTCATGAGCCAGGTCAGTGCCAACAGAGACAGTTACGAAAGCAATCACTGACAGTCACTAAATTTATTGCATCAGGCTGAACTAGAGGTTCCACTCTCAGACCAGGCGTCAAACTCAGACTGGAGCACACAGGTGACAGTGCATGTCATCCTTCGGGACTTCACTAAATTTATTGAGGGAACAACCCGAGCCATCCGCTTTATGAGAACGCAATCAAGAGTGTGATCTAAAGCAGCAAAGCCCCCACCGTGTGAACGTTATAGTTCAATATAGGATACAAAAACACATCCACCAAGTGGATGACTGTTGTTCTGTGAAAGAACTAAATAGGTTGTAAAAGTGCATTGCACTATTACCGTAATTTAAAATTGATATTTCTTGCCGAATTAGTTTTTAGATTTTGTTAGAGCATTTTTGATTAAATATTTTGTTAAAGCGGTAATTATCAGCTTTGTAATATTATTGTTCAAGCTTTGGGGCTTTGATACTTAACATGCAATATATAAAGACTGAATTTGCAGAAAGAAATATTATTCATTTGATACAATTGTTATAAGTGTGTGCAAATCACATTTGCGAATCCAATTTCAAAGACCTTTTCTCAACTATTTCAAATGAAGTGACGAAAATTCTCTGCCCAAAGCATGAAACATGCCCTTGTCATATTCTTCAAATAATCTATGGATTATTAATATATTTCTGTATCTCACAATATTATTATTCATATTATCAATATACTGTGTGAAATATTCATCCAACAATATTTCTGAGAATGCTTTTATTATGTAATGACTTCAGAAGTTAATTTAATATTTTTGCATATATTGTGTTTATTTCCTTTGTTTATATTTTAAAACAGTAGATCATGTGTTGTAAATATCAATTATATGACCAATAAATATTTAATTTTATTTATTAAAACGATTTCGTTGGAGAATTACATCCAGTATCATACAGTAAATGTGTAAATATATGAAAATTAGAAAGTTTCTAAAGTCTACACAGCTCTTCAACAAGATCATTGGCTGAATGACATGTTTTTTTTTGTCCACTCATTCTTAACTCCCAGTAGATCAGTAATCCTTCCAATTTAGCCCTGAATATATTCAATTAATCAACATCCACTGCTCTGTATATTGATATTCCAAAGATTATCTACATACTGAAAAATAAAATCCCTCCTGTTTTTCAGTTTAAATGGGGAACCCAGTTCAGATCAGACTATATCCCTTTGCTCTACATTCCCCAAAAAGGGAAACATTCTCTCAGGATCTACCCAGTCAAGCTCTCACAGAAAGTTTTTTTTTCCCAAATAAGAAACAAATGCTCATTCTTCTCAACTTCAGTGAGTACAGCACAACTGTTCAATTGTTAATGCCCACCAATGTAAGCACATCTTTGCTTAAGTAAGGAGACCAACATTGTACGTGGCAGTCTTGGTACAGGCTGACAAACAATCTGCATTTGTAGCAAGATTCCTTATTTTTATGGTGCATCCCTCTTGCAATAAAGACTAACATTACATTTTTCTTCTTAATTCTAGGTGTACTGCATATTACCCTTCTGTGACTCCCAGATCTCTCTGTAATATAGCATTCTGCAACCTCTTGAAGTTTAAATTGCTTTTCTGTTCTTCCTGTCCAGCTCAAATGTTCCTACAGTATAATCCATTTGCAAATTTTCTCCCTACTTTCTTACTTTCTCTAAATTTATTTGTAGCCGCATCAAAACTGCTTTCCAAGTTATCTTTGTATCATCAGCAAATTTTTCCTACAATATACTTGGTTCTTTCATCCATGTAAATAACATTAATTGTAGAGAATTGCAGCTTCAACATGAAACCTTTAGCATTCCAGTATATTTTTACAGTTAGTTGACCAATTTCATGTTCATGCTAACATTCTAGCCCCACACCATGAATTCTGGTTTGCTTTTGTAACGCTTTGTATGGCATCTTATTTGCAGTCTTCTGGAAATTCAAATGTACTAAAGCTATTGGTTGCCTTACAAGCACATTGTTTATTATATTCTGATAGAATCCTAATAAATTTGTTCTGTTATGGACTAAGTCCAGAAGACTCCATCTCAAAACATTATTGAGGTGTCTCACCAAGACCCTTCATAATCACAGAGAGACTTTCTTACACTTACATTCCAAAACTTCCATTCAAGGCTAACATATCATTTGCCTTTGTAATGGCTTGCGCTTTCTGCTTGTGGACCTTTGTGATTTATGCACAAGGATCTCCAACTATGACTGAATACCAAGGTTTATGCTGCTCACTAGTCAACACATCCAGCAGGGCAACAATCTATCAGTCCAGGTCTGGATTATCCTTCAACTTTAGTGTAATGGGTGAAAATGTAATCTTCTGAGTCTGAGGGATAAGTGTCACCCACTGAGTTACCTCCAAAGAAACAGCATTTACAAACATGAGTGAGAAGCAAAAGTCGACCCCCGCTCAAGCCTGCTCTCCCATTCTGTAAGATCATGGTTTATCAGATTGTGGCCTCAAATCCATTTCTCTAGTTACCCCTGATAGCCTTTGGCTACCTTGTTCGTCATGAACTATCTCTGTATTAAAAATACAGTATTTAATGACTTTGCCTCTATCACTCACTGAGGTTGAGAGTTCCAAACCCTCTGAGAATTAATTCTCTTAATCTCCATTTCAGATGGGAGGCCCCTTATATTTATCCTGTCTTCTGATTCTCATTTATCCCACAAGGAAAATAATTCTTCAAGCATCTACCTTGTCACACTGCCTCAAGATCCAATATTTTTCAATAAATTAATCGCTCTTTCTTTTAAACTACAATGAATATGGACACAAACTGTCAAACCTTTCCTCAGAAGATAAACTATGTCCTCTCAGAAAAGAATCCAGCATAGTTTTACCACTCATACGTCCACTTTCTGTTCATTATTACTTCATAACTCCTTGAGATTTTGATTTTTGATATATTGTTGCTTTACCTTTCCAGTTTTCCTATCCTTTACTGAAAACATTATATCCTGGAAGTTTTGGCTGCCATTTATAGGTAGTAGCCAAGTCCCTATTATAGCAGTACATATTGTTTATGTTGAATTTGTGTAATCTTTTTAAAAATCTTTGCTGCCTCCATTTGCATACAATAATGCTGGAATGCTACGTATTATATACAGGAAGATGGAAATAGTTTCACATAGAATCATGTTCAGCACAGACTTGGTGGGCCAAAGGGCCTGTTCCTGTGCTATACAGTTCACAAAAAAACAATTTTCATTGATCTGAATATTCTTCTCTCGTTTTCTACTTGTTGTAAACTGGCAAAACAATATGCTTGATCTTTAATTCTGTGAAATGGTGGAAAATTACATGCAAATTGTATTGCAGGAATATTACAAAAATGTTTTTGCACAAGAATTAATGGAAAGACTACAGCAAGATTAGTCATATTAAGCAATTACTGCCATGGTGAATATCATGTATAAGAATGTGATTATGAATCCATTTCATGTCACAGCAAATCACTTTCTCATTTCTTTGATGCAAATATGAAAGCACAATTTTCCACAGCCTTCCAACTACGAAAGACAATACTGATGTAGCAAATGAATGTATTTCTGAAGGGATGATTCATATGACCAACTCTGCTGATGTCCAAAGAGGTAAGCGTTGACATAAGTACCTCATGTGAAGCTGTCAAGTTTCCTTATGTGCTATTTTCAACATTGGTATCAGTAGACAACCTCCTTCATCCACCAATCATCATGTTGTTGCTCACTACCTTTTAACAGATGATGCCATATTCCTCTGTCATTAGCTATAGACTCTCATGTGTAATGGTCAACATACTTGATCTTCATATCTTACTTGGAAACATTTGTGAAGTGCAGCTTCGGTTATCCTAGTGGTCATCTGGCTCTGGTTACCCCACTATACAAAAAAGACCTTGGGCACGCAGCTACGTTCCACCCAATAGATGAATATAAGTCAATGAAATTGCATTGCCTGATGCATGCTAACATAGAGTTTTGCCTTTGTGAAGACTGTTCTTTAATTTTTCTCTTTGTGTGTGTTCGTTGTGCGGGGTGAGGGGAGTGAATATTGAAGGTGTTGGACAAAGTAGAAATACAAGCAGGCCATTTTGTCCTCCATGGTGTCTTGAGTTGGAGCTGTGCTTTTCAGGCAGGTGGAATGTATTCCATCACAGTCCTGACTCATTCCCTGTGGTCAGTGAATAGGCTTTGGTGAGACCTAAGAGAAGTAACTTGATTCAGAATTCCAAGCCTTTGAGCTCTAGTCTTATAGTCACAGTACTTACATGGTTGGTCCAGTTCAGTTTTTGATCAATGGTAAGTAGCGCTATTCCAAGGAAGATGCTGGACCAAGGTAAATAACAGTGTGGGGTCCCACCTCCCCAAGGCAAGTCACACTGTGTATCCCTCGCTCCTCTGGGCTCCCTTCTGGTTCACCCTGGTGCCTATAATCCCAGAGAAGTCATAAAGTCATAGAGTCATAGAACCCTATAGCAAGGAAACAGGCCCTTCAACCCAAACTGGCCCATACCATCCAAAATGTCCATCCATGCTAACCCCATTTCCCTGCACTTGCCCTATATCCTTCCAAACTCTTCCTATCCAAATATTTGTCTAAATGCCTTACAAATGTTGTTAATATACACAACTCAACCACTTTGACTAGCAGTTCATTCTATATTTGTACTATCATCTGTGTAAAGAAGTTGTCCCTCAGGTTTCCATTTACTTTTTCCCCTCTTACCTTAAACTGATGCTCTCTCATCACCAATTCCCCAACCATGGGGAAAAAGACTGAGTGCATTCACCCTATCCATGCCTCTCATGATCCTATACACTTTAAGAAGATCCCCTCTTAGTCTCCCACACTCGAAAGAAAAATATCTTAGCTTATCCAACATCTCCCTATACCCCCTCCCTTGAGTCCTGGAAACATCCTTGTAAATTTCTTCTGCATTCTTTCTGTTTAATAACATCCTTCTCATATCAAGGTGACCAAAACTGAACTCAATAATCCAAGTGCGGCCTCAGCAAAATCCTTTACAACTGCAACATAACTTCCCGATGTCTGAATTCAAAGCCCTGACTGATGAGCGCCAGTGTGTTAAAAGCCTTCTTCACTGCCCTGTGACTCCACTTTCAGAGAGCCATGCACCTGAACTCCAAGATATCTCAGTTCCACTACACTCCTTAAGACCCTACCATGAACCATGAAACTCTGTCCTTGATTTGAGTTTCCAAAATGCATGAACTCACACTTATCTATATTAAAATCCATTTGCTGTTTTTCAGCTCATTTCCCCAGCTGATCAAGATCCTGCTGCAATTTCTGATAATCTTCCTCACTGTCCATGATACTGCCTATTTTCGTGTCATCTGCAAACTTACAAATCATGTGTTGTACATTCTCATCAAAATAAATGACATAAATAACAGCAATGGGCCCAATACTGACCCCTGAGGCACATTACTAGTCACAGGCCTTCAGTCCGGCAAGCATCCTTCCACTATCACTGTCTGATTCCTACCATCAAGACAATTGGGTTTCCAATTTGCCAACTCTCCCTGGATTCCATGCAATCTAATCTTCCAAAGCAGTCTACTAAGTGGAACCTTATCAAAGGCCTTACTGAAATTCATATAGACCACACCTGCTGCCTTGCCCTCCTCAAGTTTCCTGGTCAAATCATCAAAGAACTCTAACAAATTTGTGAGGCACGATCTCCTACACACAAAGCCATGCTGACTACTCCTAAACAAACCCTGTCTTTCCAAATGTGTGTATATCTTATCCCTCACAATCTTCTCAAGTAACTTACGTATCACAGCTAGGGTTACTGGTCTATAGTTGCCACATTTTGCTTTGCAGCCCTTTGTGAATAAGGGTACAATATTCCTTACCCTCCAGTTTTCGGGGATCTCACACGTGGCTAACAATGATGCAAATATATCAACGAGGGCCCCCACAATTGCTACTCTAGCTTCATGCAGGTGTCTTGGATATATCTGGTCAGGACCAGCAGATTTATCCACCTTTATGTGTTCTAATACATCCAACAATTCCTCTAGTGTGATATGGACTGTCCCCAAGATACCATCACTAACTTCCCCAAGTTCCCAAGTCATCATGACTTTCTCATGTTAAACACAGGAAAAATATTCATTGAGGACTTCGCCCATCTCCTGCGGTTGCACACATGCATGTCCACTTTGATCCTTAATGAGCCCTATTCTCTCTCTAGTTATTCTTTTTCCTTTAATATATTGAAAGAATCTCATTGGATTCACTCTAATCTTCTCAGCCAAAGCTATCTCGTGCCCCTTTTTTGCCCTCCTGATTTACTAATTCAAAACACTCCCTTAATCCCAACTGCCTCTTCCTGAGCCAAGTGACTTTCTTTTTCTGGTCAAAGCATCAATATCTCTTGTCATCCAGGGATCCCTGACAACCTTGCCCTTCACCTTCACAGGAACACATAGACCTTGAATTCTAGCTATCATACATTTAAAAGTCTGCCACTTTCCAGAGCTCCCTTTGTCTGCAAACAAACAACTCCAATTAAACCCTGCAAACTGCTGCCCAATTCCATCCAAATTCACCTTGCCCCAATTTAGAACTTGAACCTGTGAACCAGTTTTGACCTTCTTCATAATTATTTTCAAATTAATTGAACTATGGTCACTGGCCCCAAAGTGCTCCCCCACTGTCACCTCAGTCAACCATCCTGCCCTATTTCTCAAGAGCAGGTCCAGTTTTGCCCCATCTCGATGAGGACCTTTGGTATACTTGAGGAAGCTTTCCTGAACACAATTAACAAATTCCACCACATCTAAGCCCTGAATGCTATAGTAGTCCCAGTCTATGTTAGGAAAGTTAAAAACGCCCACAGTACCAATCCTATTGCTGCTGTAAGTCTCCCCCAATCTCCCTGTATAGTCGTTCCTCTAATTCCCATTGACTATTTTGGGGACTATCGTACAAACCCAGCAATGTCACCATTTCCTTCTTATTACTTACCTCCACCAACAAAGCCTCACTGGATGATCTCTCAGTTATTTCATCTCTGACTACTTCTGTGATACTACCTTAATCAAAAATGTAACTCCTCCTGCACTGTCCCTTCACCTATGTCCCACCGAAAGCACTTGTACCCTGGGATAATTAAGCTGCCAGCCCTGTGTCTCCTTTAACCAGGTTACTGTATTGATTATAATATCCCAGTCCCACGTACCTATCCGATCCCTGAGTTCATCAGCCTTACCTGTCAGCGCTCTCGCATTGCAATTGGCTTAATTTAATCCAACAGGGCATTCATCGCTCCCTGTCATATTCCAGCCTGACCTGTCCCTTCAAGGTGCTATTTCTGATGACTGTATTGTCTTCCAGGCTCCCTGTTGCCTCCCTGCTGTTAAGGATCCCATCCCCCATCAATCTGGTTTAAACTCTCCCTTGTAGCACTAACAAATCTGCCTGCCAGGATAGTAGTCCCTTCCCAGTTCAGGTGCATCCCTCCCTCTTGAACAGGTCATCTCTGCCCTGGAAAGTGTCCCAATGATCTCAGACTCTGAATCCCTGCCCACTGCACCAATTCTTTAGCCACACAATCATCTGTCTCTCAGTACATGACTGAATGTCACCCTGAATCACCCTGCTGCAAGGACAGTTCATACACTAATCCCCAGGATGTTGGTCTGGGATTTAACGGTGGGAAAACCATTTAAAATGAAGGGGTAATGGTTATATTCTTTCATTTTGGGGATGTTCATTGCTTGGTATTTAATTGGCATGAATGGTTCTGTAGGGATTGTAATGAGGTCTGCCAAGTGGACCTGATCCGACCAGTTCCCTGATTGTGACTGTTATTCTGGTCCAATCAGGGACCCCAGTCTGACGGATGTAAGCAGAAGTGTCAGAGGTACTGTTCACTCTGACACTGGCTCTGAAGAAACCAAACCATTGTCAAGTGACTTGGTGACAGGATTTTGGTGCCTGTGGAGTTATTTCAGTTGCATGCCACTTATCAGCCCAAGCCTGAATGTTGCCTACGTCTTGCTGCATGTGCTATAGGATATCCACATTTTGAATGATGCCCTGCTAAAATATATGAAAATGCAAGAATACAATTAAGATGAAATATTTTGAGCCCATTTTCTTGCCATCAAGGTTTCACAGACACACAGCAAGATTCTAAAATAATACCAGATTTGTCCCAATGGTCAGTGTGATGTTATTCCATGCAAGTGTGTGTAAGTTGGCCGAAGTGATAGTTCTATATATTTGCCAAGCATTGTCTCGAGAGAGAGCTTGCTTTAGGATCAGATTGCTATTCAATTTCTGAAGATATAAAATTATGAAGTTCAATCCCCAACCAGAAAGTCATTTCAAACCATTCCTAGCAGGTGAATATTGGGGACATTTTTCATTTTCCAACCATGCCAGTCAGAACACTAAACAAACTGTTAACATGAATAAAAATGAATGTCTAGTTGAACAACAAATTTGCTGGTGAGTTCCCACCTGTTTTGAGGGGTGACCTTACATCCGTTTATAGAATCATGAGGGGCATAGATAGCATGAATTGTCAAGGTCTTTTCCCCAACATGGTGGAATCCATAATTAGGGAGCATGAGGTTAAGGTGAAAGGGGAAAGATTTAAAAGGGACCAGAGGTGTAACTTTTTGAGATGGTGTGGTGCAGGTAGAGATCAAGCTGCCAGAAGAAGTGGTAGAGGAGGGTACAATTACAATATTTAAAAGAAATTTGGTACGTGAATAGGAAAGCAATAGAGGAAAAAGGATCAAACACAGCCAAATGGGATTGGTTCAAAAGTGCCTGCTTCCATTCTGCATGACTCAAACCAGGCTGACATATATCCTGCAGTGCCAAGGGTATGTTGCTTTGTCTGAAGTGCCAACTTTTCAATGGGATAATAAATCACAGATCTGTTTGACTCTTCCAATGAGCACCTGCAAAATACCCTATGTCACTGTTCAACAAATCGCAGAGTGTTCTATCTGAAACCCAGAGTTATACTTATCACTTAACTAGCATGAATATTTTATATTTAACCCAGTAAAAATCTGCAAAAATTACAGTTGCATATGTTTCAAACTATGAGAAAATGTTTGATAGGGTTATCATCAAAATTTGACGTATTGCTGAGCTGTGACATTAACAACAAAGATGTGACATGAAGACAACAGTATATCAAGGCAAGAATTTCAGCAAAATTATTCATTCTGTAGATATTCAGGGAATTTGATGTGTCTTCAGGGTAGAAATTGGAGACAGGACATGCAGAAATAGGTTGGCAACATGCTGACCATTTGACCGAAGGCGAAAGCTATCGAGTTCTCTTCAGAGCGAAGTGACGAGGAGTGGAAAGAGAGATCTATCTCGGTGTTGGCAGTTGGATGATGGACGTCACAGAGTGGGGGGAGATCAGCAAAAGCTGACGTGAAGAATGTGTGGCGGAAGACTGACGGATGTAAAACTATGACGTTAGAACTCCAGGCAGAATAAGCTACAATCAGTGCAAATGTAACTAGCATGGCTAAACAGATAATCTGGTCATAATCGTCGTGCTGTTATGGAATATTGCTCTGCAAAGGTGGCCACATATCGAACATTGCCAAGCGTGGATTGAATTGGTTGTGGAGCATAGTAAAACGAATGAAATATATACAAGCTGTTAATCCTAAAAGGGGATTGAACTGATGGCACTAAATTCTTCAATGAAACAGTTACTCTGATGGAGCAGCCCACACTTTTATCAAAGTCTATCCTTTGTGACAGCCTTGTAGGTATCAAGACCGCAGTAAACCTTTAACTGGCTGTTTATTCAGCAGGCTCACTGATCCCTTTCCTTTATCAACAATCAAAGCCCTTCACGACATCAGGAAATGGGGAACATTCAGCTTTTTCAATAACTTTTCCTGAAACGCTCCGCTCAGGCGACCATCACTCTTTAAGAGCATGTTCCACAATTCTCGCAGTGCGGTTAAACTTTAGGGAACCGAATTGGACAATCCTCAGCAAAGTGTGAAGGACAGGAATCCTAATTTTTGAATAAAACTTTACCAGGTCCCCTCCTCCATCAGTAAATCTGCCTGAGATTTAACATTGAGGAAGAAATTGACCAGACTCTGCCACGTGACCACCATGAAGGAAACTCCACAAGGCTGACGTCACCAGGATCTTCTGGAAATATAGGATTTCCACAAAAAGTAGGGAATGGTAATAAATAGTGGAGAAGGGCTGGAAAGAGAGCTACACATTTCAGAGCTTTGTGTAAAGTGAGGAGGAGAGCAATTCAACATGAGACCTGCCCAATGTTATTGATCCTTGCAGCCTGTTATCTCCTGACGTCTCCTTTTAGAGAGAGTTTGGGGGAGTGCTCGTTTCTCATGAGGTTCTGTCTCTTTTCCTGCAGATTCCTGCCAAGGTTTCCTGGCGCCAGAGCGAGTTATAATCTCAGATCTCCTCTTCCCAAACACAAGGTCAGGGTTACAGCCCCCTGAATGTACGGCTGATGTTAGAAATTGGCTGCACCCTCCCCATCCTCCCTTTGTAACTCTGCTCCCACTAAACCAGTGAATCACCTGAGAACTGTCAAAGGTTTGAAGGTTTGCTCGGGCTCAGCTCCTGCTCAGGGCTAATGAAATGCTGCCTCCTAGAGGTGTCCAGGCGGTAACACTGCAGTAGGAGACAGCACAACAGAGCGGTCAGTAAACAGTGAATCGGGGAAATTGTTCACACGGTGTTAACCAAGAGTGGGATAAACTTCAAACTCACTAAACACAAGGGAAAGCTTCCTTCAGTGCGCCCCGAGTTTCCAAATCACATGGGACATATTTTCGAATCGTCTTTTATGTACAGAAGGGTTTCTAACTCGCCCCAGTGGCATCTGAGAAACACCGCCCCCGCTGTACTGTAAGATCCCACGACTCTGTATTTGAAAATAACAAGTCTCTCTGCCATTCCTGCGGAGCGGGTCTGGCCAGGCTAAGCCACAGGAAATGTTCCCCCTTTCTGGTCTTCATAGTCCGCGCTTCCAAGTACACATACAGTAAGAGTTCATCCCAAACTTACTTCTGAAAGCAGAGCAGTTTTAGATTGCAACGTTTTAGACTTAACGACCGACTATCGAAACTGGGCTCTTTCAGACAGCAGATTCGGATTGGAATTGTCTCCGAGCTGACCTTGTTAACGTAAACACTGCTATTGAAACTACCTGTCAGCGAACTGACATTTGGCAATTGTTGGTGAGCAGTTGCTGTTTGCTACTGGACCCCCTGCAATAGCATCAGATTCGGGTTTATCCCCCTTTTAACCACTGACAGGAGCTGCTTTTAGATTCAAAATGACATTGACCCTTCAAATCTCGGGCCAGTTCTCCACAGCTTCTTGTTTGTAAACACTCCAGCTGGGAGGGAGGAGCCAGTCTTACCAATTGGTACAAATAGGATTGGAGGGGTTTAGATCAGAGTGGTGCTGGAAAATCACAGCAGATCAGGCAGCATCCGAGGAGCAGGCAAATAGGATGGCGCCTCATCGACCAGCCAGGCCCCTGTGGCATTCATAGGTTCACTCCTGGTGACTTCCCATTCATTGTAACGGTCCCTGAATACTAAATGTGAAAGTGAATGATATGCCGTGATAGTTTTATTACTCTGTTATTAATTTACTCTCGCTGTGTACATACTGATGTAAACAACGGGCAAGATTATGCACCAGAAACTCTGTGCTGATGAAGGATATTTAATAACGTAACCCAACAAAGTTTAACCTTCCCAAGTTGTTTATTTAAGAAGGAAAAATAATATACTTGGATATGCTATTTAAGGTATATTTGTGTACAAATGATTAATAACCATAACTAGTTCGAGAATATGTTGATTAAACGTACAAAACATTCAACAAATTTTAACGTTCCCAAGTTGCTTATTTAAAGAAGGCAAATTAATTTAATGCATATACTTGGATATAATATTTAAGACATATTTTGTGCTAATTAATCATATACAGAACTAGTGACAGGATATGATAATTAAACGTACAAAACACTCAATATACTGAAACCTTCTCTTCAGCAAACCTCTCTCGAAGCGATTGCCTCTGGCCTTCAGAAATACAAGTCCTTCTTGTTATTGGTGGAAACATCCATCTCCAGTTCGAATGACCGAGTGACATGGATGAGATCCAGTACCCAGCACCTGGCTGATTTGATCATGAACCAGGTCAGTGTCAACAGAGACAGTTACTAAAGCAACCTCTGACAGTAGATATTCTCAAAACTGAAATTGCACCTCACTAAATATTCTGTTTCCTTTTATTTCAGTTAAAGGCTGAGTTCGGCATCACTAATCTGCATCAGGCTGAACTGGAGATTCCAATCTCAGACCAGGCGTCAAACTCAGACTGGAGCACACAGGTGACAGTGCATGTCATCCTGCGGGACTTCACTAAATTTATTGAGGGAACAGCCCGAGCCATTCGCTTTATGAGAACGCAATCAAGAGTGTGATCTGAAGCAGCAAAGCCCCCACCGTATGAACGTTATAGTTCAATATAGCATACAGAAACACATCCACCAAGTGGATGACTGTTGTTCTGTGAAAGAACTAAATAGGTCGTAAAAGTGCACTGCACTATTACCGTTATTTAATATTGGCGTTTCTTATCTACTTAGTTTTTAGATTTTGTTATACCATTTTTGAATACATTGTTCGTTAAAGCGGTAATTATCAGTTTTGTAATATTATTGTGAAGGTTTTTGGGTTTTGATACTTAACATGCAATATAATGACTGAATTTGCATAATAAAATATCGTTTATGTGATGCAATTGTTACAAGTGTGAGCAAATCACGCTCGAGAATCCATCTTCCTAAAAATGTTTCTCAACTACTTCAAATGAATTGATGATAATTCTCTGCCCAAAACAATGAAACTTCATCTTGTGGTATTCTTAAAATAATTTATGGATTGTTAAGATATTTATGTGTCTGGTAATATTATTATTTATATTATGAATAATTTGTATGAAGTGTTCATCCAATAATATTTCTGACAATATTTTTATTAGATGGTGACTTCAAAACATAATTTAATATTTAGCTTGTGTTTATTTACTTTGCTTATCTGTTTTAAAACAACAGATCATGTCTTGTAAATGTCAATTATATGACCAATAAATATTTAATTTTATTTATTAAAATAATTTTGTTGGGGAATTATATCCAGTGCCATACAGTAAATGTGTAAATAAATGAAAATTAACAAGTCTCTAAACTCTACTTCGCTAGTCAATAAGATCACTAACTGAATGACAATTTATTTGTTGTTCTCACAGTTAACTCCGAGTAGATCAGTAATCTGTGTAATTCAACCCTGAATATATATAATTATCCAACATGCACTGCTCTATCCGTTGCTATTCCAAAGATTAACTACTCACCGAAAAATAAAGTCCCTCCAGATTTCCCTTTTAAATGGGGAACCTTGTTCAGATCAAACTGGTCCCTTTCTTCTATATTCACCAAAAAGGGAACCATTCTCTCAGGATCTGCCCAGTCAAGCTCTCACAGAAAGTTGTTTCTTTTTCAAAAGCAAACAAATTCTCATTCTTCTAAACTTCAATGATTATTGCCCAACTGTTCAATAGTTAACTCCCTTCAATGTGAGCATATCCTTATCTAAGAAAGGAGACCAACATTGTACACGGTAGTCTAGGTGCAAGCTATATAATTTGCAGCAAAATATCCTTATGTTTATGCTGTATCACTCTTGCAATAAAGGCTAACCTTCTGTGACTCCCAGATCTCTTTGTACTCTAGCATTCTGCAGACTCTCAACATTTAAATATGATATTGCTTTTCTGTTCTTCCTGTCAAGCTAAAACATTTCGACAGTATAATCCATTTGCAAATTTTCTCCCTACTTTCTTTACTTCTCCAAATGTATTTGCAGACTATTTGTAGCCTTGTCAAAACTGCTTTCCTAGTTATCCTTGTATCAGCGGCAATTTTTTTTTCCTCCATATACTTGGTCTCTTCATCCACATAATTAACGTTAATTGTAGAGAATTGCAGCTCCAACACGAAACTTTTAGCACTCCATCACTTACAGTATATTTTTACAGTTAGTTGACCAACCTCATGTTCATGCTAATATTTTAGTCCCATACCATGAATTCTGGTTTGCTTTAGTAATTTTTGTATGGCACCTTAATGGCTGCCTTCTGGAAATTCAAACATACTAAAGCTATTGGTTGCCTTTTAAACACGTTGTTTGTTATATTCTGAGGGAATGCTAATAGATTTGCTCTGCTATGGACTAAGTCCAGAAGACTCCATCTCAAAACAGTGCACAGTATTATTGAGATGTCTCACCAAATTCCTTCATAATCACAGAGAGACTTTCTTACATTATATTCCAAAACTTCCATTCGAGGCTAACATATCACTTGCCTTTGTAATAGTTTGCTATATCTGCTTGTGAACCTTTGTGATTTATGCATAAGGACATCCAAATATGACTGAATACCAAGGTTTATGCTTCTCTCTCAACAACACATCCAGTAGGACAGCACTGTATTAGCCCAAATCGGGATTATCCTTCAATTCTAGAGTAATGGCTGAAAATATAATCTTCTGAGACTGAGGGAGAAGTGTCACCCACTGATTTGCACACAAAGAAACAGCATTTACAAACAAGAATGCGAAGCAGAAGTATGTTCCCCAACAAGCCTGCTCTCACATTATGTAAGGTCTTGGTTTATTATGGCCTCAAATCCATTTCTCTAGTTACCCTGATAGTCTTTGGCTATCTTGCTCATCAAAAAACTATCTCTGTCTTAAAAATATTTAATGACCTTGCCCCTAATGCTGTCTGGGGTTGAGAGTTCCAAACCCTCTGAGAATTAATTCTCCTAATCTCCATTACAGATGGGAGGCCCCTTATATTTATCCTGTCTCCTGGTTCTCATTTATTCCACAGGGGGAATTATTCGTCCAGCATCTACCCTGTAATGCTTCCTCCGGATCCATTATGTTTCAATAAATTAATCTCTTATTCTTTTAAACTACAATGGATATGGACACAAACTGTCAAATCTTTCCTCAGAAGATAAACTATGTCCTCTCAGGAAAGGATTTAGCACAGTTTTATCTCTTGTACTTTCACTTTCTGTTCAATCTTACTTCATAACTTCTTGTGATTTTGCCTTTGGATATATTGCTGCTCGTCCTTTTCAGTTTCCTGATGAAGGGATTTTGCCTGAAATTTTGATTTTCCTGCTCCTTGGATGCTGCCTGAACTGCTGTGCTTTTCCAGCACCACTCTAATCTAGAATCTTTTCAGTATCCCTATCCTTTTCTGAAAATATTATGTCCTGGAAGTTTTGGCTGCCATTTATAGGTAGTAGCCAAGTCCCTATGAGAGCAATACATCATATTGTTTAAGTGGATTATGTGCTACATTTTTAAAAAACCCTTGCTGAGTGCATTTGCGTACAACAATGATAGAGGGATACATACTATATACAGGCAGATGGAATTCGTTTCGAATAGAATCATGTTCAGCACAGACTTGGTGAACCAAAGGGCCTGTTCCTGTGCTATACGGTTCACAAAAAAACAATTTTCATCGATCTGAATATTCATCTCTCCTTTTTCTACTTGTTGAGGACTGGGAAAGGAATATATTTGATTTATTATTCTGTGGAATGAAGGAAAATGAAATGCAAATTATTTTACAGGAAAATTACAAAAAGGTTTTTGCACAACAATTAATGGAAAGCCTATGGCAAGATTACTCATATTAAGCAATTACTGCCTTGTGTGAGAATGTGGTTATGAGTCCATTTCATGTCACAGCAAATCACTTTCTCACTTCTTTGATGCAAATATGAAAGTACAATTTTCCACAGCCTTCTAACTACGAAAGACAATACTGATGTAGCAAATGAATGTATTTCTGAAGGGATGATTCATATGACCAACTCTGCTGATGCCCAAAGAGGTAAGCATTGTCACAAGTACCTCATGTGAAGCTGTCAAGTTTCCTTATGTGCTATTTTCTACATTGATACCAGTAGACAACCTCCTGCATCCACAATCATCATGCTGTTGCTCACTACCCTTTAACAGGTGTTGCCATATTCTTCTGTAAAAAACTAGAGATTCCCATATGTAATAATCGACATACTGGATCTTCATTTCTTACTTGGAAACATCTGTGAAGTGCAGCTTTGGTTACCCTAGTAGTAACCTGGCTTTGGTTACCTCACTGTACAAAAAAAACATTGGACACCCAGTACATGATTGATGCATGCTAACATGGAGTTTTGCCTTTGTGAAGGCTGGTCTTAATTCATTGTATCATAGAATCCCTACAGTGCGGAAACAGGCCATTTTAGTCCAACAAGTCCACACCAATCCTCCAATAAGTATCCTATCCAGACCCATTCCTCTACCCTACTACTTTTACATTTCCCCTCACTAATGCATCTAACCTACATATCCCTGAGCACGATGCACAATTTAGCATGGCCAATTCACCTAATCTGCACATCTTTGGACTGTGTGAGGACACCAGCACACCCAGAGAGAACCCACGCAGACATGGGGAGAATGTGCAAACTCTGCACAGACAGTCACCCAAGGCTGGAATTGGACCCGGATCCCTGTTACTGTGAGACACTGTGCCGCCCACTGATCCTTTCTCCTTGTTTGGGCATGTTGTGTGGGGATGAGGGGAGTGAATATTGAAGGTGATGAATGAGATATTTTGTCCTGAATAGTGTCAAGCTTCTTGAGTTGGAGCTGTGCTTTTCAGGCAAGTGGAGAGTATTTCATCACATTCCTAATCCATGCCTTGTAGACAGTGAACAGCTTTGGCCAGAATGAAGATGAGTAACTTGATTTAGAATTTCAAGCGTTACGTTGTCATGACGCTGCTCCTTTAACAAGGTTATGTTGTCCTTCGCTTTTTTTCAGAGAGGTCATAAAAGGCACAGCATCCAAAAACTCTAAGTTTGAAGGGTTTTAAGGCCCGTTTGATTCTAGCTAACAGAATCAGACAATAAAGCCACAAGTACCAAATAAAGCCTCAGGCAAAAGGCATTCACATTTAATAAAAACACTTGTGCAATGAAAGGGGAGTGGCCAGTTCTCCTAGCACAGTTAACCTCAGCTTTGGTTTGGTTTTGGCAGTCTGACTATTCAGATGCAAGAGGAAGGAAAGAGAGAGAGAGAGAACTTTGTATGTACAGATTGGGCATTAGTTACGGGAGCTCAGGGTGAGTTCCATGCATCAAAAATGACCTTTTGTTATGACTACAACATGCCAACCTGTTCTTAAGGTGCATGTTGTCACTTATTTGTAGCAGTGCTGCTTCTAATCAGAGCATTGTCGGTTCAAGCCAGACTTCAGAGATTTGGGCACAAGATTGGTCAGATCATTGAGTACAGCGGTTGGGATGTCATGTTACTACTATACAAGACACTGGAGCATAGAAGGCGGAGGGGGGACCTTATAGAGGTTTATAAAATCATGAGGAGCATAGATAAAGTGAATTGTCAAGGTCTTTTTCCCAGTGTAGCGGAGTCCAAAATTAGAGAGCATAGGTTTAAGATGAGAGGAAAAAGGTTTAAAAGGGACCAGAGGTACAACTTTTTCAGACAGATGATGGTGCACATATGGATTGAGCTGCCAGAGTAAGTGGTAAAGGTGGGCACTATTACAATATTTAAAAAAAACATTTGGACAGGTATGTGGATAGGCGAGATTTAGAGAAATAAGGGCTAAACACGGGCAGATAGGACTAGTTCAAAAGGGCCTATTTCCATGCTACATGACTCTATCTCGGCTGACATTCTATCACAGTCCCAAGAGGATACTATGCTGTCTCAAGTACCAACCTTCAGATGGGATAGTAAGTCACAGGCCAGTTTACCCCATCCAATGTGCATCTGTAAAATATCCCATGTCACTAGCCGAAAGTGAGTACTGCAGATGCTGGAGATTAGAATCAAGAGTGTGGTGCTGGAAAAGCACAGCAGGTCAGGAGGCATAGGAGGAGCAGGACGCTGCCTGATCTGCTGTGCTTTTCCAGCACCACACTCTCAACCTTCACCTGCCCACTTGACCTGTGTCTTGCCCACTTGACCTGTGTCTTGCCCACCTATCCGCTCTACCTATTACATTCCCAGGTACCTTCCGCCAGCTCCACCCTCCTCCCATTTATCCCTCAGTGCAAACTCGCCCCCCACCCACGGCCCACAAGCCTCATTCCTGATGAAGGTCTTATCCCCGAAAGCTTCTCCTGCTCCTCGGAAGCTGCCTGACCTGTTGTGCTTTTCCAGCACCACACTCTCAGCGGTGGCTGCAGACGACCAAAAGCTGACATGAGGGATGTGTGGCGTTAGACTGACGGGGGTGACGCACGATGACAGTTAAATTCCTGGCAAGATAAAGTGCAATCGGCAGAAGTGAAACTAGCATGAATCTGGTCATAATCGTAGTGCTGCTATGGAATATTGCTCTGCATCTCGAACATTGTAACAGTGACTGCATTTCAAATGGATTGATTTTTTTTGTGGAGCATGCCAGAACTGGTGAAAAGAATGAAACAAATGCAGGCTATTAATTCCAAAAGGGGATGGAACTGATGGGACAAGACTCTTCAGTTTATGTTTTAAAGTAGTTTTGCAATGAAACAGTTACTCTGATGGATTAGGCCTCACTTTTATCAAAGTCTATCCTTTGTGACAGCCTTGGAGGTGTCAAGACCGCAGTAAACCTTTAACCGGCTGTTTATTCAGCAGGCTCACTGATCCCTTTCCTTTATCAACAATCAAAGCCCTTCACGACATCAGGAAATGGGGAACATTCAGCTTTTTCAGTAGCTTTTCCTGAAACGCTCCGCTCAGGCGACCATCACTCTTTAAGCGCATGTTCCGCAATTCTCGAAGTGCGGTTAAACTTTAGGGAAACGAATTGGTCAATCCTCAGCAAAGTGTGAAGGACAGGAATCCTAATTGTTGAATAAAGCTTTACCAGGTCAGAGCGAGTTATAATCTCAGATCTCCTCTTCCCAAACACAAGGTCAGGGTTACAGCCCCCTGAATGTCCGGCTGATGTTAGAAATTGGCTGCACCCTCCCCATCCTCCCTTTGTAACCCTGCTCCCACTAAACCAGTGAATCACCTGAGAACTGTCAAAGGTTTGAAGGTTTGCTCGGGCTCAGCTCCTGCTCAGGGCTAATGAAATGCTGCCTCCTAGAGGTGTCCAGGCGGTAACACTGCAGTAGGAGACAGCACAACAGAGCGGTCAGTAAACAGTGAATCGGGGAAATTGTTCACACGGTGTTAACCAAGAGTGGGATAAACTTCCAACTCACTAAACACAAGGGAAAGCTTCCTCCAGTGCGCCCCGAGTTTCAAAATCACATGGGACATATTTTCGAATCGTCTTTTATGTACAGAAGGGTGTCTTACTCGCCCCAGTGGCATCTGATAAACACCGCCCCCGCTGTACTGTCATATCCCACCATTCTGTGTTTGAAAATAACAAGTCTCTCTGCCATTCCTGCGGAGCGGGTCTGGCCAGGCTAAGCCACAGGAAAAGTTCCCCCTTTCTGGTCTTCATAGTCCGCGCTTCCAAGTACACATACAGTAAGAGTTCATCCCAAACTTACTTCTGAAAGCAGAGCAGTTTTAGATTGCACCGTTTTAGACTTAACGACCGACTATCGAAACTGGGCTCTTTCAGACAGCAGATTCGGATTTGGAATTGTCTCCGAGCTGACCTTGTTAACGTAAACACTGCTATTGAAACAACCTGTCAGCGAACTGACATTTGGCAATTGTTGGTGAGCAGCTGCTATTTGCCCCTGCAATAGCATCAGATTCGGGTTTATCCCCCTTTTAACCACTGGCAGGAGCTGCTTCTAGATTCAAAATGACATTGACCCTTCAAATCTCGGGCCAGTTCTCCACAGCTTCTTGTTTGTAAAGACTCCAGCTGGGAGGGAGGAGCCAGTCTAACCAATTGGTACAAATAGCAACGGGCCTCATCGACCAGCCAGGCCCCTGTGGGAATCCCAGGTCCACTACTGGTGACTTCCCATTCATTGCAACGGTCACTGAATACTAATTGGGAAAGTGAATGATCTGTCTTGTATAGTTTTAACACTATTGATTTACTCCATATTATGTCTCAGAAAGCAACGGGCGAGGGTATGCACCACTAAACTCTATGCTGATGAAGCATATTTAATAACATAACTTAACAAAATGTAACTGTCTCAAGTTATTTGATATTACAATGCACCTATTTGGACATATCATTTAAGATAAATGAATCATAACCATAACTAGTTAGAGAATATGATGATTAAAAGTACAAAACATTCAATATACTGAAACCTGCTCATCAGCAAACCTCTCTTGAAGCGATTGCCTCTGGCCTTCAGAAATACAAGCCCTTCTTGTTATTGGTGGAAACATCCATCTCCAGTTCGAATGACCGAGTGACATGGATGAGATCCAGTACCCAGCACCAGGCTGATTTGATCATGAACCAGGTCAGTGCCAACAGAGACAGTTACTAAAGCAACCTCTGACAGTCAGTCGATATTCTCAAAACTGAAATTGCACCTCACTAACTATTCTGTTTCCTTTTATTTCAGTTAAAGGCTGAGTTCGGCATCACTAATCTGCATCAGGCTGAACTGGAGGTTCCAATCTTAGACCAGCCGTCAAACTCAGACTGGAGCACACAGGTGACAGTGCATGTCATCCTTCGGGACTTCACTAAATTTATTGAGGGAACAGCCCGAGCCATCTGCTTTATGAGAATGCAATCATGAGTGTGGTCTAAAGAAGCAAAACCCCCACCGTATGAATGTTAAATTCAACACAGGATACAAACAAAACCAGGTGGATGACTGTTGTTCTGTAAAAGGGTGGTAAAAACAAGCCAGGGAACTATAGACCGGTGAGCCTGACCTCAGCACTGGGCAAGTTGTTGGAGGGAATCCTGAGGGACAGGATGTACATGTATTTGGAAAGGCAAGGATTGATTCGAGATAGTCAACATGGCTTTGTGTGTGGGAAATCATGTCTCACAAACTTGATTAAGTTTTTTGAAGAAGTAACAAAGAAGATGTGATCTATATGGACTTCAGTAAGGCGTTCGACAAGGTTCCCCATGGGAGACTGATGAGCAAGATTAGATCTCATGGAATACAGGGAGAACCAGCCATTTGGATGCAGAACTGGCTCAAAGGTAGAAGACAGAGGGTGGTGGTGGTGGAGGGGTGTTTTTCAGACTGGAAGTCTGTGACCAGTGGAGTGCCACAAGGATCGGTGCTGGGCTCTCTATTTTTTTGTCATTTACATAAATGATTTGGATGCGAGCATAAGAGATACAATTAGTAAGTTTGCAGATGACACCAAAATTGGAGGTGTAGTGGACAGTGAAGAGGGTTACCTCAGATTACAACAGGATCTGGACCAGATGGGCCAATGGGCAGTGAAGTGGCAGCTGGGGTTTAATTCAGATAAATGCGAGGTGTTGCATTTTGGGAAAGCAAATCTTAGCAGGACTTATACACTTAATGGTAAGTTCCTAGGGAGTGTTACTGAACAAAGAGACCTTGGAGTGCAGGTTCATAGCTCCTTGAAAGTGAAGTCGCACGTAGATAGGATAGTGAAGAAGGCGTTTGGTATGCTTTCCTTTATTGGTCAGAGTATTGAGTACAGGACTGGGGAGGTCATGTTGAGGCTGTACAGAACATTGGTTAGGCCACTGTTGGAATATTGCATGCAATTCTGGTCTCCTTCCTATCGGAAAGATGTTGTGAAACCTGAAGGGGTTCAGAAACAATTTACAAGGATGTTGCAGGATTGGAGGAGCTGAGCTACAGGGAGAGGCTGAACAGGCTGGGGCTGTTTTCCCTGCAGCGTTGGATGCTGAGAGGTGACCTTATAGAGGTTTACAAAATAATGAGGGGCATGGATGTGATAAATAGACAAATTCTTTTCCCTGGGATTGGGGAGTGCAGAACTAGAGGGCATAGGTTTAGGGTGAGAGGGGAAAGATATAAAAGAGACCTAAGGGGCAACGTTTTCACGCAGAGGGTGGTACGTGTATGGAATGAGCTGCCGGAGGAAGAGGTGGAGGCTGGTACAATTGTGACATTTAAGAGGCATTTGGATGGGTATGTAAATAGGAAGGGTTTGGAGGGATATGGGCCGGGTGCTGGCAGGTGGGACTAGATTGGGTTGGGATATCTGGTCGGCATGGATGGGTT
This sequence comes from Chiloscyllium punctatum, assembly GCF_047496795.1. NCBI lineage: Eukaryota > Metazoa > Chordata > Chondrichthyes > Orectolobiformes > Hemiscylliidae > Chiloscyllium > Chiloscyllium punctatum. The sequence goes on along the minus strand of NC_092746.1, from coordinate 29,530,960 downwards.
GGACCGAAGGGTCTGTTTCCATGCTGTACATCTCCATGACTCTAACTGACTGGGCCGCAAAAGTGCACTTCACATTACCGTAATTTAAAATTGGTGTTTCTTGTTTACTTAGTTTTTAGATTTTGTTATACCATGTTTGATTACATTGTTTGTTAAAATGGTAATTATCAGCTTTGTAATATTATTGTGAAATCTTTTGGGCTTTGATACTTAACATGCAATATAAAGACTAAATTGGCATAATAAAATATCATTTATTTGATAAAATTGTTACATGTGTGAGCAAATCACACTTAAGGCTCCATCTTCATTAAAATGTTTCTCAACTTTTACAAATCAAGTGACGAAACCTCTCTGCCCAAAAGAATAAAATTTCCCCTTGTCACATTCTTAGTGTAACTTATGGATTATTAATATATTTATGTTTCTTGTAATATTTTTATTTATATGAGGAATGTATTGTATGAAATATTCATCCACTAATATTTCTGAGAATATATTCATTAAATGTTAACTTCAAAAGATAATATTTATGAACTATATTGTATTTACCTACTTTGCTTACTTGTTTCGAAACTTCAGTATTGTAAAAGTCAATAAATGAACAATAAATATGTATTTATTAAAATGACTGCAAGAGAATTTTATCCAGTGCCAAACTGGATATATGTGTAAATATTAAAAAATTGGAATTTGTAAAGAACATGAGAAGATTAAAAACCGATACATGAGAACAAAGCAATACAAAACCAGATACAAGATGTAATCTAGCTGGTAATAGGAAAGAAGATTGCAAGTGTTTTTCATGTTATGTAAAAAGGTAAGAAAGAGGTAAGAGCAGACATTGAACTGCTGGAAAACAAGGCTGGAGAGGTACAAATAGGGATCAAAGAAATGGCGGAGCAACTGAATACGTATTTTAGCATCAGTCTTCATGATAGAAGACATTGGAATCTTTTGGCTGACAAGGGGCAAGTAACATTTCCATTTCACAAATGCAAGGCTATAACTATTACCAGTAAGAGACATTCTAACCACGGCGCCTTGACATTCAATCACACTACCATCACTGAAATCCCCACTATTAGCAAAATGGGAATCAACATTGACCTGAAACTCATCTGGACTCGCAACATAAAATCAGTAGCTACTGGAGCAGGTCAGAGGCTAGGAACACTGCAATGAGGAATTCACCTCCCCACTTCCCAAAGTCTGTTCATCAGCCTCAAGGCACAAATCAGGAGATCATAGAGTACTCCACACTTGCCTGACTGGGTGCAGCTCCAACAACAGTCAAGAAGCTTAAAACCATCCAAGACAAAGCAGCCGGCTTGATTGGCATTACATCCACAAGCATCCACTCCCTTTATCACCAATGTACAGTAGCAGCAATCTCTACCATGCACTGCAGAAATTCAACAGAGATCATCAAACTGCATCTTCTAAACACACAACCATTTCCACCGAGAGGGACAAGGGCCGCAGATGCATGTGAACACCACCAGCTTCACCTTCACCTCCAAACTACTCACCATCCTGACTTGGAAATATATCGCCATTCTTTCACTGTCACTGCATTCACATCCTGGAATACTCTCCCTAAGACATTGTGTGTCAACTGACAGCAGGTGTATTGCAGTGGTTCAAGAAGGCAGTTCAACACCAAATTCTCAAGATCATCGAGGGTCAGGGAATAAATACTGGCCAGCACAGCGATGTCCACATCACGCTAATGATTCAAAATAAACTGGACTTGAACAGTATCAAGAGCCAAAGGTGACAGTAGTGGCTGTCACTACAGAGAAGAAACTGGGAAAGCTATAATTTCTGATCAACCAGACTGGATGGACAACCTTGGGTTCTGAATGAGTTAGTTGGGGAGATTGTAGAGGCATTGATGGTAATCTCTGAGGAAACACTTGAGTCAGGAAGGGTCCCAAAACACTGGAAAATGGCTAATGTAACAGCTCTGTTGAAGAAGGAAGGGAGGTACAAGAAGGAAAACTTCACTGATTACTCTGACCTAGGCCATTGGTACAATTTTTGAGTCCATTATTAGGGATTCGATTGCAGAGTTCTTGGAAATGCATGTAAAATAGGGTTGAGTCAACCCAGCTTTGTGAAGGGGAGGTCATGCCTGACAAATTTGGAAGATTTCTTTAAGGAGATAATGAGCAACTTGGATAAAGGAGAAATGGTGGATTCAACCTATTTGGATTTCCAGAAGGCATTTGACAAGCTGCCACACACAAAGCTGTCAAATAAGATAAGTACCCAAGGTGTTAGGGCCAATGTACTGGCGTAGAAATAGGATTACCTGACTGGAATTAGACAGTGAATAGGTATAAAGGGTTTTTTTTTCAGGATGGCAGCTGAGGAATGGGGACTTCTATTGGGCTCACTGTTCGGAGAACTGTTCATATTATATATCAGCAATCTGAATAATGGAACAAAGAGAATAGTTGCTAAGTTTGCAGATGACTCAAATATAATTGGAAGGACAGGTAGTGTTGAAGTAGCAGGGAGGCCACAGAAGGGCTTGGACATGAGGAGAATGGGGAAAGAAGTAGAAGAGGCAACACAATGTGGGAAAGTGTGAGGTCATGCACTTTGGTAGGAAGCAATATGGACATAAAAATAACAACAGGAATTTAATGCTGAAAAGTGTCAGCTGATGCATTTTGGGAGGATTGACAGGGCAAAGAGAGTACACAATCCATGGTAGGACTCTAGGAAGTACAAAGGACTAGAGGGACCTTAGTGTGCAGGTCCATAGATCCTTTTGTTGGGTGTCTCTAATTCACTGCCTCCAGGATGGTCAAGGTTGGAAATAACATAATATTTAAAAAATATTTATCTGATTACTGGAAGCACTATAATGTACAAGGTATACAATGGCCTAGTGCTAGAAAATGGGAAGAGAGTAGATAGGTGCGTTACAACCGACATGGACATGATGGGCCAAAGGTCCACTTTCTATTCTGTCAAATTTGTGAATCCAAGGCTCAATGTCATTTCTTTTCAAGATTTCCCCAAACATTAAGAGAATAACTTACAGTCACAATTAGGTGAATGCTTCTATTTAGTTACAAGTAATAATACAAGAGGTATGATGGGATCACTCTAATGGAGAAACAGTTTTATTTAGTTGTTTGCATCAATTACTATTCAAAGAAGAAGACAACACACGCTGAAAGTTCCTTAACTTATGTCTGTTTTAATAAGAGTGTGGTGTGGGTTTTAGCTGAACAACCCTCTATTTTTAATATATATAAATGATTTGGATGTGAACATCAGAGGTGTGGTTAGTAAATTTGAAGAAGACACTAAAATTGGAGGTGTAATGACCAACGAAGATGGTTACCTCAGAGTGCAATGGGATCTAGATTAGATGGGCCAATGGATCAAGGAGTGGGCGATGGAGTTTAATTTCAATAAATGTGAGGGGCTGTATTTTGGAAAGGTGAATCAGGACAGGACTTAAATACTTAATGGTAAGGTCCTGGGGAGTGTTGGTGAGCAAAGACACCTCGGAGTGCAGGTTCACAGCTCCTTGAAAGTTGAACCGCAAGTAGATAGGGTAGTGTTTGGTATGCTTCCCTTTATTCGTCAGCATATTGAGTGTAATAGGTGAGGGGTCTTTTTACAGCCGTACACAACATTGGTTCAGCCACTGTTGCAATATTGCGAGCAATTCTGCTCTCCCTCCTTTAAGAGGGATGTTGTGAAACTTGAAAGGGTTTCAGAAAAGATTTACAAGCATGCTGCCAGGCTTGGAGGATTTGAACTATAGGGAGAGGTTGAATAGTCTAGCGCTATTTTCCCTGCAGCTTCGGAAGCTTACGGGTGTGCTGATACAGGTTTATAAAAAATCATGAAGAGCATGAATAGGGTAAATAGGCAAGGTCTTTTCCTCAGTATGTGAGAGTTCAAAACTAGAGGGCATAGATTTAAGGTGAGAGGGTAAAGATTTAAACAGGACATAATGGGAAACGTTTTCACACAGAGGATGGTGAATGTGTAGAATGAGCTGCCAGAGGATGTGGTGGAGACTGGTACAATTACAACAGTTAAAAGGCATCTGGATGGGAACATGAATAGGACGGGTTTAGAGGGATATGGGGCAAATGCTGGAAAATGGATACCTGGTTAGCTTGGGTGAGTTGAACCAAAGGGTCTGTATCCATGCTTTATGTTTATATGACTCTACAACTCTAAAGTGGTGAGCATGGACAATATGCCGGTGATAAAGTGACTAAGTAAGAAAAGGGAATGTGTTATGTTGCCTGCCTTCATCACATCTGCGAGTTTCTTGTGGACCTTCTTATTAGTCAGATGTGAGAGTTGGCACTCATTGCATGTTACCTCTATCAGTATGTGGCAGGAGGAACATTTTGACAGGTTTCTCCCTTGGAAATCTGGAAGTCTAAATCTTTATTTTTCAGTGGTAAAACTAGATGTCATATGTGATATTGAGCCACTTTTCAAACCTCTGCGTTCTCACTTCACCCCATCTTGGTAACATCGTCAAGTCCTATGGCCCCACAGCAATGTTACACTCTGTTTTCTTCACATTATTTAAAATTCCAGTGATCATTAAATCCTTTTTTATGTTCAACATCATCAAATAATGTGTAGTTGAGACATAAAAAGCTGAAAGGCCAGATTTATTCTCTGTCAGCCTGTGTCCTTACACTGAACTTTAATAACAGAGGCTTCAAAAGGGAAGCTAATGGCCTGATCTTCATTCAGCTCACTGTCCTGTGACCCCTTCCTGAAGTGTTGGATGAAAACCAACTAAACCTTCAGTTGAATAATCTGGTGACATTGTCCATGTTCACTTGAGCATGACAGTTCAGCTCAATCTGTATTTGTAAAGCCAAGTTCCAAGAAGGAGTTAACAAATTCAAGAATTGCTCCAGTGAACCTCATAGAAAATGTAATGATCGAGCCACCAGCGGAAGTGGTAGAGCCAGGTATGATTACAGTCTGTAAAAGACTTTTGGGCAGATGCACAGAAAGCAAAGGTTTGGAGAGGTTTGGGTTTAAAGCAGGAAACTGGGACAAGTTCAGTTTAGGAACCTGGTTAGCATAGACAGGTTCAGCTGAAGGGCCTGTTTCCTGCATAACCCTATCTAGGCTGCCAATCTCGAAAATGCCAAGAGTACACTGCACTGTCTGAAGGACCAACTTTCAGTTGGGATCATCAATTACAGACCTGTTTAAACCTTCCAATGACCATCTGTAAACTACTCCATGTCACTGTTCAAAGAATTGCAGTTTTCTCTGAAGCCGAGAATTATACTTATCTCTTAACTAACATCAACATTTAATATTTAACCTAGCAAAAATCTGCAAAAATGTACACTTGCATATACTCCATTGGCTATGAAAATATGTTTGATCATGTTATCACCAAAACTTAATATATTTTTGAACTGTGACAATAAAGATGTGAAGATCAGAGTACAACCAGGTAATGGCCTTTCACCAAAATTATTCAATCTGTAAATAGAACAAACATTGAGTGAATTAGATAATACTCCAGGGGTAAAAATTGGAGTCAGGAACATAAGTTTGTAGTGATGCTGATGATGCACGCAAAGTCACAAGAACCCCTGGAAAATATCATAAATCAGCTGTGGCTAGCGCTGCTGCCTCACAGCATCATGGACATTGGTTCAATTCCACCCTTGGGCAACTATCAGTGTGGAGTTTGCACATTTCCATTGGGTGCTCCGGTTACCTCCCACAGTCCAAGGATGCGCAGTTTCAGTGAATCGGCCATGCTAAATTGCCCATGGTGTTCAATGATGTGTAGGTCAGGTGTGTAAGCCATAGGGATTGCAGAGTAACAGGACAAGGTTAGGGGGAATGAGTCTACATGGGATGCTCTTCAGAGGGTCAGTGTCAGCCTGATGGGCTGAATGGCCTGTTTCCACACTGTAGGGGATCTATCATTCTATGAACTGATACCTAGACATGGAGAATAAGGATCGAGTATGAACTAAAAAGAGAAATGCAATGACAGTTATGAAGAATACATTAGAATAGCCATTAATGAAGATTGAAGTGAATGGTGTGACATTGGAACAATAAGCTTGTGTATTTAGAATAAAAGATGGAGGATACGGTGCAAGTTAGAAGGAAAGAGTATTTCTGAGAAGATGAATGTGTTCCAACCATGTAACTCAGGCTTGTCACAAGGAAAGAAGTCTTGACAAGATACAGTATATCCAACTAAATGTGTTTCTCTCAACTCTGGATATTACATAAATATCTCTGGAAGAAAATGGAAACATTTGAACTGTGAATGATTCTGTACACAGACAATAAGACAAATGAAGAACAAAAAGATTTCAAAAAGTAACATTCAGAAATAAGAGCGAAGCGGAGAGCAGGGAGAGGAGTATTTCGAGATGTGGGTAGCTGGATGATGTACGTCACAGGGTGGCTGCACAGGAGCTGAGCTGACATGAGGATGTGTGGTGTAAGAGAACCGGGGGTGACACACTATGACAGTGGAACCCCTGGCAAGATCAACTACACTCAGCACAGTGCAACCCCATGAAGTAACAGGCAAAGGTGACGTCACCAGGATCTTTTAGAAATGTGGGATTTCCCCAAAAGGTAGGGAATGGTAATAAATAGTGGAGAAGGGCTGGAAAGAGAGCTACACATTTCAGAGCTTTGTGTAAAGTGAGGAGGAGAGCAATTCAACATGAGACCTGCCCAATGTTAGTGATCCTTGCAGCCTGTTATCTCCTGACGTCTCCTTTTAGAGAGAGTTTGGGGGAGTGCTCGTTTCTCATGAGGTTCTGTCTCTTTTCCTGCAGATTCCTGCCAAGTTTTCCTGGTGTTGTTTGCAGGGCTCGCTGCTTTCCCTGTAACGGAGCTCTCAGGAAGGGAGGTGCGTTTGCCTTCAGCAGCTCTGACCTGCTCAACCTGCGTCCCTCTGGCGATGGAAATCCGGAATACAGCGGCTGAGCTCCGGAACATTCAGGTCAGTCAGTGGCTGGAGACAGAGAGCGGGGTCTGCGCTTTGGGAACCTAGTGGTTGCGGAGTAGGGACTGAAACTTGGAGACTCGGTGTCCGGAGCAGGGGGTGGGGGTGTTGGGGGTGGAGGGGGGGAGTTGAGCCTCAGGGGAATTGGGAACTCGAAGCTCAACGTCTTCACAAAGGAGCAGGACCTGGGTTACACTCATTGTGTGATCTTGTATGACCCTCGTAGGTGTGTGAGTTTTTCTCGCTCTGTGAACAAGACTGGAGCTCGCTGCTGAGCTACGATTTCGACCTGCCACAGATCCGGGCCCAGGACCGATGCTTAAAGATAAATTTCCACAAGGTGAGTGAGAGAGTGAGAGTGGGAGCGGGAGCGGGAGTGTGGCAGTACGAGCACATCTGCCCTGCAGGCCGAGTCGGTCAGGGGCTGTCTGCAGGGATCTGAAGGAGCTCGGGTCGCTGCACTCTCCCGTCTTGTCATCGATTGCATGTGAAAGAGCGAGTTATAATCTCAGACCTCCTCTTCCCAAACACAAGGTCAGGGTTACAGCCCCCTGAATGTCCGGCTGATGTTAGAAATTGGCTGCACCCTCCCCATCCTCCCTTTGTGACCCTGCTCCCACTAAACCAGTGAATCACCTGAGAACTGTAAAAGGTTTGAAGGTTTGCTCGGGCTCAGCTCCTGCTCAGGGCTAATGAAATGCTGCCTCCTAGAGGTGTCCAGGCGGTAACACTGCAGTAGGAGACAGCACAACAGAGCGGTCAGTAAACAGTGAATCGGGGAAATTGTTCACACGGTGTTAACCAAGAGTGGGATAAACTTCCAACTCACTAAACACAAGGGAAAGCTTCCTTCAGTGCGCCCTGAGTTTCAAAATCACATGGGACATATTTTCGAATCGTCTTTTATGTACAGAAGGGTGTCTTACTCGCCCCAGTGGCATCTGAGAAAACACCGCCCCCGCTGTACTGTAAGATCCCACGATTCTGTATTTGAAAATAACAAGTCTCTCTGCCATTCCTGCGGAGCGGGTCTGGCCAGGCTAAGCCACAGGAAATGTTCCCCCTTTCTGGTCTTCATAGTCCGCGCTTCCAAGTACACATACAGTAAGAGTTCATCCCAAACTTACTTCTGAAAGCAGAGCAGTTTTAGATTGCACCGTTTTAGACTTAACGACCGACTATCGAAACTGGGCTCTTTCAGACAGCAGATTCGGATTTGGAATCGTCTCCGAGCTGACCTTGTTAACGTAAACACTGCTATTGAAACTACCTGTCAGCGAACTGACATTGGGCAATTGTTGGTGAGCAGTTGCTGTTTGCTACTGGACCCCCTGCAATAGCATCAGATTCGGGTTTATCCCCCTTTTAACCACTGACAGGAGCTGCTTCTAGATTCAAGATGACATTGACCCTTCAAATCTTGGGCCAGTTCTCCATAGCTTCTTGTTTGTAAAGACTCCAGCTGGGAGGGAGGAGCCAGTCTAACCAATTGGTACAAATAGCAACGCGCCTCATCGACCAGCCAGGCCCCTGTGGGAATCCCAGGTCCACTACTTGTGACTTCCCATTCATTGCAACGGTCACTGAATACTAATTGGGAAAGTGAATGATCTGTCTTGAATAGTTGTACGAATGTCTTATTCATTTTCTCTGTCTCTATATATATCTTAGAAAACACCGGGTAAGGAGATGCACCAATAAACTTTATGCTGATGAAGGATATTTAATTACGTAACTCAACAAAATGTAACTTTCACAAGTTATTTATTTAAGAAGGCAAAATAATACAATGCATATACTGGGATGAACTATTTAAGGTTTATTTTTTGTATAAATGATTAATAACCATAACTAGTTAGAGAATATGATGGTTAAAAGTACAAAACATTCAATATCCTGAAACCTTCTCTTCAGCAAACCTGTCTCGAAGCGATTGCCTCTGGCCTTCAGAAATACAAGCCCTTCTTGTTATTGGTGGAAACATCCATCTCCAGTTCGAATGACCGAGTGACATGGATGAGATCCAGTACCCAGCACCTGGCTGATCTGATCATGAACCAGGTCAGTGCCAACAGAGACAGTTACTAAAGCAACCTCTGACAGTCAGTAGATATTCTCAAAACTGAAATTGCACCTCACTAACTATTCTGTTTCCTTTTATTTCAGTTAAAGGCTGAGTTCGGAATCACTAATCTGCATCAGGCTGAACTGAACGTTCCAATCTCAGACCAGGCGTCAAACTCAGACTGGAGCACACAGGTGACAGTGCATGTCATCCTTCGGGACTTCACTAAATTTATTGAGGGAACAGCCCGAGCCATTCGCTTTATGAGAACGCAATCAAGAGTGTGATCTAAAGCAGCAAAACCCCCACCGTATGAACGTTATAGTTCAATATAGGATACAAAAGCACATCCACCAAGTGGATGACTGTTGTTCTGTGAAAGAACCAAATAGGTTGTAAAAGTGCATTGCACTATTAACGTTATTTAATATTGGCGTTTCCTGTCAACTTAGTGTTTAGATTTTATTGTACAATTTCGAATACATGGTGTGTTTAAGGGAAAATTATTATTTTTGTAATATTATTGTGAAGACTTTTGGGCTTTGATACTTAACGTGCAATATAATGACTGAATTTGCATCATGAAATATCACTTATTTGATACAATTGTTACATGTGGAGGAAAACACACTTATGGCTCCAGCTTCATGAAAATGTTTCTCAACTTTTACAAATCAAAACGAAGAAACCTCTCTGTCCAAAACAATAACATTTCCCCTTTTCATATTATTAATATAATTTATGGATTACTAATATATTTATGTTTCTTATAATATTATTATTTACATTATGAATATATTGTATGAAATGTTCATCCAATAATATTTCTGAGAAGATATTTATTACACATTGACTTCAAAAGATAGTTTAATATTTATGAATTATATTGTATTTATTTATTTTGCTTATTTGTTTCAAACCTTCAGACCATGTATTGTGAACGTCAATAAATGGACAATAAATATTTATTTATTTAAATTACTTTGTGAGAGAATTCTATCCAGTACAAATCAGCGCAGGTGCAAATATATGAAAATTAGATTTTGGAAATAATATTCGAACGTTAAAAACCAGCAGTCATCTATTAATAGAAATGAAGATTGCACATTATATAAAAAAGTAAGAAAGAGGTAAGAACAGACATTGGACTGCTGGAAAGCGAGGCTGGAGAAGTATGACTTGGGAACACAGAAATTTTGGAGGAATTGAATCCTGTACTTTGCATCAGTCTTCACATTGGAAGACACTGGTATCTTTGGGCTGACAAGTAGCAAGTAACATTTCCATTTCACAAATGCCAAGCTATAACCATCACCAACACAAGACAATCTAATCACTGCCCCCTTGACATTCAATCATGCTGCCATCAATGAAATCCCCACTACCAACATTGACCTGAAACTCAACTGGACTCGTGCCATAAACAATAGCTACTGGGGCAGCTCAGTGGCTAGGAATACTGCAATGAATAGCTCACCGCCACACTTCCCAAAGCCTGTTCATCAGCTGCTCGGCACAAATCAGGAGCAAGATAGAATATTCCACACTTGCCTGATTGGGTGCAGCACCAAGAACAGTCAAGAAGCTTGAAACAATCCAAGACAAAACAGCCCACTTGTTTGGCATTACATCCACAAGCAGAGGCTGAGCAGAAGCTGATAGCCAATTTCACTAAGCATGGAGATGGCCTCAACCAGGACCTTTGGTTCATGTCACACTGCAAGTGACCCCATTGCACTATACACACACACAGACATCCACATACACACACAAACACACCCACTCCTACAGTCACACACACACTCCTACGGACACACACAATCATGCAGACCCTCTGTGATATACTCACACATACACACACACCCTCTCACAGACCTATACCACTTTGCACTCACACTCATACATATATGCACACACTCTCTCACAGACACTCATAACCCCACTCCACTCCACCACCCCACACCACACACACACATTCACATATATGTTTGTGGGGTCAATTTCTACTTGCAAAATTACATTTGATTTCGCTCAAAAACAGCATGAATCCAGGTAAGAGTCTGTAAATCCATTTTTTAGATTACAATCAGTCTGACCATTGTGGCATAGACAGCCTCACACAGGGAAGCTAACACCTTCAATATATGATCTGGGCTGACAAATCACCAATTGTTAAAGTTCACTTGAGAATGTAACTTTTTAAAAAAGTTTTGCAATATATGTCTGAAAGAACTGAAACCAACATGGCCATACTAAACAATGAGAGACTTAACAAACAATCCAGGTCTTTTTTCAATATATAATTTCAGTTACATCACATTGTAGACTTTTGCGATAAATTCTGTGTCTTACAATCTTATTCTCTACAACCACCTGATGGAGGAGCAGTGCTCTGCAAGCTAGTGCTTCTAAATAAACCTGTTGGACTATAACTTGGCATTGTGTGATTTTTAACTTTGTACACCCCAGTCCAACACTGCTGTCTTCAAACGTGGGAAAGTGTGAGGTAATGCATTTTGGTAGGAAGAAAAGTGTGCAGAAAAACAGCAACTGCAACTGAAAACTGAAAAGTGTCAGGTAATACATTTTGGGAGGATTGACAAGGCAAAGAGAATACACAATGCATGGTAGGACCCAAGGAGGTACAGAGGATTAGAGGGACCTTAGCGTGCAGGCCCACAGATCCTTGTGCTGGGTGTCTCTAATTCACTGCCTCCAGGCTGATCAAGGATGAAAATATCACAATGCTTAAGAAGTATCTACATGAATACTGGAAGCACTATACCAAACAAGGCAGATAATGGCGTCTTGATGGAAAATAGGAATAGAGTGATAGGTGCTTTAAGATCAGCATGGACACGATTGGGCCAAACGCACTCTTTCTATGCTGCCAAAGTCCATAAATCCCAGGCTCAATGTCATTTCTTTTCAAGACTTCCCCAAACATTGAGTGAGTAACTTACAGTCACAATTAGTGGAATTCTTCCACTTTGTCACAGGAAATGGTACAATAGATATGATGGTATCACTTTCACGGAGAGACACTTTTATTTATTTGCTTGCCATCAATTACTATTCGAGAAGATGACGAATTAAGGAGAGTGTAGTGTGAGCTTTAGCTGAAAAGTCCTCAATTTTGTCATGCATATAAATGATTTGGATATGATTTGCAATGATCAGTTATCTCCCACATTCAAATGCTGTGCAGATAAGGTGAATTGGACATGCAAAATAGCCCGTAGTGTTCAACAATGCGCAGGTTAGATGTGTTAGCCACGTGAAGTGTGAAAGCGCAAAGTCAGGGGGATGAGTCTTGGTGGGATGCTGTTTGGAGGGTCAGTGTGAGTTTGTTGGGCTGAATGGCCTGTTTCCACACTGTAGGGGATCTATCATTCTCTGAACTGATACCTAGACATGAAGAATAAGGATCGAGTATGAACTAAAAAGAGAAATGCAATGACAGTTACGAAGAATACATTAGAATAGCCATTAATGAAGATTGAAGTGAATGGTGTGACATTGGAACAATAAGCTTGTGTATTTAGAATAAAAGATGGAGGATACGGTGCAAGTTAGAAGGAAAGAGTATTTCTGAGAAGATGAATGTGTTCCAACCATGTAACTCAGGCTTGTCACAAGGAAAGAAGTCTTAACAAGATACAGTATATCCAACTAAGTGTGTTTCTCTCAACTCTGGATATTACATAAATATCTCTGGAAGAAAATAGAAACATTTGAACTGTGAATGATTCTGTACACAGACAATAAGACAAATGAAGAACAAAAAGATCTCAAAAAGTAACATTCAGAAATAAGAGCGAAGCGGAGAGCAGGGAGAGGAGTATTTCGAGATGTGGGTAGCTGGATGATGTACGTCACAGGGTGGCTGCACAGGAGCTGAGCTGACATGAGGATGTGTGGTGTAAGAGAACCGGGGGTGACACACTATGACAGTGGAACCCCTGGCAAGATCAACTACACTCAGCACAGTGCAACCCCATGAAGTAACAGGCAAAGGTGACGTCACCAGGATCTTTTAGAAATGTGGGATTTCCCCAAAAGGTAGGGAATGGTAATAAATAGTGGAGAAGGGCTGGAAAGAGAGCTACACATTTCAGAGCTTTGTGTAAAGTGAGGAGGAGAGCAATTCAACATGAGACCTGCCCAATGTTAGTGATCCTTGCAGCCTGTTATCTCCTGACGTCTCCTTTTAGAGAGAGTTTGGGGGAGTGCTCGTTTCTCATGAGGTTCTGTCTCTTTTCCTGCAGATTCCTGCCAAGTTTTCCTGGTGTTGTTTGCAGGGCTCGCTGCTTTCCCTGTAACGGAGCTCTCAGGAAGGGAGGTGCGTTTGCCTTCAGCAGCTCTGACCTGCTCAACCTGCGTCCCTCTGGCGATGGAAATCCGGAATACAGCGGCTGAGCTCCGGAACATTCAGGTCAGTCAGTGGCTGGAGACAGAGAGCGGGGTCTGCGCTTTGGGAACCTAGTGGTTGCGGAGTAGGGACTAAAACTTGGAGACTCGGTGTCCGGAGCAGGGGGTGGGGGTGTTGGGGGTGGAGGGGGGGAGTTGAGCCTCAGGGGAATTGGGAACTCGAAGCTCAACGTCTTCACAAAGGAGCAGGACCTGGGTTACACTCATTGTGTGATCTTGTATGACCCTCGTAGGTGTGTGAGTTTTTCTCGCTCTGTGAACAAGACTGGAGCTCGCTGCTGAGCTACGATTTCGACCTGCCACAGATCCGGGCCCAGGACCGATGCTTAAAGATAAATTTCCACAAGGTGAGTGAGAGAGTGAGAGTGGGAGCGGGAGCGGGAGTGTGGCAGTACGAGCACATCTGCCCTGCAGGCCGAGTCGGTCAGGGGCTGTCTGCAGGGATCTGAAGGAGCTCGGGTCGCTGCACTCTCCCGTCTTGTCATCGATTGCATGTGAAAGAGCGAGTTATAATCTCAGACCTCCTCTTCCCAAACACAAGGTCAGGGTTACAGCCCCCTGAATGTCCGGCTGATGTTAGAAATTGGCTGCACCCTCCCCATCCTCCCTTTGTAACCCTGCTCCCACTAAACCAGTGAATCACCTGAGAACTGTAAAAGGTTTGAAGGTTTGCTCGGGCTCAGCTCCTGCTCAGGGCTAATGAAATGCTGCCTCCTAGAGGTGTCCAGGCGGTAACACTGCAGTAGGAGACAGCACAACAGAGCGGGTCAGTAAACAGTGAATCGGGGAAATTGTTCACACGGTGTTAACCGAGAGTGGGATAAACTTCCAACTCACTAAACACAAGGGAAAGCTTCCTTCAGTGCGCCCTGAGTTTCGAAATCACATGGGACATATTTTCGATTCGTCTTTTGTGTGCAGAAGGGTGTCTTACTCGCCCCAGTGGCATCTGAGAAACACCGCACCCGCTGTACTGTAAGATCCCACCATTCTGTGTTTGAAAATAACAAATCTCTCTGCCATTCCTGCGGAGCGGGTCTGGCCAGGCTAAGCCACAGGAAATGTTCCTCCTTTCTGGTCTTCATAGTCCGCGCTTCCAAGTACACATACAGTAAGAGTTCATCCCAAACTTACTTCTGAAAGCAGAGCAGTTTTAGATTGCACCGTTTTAGACTTAACGACCGACTATCGAAACTGGGCTCTTTCAGACAGCAGATTCGGATTGGAATTGTCTCCGAGCTGACCTTGTTAACGTAAACACTGCTATTGAAACTACCTGTCAGCGAACTGACATTTGGCAATTGTTGGTGAGCAGTTGCTGTTTGCTACTGGACCCCCTGCAATAGCATCAGATTCGGGTTTATCCCCCTTTTAACCACTGACAGGAGCTGCTTCTAGATTCAAGATGACATTCAAATCTCGGGCCAGTTCTCCACAGCTTCTTGTTTGTAAACACTCCAGCTGGGAGGGAGGAGCCAGTCTTACCAATTGGTACAAATAGCAACGCGCCTCATCGACCAGCCAGGCCCCTGTGGGAATCCCAGGTCCACTACTGGTGACTTCCCATTCATTGTAACGGTCACTGAATACTAATTGGGAAAGTGAATGATCTGTCTTGAATAGTTGTACGAATGTCTTATTCATTTTCTCTGTCTCTATATATATCTTAGAAAACAACGGGTAAGGAGATGCTCCAATAAACTCTCTGCTGATGAAGGATATTTAATAACGTAACTCAACAAAATGTAACTTTCACAAGTTATTTATTTAAGAAGGCAAAATAATACAAAGCATATACTTGGATAAACTATTTAAGGTATATTTTTTGTATAAATGATTAATAACCATAACTAGTCAGAGAATATGATGATTAAAAGTACAAAACATTCAATATCCTGAAACCTTCTCTTCAGCAAACCTGTCTCGAAGCGATTGCCTCTGGCCTTCAGAAATACAAGCCCTTCTTGTTATTGGTGGAAACATCCATCTCCAGTTCGAATGACCGAGTGACATGGATGAGATCCAGTACCCAGCACCTGGCTGATCTGATCATGAACCAGGTCAGTGCCAACAGAGACAGTTACTAAAGCAACCTCTGACAGTAGATATTCTCAAAACTGAAATTGCACCTCCCTAACTATTCTGTTTCCTTTTATTTCAGTTAAAGGCTGAGTTCGGCATCACTAATCTGCATCAGGCTGAACTGGAGGTTCCAATCTCAGACCAGGCGTCAAACTCAGACTGGAGCACACAGGTGTCAGTGCATGTCATCCTTCGGGACTTCACTAAATTTATTGAGGGAACAGCCCGAGCCATTCGCTTTATGAGAACGCAATCAAGAGTGTGATCTAAAGCAGCAAAACCCCCACCGTATGAACGTTATAGTTCAATATAGGATACAAAAACACATCCACCAAGTGGATGACTGTTGTTCTGTGAAAGAACTAAATAGGTTGTAAAAGTGCACTGCACTATTACCGTTATTTAATATTGGCGTTTCCTGCCAACTTAGTGTTTAGATTTTATTATCGCAATTTCGAGTACATGGTTTGTTAAAGTGAAAATTTTTAGTTTTGTAATTATATTATTGTGAAGACTTTTGGGCTTTGATACTTAACGTGCAATATAATGACTGAATTTGCATCATGAAATATCACTTATTTGATACAATTGTTACATGTGGAGGAAAACACACTTAAGGCTCCAGCTTCATGAAAATGTTTCTCAACTTTTACAAATCAAAACGAAGAAATCTCTCTGCCCAAAACAATAAAATTTCCCCTTTTCATATTATTAATATAATTTATGGATTACTAATATATTTATGTTTCTTGTAGTATTATTATTTGTATTAAGAATATATGGAATGGAATGTTATTTAATAATATTTCTGAGAAGATATTTATTACACATTGACTTCAAAAGATAGTTTAATATTTATGAATTATATTGTATTTATTTGCTTTGCTTGTTTGTTTCAAATCTTAAGACCATGTATTGTGAACGTCAATAAATGAACAATAAATATTCATTTAAATTACTTTGTTGGAGAATCCTATCCAGTGCCAAACAGCGTATGTGCAAACATTAGAATTTGGAAAGAATATTAGAAGATTAAAAACCAGCAGCCATCTAATATTAGAAATGAAGATTACAAACGTTTTTCACATTATATGAAAAGTAAGAAAGAGGTAAGAGCAGATATTGTACTGCTGGAAAGGTCAGGGTCACAGCCCCCTGAATGTCCGGCTGATGTTACAAATTGGCTGCCAGTTCTCTGTCGCGTCTCGTTTGCAAACACTCCAGCTGATCGGGAGGAGCTGGTTTTCTTAATTGGTGCAAATAGCAGGTCGCCTCATCGACCAGTCAGGCAGGTGTGCAAATCACAGGGGCACGACCAGTTACTCTCCATTCATCGGAAAGGTCACTGAATACTGAAAGTGCAACTGCATGATGTGTCCTGAATAGTTTCAATATGTATGTTTGACCCACTAAAGAAATATAATGTCTTTTGTAAAAGATTCGTCGAAGTTATGCACCAATAAACTCTGTACTGATGAACAATATTTAATAACATAACTCAACAAAATGTAACTTTCCCAAGTTGTTTTTTTAAGAAGGCAAAATAATACAATGCATACACGTTGTATTTAGGGTATATTTTGTATACTAATCATAACCATAAGAAGTTAGAGAATATGATGATTAAACGTACAAAACATTCAATATACTGAAACCTTCTCTTCAGCAAACCTGTCTCGAAGCGATTGCGTCTGGCCTTCAGAAATACAAGCCCTTCTTGTTATTGGTGGAAACATCCATCTCCAGTTCGAATGACCGAGTGACATGGATGAGATCCAGTACCCAGCATCTGGCTGATCTGATCATGAACCAGGTCAGTGCCAACAGAGACAGTTACTAAAGCAACCTCTGACAGTCAGTCGATATTCTCAAAACTGAAATTGCACCTCCCTAACTATTCTGTTTCCTTTTATTTCAGTTAAAGGCTGAGTTCGGAATCACTAATCTGCATCAGGCTGAACTGGAGGTTCCAATCTCAGACCAGGCGTCAAACTCAGACTGGAGCACACAGGTGACAGTGCATGTCATCCTTCGGGACTTCACTAAATTTATTGAGGGAACAGTCCGAGCCATCCGCTTTATGAGAACGCAATCAAGAGTGTGATCTAAAGCAGCAAAGCCCCCACCGTATGAACGTTATAGTTCAATATAGCATACAGAAACACATCCACCAAGTGATGACTGTTGTTCTGTGAAAGAACTAAATAGGTTGTAAAAGTGCATTGCACTATTACCGTAATTTAAAATTGATATTTCTTGTCGACTTAGTTTTTAGATTTTGTTAGAGCATTTTTGATTTAATGTTTTGTTAAAGCGGTAATTATCAGCTTTGTAATATTATTGTTAAAGCTTCTGGGCTTTGATACTTAACATGCAATATATAAAGACTGAATTTGCAGATAGAAATATTATTCATTTGATACAATTGTTATAAGTGTGTGCAAATCACATTTGCGAATCCAACTTCAAAGACCTTTTCTCAACTATTTCAAATGAAGTGACGAAAATTCTCTGCCCAAAACATGAAACATGCCCTTGTCATATTCTTCAAATCATCTATGCAGTATTAATATATTTCTGTATCTCACAATATTATTATTTATATTATGAATATACTGTGTGAAATATTCATCCAACAATATTTCTGAGAATGTTTTTATTATGTAATGACTTCAGAAGTTAATTTAATATTTACGCTTTTATTGTGTTTATTTCCTTTGTTTATATTTTAAAACAGTAGATCATGTGTTGGAAATGTCAATTATATGACCAATAAATATTTAATTTTATTTTTTAAAACGATTTTGTTGGAGAATTATATCCAGTATCATACAGTAAATGTGTAAATATATGAAAATTAGAAAGTTTCAAAAGTCTACACAGCTCTTCACTAAGATCATTGGCTGAATGACATGTTTTTTTTGTCCACTCATTCTTAACTCCCAGTAGATCAGTAATCCTTCCAATTCGGGCCTGAATATATTCAATTAATCAACACCCACTGCTCTGTATATTGATATTCCAAAGAGTAACTACATACTGAAAAATAAAATCCCTCCTGTTTTTCAGTTTAAATGGGGAACCCAGTTCAGATCAGATGATGTCCCTTTGCTCTACATTCCCCAAAAAGGGAAACATTCTCTCAGGATCTACCCAGTCAAGCTCTCACAGAAAGTTTTTTTTCCAAATAAGAAACAAATGCTCATTCTTCTCAACTTCAGTGAGTACAGCACAACTGTTCAATTGTTAACACCCACCAATGTAAGCACACCTTTGCTTAAGTAAGGAGACCAACATTGTATGTGGCAGTCTTGGTGCAGGCTCACAAAACAATATGCATTTGTAGCAAGATCTCCTTATCTTTATGGTGCATCCCTCTTGCAATAAAGACTAACATTACATTTGTCTTCTTAATTCTAGGTATACTGTATATTACCCTTCTGTGACTCCCAGATCTCTCTGTAATATAGCATTCTGCATCCTCTTGAAGTTTAAATTGCTTTTCTGTTCTTCCAGTCAAGCTCAACTGTTCCTACAGTATAATCCATTTGCAAATTTTCTCCCTACTTTCTTACTTTCTCTAAATTTATTTGTAGCCTCATCAAAACTGTTTTCCTAGTTATCTTTGTATCATCAGCAAATTTTTCCTACAATATACTTGGTTCTTTCATCCATGTAAATAACATTAATTGTAGAGAATTGCAGCTTCAACTCGAAACCTTTAGCATTCCATCACTTACAGTATATTTTTACAGTTAGTTGACCAATTTCATGTTCATGCTAACATTCTAGCCCCACACCATGAATTCTGGTTTGCTTTTGTAACGCTTTGTATGGCATCTTATTTGCAGTCTTCTGGAAATTCAAATGTCCTAAAGCTATTGGTTGCCTTATAAGCACATTGTTTATTATATTCTGATAGAATCCTAATAAATTTGCTCTGTTATGGACTAAGTCCAGAAGACTCCATCTCAAAACATTATTGAGGTGTCTCACCAAGACCCTTCATAATCACAGAGAGACTTTCTTACACTTACATTCCAAAACTTTCATTCAAGGCTAACATATCATTTGCCTTTTTAATGGCTTGCGCTTTCTGCTTGTGGACCTTTGTGATTTATACACAAGGATCTCCAACTATGACTGAATACCAAGGTTTATGCTTCTCTCTCGTCAACACATCCAGCAGGGCAACACTCTATCAGTCCAGGTCTGGATTATCCTTCAACTTTAGTGTAATAGGTGAAAATGTAAACTTCCGAGTCTGAGGGAGAAGTGTCACCCACTGATTTACCTCCAAAGAAACAGCATTTACAAACATGAGTGAGAAGCAAAAGTAGACCCCCCGCTCAAGCCTGCTCTCCCATTCTGTAAGATCATGGTTTATCAGATTGTGGCCTCAAATCCATTTCTCTAGTTACCCCTGATAGCCTTTGGCTACCTTGTTCGTCATGAACTATCTCTGTATTAAAAATACAGTATTTAATGACTTTGCCTCTATAACTCACTGAGGTTGAGAGTTCCAAATCCTCTGAGAATTAATTCTCTTAATCTCCATTTCAGATGGGAGGCCCCTTATATTTATCCTGTCTTCTGATTCTCATTTATCCCACAAGGAAAATAATTCTTCAAGCATCTACCTTGTCACACTGCCTCAAGATCCAATATGTTTCCAATAAATTAATCTCTCATTTTTTTAAACTACAATGAATATGGACACAAACTGTCAAACCTTTCCTCAGAAGATAAACTATGTCCTCTCAGAAAAGGATCCAGCATAGTTTTACCACTCATACGTCCACTTTCTGTTCATCATTACTTCATAACTCCTTGTGATTTTGCTTTTTGATATGTTGTTGCTTTACCTTTCCAGTTTTCCTATCCTTTACTGAAAACGTTATGTTCTGGAAGTTTTGGCTGCCATTTATAGGTAGTAGCCAAGTCCCTATTATAGCAGTATATATTGTTTATGTGGAATTTGTGTAATCTTTTCAAAAAACTTTGCTGCCTCCATTTGCATCCAACAATGCTGGAATGCTACATATTATAAGCAGGAAGATGGAAATAGTTTCACATAGAATCATGTTCAGCACAGACTTGGTGGGCCAAAGGGCCTGTTCCTGTGCTATACAGTTCACAAAAAATCAATTTTCATTGATCTGAATATTCTTCTCTCGTTTTCTACTTGTTGTAAACTGGCAAAAGAATATGCTTGATCTTTTATTCTGTGAAATGGTGGAAAATTACATGCAAATTGTATTGCAGGAATATTACAAAAATGTTTTTGCACAAGAATTAATGGAAAGACTACAGCAAGATTAGTCATATTAAGCAATTACTGCCATGGTGAATATCATGTATAAGAATGTGATTATGAATCCATTTCATGTCACAGCAAATCACTTTCTCATTTCTTTGATGCAAATATGAAAGCACAATTTTCCACAGCCTTTCAACTACGAAAGACAATGCTGATGTAGCAAATGCATGTATTTCTGATGGGATGATTCATATGACCAACTCTGCTGATGTCCAAAGAGGTAACCGTTGACACAAGTACCTCATGTGAAGCTGTCAAGTTTCCTTATGTGCTATTTTCAACATTGGTATCAGTAGACAACCTCCTGCATCCACCAATCATCATGTTGTTGCTCACTACCTTTTAACAGATGATGCCATATTCCTCTGTCATTAGCTATAGACTCTCATGTGTAACGATCAACATACTTGATCTTCATATCTTACTTGGAAACATTTGTGAAGTGCAGCTTCAATTATCCTAGTGGTCATCTGGCTCTGGTTACCCCACTATACCAAAAAGACCTTGGGCATGCAGCTACGTTCCACCCAGTAGATGGATATAAGTCAATGAAATTGCATTGCCTGATGCATGCTAACATAGAGTTTTGCCTTTGTGAAGACTGTTCTTTAATTTTTCTCTTTGTGTGTGTACGTTGTGCGGGGGTGAGGGGAGTGAATATTGAAGGTGTTGGACGAAGTAGAAATACAAGCAGGCCATTTTGTCCTCCATGGTGTCTTGAGTTGGAGCTGTGCTTTTCAGGCAGGTGGAATGTATTCCATCACATTCCTGACTCATTCCCTGTGGTCAGTGAATAGGCTTTGGTGAGACCTAAGAGAAGTAACTTGATTCAGAATTCCAAGCCTTTGAGCTCTAGTCTTATAGTCACAGTACTTACATGGTTGGTCCAGTTCAGTTTTTGATCAATGGTAACCAGCGCTATTCCAAGGAAGATGCTGGACCAAGGTAAATAACAGTGTGGGGTCCCACCTCCCCAAGGCAAGTCACACTGTGTATCCCTCGCTCCTCTGGGCTCTCTTCTGGTTCCACCCTGGTGCCTATAATCCCAGAGAAGTCATAAAGTCATAGAGTCATAGAGCCATATAGCAAGGAAACAGGCCCTTCAACCCAAACTGGCCCATACCATCCAAAATGTCCATCCATGCTAACCCCATTTCCCTGCACTTGCCCTATATCCTTCCAAACTCTTCCTATCCAAGTATTTGTCTAAATGCCTTACAAATGTTGTTAATATACACAACTCAACCACTTTGACTAGCAGTTCATTCTATATTTGTACTATCATCTGTGTAAAGAAGTTGTCCCTCAGGTTTCCATTTATTTTTTCCCCTCTTACCTTAAACTGATGCTCTCTCATCACCAATTCCCCAACCATGGGGAAAAAGACTGAGTGCATTCACCCTATCCATGCCTCTCATGATCCTATACACTTTAAGAAGATCCCCTCTTAATCTCCCACACTCGAAAGAAAAATATCTTAGCTTATCCAACATCTCCCTATACCCCCTCCCTTGAGTCCTGGAAACATCCTTGTAAATTTCTTCTGCATACTTTCTGTTTAATAACATCTTTCTCATATCAAGGTGACCAAAACTGAACACAATAATCCAAGTGCGGCCTCAGCAAAATCCTTTACAACTGCAACATAACTTCCCGATGTCTGAATTCAAAGCCCTGACTGATGAGCGCCAGTGTGTTAAAAGCCTTCTTCACTGCCCTGTGACTCCACTTTCAGAGAGCCATGCACCTGAACTCCAAGATATCTCTGTTCCACTACACTCCTTAAGACCCTACCATGAACCATGAAACTCTGTCCTTGATTTGAGTTTCCAAAATGCATGAACTCACACTTATCTATATTAAAATCCATTTGCTGTTTTTCAGCTCATTTCCCCAGCTGATCAAGATCCTGCTGCAATTTCTGATAATCTTCCTCACTGTCCATGATACTGCCTATTTTAGTGTCATCTGCAAACTTACAAATCATGTGTTGTACATTCTCATCAAAATAAATGACATAAATAACAGCAATGGGCCCAATACTGACCCCTGAGGCACATTACTAGTCACAGGCCTTCAGTCCGGCAAGCATCCTTCCACTATCACTGTCTGATTCCTACCATCAAGACAATTGGGTTTCCAATTTGCCAACTCTCCCTGGATTCCATGCAATCTAATCTTCCAAAGCAGTCTACTAAGTGGAACCTTATCAAAGGCCTTACTGAAATTCATATAGACCACGCCTGCTGCCTTGCCCTCCTCAAGTTTCCTGGTCAAATCATCAAAGAACTCTAACAAATTTGTGAGGCACGATCTCCTACACACAAAAAGCCATGCTGACTACTCCTAAACAAACCCTGTCTTTCCAAATGTGTGTATATCTTATCCCTCACAATCTTCTCAATTAACTTACGTATCACAGCTAGGGTTACTGGTCTCTAGTTGCCACATTTTGCTTTGCAGCCCATTGTGAATAAGGGTACAATATTCCTTACCCTCCAGTTTTCGGGATCTCACACGTGGCTAACAATGATGCAAATATATCAACGAGGGCCCCCACAATTGCTACTCTAGCTTCATGCAGGTGTCTTGGATATATCTGGTCAGGACCAGCAGATTTATCCACCTTTATGTGTTCTAATACATCCAACACTTCCTCTAGTGTGATATGGACTGTCCCCAAGATACCATCACTAACTTCCCCAAGTTCCTAAGTCATCATGACTTTCTCATGTTAAACACAGGAAAAATATTCATTGAGGACTTCGCCCATCTCCTGCGGTTGCACACATGCATGTCCACTTTGATCCTTAATGAGCCCTATTCTCTCTCTAGTTATTCTTTTTCCTTTAATATATTGAAAGAATCTCATTGGATTCACTCTAATCTTCTCAGCCAAAGTTATCTCGTGCCCCTTTTTTGCCCTCCTGATTTACTAATTCAAAACACTCCCTTAATCCCAACTGCCTCTTCCTGAGCCAAGTGACTTTCTTTTTCTGGTCAAAGCATCAATATCTCTTATCATCCAGGGATCCCTGACAACCTTGCCCTTCACCTTCACAGGAACACATAGACCTTGAATTCTAGCTATCATACTTTTAAAAGTCTGCCACTTTCCAGAGCTCCCTTTGTCTGCAAACAAACAACTCCAATCAAACCCTGCAAACTGCTGCCCAATTCCATCCAAATTCACCTTGCCCCAATTTAGAACTTGAACCTGTGAACCAGTTTTGACCTTCTTCATAATTATTTTCAAATTAATTGAACTATGGTCACTGGCCCCAAAGTGCTCCCCCACTGTCACCTCAGTCACCCATCCTGCCCTATTTCTCAAGAGCAGGTCCAGTTTTGCCCCATCTCGATGAGGACCTTTGGTGTACTTGAGGAAGCTTTCCTGAACACAATTAACAAATTCCACCACATCTAAGTCCTGAATGCTATAGTAGTCCCAGTCTATGTTAGGAAAGTTAAAAACGCCCACAGTGCCAATCCTATTGCTGCTGTAAGTCTCCCCCAATCTCCCTGTATAGTCGTTCCTCTAATTCCCATTGACTATTTTGGGGACTATAGTACAAACCCAGCAATGTCACCATTCCCTTCTTAGTACTTACCTCCACCAACAAAGCCTCACTGGATGATCTCTCAGTTATTTCATCTCTGACTACTTCTGTGATACTACCTTAATCAAAAATGTAACTCCTCCTGCACTGTCCCTTCACCTATGTCCCACCAAAAGCACTTGTACCCTGGGATAATTAAGCTGCCAGCCCTGTGTCTCCTTTAACCAGGTTACTGTATTGATTATAATATCCCAGTCCCACGTACCTATCCGATCCCTGAGTTCATCAGCCTTACCTGTCAGCGCTCTCGCATTGCAATTGGCTTAATTTAATCCAACAGGGCATTCATCGCTCCCTGTCATATTCCAGCCTGACCTGTCCCTTCAAGGTGCTATTTCTGATGACTGTATTGTCTTCCAGGCTCCCTGTTGCCTCCCTGCTGTTAAGGATCCCATCCCCCACCAATCTGGTTTAAACTCTCCCTTGTAGCACTAACAAATCTGCCTGCCAGGATAGTAGTCCCTTCCCAGTTCAGGTGCATCCCTCCCTCTTGAACAGGTCATCTCTGCCCTGGAAAGAGTCCCAATGATCTCAGACTCTGAATCCCTGCCCACTGCACCAATTCTTTAGCCAAACAATCATCTGTCTCTCAGTACATGACTGAATGTCACCCTGAATCACCCTACTGCAAGGACAGTTCATACACTAATCCCCAGGATGTTGGTCTGGGATTTAATGGTGGGAAAACCATTTAAAATGAAGGGGTAATGGTTATATTCTTTCATTTTGGGGATGTTCATTTCTTGGTATTTAATTGGCACGAATGGTTCTGTAGTGATTGTAATGAGGTCTGCCAAGTGGACCTGATCCGACCAGTTCCCTGATTGTGACTGTTATTCTGGTCCAATCAGGGACCCCAGTCTGACGGATGTAAGCAGAAGTGTCAGAGGTACTGTTCACTCTGACACTGGCTCTGAAGAAACCAAACCATTGTCAAGTGACTTGGTGACAGGATTTTGGTGCCTGTGGAGTTATTTCAGTTGCATGCCACTTATCAGCCCAAGCCTGAATGTTGTCTAAGTCTTGCTGCATGTGCTATAGGATATCCACATTTTGAATGATGCCCTGCTAAAATATATTGATAATGCAAGAATACAATTAAGATGAAATATTTTGAGCCCGTTTTCTTGCCATCAATGTTTCACAGACACACAGCAAGATTCTAAAATAATACCAGATTTGTCCCAATGGTCAGTGTGATGTTATTCCATGCAAGTGATAATTCTATATATTTGCCAAGCATTGTCTCGAGAGAGAGCTTGCTTTAGGATCAGATTGCTATTCAATTTCTGAAGATATAAAATTATGAAGTTCAATCCCCAACCAGAAAGTCATTTCAAACCATTCCTAGCAGGTAAACATTGGGGACATTTTTCATTTTCCAACTATGCCAGTCAGAATACTAAACAAGCTGTTAACATGAATAAAAATGAATGTCGAGTTGAACAACAAATTTGCTGGTGAGTTCCCACCTGTTTTGAGGGGTGACCTTACAGAAGTTTATAAAATCATGAGGGGCATAGATAGCATGAATTATCAAGGGCTTTACCCCAACATAGTGGAATCCATAATTAGAGAGCATGAGGTTAAGGTGAGAGGGGAAAGATGGAAAGATTTAAAAGGGACCAGAGGTGTAACTTTTTGAGATGGTGTGGTGCAGGTAGAGATCAAGCTGCCAGAAGAAGTGGGAGAGGTGGGTACAAATACAATATTTAAAAGACATTTGGTACATGAATAGGAAAGCAATACAGGAAAAAGGATCAAACGCAGTCAAATGGGATCGGTTCAAAAGTGCCTGCTTCCATTCTGCATGACTCGAACCAGGCTGACATCTATCCTGCAGTGCCAACGGTATGTTGCTTTGTCTGAAGTGCCAACTTTTCAATGGGATAATAAATCACAGATCTGTTTGACTCTTCCAATGAGCACCTGCAAAATACCCCATGTCACTGTTCAACAAATCGCAGAGTGTTCTTTCTGAAGCCCAGAGTTATACTTAACTAGCATGAATATTTTATATTTAACCTAGTAAAAATCTGCAAAAATTACAGTTGCATATGTTTCAAACTATGAGAAAATGTTTGATAGGGTTATCATCAAAATTTGCCGTATTGCTGATCTGTGACATTAACAACAAAGATGTGACATGAAGACAACAGTATATCAAGGCAAGAATTTCAGCAACATTATTCATTCTGTAGATAGAACAAATATTCAGGGAAGTTGATGTGTCTCCATGGTAGAAATTGGAGACAGGACATGCAGAAATAGGTTGTCAACATGCTGACCATTTGACCGAAGGCGAAAGCTATAGAGTTCTCTTCAGAGCGAAGTGGCGAGGAGTGGAAAGAGAGATCTATCTCGGTGTTGGCAGTTGGATGATGGACGTCACAGAGTGGGGGGAGATCAGCAAAAGCTGACGTGAAGAATGTGTGGCGGAAGACTGACGGATGTAAAACTATGACGTTAGAACTCCAGGCAGAATAAGGTACAATCAGTGCAAGTGTAACTATCATGGCTAAACAGATAATCTGGTCATAATCGTAGTGCTGTTATGGAATATTGCTCTGCAAAGGTGGCCACATATCGAACATTGCCAAGCGTGGGTTGAATTGGTTGTGGAGCATTGTAAAACGAATGAACTATATACAAGCTGTTAATCCTAAAAGGGGATTGAACTGATGGCACTAAATTCTTCAATGAAACAGTTACTCTGATGGAGCAGGCCTCACTTTTATCAAAGTCTATCTTTTGTGACAGCCTTGTAGGTATCAAGACCGCAGTAAACCTTTAACCGGCTGTTTATTCAGCAGGCTCACTGATCCCTTACCTTTATCAACATTCAAAGCCCTTCACGACATCAGGAAATGGGGAACATTCAGCTTTTTCAATAACTTTTCCTGAAACGCTCCGCTCAGGCGACCATCACTCTTTAAGCGCATGTTCCGCAATTCTCGCAGTGCGGTTAAACTTGAGGGAAACGAATTGGACAATCCTCAGCAAAGTGTGAAGGACAGGAATCCTAATTGTTGAATAAAACTTTACCAGGTCCCCTCCTCCATCAGTAAATCTGCCTGAGATTTAACATTGAGGAAGAAATTGACCAGACTCTGCCACGTGACCACCATGAAGGAAACTCCACAAGGTTGACGTCACCAGGATCTTATGGAAATGTAGGATTTCCACAAAAGGTAGGGAATGGTAATAAATAGTGAAGAAGGGCTGGAAAGAGAGCTACACATTTCAGAGCTTTGTGTAAAGTGAGGAGGAGAGCAATTCAACATGAGACCTGCCCAATGTTAGTGATCCTTGCAGCCTGTTATCTCCTGAAGTCTCCTTTTAGAGAGAGTTTGGGGGAGTGCTCGTTTCTCATGAGGTTGTGTTTCTTTTCCTGCAGATTCCTGCCAAGGTTTCCTGGCGGCAGAGCGAGTTATAATCACAGACCTCCTCTTCCCAAACACAAGGTCAGGGTTACAGCCCCCTGAATGTCCGGCTGATGTTAGAAATTGGCTGCACCCTCCCCATCCTCCCTTTGTAACCCTGCTCCCACTAAACCAGTGAATCACCTGAGAACTGTCAAAGGTTTGAAGGTTTGCTCGGGCTCAGCTCCTGCTCAGGGCTAATGAAATGCTGCCTCCTAGAGGTGTCCAGGCGGTAACACTGCAGTAGGAGACAGCACAACAGAGCGGGTCAGTAAACAGTGAATCGGGGAATAGTTCACACGGTGTTAACCAAGAGTGGGATGAAATTTCAACTCTCTAAACACAAGGGAAAGCTTCCTTCAGTGCGCCCCGAGTTTCAAAATCACATGGGACATATTTTCGAATCGTCTTTTATGTACAGAAGGGTGTCTTACTCGCCCCAGTGGCATCTGAGAAACACCGCCCCCGCTGTACTGTAAGATCCCACGACTCTGTATTTGAAAATAACAAGTCTCTCTGCCATTCCTGCGGAGCGGGTCTGGCCAGGCTAAGCCACAGGAAATGTTCCCCCTTTCTGGTCTTCATAGTCCGCGCTTCCAAGTACACATACAGTAAGAGTTCATCCCAAACTTACTTCTGAAAGCAGAGCAGTTTTAGATTGCACCGTTTTAGACTTAACGACCGACTATCGAAACTGGGCTCTTTCAGACAGCAGATTCGGATTGGAATTGTCTCCGAGCTGACCTTGTTAACGTAAACACTGCTATTGAAACTACCTGTCAGCGAACTGACATTTGGCAATTGTTGGTGAGCAGCTGCTGTTTGCTACTGGACCCCCTGCATCAACATCAGATTCGGGTTTATCCCCCTTTTAAACACTAACAGGAGCTGCTTTTAGATTCAAGATGACATTGACCCTTCAAATCTCGGGCCAGTTCTCCACAGCTTCTTGTCTGTAAACACTCCAGCTGGGAGGGAGGAGCCAGTCTTACCAATTGGTAAAAATAGGTTTGGAGGGGTTTAGATCAGAGTGGTGCTGGAAAATCACAGCAGGTCAGGCAGCATCCGAGGAGCAGGCAAATAGGATGGCGCCTCATCGACAAACCCGGCCCCTGTGGCAATCATAGGTTCACTCCTGGTGACTTCCTGTTCATTGTAACGGTCCCTGAATACGAAATGTGAAAGTGAATGATATGCCGTGATAGTTTTATTACTATGTTATTAATTTACTCTCGCTGTGTACATACTGATGTAAACATCGGGCGGGATTATGCACCAATAAACTCTGTGCTGATGAAGGATATTTAATAACGTAACCCAACAAAGTTTAACCTTCCCAAGTTGTTTATTTAAGAAGGAAAATAATATAATGCATATACTTAGATATGCTATTTAAGGTATATTTGTGTACAAATGATTAATAACCATAACTAGTTCGAGAATATGGTGATTAAACGTACAAAACATTCAACAAATTTTAACGTTCCCAAGTTGCTTATTTAAAGAAGGCAAATTAATTTAATGCATATACTTGGATATAATATTTAAGACATATTTTGTGCTAATTAATCATATACAGAACTAGTGACAGGATATGATAATTAAACGTACAAAACACTCAATATACTGAAACCTTCTCTTCAGCAAAACTGTCTCGAAGCGATTGCCTCTGGCCTTCAGAAATACAAGTCCTTCTTGTTATTGGTGGAAACATCCATCTCCAGTTCGAATGACCGAGTGACATGGATGAGATCCAGTACCCAGCACCTGGCTGATCTGATCATGAACCAGGTCAGTGCCAACAGAGACAGTTACTAAAGCAACCTCTGACAGTCAGTAGATATTCTCAAAACTGAAATTGCACCTCACTAACTATTCTGTTTCCTTTTATTTCAGTTAAAGTCTGAGTTCGGCATCACTAATCTGCATCAGGCTGAACTGAAGGTTCCAATCTTAGACCTGGCGTCAAACTCAGACTGGAGCACACAGGTGACAGTGCATGTCATCCTTCGGGACTTCACTAAATTTATTGAGGGAACAGCCCGAGCCAGTCGCTTTATGAGAATGCAATCAAGAGTTTGATCTAAAGCAGCAAAGCCCCCACCGTATGAACGTTATAGTTCAATATAGGATACAAAAGCACATCCACCAAGTGGATGACTGTTGTTCTGTAAAAGAACTAAATAGGTTGTAAAAGTGCATTGCACTATTACCGTTATTTAATATTGGCGTTTCTTGCCTACTTAGTTTTTAGGTTTTGTTATACCATTTTTGAATACATTGTTCGTTAAAGCGGTAATTATCAGTTTTGAAATATTATTGTGAAAGTTTTTGGGCTTTGATACTTAACATGCAATATAATGACTGAATTTGCATAATAAAATATCGTTTATTTGATACAATTGTTACAAGTGTGAGCAAATCACGCTCGAGAATCCATCTTCCTAAAACTGTTTCTCAACTACTTCAAATGAATTGATGAAAATTCTCTGCCCAAAACAATGAAACTTCATCTTGTGGTATTCTTAAAATAATTTATGGATTATTAATATATTTATGTGTCTGGTAATATTATTATTTATATTATGAATATATTGTATGAAGTGTTCATCCAATAATATTTCTGACAATATTTTTATTAGATGGTGACTTCAAAACATAATTTAATATTTAGCTTGTGTTTATTTACTTTGCTTATCTGTTTTAAAACAACAGATCATGTCTTGTAAATGTCAATTATATGACCAATAAATATTGAATTTTATTGATTAAAATAATTTTGTTGGGGAATTATATCCAGTGCCATACAGTAAATGTGTAAATAAATGAAAATTAACAAGTCTCTAAACTCTACTTCGCTATTCAATAAGATCACTAACTGAATGACAATTTATTTGTTGTTCTCACCCTTAACTCCGAGTAGATCAGTAATCTGTCTAATTCAACCCTGAATATATTTAATTATCCAACATGCACTGCTCTATCCGTTGCTATTCCAAAGATTAACTACTCACTGAAAAATAAAGTCCCTCCTGATTTCCCTTTTAAATGGGGAACCTTGTTCAGATCAAACTGGTCCCTTTGTTCTATGTTCCCCAAAAAGCGAAACATTCTCTCAGGATCTGCCCAATCAAGCTCTCACAGAAAGTTGTTTTTTTCAAAAGCAAACAAATTCTCATTCTTCTAAACTTCAATGATTATTGCCCAACTGTTCAATAGTTAACTCCCTCCAATGTGAGCATATCCTTATCTAAGAAAGGAGACCAACATTGTACATGGTAGTCTAGGTGCAAGCTATATAATTTGCAGCAAGATATCCTTATGTTTATGCTGCATCACTCTTGCAATAAAGGCTAACCTTCTGTGACTCCCAGATCTCTTTGTACTCTAGCATTCTGCAGACTCTCAACATTTAAATATGATATTGCTTTTCTGTTCTTCCTGTCAAGCTAAAACATTTCGACAGTATAATCCATTTGCAAATTTTCTCCCTACTTTCTTTACTTCTCCAAATGTATTTGCAGACTATTTGTAGCCTTGTCAAAACTGCTTTCCTAGTTATCCTTGTATCAGTGGCAATTTTTTTTCCCTCCATATAATTGCTCCCTTTATCCACATAATTAACGTTAATTGTAGAGAATTGCAGCTCCAACACGAAACTTTTACCACTCCATCACTTACAGTATATTTTTACAGTTAGTTGACCAACCTCATGTTCATGCTAATATTTTAGTCCCATACCATGAATTCTGGTTTGCTTTAGTAATTTTTGTATGGCATCTTATTGGCTGCCTTCTGGAAATTCAAACATACTAAAGCTATTGGTTGCCTTTTAAACACATTGTTTGTTATATTCTGAGGGAATGCTAATAAATTTGCTCTGCTATGGACTAAGTCCAAAAGACTCCATCTCAAAACAGTGCACAGTATTATTGAGATGTCTCACCAAATTCCTTCATAATCACAGAGAGACTTTCTTACAGTTATATTCCAAAACTTCCATTTGAGGCTAACATATCATTTGCCTTTGTAATAGTTTGCTATATCTGCTTGTGAACCTTTGTGATTTATGCATAAGGACATCCAAATATGACTGAATACCAAGGTTTATGCTTCTCTCTCAACAACACATCCAGTAGGACAGCACTCTATAAGCCCAAATCGGGATTATCCTTCAATTCTAGAGTAATGGGTGAAAATATAATCTTCTGAGACTGAGGGAGAAGTGTCACCCACTGATTTGCACACAACGAAACAGCATTTACAAACCAGAATGCGAAGCAGAAGTATGTTCCCGAACAAGCCTGCTCTCACATTATGTAAGGTCTTGGTTTATTATGGCCTCAAATCCATTTCTCTAGTTACCCTGATAGTCTTTGGCTATCTTGCTCATCAAAAAACTTTCTCTGTCTTAAAAATATTTAATGACATTGCCCGTAATGCTGTCTGGGGTTGAGAGTTCCAAACCCTCTGAGAATTAATTCTCCTAATCTCCATTACAGATGGGAGGCCCCTTATATCTATCCTGTCTTCTGGTTCTCATTTATTCCACAGGGGGAATTATTCGTCCAGCATCTACCCTGTAATGCTTCCTCTGGATCCATTATGTTTCAATAAATTAATCTCTCATTCTTTTAAACCACTATGGATATGGAACACAAACTGTCAAATCTTTCCTCAGAAGATAAACTATGTCCTCTCAGGAAAGGATCTAGCATAGTTTTATCTCTTGTACTTTCACTTTCTGTTCAATCTTACTTCATAACTTCTTGTGATTTTGCCTTTGGATATATTGTCGCTCGTCCTTTTCAGTTTCCTGATGAAGGGATTTTGCCTGAAACTTTGATTTTCCTGCTCCTTGGATGCTGCCTGAACTGCTGTGCTTTGTCAGCATCACTCTAATCTAGAATCTTTTCAGTTTCCCTATCCTTTTCTGAAAACATTTTGTCCTGGAAGTTTTGGCTGCCATTTATAGGTAGTAGCCAAGTCCCTATGAGAGCAATACATCATATTGTTTAAGTGGATTATGTGCTACATTTTTAAAAAATCCTTGCGGAGTGCATTTGCGTACAATAATGATAGAGGGATACATACCATATACAGGCAGATGGAATTCGTTTCGAATAGAATCATGTTCAGCACAGACTTGGTGAACCAAAGGGCCTGTTCCTGTGCTATATAGTTCACAAAAAAACAATTTTCATCGATCTGAATATTCATCTCTCCTTTTTCTACTTGTTGAGGACTGGGAAAGGAATATATTTGATTTATTATTCTGTGGAATGAAGGAAAATGACATGCAAATTATTTTACAGGAAAATTACAAAAAGGTTTTTGCACAACAATTAATGGAAAGCCTATGGCAAGATTACTCATATTAAGCAATTACTGCCTTGTGTGAGACTGTGGTTATGAATCCATTTCATGTCACAGCAAATCACTTTCTCACTTCTTTGATGCAAATATGAAAGTACAATTTTCCACAGCCTTTCAACTACGAAAGACAATACTGATGTAGCAAATGAATGTATTTCTGAAGGGATGATTCATATGACCAACTCTGCTGATGCCCAAAGAGGTAAGCATTGTCACAAGTACCTCATGTGAAGCTGTCAAGTTTCCTTATGTGCTATTTTCAACATTGATACCAGTAGACAACCTCCTGCATCCACCAATCATCATGCTGTTGCTCACTACCCTTTAACAGGTGTTGCCATATTCTTCTGTAAAAAATTAGAGATTCCCATGTGTAATAATCGACATACTGGATCTTCATTTCTTACTTGGAAACATCTGTGAAGTGCAGCTTTGGTTACCCTAGTAGGAACCTGGCTTTGGTTACCTCACTGTACAAAAAAAACATTGGACACCCAGTACATGATTGATGCATGCTAACATGGAGTTTTGCCTTTGTGAAGACTGGTCCTAAATTCATTGTATCATAGAATCCCTACAGTGCAGAAACAGGCCATTTTAGTCCAACAAGTCCACACCAATCCTCCAATAAGTATCCTATCACGGCCCATTCCTCTACCCTACTACTTTTACATTTCCCCTCACTAATGCACCTAACCTACATATCCCTGAGCATGATGCACAATTTAGCATGGCCAATTTGCCTAATCTGCACATCTTTGGACTGTGTGAGGAAACCAGCACACCCAGAGAGAAGCCACGCAGACATGGGGAGAATGTGCAAACTCTGCACAGACAGTCACCCAAGGCTGGAATTGAACCCGGATCCCTGTTACTGTGAGACACTGTGCCGCCCACTGATCCTTTCTCCTTGCGTGGGCATGTTGTGTGGGGATGAGGGGAGTGAATATTGAAGGTGGTGAATGAGATATTTTGTCCTGAATAGTGTCAAGCTTCTTGAGTTGGAGCTGTGCTTTTCAGGCAAGTGGAGAGTATTTCATCACATTCCTAATCCATGCCTTGTAGACAGTGAACAGCTTTGGCCAGAATGAAGATGAGTAACTTGATTTAGAATTTCAAGCGTTACATTGTCAAGACGCTGCTCCTTTAACAAGGTTATGTTGTCCTTCGCTTTTTTTCAGAGAGGTCATAAAAGACACAGAATCCAAAAAGTCTAAGTTTGAAGGGTTTTAAGGCCCGTTTGATTCTAGCTAACAGAATCAGACAATAAAGCCACAAGTACCAAATGAAGCCTCAGGCAAAAGGCATTCACATTTAATAAAAACACTTGTGCAATGAAAGGGGAGTGGCCAGTTCTCCTAGCACAGTTAATCTCAGCTTTGGTTTGGTTTTGGCAGTCTGACTATTCAGATGCAAGAGGAAGGAAAGAGAGAGAGAGAACTTTGTATGTACAGATTGGGCATTAGTTACGGGAGCTCAGGGTGAGTTCCATGCATCAAAAATGACCTTTTGTTATGACTACAACATGCCAACCTGTTCTTAAGGTGCATGTTGTCACTTATTTGTAGCAGTGCTGCTTCTAATCAGAGCATTGTCGGTTCAAGCCAGACTTCAGAGATTTGGGCACAAGATTGGTCAGATCATTGAGTACAGCGGTTGGGATGTCATGTTACTACTATACAAGACACTGGAGCATAGAAGGCGGAGGGGGGACCTTATAGAGGTTTATAAAATCATGAGGAGCATAGATAAAGTGAATTGTCAAGGTCTTTTTCCCAGTGTAGGGGAGTCCAAAATTAGAGAGCATAGGTTTAAGGTGAGAGGAAAAAGGTTTAAAAGGGACCAGAGGTACAACTTTTTCAGACAGATGATGGTGCATATCTGGATTGAGCTGCCAGAGTAAGTGGTAAAGGTGGGCACTATTACAATATTTAAAAAAAACATTTGGACAGGTATGTGGATAGGCGAGATTTAGAGAAATAAGGGCTAAACACGGGCAGATAGGACTAGTTCAAAAGGGCCTATTTCCATGCTACATGACTCTATCTCGGCTGACATTCTATCACAGTCCCAAGAGGATACTATGCTGTCTCAAGTACCAACCTTCAGATGGTATAGTAAGTCACAGGCCAGTTTACCCCATCCAATGTGCATCTGTAAAATATCCCATGTCACTAACCGAAAGTGAGTACCGCAGATACTGGAGATTACAGTCAAGAGTGTGGTGCTGGAAAAGCACAGCAGGTCAGGAGGCATAGGAGGAGCAGGACGCTGCCTGATCTGCTGTGGTTTTCCAGCACCACACTCTCCACCTTCACCTGCCCACTTGACCTGTGTCTTGCCCACCTATCCGCTCTACCTATTACATTCCCAGGTACCTTCCGCCAGCTCCACCCTCCTCCCATTTATCCCTCAGTGCAAACTCGCCCCCCACCCACGGCCCACAAGCCTCATTCCTGATGAAGGTCTTATCCCCGAAACGTCGCTTCTCCTGCTCCTCGGAAGCTGCCTGACCTGTTGTGCTTTTCCAGCACCACACTCTCAGCGGTGGCTGCAGACGACCAAAAGCTGACATGAGGGATGTGTGGCGTTAGACTGACGGGGGTGACGCACGATGACAGTTAAATTCCTGGCAAGATAAAGTGCAATCGGCAGAAGTGAAACTAGCATGAATCTGGTCATAATCGTAGTGCTGCTATGGAATATTGCTCTGCATCTCGAACATTGTAACAGTGACTGCATTTCAAATGGATTGATTTTTTTTGTGGAGCATGCCAGAACTTGTGAAAAGAATGAAATAAATGCAGGTTATTACTTCCAAAAGGGGATAGAACTGATGGGACAAGACTCTTCAGTTTATGTTTTAAAGTAGTTTTGCAATGAAACAGTTACTCTGATGGATTAGGCCTCACTTTTATCAAAGTCTATCCTTTGTGACAGCCTTGGAGGTGTCAAGACCGCAGTAAACCTTTAACCGGCTGTGTATTCAGCAGGCTCACTGATCCCTTTCCTTTATCAACAATCAAAGCCCTTCACGACATCAGGAAATGGGGAACATTCAGTTTTTTCAGTAGCTTTTCCTGAAACGCTCCGCTCAGGCGACCATCACTCTTTAAGCGCATGTTCCGCAATTCTCGAAGTGCGGTTAAACTTTAGGGAAACGAATTGGTCAATCCTCAGCAAAGTGTGAAGGACAGGAATCCTAATTGTTGACTAAAGCTTTACCAGGTCAGAGCGAGTTATAATCTCAGATCTCCTCTTCCCAAACACAAGGTCAGGGTTACAGCCCCCTGAATGTCCGGCTGATGTTAGAAATTGGCTGCACCCTCCCCATCCTCCCTTTGTAACCCTGCTCCCACTGAACCAGTGAATCACCTGAGAACTGTCAAAGGTTTGAAGGTTTGCTCGGGCTCAGCTCCTGCTCAGGGCTAATGAAATGCTGCCTCATAGAGGTGTCCAGGCGGTAACACTGCAGTAGGAGACAGCACAACGGAGCGGTCAGTAAACAGTGAATCGGGGAAATTGTTCACACGGTGTTAACCAAGAGTGGGATAAACTTCCAACTCACTAAACACAAGGGAAAGCTTCCTTCAGTGCGCCCCGTGTTTCAAAATCACATGGGACATATTTTCGAATTGTCTTTCGTCCGGACAAATGTGTCTAATTTATTCCCAAGGATGGCATCTGAGAAACACCGCCCCCGCTGTACTGTAAGATCCCACGATTCTATATTTGAAAATAACAAGTCTCTCTGCCATTCCTGCGGAGCGGGTCTGGCCAGGCTAAGCCACAGGAAATGTTCCACCTTCCTGGTCTTCATAGTCCGCGCTTCCAAGTACACATACAGTAAGAGTTCATCCCAAACTTACTTCTGAAATCAGAGCAGTTTTCGATTGCACCGTTTTAGACTTAACGACCGACTATCGAAACTGGGCTCTTTCAGACAGCAGATTCGGATTGGAATTGTCTCCGAGTTGACCTTGTTAACGTAAACACTGCTATTGAAACTACCTGTCAGCGAACTGACATTTGGCAATTGTTGGTGAGCAGCTGCTGTTTGCTCCTGGACCCCCTGCATCAACATCAGATTCGGGTTTATCCCCCTTTTAAACACTAACAGGAGCTGCTTTTAGATTCAAGATGACATTGACCCTTCAAATCTCGGGCCAGTTCTCCACAGCTTCTTGTTTGTAAAGACTCCAGCTGGGAGGGAGTAGCCAGTCTTACCAATTGGTACAAATAGGATGGCGGGGTTTAGATCAGAGTGGTGCTGGAAAATCACAGCAGGTCAGGCAGCATCCGAGGAGCAGGCAAATAGGATGGCGCCTCATCGACCAGCCAGGCCCCTGTGGCAATCATAGGTTCACTCCTGGTGACTTCCCATTCATTGTAACGGTCCCTGAATACTAATTGGGAAAGTGAATGATCTGTCTTGAATAGTTTTAACACTATTGATTTACTCCATATTATGTCTCAGAAAGCAACGGGCGAGGGTATGCACCACTAAACTCTATGCTGATGAAGCATATTTAATAACATAACTCAACAAAATGTAACTGTCTCAAGTTATTTGATAATACAATGTACCTATTTGGACATATTATTTAAGATAAATGAATCATAACCATAACTAGTTAGAGAATATGATGATTAAAAGTACAAAGCATTCAATATACTGAAACCTGCTCATCAGCAAACCTCTCTTGAAGCGATTGCCTCTGGCCTTCAGAAATACAAGCACTTCTTGTTATTGGTGGAAACATCCATTTCCAGTTCGAATGACCGAATGACATGGATGAGATCCAGTACCCAGCACCTCGCTGAATTGATCATGAACCAGATCAGTGTCAACAGAGACAGTTACTAAAGCAACCTCTGACAGTCAGTAGATATTCTCAAAACTGAAATTGCACCTCACTAACTATTCTGTTTCCTTTTATTTCAGTTAAAGTCTGAGTTCGGCATCACTAATCTGCATCAGGCTGAACTGGAGATTCCAATCTCAGACCAGGCGTCAAACTCAGACTGGAGCACACAGGTGACAGTGCATGTCATCCTTCGGGACTTAAATAACTCTATTGAGGGAACAGCCCGAGCCATCCGCTTTATGAGAACGCAATCAAGAGTGTGATCTAAAGCAGCAAAACCCCCTCTGTATGAACGTTAAATTCAACACAGGATACAAACAAAACCAAGTGGATGACTGTTGTTCTGTAAAAGGGCGGGAAAGACAAGCCAGGGAACTATAGATCAGTGAGCCTGACCTCAGCGGTGGGCAAGTTGTTGGAGGGAAACCTGAGGGACAGGATGTACATGTATTTGGAAAGGCAAGGATTGATTCGAGATAGTCAACATGGCTTTGTGCGTGGGAAATCATGTCTCACAAACTTGATTAAGTTTTTTGAAGAAGTAACAAAGAAGACGTGATCTATATGGACTTCAGTAAGGTGTTCGACAAGGTTCCCCATGGGAGACTGATGAGCAAGATTAGATCCCATGGAATACAGGGAGAACGAGCCATTTGGATACAGAACTGGCTCAAAGGTAGAAGACAGAGGGTGGTGGTGGAGGGGTGTTTTTCAGACTGGAGGCCTGTGACCAGTGGAGTGCCACAACGATCGGTGCTGGGCTCTCTATTTTTTGTCATTTACAAAAATGATTTGGATGCGAGCATAAGAGATACAGTTAGTAAGTTTGCAGATGACACCAAAATTGGAGGTGTAGTGGACAGCAAAGAGGGTTACCTCAGATTACAACAGGATCTGGACCAGATGGGCCAATGGGCAGAGAAGTGGCAGATGGAGTTTAATTCAGATAAATGCGAGGTACTGCATTTTTGGAAAGCAAATCTTAGCAGGACTTATACACTTAATGGTAAGGTCCTAGGGAGTGTTACTGAACAAAGAGACCTTGGAGTGCAGATTCATAGCTCTTTGAAAGTGGAGTCGCAGGTAGATAGGATAGTGAAGAAGGCGTTTGGTATGCTTTCCTTTATTGGTCAGAGTATCGAGTACAGGAGTCGGGAGGTCATGTTGTGGCTGTACAGGACATTGGTTAGGCCCCTGATGGAATATTGCATGCAATTCCGGTCTACTTCCTATCAGAAAGATGTTGTGAAACTTGAAAGGGTTCAGAAAAGATTTACAAGGATGTTGCCAAGGTTGGAGGATCTGAGCTACAGGGAGAGGCTGAACAGGCTGCGGCTGTTTTCCCTGGAGTGTTGGAGGCTGAGGGGTGACCTTATAGAGGTTTACAAAATTATGCGGGGCATGGATGTGATAAATAGACAAAGTCTTTTCCCTGGGGTCGGGGAGTGCAGAACTAGAGGGCTTAGGTTTAGGGTGAGAGTGGAAAGATATAAAAGAGACCTAAGGGGCAACTTTTTCACACAGAGGGTGGTATGTGTATGAAATGAGCTGCCAGAGGAAGAGGTGGAGGCTGATACAATTGCAACATTTAAGAGGCATTTGGATGGGTATATAAATAGGAAGGGTTTGGAGGGATATGGGCCGGGTGCTGGCAGGTGGGACTAGATTGGGTTGAGATATCTGGTCGGCATGGATGGGTTGGACCGAAGGGTCTGTTTCCATGCTGTACATCTCTATGACTCTATGACTCTAACTGACTGGGCCACGAAAGTGCACTTCACATTACCGTAATTTAAAATTGGCGTTTCTTGTTTACTTACTTTTTAGATTTTGTTATACCATGTTTGACTAAATTGTTTGTTAAAATGGTAATTATCAGCTTTGTAATATTATTGTGAAATCTTTTGGGCTTTGATATTTAACATGCAACATAAAGACTAAGTTGGTATATTAAAATTTCGTATATTTGATAAAATTGTTATATGTGTGAGCAAATCACACTTAAGGCTCCATCTTCATTAAAACGTTTCTCAACTTTTAGAAATCAAGTGACGAAACCTCTCTGCCCAAAACAATAAAATTTCCCCTTGTCACATTCTTAGTGTAACTTATGGATTTTTAATATATTTATGTTTCTTGTAATCTTATTATTTATATTAGGAATGTATTGTATGAAATATTTATTCACTAATATTTCTGAGAATATATTCATTAAATGTTAACTTCAAAAGATAATATTTATGAACTATATTGTATTTACCTACTTTGCTTACTTGTTTCAAAACTTCAGTATTGTAAATGTCAATAAATGAACAATAAATATGTATTTATTAAAATGACAGTTAGAGAATTTTATCCAGTGCCAAACTGGACATATGTGTAAATATATAAAAATTGGAATTTGTAAAGAACATGAGAAGATTAAAAACCGGCACATGAGAACAAAGCAATACAAAACCAGATACAAGATGTAATCTAGCTGGTAATCGGAAAGAAGATTGCAAGTGTTTTTCATGTTATGTAAAAAGGTAAGAAAGAGGTAAGAGCAGACATTGAACTGCTGGAAAACAAGGCTGGAGAGGTACAAATGGGGATCAAAGAAAAGACGGAGGAACTGAATAGGTATTTTTGCATCAGTCTTCATGATAGAAGACATTGGAATCTTTTGGCTGACAAGGGGCAAGTAACATTTCCATTTCACCAATGCAAGGCTATAACTATTACCAGTAAGAGACATTCTAACCACGGCGCCTTGACATTCAATCACACTACCATCACTGAAATCCCCACTATTAGCAAAATGGGAATCAACATTGACCTGAAACTCATCTGGACTCGCAACATAAAATCAGTAGCTACTGGAGCAGGTCAGAGGCTAGGAACACTGCAATGAGGAATTCACCTCCCCACTTCCCACAGTCTGTTCATCAGCCTCAAGGCACAAATCAGGAGATCATAGAGTACTCCACACTTGCCTGACTGGGTGCAGCTCCAACAACAGTCACGAAGCTTAAAACCATCCAAGACAAAGCAACCTGCTTGATTGGCATTACATCCACAAGCATCCACTCCCTTCATCACCAATGTACAGTAGCAGCAATCTCTACCATGCACTGCAGAAATTCAACAGAGATCATCAAACTGCATCTTCTAAACACACAACCACTTCCACCTAGAGGGTCAAGGGCCGCAGATACATGTGGACACCACCAGCTTCACCTTCCCCTCCAAACTACTCACCACCCTGACTTGGAAATATATCGCCATTCTTTCACTGTCACTGCATTCACATCCTGGAATACTCTCCCTAAGACATTGTGTGTCAACTGACAGCTGGTGGATTGCAGTGGTTTAAGAAGACAGTTCAACACCAAATTCTCAAGATCATCGAGGGTCAGGGAATAAATAATGGCCAGCACAGCGATGTCCACATCGCACTAATGATTCAAAATAAACTGGATTGAACAGTATCAAGAGCCAAAGGTGACAGTAGTGGCTGTCACTACAGAGAAGAAACTGGGAAAGCTATAATTTCTGATCAACCAGACTGGATGGACAACCTTGGGTTCTGAATGAGTTAGTTGGGGAGATTGTAGAGGCATTGATGGTAATCTCTGAGGAACCACTTGAGTCAGGGAGGGTCCCAAAACACTGGAAAATGGCTAATGTAACAGCTCTGTTGAAGAAGGAAGGGAGGTACAAGAAGGAAAACTTCACTGATTACTCTGACCTAGGCCATTGGTACAATTTTTGAGTCCATTATTAGGGATTAGATTGCAGAGTTCTTGGAAATGCATGTAAAATAGGGTTGAGTCAACCCAGCTTTGTGAAGGGGAGGTCATGCCTGTCAAATTTGGTAGAATTCTTTAAGGAGATAATGAGCAAGTTGTATAAAGGAAAAATGGTGGATTCAACCTATTTGGATTTCCAGAAGGCATTTGACAAGCTGTCACACACAAAGCTGTCAAATAAGATAAGTACCCAAAGTGTTAGGGCCAATGTACTGGCGTAGAAATAGGATTACCTGACTGGCATTAGACAGTGAATAGGTATAAAGGTTTTTTTTTCAGGATGGCAGCTGAGGAACGGGGACTTCTATTGGGCTCACTGTTCGGAGAACTGTTCATATTATATATCAGCAATCTGAATAATGGAACAAAGAGAATAGTTGCTAAGTTTGCAGATGACACAAATATAAGTGGAAGGACAGGTAGTGTTGAAGTAGCAGGGAGGCCAAAGAAGGGCTTGGACATGAGGAGAATGGGGAAAGAAGTAGAAGAGGCAACACAATGTGGGAAAGTGTGAGGTCATGCACTTCGGTAGGAAGAAATACGGACATAAAAATTTAATGCTGAAAAGTGTCAGCTGATGCATTTTGGGAGGATTGACAAGGCAAAGAGAGTACACAATCCATGGTAGGACTCTAGGAAGTACAGAGGACTATAGTGCAGGTCCACAGATCCTTATGTTGGGTGTCTCTAATTCATTGCCTCCAGGATGGTCAAGGTTGGAAATAACATAATATTTAAAAAATATTTATCTGATTACTGGAAGCACTATAATGTACAACGTATATAATGGCCTAGTGCTAGAAAATGGGAAGAGAGTAGATAGGTGCGTTACAACCGACATGGACATGATGGGCCAAAGGTCCACTTTCTATTCTGTCAAATTTGTGAATCCGAGACTCAATGTCATTTCTTTTCAAGATTTCCCCAAACATTAAGAGAATAACTTACAGTCACAATTAGGTGAATGCTTCTATTTAGTTACAAGTAATAATACAAGAGGTATGATGGGATCACTCTAATGGAGAAACTGTTTTATTTAGCTGCTTGCATCAATTACTATTCAAAGAAGATGACAACACACGCTGAAAGTTCCTTAACTTATGTCTGTTTTAATAAGAGTGTGGTGTGGGTTTTAGCTGAACAACCCTCTATTTTTAATATATATAACTGATTTGGATGTGAACATCAGAGGTGTGGTTAGTAAATTTGAAGATGACACTAAAATTGTAGGTGTAATGGACAATGAAGATGGTTACCTCAGAGTGCAATGGGATCTAGATTAGTTGGGCCAATGGATCAAGGAGTGGGCGATGGAGTTTAATTTCAATAAATGTGAGGGGCTGTATTTTGGAAAGGTGAATCAGGACAGGACTTAAATACTTAATGGTAAGGTCCTGGGGAGTGTTGGTGAGCAAAGACACCTCGGAGTGCAGGTTCACAGCTCCTTGAAAGTTGAACCGCAAGTAGATAGGGTAGTGTTTGGTATGCTTCCCTTTATTAGTCAGGATATTGAGTGCAATAGGTGAGGGGTCTTTTTACAATCGTACACAATATTGGTTCAGTCACTTTTGGAATATTGCAAGCAATTCTGCTCTCTCTCCTCTAAGAGGGATGTTGTGAAACTTGAAAGGGTTTCAGAAAAGATTTACAAGCATGCTGCCAGGCTTGGAGGATTTGAACTATAGGGAGAGGTTGAATAGGCTAGCGCTATTTTCCCTGCAGCTTCGGAAGCTTAGGGGTGTGCTTATAGAGGTTTATAAAAAATCATGAAGAGCATGAATAGGGTAAATAGGCAAGGTCTTTTCCTCAGAATGTGAGAATTCAAAACTAGAGGGCATAGATTTAAGGTGAGAGGGTAAAGATTTAAACAGGACATAATGGGAAACGTTTTCACACAGAGGATGGTGAATGTGTAGAATGAGCTGCCAGAGGATGTGGTGGAGACTGGTACAATTACAACAGTTAAAAGACATCTGGATGGGAACACGAATAGGACGGGTTTAGAGGGATATGGGGCAAATGCTGGAAAATGGATACCTGGTTAGCTTGGGTGAGTTGAACCAAAGGGTCTGTATCCATGCTTTATATTTATATGACTCTACGACTCTAAAGTGGTGAGCATGGACAATATGCTGGTGATAAAGTGACTAAGTAAGAAAAGGAAATGTGTTACATTGCCTGCCTTCATCACATCTGCGAGTTTCTTGTGGACCTTCTTATTAGTCAGATGTGAGAGTTGGCACTCTTTGCATGTTACCTCTATCAGTATGTGGCAGGAGGAACATTTTGACAGGTTTCTCCCTTGGAAATCTGGAAGTCTAAATCTTTATTTTTCAGTGGTAAAACTGGATGTCATATGTGATTTTGAGCCACTTTTCAAACCTCTGCGTTCTCACTTCACCCCATCTTGGTAACATCGTCAAGTCCTATGGCCCCACAACAACGTTACACTCTGTTTTCTTCACATTATTTAAAATTCCAGTGTTCATTAAATCCTTTTTTATGTTCAACGTCATCAAATAATGTGTAGTTGGGACATAAAAAGCTGAAAGGCCAGATTTATTCTCTGTCAGCCTGTGTCCTTACACTGA
This sequence comes from Chiloscyllium punctatum, assembly GCF_047496795.1. Classification (NCBI taxonomy): domain Eukaryota; kingdom Metazoa; phylum Chordata; class Chondrichthyes; order Orectolobiformes; family Hemiscylliidae; genus Chiloscyllium; species Chiloscyllium punctatum. The sequence goes on along the minus strand of NC_092746.1, from coordinate 29,486,388 downwards.
ACTTTAATAACAGAGGCTTCAAAAGGGAAGCTAATGGCCTGATCTTCATTCAGCTCACTGTCCTGTGACCCCTTCCTGAAGTGTTGGATGAAAACCAAATAAACCTTCAGTTGAATAATCTGGTTGACATTGTCCATGTTCACTTGAGCATGACAGTTCAGCTCAATCTGTATTTGTAAAGCCAAGTTCCAAGAAGGAGTTAACAAATTCAAGAATTGCTCCAGTGAACCTAATAGAAAATGTAATGATCAAGCCACTAGAGGAAGTGGTAGAGCCAGGTATGATTACAGTCTTTGAAAGACTTTTGGGCAGATGCACAGAAAGCAAAAGTTTGGAGAGGTTTGGGTTTAAAGCAGGAAACTGGGACAAGTTCAGTTTAGGAACCTGGTTAGCATAGACAGGTTCAGCTGAAGGGCCTGTTTCCTGCATAACCCTATTTAGGCTGCCAATCTCGAAAATGCCAAGAGTACACTGCACTGTCTGAAGGACCAACTTTCAGATGGCATCATCAATTACAGACCTGGTTAAACCTTCCAATGACCATCTGTAAACTACCCCATGTCACTGTTCAAAGAATTGCAGTTTTCTCTGAAGCAGAGAATTATACATTAGAATAGCCATTAATGAAGATTGAAGTGAATGGTGTGACATTGGAACAACAAGCTTGTGTATTTAGAATAAAAGATGGAGAATACGGTGCAAGTTAGAAGGAAAGAGTATTTCTGAGAAGATGAATGTGTTCCAACCATGTAACTCAGGCTTGTCACAAAGAAAGAAGTTTTAACAAGATACAGTATATCCAACTAACAGTGTTTCTCTCAACTCTGGATATTACATAAATATCTCTGGAAGAAAATAGAAACATTTGAACTGTGAATGATTCTGTACACAGACAATAAGACAAATGAAGAACAAAAAGATTTCAAAAAGTAACATTCAGAAATAAGAGCGAAGCGGAGAGCAGGGAGAGGAGTATTTCGAGATGTGGGTAGCTGGATGATGTACGTCACAGGGTGGCTGCACAGGAGCTGAGCTGACATGAGGATGTGTGGTGTAAGAGAACCGGGGGTGACACACTATGACAGTGGAACCTCTGGCAAGATCAACTACACTCAGCACAGTGCAACCCCATGAAGTAACAGGCAAAGGTGACGTCACCAGGATCTTTTAGAAATGTGGGATTTCCCCAAAAGGTAGGGAATGGTAATAAATAGTGGAGAAGGGCTGGAAAGAGAGCTACACATTTCAGAGCTTTGTGTAAAGTGAGGAGGAGAGCAATTCAACATGAGACCTGCCCAATGTTAGTGATCCTTGCAGCCTGTTATCTCCTGACGTCTCCTTTTAGAGAGAGTTTGGGGGAGTGCTCGTTTCTCATGAGGTTCTGTCTCTTTTCCTGCAGATTCCTGCCAAGTTTTCCTGGTGTTGTTTGCAGGGCTCGCTGCTTTCCCTGTAACGGAGCTCTCAAGAAGGGAGGTGCGTTTGCCTTCAGCAGCTCTGACCTGCTCAACCTGCGTCCCTCTGGCGATGGAAATCCGGAATACAGCGGCTGAGCTCCGGAACATTCAGGTCAGTCAGTGGCTGGAGACAGAGAGCGGGGTCTGCGGTTTGGGAAACTCGTGGTTGCGGAGTAGGGACTAAAACTTGGAGACTCGGTGTCCGGAGCAGGGGGTGAGGGTGTTGGGGGGGGAGTTGAGACTCAGGGGATTTGGGAACTCGAAGCTTGAATTCTTCACAAAGGAGCAGGACCTGGGTTACACTCATTGTGTGATCTTGTATGACCCTCGTAGGTGTGTGAGTTTTTCTCACTCTGTGAACAAGACTGGAGGTCGCTGCTGATCTACGATTTCGACCTGCCACAGATCCGGGCCCAGGACCGATGTTTAAAGATAAATTTCCACAAGGTGAGTGAAAGAGTGAGAGTGGGAGCGGGAGCGGGAGTGTGGCAGTACGAGCACATCTGCCCTGCAGGCCGAGTCGGTCAGGGGCTGTCTGCAGGGATCTGAAGGAGCTCGGGTCGCTGCACTCTCCCGTCTTGTCATCGATTGCATGTGAAAGCTGTCAATCGGGGAGTCAGAGCGAGTTATAATCTCAGATCTCCTCATCCCAAACACAAGGTCAGGGTTACAGCCCCCTGAATGTCCGGCTGATGTTAGAAATTGGCTGCACCCTCCCCATCCTCCCTTTGTAACCCTGCTCCCACTAAACCAGTGAATCACCTGAGAACTGTCAAAGGTTTGATGGTTTGCTCGGGCTCAGCTCCTGCTCAGGGCTAATGAAATGCTGCCTCCTAGAGGTGTCCAGGCGGTAACCCTGCAGTAGGAGACAGCACAACAGAGCGGTCAGTAAACAGTGAATCGGGGAAATTGTTCACACGGTGTTAACCAAGAGTGGGATAAACTTCCAACTCACTAAACACAAGGGAAAGCTTCCTTCAGTGCGCCCCGAGTTTCAAAATCACATGGGACATATTTTCGAATCGTCTTTTATGTGCAGAAGGGTGTCTTACTCGCCCCAGTGGCATCTGAGAAACACCGCCCCCGCTGTACTGTAAGATCCCACCATTCTGTATTTGAAAATAACAAGTCTCTCTGCCATTCCTGCGGAGCGGGTCTGGCCAGGCTAAGACACAGGAAATGTTCCCCCTTTCTGGTCTTCATAGTCCGCGCTTCCAAGTACACATACAGTAAGAGTTCATCCCAAACTTACTTCTGAAATCAGAGCAGTTTTAGATTGCACCGTTTTAGACTTAACGACCGACTATTGAAACTGGGCTCTTTCAGACAGCAGATTCCGATTGGAATTGTCTCCGAGCTGACCTTGTTAACGTCAACACTGCTGTTGAAACTACCTGTCAGTGAACTGACATTGGGCAATTGTTGGTGAGCAGCTGCTGTTTGCTCCTGGACCCCCTGCAATAGCATCAGATTCGGGTTTATCCCCCTTTTAACCACTGACAGGAGCTGCTACTAGATTCAAGATGACATTGACCCTTCAAATCTCGGTCCAGTTCTCCACAGCTTCTTGTTTGTAAAACTCCAGCTGGGAGGGAGGAGCCAGTCTTACCAATTGGTACAAATAGCAACGCGCCTCATCGACCAGCCAGGCCCCTGTGGGAATCCCAGGTCCACTACTGGTGACTTCCCATTCATTGTAACGGTCACTGAATATTAATTGGGAAAGTGAATGATCTGTCCTGAATAGTTGTACGAATGTCTTATTCATTTTCTCTGTCTCTCTATATATATCTTAGAAAACAACGGGTAAGGAGATGCACCAACAAACTCTCTGCTGATGAAGGATATTTAATAACGTAACTCAACAAAATGTAACTTTCACAAGTTATTTATTTAAGAAGGCAAAATAATACAATGCATATACTTGGATAAACTATTTAAGGTATTTTTTTGTATAAATGATAAATAACCATAACTAGTTAGAGAATATGATGATTAAAAGTACAAAACATTCAATATACTGAAACCTTCTCATCAGCAAACCTGTCTCGAAGCGATTGCCTCTGGCCTTCAGAAATACAAGCCCTTCTTGTTATTGGTGGAAACATCCATCTCCAGTTCGAATGACCGAGTGACATGGATGAGATCCAGTACCCAGCATCTGGCTGATTTGATCATGAACCAGGTCAGTGCCAACGGAGACAGTTACTAAAGCAACCTCTGACAGTCAGTAGATATTCTCAAAACTGAAATTGCACCTCCCTAACTATTCTGTTTCCTTTTATTTCAGTTAAAGGCTGAGTTCGGCATCACTAATCTGCATCAGGCTGAACTGGAAGTTCCAATCTCAGACCAGGCGTCAAACTCAGACTGGAGCACACAGGTGACAGTGCATGTCATCCTTCGGGACTTCACTAAATTTATTGAGGGAACAGCCCGAGCCATTCGCTTTATGAGAACGCAATCAAGAGTGTGATCTAAAGCAGCAAAACCCCCACCGTATGAACGTTATAGTTCAATATAGGATACAAAAGCACATCCACCAAGTGGATGACTGTTGTTCTGTGAAAGAACTAAATATGTTGTAAAAGTGCACTGCACTATTACCGTTATTTAATATTGGCGTTTCCTGTCAATTTAGAGTTTAGATTTTGAATTTTTTTTGCATTTTTTTATTACGTTGTTTATTAAAGTTGTAATTATCAACTTTGTAACATGATTGTGAAAGTTTTTGGGCTTTGATAATTAACATGCAACATAAACACTGAATTGCATAATGAAATATTATTTATTATATAAAATCGTTACAGTATGTGAGCAAATCACTCTTAAGAATCCATCATTAAAAAATGCTTCTCAACTCTTTCAAATGAAGTGACGAAAATTCTCTGCCCAAAACAATGAAACTTCACCTTGTCGTTCTTAATTGAATTTATGGATTATTAATATACTTATGCTCCTGCTAATATCATTATTTACATTATGAATATTTTGTATGAAATGTTCATCCAATGTTAATGAGAATATATTTATTACATGGTAACTTCAAAAATAATGTAATATTTATGAACTATATTATATTTATTTACTTTGCTATGTGTTCTAAAACTTCAGATGATCTATTGTAAATGTCAATTATATGAACAATAAATATTTAAGTTTATTTAATAAAATTATAGCATTGCAGAATTCACTGAAGTCCCATACAGTATATATATATATAAATATATGAAAATTGAATTTGGAAAGATTAGAAGACTATAAATCAGCAGAGGATAACTAAAAGAGGAATGGGGCAGGGTCAGTACTAGGTGAAATACAAAATAAACTAGGTAGTAATATAAAAGAGGATTGTAAGAATTTTTCAGATTATACAAAAGCTAAGTGAGAAGCAAGAGCAGACATCGGACTGTTGGAAAATGATGCTGGAGAATTTGTAATGGGGAACAAAGATATGTTGAAGTAAGTGATAGGTATCTTGCATCAGTCTTCATGTTGGATGACACCAGTATCATTGGGTTTGCAAGTCGCAAGTAAAACTAGCACTCCAGAAATGCCAGGTTATGTCCATCATCAGTAAGAGACAATCGAACTATGGCCCCTTGATGTTCAATGGTGTTACCATCACTGAATCCTTCCACTGTTGACAAACTAGGGATCACCATTGACCAGAAACTCAACTGGACTCACACATAAACACAGTGGCTGCACTAGCAGGTCAGAGGCTAATAATACTGTGGCAGATAATTCACCACCTGACTCCCCAAAGCCTGTCCAACATCTACAAGGCACAAGTCAGAAATCTGATGGAATACCTCCCCCCCCCCCCCATTTGCCTCAGAGGGTGCAGCCCCAACAACACTCAAGAAACTTGACACCATCCAGGACAAAGCAGCCCACTTGATTGGCATCACATTCACAAGCATCCACTCCTTCCACCACCGATGCTCAGTAGCAGCAGTATGTACTATCTACAAGATGCATTGCAGAAATTCACCAAAGATCCTCAGAGAGCATCTCCTAAACCCACAGCCATTCCTATCTAGAAGGACAAGGGTGGCAGATACATGGGAACAGCACTATCTTCAAGCTCCACTCCAATCCCATTCACCACCCTGACTTGGAAACAAGTCACTGTTCCTTCATTGCTACTTGTTCAAAGTCCTGGAATAGCCTCCCTGAGGACATTGTGGGTCAACCCACAGACGTGGACTGCAGTGGTTCAAGAAGGAAGCACACACCTAATTCTCAACGGCAACTAAGAATAGGCAATAAATGTTGGCCAGCCAGCCATGCTCATATCCCAAAAATGATTAAAAACAAATACCAGTACTTCAACAGGATCAAGAGGCAGAGGTGAGGGTAGTGGCTGTCACTAAGGAGAAGGTGTGGAGAAAGCTGTAAGTTCGGAAGTTGGATTAACCCAGAGTTGATGGACTAAACACCTGGTTTCTCAAGGTGTTAGCTGAGGAGTTTGTAGAGGCATTGATGGTGATCTTTCAGGAGTCACTTGAGTCAGGGAGGTTCCCAGAGGACTGGAAAATGGCTATTGTAATACCCTTGTTTAAGTAGGGAGTGAGGAACAATACAGCAAATTAGGCTGGTTAGCCTGACCTTGGTCATTGGTAAGAGTTTAGAGTAAATTATTGAGAATGAGATTGCTGAAAACTTGGAAAAGCTTGGTAAAATAGGGTAGACTCAGCACAGCTTTGTTAAAGGGAGGTCATGCCTGACTAATTCTGTTAGAATTAGGGTCTGTTTCCATGCTGTACATCTCTGTGACTCGATGACTCTAAGTAATCAGCAAATTGGACAAAGGAGAGATAGTGGATGTAATCTATTAGAACTTTCAAAAGGCCTCTGACAAGCTGCCACCCAGGAAGCTACTAAATAAAGTAAGATCCCATGGTATTAGGGCAAGGTACTGGCATGAATAGATGAATAGCTGACTACCAGAAGAATGGGGATAAAGAGGCCTTTTTCAGGATGGTATCTAGAAACTAATGGAATTCCAGAGGGGTTGCAACAACTATGCACATTATATATTAACAATCTGGATGAAGGAACTGAGGGAATAATTGCTAAGTTTTCAGATGACACAAGGTGGAGGGACAGGTAGTGGTGAGGAAGCAGGGAGGCTGCAGAAAGACTTTGACAGTCGGAGAGTGGGCAATGAAATACAATGTGGGAAAGTGTGGAGTTACGCACGTTAATAGAAAGAAAAATGGACAGAAAAATAACAACTGGAATTTAATTCTGAAAAGTGTCAGGTGATGCATTTTGAGAGGATTAACAAGGCAAAGAGAGTACACAATGTACAGTCGGACGTTAGGAAGTACAGAGGACCAGAGGGACCTTGCTATGTATGCTCACACATCCTTGTACTGGGTGTCTAGAATTCACTGCCTCAAAGATGGTCAAGGATGGAAAAAGTAACTATATTTAAGAAGCATTTGTATGAGTAGTGTTCCAGGGTATATATGCTAAAGGAAGAATGGAAAGGGATGCAAAAGAAGTTTGGGAAAACATTATGGCTGTACTGAGGCTATATGTCCAGTGAAGTTATTTGGGTGAGAAATAAGAAATGGATCACATTACTGGGACTGTACTATTGATGCCCCAGTAGTCAGCGGGAATTTGAGAAGCTAATGTATTCGAAGATCTCAGTTATCTGTAAAAATAATTCGATTGTAATGGTAGGGGCTTTTAACTTTACAAACATAGACCGGAACTGCCATAGTGTTAAGGGTTTGGATGGAGAGAAATTTGATAAGTTTGTACAAGAAAACTTTCTGACTCAGTCTGTGGATGTACCTACTGGAGAAGGAATAGAACCTGACCTTCTTTTGGGAAATAAGTCCGGGCAAGTGACTGACGTGTCAGTGAGGGAGCACTTTGGGGCAGTTAAGCTCAATTTGCATTTGTGAAGCCAAATTCCAGAAAGTTATTAACAATTTCAGGATTAGCTCCAGTGACGCTTATAGAAAATATATATGTGTGTATTTGTTAGTTGAAGGGATGTGAGTTGGTTTGGGTTGTAATTACATACTCTTCACCAACTACTCCGCTACCAGCCATGGTCAAATGTCTGTTAACAAACTGAAAGGCTTAACAGACAATCAATTTTTCAATGCATAATTTCAGTTACATCACACTGTAAATGTTTGCTATAAATTCTGTGTGTTAGGATTGAGCCCTCCACTACCACCTGTTGAAGGAGCGACGCTCCGAAAGCTAGTGTGTTTCCAATTAAACCTGATATTGTGTGATTTTTAACTTTGTACAGCCCAGTCCAACACCGGTATCTCAAAACAAATCTTTCATGACACTTTTACCACTGGCAAATTTAATCAAGCAATTATGCAACCTATCTGAAATATAAAGGCAACTCAGATCCCAATTATCTTTATATATATAACAAGATAAATGGAAAGATGATCCATGATCTTTCTGGATCACTAGATGGCCCTACTTTTCTGGTTTTAAATGTTGAGCATTAATTTTAGTTGTAACATGTTCTCGTGAATGAAGTTAAATGTTAAACAAAAATAACTGCTATAAACACCAAAAAGGATGAGAGGGAGAAGCAATGCAATGGACTAGGTTTGAAACTTTTGAGAAAGTTCACTTCAGAATGAATTTTATAATACTTTATTATAATACAGCAAGGAGAAGCTTCACATCAAAAAAGAAGTAACATGAGGACTGTGATTATTCATAGCAAATGAAATGTCCGTGATTCTCATTTTTCTGTTCTAAATATATTTTCTAGCTGACTTGCCATTGCCCATGTTATTCGAGGAGTGGGTGGAATATGAAGTATATTCAATACCTGTATATCTCAAGTGTAGCATGGAAATGATACTTTGGTCCTCAAGCCCTGGGAAAATTCATCTCATAGTATATTAAAGGTGCAATGTTGTTGTAACTTCAGGTTAGAAATGTAAAGGCCATTTTGCTCATTCTGCTTATTCAAATTCAGTGCATTCTGAAAAATATTTAACTTTTAAGTTGACTCATTTTTTTCCCATGACAATGCATCACATAGACATATCCATAACAGAAAGTAGAGAATAAAACAATATAATCTATTCATCATAAGGTCATTATCATGAGGTGCAATCTAATGGCAATTAGGGGCGAAATCATAATATATTTCTAAGAAATACATTTATAATTTCACTACCCTCAGTGTACAGAGAAAACTGTCACCAAATCGGAAGTTATTGGCCTAATTTGCTGATCTTCCAATGACCTTTTGCAACCAACACAGAAAGAAACCTCCCAAAATTAAAACATCAGGACACTAGATTTTTGGTGGAGCCAGCTTTGATATGCAAATTTAAATGATCGGTGAAATTTCCAAAATTTCATAAACTTGTTGCAAGGTGGAGTTGCTCACCATGCAGCTAAACAATTCCCATAATTGTAATCCTTTAATATCAAAGAAAGTATTGAACCATCCCTGGTTACATCAGATTAACTAACAAGTAATTTCCATCAAACCTCATTGATGATTCAGTGCAACACAATTCTAAGCCATAATTTATTTGAAAGTGTCCATTTCCAAAGCACAGCATTATCAGACTAGATCAAGTCTCATTTCTGATTCATGCAAGCAAACTAAACTAAACTAAACTTTAATTTTGCTTACTATTAGAAGCTTTGGTTGGCTTTGATGGAAGAGTGAATTAGGTAGGTTGTATAAAGGGTGGAGAATCTACCAGCCCTTGCTTTCTGTAACTCCCAAAAACTAAAATTACTCTGTCCCATGCCTCACAGACAGTAGTGCCTTCCTGCAGTCTCCATTGTGTTCTTTAACCGAAATGGCAGCACTTGACATTAGTATAACCTTTCTGATGAAACAAAAACAGACATTTCTTTAGCTCTTGATGTTAATGATACTTGCCTGTACCACTTTTTCATGATTGTCCTACTCAATCTATTAAAACTCAACAATGCAATTCTACAAATACTGGTATGGGAATCAAAGATGTTGATTTGAATACATTTTGAAGTTTTCCTACCACATATTTTACAAAACTGCCTTGCAACATTGTCAAGTCTTGGCCATGTAAAATACCTATTTATTGATTCTTGCATTTTCTGTCTTCCTATATGCCCTTCTCTTCCTCTCCTTTCCTGTCTTTTTCTTTCTCTTTGAACTTTTCTTCCTTCTGACATCATAGGGAAGCCAGAGTGGTGCTCGGTGGGTCATAGGCTACAGCTATGGCAGTGTCTGGTGCGAGGACCCCTAGATGCGGGAAGCTTTAGGCATGGTTTCATTTACTCAACAGGTCATTGAATGCAGCGGTGCTTGGCAGGTCGTCAGCTCCTGGCTGCGTTAGGCCTGGAATGCAGGGACCCATTGAAAGGCCCAGGACAATTTGCAGAGACCTTGCATAAGCTCTGGTCTGTGTTTGAAAACCTCTTGCACAGAAGCTAAACTCTATTTATACAATTTCTTTTTGTAACTCAAAATGGTGCCAGATTGTACTGACAAAACTTTTTTCACTGTATCTTTCTCGATCTATGAGACAATAAATACTCATGACTCATAACTCACCCATCCACGGGTAATTTCTTAACAACCCCGACTACCATTCATCCAGATCACACTCCAGATGTACAATGGAACTTGGGAGGTATGTACTCCACTTATCCATTTACAAATACTTTGGCTTTGAATGAATTCTCTTGAGGGAAATCTGAATCCTTCTCCACCAAGAGAGTTTGAGTAGCCCCCATATTCCCAAATACAGTTATGGCCAGGGATGTTTCCTTTGAAGAAGAGATATCCTTCGGGATAAAAGCCCTTCGTACCTCGTATCTAATGTATGTATTTATTTTCACAACAGTATCTATGTTTGATCTTTTAGCTGTAGTTAAAACTACAATCTGAGCCATGGTCTTTTCCTTCTAAGTTTCATTTGCTGACTCATTCTTATGAACTTCAAAAATGCTTTGGGTTTCCCCTCAACTTCCAGCTTTCTGAATGAATGTGTCCCAACTTGTTACAATGAAAACACCTTGGCTTTCAATTCTCACCTCTACTCTCATAACTTTCTAATGAGGAGATCTTGGGACATGTCCAGATTTCCATTCTTTATTTAGGTTACTTGCCTGCCTTTCACGCTCCCATTTTATATCACCTTCGAATTTGAGGATGATGGAGGAAGGTTTAGTTTTATGGATTAATTCATAATTGTCAGCCATTATTTTCACCTGTCTCGTAGTTGCCACCCTTCATTATGAATTTTTATCATGGAAGGTAATGAGTTTTTAAAATTCTCCAGGAGAATAATCTCTCTAAGAGCTTTATACATAGTTTCAGCTTCTAGCGCTTGTAGCTACCTGTTTAACTCTCTTGAATTCGATGTGGATTTAGCCAGTTTGTTTCCTTTGCCAATAAAGCTGCAGGCAATAAATCATATGGAGCCAATATAGCTTCCTTCAATGCGTGATAATCATAAACCTCCTATGGCTGAAGAAATCCTTCTTCATCGTAGTTCTAAAGGGATATCACTTCACTCTGAGGGTGTGCCCTCAGGTCCTAGTCACTCCTAATAGTAGAAACATCTCCATATCCACTCTATCCAGGTCTCCCAGTATACTGGAAGTTTCAATGAGATAGTCCCTTCATTCTTCTAAGCTCTATCGAGTACAGATTCAATTCCTGAACCACTCCTCATATGACAACCCCTTTGCTCCCAGGAGCATTCTTGTAAACCTCCTGTGGACTCCCTCCAATGCCAGCACATCCTTCCATAGATAGGAGGCACAAAGCTGCTCACAATATTCCAAATGCGGTTTGACCGGAGCCTTAGAGTCTCAGTAGTACATCCCATTTCTTGTATTCTAGCCTTCTTGAAATGAATGCTAATATAGCATTTGCCTTCCTAACTGCCAAACGAACCTGCACGTTAGATTAGATTACTTACAGTGTGGAAACAGGCCCTTCAGCCCAACAAGTCCACACCGACCCGCCACCCACCCATACCCCTACATTTACCCCTTTTTACCTAACAATTTAGCATGGCCAATTCACCTGACCTGCACATCTTTGGACTGTGGGAGGAAACCGGAGCACCCGGAGGAAACCCACGCAGACACGGGGAGAATGTGCAAACTCCACACAGTCAGTCGCCTGAGTCGGGAATTGAACCCAGATCTCTGGCGCTGTGAGGCAGCAGTGCTAACCACTGTGCCACCGTGCCGCCCACCGTTAACCTGAAGAGAATCCTGAACTAGGATTTCTGAAGACTTCCCTCATTTAGAAAATAGTCCATGCCTCTATTCCTCCTTTCAAGGTGGATAACCTCACTCGTTCTACATTGTATTCCATCTGTCCTATCCAAGTCCTTCCATAGCCTCCCTGCTTCCTCAACACTACATGTCCCTCCACCTATCTATATGTCACCTGCTAATGTAACAATAATGCCCTCAGTTATTTTATCCAGATCATTAATGTATAATGTAAACAATTATGGTCCCAACGCTGATCCCTGTGGAACTCCACTCATCACCGGCTGCCATCCTGTAAAAGATCCTGTTATCTCTACTGTCTGCCTTCTGCCAGTCAGCCAATCTGCTACCCATGTCAGTACCTTGCCCCTAACACCATGAGCTCTTTTCTTATTTAGCAGCCTCTTGTACAGTACTTTACCAAAGGTCTTCCAGAAATCCAAATTGCTCTCCTATGTTAAATTCTAATAAATTTGTCAGGTGTGACCTCCCCTTGACAAAGCTGTGCTAATGGAAATGCAGAGGTCCAGGAAGAGGAGGGAGGTGTCAGAGATGGTCCAGGTAAATCTAAGGTCAGGGTGGAATGTGTTAGTGAAGTTGATGAATTGCTCAACCTCCTCGCGGGAGCACGAGGTGGCGCCAATCCAGTCATCAATGTAGCAGAGGAAGAGGTGGGGAGTGGTGTCGGTGTAATTACAGAAGATCAACTGTTCTACAAAGCCAACAAAGAGACAGGCATAGCTGGGGCCCACACGTGTGCCCATGGCTACCCTTTTGGTCTTTAGGAAGTGGGAGGATTCGAAGGAGAAATTGTTAAGGGTGAGGACTAGTTCAGCCAAATGAATGAGAGTGTGGGTGGAAGGGTACTGTTGGGGACATCGGGAGAAGAAAAACGGAGGGCTTGGAGGCTCTGGTCATGGAGGATGGAAGTGTAGAGGGATTGGATATCCATGGTGAAGATGAGGCGTTGGGGGCCAGGGAAACGGAAGTCTTGGAGGAGGTGGAGGGCGTGGGTGGCATCTCGAACGTATGTGGGGAGTACCTGGACTAGGGGGATAGGACAGTGTCGAGGTAGGTAGAGATGAGTTCAGTGGGGCAGGAGCATGCTGAGACAATGGGACGGCCAGGGTGGTCAGGCTTGTGGATCTTGGGAAGGAGGTATAACCGGGCAGTGCAGGGTTCCCGGACTGAGGTTGGAAGCTGTGGGTGGGAGATCTCCTGAGGTGATGAGGTTCCGTATGGTCTGGGAGGTGATGGTTTGGTGATGGGGGATGGGGTCATGGTCGAGGGGGCGGTAGGAAGAGGTGTCCTCGAGTTGGCGTTTGGCTTCAGCGGTGTAGAGGTCAGTGCGCCAGACTACCACTGCGCCCCCTTTATCTGCTGGCTTGATGGTGAGGTCGGGATTGGAGCAGAGGGATTGGAGGGCTGCACATTGTGAGGGTGAGAGGTTGGAGTGGGGGGGGGGGGGGTAGACAGGTTGAGGCGGTTAATGTCCCGGCAGCAGTTGGAAATGAAGAGGTCGAGGGCAGGTTTTTACCCTCCACATCAAGATCTAGATCATTAATACATATCAGAAAAAGCAAGGATCCCAAAACCAGTGCCTGGGGAATTCCATTAAAACATTCCACCAACCTGAAAAATAACCATTGACCATTACTCTCTGTAGTCAATTTTGTTTTCATATTGCTAGTTTCTTTTATATTCAATGACCTGAAACTTTCCTCATAAGTCCATTCTGTAGTGTTGTGTCAAAATCCTTTGGAAGTTTTTGTTCATCACCTCAATAGTGTTACCCTCTTATCAAAATGTGCTGTTAACCCTTCCATACAATCCATTAAGTTAATTTTTTTTTTCAGACATCCATGCTAATTCTTCCTAATCAACCCACCATTTTGCATGAGATTATTTCTATCCAAACTTATTGATTCTAAAATCTTCCCCACTACTAAACTTAAACTGACTGGGATGTTAGGCTCATTGTCATAACCTTCCTTGAACAAGGTTAACAGATTGCAGTTTTCCAGTCTTCTGGCATCTCTGCCAAGTGTAGCATAGACAGAAAGATTATGACCAGGTCTCTGCAATCTCCACTCTCACTTCCTCCTAAATCCTACATCCTTTGAACGAACTGGTGGTCTATAGACTACACTGAGCAATGTAATTGTGCATTTTTGTTTCATAGCACTCGCCAAATTGATTCCATCCTTAAACCTTCCAGGACATACATTTTTTCCACCATTGCAATGTTCTCCTTAACAAATACTGACACTTCTCCTCTTTTCCTTTTTTTAAAAGTATTTTTTCTGAATACCTCATGTGCAGGAATATTTAACATATCGTCTTGACTTTCCTTGAGCTAGGTCTCTGTTATCACTTCCACATCATATTTACGCAAGGTAATCTATACCTATAATTCTCCAATTATGTATATTATATTCTTTGCATTCACATGTACAATAACCCCAATTTAGACTTCAATTTTTTCTCGTTTATTCTGACTTCATCTTATAACTTGACATACTCTATGCTAGTGTCAGCTGTATCCCCAAGTATTCTGCAAACTCTAGCATTCTACTTCACTGTTCTCTTTTGGTTCCCAAGTTATTTTACAGCCCCCCCCCCAATAACACTGGCAAAATACCCTGCAAGGAACTGAGTCCCAGCTGTGATCCTGTGCAGCCTGCCTAGGCTGTGCAGACGCCACCCTCCCCAGAGCCATTGCCAGTGTCCCAGGAACCTAAAGCCCTCCCTCCTGTGCATTGTTTTCAGCCACATGTTGATTTAATATATCCTCCTATTTCTGTGTTCACTAGCACACGGCACTGGGAGTAATGTGGCGATTACTACATTTTCAGGTCCTGTTTGTCAATTTCCTGTTTTTGCAGTCACTCTATGACATCTTGGACCCTAGCACCAGCAAGACAACATACTGCCATGGAGTCAAATAAAAACGGCCACCGAAACAATTGCCTGTTCCTGTAACTCATAAATCCCCCTGTTATTATCACTCCTTCTTTCTGACTTCTTCCTTTCCTCCAGTGACAGTCAGGACACTCACAGTGCCACAAACATTGCTATGACTGCACTTCTTCCAGGAACCAGCACCCTCATCAGCTTCTAAAACAGAAAATTGATGTGTGAATGGGATCCCTAGGGACTCCTGCACTGCCTGCCTGCTTTGTTTCACTTGGACTGCCTGATGGTCACCATTCCCTTGCTTCATCCAGACCCTTAAGCTGTGGTGTGACCATTTCTGTTAACAAGCTACCTCAGTACCTTTCAACATGGTGAATGTGTCACAGTGCCTTGAGCTCCAAACTTTTATTACGTAAATGCATTATTTTGTGGGCGGCACGGTGGCACAGTGGTTAGCACTGCTGCCTCACAGCGCCTGAGACCCAAGTTCAATTCCCACCTCAGGCGACTGACTGTGTGGAGTTTGCATGTTCTCCCCGTGTCTGCGTGGGTTTCCTCCGGGTGCTCCGGTTTCCTCCCACAGTCCAATTTAGCAGGTCAGGTGAATTGGCCATGGTAAATTGCCCATAGTGTTAGGTAAGGGGTAAATGTCGGGGTATGGGTGGGTTGCGCTTTGGCGGGTCAGTGTGGACTTGTTGGGCCGAAGGGCTTGTTTCCACACTGTAATGTAATGTAATCTAATCTAACTTCATGCACTCCATAAAACTGGCAAAAAAATGTGTTTGTCATTAATACAGTTACTCACTAGATGGCACCTTCCTCTGTATATTTTTAACTGAGGGACTAACTGCCAGACTTTTTCTCCCATATCTTGCCCTTGTTCTATTTTACAGATCAAAAAACAAACTATCATCTTCCAATACCTTCGATTCCAGTAACTTAGTGTGTTAGATCACTGGTTCCAACTTACTTAATTCTGAGAAGCAGAATTTTTTTCTTAGATATTGTGAATATTAAAAAAAAGCCTAATTGCTTTATGTAGCCTTGTTTTAAAAAAATGTAGACTATCATTTGAAAAAGTATGGCAGACATAAAACTGGTATCAATTTAGCAACTTTCAGACTTGGCACAGCCACACTGGAATTAGTAAGTTCAAGTGTAAAACTATCAACTATTGTGATGAACTGATGCAAACAACTTTCCTAGCTGGCTTATAAAATTACTTACATCTCACTGCTTGTTTAAGCACTGGCCATCTACAGGAAACTGGTCTAAATGGAAGAGCAGACAGTTTTACAGAGATGTTGGGATCACTTATGCTCTTCTAACTTTCAATGAGCAGAACACTGTGGGAGAAAGCCCGCTGTCCATCCAATGGAAATGGTCAGAGGCCCAAATCATTTGCATGGTCAATCCTCAGTGAATTCAATACATATTACTTTTACACTCCAACTTGTCAATTGGAGGAGGTGGGAAAATCTAACTGCCATCTCCCTCCATGGCACTCAGTATTCATGTTTCAGCCAAATTTGGGGGCCACTTCTGAGTGCTTCTTGAAAAAGTCTACAGCCACTTCTTTAAGACCATTCTTAGACTACACTACATCAAGTAATAATGTAGGGAGAATGCACAGTGCACAGACTATTCACTTGGACCTTAAAATTGCATTGTATCATACAGACATCTCTGTATAAAAGGTATGACCACAAAATTCAGTTCTTGCGCCATTTCAGTACCAAAAATGACATATGGACAATTCAACTTCACTTCCTGCATGGCTAATGCTGACTGGCATCTTGGTAAGGGCATGAGCATGAGCGTTACAAACATGCTCTGAAAGAATATTGAATATACAGATTATGGCATTATACAATGTCTAACACTAAGTTGATACAGGTGCTGTCTTTTGGAAGTTCAGCACTCTAATCAACTACCTGTCTAAGCACACACAAGCTGAACATGCATTTAGCAGAATAAGAACTCTGTGCTAATCGATTTCAAGTGATCATCAATAGCTTGCAGGTTGGTTAATAATTATTTTCTTCTTACTCTGTTTGATTTTATGGAGCCCCCAGCAGAGGAATTGTTTACAGTTGGTGAAATTTGAAGTGAGTGGCTCTAAACGCACCACTTGCTGTCAATCATGGATGACATAGTGGTTCTTTGGCTGCAGCACGAAAAGAAGATGGTCCAAAGCAACTTTTGAGAAAGGACCAGAAAGGTGGGAAAATGAATGTTGGGGGGTGGAGGAGTGGGGGCGGGGGGGGGAGTGGAGGGGGGGGGAGTAGAAAGTCTCAGCTGGAGACTTTATCTATCTGGGGTCTTCCAGCTGAAGTTTTCTTACTTCCACCTTGTGACAGTCAATGTGATCTGGGTCCTGAATTTCTCCACATTGAGATCTTTCCAGACTTTAACAAGTGACATATTTACCATCCCATGGTGAAATATCTACTGCCATATCAATGAAATTACAGGAGTTCTTTACGCTATATGTTATGGTGAACCTAGCTAGGATCATAACACATTGCATTAAGGTCATTCTGAATGCAATAAATTCCTATCCTGCCAAGATTCCTCACTATATTATGACCCAACTGGGTAAGTCAGATCCTAGAATTAAACCTGCCTTAATAAATCATAAGATCTATTTTTGCAGTTGGATACTATAATCGTTTGTCACTGGACAAATTCATATAAGGTCGCCAATGTTCCTTTAACACTGGAACACAGCTATATATAGATCTGAATAGGTCTTAACATAAATAGCTAAAATAATGACATTGTTTTCCCAGTAATAATGGGATTTCCAAATTATTTTCTGACCTCTTAAAATAAACAGTTACCTTCATAGAACTGAAACCAAAATTCCATCTTACATCGACTTTAAAAATTCAAATTCCGACGTGATAATAATGTATTGGGCACCTCTCCCACATGGGAACAGATTTTCTTGTCATCTATTTGAAGAAAGAGGGAGCACAGTTTGCCGAGGTAGCTGGCTTTCCTAAATGCAAGATTCTCTTGTTGAAACACAAAGGGATTTGCAGTCACTTCTATACAGTAATGAGATGCACTGGATGCTAAAAGATTATCACTCACTAATATTGTGACAGCTTACATGATATATTCATTCCATACTATCCACTGAATGCCTTGTATTCAGGTTTGCTGATAATATGAAGTTCAGTGGGCAAGTAAGCTGGGAGGAGGATGAAAACAGATTGCAGAGGGACTGGGCAGATTAATTGAGTGGACAGAAGCATGGCAGATGGAATATAATTTGGGCAAATATGAATTCATCCAATCTCAAAGAAAAATAGAAATGTTAAATATTTTGAAATGCTGAGAAATTCGAAAATGTTGGTATCCAAAAGAACAAATTCTAGAAAATTAATGTGCAGTTACATACAGTGTGGAAATAGGCCCTTCAGCCCAACAAGTCCACACCAACCCTCCAAGGAGCAAACCATCCATACGCATTCCCTACATTTACCCCTTCACCTAACACTACAGGCAATTTAGCATGGCAAACTCACCTAACCTGCATATTGTTGGACTGTGGGAGGAAACCAGAGCAAACCCACACAGACACGGGATGAATGTACAAACTCCACACAGAGAGTTGCCTACAACAGGAATTGAACCCAGGTCTCTGGCACTGTGAGGTAGCAGTGCTAACCACTGTGCCACCGTGCCACCCATTAGTGCTTAGGAGAGTATTTAACTTTTATTACAAAGAGGTTCAGAGTACAGGAATGGAGATATCTCACTGCAGTTGATGAGAAAATGCTTGAGTAGTTTGAAGGTGGCAGGGCAGATGGAGGGAGCAGCAACTAAAGCATACAATGTCCTCATCCTTACTCTTAGAGGTACAGAGTAAGGAGGTAATGTTGAATTTGCATGAGACACTTATTAACTCTCAATACAGTTGTGGTTGCCACTTTATAGGCAAGATGTGAATGTTTTGGAGAGGGTGCAGAAGTGATTTATAAGGATGAGAAACTTCAGTTCTAAGGATAGATTGAAGAAGTTTGGTCTGTTCCCTTGGAGAGAAGAAGGCTGAGAAGAGACTTGATTGAGGTTTTCAAAATCACATGTGGGCTGGATGGAGTAGATAAGGAGAAGCTGTTGTAAAAGAAACAAGAGTGAGAGGGCATTGATTCAAAGCAATGTGCAAAAGAAGCAAAGGTGATGGGGTGAAAAAACACACACAAGTAGTCAGGGTATAGAATGCACTGCCTGGAAGTGTGGTGCAAGCACGTCATTTGAGGAATTCAAGAGGGCATTGGATGATTGTTAGAATGGAAATAATGTGCAAGGGCATGGGAGATGGCAGAAGATTGACACTAGGTAACAGAAGCAGTGCAGGCATGATGGGCCAAATGGCCTCCTTCTGCACTGTAACTATTCAACAATTCTGTAATTCAGAGTACGATGTTTAGTCCCCTTCGGGTAAATGTAACCAAACTGTACTAGACTGATTGTTGGACCGGGAGGTTTGTTCTTATACTCACTATAATTTAGACAAATGATAAATTGCGCGTTCATTCTAAAATACTGGGCTGAAATTTACCGAGTGGGGGAGGAATAGTTTGACTCTACTCTAAATCAGCGAAGTTGGCAGCCAGTCAGCAGATACAATCAAACTTGCCCCACAGTCATGGCACATTACGGGTGGGTATAATTGGTGCAGTGTAGGACTTCAACCATCAGTAGCACCAAGTCCCATCCTCTGGAGTTGCCAGTCACTCCTTCCCGGCAGATCCAACCTCCTGACAGTACCAGAGCTCAGACATCAGCAATGCCAAGACTGCATCCGCTCCTAGGATGAATTCCCCATATAATCTCTAGACCCAGGTGTGTAAAAGTATTGAGTGAGGAGGGTTTGTGCATAAAGGGCACCATCCAAACGCTTCCTAATTTCCTTCCCACACTTTGAAAAAATTATTAACAAAGAAACTGCCCATTCACACGCTTCTGCTCATGCCAATTGTGTTATGGGATAGCCAAGGATTACTTGAGCTTTTAAAAGGATTAGTTGACCCTTAATTGTTTATTAACATAAGGCGAGCAGGAGCCAATGCAGGAGAATGTCACTGACATTGGCAGAAAGGAAGCAAAGGTAGCCATCAAGCACTGGCATGCCTTCGGCCTCTCCGCCCTCTCGAGGAGATAACTCTTCAAGTTATCCAGCAGAGGGCAACAGAACCATTGGCACCAAGTCCTACATTCAGGATGATGGCAAAATGCTGCTTTTGCACTTTTCTAACTCTTTTCGTCCTGAGATCTTTCATGAGATGAAAGTTGCAGGCAGTGTGATGCTGTTTTCCTGCTCAGCATCGTTTGTCCCTAGCTCAAATCTCCTCTTCTGATTTTATATTTTCAGATACCCCAAGAACCAATGCTTGGACCACCTCAGCAGAGCTAGGGGAAAGAGGAGAGAGATGGATCAACATTGCCAATGAAGGACCATTATCACCATTCCTGATGAAGGGCTTTTGCTCAAAACGTCGATTTTACTGCTCCTCAGATGCTGCCTGAACTGCTGTGCTTTTCCAGCACCACACTAATCTAGACCCCCATTATCATTTTATCCACACTCACAGCAACCAACTGAGATACTGGTCCTGCATAAACTTTAGAGGCCAGGGTGGAGTGGGATGAATGTGTTGTTTGTTTCAGTGAGTTGCCAGTCACTAATAGATTGTAACCAGGCCAAGAGAAAAGGGAAGTTATGTGTCAGCTTCCCAAAGGGTGCAAGGATAGATGCATTCCCCTATGGATGCTCATTGCAAATTTATTCTATTCAGGTAATGGACATTAACCAGTGTTTCATCTATGCACATATATGTAGAAACCAATGGAACAGTGGTTATTGGGTTAAGAAATATATATTTGTGCTGTTTATCTCTCGAAGGAAATGTGCATGGAGTGACTTTTACAGACATGTTTCTGCCTCCAAACACAGCCCCACAACTCAGTCAAATCTGAAGATGAACACCTTAGCCAGGGACAGAGCACTCCCAAAGGAGATACTTCCTTCCTGCCGTTTTGTCTGAACTGTTATAGATATGGGCTAGCCATCTTCCTTTCCCCCTCCTCACATGTATTATTGTGACAGAGGCAGGATGAGGTCCTTACTGAGCTTCGATTAGCAAAATAAAGGCCTCAGTAGCCTAAGTGTGAGCAGGCAACCTGATGCCACCCTCTGTAATGTGAAGGTCTGCTCAGGGATGGCTAGCCATCTATTTTATTTTGTCTGAATACCAAGACTGCCTCATTTCTTGGGTACTTTACCCTCTGTCCTCATTGACTGCATTCATTACACCTTTCTTCAAAAAACATGATCATATCCTAGATTTCCTGTGTTGCAGATAGAGGCCATTTGGCCCATCAATTCAACACTGACCTTCCGAAGGACACCCCACTCAGAATGGCCCCCCCCTCCCCATTACCTGACAGTTATCATGGCAATCCTGCAAATCCCTGAACACTATGGGCAATTTTAGCATCACTAATCCACCTTCCCTGCACACCTTTGGACTGTGGGAGGAAACCAAGTACACAGAGCAAACCCGCAGACATGGGCAGAATGTATGACTCCACACAGACAATCACCCAAGGCTGGGATTGAACCTGGGTTCCTTGGTACTGTGAGGCAGCAGTACTAACCATTGAGCCACCATGCTGCATAAAAACAAGCCCAGCAATCACAAATCGGTCAGGTTAACGTTGATTGTGGTGAAAATCCTAGAAAAAAATAGTCAGGATCGGATTAATAGTCACAGGTTAAGGAAGAAAAATCAGTATGAATTTAAAAGAAAATCATTCCAATTAACTTACTGAAGCTTTTTGAAGAGGTAACAGGAAAAGTTAATGAGGGTAATACAATTAATGCATTGTACATGGACTTGTGAAAGGGGTTTGGTGCATGGCCACACAATAGGCATGAAAAAAAAATGCTAGATCATGAAATGAAAGGGACAGTAACAACAATGATAAATAAAAATTCAACTGAGTAACAAGAGTGTGATGATGTGATGACATTTTTCAGGTTAGACAAAGGTTTATCGTGAAGTTATCCTGGGGTCAGTATTGCAATTCTTGCTTTTCCTGATATATTTAAATGATTTAGATCTTGATGTGCATGGGGAAATTGCAAAGTTTGTGGATGATAGTCGTGAACGACAAAGGGGCATTGATAATTTGATGGAGTGGGTGAACAGATGATCAATGAAGTTAAATGTAAAGAAGTGTGAGGCAATACAGTTTGGTTCACAGAATATGCAGAGAAAGCATAAAATAGAGTAGCGATCATAAGGGTGTAGAAGGGCGGAGAGATCTGAGAGCAGTGTTAATAGAAGCATAGGCCATTGACTGTGATGCCTGGAGGTGCTGCATTTGGGAGTCTGAGAGACAACTTTCAGACTGAGCAAAGAGCCAGTATGGAAGAGAGAAGAAAGCAAAGGATTATCCTCAACAGTAATTACACCTCCTCCTACATTTACTGTGCGAGAACCTGCTGGTCACCACCAGGTTTGCGACTTATGAATAAAACCTTCTTAAACTCTTTGTCCATGAAGAAATATCAAGAAAAGAAAAAAAATCTGCTTAGATAGATGGAATGATTTGTGCAACTGAAGATGCCTGCCAAAGAATACCTGCAATTTAAGTTGACTTTGAACTCACTGCTTGAGTAACATTCCCAGGACACCACTATTGCAATTTGACAGGTGTATAAATAGAGAAAACTGCTACTGATCACAATAAAACAGCATATCTATCCTTTTAAATATCAGAGATTTTTGTCAGTAGTCCAATTGCATTACACATCATTTCAAGTCTTCACTTCAAGGGAAAATAAGTGTAACAAAGACTATGAAAAGCTTAAGTGCCATGCTATTTTCATAGTCATAGTGTTTTCTTAATTTTTAAAATACTTTTAAAGGTTTGGGCATTACTGGTAAGGTCAGCATTTGTTGTCTATCCCTAATTTTCCCAGCAATTAATTGCTTGCTAAACTCAGTAGAAGCTGCCCACACTGTGGGTATGGAGTGGCAGGTAGCTCAAACCAAGTAGGGACAGGTGATATTCTTTTACAACAATCGATGACAACTATTAATAGACCAACTGTTGATTCCAGATTTATTTCCATTAGCTACCAAATGGCCTTTAAACTCATTTGCCCAAAGCATTAGCCTCTGGTTTACTAGCCAAGTGATATTATCCATATGCTAATCTGGCATTGTGAAATGGGCTTTTGCTTTGAAAGGACATTTGGACCTGTTGAGATAATAATGGTAGCTCCCATTACATAAGAATTAGATGCAGTTAATATAGTACAAAAATATTCAATATCTATTTATTGCAGTCACAGTCACTTCAATCTGGTCTAATGTAAAGGAATTTGATTACAGACTATAGCATGATTTCATTAGCATGTCATGCTTTAGGTAGCCCCAGAAGTCGAAAGCTTTATACTCACTGGTCACATGTTATGACATGGTAATGATATCATGAGCATGTCTTTTAAAGTTATATGGCATACTGACTAGGAGAAATAACACAACATCCCCTTTTTATCAAGGAAAGTAAATCCCGAACAGTTTATATGGTTATGCATAATGGTCATTCTTTTGATAGTACGCTCCAACTGTTCAGACAGACTGTCTTAGCAAAGGTAGTGGATATCATGTGATATGGGCTACTCCCATGTGTCTTTTGAAATGTTTTGCCAGTGAGCTGTAGTCCATTGTCAGACGCCATCCATTCAGTAATGCTGAATAAACTGAAAATGATGGTCATCATGTCAGAAATTGTTGCACTTGTTGTGTTGCTAATGCATGAAACAAAAGGAAATTTGGAGAAATAATTTGGCACACGGATGTAATTTTCTATATGCAGGGTGAATAAAGCTGTTGCTAGTTTGATTCAAACAATCAATGAACATCATGTGGATATAGACTCTCTCCACTGCTGGGTTGATACGTTTGTCATGCCTCCCTTGTATCCCCAAGGCATTGAATAACCTGATTCATTCCTGGTCAATACATAAATTCACGGGGGGATCTAAGATGGCGGCAATCTGAGAAGATCACGCTGCAGAGCTTCGCATCGCAGCAAGAGCAGGACAGTCCTTTAACTCACCCAACCCAGGTCATCAGGATTTCTTGGGGTGTTGGAAAGATTGTGGAGCCCCAAGAAACATTTTAAAATTGACTTACCTGTATTTTCAGCTGTCCAGAAATGCCTAAAAAGGGAGGAAGAGCATCTGAGGCCGGGCCTGCAGCTCAGCCTGCAGCAGCCTCAGAGCAGATTACTCTCCAGGACCTGGTGAACCAGCTCTCGAAATCTCGCGAGATGTTGGGGAAACAGATTGAAGAGAAGCTGGCTCCAGTCTCTCTCATGCTGCAGAAGCATGAGCAGCAGCTGGGAGACCTGGAGAAGAGGACGGATGAGGTGGAGCACAGGGTCACAGTGGTGGAAGCTGATGCCAGTTCATTCAAGGAAGAGATCCAAGCCCTGAAGACGCAGGTTCGTAACTTGCGTGACCAAGTGGATGATCTTGAAAACCGGGCAGGAGAAAAAACATTCGGGTCACCGCAATTTCCCTTCCCACGTGGTTAAAGATGCCCTCCAACGCATCTCGTCCACATCCCGCACCTCCGCCCTCAGACCCCACCCCTCCAACCGTAACAAGGACAGAACGCCCCTGGTGCTCACCTTGCACCCTACAAACCTTCGCATAAACCAAATCATCCGCCGACATTTCCGCCACCTCCAAAAAGATCCCACCACTAGGGATATATTTCCCTCCCCACCCCTTTCCGCCTTCCGCAAAGACCATTCCCTCCGTGACTACCTGGTCAGGTCCACACCCCCCTACGACCCACCCTCCCATTCTGGCACTTTCCCCTGCCACCGCAGGAATGGTAAAACCTGTGCCCACACCTCCTCCCTCACCTCTATCCAAGGCCCTAAAGGAGCCTTCCACATCCATCAAAGTTTTACCTGCACATCCACTAATATCATTTATTGTATCCGTTGCTTCCGATGTGGTCTCCTCTACATTGGGGAGACTGGGCGCCTCCTAGCAGAGCGATTTAGGGAACATCTCCGAGACACCTGCACCAATCAACCAAACTGCCCCGTGGCCCAACATTTCAACTCCCCCTCCCACTCTGCCGAGGACATGGAGGTCCTGGGCCTCCTTCACCGCCGCTCCCTCACCACCAGATGCCTGGAGGAAGAACGCCTCACCTTCCGCCTCGGAACACTTCAACCCCAGGGCATTAATGTGGACTTCAACAGCTTCCTCATTTCCCCTTCCCCCACCTCATCCTAGTTTCAAACTTCCAGTTCAGCACTGTCCCCTTGACTTGTCCGACCTGCCTATCTTCTTTTCCACCTATCCACTCCACCCTCTCCTCCTTGACCTATCACCTTCATCTCCTCCCCCACTCACCTATTGTACTCTATGCTACTCTCTCCCCACCCCCACCCTCCTCTAGCTTATCTCTCCACGCTTCAGGCTCACTGCCTTTATTCCTGATGAAGGGCTTTTGCCCGAAACGTCAATTTCACTGCTCGTTGGATGCTGCCTGAACTGCTGTGCTCTTCCAGCACCACTAATCCTGAGGGTAAGTAGGGTGAGTGGCCTGCGGAATTTGTTGAAGATTGGCTTCCGAAGTTCCTTGACTTGGAGACTGGCATGAGGGGATTGAAGATAGAGAGGGCTTACCGGGTCGCAGCATGGAGGTTGGGTCTGGGTCAACGCCCTCGTCCTTTCCTGGTGCGGTTCCATCATTACCGGGATAAGGAGAGAGTCATGGAGGCTTCCAGACTCCAGGGGAAGGATCCAAAGGCCCTAATTTACGAGGGGTCTAAGATCATGTTTTTTCAGGACTTTTCAGCGGCGGTGATCCAGAAACGAAAATCGTATGATGGTGTCAAGAGAAGATTGAAGGAGCTCGGGATTCAGTATTCCCTGAGACATCCGGCAGTGCTTCGGATCACCTTAGATGGATCCATGCATCTCTTTGACACATCGGAGAAGGCAAGAGACTTTGTGGACAAACTAACCTAAGTTAAACAATTGTAGTGTGTATAAATATCGTTGCTTGGGTATGCGTTTATCATTCTGAAAGAGAAATGGAGGAAATCCGGTTGGAGCTTTGTTTTTCCCCTTTTGTTTACCTCTATTCATAATAATTTGGTTCAAACTATGTCTGGTGGTGGTTAAGATGTACATTTTAAATTTCTAAGTTAGGACATACCAAAGGATGGGTGGGTTATTTATTCCCCCTTTTTTAAATAAAATAATTTTTTTAGTTCATATTGATATTCTGTGGGGTGTTTATTCTTTTTAGCTTGTGCTTGCGATGCGGCTCTAGCTGGGAGAAGTGAAGGTGGTTGAGATGGTTGATTAAACGGTGTACCTGGAATATCAAAGGAAGTCACTCACTAATTAAGAGGAAGAAGGTACTCTTGAGTCTTAGAAAGGAGAAGGTGGATATTGCTTTGTTACAGGAGACACATTTGGATGACAAGGAGCATCTGAAATTACAGCAGAATGGCTTTGACCGAGTTTATTTTTTATGATTTAATACCAGAAGTAGGGGAGTGGCTATATTGGTTAGGAAAAATCTATCATTTAAATTGTTGGGATGTGTTAAAGACACATACGGGAGTTTGTAATTCTTAAAGCCTTGATAAATGGGGAAGAATTTTAAATGTTTATTGACCCCCAGCTCATCCTCTTAAATTCTTGGTAGATGCTTTTTCTAAACTGATAAGTCTCAAGTCTCGGCACATCATTATAGGGGGAGATTTTAACTGCCTCATGGACCCCACAGTAGACAGGTTGCCTAAAGGTCCCTCGATACCTTCTGCACAAACTAAACAGTTATTGGGTTTGTGTGGGGAATTAGGATTGGTGGACGTCTGGAGGTGTCTCCACCCTATAGATAGAGGTTTCAAGTTTTTCTCCAATCCGCACAGATGTCACACGAGGATTGATTTTTTTCTGACCCCTGCGGTAACCCTGGATCTGGTGGCATCCTGTACGATTGGTAATATTGTCAACTCTGATCATGCTCCAGTGTACCTCATGGTTAAAATTAAGGTTGTTACAGTGGGTTCAAGGTACTGGCGAATGGACCCCTTTATTCTCATGGACAGCAAGTTTGTGGAGTATTTCTCTAGGGAATTTCGGGTATTCCTAGACATCAACATAGGCTCGGTTGATAGCTCATCTGTTCTCTGGGAAACTGCCAAAGCTTATGCCAGAGGGTTAGTTATTTCATATTCCACAAGTAGGAAGAGGCAGAAGGGTGAGCAGCAAAGTCTCCTTGAAGCACTGTTGAAGGCAGCTGAGAAGGCCTATTTTGACAGACTCTCGTTGGTCAAACTACAGAGGATTACGGCACTGCGGTCTGCATTAAATTCTGTGCTCACGCAGATGGCAAAGAAGGAGCTAGCTTTTGCAAAGCAAAGGTTATACGAGCATGGTGACAAGCCAGGCAAATACTTAGCATACCTTGCCAGAAAGAGAAGCGCCCCACAAACCATTACAGTGATTAGGGAAGGGTCTGGGACCCTAACATGCGATTCTAAAAAGATTAATGTGGCATTCCAGAGATTCTACTCTAAATTATATCAGTCTGAGAATTGTGAGGAGGGGCAGGCCAAAATGGAATCCTTTTTTAGAGATCTGAAGCTCCCGGGTGTGACTCCCGAAAAACAGTCCTTTCTCAATGCCCCATTATCAGAGCAAGAAGTGCAGGAAGCTGTGAGGCAGCTTCAGAGTGGAAAGGTGCCCGATCCTGATGGATTTCCCAGTGAATTCTATAAGGAATTTATAAGTATACTGTCAGGGGCGATGCTGAATATGTTTAATGATTCATACAGTCATGTTTGTCTCCTACCATCTCTGAGAGAGGCCAATATTTCACTTATCCTTAAAAAAGGGAAGGATCTGGAAGACTGTGCTTCATACAGGCCCATCTCGCTCTTAAATGTGGACTTTAAGATCCTCTCTAAGGCTCTTGCGTTAAGGCTGGAGACTGTGTTACCTTCTATTATTAAAGAGGATCAGACGGGCTTCATAAAGGGTCGTAGATCCTCCAATAACGTTAGGAGGCTGCTTAATGTAATTCAAGCATGCCAACAGCAGTCAATACAGGGATTGGTGATTTCTTTAGATGCAGAGAAGGCATTTGACCGAGTTGAGTGGCTGTACCTTTTCTATATTCTAGACCGGTTTGGTCTGGGCGAAATTTTCATAAGATGGATAAAGGTTCTCTACAGTGTACCTCTTCCTGCGGTCATTACCAATGGGTTACGATCAAGCAATTTTAATATTTCTAGGGGCAGCCAGCAGGGCTGTCCCCTTTCACCATTACTTTTTATGTTGGTGATTGAACCGTTGGCAGAGGCCATTCGTGGGGATCTCAATATATCAGCTCCAGAAGTGGGGTCAAAATTACATAAGATCTCGCTGTATGCAGATGATGTTCTAATTTTCTTGACAAATCCAGCAGTTTCAGTGCCTTGTCTGATACAATGCATTCATGCGTTTGGCGCTTTTTCAGGGTATAAGATTAATTTTGTTAAATCGGAGGCTATGCCTATGGGTGGTCTTACGAAAGAGTTGGCTCTTGAGAGTGACTATAGATTCCCATTTATGTGGTCACAGGGGGGTTTTGTGTATTTGGGCATATTCATTACTCCAGTTCTGGATTGGCTGTTCAAAGCCAATTTTACTCAATTATTTGAAAAAATTAAACAAGATCTCCAAAGATGGGAGGCACTTCCAGTCTCATGGTTGGGTCGGATAGCACTTATTAAGATGAATATTCTCCCTCGTTTGCTATACCCTATAAGGATGCTACGCCTGATTTTCAATAAACAAACACTCAGGAGACTGAACAGTTGGTTCAGCTCCTTTATCTGGCACCGTAAACGGCCCCTCATTAAATTAGCCAAACTGCAGTTGCCTCACAGATTGGGGGGAGTAGACCTTCCGGACATTAAAAATTACCAATTAAGCTCACTTTTGACCTACGTGAGTGATTGGGTTTGTGGGGACCCTCTTTCAATATGGCTAGATATCGAAGTCCCCCAGGCAAGGTGCCCCCTTACCAGTTTGCTATTTTTGGACAAGGTGAGGACAGTTAGGGAATATTGCTATAACCCAATAGTCATCAATACTGTTAAAGCATGGAGGGCAATTCGGCAGAGGGAAGGCATTATTGGCAAAACATCTTTGTTTACACCTTTAGTGGATATGCCGAGTTTTCAACCAGGTACGATAGATTCAGGATTTAAACGTTGGGCAGCTAGGGGTATATCTTGCATGGGTGATTTATTTTAGGGAGATGTAATGATGTCCTTCGATCAGTTAGTACGGAAATACGAGTTACCTAATCGAGACCTCTTTCGTTTTTTTTCAAATTAGGGATTTTATTCAAAAAAAGACCACACTTTTGGCTGATCCCTACAAATCTGACATAGAAAGAGGGGTACTAAGGGCTAAGAGTACACTCTCTGTCAGTACTCTATATCACCAATTGGGGGGTGCCACCTCAGATGAGTCTGATCGACTGCAAGATGTGGGAAAGAGAGCTGGGTGTTGAAGTTTCTTCAGAGGCATGGGAGGATATTTGGGAGAATGCAAGGAAGATATCAATTTGCAATAGGACCCATACTTTACAGTTGAAGATTCTCCACAGGGTCCACTTGTCAAAATTTAAACCAGGGGTATCTTCAGCGTGCCCCAACTGCAAGGTCTGTATGGGTACTCTTACCCATTGTCTTTGGTCTTGTGACAGGCTTCAAATATATTGGAGCGCTGTGGTGGGTGCAATGGAGAGGATTTTAGGTGTAGGGGTGGAGAAGGACCCTACTTCGCTCCTTTTGGGCCTACCCATTATATTTCCTGCAGACTCGCATAAGGCAAAACTTTTCAATATTCTTACATTCTGTGCAAGGATTCTTGCTCGGTTGGATATCAGAAAACCCCCCAGGCCTGTCGGGTTGAAGGAAGATTGTTATGGAGTATATTCCCATGGATTTTCTCACAAATATGGTACACCACAAAACTGAGAATTTTTACAAGACATGGCAACTCTTTTTGAAATACCTGGACACAGATTTATCTGCCACACTAACAAGGGCTTTTATATAGCCGTAACGATTGTGTTTCATGAGTCCAATATCCAGGGAGGAGGAACTGTGAATGTATGAGTGTTTTGTTTGGCTGGGCTGAGTTATTACTATTTATTTGTTGTTGTTAGGTATTTATTTAGTTAGTTAAATAGCTAGTTTAGGTTTTTTTTTAATTTTATACTTCTCTATATATGTTTATACATTCATATAGGAAGGTGGGTTGGGGAATTTTTTTTATTATTTGGGTTTAGTTTTGTACTATTTTTGTACTGTTTTGAATTGGCTTGTTTTGTATTTGTTGTAATATTTAAAAATCTATTTTTTCTTAATAAAAATATATTTAAAAATGGAAAAAAAAACCTAGATTCACATGCTAGCTGTCTTCTATGTTCAATTTCCATATATCACTGCTGTAACCTGTCATGATATATTGGCATGTTGCTTGCGCTGTTAGATCTTACTTGACTGAGAAAATGATTTGCCTCATACACCAACTCCATCCACATGTATGGCCAAAATGAATTAACCTTCTCAGATATTCTCTTAATACTGTTAGACCATCCCATATTTTACAACTCTTGTAGTTTCTCATCTTCAGCAATTCTCAACTGCAATTATTCACTCTGGCTCTGTGGAACAGATTTACTTTGAGAACATCTTCAAGTTCATAGTCAAGAGCATCAACATGTAAATGAAGAGGAATATCTTGCTCTTTGTATTGGCTGGGTGATCTGCTGAGTGTGTTAGACATAACCATCCTGGTGCCTGGCATCTATCTGACTTCAAAGACATATCCTTGCACTTTGGCAAGTAAATGTTGCAAATTTGGATGTACACTCATTAGCATTTATGACAGATAATTTATTAGTGGCTAATGAGCTGTTTCAATCGTAAAATTCTTGCCCAATAATTAGGTATGATACCCAATGGTGCCACACATTAGGACTAATGTTTCACCCTAATATTGGAGCACTTTTCTTGCACAGATGACTAGCTTAAAAACCCAAAAGGAATAGGTTTCTCATCTTGCTAAAGACATGCACATAGGCCATCCTGAAGTTAATTTCTACCTCAAGCTGGTTTTCAATATTTTACTGGTATTTTCTGGATCTTTCTGGTCAGCTATGGAAAAACTCAGATGTATTATTTCTGCATGGCCTGCATCCTTTTTGAATTCAAGTAAGATTTATTGAGATCACTTCTTAGGATCTTTTGTCACTTGAGCTGCAAAACAAAATTGCATATGTTGCTGAGTAGCTGTAATTCAGTGAAGAAATAATTTCCTACCGAATCCTGAAATTAAATGTTTGCTTTCCATTTTTCACCAAAAGTACTTTGGTTTCATTTTTGTAGCGTGCAGGATTTGTCTATTTTATTTCTTTTACTTGTTTTGCTGTTTTTTTTTTAAATTTTGCTTTCATTTCCCTTTAATTTCATTGTTGCTGTGCCTTTAATCATTTTTAATGTTGGAACTATACCTCTAAGAAATACAGGACCGTAGTAGCAGTTTCAGGTACTAATGAATTATGACATCATAGGATTTATTCTACTTTCACCCTGAATTACAAAATAGCACAAGCAACCAACCAACCTCTACACACAGGCAAGCTTACTTAGTCTTGAAAGCTTTCATTTAGTATTTTTAAAGTTGTACGTTTAATCAAGAATGTATCATTTTTGAGCTGGAAGCTCTTTAAATGGAGAACAGGCAGATATTTCTTTTTGGATTAGAGTGGTGCTGGAAAAGCACTGCAGTTCAGACAGCATCCAAGGAGCATGAAAATTGACATTTCGGGCAAAAGCCCTTCATTAGGAATACAGGCAGACTGCCTGAAGGGTGGAGAGATAAATGAGAGGAAGGTGTGGGTGGGGAGAAAGTAGCATAGAGTACAATAGGTGAGTGGGGGTGGGGATAAAGGTGATAGGTCAGAGAGGAGGGTGGAGTGGATAGGTGGAAAGGAAGATAGGCAGGTAGGACAAGTCATGGGGACAGTGCTGAGCTGGAAGTTTGGAACTGGGGTAAGGTGGGGGGAAGGGGAAATGAGAAAATTGGTGAAGTCCACATTGATGCCCTGGGGTTGAAATGTTCCGAGATGGAAGATGAGGCGTTCTTCGTCCAGGCGTCAGGTGGTGAGGGAGTGGCAGTGAAGGAGGCCCAGGACCTCCATGTCCTCGGCTGAGTGGGAGGGGAGTTGAAATGTTGGGCCACAGGGTGGTGTGGTTGATTGGTGCGGGTGTCCTGGAGATGTTCCCTAAAGCGTTCTGCTACGAAGCGTCCAGTCTCCCCAATGTAGAGGAGACCGCATCGGGAGCAACGGATACAATAAATGATATTGGTGGATGTGCAGGTAAAACTTTGATGGATGTGGAAGGGTCCTTTAGGGCCTTGGATGGAGCTGAGGGATGAGGTGTGGGCGCAGGTTTTGCAATTCCTGCGGTGGCAGGGGAAGGTGCCAGGAAGGGAGGGTGGGTTGTTGGGGGGTGTGGACCCGACCAGGTAGTCATGGAGGGGATGGTCTTTGCGGAAGGCGGAAAGGGGTGGGGAGGGAAATATATCCCTGGTGGTGGGGTCCGTTTGGAGGTGGCAGAAATGTCGGCGGATGATTTGGTTTATGCGAAGGTTGGTAGGGTGAAAAGTGAGCACCAGGGGGGTTCTGTCCTTGCTTTTCCTGCTCCTTGGATGCTGTCTGAACTGCTGTGCTTTTCCAGCACCATTCTAATCCAGAACCTGGTTTCCAGCATCTGCAGTCATTTTTTTAACCTAGATATTTCTTTTTTTAAAGCAACAGAGTTTTTAGCTTGACAAAAGCTATATTTTAGAAGAAAGAGGCTTTATTCAGGCTTCACAATCTGAATGGTTATTCTATAGCTCTTTACGCATGGAAATTGGTTCTGTTACATTTCTGTGCATTGAAGTTCAGTGAGGTTTCCAAATGTATACCACCAAGAACTTGAATTCTCAAATAAGAAGCAATACTTATGATAGCTCCTAAAGCATAAGAACTGGAAATGAGTGAAGTAGTACTGAAAGATTTGGTAGACAGTTATAATGGTTCCTGGTATATAAAATATCTTACTGCTACAGGCTCTCTGTACCTTGGTTATTCCTCAGCAATTCAGTTACAAATAGTAGCAGACTTTAATCAGTGAGTCATGCTTTAAACCCCAAATAAGATGGAGACTTAGATCTTCTTACCCTCAACTCACATACCTTGATACAGTGATAACATTGTGAGCTGTGTTTTAAAGGTACACTGTATTTTAACTGTGGTACATAACACAACATACACCACCATCTCTTAAAAATACCTGTGAATGTGTGAGCAGAGATATAGTGTGTATATCTGGATGTTGAACAGTTTACTTTTAAAAATTATTTTTAAATGTCACTTGCCTGTTTTTGATTATTAAAACGTACAAGAATTAATCTTCGGTCAGTGAGAAAAGGATTGAGAATCCTTCATATCTTTTCCAACCTGTCCATAATAAAAGAAAAATATGAAAGCAGTTTATTGGTATGCTAGTCATTGAATCCCATTTAAACAGGCTATAATCACTTCCCAGCAGTCATAGCTTCACTGTGTATAATTGATTGGTAGCCTGATTCAAGAAAATCATGAAGAGACTACTATACATTGTAGAAGCAACTACTCTACTATAACAATACTGTATTGCATCTGAGGAATTGTTGTTCTGCGCACTGTTTATGAATACTTGAGGATTTGAGCTATAGGGAGAGGTTGAATAGGTTGGGGCTGTTTTCCTTGGAGCATCGGAGGCTGAGGAGTAACCTTATAAAGGTTTATAAAATCATGAGGGGCATGGATAGGATAAGTGGATAACGTATTTTCCCTGGGGTGGGGGAGTGCAGAACTAGATGGCATAGGTTTAGGGTGAGAGGGAAAGATATAAAAGAGATCTAAGGGGCAACTTTTTCATGCACAGAGTGGTACGTGTATGGTATGAGCTGCCAGAGGATGTGGTGGAGCCTGGTACAATTGCAACATTTAAAAGGCATCTTGATGGGTATATGAATAAGAACAGTTTGGAGAGATATGGGGCAGGTGCTGGCAGGTGGAACTAGATTGGGTTGGGATATTTGGTCGGCATGGGACTGAAGGGTTTGTTTTCATGCTGTACATCTCTATGACTCTACATAAATAAAAAGAATGGGTATTGAATCAGGGATAAAAAGAAACAGAAATTTAGTGCAACAGGATCAAAGTACAACACAATTAAATGTATACCAAAACAGATGGGGCCTGGGTTCAACATCTCATCCAAAGGATAACACCGATGACAATGCCATACATTGCCAGCCTTGATTTTGCTGCTCAAGCCCTTCAGTGGACTAGAACACAGAAGGAATACTGCTCCCAACTGAGCCACAACTGAAACAGCCAACTTGGCAGTCAGTGCTGCCACCAATCACATAATTTTATCTCTGGAGAAAGTTTGAATAAGCTGGCTGTTGTTTTTTTTTGGAACAGAGGAGACACAGTGAAGATTCAGTTGAAGTGTATAAAGTTTGGGAGGTGGGCTTCAAGAAAGTGGACAGGAGGAACCTATTTCCCTCAATAACTAGGCAAAGATTTAGTTTATCGGTAGAAAGATTATATGAGAGTTGATAAAAATGTATTTCAGCCAAGACCAGTGGGATGTCAGGAACTCACTGAATGAAAGGGTAGTAGAAGCAAAAAGCCTTCATGATATTTAAGAAGTGCATGAATATTGTAAACTACAGGAGTATGAATAAAGAGCTGGAAAATGGAATGACGTTCTTAAACTCTTTTATAGTTAGCACAGGCACAATGAATCGAATCACCTCCTTCTATGGTTTGTGTTCTGATTTGTTTGACGCACCAAGAGCAATCAACTTATTACAGATTTTACCTAGCTATTTCTGTTATATTAACATTCCAATATTAGCATCTGATTGAACGTTATCTCCAGATCCCCAAACCAGATTTGATTTAAGTAAAATTGTTTCACTGATAATTGTGATATCATTGTAAAAGCCTGGTCAGGGCATCAGAAACATGTTGCTTCATGCATTCTGCTTTTCCCTAATTTTTTTTGTTGCTTCAGTAATCTTTTCCAAATTTTAATAGTTCCTTAATTTGGTTTCGATTGAATGATTGCGTGATGATACTAGTAACTTCATATAATTCTATTTCCTGTTCACGCTGATACATTACTTAAGATTGCTCAGCTGCAAATGCAAATTCTCTCAGTTGGGAGACATTTGACATTGAAGTAATCATAGAAAGTCTGCTGCTGAGTTTCATTGCTTTATTAGTTGAGATCTAATCACGAAGGTAATGCAGTGTCTTAGTCAGGCGGCATCTATAATATGGCAATAATATGAACATTATGTATGTTTATATTTTAAGGCAATTCATGAGGCTAATCTCTTGTCTGTTGAATTAGCTGTAAATAATTGGTAAGCTAGGAGTCTTCAGGATGGACAAGAAGGATCTCAAGTGGGATTATGTGGAGGTATGGACTTCACTTAGCATGGTACAGTCATAGAGAAGTACAGCATGGAAACAGACCCTTCAGTTCAATTCATCCATGCCAACTTGATATCTTAAATTAATTCAGTCCCATTGGCCAGCAATTGACCCATCTCCCTCCAAATCCTTCCCATTCATGTGCCCATCAGACGCCTTTTAAATGTTGTAATTATACCCACCTCCACTACTTCCTCTGGTAGCTTGTTCCATACACACACCATCCTCTGTGTGAAAAGGTTTCCCCTTAGGCCCCTTTTAAATCTTTCCCCTCTCACCTTAAACCTATGCCTTCTAGTTTTGGACTTCCCTACCCTGGGGAAAAGATCTTGGGTGTTCGCCCTATCCATGCCCCTCATGATTTTATAAACCTCTATAAGATCACCCCTCAGCTTCTGAAATGCCAGGGAAAATAGCCCCAGCCTATTCTGGCTCTTCCTACAGCTCAAACCCTCCAACCCTGGCAGTATCTGTTTAAATCTTTTCTGAACCCTTTCAAGTTTAACAACATCTTTAGTATAGGAGGGAGACCAGAGTAGAACACACTTTGCCAAAAATGGCCTAACCAATCTCCAGTACAGCCACAACATTATCTCCCAACTCCTATACTCAATGCACTAACTAATAAAGGCAACTTTTTACCAAACACCTTCTTCACTATCCTGCCTACCTGCGGTTCCACTTTCAAGGAACTATGAACCTGCCCTCCAAGGTTTCTTTGTTCAGCCTTGCCATTAAGTGTATCAAAATGCAGCACCTCACGTTTATCTAAATTAAACTCTATCTGCCACTCCATGGCCCATCTGGTCAAGGTTCCATTGTAATTTGAGGTAATTTTCTTGGCTGTCCACTACACCACCAATTTTGGTGTCATCTGCAACCTTACTAACCATACCTCCTAAAGTCACATACAAATCATTGATATACATGACAAAAAGGCATAACCCAAAATAATGCATTCAGATGCACCAAGGCAGCAGACTGAGGGATTGTGACAGACACATTAAGATAGATATCAGAAGCATCTCTTTTCACAGAATCAGATCAACAATTGGAAAGAACTCTAAGAAGATGTTTGAGGATGCTGGACTCAATTAAGAAATAGATACTGATAAGGAAAATAGTTTGGTTAATATTCTACAAGGACAAAGTCAAATGATGTGATGTACTTTGCTTATGCAAAACTATCTTGTAACTAATAACCATCATAAGACCAGTGTTGTGACCTATTGGGGACTGGGTTATGTAAGTCAAACCATGCTAATCCCAGAGTCATACAAAATCTTAATTTTTTAAATATGTTACACATAGCACCCAATTTATCTGACTTTCAGACCAAAGTTGTTCAAAAGCATGACCATATTCCTGCACTATACATAACTTATTATTTATTATAAATGATTAGAACAAGCTACAAGTAAACAGATATAAACCACTGGCATGTAACACTGCAAACTAAAACTCTAATCCCCTTATAAAATAAACACACACGCGCACACACACACACAAATATGGAAATTAGATTACTAGCAGCGAGAAAGCTTGTTCAGTAGTCTTTGCTTCTCAATTCCAATGCTGAAATGATATATCTTCAGCTGACCAGGCCCTTGGTAGTCAACTGTCTTTAGAAACTTCCACTGGTTTGTAAGAAGTACAGAACAACTGATGCTCTTGGAAAATTTCTCTGATTTATTAATTCAAATTCACAACAACTTCTGCAACAAAGGTAACTGGTTTTCTTCAGAGAACTGGCAGCTTCTGTTCGGGAAAATAACTGTATACTCTTCTCTGTTATTTTCCCTCTATGGGAAGTTAGAAGTTTGTAACTTGCTTCCTGTTCCAAGCTGCTCAGGTAGCTAAGAACCAATCAGCTTGATTTGTAAACAAGTCCTTGGCTCCTGAACATCTGCACATTGCAGGAACCCACAGCCACAAAAGCAAAGTTCACAATCTGTATCAATGTCCTTGCTGTGAAATCGTGTAGCCATCCTATTAAATTCCTGGTTATAAAAACAATTCCTTCCTGTTGCAGTCCACAGTTTCTAAATCCACAAAAATAAGAAGACATTGTTCCGACACTGGTTACAGCTCAAACTTTAAATGAGATTAATCAAAACTATGTTTCCTTTAATTGTTTTCATGAAATTTTAATATGTTCAGGAGAACCAAATCATTATTTGGCAGAAATGTAATTTTTTACATGTTCTGTCTCAGCATAACTTTCAAACAATGCCAACAATGTTTCACATTTTTGTCAAAACGGTTTTGTCTTGCTCTCATCAGGAATTTTCTCAAGAATTATCAAAGGGAAAACTACTGTATTTTTTTATATCCATACTGTAAAAGGACCGAACTGATTGCTTGGCAACTGGACTCTGATTAGTGGAGACATTACCACAGAGAATGCACCAGTAATCAATGACTGATAGTTAACTACCAAGTTTAGTTTAAGTTTTAGACTTTCTCACCAATGCCCATATCATTCAGTGTCTGAGGAAATTCCACCTTCAGGCCCCAATCAGATCAACGGTGATCTTATTGAATCATGAAGCAGATTTGATGGGCCAAATAGCCTACTTCTGTTCCAATTTCTTATAAGCTAATTGGAGCCTAAAAGTGATGGTTAAGCATGCTGTAAGAAAAACCATTATTAAAATGAGTTAAATTGCTGTACAGTATGCTAATAGTGCCCATAATAAAACAACTGGAAGCAATCATGAGTTGGGTGGACCCAGACAAAATAGGGTTTACCATTCTGAGGAAGGGTCAGTAAGCCGAAAACATTAACTCTGATTTCTCACCACAGATGCTGCCAGATCTGCTGAACTTTTCAAGCAATTTCTGTTTTTGTTTTTGTTTTTGCTTAGGGTTTACTTGAGATGGCTAGAAAAAGACCAGGACTGGAGGGTTATTCAAAGTGACTGAAGTTGGAAAGTGGGCTTCCACAAGGATCAGTGTTGGGGAAACTGCTGTGGTCACAAATTTCAGTAATGATTTAGACTCTTGACTCAAAAATACATTTTTAAAAAATTTGCAGATGACACTAAACCAGGGAATCAAACTAAGTGGGGAGGGGGATAACTAATGCTGAAGAGGACTCTGGCACTTTACAGGAGGAAATGATTAAACTTGTAGAATTAGTTCAATGCAGATAAATGTCTTCAGTGCATGGAAAGAAATAAATGGAGCAAAGATTATTGGAAGGCGCAAGGCTGGGATAGAGGAACAAAGAGATCTCAGAGTGCAAATACACCAATTATTAAAGGTTGTGTCACAGGCCATATAAAATAATGCCAAGCACTAGATTTTATTCATAGAGGGATACCATTTAAAAATAATGAGATTGAACTTTAGTAATCCACACTTAATGTACTATGTGGTCAAATTAATTTACTTCCAGCAGGGTGCTTTACCTAATGCAGTAATGCTTATAATATCCCCTGCAGCATAGGAAACTGGGCATAGAAACTGTGGAATTAATAATACATCTATTGCAGCTAACTATTATATCCAGACATTATATTCATCAGACACACAAGTATCTTGGCTAACTAAACTATTAGAT
Source organism: Chiloscyllium punctatum (assembly GCF_047496795.1). Classification (NCBI taxonomy): domain Eukaryota; kingdom Metazoa; phylum Chordata; class Chondrichthyes; order Orectolobiformes; family Hemiscylliidae; genus Chiloscyllium; species Chiloscyllium punctatum. The sequence goes on along the minus strand of NC_092746.1, from coordinate 29,447,527 downwards.
TATAAAGACGAACAGCCTATTTCCACTAGAATGTCATGCTTCAAGTTATCCATGGTAAGATAGAGTATGAGACTTTTAAACCCCTCAGAACACTCCTATAAGATAGTGATGATGCCATGGACAAGACTGTTAAATATATACTGAAATACCAACAGTGAGATGTACACACCATTCCACTCTAGCCAAAGGTAAAAATATATCCCAAACATATATACCTGGTTGTACATTGGCATATTGATTGAATGACTATACAAAGAGGTAAAACAGATTTACAAGACTAATATATCAAACATCAACATAATGCTTTTGAGGTATGACAACTTGTCCTGATCTGGTGATTGTATACCAGTCAAGAAAGGTATGCTTTGTTCTCTGTTGCTCTTGTTTGCCAGCTTGTTTTTTGTGCCACTGATTGATTTCACTGAACATCATAACTGCATAATCATTATCATTGGAGCGCTCTTCCTCACTCTCTTCAAGCATGATTGGTGTACCATACAGTGGTCTAAGTTGTTTTCCATTCCTTCTCAATGTAGTACCATTACTTTGTAGGAGTTGCATATTTTCAAAATCTTTGCTAGTAACCAAGTATTTAGAGTTAGATTTCCAACTTACAGTATGTATCAACTGCATTGTTTTGGTGGTTCTCTACCTGCTCAGTCATCATGTATCTCTTTCATTCTCCTGTGTATTTGAAAAAGAATGCCCTGTGTCTCAGAATGATTAGAGAATTAGTAGCAGGACAAGATCTTTCACTGTTGTCTTTTGAGCATAGGTTGTGCTGGGGATGGTAATCCTTCTTCATTGGTTTAGTGCAGAAGTGCAGCAATGCAATACAAACATCTTGCTTTGTTGCTTATACTCAATGACCATTGGTCTGATAGTATTCTGCTAGACCATTTGAGCATGGATAATGAGCTAATATGACATGGATCACTTAGTATTTCTGCCTTACAACAGTCTGCCTGTGCATTGCAGTCCACTGTCTGTGCTTTCTATTCTGGGAAACAAATAGAATGAAAATAGCATTTATTGTGTCAGTGACTGTTGTGTTTATGATGTTGTTATCAAACAAATACGAATTTTTATAAGCAATTCCTCACAAGGATATAATCCATGAAAAGTGAATGCTAACATCTAATTCATGGGTGGAGCATTGTGTGGTTGCAGAGGCTCCTCAATTCCTCCTTAGAATTGGCTTGAGATGATCTAAAACCAGAGTCTAGATTAGAGTGGCACTGGAAAAGCACAGCAGGTCAGGCAGCATCCGAGGAGCAGGAAAATTGACGTTTCGGGCAAAAGCCCTTCATCAGGAATAGAGGCAGAGTGCCTGCAGAGTGGACACATAAATGAGAGGGGGGTGGGGGTGGGGAGAAAATAGCATAGAGTACAATAGGTGAATGAGAGTGGGGATGGAGGTGATAGGTCAGAGAGGAGGGTGGGGGAAGGTAGCAAAGAGTACAATGGGTGAATGGGGGTGGGGATGAAGGTGATAGGTCAGAGAGGAGGGTGGAGTGGATAGGTGGAAAGGAAGATAGGCAGGTCGGACAGGTCATGAGGGCAGTGCTGAGCTGGAAGGTTGGAGCTGGGGTGAAGCGGGGAAAGGGGAAATGAGGAAACTGGTGAAGTCCACATTGATGCCATGGGGTTGAAGTGTTCCGAGGCGGAAGATGAGGCATTCTTCCTCCAGGCATCGGGTGGTGAGGGAGCAGCGGTGGAGGAGGCCCAGGACCTGCATGTGCTCAGCAGAGTGGGAGGGGGAGTTGAAATGTTGGGCCACAGGACGGTGGATTGATTGGCACAGGTGTCCTGGATGTGTTCCCTAAAGCACTCTGGTAGGAGGCGTCCAGTCTCCCCAATGTAGAGGAGACCATATCAGGAGCAAAGGATACAATAAATGACATTGGTGGATGTGCTAGTAAAACTTTGATGGATGTGGAAGACTCCTTGGGGCCTTGAATGGAGGTGAGGGAGGAGGTGTGGGCACAGGTTTTGCAGTTCCTGCGGTGGCAGGGGAGGGTGCCAGGAAGGGAGGGTGGGTTGTTGGGGGGCGTGGACCTGACCAGTAGTCACGGAGGGAACGGTCTTTGCGGAATGCGGAAATGGGTGGGGAGGGAAATATATCCCTGGTAGTGGGGTCCGTTTGGAGGTGGCAGAAATGTCGTCAGATGATGTGGTTTATGCGAAGGTTGGTAGGGTGGAGGGTGAGCACCAGGGGGGTTCTGTCCTTGTTACGGTTGGAGGGTGGGGTTTGAGGACGGAGGGGCGGGATGTGGATGAGATGCATTGGAGGGCATCTTTAACCATGTGGGAAGGGAAATTTCGGTCTCTAAAGAAGGAGGCCATCTGGTGTTTCTGTGGTGGAACTGGTCCTCCTGGGATCAGATACGGCGGAGGTGGAGGAATTGGGATGGCATTTTTGCAGGAGGTAGGGTGGGAAGAGGTGTAATCCAGGTAGCTGTGGGAGTTGATGGGTTTGTAAAAAATGTCAGTGTCAAGTCGGTCATCATTAATGAAGATGGAGAGGTCCAGGAAGGGGAGGGAGGCATCAGAGATGGTCCAGGTGAACTTAAGATCGGGGTGGAATGTGTTGGTGAAGTTGATGAATTGGTAAACCTCCTCGCGGGAGCACGAGTTGGCGCCAATGCAGTCATCAATGTAGCGGAGGAAGAGGTGGGGAGTGGTGCCAGTGTAACTACGGAAGATGGACTGTTCTACGTAGCCAACAAAGAGACAGGCATAGCTGGGCCCCATATGGGTGCCCATGGCTACCTCTTTGGTCTGGAGGAAATGGGAGGATTCGAAGGAGAAATTGTTAAGGGTGAGGACCAGTTCAGCCAAACGTATGAGAGTGTCGGTTGAAGGGTACTGTTGGGGACATCGGGAGAGGAAGAAATTGAGGGCTTGGAGGCCCTGGCCATGGTGGATGGAGGTGTAGAGGGATTGGAGATCTAAAACCAACTTGTTTTAATTTACTGGTCATTGATATAAACTACAAGTGCTCATGATCACAACATTAAATCCAATGGTACACCAGTTAGTCTTTCTCCAAATAACCTTGAAACTTCTTCATTTTTCAAAACTGCAATCTAAGTTTACCAAGTGTTTTAGAAGGCCTTTCAGCCATGTTGGTAACACTCTTCTCTCAGATTCAGAAAGTTACAAATTCAAGTTCCACTTCACATTGAGTGCATAAGTCAAGATTATCACTGCACTACATTGCTAAGGGACAGTTTCACTGTTGGAGGTGGTTGTCTTTCAGATGAAACGTTAAACTGAAGCCCCAACTTCCCACTTGGGTATTAATAAAAAAGAAAAGTTGAGAGTTATCCAGGGCTGTCCTCAACCAACACTCTAAGAACAGATGATCTGGTTATAATGGCATTGCTGTTTGCTAGCTACTACATTTCCTTCATTATTACCATGACCATGCATCAAAAAGCGCTTTACTGTCTGTAAGCCACTTTAGAACATACAGAAGACATTATGCAATTCTAGTAGCGTCATAATTTCATGCAGCACAGAAACAAATACTTTGGCCCAGTTGTCCATGCCAGCCAGGTTTCCTAAACTGAACTAGTCCCATTTGCCTATGTTTGATCCATATCCCTCCAAACCTTACCTAATCACGTGCTTGCCCAAATGTCTTTTAAAAGTTGCAATTGTACTCACCTCAACCACTTCCTCAGGCAGTTGGTTTCATAAACACACCACCTCCCATGTGAAAAAGTTGGCCCTTGGGTCCCGTTTAAATTTTTCCCTCTCACTTTAAACCTGTGCCCTCTAGTTTTGGACTCCCTACCCTGGGGCAAAAAATCTTGGCTATTTACATTATCTATGATTATCATAATTTTATAAACCTCAATAAAATCACCCCTCAGCCTTCTACACTCAAGAGAAAAAAGTCCCAACTGAACTAGCCTCTCCTTATAACTCAAAACCTCCAGTCTCAGTAACATCCTTATAAATCTTTTCTGTACTCTTTCAAGCTTAATAACATCCTTCCTAGAGCAGGGTGACCAGAAAAATCTTTACAGGATAAATATTCTTTCTAAGGTGGCTGTCCATCAAAATTAATATCTAAATAAAGTCTGACTAGTGCTATGTGTTGTGAAGTACATCATTGCTTCATATAAAAACTACCTATATATGGATTCTTATGACTTCTGAGACCAATTAATCAGAATCAGAAAAATAATTTATTTTTAATGGCTTTGTAATAGCATAATATATTATAGCAAGAGGTACAACTATGTTACCCATATAGACTAACTGAGGTACTGTCACTTTAACATATTAGCTTTTTGATATGATTCAATTCTGACATTCAGTAGATGTGCTCCATGAAGTTGTACCCAAATAATCTTGCTTTAAGGAAGCAAGAAAATAATCTAATTTATTTGCAGAAGTATCGAGCAAAATCAAAGCACATAATTTTGTGGTAATGTACCTCCTCTATTAGAAATTGGTTAGGAAACAGTATACAATGATGAGGAAAAAATGGATTGTTTTCAGAGTGGAATGTGATGATGAGTATGATACCATAGGGATCATTGCTATTCATAACACATATGTTAACAGTTTGAAGAAGGAATAAATTGCAATATTTCAAAGTTTATTTAAGGCACAAAATAGCTAGGAGTGTGAGTGTTTAAGAAAATGTAAAGAGGCTGCAAGAAAATTTAGACAAGTTGAGGGAGTGAACAAAAGGATGGCAGATGCAGTCAAATGTGGATAAAAGTGAAGTTGTTCACTTCAGTAGGAAAAACAGAATTGCAGCGTATTATTTAAATGTGATAGATTGGAAAAGGTGGGTATACAAAGGGACTTGGTGCTCTTGTCCACCAGTCATTGAAAGTTAACATGCAGATGCAGCAAGCAGTTAGGAAGGAAAATGGAATACTGTCCTTCATTGCAAGAGATTTTGAGTACTGGACCAAGAAAATCTTATTACAGCCGTGTGTGATGGTTGTGCAACCACTTCTGGAGTACTGTGTGCAGTTTTGATCTTCTAAAAAGGGTAGATATACTTTCCACAGAGTGCAATGCACTTATATCGAATGTTCATCAGACTGGTTCCTTGGATGGTAGGTTTGTTACATGTGGAAAGATTGGGTTAACTGCCCCTGTATTTACTGAAGTTCAGGAGAATGAGAGGAGATTTCATTGAACCACACAGAAGTCTGATAGGGCTGGTCAGACTGGAGATAGGGATGATATTTCCTCTGGCTGGGAAGTCACAGTTTCAGGATATGTGGTAGGTCTTTTCAGACTGAAATGAGGAGAAATTTCTTCTCTAAAGAGGTGATAAAACTTTGGAATTCTCTAACACTGAAGGCTGTAGAGGTGAAATCAACATTTAAGAATAAAAACAATTGTTTTATAAAAGCTAAAAGTGCCAAGGAGTATAAGGAGGGGGCATGAAGTTTTAAGACAATCAGATCATCACCCTTATACCAGTTACATTTTTACTAGTGCAGGGAATTCTGCAATTTTCCATTCTAAGAAGCAGTTCCACTGAAGCAGTTCCACTGAACATACTAGCTTTACACAATCTCACTGTATGTTCCACAATGTGAACATAGTCCCCGCTGTTTGCACAGGTCTTCTAATGAACAGTTCAAGTCTCCTCACCATTTCCATTGAGACATTTGTCATCATTTGTCACTGAATGCTAATTTAGGAGTGCCTCTTTTTCCTGTCTCCCCCTCCCCCCCCCCCCCCCCCCCCCCCCCCCCCCAGTGTTTTTGTCAATTTTAATTCAGTCCATGAAGTTGTCTCCAATTTTACACAGTTGCATTTAAGTCAATAATTTCCAGGCAGCCTTGTTAGATGTCATCTGAGAAAATCTGAATTTAATGGCTTCAAGAATTGTTGGCTGGAAATCACTGCATTCTTTCAGCATAGAAACAAAATCCAGAAGGCTTTAGCCAACACGCAGCATGCTGTTTTGAAATACTTCAGTGATCTTTCTAGAAGACATACATTTGACATTATCGTGGAAAATGCAGCAATCCTTTCAAGCAGGCATGCACAGAACTTTGAAGAATTGCTTTGGCCTCTGAATTATCAGCCCGATATTACAGCTTGGAAGTCATGAAACTGTATAGATGATTTTTAAAAAAAAATTCTCTTGCAGGACATCACTAACTGGGACAGCATTAATTGCCTGTCTGCATTTGTCCTTGAGAAGCTGGTGGTGAGCTGCCTTCTCAAACTGTTGCAGTCCATTTGATCATCACAGGTAAAAGTGAAGGATGTTGGAGATCAGAAATAACAACAATAGCGTTCTGAACAAGTCACATTAGACTCAAAAAGTTAACTCGGTTTCCCTCTCTACACATGAGTTGGAGGTGCTGGTATTGGACTGGGGTGGACAAAGTTAAAAAAAAATCACACAACACCAGGTTGTAGTCCAACAGGCTTATTTGGAAGCATTAGCTTTCACAGTGTTGCTCCTTCATCCAGTGGTTGTGGAGGTTAAGAGGTTGTGAGCATGATCTTAACCTCCACAACCACCTGGTGAAGGAGCAGCGCTCCAAAAGCTACTGCTTCCAAATAAACCTGTTGGACTATAACCTGGTGTTGTGTGATTTTTAACTTTATCAACTGTCTTTACACATGCTGCCAAATCTGTTCCTCCAGTATTTTCTGTTTTTATTCTTTAAGTATAGGAGTTGGGAAGTCATGTTGAGGTTGTACAGGACATGGGTGAGGTCTGTTCTGGAAGGATGTATCCAGTTCTGATTGTCCAGTTATTAAAATATAGAGCTTTCAGAAGAGATTTACCAGGAAGCTGGCAGGTATGCAAGGCTTGAGTTGGATAGGCTGGGAGGTTGAGAGGTGACCTTACAGAGGTTTATAAAATCATGAGGGTTATAAGTAGAGTTAATGGTAGGTGTCTTTTCCTTAGGATGATTCAAGATGAGGGGACACAGTTTTAAGGTGAGGGAAGAGAGATTTTAAAAAGACATGAGGGGCAATTTGTTTTACACCGAGGATGGTTCGCCTGTGGAATGACCTTCCTAAGGAAGTGGTGGATTGCGGACACAGTTACAAAAGATATTTATAAGTACAGGAGTAAAAGAGGTTTGGAAGGATATGGGCCAGGATCAGGCAGGCGGGACTAGTTTAGTTTGGAATTATAGTCAGCATGGACTGGTTGGACCGAAGGGTCTGTTTCATATTGTAGGACTCTATGATCACTGATTGCTTGCCTTTTGCATCTTTTACTTTAGTTCTGGCACTCCGACCCCTAGTAAAACCTGGTTATAAATGGAGACTATAAAATGTGCTGAACATTAATTGCAGGGGAAAATATTTCTCCGCCTTGGTGATCGAAGCATTGTACTCTGTACCTGTGCCTAGGTTTAACCTCCAGAAAGAGATGCCAATAACATCAAGGATGTGATCAGAGTACAGTTAACTTCCTGTTTTAAGGAAGAGAGAGAGAGGAGCAAAAGGGATGAGAGAAATAACCAGAGGAGATGGTTATGTTAAACAGCTTTCATTTAGTACCTTGTTAAAATAATCGTAAATTTTTGCTTATTTCTCAATCATTTTCCCCCTTAAATGTGTCAGCCCTGTCACTTCAGTTCACACTCGCTAGTTGCAGTTTCACTCGACAGAAAATATTTACAAACTTGCAGTTTCTTAATAAAAAAGATGACACTCTTTTTCCCCTTCACTGGATATTCCTCTCAGAGGGAAGTAAAGTCGCGGATTTCAAAACAAGTTATTGGGGTTTCCGTTGGGGAATCCAAGAAAGTTACCCTCAGCAATAAATAAACGGCCCAGCGCCGTGAAGGTCTGAGTACTCGAGCCCAAGACAGCCCCACACAGAGAATCTGGGAGAGCGAGCCTGCGACCCTCAGCATGTCCTCATTGCACTGTTAGTACAAGCTACTGCTCTCTGAGTTCTGCCCGTGGTCCCTGTCTCCGGGAAGAACCGCTACTGACTGCCTTTGTTTTTTTTTCCCCTGTCTCTCTCCTTTCCAGATCTCTGCCAGTCTGTCCTACTCTTGGTGATGGGGGTGACAGCCGCCTGGATGGTTCCTGTTGCTGTCTCCCCGCTCCCTGAATCTTCCGGAGACTCTGCAGACCTTTCTACAACTGGAACACCCCCGAGCGCTGGAAATCCGAATCTTGAACCTTTGGCTCTTTTCATCAGGAGTGTTACCGTGGAACTGCGCGACCGGCAGGTGAGATTAAAGGAGGCGACCCTCAACTGTGAGATAAACATTTAAATAAACCTTCCTGGTGACCTGCAATCGTGCCCCTCTGCGAGAAGAAATAAATGATTTTAATTCATTAGATGTTGCTAGATTATTAATAGAACCCTGCTATTTTCATCTGGCTCTTAGCGCTGACTGTATTGTAATAAGTACGGCTTCTTTTCCAGTTGTGTGACTTTTTCCTCTTATGTGACGGGGACATGAGTTCACTCCAGATGCACAGCATGCAGTTGCCCCAACTGGCAAAGAGAGACAGGTGTTTCAGCAGGACCTTCCAAAAGGTAAGGCATTTTCAGTTCGAAGGTTGTCAAGAACAATGTCCCCTCACGTAGTAAATTCCAGTGAAATGACGCATTATTGGTGATGTTCGAGGGATGTCCCTATATGCATTGAATATGTACTGTATCTGTGCTTCGGCCACTCATTAAGCTTTGTCAGTAATCTTATTGCCTGTAGGAGCATTAGTCAAGTATGCGAGGTCTCTTGTGGTACACTGGCAATGTCCCGGTCTCTGGACCAGGGGTCCTGAAATCAAGCCCCACTCGGTTCAGACGTGTGTAATAACATCTCTGAACAGCATTTGCCCTTTTAATTCAACCAGTACATTACTGAAGGTGTTGTCAGTGGATGAATATGTGATTTTTGTGGATATAAAATGGGCATAGGATGTGTTAAACTTCAGAAACTCACTGCATGAGGCCTGTAATCAGATCATGGCAGTTGAGTGGGTAATAATATCTAAACATTTTAAGAAATGTACCTCTGCTTCTCTAAAGCTTTACTTGCTACATATTTGTTAGACTACACTTTTGTGCCAACTCACTCCTATGTAACTCTTATGGCCTCATTTAGAATTGAAGCTGCTGATGTGAACTGAGTATATTCTCCTGCCAATATTGGGATTGTGACACTGTAGTGTCGTGAGTCCAGCCCCTCAGTTTGTATTATGGAGCACGTTAGTGGCTTATCCATTTCATAGCAGAAGCTGTGGCTGATTTGAGATCTGTGTCTCAATTTAATTGAAGTTAAAGTGAATGTGCCAAGTTAAGCATCTTGATGCAGCTGGTGGTGAGGCTGTGATCACTGTGAAGGAAGTCTGGGGTGAGAGGTTCAGAGTACTATTCAGGACCAAATGCAGCATTCCTAATCCTCATGTCTCCACAACAATAAATTGAAACTTCCCTTGTTGATTCTATTGCCAGTTAAATTGCAGAATGCACAGGCACATTCTGATCAGCACCGGAATCCTATATATTATGTATAATAGAGTAGCAATGCTGTCATAGATGTACAGTAGATTCTATATTGAATGATTGGCAATTGAAACTTTGTTTATTATAAAATAATTAATTGCAGATTAAGAGCAAATACCAATTTTTGTGATCCTGAGCAACAGTCAGAATAAATAAAAAATGCAGCTCAGTGCTAACCATTTTATTCATGATATTACATTATTATCTTGATTATCTTATAGACAGGCATTTCACTGAACCACAATAAATTTCAGATAAAATAAACACGATGCATTCATAGCTACAGATTATCCAACTGAAACATTTCTAAGGTTATGCTACGCATTTAATAATTTGCAAAAGTTTAATATGTCAATCTTTTGCTATAATTTGGGTTAGGTTTATGTGAGCATCTATTAGATTATGGGGAATCTATTATCTGTTGTAACTCTGCATAATATTTTCAAGTCTATCATCTTATATTCAAAAACAAAGTTTTTCATCATGCTGAAACATAGCCTTTATCTTTGAAACCATATTCAAAATATAAAATGACTTGGAAATGCTCAGCAGGTCAGGAAGCATCTGTGGAGAGGGAGAAATAGAATTAACCTGTCAGGTCATTAATTTGTTATCTTTACCAGGGAATCAACATTTAGTGATGTCACTAACAGTTTAACCCAAGTTCCTTTCACATCCTGAAAGATAGTAATTATTTTTTAGTTCAAATATTTCTTCAATATGTTTCTGGAATGTATGAACAAACAGCAGAAAAACAAAGGAGACAGTGAGGTCTGCAGATGCTGGAGATCAGAGTCGAGAGTGTGGTGCTCGAAAAGTACAGCAGGTCAGGCAGCATCCGAGGAGCAGGAGAGTCGATGCTCCAGGCCGAAGCCCTTCATTAGGAATGAGGCTGGGAACCTCGGGGGTGGGACTAGGGAGAAGGTAGCTGGGAGTGCAATACTTGGATGGAGGTGGGGGTAAAGGTGATAGGTCAGAGAGGAGGATGGAGCGGATAGGTGGAAAGCAAGATTGACAGGTGGGACAGGTCATGCTGAGCTGGAAGGTTGGAACTGGAGTAAGGTGGGGGGAGGGGAAATGACAAAACTGGTGGTCCACATTGACGCTCTGGGGTTGAAGGATTCTGAGGCGGAAGATAAGGCGTTCTTCCTCCAGGCATTGAGTGGTGAGAGAGTGGCGATGGAGGAGGCCCAGGAGCTGCATGTCCTCAACAGAGTGGGAGGGGGAGTTGAAATGTTCAGCTATGGGCCAGTGCGGTTGGTTGGTACAGGTGTCCCATATATGTTCTCTAAAGTGCTCTGCAAGAAGGCGTCCAGTCTCCCCAATGTAGAGGAGACCGCATTGGGAGCAACGGACACAATAAATGATGTATGGAAGTGCAGGTGAAACTTTGATGGATGTGGAAGGCTCCTTTAGGGCCTGGGATGGAGGTGAGGGGGAGGTGTGGGCGCAGGTTTTGCAATTTCTGCGGTGGCAAAGAAAGGTGCCAGGAGGAGAGGGTGGCTTGTTAGGAGCGTGGACTTGACCAGGTGGTCGCAGATGGAACAGTCTTTGCAGAAAGCAGATAAGGGTGGGGAGGGAAATATACCCCTGGTGGCGGGGTCCATTTGTAGGGCTAGGTTTATGGGAGCATCTATTAGATTATGGGAAATCCATTATCTGTTGTAACTCTGCATAATATTTTCAAGTCTATCATCTGATATTCAAAAACAAACTCTTCCAAAAAAAACTATCAAGCCACTATCTCATTGCTCTGTGCAGGTGTTTTCTGTGCATAAATTAGCTGCTGTTTTTCCCTGTGTTATAACAAGACTATTTTTAACGTGCTTTTAACTGGCTTTAATGTTTAGGAATGACCCGAGGTTCTGAAAACACTATGGAAACGCAAAGTCATTATTTCCTTTTAAAATCGTCAAAATACATTTCCTACATTTTCCTTGTTGCAACCAATGATATGATTTGTGTGTTTCCCTTTTTGCAGAAATGTACTAGACCATCAGCAAAGTAGAGATAACTTTCACGTGTTGGTGACTCCTTGTGTAAATTTTGCTCAGATTTGAATGTATAGATTTCTCCATGATATAATAATTGTTGCTGACATTGCTCAAAAACATTAGAAAGTCTCGTGTTTTTTTTTGTAGAAAAAATGTTTGGTAAAGATTGTCAAGGGCCTTGAAGAATACAAAAAACATTTATTGTTTGTGAATCAATGGATTCAAGACGAAACACAGCAAGTGGATTTACTGCTGGTCAGCACGAAAAACCTGGCTGATTTGCTCATTTTCAAGGTAATTACTGTTTAGAGAGCATGATCTATTATTAAGCCAGTTAGAATAACAAATACGTAACTAGAAATCAGTAGATCAAGACAAATCACATTTCTACAGCAAATTATCTAATGTTTGTAGCTAACATTCATGCAAGAATTGTAATCAGTGTAAATAATAGATAAGAATATCAAAGTTATCATTTGATTCTGTTTGAAATTATACATGGACAAATATATCCTGTAGTTAACAGCTTCATTAATGCATAGCAGATTGGAAATTTGCTCATAAAACGTGCTCTTTGGTCTTAAAAATTCTTACGCGGCTAAATTTGATTAAGCAGTCAAGTAAATAGATATCACATAGGAGATGGGCTCCAAAGTGTTAAATTCAGCAGCCGGCATTCACAAAGACTACTGTCTGGAAAATGGTAGACCTGCTTTTGTGTAAACTTATTTAAATGGACAGAAAAGCAGGCATTGATGGATCACAATTTTCCAGCTAATGCCCCCTCTGTAAATATCATTCCCTGCCAAGAGTGCTCATTTGTAGAATTAGCTGTCAGGTCTCAAAAGTAAATACTTTAAACTGGAAAATCTGTTTTTCCAATTTTGTTTTTGCAAGTAACACAAGTCGAGAATCATTTCTATGGAATTGACCTACTTACTGAATACTACTCCACACTGAAACATGTAGGCAAGCAATCAAAAATAATCCCTTACATAGACAATATTTTTTTCAACTGGTTCATTGTTTTAATCATAGCTAGTAAAAACTTAGGATACTGACTTAAGACAATCATTGAATTCCAAAGGTTTGCCCTCAAACTTTGCAGAGATCCAAAATCTAAGGCTCAGCCTATAGAAAAAAATGCAATCTGTACTTGAATAAATTACAGCAAAGGTTTTAGTACTAGCCTTATTAACATCCTTTGACTGTGTGTCATTATGAGTATTAATAAGCATTAAATAATCAGCAATGTAATTCAAGCCAGCACCATATTCTTAGACTAGCAACTAAATTGATGCTGTTTATCTCTGTTTTCTAGAACAAAGTTCAAGAAAATATTACTCACCAGTACAAAGAGGTTATCAGTCCAGAGGAGCTTCCTAAAAGTGTCTGGGACAAGCAATTGAAGATTCACATGATCCTTAGAAACTTTGCACTCTTCATGGAAAGTACTATTCGAGCCATTCGATTCATGAATTGAATCCCTACAGTTGGTCCATTATGACAGCAATAGTAAAATTGTATGAACGTTTTAGTTCATAGGAGTTTTTGGATGAGATCTGCTTTTATAGTAGATGACAATGTTGTTCGATATTCAGAACCAAAAGTTTTAGTTAAGTTCTGTGAAACTGAAAATCGCAATACAGTTTGTTATTTATAATATTTAAAATTAATACTTATTTATTTACAATGACTGTGAATCTAAAGTTCTTGAAGTATAATGGTATTTGAGCACTTTTGCTCTTAAATGTAACAAATTCATGGATCCTTGTACTGTGATAACTGCTGCTGGTGTCACACTAAAACTTGATATGGCATCCAAAATGAAATCCCTAAGTAGAGTTTTTCTGAATATTTAAAATAAGTTATTATGCAATATTTAAAACTTGTGTGGTTCAAATGAATAATAAAATAATTCAAAGTAAATATATTTTATATGCTTTACACTTGACACTGTGGGAACAACAGAATAAAAGAGATATTTTGATTATCCTTTCCACTTGTCTGCCATTCATTCTACTTTTATATTGCTTATTAAAAATGATAATGTACAAGGAGAATACAAAGTAGTATCAACAACAGAAAGTATTCTGTTAATAACTTAAATGTTTGGAATCAGTGCCTTTTTATGGATTGGTGGGAAACTTATATAAAACATTCTTTTAAGAAATGTACTTTGCCAGTGATTTCATGGTACAATAAGTGAGAATACGCAGTTCATTTCAGCTCAAACTAAGGGACAAAAAGATTTTCTCTCCCTGCTGACAATAATGGTCAGTCATGGTTTACATCAGCCCATTGCACAGGGTTATCCTCAACACAAGACAGAGCGACATTAAATTTGGCAATTTTACACAAATACCAAAGGTTGCTAATGTGGAAAGTTAAAAAAAACCCTCCTGATTCAAGGAGTTTGAAGTTTGAAGACCTGTGAAGCAGAAATTTGTACCTGTGATATAAGAAATTGATGTTGACATTAGGGAATAATAAAGATAAGTTCTGTATTTGTCTAATTCTTAATTGACTTGTTTTAATGAACACAAAGACCTCATTCAAAAAGAAACCAAAGAAGTGGCTTAATATATTGTTGGAGTATCTATTAGCAGTAATGAAGATAATATTGTAAGATCATTAAATCCAAAAAATAATTTTTTATCATATAGCTAAGAATTTAGATTCTCTATATATGAAATACTGATTGTGCAAATATAATAACATGGAAGCAATGGGCAGTACTTTTCCATAGAAGCATCAGCGAGGGCTAACAGCATTCACTTTCATTTATGTGGATTTCAGACAACACAAATTGCAGATTTCACACATGCACAGTTTAATATGGAAATTTGAAGGTTGCCATGCTCGTCCAAAAGCTGAAGAAAATCAATAATGAACACAGCACTGAAATGGCATAATGCTACTATTGCTTGTATATGGTCAAAACACAAAACAAAAAGTTAGAAATTACTATTTAAATATAAGTATTCTTAACAACGTGGCAAGCCTTAATTATAATCAAATACATCTCTGACACTGAAAATCAACTTTTACAAAGGGTGGAGTGTAATACTTCCTGATTTTATTGATGGACGATTAAAAAAAATTTATATTTCATTTCTGTATCTTTATTTCTTGCTATTAATGCATTTTGTCTTCTCTATTTCACTTATAGCCCCCAATTGACATGGAATTCAAACAAAGTTGATGAAGTGTGGTGCTGGAAAAGGCACAGCAGGTCAGGCAGCATCCGAAGAGTGTTTTGGGCAGGACTTCTCTTCAAGACTGGAGAGGGAAAAGGGGATTGAGAGATAAATATGGGGTGTGGGGGATGGGGCTAGGACAAAGGTAAGTGGGATGGCGATAGATGGGCGAAGGTAGGAGGTGATGGTGATATGCTTACAATTCTAGTCCAAAACATTTAGTATAGATGGGCTTTCATGATTAGATAGGAGTTTCTGAACAATCTAGAGTGTGCTAATCGTGACATTAGCAACCAGTTTTAGTTAATCAGTTGATTTCAGAATGTGATTTATTTCTTAACAATGTGCATTCATATGCAGGGACACATTCTCTGCAAATAAAGGTATATGTTCAAATGTTATACCTTTTATGAATACACAGGCACTTGGGAGCCTCATTGCTTTCTCCATGGCAATGGTTCATCCAATTAGATTTGGCCTGCCAACCAATTGTAGCCATTTCTTCTCTTGAAGAACTGCTGTGATTGTTTGAAATTTGGCATTTTAGTGTTCGCCTTGATAAGTGCAAGATTAAACATTTGGGCAACACATCTCGCTTTGCAACAGTACTCAGGTTCATGCAGCAACGCGAATGCGTTTGCCACTAACATGCTGTCCTCAAGCCAGAAAGATGTTCTGTCTTTTGCACAAATGAGTGATGTGGTGTATGAATTTCAATGCCAGTGCGTTGCTGGGTAGTAGACCATACGTCCCGAAGATTGGCAGATCATATCAAACGCCACACTCCCTTTGGCTGTTCACAACAGGCAATGTATTGACTATTCCAAATCAAATGCAAATTTTAAAATATGGGTGTCCAACATTGCATGTGATTCTGTGATTGGTTAACGTTTGCTAATCATGAATATGCAAAAAGATTAGCTGACAACAAATTTAGGATTGTCAGTTTGGCTCAGTGTGGGACACTTGGCCATTCTGGAAGCTCCTTACATTGATACATGGGATTATGCTCTTTGTATACACAAATAACATGCATATGAATTGAATATATTTAAATCAGCAAAAGAAGTGACAGTCATTCACTGGCTCATTTCTCAGAACATCTTGACCAGAGTTAACAAGCCTGGTTTAATATGTAAACAAAGTTTGGCTGTTAACTGTTAGTCATCATCTAACTACTGGATACTCCATGATAACACTTCTATTAATCGGAATCCACTTGTCTATCAACCAGCACCTGACTCTCAAAGTATAAATGTTGTTTGTTCTTTCCTTTGGTATTTCTTGTAAATTATTCTGATGAGCTCAAGACAAAATGCTTTGAGAAAATGATTTCTTTCAGCAGTACTCAAATTCTATACTACCAAACAAGTATTCAGGTTCTGTAAGCTACCCATGAGATGGTTTCTTGAAATTGTGCCACTGGATCTTTAAATTTTACTTAACAAGCAGATAGATCAGTTTCATAATACATCCAGTAGCTGGTAGTTACTCTACTCAGTTTCTGTATCATGTTCATGAAATCTGTATAAATTGTCCACGGCCCCAAATCAGTCTAATTCCTCAAGAGGACCTAATATTAAATTCTGGGTAAATGTTTTTCTGAAAGGAATTGTCACAGTACATTTTTAACTCATTGTTTTCGAAAATTTAGATTGCTCAATGATAAGAATTTTTTTTAAAATGGTGAATACGACTAGAAACCACAGGCTGCATCTATTGCAATGTTTTTTATGCATTTTTGCTTTTTGGAAAGTACTAAGTATTAGCAATAATGCAAAAAATTCTTGATTTTTCAAACCACTACTTACACTATTTAAATATGAATCACTGAGTCAAAGCAATAATACAAACTATCAATTAACATCGGAATTAAGTTTCAGCATGAAATACATCCTTCCTACTTAGAGACGTAGATTGTTCGACAGCATTGGCATAGAAACTGCGGACAGCAACAAAGCTGGGCTCATTGCTGAACGTGTTTCAAATCATAAACTAACAGTGCATTCTCTGAGGCTACAGGATAAATTGACAACATTTGGCAAACCAAAGCCATTAAACACAGTGCAATCCCAGCTAAGAGGCCAGATTGCATAGTACATAAACATCTTAGTTGTGCTCCATAGATGCAAGCTGTGAAATTGCTTTCAGCAAATGATCTCTGTCCTCCAAACCAACAACAAAATGCAAAGTAATATCTAGTTTGCATGTTTATAGTAAATAACTCAATGTCTGGGAGTGTTCACTGGCCCAACATTTGCATCTAGGCCTTCTACTGTCTACCTCCCATACCTTGGAATTCTCTCTCCAACTCCCTTTCCTCCTATAAGACTGCTCATAAAACCAACATTTCTTAGCTTAGTGTCAGTGATTTATCCTCCTTTGGCTCAATGCCCATGCTTGTATTACAGCTGCATGAAATACTTTGGGACTTTCTCCAATTTTAATGGTGCTTCTGAATAATAACAGGGTAGTAATAGTAGGGGATTTTATCTTTCCAAAATTAGACTGGGACTGCCATAGTGTTAAGGGATTGGATGGAGAGGAATTTGGTAAGTGTGTACAAGAAAAGTTTCTTATTTATTATGTGGATATACCTACTAGAGAACGAACAAAACGTGACCTACTCTTGCGAAATAAGGCAGGGCAAGTGACTGGGGTGTTGATGGGGAGCACTTTAGGTCAAGTGATCATAATTCTATTAGTTTTAAAATAGTTATGGAAAAGGATAGACCTGGTCTAAAAGTCAGAGTTCTAAATTAGAGGAAGGCCAATTTTGAGGTATTCAGCAAAAACTTTCGAAAGTTGCTTGGGGGGTGGATGTTCCCAGGTAAAGTGACGGCTGGAAAGTGAAAAGCCTTCAAAAATGAGATAACGAGTGTCCAGAGACAGTATATCCCTGTTACGGTGAAGGGCAAGGTGGGCAGGTATTGGGAATGCTGGATGCCTAGAGAGGTTGAGGTCCTGGTAGAGAAATAGGAGGTGGCATATGTCAGGTATAAACAGCAGGGATTGAGTGAATCCTTAGAGGAGTATAAGGGTAGTAGAAGCATACTTGAGAGAAATCAGGAGGGGAAAAAGGTGAGATGAGATAGCTTTCGCAAATAGGGTTAAAGAGAATCCAAAGGGATTTTACAAATACATTAGGGACAAAAGTGTAACTAGGGAGAGAATAGGGCCCCTCAAAGATTAGCAAGGCTGCTTGTGAGTGGAACTGCAGGCAATGGATGATACTAACCATGCATTTTGCATCAGTGTTTACTGTGGAGAAGGATATGGAAGCTAGAGAACTTTGGGAGATAGATGGTGATGTCTTGAAATGAGGAAATTATTGGAAAAGATCCTCAGGGACAATTTAGAAGCAAATGGACTTATTAGCATTAGACAGCATGGTTTTGTGTAGGAGAGATTATGCCTCACTAGCTTGATCAAGTTTTTTGAGGTGATGAAAATGATTGATGAGGGAAAAGCAGTTGATGATGCCTACATGGACTTCAGTAAGGCCTTTGACAAGGTCCCTCGTGGCAGACTGCAGAAAAGATAAAGTCACATGATGTTGGGGTGAGCTGGTAGGATGGATACTGAACTGGTTTACTCAGAGGAGACAAAAGGTGGTGGTGAAAGGATGTTTTTCAGAATGAAGGGCTGTGACTGTGGTGTTCCACAGGGATCAGTGCTGTTCTAGATCGACATAAATAATTTGGAGGAAAATGTAGCTGGTCTAATTAGTAAGTTTGCAGAAGACCCAAAGATCAATGAAGTTGCTGATAGTGAGGAAGACTGTCAGAGGATATAGCAGGATATAGATCAGTTGGAGGCATGGATAGAAAAAATGGCTGATGGAGTTTAAAAAAGATAAGTGCGGGTGATGCATTTTAGAAGGTTCAATACAGGTGGAAATTATAGTGAAAGGCAGAATCCTTAGGACTATTGATATGCAGAGGGATCTGAGCGTGCAGGTCCACAGATCACTGAAAGTGGCAGCTCAGGTATTTAAGGTAATAAGAAAGGCTTATGGCATGCTTGCCTTCATTGGAAGAGGCATTGATTATAAGGATAGACAAGTTATGCTGCAGCTTTATAGAACTTTAGTCAGACCACACTTGGAATATTGTGTACAGTTCTGGTCACCACACTAACAGAAGGATGTGGCTGCTTTGGAGAGGATGCAGAAAAGGTTTACCAGGATGTTGCCTGGTATGGGGGGTTTTAGCTATGGATAGACTGGGTTTGTTTTCATTGGAATGCAGCAGGTTGAGAGGGCAACCTAATAGAAGTTCATAAGATTGTGAATGGCATAGAGAGAGTGGTAAGTATGAGGCTTTTTCCCAGGGTGGAGGGGTCAATTACTAAGGGACACAGGTTTGAGTTGCATGTGGCGGGGGTGGGGGAGGAGAGTTTAAAAAAGATGTGCGAAGCAAGTTTTTCACACAAAGGGTGGTGAGTGCCTGGAATGTGTTGCCAGAGGAGGTAGTGGAAGCAGACACAACAGCAGCATTCAAGAAGCACCTGGACAAGTACAGTAATAGTAAGGGAATAGAGGGTTATGGGTCCTGTAAGACAGTAATAGTATGTACAGTAAAAATATGACAGTACAGACTTGTGCGTGCTGAAGGGCCTGCTCCTGTGCTATATTGTTCTTTGAAAAGTGTTCATATTACAGACAAGGAAGTATAGGACATCTTAAATCGCAAGGTGGATAAATCCTTGGGACTGGATTTGGTATATTCTAGAACTTTGTGGGAAGCTAGGGAAATGATTTCTGGGCCCATTGCTGAGATATTTGTAACATCAATAGCCACAGGTGACTTGCTGAAAGAAAGCAGGTTGGCTAACATGGTGCCATTATTTATTAAAGTGGTAAGGAAAAGCTAGGGAACTATAGACAGTGAGCAAGTCATTGCAGTGGATTCTGAGGGACAGATTTACACTTATTTGGAAAGGCAAGCACTGATTAGGGATACACAACATGGATTTGTGTGTGGGAAATTGTATCTAACTTAATTGAGTTTTTTGAAGAAATGACAAAGAGGATTCATGAGGGCAGAGCAGTGGATGTTGTCTGTATGGACTTCAACAAAGTGCTCAACAAGGTTTCACATGGTAGACTGATTAACAAGATTAGTTCACATGGAATGCAGGGAGAACTAGCCATTTAGATGCAAAATTGGCCAGAACATAGGAGACAGAGAGTGGCAGTTGATAGTCATTTCAGATTGGAGGCCTATGACCAGCACTGCGTGACAGAGATCGTTGCTGGTCCACTGTTATTTGTCATCTATATAAAATATTTGGATGTGTATATGGGAGGTATGGTTAGCAAATTTGCAGAAGATACCAAACTTGGTGATGCAGTGGACAGCAAAAGTGGCTACCTCCGAGTACAATGGGTCATTGATAACATGGGCCGAGAGGTGACAGATGGGAGTTTAATCTAGATAAACATGAGGTGCTGCATTATGTTAAGACAAATCAGGGCAGGATAAGGGTATTCCTGGGGAGTGTTCCCAAAGGACCTTGGAGTGCAAGTTCATAGTTCCTTGGAAGTGGAGTCCATGGGTAGATAGGGTAGCGAAGGTGGCATTTGGTATGCTTGTCTTTATTGGTCAATGCATTGAGTATAGGATTTTGAATGCCACACTGCGGCTGTACAGGACAGTAGTGAGGCCACTTTTGGAATACTTCCTTCCTATAGCAAGAAAAGCAGAATTGAACGATGGTGCTAAACTTGAAAGGGTTCAGAAAAGATTTACAAGGATTTTGCCAGGGTTGGAGGGTTTGAGCTATAAGGAGAGAATGAATAGGCTGGGGCTATTTTCTGTGGATCGTCAGAGACTAAGGTATGACCTTATAAAGTTTTATAAAATCATGAGGTGTATGGATAGGGTGAACAGCCAAGGTCTTTTCCCCAGGATAGGGTAGTCCAGAACTAGACGGCATAGGTTTAAGACGAGTAGAAAATAGAAAAATACAGCGCTGTACAGGCCCTTTGGCCCTCGATGCTGTGCCGATCCAAGCCCACCTAACCTATACTAGCCCACTATCCTCCATATGCCTATCCAATGCCCGTTTAAATGCCCATAAAGAGGGAGAGTCCACCACTGCTACTGGCAGGGAATTCCATGAACTCACGACTCGCTGAGTAAAGAATCTACCCCTAACATCTGTCCTATACCTACCACCCCTTAATTTAAGGCTATGCCCCCTCGTAATAGCTGACTCCATACATGGAAAAAGGTTCTCATGGTCAACCCTATCTAAACCCCTAATCATCTTGTACACCTCTTTTCTCCAATGAAAACAGCCCCAAGTGCCTCAGCCTTTCCTCATACGATCTTCCTCCCATACCAGGCAACATCCTGATAAACCTCCTCTGCACCCATTCCAGTACCTCCACATCCTTCCTATAGTATGGCGACCAAAACTGCACACAATACTTCAGATGCGGCCGCACCAGAGTCTTATACAACTGCAACATGACCTCAGGACTCCGGAACTCAATTCCTCTACCAATAAAAGCCAGTACGCCATATGCCTTCTTCACAGCACCATTTACGTGGGTGGCAACTTCCAGAGATCTGTGTACATGGACACCAAGATCCCTCTGCGCATCCACACTACCAAGTATCCGACCATTAGCCCAGTACCCCATCTTCTTGTTACTCTTACCAAAGTGAATCACCTCACACTTAACTACATTAAACTCCATTTGCCACCTTTCTGCCCAGCTCTGCAGCTTACCTATATCCTGCTGTAACCTGCCACATCCTTCCTCACTGTCAACAACTCCACCAACTTTCGTATCATCCGCAAACTTGCTCACCCAATCTTCTAGCCCCTCCTCCAGGTCATTTATAAAAATGACAAACAGCAATGGTCCCAAAACAGATCCTTGTGGAACACCGCTAGTAACTGCACTCCAAGATGAACATTTACCATCAACTACTACCCTCTGTCTTCTTCCAGCCAGCCAATTCCTAATCCAAACTTCCAACTCACCCTCAATGCCATACCTCCGTATTTTTTGCAGTAGCCTACCATGGGGAACCTTATCAAACGCCTTACTAAAATCCATATACACCACATGTACCGCTTTACCCTCGTCCACCTCCTTAAAGAATTCACTGAGGTTTGTGAGGCACGACCTGCCCTTCACAAAACCATGCTGACTATCCTTGATCACATTATTCCTATCCAGATGTTCATAAATCCTATCCCTTACCATTCTCTCTAAGACTTTGCCCACAACAGAAGTGAGACTGACCGGCCTATAGTTACTAGGGTTATCCCTACTCCCCTTCTTGAACCTGCTATCCTCCAGTCTTCTGGCACTATTCCTGTAGACAACAAGGACATAAAAATCAAGGCCAATGGCTCTGCAATCTCCTCCCTTGCTTCCTAGGATAAATGCCATCAGGCCCAGGGAACTTATCTATTTTCACCCTTTCCAGAATTTCCAACACGTCTTCCCTACATACCTCAAAGCCGTCCATTCTAATTAATTGTGACTCAATATTCACATCGGCAACAATGTCCTGTTCCTGAGTGAATACTGACGAAAAGTATTCATTCAGTGTCTACCCAATCTCTTCAGCCTCCACACGCAACTTCCCACTACTATCCTTGACTGGACCTATTCCTACCCTAGTCATTCCTCTAGAAAAGGGAAAGATTTAAAAAGGGGGAACCTAAGGGGCAATTTTTTTACTGCGGAGGCTGCTGTGTGTATGGAATGAACTGCCAGAGGAAGTGGAGGAGGCTGGTACAATTACAACATTTTAAAGGTGTCTGGATGGGTAAATGAATAGGAACAGTTTGGAGGAATATGGACCAAAGCTGGCAAATGGAACTAGATCAATCTCTGATATCTGGTCGGCATGGCTGAGTCAGACCGAAGGGTCTATTCCCATGCTGTACATCTGTATGACTAATAATATTTATACTATTTGCAGTCTCTGCCCATTTATGAAATGCCAAGTTTGCCAATTGAGAAAGAAGAATCTCCTGACAAGGTTTTCATTTTTCTCTGGACTCTTGCACATCCCCAGTTTTAATCACTTTACATTTGCCTTTAGGCCACCGGGTACAAAGCTCTCGATTTCCCTCCCTAACTCCTCTGCATTTCTATGAATGTTTTGAAAAACCTTGGTTTTCAGCCAAAGGTTTTGTACATTATCCTTGTATCTTCTTACCTGGCTCAGTGTTAAACATGGTTTAAAAGTATTCCTTTAAAGTCTCTTGGAATGTTTAAGCAGTTTAAGGGCTCTAGTTAAAACCAAGGTGTTGGAATTATGGACATCTCCTAATTATTGTGTATGCCAGCAGTATGGAACAATTAATTGCTATGACTAAAACTCAACATCACCCTTGAAAAGGAGAAGGAGCTACATGGAAACCCAGGGTTTAGCTTGCTGTTGAGCTGCTGGATAACTGATTGGGATGGAGAGTGAAGCATAGAATTATATAATCCCTACAAGTAGGCTATTCAATCTGAGTCCACACCAAACCTCCAGAGTATCCCAAAGAGACCCAGCCCCCTACCCTATCCTTGTAACCCTGCAATTCTCCATGGCTAAACCACCCAGTCTATACAATACTTGGACACAATGGATAACTTAGCATGGCCAAGCCACCTAACTTGCACATCTTTGGAATAGGACAGGAAACTGGAACACCCGGAGGAAACCCATGCAGACACGGTGAGAATGTACAAACTCCACACAGTCGCCAGAGGGTGGAATCGAACCCAGGTCCCAAGCAGAGGGAGCAATGAGTGAAAAGAAGCCAACACATCTCAAAACTGCCATTCCCTCCTTAAATGCTTTTTTCCTTGTGACTGGAACCTGGAAGTCATTGTATAAATGATTTTGAGGGGGGAATACTCAACAATGACACAGAATAACTGTGATGCAAGGATCTCTTATGCCACGCCAGGTAGCTGTGTAGGAGATGGAAAAGAGGAATTTCAAGGCCAGGTGGCCCATTCAACCTCTGCAAATCCTGCAGTGATACCAGATAAACTTGGCAATAAACTCTACCTGCTTTATTTCTGGCAAGAGAGAATGAAATGCACCCAGATTTCTTGGAATAGAGTTTCAGTAACAATGGACAAACTACTGAATTATAAGCTTGTCCATCAATGATCCCATCAGAGACAAAACAACAATCAGTGCCAAAAACTAAAATGGAATGGAATTTCTAACCTGCACCTTGAAACCTCTCTCTACTTGTTGAATGCTATGTAGAAATTATCTGCAAACTTTAATTAAAGAAGTAATTCCAGATTGTGATCTGTTTCTCCCTCTGAAATTCCTTTCCAAATTCTGTGTCCATCTATAGTAGGCAGGGTGTACAAGAATTTGGTCCTAACCCTGATAACATTGATGTAGTTTCCCCAAAAGACGTTTGCTATTAACATTCTTTACATAACAGTATAATATTTTACCCTATATGAGGAAGAAAAACAATATTTTTTAGGCTATCATACACACTTTTTTTTATATAATCAGTAACACAAGAACAATGAGTTTATTGTTGGTTTAATGAAAACTAATCAAATTGACAAATATCCAATTCACATTTCCATTGCAATAGTCAAATCTCAAAGCAAAATTTATAAAGTACATCATGAACTTGAAAATTACAACATTTTCAAGTAAAGTATATCCAGGAATTAGTAGTCAAGTATTAAATCCATTATCTTAACAAAAACTCAATAGTTAGATTCTTCACTATATGCAGGTTTATACAATGTGGCTTCACATTTTAAAAGTGCATTTACTTAGCTTTTAAACCAAGGAAACTTACAAACATGCATACTGCAAATTTTATCTAGCCATTTTTGGATAAGTTTTCTCTCTTGATTATTTCTTCCCTATAAGAAGGTTACATAAACTGAAACACAGTAGCCACAAATGCAGCTAATTTTTTAGGAAAACAAGACAGCCCATAACTACCCTGCTGGAAAATCTATTGCTGTAGATCAGTAAAATAGTGAACTCAGGCATTGCACCTGCCAACTGCAATGGTCTGTTCTTCCCAATTTTCTTCAGAGAGTACTTCCAGTCAAAATGGAAATGTAGAACTTCTGCTGCACTATTTTCATCCCCACAGCAAACTAGAAATCAAAAATGCAGACAATTAAATTGTGAATGCAACTAAATTGTACACAAATAAACAAAGACTGTTCTGATTAAATGACTGTATTGAGGTGCAGTTACGAAGGACTGGATATGCAACCTTGTGTTAACAGTTAGAAGATAATGGATAGGAGATATTTGGAGCAGTGTCAAATAACTAAGCAAATTGACTTACAAAATATAGGAAACAGAGAGCTATTGTAAAGGTACATTTTTGTCCCCCCAAGTTGGAAGGCATAAAGTACAGTTCCACAAAGAGGGGTGCAGGTAAAGTTCTTTCCAATTAACATTAATAATTTGAACTCAGGAACAAGCAATACAATATCAAATAGCAGTACAACAGAAGAATGAAATAAAAGGACATCAGAAAACTTGCAGATGAGACAGTTACACGGTAAATTAACTTTAACAGCTACATGCGAGATGATGCACTTTGGTAAGAAAATTAGGAACGTCAGCTGCATTTTTGCAAATGAGAACGTGAATGAGACTGAAGAGCCAGGAAATCTAAAAGCAAGCAAATTATCTGAATATTGCAGTTCAGCAAAGCATTTAAAAATGAACAGTCCACTTGGATTTAGTTGCAGAGGTGAGAGGTAGGCCAACTGAAAACTAAGACTTTTTTTAATTAGCTAAGAGTATTGAAGTATATGAAACCAAGGCAGGTGAATGCAATTCAGATACAGCTCAGCTGTGATCTAACTAAATGGCAGATCAGGCTTGAGAAACTGAATAGCGTATCATTGAATTCACTGCCACTAGAATGAAGCAATTAGTTTCTATGATTATTTCAGCCCACTGTTTTACTTCAAATAAGCAGGCCATGACTGTTAATTGTACATTTCATCTCTTCGGTAAAAACAAGGACTGCAGATGCTGGAAACCACATTCTAGATTAGAGTGGTGCTGGAAAAGCACAGCAATTCAGGCAGCATCCAAGGAGCAGGAAAATCGACATTTCGGGCAAAAGCCTTTCATCAGGAATAGAGGCAGAGTGCCTGCAGGGTGCAGAGATAAATGAGAGGAGGGTGGGGGTGGGGAGAAAGTAGCAGAGTACTCTATGCTCATTTCATCTGTTCTCCACAGGAGAAACAGCATCAAAACAGCATTCTTCAGAATGAGGTCAGGAGCACAGACCTAGCTGTGAGAAGACAAACCTTAACATCTAGCCCACTCTGTTCAAGTTGTGGGTATAATTGAGAAATCACAGAACAACTGATCAAATAATTGATATTTCTATTTCTCCATCTCAGGGCATTCAATTGCAATCAACATGAAAAGGCCAATGTGCAACCTCAAAACAAAATTATCTATTATGATAAGCAAATACAGCAGTTTTATAAAAATAAAACAAACTCAGATTGTAGTATTTTTCCTTGTCCCTGCATATGTTTGTTTCCTAAAAAAGTGACTGCTTTTCTCCCAAAGTTCTTCATACAAAACTGAAGTCGCCCCATGGAAGTGTCCCTTTGTTTTTATTCTACAGTGGATGCATTTAGTTTCTGCCCTATGGTTCCAGAGGAAGTGCCATGTAGAAAATCACATGTATGAAGCAGGACCCCAGCTATTCACAATATATATGTTAATAATTTAGATGAGGGAACTAAATAGAATCTCTCAACATTTGCAGATGACACAAAGTTGGGTAGGAGGGTGAGCTGTGAGGCGGGTGTAGAGGGGGTATTGCAGTGTGATTTGGACAGGTAGAGTGAATGGGCATATGCATGGCAGGTGCAGTATTTTGCAGATATGAGTGAGGTTATCCAATTTGGTTGGGAAAATAGGATGGGAGACTTATTTGAATGGCTGTAAATTGAGAGAGGGGAATCTTCAATGAGACCTGGTCATCCTAGTAACTGAAAGTAACTGTGCAAATGCAGCAGGCAGTAAAGGCGGCAAACTGCATGTTATGCTTCATAACAGAGGATTCAAGTACAGGAACAAAAGTGTCTTGTTGCAATTATACACTGCATTGGGTAGTGTACAGTTTTGGTCTCCTTATCTTGTTATGAAGGGAGTGCAGCGAACATTTACTTACCAACTTGTATCCTGGGATGACAGGACAAATTTATGCAGAAAAATTGAGTCAGTTAGGATTCACTGAAATTTAGAAGAATGATAGGGGTGGGCGATTTCATAGAAGCCTATAAAATGTTGGGGTGTCCAGACCCAGAAGACAGGTTAGATGCAGAAAAGATATTCCCAATGTCAGGGAGTCCAGACCCGGGGTTACAGTTTAAGGATAAGGGGTAAACCTTTTAGGACAGAGAACGAGAAGAAGTATCTTCACCCAGAATGGTGAGCCTGTGGAATTTGCTACCACAGAAAGTGTTTGAGGAGGTAGATACAGCTCATGGCTAAAGGGAAAAGGGGATATTGGGGGAGGGTGGGATTAGGGTATTGAGTTCAACGATCTGACATGATATATTGAATGATGGAACAGGCTTGAGGGTCAAATAGCCATCTCCTGCTCCTAAATTCTGTGTTTCTGTATAACTGATGGAAGGACTTTGCTCTTGTCTATTATACAGGTGGCTCAAAGTCAAGAGGAACAGATTTAAGTTAGAAATGTCAGAATTATTAAAATGTAGAGCAGGCTGGTTAGTGGAAAGAGGGGTTTCCTAAACTGCCAACACCACTCTGCCTGCCACACAGAATGGTGAGAATGACAGTTGTGAGCTTTAACTTCCTGTAGCAGCATCATTGCAGCCAGAGACAGCTAAATATTGTCTTGGGCACAATATCCTATACAGTAGGTTGAAAAGGAAAAAGAATAAGCAAATCAAAAATATTCCTTTCTCAAATAACTTTATCCACAATGTCAAAACAATCAACCCAAAACTGAAGCCCATGTGATCATACTGCCTACCATCTTAAGCTGAATATATCAACCACGTTCAATGAATTGTTCAACAATTTATTTTAACAAATGGTTAAGAACAGGTATGAAGCTGATGGGTATTGGCTGCAGAATCTTAAGATGCCATAGTTAATTTCATTCAAAATTGCTGGCGTGGCAGATAACTGTGCTACCCCCCAGAGCCCAATAAGTTATTTTCTTTGCAGCTATCATGTGGCTTTTGGACATCCATCAAAAATTTCACATAATTAATACAAATAACATGATATTTATCAATCCTTAATTAAATAGCCATGGATGCTAAATACACCCATAACTCAAAAATTTAACTATTGGAAGATCCCAGGAATTTTCTTTTGCTTACAAATGTTTTGGCTTATATTCTTCAGCAAAATTCCCTAACTGTAAGAGCAAAATAAAAATAGACAATTAAAAATGATAAGATGAACTATTTCTCCTTTCAAGTTTCCCTACTTTGCCCCATCTCTCAATGTAATCTTTTTTGAGATTCACATCAGGCAAGTACTATTTCAAGATTCATTTAACATTAATTTTAAAATTTGCTTTTATGAATTAAATCTCTATTCTTAGAGAATTCTATTTGTTACAAAACAGTAGTCAAGTGGCTAAGTACATGTTCAGAGAAATTTTCAACCAATTAAAATTTCAGGGTAACTGACATACAAATGTACAAAATAGGAGCAGAAATTGACACATCAGCCCCTCAAGCCTGCTCCACCATTCTATAAGTTCATAGTTATCTGTTTGTCTTTCAAATACCACATTCTCATCTATCCCTCAAACTTTGGACCCTTTGCCTCACAAGAATTCATCCTGCTCTGTCTTAAAAATATTTACTGATTCCAACTCATTGCTTTCCAAGGCAAGGAAAAGCAAACACCTCAAACAAAAAACTATCCTCATCTGTCATGATAGAAAGAGATGCCTCTAATTTTGAAACAGTTGCCCCATTTCTGAACTGACCCTTAAGAAACATCCTTATCATACCCGCCTTGTCAACATAAGTCAGGATCTTTTACAACTCAATCAAGTCACCCCTCTCTGTTTTAAATTCCAGTGGAAACAAGCCAACATTGACTAATCTATCGTCATAGATTAAGGCCTCAAATGAATCTAAGCTTCCACTTCCAATGCATTTACATTCTGAGACCAAAACTACACACAGTATTCAAAATGTAGTCTCAGCAATGTCCAGTACAGCTGAAGCATAATAATATATTTACATTTATATTCAGTTTTTCTCAAAATAAAAAACAGAATCCATTAATCTTCCTAATTACTATATAGGAATAGAAATAGGCCATTCAGCCCATTGAGTCTGATCCTCATTTCAGTGAGATCATGGAAGATCTGATAATTCTCAACCCCACTTCTCTGTATTTTCCCCATAACCCTTGATTCCTTTCCTGATTAAAAATCTCACCCTTGAATATACTTAGGAAAAGGTGAGGGCTGCAGATCAAAGTCGATAGTATGGTGCTGGAAAAGCACAGCTGGTCAGGCAGCATCCAATCTCCTCCTCTCTCTACAGATTCTCCTACTCCTTGAATATACTTAACCCAGTCTCTGCAACACTCGGTTGTAAAGAATTCCACAGAATCCCTACCCTCAGATGAAATTCCTCATCTCTTGCCCTTATTTTGAGATTGCGCCTTCTGGTTCTAGACTCTCCCATAATGGGTAACAACCATTCCGCATCCATGCTGTCAAGTCCTATTAATAATCTTGCATGCTTCAATAAAGTCACCTAATTCTTCTGTAGCTTAATGATTAATGCACAATCTACTCAATTTCTCAAGACAGTTCCTCCACACATGGGATCAACCTCAAACCTTCTTTTGACTGCTTCCAATACCAGTAAATATTTCCTTAGATAAGTAGACCAAAACTGTCCACAGTATTCCAGGTCTGGGCTATCTCATGCTTTGGATAGTTTTATTAATATTCCTCCATTTTATATGCTTTGAGATAAAAGGCCAACATTACATCACGTGCTTGATTACAGTACCTGCATACTGTGATTCATGCCACAAGAACACTTAAATATCTTTGCAACTTGACATTCTGTAGTAATTATCAATTTAAATAATATTCTGCTTTTTTTCCTTTATTTGCTCACATTATCGGAGTATTTCAATTCATGACAAGTATTTTGACAGCTTCAACCATTCCACAAGATAGCTCATCAACTACATAAAAGGACAAGTACGGTCAAAACAAGTTTTCTTAATAGCAGTGAGTAGAAGGTTAATTCGGTGTGATAAAGATATACAACATTATCACTTAGGGTTTAAGTTTTGATTTCAACTCTGCGAAGGTAGCCCTTTAAAACAAATCAGAAAGTCAACTGTTATAGCACCCTAAATGTACCATTTTCAAGAAAACTCACAATTCAGTTAAGGATACTTGTGGTGTTAAATGACAAAATGGTTATGCAGTTTGAGTTTACCACAATGGAAAAAACAGATCGGGGCCATTAGTTTAGATTTGATTTCGGTTCAAAATAATCAGGAGATCAGATTGAAAGAGAAATTTCATTAGCATAAACAAGCCATATTTTCTGATTAAGAGAACAATTTTCACACAACAAAAGGGTTTTAGTTTGTGAAGTGTACAAACTGAGAGTTGGTACAGAAGTTTCCAAGTTGATCAGAACTTGTTCAAAAGTGTTCAAGTTGTCTGAATTGAAAGGACATTTCGGCTACCAGAGCCAAAAATAAGTCCTAAAACCATCTCAGCCGTTCAAGAAGAACTGGAAAGAGTCAACTGAGTAAGAAGTTAATTGTGATATTAGCGACATTTGTCTTTAATCATAATACAAATAATACTTCATAAATAGTCAAGGGGGGAGATTATGCAGCAGTCAGAAATTGAGATTTAGTGGTCACATTTAAAGAGGAGAGAAAAAGGAATGAAGTGATTAAACCAATTAACAGAAATAAGAGACATGTTAACAAAACATTAGAGTATAAGGCAGGTTAGGAATTGTGTCCCAAATGAGCGCTCTTTACACAGATGCAAGAAATATAAGGAAAAGATTGAATGATCTACTGCATAAATTCAACTTGGAGGGTATGACAAAAATGAATTCAGAATAGACAAGCATCAGAACAGGAGAGATTTAAATTGGAACATCAACTTTTGTGCTGATGGGAATAAACAGGCCAGCAGAAATCAGATACACAGTGAATTTCTTGAGAATGTGCCATGATAGTTCTAGGATATATTATTGGAGAAACTAATGAGAGGCATTCCACACACAAATTTGGTTTTGTTCATTTTAAATAA
Organism: Chiloscyllium punctatum; assembly: GCF_047496795.1. Classification (NCBI taxonomy): domain Eukaryota; kingdom Metazoa; phylum Chordata; class Chondrichthyes; order Orectolobiformes; family Hemiscylliidae; genus Chiloscyllium; species Chiloscyllium punctatum. Next base: position 29,416,538 of record NC_092746.1, on the reverse strand, counting down.
TAACTTTACAATGTGTGAACATTTACCAAGTAACAAACATAACATCAAATTCAGTATAGTGGTTAACAAGAAGAAACTTAAAACATTCTAAAATTCAAGATTTGGGTGAGGCTGACTTTAATGTAATGAGATGGACTTTATGCACAATAAATTGGGCAAGTCTGTTAATGGGTACAACAATAAATGATCAGTGGGACATGTTCAAAAAAAGAACATTAATAGGATGTAGAATTAGTTCATACACTGAACAACAAGAGCTCTACTTGCAAAAGGCCACACTAAAAGCCAAAGAGGAAGAGGGAAATAAAACTAAAGGTAAACAAAAATAAACAAATCCTGGCAATTGACATCTAATTTGACTATCATGCAGACAAAAAGGACAATATTAATTTCTTTTAAGTGGCAACAGAAACAGATTTTTCTCTTATAAAAAAGACATTGACAAATTTAAATTAAATATAAGAGACTATAATTACTCAAAACTACTCAATAAGCTAGAAAGCCAAAGGGATGATAATGTCAGTAATGCCACTCAACAGCAGTCTCAAGATTAGTGTTGACATGGTGAAGATGCTTCTGCTTCTCAGATAGAATAAACAGAGGGACCATAAATGCAAGGTAATCAGAAATAAATCCCACAGGGAACTTAAATAAACCGACTCTTTACCCAGTGTGGGGAATATGTTACGAGTAGTGGCGAGACAGATGGCAATGAATTTAAGAGGAATTAAGTACTCATGAGGGGAAAAGAAATAGAAGAGTATGTTGCTGCTCAGGTTTGAAGAGGAGAGTTGATAGAAGGCTTATGTGCAGAATAAATTGATCAACTGAGCTGAATAGACTGTTCCTGTGTTGGACATGTGATACATTAGCAGGACATGTGATACATTAGCAGTCTGTAAACAATGACAAATCTGTTACAATTAAGCACTAGATGGAGAAACTAGCTATTATGTCTGTTATAACTTGTAGAGAATCGAGACTAAAGTAATTCCAATCAGCAACTTCGTCCAAACACTCGGTAGGATTGAGAAATCACTGCATGAAGAAGTGCAGATATAAAACAACTTTTTAAATCACTCCAAAAGTAAAATGCATGCAACTACAACATCATGCCACTTTATCAAAAATTTAGGAGTATTCATACATAATGTTACATCTAATTATTTTTGCAGTGCATGGCCAATTCTTTTAAGTACAAAAGCCATTTTAATCTTTTTATAGTTTCACACAGGGAACAACTTAGAGGCTGACTTGTGCTTCACCCACACTGAAAGTTCTGGGTTACTGGAGGCTGTTCAAAGAACAATAAGTACATTAAATTGAGTGACCTTGCCAGTTTCAGATACCTACCTTAGAAGGTTGGGCTCTGGCATGCCTGGGTCGCCACCTCTCCTAAAACCTGCAGGGAAATAAAATAAGTATTTACAACAAATCCAAATAGTCAATGACAAACATGAAATATAATTAAATCTAAGCACAGCAATAAGATAGATTTACTGTCTCCATAATACAGCAGAAACTTCATACTTCTTCAGTCAGAGACTAATGGGCAACAAAAACATGTATTATATACACTGGCAAACAAAATTACAGTAATCAGGTTAGTCTCTATTTGAAGTACATAAGGATTCATGCGCAAACCTTAAACTCCACTGATGCAAAAAGCAAGAAAACCTTTTGATGTCTGAAACACTCATGATTTCAGTCCCATTGATCCCTGATTATATTTTTTATTTTGCAAGAGTGAGCTGTACAGGAGATTATCACTCTGTATCTTCATCCCGAGGCGACACCACATACCTCATGCAATGAGGTCTCTTCTCCACTGGAATTCAAAAGACAGGTGATGTATAAAATTAGCTTGACTAAAGCCAGTGGATACCTATGCAGCAGCATGAAACACTTGTTTTTGAAGAGTGCTACCATTCTGTCAAAGGGGCTACACTGGAGCATGAAAAGTGGAAGAATTCGAGACTGGGGTTATCTAAGAATGTCAGGGTGAAGGCATAGCTAGAATTGTATGGTACCTCTCCAGACATGGTCTAACTTAGTTCAATGCAAATTTACCGTAAGTTCTTCACTTTTCAGTTCTTTCTTAAACCTTAACTTGTTAAAAACATTATCTTGTTAACCTGTGTCACTATTCTTTGTCTTTAATATTTATACTCCCAGATCCCTTTGCTCCTTTACCCCATTTCAATTCTTCTTTCTCGAATATAAAACCTCCATATTTTCTAGCCAAAATGTAAGGCATCACATTAACTCATGCTTACATTTGCCAATGTCAATTGCAAAAATTTCTGAATATCTTTTTGCATTTTGTTACAATTCTCCTCAGTATTGAAAATTCCCTCCAATTCAGTACTATTACAAATTTGGAAAGTGGTTTTGATCCCAAAGACTAAATTGCAACGACAAATTGTGAACAATCGGCCGAATATTGATTGCGAACCATCATTTTCCATCTGATGTGTTGAGTAACTACTCTCTATCTGAAATTAAGTAGCATCCTATGCTACTATTCTCTAACTCTGCATTCTTTAACTTTATTTATTAGTCTATTATGTACTTCAAAGGGCTTTTAAAAATTCGATAAATTACACCTATAGTATTACCCTGCTTACATATGCCATTTCTGCTTGAAATATTTAATGAAATTGGTAAAACACCATTTGCTCTTTGAAAGTTCACTGACTATTTATTATCGTATCAAGATATTCTTCCATTCTCTCCTTTAGTGTGAATTCAACATTTTTGCTCCAGTGTTAAGCTGACGGGTCTATAGTTCACTGGGCATGTTTTATTTTCCTTCTTAAGTACAGTTAACATTTACTATATGCCAGCCTTCTGACACTATAATTTTTTTTCAAACTAATTATTAAAAATGTGCAGTAATGCCTCCGGCATCCGCTAGCTTATTTTTAAATATGTGGATGTATCTCATCCAAACCAGGGAATTCTCTGTCCATATGATCAGTTTATTTAAGATTTCATTGTTCTATTTTAAACAGTTCTCATTTCTAATCTGTCATGTCATGTCAGCCTGTCTTGATCACTAGCAAATAGTGAATCTGAGTCACTATCTAATAGTTTCATCATTTCGTTATTATTATCTGTCACATTATTCCAAGCGACTCTATGCCCATTCTGACTTTATTTTTGTGCCAATAAAATATTTTTCTGTTTGGTTTTATGTTTTTTGATAACTTAATTTCATAGTTCATTTTGAATCCAATTCTTTTTTACCTCTTCTAATCTCTTCATCTTTTCCCGGTCGTATTCTTTCCTGCCGGCCATGTAGTTAGTTTAAGTCTCACTTCGTACCTGACAACTGAGAATTTGATTCTGACACCCCATGTTTAATGCCTAAAAAACTGGTCCACTCTGAGTGACTGAACTGTGATTGGAAAATAGCTTAGTTGTGAAATGTGCTCAACTGCCTTGTATAAAAGCTGTATAAGGTTCAAATAAATCTAAACTGAAAAAAGTAAACACACATTCTACTAGTTCATGTATATTTCAAAAACTGAAGCAAAGAAATTCCATACATGCATTTTGGATGAAATTCTACAGAAGCCAAAAGCGACATAACATCAAAAATGAATGCATACCAACACCAATACATTCTCAATTTTTAAATCATGTAGTACCCTCAAAAATTCATTGCTTTCTTAAAACATTTGAGACTAGATTCCAACATCTGCAGTTTTCTTAAGTAGACAAGGAGGCTGGAAGAACACAGCAAGCCAGGCAGCATCAGGAAGTAGAGAAGTCGACATTTCGGGTATAATCCTTCTTCAGGAAGAAGGGTTATAGCCGAAATATTGACTTCTCCACCTCCTGATGCTGCCTAACTTGCTGTGTTCTCCCAGCCTCCAGCTTGTCTACTACTAAAACATTAGACAGGAAAACCTGTTCACAGGCAGAGGCAAGAGGTCCATTCATTATGTCAGCAAAATATCTTTTATTAAAAAACATCAATCCACTGCCACTTCACAGAAGTGTTACAGCTTTGAAGAAGGTCATACAATTGTATTTGCACTGGCACTTCAAACGAGTGCCACAATTTGGTGCTATTCTCCAGCATTTCCCTATATCATTATACCTTATTCCAATTTAAATAATCATTCAATGCCCTCTCAAACACCTCAATTGAACTGTCTCTCCCATTCTTCCAGGTAGTGCATCCCAAACTCATACTATCCATGTGATTTTTTTTGTCACATCACTGTTGCTTCTTTTAACAAGTCATTTTAAATCGATGTTATTCATTCTTGATCCTTTTAAAAGTGGAACAGTTTTCCCTAATCTACTGTATCAAGCCACCACATGATTTTGAAACTTAATCATCTCTCCAAGAACGATCCAAAATTCTCCAAATTACCCATTATAACTGAAATTTCTCATTCCTAAAACTATTGTTGTAAATCTCTTCAGTGTTCTCTCTCTCTAAAGCATTCATATCCCTTCTAGAATGTGGTGACCACAACTGTACATAATACTCCAGCCGAAGTCTAACAAGTGTCTTTTATAAGTTCAGCATCAGTCCCTTGCTCTTGTACGCTTTGGAGAAAAAAGTGAGGACTGCAGATGCTGGTGATCAGAGCTGAAAAATCGCAGCAGGTCAGGCAGCATCCAAGGAGCAGGAGAATCAACGTTTCGGACATAAGCCCTTCTTCAGGAATGAGGAAGGTTTGCCAAGCAGGCTAAGATAAAAGGTAGGGAGGAGGGACTTGGGGGAGGGGCAATGGGAATGCGATAGGTGGAAGGAGGTTAAGGTGAGGGTGATGGGCCGGGGGGGGCTGGCGGAGAGGTCAGGAAGAAGATTGCAGGTCAAGAAGGCAGTGCTGAGTCTGAGGGTTGGGACTGAGATAAGGTGGGGGGAGGGGAAAATGAGAAAGCTGGAGAAATCTGCATTCATCCCGTGTGGTTGGAGGATTCCTAGGCGGACAGTGAGGCGCTCTTCCTCCAGGTGTCGTGTTATCATGGTCTGGCGATGGAGGAGGCCAAGGACCTGCATGTCCTTGGTGGAGTGGGAGGGGGAGTTAAAGTGTTCAGCCACGGGGCGGTTGGATTGGTTGGTGTGGGTGTCCCAGAGGTGCTCTCTGAAACTATCTGCAAGTAGGCGGCCTGTCTCCCCAACGTAGAGGAGGCCACATTGGGTGAAGCGGATGCAGTAAATGATGTGTATGGAGGTGCAGGTGAATTTGTGACAGATATGGAAGGATCCCTTGGGGCCTTAGAGGGAAGTGAGGGGGGAGGTGTGGGCGCAAGTTTTGCATTTCTTGCGGTTGCAGGGGAAGGTACCGCGAGTGGAGGTTGGGTTGGTGGGGGGTGTGGACCTGATGAGGGAGTTGCGGAGGGAGTGGTCTTTCTGGAATGCTGATAGGGGAGGGGAGGGAAATGTATTCTTGGTGGTGGGGTCTGTTTGGAGGTGGCGGGAATGACGAAGGATGATAAGGTGTATCTGGAAGTTGGTGGGGTGGTAAGGACCAGTGGGGTTCTGTCCTGGTGGCGATTGGAGGGGCGGGGTTCAAGGGCAGAGGAGTGGGAAGTGGAGGAGATGCGATGGAGAGCATCGTCAAACATATCTTGAGGAGAAATTGCGGCATTTGAAGGAGGCCATCTGGGTTGTTCGGTATTGGAATTGGTTCTCCTGTGAGCACATGCGGCAGATTCACCAATACCGAACAACCCAGAGGGCCTCCTCCTTCAAAGACCGCAATTTCCCCTCAGACGTGGTTGACGATGCTCTCCACCGCATCTCCTCCACTTCCCGCTCCTCTCCCCTTGAACCCCGCCCTTCCAATCACAACCAGGACAGAACGCCACTGGTCCTCACCTACCACCCCACCAACCTCCAGATACATCGTATCAACCTTCGTCATTTCTGCCACCTCCAAACAGACCCCACCATCAAGGATATATTTCCCTCCCCTCCCCTATCAGCATTCCGGGAAGATCACTCCCTCTGCGACTCCCTCGTCAGGTCCACATCCCCCACCAACCCAACCTCTACTCCCGGCACAGTCCCCTGCAACCGCAAGAAATGCAAAACTTGCGCCCACACCTCCCCCCTCACTTCCCTCCAAGGCCCCAAGGGATCCTTCCATATCCGTCACAAATTCACCTGCTCCACCACACACCATTTACTGCATCCGCTGCACCCGATGTGGCCTCCTCTATGTTGGGGAGACAGGCCGCCTACTTGCGGATCGTTTCAGAGAACACCTCTGGGACACCCGCACCAACCAACCCAACCGCCCCGTGGCTGAACACTTTAACTCCCCCTCCCACTCCACCAAGGACATGTAGGCCCATGGCCTCCTCCATCGCCAGACCATGGCAACACGACGCCTGGAGGAAGAGCGCCTCACTGTCCGCCTAGGAACCCTCCAACCACAAGGGATGAATGCAGATTTCTCCAGCTTCATTTCCGCTCCCCCCACCTTATCTCAGTCCCAACCCTCGGACTCAGCACCACCTTCTTGACCTGCAATCTTTTTCCCGACCTCTGCGCCCCCACCCCCTCATCTTAAACTCCTTCCACCTATCACATTCCCAACGCCCCTCCCCTAAGTCCCTGCTCCCTACCTTTTATCTTAGCCTGCTTGGCACACCTTGCTCATTCCTGAAAAAGGGCTTATGCCCGAAACGTCGATTCTCTTGCTCCTTGGATGCTGTCTGACCTGCTGCGCTTTTCCAACAACACATTTTTCAGCTCTGTACTCTTTGCCCCAATAATAAAACCCAGGAGACTATATGCTTTACTTACTGCTCTCTCCATCTATCATGCCACATCAGTGCACAAAGACACAGGTCCCTCTCCTCCTAGATCTTATAACATAAAAGCAGAAGTTGCCACTTGTCACTAGTCAGTGACCAAACTCAGCTTCTAATTAATAGGTATCGCTTGTGACACATATGGATCAGAAGGCCCAGGTTTTAGTTCCACTTGCTCCAGAGGTGTGCCATAACATATCTGCATACGTTGATTAAAAATATATCTAACTAGTTAATAGGGCTATCGTGCAGTTGTAGTGTCCCTGCTTCTGGGTCATAAGGTCCAGGTTCAAACCCCACCTGCCTTGGAGGTGTACCATAACACCCAAACAGACTGATTAAAATCACTAACTAGTTAACACAAACTAATGTTTCATGAATTTATTCATTTACAGGAAATACCAATGACTGTAAAGCCAGAAACTTGCCAAATTATTTACAATAGCACAGAGGACATTTTCTGTAATCAGTAATCTTATAAGAATCTTGTACAGTACACTGTACAATCGAATGTTTTACATTACAAGCTAATAATTCCATTATTCAATTCATCAAGATAACTCAACAGAAAAAGAAAGAATTCAGTGCTCACAACTTATGTGTAAGACAGAATATTGTTTCAGGACACACAGATTGAATGAAAGATAAAGTTATTGGAGTACATTCTTTACTGCAGTTATGAAAGACCGGTTAAAACACTGCTTTCACTACAGATGAGCAGTCTGTACTACATTAGCTTCAAGGTTTGCAGATAGTTCTATACACTCTTACAGATACACAGATCTGCTCTCCAACATTAACTTCTCCTGTACGTTGAGAGCAGGCAGGAATTTTGACAATCTCAAAACATTTAAATTAACGACATAAATTTATCAGGTGCCAAAGAAACTTTCTAAAATTATTTTTGATACAACACAATAATAATCCAGGCACTTTCCAACCCAAACAGGACAGGACTGCCTCCCAAAGGATGTTTCACATGGATCTGCATGAGAGATTTTCTCTGTCGAGTTATACTGCTGCACTTGAGCAGATACAAAAAAAACACCAAGAGACAACTACATCATTAAATATCATCAGAAAAATATCAAAAATAATACACAACATAAAATTGCATATTGCCATTAACAAATGGGATCAGGCAGTAGGAGTCTTCACTGTGGTCCCAATTCCAAAATGAGTCACCAATTAATTTCTAAAAGACATGCAAATTACAAAAAATTCAAATAAGGACTAAACATAATTCACGTGTGGTTTTTAACAACATTATTAATAGAATAAAGCTGTTTTAAATAACAGTGAAGGAATTTATAAAAAGCTCCCAAATCTGTTTTGTTCCTGTTTTTAAAACTGCTGAGTAAGGAGTGGTAGGTTTTTTTTAAGAGAATGTCCCATGACATGAAGAAGATCACTTCCATGATGGGTCTTGGAATTTACCCAAGAGAGTGACAGCAGCCAACATTTCATTTTTCCCCCACAAATCACAATGTCATATATCTGTAAGAAGCTACTTCAAGGCACCAAGCATTATTGGGACTTGAAGACAGAAGCATGTGTGTAGATAACCACTTCTTTACAGTTATGGACATGATATAGCAATGCAGACTTAAAATTAATATTTTACTATAAATATTGTTTTATCAATTAACGACTGTTGGGCTGTAAATTGAGCATTTTACTACTATTGCTGTTGCTTTATTCAAGGACTCCGAGATAATTACAAGCCTAAAGAGTGTTTCTTTCCCATTATGCATCAACTTGAGTAGAACAACAAATGCTGGAGACCAACAGTGTTATCCATCCAAATGCAAGGAAGAGCTGACCAATTTTTAAGCAAAAGGTGGGAATGAGATACTGAAACATTTTTTAAAAAAGGTTTATCATTTAGAACAGGAGAAAAAAATCTTCGTTCAAAAGCTTGTGGTTCTTTGGAATTCTCTATCCCAGGGGTTTGTGGATGCAGAGTTAAATGTATTGAAGACAAGGAATTAAGCTCAAGAAATGAAATTAATTACCTCTGTTCCTTAATTTCTTATGTCTATATGAAGCTGGTCTTAGAAATATGAAAACAAATTGTTTATTAATTCATTTACAGGATGAGAGCACCACTGGCAAGGCCAGCATTTATTGTCCATCCCTTATTAAGAGTCAACCACATAACTGTGTATCTACAGTCACATATAGGCCAGGCCAGGCCAGGCCAGACCAGACAAAAATGGCAGCTTCTTTCCCTAAAGGATGTTTGTGAACCTGATGGATTTTTCCAACAATTGACAATGGATTCATGGACATCATTAGATTCTTAATTCGAGATTTTTATCGAATTCAAGTTCCACCATCTATTTCACCTTCTGGAATGGCAGGATTTGAATCCAGGTCCCCAGGACATAGCCCTCTGTATTAATAGTCCAGTAATAATACCACAAGGCTATCACCTCTCCATAAATTTATGGCACAGAGGTCATTTGGCCTATGTTGAGAAAATTTTGGATTCTGTGGACTTAAGTTTTTTTGGCTAGTGTGCAACATGCAGCCTTTTCAAAGGCGAACTGATAAACCCTCTTAACTCACCATGAAAATATACAATCAAAGTAGTCAAACTTTTTTTAAAAATACTTCACCTATTGCTTCCTCCATTTTTAAAAGAAAACTATGCAAACATTAGTCCAGCAGAGAATGTGAAAATAATAGTCAGAACCTCTGCTATTTCCCATTTTGGAGGGTCACTGAACCTGAAATATTAACTCTAATTTCTGTCCACAGCAGCTGCCAGATTGACTGAGTTTTTCCAGCAATTTCGGTTTTTGTTTCTGATTTCCAGCATTCGCCGTTCTTTTTGCTTTTTTAATCTGCTATTTCCTCGCTTCTTCACAGTTCATTCACACTTGAAAAGTTATCACTTTCTCAGACCTTAATACGTCCCGCCCAATAGGCTGATAACTTCCATATCTCACTTGTCTTTCTCAATTACATATATGCACTATTTCCCTCTCTTGTGAAAGCATGTGCAAAATATTCATCTAATGGCCATGCTCTTGTCTTCCACCTTCGAATATAACATACCTTGTAGGGGTAAGTTGAGACCAGATCTTGCCTTTGGCATCCTCCTAGTCTTAAAATCGTCATCGAATATCTTTTGGTGTTCCTTAATTCTACTTGTCAATATTTTGCCATGCACACTCATTAGTTTCCCAATGTCCTTTTTAATATCATGCTGCATTTATACTCCTCTTGACTTTCTGCTGCATTAAAATCTCAATATATGAAACCATCTTCAGCATTTTTAACCCTTATTGCTACAGTTCCAGTCACCACACTACCAGAAGGATGTGGATGCTTTGGTGAGGATACAGAAAAGATTTTAGCTATGAAGAAAGGTTGGATAGTCTGGGCTGGTTTACACTGGAACAATGGAGGTTATGGAGCGAACTGATCGAAGATTGCGCACGGCATAAATAGAGTGGAAAGTATAAAGCTTTTTTCCCAGGGTGGAGGGTTCAATTACTCGGGGAGACAGGTTCAAGGTGGTGGTGGTGGTTGGGGGAAGGTTGAAAAAGAGCAGTGCGAGGCAAGTTTTTCACACAAAGGGTAGCGAGTGCCTGGAACACATTGCCAGAGCAAGTAGTGGAAGCAGACACAATAGCAGCGTTCAAGAAGCACCGGGACGAATGCCTGACTAAGAACGGAACAGAGGGATACGGTTCCTGTAAGTGAAGACAGTTTTAATATGGAAGAACAAAATGTGGCGACAGAGGCTTGGAGGGCCAAATGGCCTATTGCTGAGCTATATTGTTCTTTTCCACTGCTAGTGCTTTGAAACAAAGTTGATAACCCACAGAGTTTCAAAAGATTCATTAGAGCCATGCATTTTTCTTCCTGTTTGTCAAGTTATGAACATTGACAAGAAGAAGTACAGCACAGCCAGGTACAGGATAATGTCCTCTTTAGTGTGTTTAAAACAAATCAGAATAAGTGCACTGGGGTAAACCCTTCAAGGGGAGTGTGACTAAGAGTACCATGTTCAGTTTTGGGCATCAGAACTTAGAAAAACCCCAAAATTATAAAAGAATTTGTTAGAAATTAACCGCTTCCTCTTAGGATCCTGCAAGAATTGGTGCTGGGCCTACTGCTGTTTACAAATGTAGACACAGAATGTAATTTACAATGTAGACACAGAATCAAACAATCTGTACATTTACCAAACTAGAGTGATGGGGTAATGGTCAATACAGAGGTTGGCAACAACAAATTACAAAACAATCACAACAAACTTGAAATAAACAGGCATTTAATTGGTAAAAAGAACTTCAGCATGGGGTATCACAGTGTGGTACAAAATAATAAGCTTGTCATTTCTTATTGGAATGTTAAGAATGCAAGTGGGGAGAGAAACAAATAGATTGAGAGCGGAGAGAATCAGAGGAAAAAAATACATAAACAGATAACCAAATCTGCTCAGAATAAGATGGTAGATCAAGATAGATATCACAAAAGCAAACAAAATACTGAAGTTAATTTTCAGATCGACAGCACTGAAAAGTAGATAAATTATCTAAACTTTTACGCTTCTTGGAGTACTGTGTAAAATAGGATGCAAACAAAAATTAAAAAGCAAAACTGCAAGTTATACCTGTTGGGGAAGGGTGAACTGACTGGGTTTGGTTGAGGTAAGCAGCACAGACATATTTAAGCAGAAGCTAGATAAGCAGTTGGCGAGAAAGAAATAGCAGGTCATGCTGGTCAAGTTAAATGAGGAAGGATGGGGGAAAGCTCAAGCTAAGCACAAATGCTCCAATTTACTAATTGTGCTGAATGGCCTGTTTCAATGCATCACTGTCAGAGATTTATCACCACTCCTTTGTAGTCACTAGATTAAAATCCTTGTATTCTCAAAAAGCAGTATAGACTGCAGTTGAGAAAGGTTGTCCCCCATTCATGTCTCCAGGGCCGAAATATTTCATAATGCAAAGAAAGGCAGAGGGACAGGTGGTGTGGAGGAAGCAGGGAGGATACAGAAGTACTTAGACATACTAGGTGAGTGGGCAAAGAAGTGGCAGACAAAATACAATGTTGTAAAGTGTGAGGTCATGCACGTTTGTAGGAAGAGTAAAAGCATATACTATTTTATAAACAGGGAAAGGCTTCAGACATCTGAAGTGCAAAGGGACTTGGCAGCCCCAGTTCAGGAGTCTCTTAAGGTTAGCATGCAGGTTCAGTTGGTGGTGAGGAAGTCAAGTACAACATTTGCATTCATTTCAAGATAGTTAGAATATAGAGCAGAGATGCACTGCTGAAGCTTTATAAGGCTCTGGTCAGACTGTATTTGGAACAGTGAGAGTGGTTTTGGTCTCAGTATCTAAGGAAAGGTGTGCTGGTATTGGAGGGATTCTGGAGGACATTTGCAAGAATGATCCCGGGTGAAGGGTTTGTTAAATGAGGAGCAGTTGAAGACTCCATGTCCGTACTTGATGGAGTTTAGAAGGATGGGGGGGATCAGATTGAAACATACAGAATTCTGAGAAACCTGGATAATGTGGACGTGAAGATGATGTTTCCACTAGGAGGAGCGACTAGGATCCGAGGTAACATCCTTGGAGTGAAGCGACGATTCTTTAGAACTGAGATGAGGAGGGATTTCTTCAGCCAGAGAGTGGTTAATCTGTGGAACTCATTGCCAAAGAGGACAGTGGAGGCCAAGTCATTGAGTGTATTTAAGACAGAAATAGATAGGTTCTTGACTGTCAAGGGGATCAAGGGTTACAAGGAAAAGGCCGGAGAATGGGGCTGAGAAACATTTCAGCCATGATTTAATGATGGAGCAGACTTAATGGATTGAATGCCCACACCTCCTCCCTCACCTCTATCCAAGGCCCTAAAGGAGCCTTCCACATCCATCAAAGTTTCACCTGCACATCCACCAATATCATTTATTGTATCCGTTGCTCCCGATGCGGTCTCCTCTACATTGGGGAGACTGGGCGCCTCCTAGCAGAGTGCTTTAGGGAACATCTCTGAGACACCCGCACCAATCAACCAAACCGCCCCGTGGCCCAACATTTCAACTCCCCCTCCCACTCTGCTGAGGACATGGAGGTCCTGGGCCTCCTTCACCGCCGCTCCCTCACCACCAGACGCCTGGAGGAAGAACGCCTCATCTTCCACCTCGGAACACTTCAACCCCAGGGCATCAATGTGGACTTCAACAGCTCCCTCATTTCCCCTTCCCCCACCTCATCCGAGTTTCAAACTTCCAGCTCAGTAACTGTCTCCTTGACTTGTCCGACCTGCCTATCTTCTTTCCCACCTATCCACTCCACCCTCTCCTCCTTGACCTATCACCTTCATCTCCTCCCCCACTCACCCATTGTACTCCATGCTACTCTCTCCCCACCCTCCTCTAGCTTATCTCTCCACGCTTCAGGCTCACTGCCTTTATTCCTGATGAAGGGCTTTTGCCCGAAACGTCGATTTCGCTGCTCGTTGGATGCTGCCTGAACTGCTGTGCTCTTTCAGCACCACTAATCCAGTATTTGGTTTTCAGCATCTGCAGTCATTGTTTTTACCTTAATGGATTGAATGGCCTAATTCTGCTCCTATACCTTATTATCAAAGATGGGCAATAAAGGCTGGCTTTAATGAGAATGTGTATAGGGCAGAGGCAGAGAAAGAGTTAAGTTCTGAGTTTTGTGAAAAAAGAGGCTCAGTGAGCATGACAGATCAGGTCATAACTTAGTTAACAATGGGGTGCTGGAGGCAAGGGAAATGGGTTAACAAGGTGGAAAAGCAGTCATTACGTAGAACCATTTAACAAGATGAAGTAGCATTCAGTATGTAAGGTCAGTTTTACAAGGTGAAAAGTATTCATTATGTGAAGCCAGTTATTCATTTTGTACTGGGGCTAATGTCCCCGACAAGGGGGGAGGGGGGGAAAAAAGAGTGCAGGAGGAGATTGAGGTCCCAGTCCTTTGCATGGTACTGGGGTTCAAGTCCCCTGGGGTGGACTTGTTTGATGTTCATGTCCTCTGTGCGGTAGTGGGTTTCAAGTCCTCCACACTATGCTGAGGTTCAAGCTCTATGCTTAAGTGAGGTTTGAGCTTTCTGTGCTTAAGTGGAGTTCGGGTTTTCTGTGTTTAAGTGGGATTCAAGCCCCCCTGAGAAGTAAAATGAGAAGGGGGAGGGTTAAAGTCCCCTAGTGTCAAAATTTGAGGCTCTGCGAGCCTTTGTTCTGGGGGGCGGGGGGACGGAGAGAAAGAATGTAGCACGGATTGTGGCGCCGGCACCATCTGGTCCACAGCAAGGCTTTCTCTTGTTATAAGCGTAATTTCATTGAGAGATTGCAAAACAAAAATGAGAAACAGCGAAATTAATGTTGTGCTAATACTTGGGTTGAAAAAGGAAAGTTTCAATGTAAGCTGTGCCATGTTGAGCGTGTTGTTTAAAAATTTTATTTTGTTAAAATACTGGTTCAGAAAATCCCTTCAAGTAACTGTTTTGCCTTGTTTGAATCAGCATCTCAATTCAATGTGTTTTCTGGGTTATGTAATGGGGCAGATTTTGTTTTTACATTGAAATTGTACAACATTATGTCCTTTTTAAAATCATCCAACTTGTAACCTTAAAACAAATTGAGTGAGTGCCTTGAGCCCCTGATTCGTGTCAAAGTCTACAATGCCTGTTATTAAAAAAAAAGGTAAGGTCAGTCGTCATGCTTTAGCCAGATGAGTGTATTGTATTAAAATATCTTTGCTGCAGCTGTGTCTTTAATGCAGAGAGTGTTTAGAAAAAGAGCACATTTTTAGCTTGATGTTTAGTTAAGATTTTCTAGAGAATATCAGAACTTAAGGCTGAGCTGTTTACATTGTTAACTATTGTTAAGACCTCATTAGCCCCCCCTCATATTGCAAATTCAAAAAAATGCTGATCTCTACCAAAATTGCCACTGTAATTTTGACTGTTTTATTTGGGAAGTTTCATTTGGAGAACATATTTTAAAATATTCTGCATTTGTTTCCCACAAATATTTGAGATTTAAATCTGAACTGAAACTGCCTCTTCAATTGCTAAAGCACAGGAAACATTTTGATGTTTTCTTGCTGTTCCAAACTTTTGAAATACTTTTCCATACAGCTTTCACATTAGCCAAGTATCAATTTATTAAAAGGAAAATAATCTTTGATTAACCTGAACGAGGTATCCAAGGGTTTAATTTTAGGACCATTGATTATTGTTTATAATTGACTGAATTGTTTAGACAGTACAATTTAGAAGTTTATGGATGGTATGGAAGCTGATGTCATAAATAGTGAAAAGAGTAATTGACTTCAAGATAGAGTCATAGAGTCAGAGAGATGTACAGCATGGAAAAAGACCCTTCGGTCCAACCCTTCCATGCCGACCAAATATCCCAACCCAATCTAGCCCCACCTGCCAGCACTCGGCCCATATCCCTCGAAACCCTTCCTTTTCATATACCCATTCAAATGCCTTTTAAATGTTGCAATTGTACCAGCCTCCACCACTTCCTAATTAGGGCGGCACAGTGGTTAGCACTGCTGCCTCACAGCGCCAGAGACCCGGGTTCAATTCCCGCCTCAGGCGACTGACTGTGTGGAGTTTGCACATTCTCCCCGTGTCTGCGTGGGTTTCCTCCGGGTGCTCTGGTTTCCTCACCCAGTCCAAAGACGTACAGGTTTGGTGAATTGGCCATGCTAAATTGCCCGTGGTGTTAGGTAAGGGGTAGATGTAGATGTAGGGGTATGGGTGGGTTGCGCTTTGGCGGGGCAGTGTGGACTTGTTGGGCCGAAGGGCCTGTTTCCACACTGTAAGTAATCTAATCTAATCTAAATGTAATCTAATCTAATCTAATCTAATGTTGAAATTGGCAGACACAAACTAAATGTGTGACTGTCTCCAGACTGAAAACCCCTTGGCAAGGAAGGAATGAGAGGGGAAATACAAAGATGCTTTCAGCAGCTAACATCTTCTCTAGAGCTTCTCCATTCACAGGTAAAGCACACCTTCGAATCACTGCCCACCCCTCCACAGCCTAATCTAACTGATTCAATCAGCTCCCCAGTCATGAACAAGAAAAGTGAAGAAGCTAACAACAGTGAAGAGGAGGTCTGTACGCTTTTTGTCAGTGGCCTTCCTGCAGACATTAAACCATGTAAGCCTTACCTTGTCTTTTGATCATTTAAGGGATATGAAGGTTCACTGATCAAGCTAACATCATAAGGGCCAGTTGGCTTTGTTACATTTAATCAGCAGAGCGGGAGCAGAAGCAGCAAAGAATGCTGCATTCATCTAGTCTGCTGTTGCATGCTCAGTTTCGCTGGTATCCTCCATCTGAAGCATCTCTGCAAGGATGGAAGCCTCATCAGTTTCGTGAAGCATTTAACTGCCCTTATCCAAGAATCCGGATTTCTCCGTGGAGTGGTGTGCAAGGACAGAATGGATCTTATCATCAGGTTGGACTTTGGAGAACTGGCTCGGTTCCACTTGATTTGGAGGGGATGGAGTGGCAACTAAGGACTGTGGATTTAAGAACTTTTTTTCTCCACATGGGAGGATTCTTCACACTCTAATTACTGTAATGGACTGGTAATTTTTGTTGTTATAATCATTGCATGTTGTGTATCAATAGCTTGTGGCTATCAGTGTCTTATGAAAGCTGGTAGTATCATCTCGATGGTTATCATGAAATGACAAAAAGAGGGACTGAGAATGTGAATAGGATATAAGCAGGCAGGGAAAGAGTTAAGTTGTAAGTTTTGAGAAACAAAATGTTCAGCTGAGCATGACTCAGATCAGATAACGTACAGTTAACAATGGGGTGCTGGAGGCGAGAGTAATGGGTTAACGAGGTGGAAAAGCAGTCATTACGTAGAGCCATTTAACAAGATGAGGTAGTATGTGATATCAATTCAACAAGGTGAAAAGTATTCACTATGTGAAGCCAGTTATTCATTGTGTTAACAGCAAATGGCTTAATCTTTATTATTGACACTCACTGAGCGTAACAGTCACCCAATCAATATGTATGTTCCCTTATCTGGATGGTCCTCCCTGTAAAATGACTACATAATTCATTGAGAAACTGCTGTTGCAGACAAGATCGTGAACTCATGTCTCTGTACACATGGGCAATCATTCTCTCTCCGTCTAGAGTCCAGAACAAAGATGAAGGAGTTAAAACTACACTGTCTCCAAGCATTTTGCTTCAACTGAAGGAGGAACAGGATGACATTAAGGCCTGCAATTCTCGCTGTCTCACTGGTCATCTTGCTCCAGACCACTGACTGTCTCTCTGTCGCTCACCACTCTGCTCTTTTATAGGAGGGATGCAACACAGAGTCTGCAGTAACAATGCCAACAAGGGAAACAGTCAGGGAGTGTGCCAATGGTTGCCAAATATTCAAAGGGAAAACAATAACAGCATCAGTGACACCATGCCTACCAGTAGGAGTACTGATATCTTTCAGAATCACAACAATGGTCAATAACAAACTTTCAGTTTCAGTGTGATGACAGAGGAGATAGTGGAATATGAAAGACTTGCATCCAAGCACATGTCAAATTCTGATTCTCAGAAACTGCACGAGTAGACCAGATGACACTCTCAGAATATCTCACTTCCCCAATTGGAACAGGCTGAGCCTCAGTCAGTACTAAATTACAGTCCATGTGCAAATGGATCAATTACAAAGATGCCAAATGCTGGGAGCCCACGTGTAACTCAGATCGTGATTAAAGTTTACTGTCTCAGAATTCAAAGTAAAATCTTTTGTCACATACTACTCCTAAACAATTTTATCAGTATACATTTTGGTTACTTACATATGCTCTCAATCATTTCCGAAGATGAAGTTCCTCATGTACTTCAGGCATCCAAAAACCACAGATTACAAAACAATGGCACAAATAAGCAAGAATGGAGGGCTTTCCAATGAGACACTATTACTCACACAAGATACTCCAGTAACTAGGCCAAAGCGCCGAAATAATCTAATTGTAACTCTATAAATATTTTAAAAACATTTCATTACCTCAGAATCAGATGATCGTCAATAGAACCACTTTGTTGCCCCATTAAAAATCCCAAAACTAACCTACTGCCCAGCAATTCTAGGAATTAGAATAAAGGAAATTGTTTTGAATGTTCTTTTCACATTTGTATCCATTTTATAAGAGAAAAAGAAAGGAACTGCGACGAAAAACAGAATTAGTTTACAAAACCAATAAAAAGCCAAATAAATTCCAGCCCAAGTATAATTTCTAGCCAAATAAAATTTTATTGTGAAAGGTAAAGACAAGAACTTAACAACTAGGAGCAGTCACGGAGACATATAGCATGGAAACAGAACATTCGGTCTAACTGGTCCAAACAGAACCCCAAACTAACCTAGTCCCATCTGCCTGTGTTTGACCCATATTCCCCCAAACATTTCTTATTCATGTACTTATCCCAAATGTCTTTTAAACTTTGTAACTGTACCTGCATCCACCAGTTCCTCTGGAAGTTCATTCCACACACATACCACTGTGTAAAAAAAAATTGCCTCATCTTTTTTTAAATGTTTCTCTTCTCACCTTAAAAATATGTCGCCTATTCTTGAAATTCATTACCCTTCAGAAGAGACACCTGCCATTCACCTTATCTATGCCCCTCATGATTGTATAAACCTCTATAAAGATTATCCCTCTATCTCTTACACTTCAGTTAAAAAAAGTCCCAGCCTCTCCCACCCTCTCCTTATAACTCAAATCTTCCATTCCCAGCAACAGTCTGGTAAATCTCTTCTGAGCCCTCCCCAGTTTTAGATCTTTTCTATAACAAGGCAACTAGAACTAGGCATAGTATCCAGAAGCGGCCTTACCAACATCCTGTACAACCTCAAATAACATCCCCACTCCTACACTCAAAGGTCTGAGCAATGAAGGCAAGCCCTTCAAGCCTGCTGTGCCATTTAACACAATCATAATTCATCTTATTTCAGCTTCAACTCCACTTTCCAGCTCACTCTCCATTACCCTTCAACTCATTAGTAATTAAATATCTGACTCCTTGTTAAATTTAGCCCATGTCCTAGCATTCACCACATGCTGTGGTAGTGAATTCTACAGATTCATGACCCTTTGAGAGAAGTAATTTCTCCACTGTTTTAAATCTGCCACCCTTTAACCAAACAGATTGGTCAAATGGGCAGATCAATAGCAGGTGGAATTTAACCTCAATAAATATGAGATGATGCACTTTGGAAGAAGAAATGGGACAAGGGAGCAATCAATGAATGGCAAGGCACTAGGAAGCTCAGAAGAGATCTTGAGGTGCTTGCCTAGATCCCTGAAGGTTACAGAACAGGTTAATAGTGTAGTTAAGGACACATAAGGGATACTTGTTTTTATCAGTTGTGGCACAGATTATAAGAGCAGGGAGGTCATGTCTAAGCTGTACAGAACATTGGTTAGGTCATAGCTGGAGTACGGTGTACAGTTCTAGTCACCACATTATAGGAAGGATGTGATTGCACTGGAGGGAACAGAGGAGATTTACCAGGATGTTGCCTGGGATGAAGCATTTCAGCTAAGAGAGGCTGGATAAGCTCGATTTTTTTGGAGCAGAGAAGGTAGAAGGGAGGGCCAGCTAGAAATGTAGGAGATTATCATAACTCTCAGCTTTCAGTTGGTTTGAAATAGTTCACTCAGTACTTTCTCCCTAGTGATAATGATTGTTCCAAGTTCCTCCCTTGCTATAACCTCTGCATTACCTGTTAACATTGGGATGGTACTAATGTCCTCCATGTGAAAATCGAAGCAAAATATTTTAGTTGGGAGCAATTATATCCTTAAACAATTGCCACTGCTCATCAATTGTCCTACTACTTAATCTTCGCACCAAGTCCATTAGGGCTAGATCTGGCCTCTTGCCTGTGTAACTGTTTTAGTTTAAGTTCAGAATGGTAATGATGACCTCCAGTTTCTCATCCTCCAAATGAATCTGAAATTCTAGCACAATATGATCACTCTTTTCTGGAGAATCCTTTACCATGAAAGGAGTTAATCCCACCTCATTACATAGTACCAAATACACAATAGCCTGCTCCTTGGTCGGTTCCTGAACATATTGCGCCAAGAAATAATCTCTAACACAGTCAACGAACTCTCCTTGCTCATTTGAATAAGCTAGTCTATATACATTTCAAAATCACTTATGAGTATTGCTGTACCTTCCTTACAAGCCCTAAGTGTTTCCTGGTTTATATGATGACTCACTGCAGGAGTACAGTTTGGGGACCAACAGATTACTTCCACCAGGGATTTCTTTCCCTTGCTATTTCTTACTTCTAACCAGACTGATTCTACCTCTTGATCTCCAATGTGGTATCATTTCTTACTGATCTTTTGGTTTACTACAAAAGCTACACCACTCCTTTTTCTTCCTGGCTATTTTTCCAAAACACTGAATACACTTTGATATTCAATTTCCAAACCTGGTCTCCCTGCAACCACCTCAGTCATAACCAAACTAAACCAATTTGTCTCCAATTGCATTAACTGATTAGTTTTATTCAAAATGCTTCATGCATACGCATATACATACAAAGCCTTCATGTTTATTTTATTATCAAATTTCCCAACATTCTGTGCCTTCCTTTTCTTTTCTGGTAGCAATCAGACATCACTAATCTCCACCCCCACCTTCTCGTTTAAACTTTGATATTCTTATTTTCCAAGCAACTGAACCCCTCCCCATCCCCCTTCTATCCTCATTTTATTGTTTGCATACAAATGTAAAGTTGTTAAAAGACTATGCAAACAAATAGTAAATGATCATGTTTGTACTGATTGGCATACTTATTTTCCTTCGTTTATTCTCATTCGTTTGGCCGAACTGGTCCTCACCCTTAACGATTTCTCCTTTGAATCCTCCCACTTCCTCCAGACCAAAGGCGTAGCCATGGGCACACGTATGGGCCCCAGCTATGCCTGTCTCTTTATTGGCTATGTAGAACAGTTGATCTTCCGTAATTACACCGGCACCACTCCCCACCTCTTCCTCCGCTACATTGATGACTGCATTGGCGCCACCTCGTGCTCCCGCGAGGAGGTTGAGCAATTCATCAACTTCACCAACACATTCCACCCTGACCTTAAATTTACCTGGACTATCTCTGACACCTCGCTCCCCTTCCTGGACCTCTCCATCTCCATTAGTGACGATCGACTTGACACTGACATTTTTTACAAACCCACTGACTCCCATACCTACCTGGATTACACCTCTTCCCACCCTATCTCTTGCAAAAATGTCATCCCGTATTCCCAATTTCTCCACCTCCGCCGTATCTGCTCCCAGGAGGACCAGTTCCACCATAGGACACACCAGATGGCCTCCTTCTTTAGAGACCGCAATTTCCCTTCCCACATGGTTAAAGATGCCCTCCAACGCATCTCGTCCACATCCCGCACCTCCGCCCTCAGATCCCACCCCTCCAACCGTAACAAGGACAGAACGCCCCTGGTGCTCACCTTCCACCCTACAAACCTTCGCATCAACCAAATCATCCACCGACATTTCCGCCACCTCCAAAAAGACCTCACCACCAGGGATATATTTCCCTCCCCACCCCTTTCCGCCTTCCGCAAAGACCGTTCCCTCCGTGACTACCTGGTCAGGTCCACACCCCCCTACGACCCACCCTCCCATTCTGGCACTTTCCCCTGCCACCGCAGGAACTGTAAAACCTGTGCCCACACCTCCTCCCTCACCTCTATCCAAGGCCCGAAAGGAGCCTTCCACATCCATCAAAGTTTCACCTGCACATCCACCAATATCATTTATTGTATCCGTTGCTCCCGATGTGGTCTCCTCTACATTGGGGAGACTGGGCACCTCTTAGCAGAGTGCTTTAGGGAACATCTCTGAGACACCCGCACCAATCAACCAAACCACCCCGTGGCCCAACATTTCAACTCCCCCTCCCACTCTGCCGAGGACATGGAGGTCCTGGGCCTCCTTCACCGCCGCTCCCTCACCACCAGACGCCTGGAGGAAGAACGCCTCATCTTCCGCCTCGGAACACTTCAACCCCAGGGCATCAATGTGGACTTCAACAGCTTCCTCATTTCCCCTTCCCCCACCTCATCCTAGTTTCAAACTTCCAGCTCAGTTACTGTCTCCTTGACTTGTCCGACCTGCCTATCTTCTTTTCCACCTATCCACTCCACCCTCTCCTCCTTGACCTATCACCTTCATCTCCTCCCCCACTCACCCATTGTACTCCATGCTACTCTCTCCCCATCCCCACCCTCCTCTAGCTTATCTCTCCATGCTTCAGGCTCACTGCCTTTATTCCTGATGAAGGGCTTTTGCCCGAAACGTTGATTTCGCTGCTCGTTGGATGCTGCCTGAACTGCTGTGCTCTTCCAACACCACTAATCCAGTATATACTTATTTTCCTGTCTACAACAACACCTTTTGACTCCCTTGTCATTCGACTACCTAACTCAGTCTTAAAAAGATTCAATGGCACAGCCTCCACTGCTCTCTGTGGAAGAGGAATTCAGATTAATAATCCTCAGAAGAAAATTCTCATTCTCAATTTAAATAGGAGAAATCTTATTTTAAAATTATTAATTCTAGTATCTCTCATAAGGAGAACCACCCTTTTGAGCATCTGCGCTGTCAACTCCCTTCAAAACCTTACATGCTTCAATAAGATCACCTCACATTCTAAACTCCAACTTGTACAGGCCAGAACTGTCCAACCTTCTTTGTCGAGTGAATCTCTCTGAACTGCTTCTTATGCAACTACTGTATTCCCTTCATTAAGTAAGGAGGCCAAAACACTATAGTAATCTGTGCAATTGCTGCAAAACTACCACAATTGTATACTCCATTCTCTTTGCAATAAATGATATTTCATTTGCAATCTCATTTTTATGTATGGTACTGAATTTTGCACTGAAATTTAATGTTATTTGGAGAACAAAAATGGTACAGCATTGTCTATAATGGATAGTGAGATTGGGGAAGCAACTGTATATCTCTAAAATCATAATGGCTTAGTCTGAACCAAGAAGTGTGAGTTTAGAATAGTGAATTCAAGGTCAAATTAGGAATTGAAAGCAAAATAAAAAGAAACTAACTTGAGAAAGAAAATATATGGAAAGAAATAAAATTGTTTAAATTGTTGTCTTGGAGATCCCAAGAAATAAGACTCCACACATATATAAATGATAATTTTCAGTGTCAGAGAAATTAGTTGGCAGTAATTAAAATATATCACAATACTAAAACTTCAATTGCAACAAAATGGGTGAGCCCATTTTTTTGACATGGTACATTGGGAATTGATCATGCTAGTACAATAACTTCATTCTATTCCAGGTGTTTCAATGCTATAAGATATCAATATAGCACAACTTTCAGAGAAGGAAGCTACCTTGGGATAACAACATCACAATTTCCAAACTTAGTGAAAACTGAACACCAGTTTATGGTTAACAGTTGAGCGCCATGATATTATTTCAACAGCAAATTTCAGCTCAATATAGTGCCATATTTTCCCCATGGCAAAATGTATGTTAATTTGAAGCACATGTTGTACCTGGGACCATGTAGTCTGTTGTACTGGATCTTGTTCAGCTACGTATATAGACAACTAAGACATTAGTTTCCAATATGCATTCCTACTTCATCTGAAAGGAAGTTTGTAGACAAAGGCAAATCAAGTGTGTACTTGTTAAATGTGCATTCCATCCCCACACTTTCCCCACCCATATAGTGCAATAAAATCCTCTATTTCCCCATCGAAGAAAGTAAAAACATTTCTTATTACTTAGCAACAGAAGTCTTAATCTGTTAAAGCATTAACGATTACAGCATAATGAATTCACAAGTCTTCTTTAAAGTAAATTAAAATCTAAGGTACTCCACAAACATGTGATCAGACTAAAATGAACAGCCAAACGGGATGGTTCAGGTCAAATGACAGAGGAAACTGGAGAGGCAATGGATCAGGAAGGGAACTCCATAGTTAAGGACCATGATAGCTAAATGCATCACCACTGAATGAATGAAAAAAAGAAGACAGGATATATTAAAGGCCAGAGTAGAGAGGCAGGAGACTGGAAGAATACAGCAAGCCGGGTAGCATCATATTTAAAAGGCCAGAGTGGCAGGAAGGTGAAGGCATTGTCTGTAAGTTAGAGAGACAGTCGAGGGAAAAGGTGATAAAAATTTCCAAATGCAAGAATTGGAAAATGGACGCATGGAGAGAGTCAAGGCTAATTTTGGTTTGATAATAAAGCGAATGGGGCAATTCAAGATAACGCGTGGACAGAAGGGGGCTGAGTAAGCTGAAGTTTGAAGGACATGAAATATAAAGGCAGTCAGTGGGAAGTACCAAAAAGAAGGAACGGATAAGAGTTTCAGTAAAGAGGTGTTAAAGCAGGAATGATGGAAAAATAGGTGATGAAGGACATGGGACGGTCATTTAACTGAGGTCTAACACAATGCCGCCGTCCAGAACTCCCTGATCGTAGGCACAGCAGTGAGGCTCGCGGTGCCTGAACTCCGGGATAGGCCCCTCACCTTCGACCCGGGGTCTCCCGCTACATCACACCCAACCCCTTCCCCCATCGCCCAGACTGACCCAGGTACAGGATGGTCGGGATGAATCCCCAACGGATGACGAACTGTCCGCAGCGGAATACCTGCTGCAGCCGCTGTTTGGTTTCTTTACTCATTTTGACCATCCTTGCCGGGATTTCTGTGCACGCTGCCGGCAGCAGGAAGCGCTTCAACGGAAAGGCGATCGCAAACGGAAATGGTCCGCCGATCACAGCGCCGCCTGCCGGCTGGGAGGAGGAGAAGACGTTTCCGTTTCCGCTTCCCCCACCCGTCGGTCACAGCGCCGCCTGTCGCCTGGGAGGAGGCGAAGACGTTTCCACTGCCACCCGTCGGTCACAGCGCCGCCTGTCGCCTGGGAGGAGGAGAAGACGTTTCCGCGCCCACTCGTCGGTCACAGCGCCGCCTGTCGTCTGGGAGGAGGAAACACTTCCACTTGTATTCGTGGGTCACAGCGCCCTGGCACTGGAGCGCCGCCTATTGGGGAATCCGATTGTAAATTGGATAAGCCCTGAGGGTTTAACTCAGAATTTGGGGAGAGTTGGATGTCATACAGCAAACCTGGAAGTTAATGTTAGTGGTTAGGATAGTTATGGAGTCCATATCAGAAGTTGCAGTCATTGGCAAAGTGTGCTCAGATGAACACAAAATGCTGGCTTAAGAGAAAATAGCTACAATTGTCCCCTACCAGCTCCTGTTCACATCACTGAAGGTATGAGGCAAAACTGAGAATTCTTCCATGAGCAATTGCATAATTATGCGACAGCAACTCATTTGTTGGACAAACCAGAACATGATGTGGAGGTCGGAGTCGAGAGTGTGTTGCTGGGAAAGCACAGCAGGTCAGGCAGCATCCGATGAGCAGGAGAATCGACATTTCGGGCATAAGCCCATCATCAGTAACTGATGGACCAGCTCAGAGATCACGTAATACCAGGTTATAGTCCAACACGTTTATTTGAAATCACAAGTGGAGCGCTGCTCATTCGTCAGGTGAAGTGAAGAAAAGCACACAGGCATAGAATTTATAAATCACACAACACCAAGTGAGAGTTCAACAGATTTATTTGGAACTACTAGCTTTCAGAGCACCGCTCCTTCATCAGGTAACTAGTGGCAGGAACATAAGACACAGAATTTATAGCAAAAGATCACAGTGTCATGCAATTAAACCGACATATTGAACAAACCTAGATTGTTGTTAAGTCTGTCATCTTTTAGAATGGTTGTGGGTTTCAGTTCATTAACATGTATATCCCAGGACTTCCTTTAAGTCACATTCTCGAGGTAACTTAAGGTTTTATTTAAAAAAAAGTGACATCTCAACTCAGATAATGTATTAAAAAGTGTGAGGTTAGAGTCTGTCTGTATCCAAATCTTGAGTCAGACTGGTTCTACTTCCAAAGTAGGAATTGATAAAATGTTATATGGATTGTCTGCCTGCAGGTTGTTTGTTTTTGAGCAAAAATAGAATGTATCTGTAAATACAATTCTGCAAATGCAAATTCACCCCATAGATATTTGTGTGTGTGCGCGCACGCACACACGCATGTGAGAGAGCGAGAGACAGCAATGGACACCTGAAGGTGCTGAAGGATGCCCTCATATGGATAGGATGCGATGCTCAACTCATTGATTGCCAGTTCCGCCGTGTCACATGAGAAACCATCATGACCTCCTCAGGAGACTGTGTTCATTCATCCAGACATGGGATGCAATGGATAGGATACCCTTCGTTGTCCAGTACTTGCCGGGAGCAGAGAAACTATACCATGGTCTTCTCAGCCTGCAACACATTATTGATGAGAATGAGCACCTTGCCAACACCTTCATTACGCCCCACTTCTCGCCTTTAAACAACCACCAAACTTTAAACAGTCCATTGCTCACATTAAACTGCGCATCCTTCAGGACAACATCGCCAAAACACCATACAACCCTGTCACGGCAACCACTGCAAGACGTGTCAGAGTGTCGACATATATACCATCCACCATGTACACAGTGGGTACCCCATGTGACTCGGCCCACATTGTCTATCTCATACGCTGCAGGCTAGGATGCTCTAAGGCATGGTACATTGGCAAGATCAAGCAGATGCTATGACAACAGGTGTATGAACACCACGCAACAATTGCCAAACAGGGATGTTCCCTCCCAGTCAGGGAACGCTTTCAGTGGTCAGGGACATTCGACCTCAGATCTTTGGGTGACCATCCTCCGTGGACTTTAGGATACGTAACAACTCAGAGTGGCCGAGCAGAGACTGATAGCTAAGTTCAGTACCCATGAGGGTGGCCTCAACCGGGACTTTGGGTTCCTGTTACACTACAGGTGACCTCGCCACACTATACACTCTCACGCACACATACACACACACTCACGCAGACCCTCTCATACACATGCTCTCTCTCAGACACACACACATATAGCCTCTCACAGGCTTATACTCCGTTACACTCATGCACACACTCTACCAAACATGCACACGTGCAAACACACACACTCTCATGTGCACTTACATGTACATACACTGTCTCTCTCTCTCTCTCTCTCTCTCTCTCCCCCGCCCCCCCCGCATGCACACACGCAAGTCTATGATGTGAATTTGCATTTGCAGAAACTATCTATTTTTGCTCAAAAAATACACACCTGCAGGCAGTCAATGTCGGCAGTCAATCCATGTAACATTTTATAAATTCCTACTTTGGAAATAGACTGACTCAAGATTAGGATACAGACAGATTCTAGCCTTAGCCTTGCACCTTTAATACATTATCTGATCTGAGATGTCACCTTTTTTAATAAAACCTTAAGTTATCTCGAGAATGTGACTTAAAAGTTGTTCTGGGATTTACATGTTAATGAACCGAAACCTGCAACCCATTCTAAAAGATGAAAGACTTAACAGCAATCTAGGTTTGTTCAACATATTGCTTTAATTGCATGACACTGTGATCTTTTGCTATAAATTCTGTGTCTTATGGCCCTGCCCCACTAGTTACCTGATGAAGGAGCAGCGCTGTGAAAGCTAGTGCTTCCAAATAAACCTGTTGGACTATAACCTGGTGTTGTGTGATTTTTAACTTTGTCCACCCCAGTCCAACCCGACACCTCCACATCATAGAATTCATAGGCAGAGAGATCAAACGATCACGTAGTACAAATGGTGTGAGTGAAGTGTCAACAGCTGAATAGTAATGCCCTATAATCAGATTAATTGAGGCAGAGAGATAATTACAAAAACTTAAAAATAAGGCAGTGCTGGAGACAAACCAAATGACTGCAATAAATGATAGGTATAAGAGTCATATGCAGAGGGTCTAACCAAAGTAACAAGTAATCCAAAACTATACAAACTAATTAAATGGGGAGATCATAACAAGTTATAAAGGTGATGGTGTCAGAACAGGACAGTAAGGTAGATTTACAAATACAGAATAGTACGGTGAGGCTACATGTAGTGCAACATGAACCCAAGATCATGGTTGAGACCGTCTTCATGGATACAAAACTTGGCTATCAGTTTCTGCTCAGTGATTCTGCATTGTTGTGTATCTCGAAGGCCACTGTGGAGGATGCTTAACCGAAGACCGGAGGCTGAATGTCCTTGACTGCTGAAATGTTTCCCCACTGGGAGGGAACAATCCTGTCTGGCAACTGTTGCATGATCTCCATTCATCCATTACTGTAGCATCTGCATGTTCTCGACGACATACCAGGCCTTGGGACATCCTTGCCTGAAGCGTATGGAGGTAGACAACATTAGCTGACTTTATAGGTCATTGGATTACAGGTCATCCTTTCACTTACTATTCAGCTGTTGACACTTCACTCACACCATCTGATACTTTTGATCATCTGCAGAGACTTTAACTATTCTACCCATTGACACGACACTCCACTCACACCATTTGTGTGATCCCTTGACCTGTTTGCCTATTGATCTCTCAATTCTGTGATGAAGAGGTGCCGGTGTTAGACTGGGGTGTACAAAGTTAAAAATCACACAACACCAAGTTATAGTCCAACAGGTTTATTTGGAAGTATTAGTTTTCAGAGCATTTCTTCTTTATCAGGTGGCTGCTGCTCCGAATGCCAGTACTTCCAGATAAATCTGTTGGACTATAACCTGGTGTTGTGTGATTTGTAAATTCTGTGCCTGTGTGCTTTTTTTCACTTCACTTGACGAATGAGCAGTGCTCCAAAAACCTAAGCAAATAGAAGTGCTATTCTTTTATCATTAGGAGATCCAGCAGAGAGAGAGCAAGCTAATGTTTCGAGTCTGGATGACTCTTCACCAGAGCTGAAGTGGAGTATGGAAAAGGCAGCATTTATGCTGTAATTGAGGGGAGGTGTGGTGGTGGTGGGTTGTAGAGTACTGGTAAAAAGATGTTGATAGTTCAGATTAATGATTGGAATGAGAGAGTGGCAGAACAATGGTGTGTATAATTGCCAGATGTGAAAGAAAAGATAATTTCACTGGGACAGGAGGAGGGGAGAGAGGCATGCTGACAGAGAATGTAACAAATAAAGCTAAAAGGGAAGAAATGGATTTCAGCATCTGCAGTAATTTGTTTCTACACTTTTATCATTCTTGGGCAGAGACTGTTTCAAGATACATTACACCCTCAGTCTGTCTGAAGAGCAATAAAAAAATGCAGAACAGAAATTTTAAAGGCTTTACAGGCATGCTTTGAGCTTGAAGTGAAAGTTACATATGATTGTTTCCTAGTAATGACTACAGACCAAAGTGTAAACAAGTGGTGGACTCTCCCTCTTTATGGTCATTCAAGCGGGCATTGGATAAGCATATGGAGGTTCTTGGGCTAGTGTAGGTTAGGTAGGCTTCAGTCGGCGCAATACCGAGGGCCGAAGGGCCTGTACTGCGCTGTATTTTTCTATGTTCTATGTTCTAAGTCTGTTGATTAATACGTAATGTAATTAACTCAGCTTGCAGAGACGTGTGAATCTACAAAAGAGCTGATTAGAGACAGAATTTTATTAAGAATAAAGGATCCAAAAGTGAAAAAAAATCTGAGAGAAGATGAACTTACACCCAGGACAGCAATTGAACTATGCAGATGTTCCAAGGTTCCAAGATAGTGCAAATTCATGGCAGAACAAACTAGATTTTGCATTATAATGTTAGAAAATCCAGGCACAATCACAGGCAAAGGACACAATGCAAACACTTCAGAAGACATCATGAAAAGATAATTCATGTTCAGCAAGAGGAAGTAGTGTTCTCACTGCAAAAAGCTGAATCATTTTGCACACAAGTATATGACAGAAAAGCAGCATAACAAGCAGTTACAGATGGTCACTGGAGGTAGCAGCTGAATATGATGAATCACTATACATTATACAATAGGTTAGTTCTGTTGAATCAATAATAAAGACATGGTTTGTCATTGTTGAAATGGGTGTACAGAAGAAAAACATCAGACTAACATAGAGATGTAGATTTTCTGCTGGCTATCAGTTGTTATTGCCAGCACAGGCAAGAGTTACACATAGCAGTCCTGCAGATTCCCCATAATAGCTCATTCTGAAAGGATTTGTCAGGGAATTGAATTTTCCACTGGGCAATTCCTCTAGGCCTGGAACCCCTTGAAAAAGCATCCATTTAAATTGAAGACTTCAGAGGTTCCAATGAAATTAAGTATAATAGTCACTCGAGAGAAGATTGATGCTTAAATATATAAATGAAACAAATAACTGTAGATGCTGGA
This sequence comes from Chiloscyllium punctatum, assembly GCF_047496795.1. Classification (NCBI taxonomy): domain Eukaryota; kingdom Metazoa; phylum Chordata; class Chondrichthyes; order Orectolobiformes; family Hemiscylliidae; genus Chiloscyllium; species Chiloscyllium punctatum. The sequence goes on along the minus strand of NC_092746.1, from coordinate 29,386,385 downwards.
GATCTGAAACAAAAAAAATGCTGGTAAAACTCAGCCGGGTTGGCAGCATTTGAGGGGAGAAAGTTATGTTAATGTTTTGAGTTTCTGATTCTCCTTCTGAACCCTGGACTCAAAACATTATTTCTTGCCCAAGTGTGCTGGCTGAATTTCGCCAGCAATTCCTGTTTTTGACTCTCAAATATGTAGTCTATCTCCTGAGTAATTATTAAATTAACTCCCCCCTGTATTTACTTCACAGAAACCTAACTACACCACTCCAGATCTCTTACATAGCCCGACTCTGAGATGACACCCCAGCCCAGAGAATAAGCACCCAGAAAACAGGCCCTGCATCTAACATCGATATCTAGGGTTCAGAACCAACAACTCCCCAGGTGAGACCTCCGAACACCACCCTCCCAGCACTCCACTCCATTGCAACCATTCAACTCAAATCTGTACCATCATCACCACCATGAGATTGTACCACCTCCAGACCTGGCCACCATTCTCCAGCTCCACATCATCCCGCATTCTAGTCCCGACCTGACCTTCTGCTGCTGCATCCAAAATCCCAGATCCAATGTCTAAATGTCAGAATATCAGAATTGACTGCTGTGAAAAGGGCTGGTGTTTGCCTTCTCCTGACAGCTCTTTGCTACAAAAGAACGGCACGGTGGCAAAGTGGTTAGCACTGCTGCCTCACAGCGCCAGAGACCCGGGTTCATTTCCCGCCTCAGGTGACTAACTGGGTGGAGTTTGCACGTCCTCCCCGTGTCTGCGTGGGTTTCCTCCGGGTGCTCCGGTTTCCTCCCACAGTCCAAAGATGTGCAGGTTAGGTGAATTGGCCATCCTAAATTGCCCGGAGTGTTAGGTAAGGGGTAAATGTAGGGGTATGGGTGGGTTGCGCTTCGGCGGGGCGGTGTGGACTTGTTGGGCCGAAGGGCCTGTTTCCACACTGTAAGTAATCTAATCTAATCTAATCTAAAAAAAAACTGTTGGAATGGGAGTACAGGTTTACATTTCTGAGAGAGCCCAAAGTGGGAATCTCCTCTCAGAAATATGCAGCTCTCTTCTTTCTCAAAAAAAAAGGAGGCCGAAGAGCGGCAGTGTGTGTGAGATTCCTACTCCCACAAAATCTGGCCCAAAAAAGTCAGTTTGGTAACATCATGATCTTCATAGACTTGTGCAAAGCAGTTGAAAATGGCAACTTAATAATGAAGCTATTGGCAGCAAGGAAAAGGCTGTAAGGTGTCACAGTACTCATTCTGAGGGGACTGATTACTCAATGGGGCTATGGCAACAACATAAATGGAAATCTAGAGTGTGTTAGGACTGCTCATGACTGAGCAGCACAAAATGGCCGATGACTGCCCCTGACAAGCTTTGCTGATAGAAGTTAGCGTCTGTGGGAAAATCCTGCCTCATGTAGTCTCAGCAAGTAAAACAATAATTGGTCTGCCTGAAATATGATAGAATGTACAGCTGCAATTGTCAACAACAGATTAGAACATTTCATAATTAGTTGTTTTCCTTGAATAATTTACAATATTAAGAAAAGGTTCAAGTTAGAGGCTCTTGAGATACTCACTGAGACAGATTTTAAATTAGTTAAGAATCCACATATATACATCAATCACTAAAAACATTAGACGAAAAGATTCAAGTAAAATTATGAGAGAAAACCATTATCAGATAGTAAGAGCAGCCCCCATATCATCAGGGAGAAATGAATCATAGTTACAGAGACTAGCAGAAATTGGAATATGGAGTGAATGAACATATAATAAGATACCAAAGGATAAAGATAAGGGTGTCTCAGGAATATAGTAAGAAATTAATTGTTCACAACTCATTAGCTAAGGAATGCTAACAGTAGGTAGAAACATGAAAATTTACCTATAACTAACTTTATAATAGAACTAATATTATGAATTTTATAACAGTTAGTAAGAACTAATTTTTTTAAAAATCTAGGTTATAATCCAGCTGTTTTATTTGGAAGTACTGATAAAGTAAATGTGACACCTACACACATCAACCACAAGACCCAGAAGTCAACACCAACCTAGTGATAGAAATAGTGCAACAATGGCTGTCATAGCAACAACAAGTGACTCAGGAACCGGCAAAACAATATTACTCAGATAAACAGCTAATGACAACAACACACGCACTGTTATGGACCAAAACAACCCCCTCGAAATATATTAAGAAGATAGCCTAGACCTTAACTTTTTCTTACTTTAGAAGGTGAGTACAAGGTGCTATATCCTGGATACAGTTTGATTGGTCAAACGACCAGGCTTGAAGCAGAACACACTTTATTCTAACACTAGTTAGAATACAGACAAAATAAGAAATAAGAAAAAGCTTAATTGTAACTCTATGGAAATACTTAACAATATAAATATATGTTAATAACTACTGATTAGCTGTTCCAAAATAGTAGCATCTCATAAACACAACCTTGGCAGAGGCAAATTCAGTAAAATCAATTGTCTCATATGCAATTCTAGCAGTGGAAAAGACCTCCAGCTTTGAGCCATAATAGAGAGAGAAATAACAGCTTCCCCACACAGCTTCAAAATCCCAGCAACTACTGAAAATTAAGCTAAAATCCTGGTTCTGTGGGTGCTTGGCCCCATCCCTTCATTCTGCTTCTATTGTTCAAACATTAAAAAAAACCTCGAGGCCTCACAAGCTGCTTACCTTATTGGCTTGGAACAGACTGTTCATACCTCTGTCTCAACCTCTCCACAAAAAAAATCAGGACAACATACGCCTCTTAAAGCCATACCATCATCACTACACATACCACAAACATACCAGGATGATTTAAGGGCCTAATGTGACCACATTGAAGGTTCATCACAATTTTCCCCAGGAGGCCAGGACTTTCCTATGGAAAGAAACAATAGCGTCTAAAGTTTTGAAGAATGAGAAATCATGTAATTGAAATCTACAAGATATTTAAAGGAACAGACAGGTAGATGCAAAAAGCTTCCCCATCTGTGGAGTGTAGAACCAAGGGGCACAATTTAAAGATAAGGGTGTGAGATGAGGAGAATTTTTTTTTACTCAAAGAGTGCTCTACCACAGGAAGCTGTAGAAGCTCAGCCTTTGTATATGTTCAATTTAGGAATTAATAGATTTCTGATTATTCATGCTTTACAGGGTTATGGAGACGAGTAAAAGGAATTTGGTCAGTGTGGACTTGTTGGGCCAAATGGCCTGTTTCCACAGTGTAGAGATTCTATGAATTGAAATGTTTAGTTGGCCACAATTGTCTTGAGTTGAAGGGAGACTGATGGGATGAATGGCCTACAGCTATTCCTATGTTCTTAAGGACCATGTCTGCAATGCATATGTTGAGACTGATGGAAATTAGGAACAGCTTAGGCATGAGAATGGTCGTGAATATAGCTGATAAGTTGGGAACTCAAAGTATATGATAAAAAGCAGTACAACAATTTGTTATATTGATCAACTATTTAGTAAAATTCTTGCCCAATTCTTTCTCTTTTGTTTTATGTAAAAGTGGGGTGTATAGATTGAAATGCAATCACACATCTATTCCAGTCTTCTATGTTCATGTGATCTCTGCAATGAGGCACACGCCAAGTAGAGAGACATCTTAAGCTGCACTACAAGGAAGTGTTGAACACTCCCCATCTTGGAATACTGCAGTAATTTTCCAACCTGACATGCTAGGCACTTAGGACTATAAGATGTAGGAATAGAAGTAGACCATTCAACCATCGAGTCCACTCCAGCTTCAATGAGATCATGGCTAATCTGACAATCTTCAACTTTCAGAAAGTACCTCCCACAGAGGCCAAATTGGCTCCAGAATCCCAACCAGCTGCAAGCAAAATCCTGCAGCAGAAACCTTTCAAAATTGTGAGGTAGAGGAATGAGTAAATAGGGAGAAAATGTTTCCACTTCTAAAAGGATTGAGAATGAAAGGGCATAAGACTTAAAGTAATTAGTGAAAAGAAGCAAGAAGTGTTATGGAGGAAAGGCATCATTTGCACAGCAAGCAGTTAGAATCTGGAATGTATGGCTGCCAGCTTTTGAAGATAGGTTCAATTTGAGGCACTCTTGAGGTGGTGTTTTTGGAAAGTGGGTTGAGTTACAGGGAGAAGGCAGCTGAATGACAGCAGGTAAGATATTTATTCGAAGAGTCAGTGTAGATATGATAGTGTTTCTCTGTGCTGTGACAATTCTGTGATTGAAAAGTAGCTAACATAAAACTTTAAAATTGAGTTTACTTCTGTCACTGGTTACAAATAACAGAAATAGAATAAGATGGCAATAGATGACAGCAAAAGGAAGATGCATGAAAATGTTGCAGTTTTCTCCCTTGAAGAAACAGACATTTAATTGCTTTATTGCTGGTACTGTTGTTAGTTCCCTTTGGTGATTGTTCTCTAATGTTATCTTTGCTTTCAGGGTCATGAAGGCCTCTGGGATATGTAAGGTTGCCACTGATGAACCCAGATAGCTAAAGCATTGCTTCCAGCTATCTACAGTGTCTTTGACAAAACTGACTATAGAATGAGATTCAACATATCTACACTTGGCTCAACCTTAGTGCATGGGTGTCACGACCCAACATTATATGAGGCTAACTATGTTGTATTTCCACTTTTTATTCCTCTTTAAATAAGAGTACCTCCAAACTAAAAACATAAAATCGGGCAACCATTATTTTGTGCTGTTAGCTATACGGCCTATAAAATACCTTCTGAATGTTGTGTTGATGTGCAAAAGATAGGTAATGACCCTTTGGACTGTAGGAATGCCAGAAATTGTGAGAAATTATCTTGCACATTTATTTTGCTGCGTTAGTCAGTAACAAAAAGTAAAGAAGACCTACTGAATTATGCAAATTGTAATCTTCATCACCAGCTTTGGGCAGTACACTGACACTGCAAACATCGACAGTGCTAGCTGAGGCAGAGGCAAAATATTACAGCACCTATTATACATGTAAAATCTGGATGCCGTCCATAAGTGTCCCTGAAAGAGATAGCCCAGCCTCCACGTGAAACCTCAACTGCCTGAGGCAGATTTCTTTTGCCATTAGCACATTTCTCATGCTAACCACAGGTATTTCCTATGTAGCAGAGCAATGAGACTCGATAGTGACAGAAGTCACCTGACATTATTGGCAGCCTTTTCCACATGCTATTTCTCCTTTGCCAAATACAGTATAATGAATGCAGCTGGCATAGTGCACGAAGAAGTAGTGTGGGAAAAAACAGTGAAACCATTTCACCTTTCAAATGTAGACTGCCAGGTAATGATATTACATTTTCATTGTAAGTTGAGATAGGCAATATTGAATTGACAAACTTACTGCAAAATAGTGGGTGAATTGCATATAATGGGCAATCAGATCATTATCAGCCATTTTTTGCTATCACCAGGAATTGAAATAACCCCCACTTTTCTTCCTCAAGCTTCTCCAGTAACAAGTTATCCTATGTGAATGAGACAAAATATATTCCACCGTAGGTTTTTTGCTGCTGTGATATGGAGCACTCCCAACTGACAAATCCAACATATCAATTGCCTCGTGCACAAATGGAAGAAATTAGTACTCATGTTTCAGTTTTCCAAAAGTGATGGTATTACAAACTCTATGGGGTCAGTTTCCTCATTTTGAATTAAGTGCTTTTTTTGAATGAGATTCACAGCACCCTTTCTAACGCAATCTTCCACTCTTCATTGAATAGCTAACAGGATGAGTAATAGACATAAATGGACCATTTTCTGCTTGGCAAGATGTAACAATTATTATGTCACAGAGATCAGTGCTAGGGCCTCAAATTTCTAGAATTCATGTAAATGATTTGGATGAAGGACCATAGAGTAGAGTAGCTAAATTTGCTGATGGCACAAAAATAGGTAGAAAACTAAGTTGTGAGGAAGATACAGGAGGCCACATTGCAACATAGATAGGTTAAGGAAGTGGGCAAAGATTTGGCAAATGGAGTATATTGTGGGAAAATGTGCAATTGCTCATTTTGGTGGGAAGAATAAAATGGAAGCATATTATCTCAATGGTGTGTGCTGGTAGAGCTCTAAGATGCAGCAAAATACATTTCTCATCCTTGAATTGCAAAAGATTATTATTCAAGTAGGGTCGTCGAGATGTACAGCACAGAAACAGACCCTTCGGTCCAACTCGTCCATGTCGACCAGATATCCCAACCCAATCTAGTCCCACCTGCCAGCACCTGGCCCATATCCCTCCAAACCCTTCCTATTCATATACCTTTTAACTGTTGCAATTGTACCAGCCTCCACCACTTCCTCTGGCAGCTCATTCCATACATGTACCACCCTCTGCATGAAAAGGTTGCCCCTCTCTTTTATGTCTTTCCCCTCTCACCCTAAACCTATGCCCTCTAGTTCTGGACTCCCCGACCCCAGGGAAAAGACTTTGCCTATTTATCCTATCCATGCCCCTCATAATTTTGTAAACCTCTATAAGGTCACCCCTCAGCCTCCGACACTCCAGGGAAAACAGCCCCAGCCTGTTCAGCTTCTCCCTGTAACTCAAATCCTCCAACCCTGGCAACATCCTTGTAAATCTTTTCTGAACCCTTTCAAGTTTCACAACATCTTTCCGATAGGAAGGAGACCAGAATTGCATGCAATATTCCAACAGTGGCCTAACCAATGTCCCATGCAGCTGCAACATGACCTCCCAACTCCTGTACTCAATACTATGACCAATAAAGGAAAGCATACCAAACACCTTCTTCACTATCCTATCTACCTGCAACTCCACTTTCAAGGAGCTATGAACCTGCACTCCAAGGTCCCTTTGTTCAGCAACATTCCCTAGGACCCTACCATTCAGTGTACAAGTCTTGCTAAGATTTGCTTAGCACCTCACATTTATCTGAATTAAACTCCATCTGCCATTTCTCAGCCCATTGGCCCATCTAGTCCCGATCCTGTTGTAATCTGAGGTAACCCTCTTCGCTGTCCACTACACCTCCAATTTTGGTGTCATCCACAAACTTACCAACTTTACCTCTTATGTTCACATCCAAAGTACATTAAGTAATTAGGAAATCTAATAGAATGTTATTTTGTACCAAGAGAAAAGTTTAATATAGAAGTATGCAGATTATGCTACAATCATATAAGGCACTGGTGAGACCTGACTTGCATCACTGTATATAGTGGTCTCTTTATTAGAAGGAGGAATGTAAATGTTTTGCAGCAAGTTTAGAAAAGGCTTACCAGACTAACACCTGGCATGGGCAGATTGTCTAATAAGGAAAGGTTGGACAGACTCGGCTTGTATCTGCTAGAGTTTTATAAGAGTAAGTAGTGCCTGGATTGAACCATATTAAGATTCTTAGGGGTGGCTAGAGGGAGGATGTGAAAAACATTTCCTCTTGTGGATGAATCTAGAATGATAGATTATGGTTTAAAAATATGGTGTTTCCTATTGAAGACAGAAAATCAGTTTGTTTCTTCTCAAGGGTAAGAAACCTTTGGCACTGAAAAGGTAGGAGAAGTTGAGTATTTTTGATCAATGGGTTCTTCTAATCAAGCAGTGTATTCTTTTGTGGTAATCAAGAATGTAGAGTTGAGATAAGAATCACATTAGACACTGTCTTATTAAATGGCTGGACAGACTGACTCAATAGCCAATTGTGCTGCTAACTAATAGTTATCATGTATATACCATTGCATATTTGCATATGAAATCTATGCACCAATTTCTATGCATGATGAAAAAATAGAATAACTGCCCAAGAAGTGGAGACTTAGACACCACCTGAACTACGAACTTTGAAAAAGTAAGTGTGGTCCAGGGCTAGAGAAGGTGGGTGAAAGGGAGAAATTTGGCATTAGAATGACAGAGTTTGATGACATAATTATTTTGGTAGGAATAAAAGCAAAATGGACTATTATTTAAATAGTGAAAAATTGCAGCATGCTGCAGTGCAGAGGAACCTAAATGGCCTGGTGCATAAATCATAAAAAAGTTGATTTGGAGGTACAGCCTTAATAAGGCAAATGAAATGTTCTCCTTCATTGCTAGAGGGATGGAGTTTTAAAATAGGAATGTTATGCTGCAGCTGTATAGGGTGTTGGTGACACCATATCTGGAGCACTGTGTAAAGATTTGGTCTCCTTACTTGAGAAAGGAGGGACTGGTATTAGAGGAAGTTCAGTAGGTCGATTCCAGAATTGAGAGGGTTGCCTTATGAGGACAGATTAAGTAGACTGGTACAATACTCACTACACTTTAGAAGAATGAGGCAGGATCTTATAGAAACATAAAATTATGAAGGGAATAGATAAAATAGAAGCAGGGAGGTTATTTCCACTGGCGGGTGAAATTAGAACTAGGAGGCATAGCCACAATATAAGGGGGAGCAGATTTACGATTGAGTTGAGGATGAACGTCTTCACCCAAAGGGTTGTGAATCTATGGAATTCCCAGCCCAGTGCAACTGTTGAGGCTACCTCATTGATGTTTCTTCAGGCAAAGATGGCTAGATGTTTGAACAATAAAGGTATTAAGGGTTATGGTGAGTGGGTAGGTAAGCGGAGCTGAGTCCACAAAAAGATCAGCCATGATCCTATTGAATAGCAGAGCAGGCTCAATGGCTCAGATGGCTGACTCCTGCTCCTATTTCTTATGTTCAGAAATGCAACTTATCACAAGGTCAAACCTTCACAAGGAGTCGGTGATTATGGATTGAAGGGGTGGAAAAATAAGCGACTCTCGAAGCAGGAGGCCTTTCCACCCCTCGCTGTAACCAGTTGTAAGGTGCAAGTGGTAGAGGACTGGAAGGTCATCAGCCCATTATTTGGGCAAAGATGCTACTTGGGAGAAGGAAAACAGGATGAAAAACAGAAAAATACTTCTCTCCAAGAAAAAAAACAAGCACTAAATGCTTAATAAACAGTTGTTTCACTGTAAACCCACCAACATTTGCAGATATAATACCAGAGAGGCGTAAACTGAAGAAGACAAAGAGCTCGAATAAGTTACAGCTGGAAGACTGGTGGAGAGCAAAGTGAATAGATGAATAATCTGACAGTAATGACTGATTTATATTGGTATTAGGGGGAGATAGGAATGCAATCAATTCACATCTGGGTTTGGAGCAGACTGGTTTGTTTGTGAAACATTACTACGTGGAGACTTCGTTTTGGTACTCATATCCAAGGTTGTGCCAGGTGCAAAAACTGAAAACACACAAGGTAACAATCAGCCAAAATGCAGGCAGCTAGATGTGACTGCAGTAGATATTTAGCCATAACATTTTCATGACAAAGTGAATAAAACTGTTCCCTTTGTCCACCTATGGTAGAAATGCCCTTGAGGAGCCGAAGGAGCGAGCCACTTGTGCCTTACGTGTCGGCATAACTGTATTGATACAGTCAAATCCTAAAACAGTGGTGTACAGAAGCACTAAGTTCATTCCAGCTAGAAAGACAGATTGATGATAGTGAACATTCCAACCATTTCTGATGATATACAGCATCTACAGTATGATATCCATTATATAGTAGTATAAATGTCCAGAAAGCTTTGTTAAGCAGGCATTCTGGTCCATACTGGTTGAAAAGGTTGGGGTCACTTTGGATCCAAGTACATCCGTACTTTGAGTATAGCTGCTGAGTATCTATGAACAACATATTATCAAACAATCTGATATACTGTTCAATGATCAAATTTTACATTACTACATCGTACAAAATGTTGTTTTTCTCAAATATTTTTACAAACTAAACATTCTTAATACAATTAAATAGAAAATTCATAAATATTTGTTTGAATAATTTTATTCATAACAGAACACACTACTTGACAAGGAAATTTAGTATGACCCAAAATGCAATGAATGTTATTTTGTGTTTAACATAAGTTCTCTTCCAACTTCTCAGTCCTGAGTCATTGTGCAGAGTGTGAAAATGAACCAAACAAACCAAAATAGTTCCAAGTTTAACCCTTCAATATTTCTGGACTAAGGAGGGACAGAGATCCAAGATGGCAGTGACTCAGCAAGTCTGAATCTATACTGCTTCTCCCAAGACTTGGGCAAAGTGGGCCACCCGCGTCTACCACACTTACCAAATCATTTAAAATAGTTTTTACTTAATTTAATTAGTTGCTCAGTACTAAATTTAAACAGTCTAGTCTCCTGTAAAAATGACTAGGCGGAAAGGAAGGAACCCCTCCCCCACCCTCCCCAGCTGCAGCAGAGGCGTCCGCAGCTACCCTGGGAGACTTACCTACGATGGTGAACCTCGCAGAAATAATTTCCAAATTTGACGCGAAGATCGACGCCTTCATCGAAGAGTCCTGGAGCAGATGGAATTCACTCTCGGTCACGCTACAAAAGCACGACCGAGACATCAAGGAAATCGAGTGCCGAGTCTGAGGGGCGGAGCTAAAGGCCGCAATCTCCGAGACTATAGCAGAATCGGCCGTGGATCGGGTCCGGACTCTCGAACAGCAAGTCCGGACCTTAGAGAATCACATTGACGACCTCGATTTGCTGGCCCTTCCCGAACGGGAAGAGGAAGGCCAGCTTACAGTGCTCCTCAAGCAGTAGCTTCCACAGGTTTTAAATCTGGAGGCTGGATCAGGCCAGGTAAAGATGGAATGGGCCTACCGGGTTGCAATATGCGGGCCCGACTCAAACCAGTGCCCCCGCCCGGTCCTGTTCGGCTGCAGAGCTACAAGGAGACACAGATGCTCTTGGAAGCTTCCAGAAATCTTGGGAAAGATCCCCAAGCCATGGTTTATAAAGGATCCAAGATTATATTATTCCAGGACTTTTCCCCAGCTTTGGTCCAAAAGAGGAAGGCATTTGATGAAGCAAAGAAGCATTTAAGGGACTTAAACATTCAGTACTCCTTGTGCTACCCAGCTACGCTACCTACGCTTCAGCCATGAAGGGTCCGTGTATAACTTCGGATCCCAGAGAAGGCCAAGCAATTTTTGGACTCTCTTAGATAAATTGTAAAAGTTAATTGATGTTGTTTTGCCCTCGCCCCCCATCCTGGTTTACCCACTTTTTTTTCCTTTCATTACCTTACTGTTTAATATTTTCTCCGGGGGTGGGGGGGGGGGGTGGTGGGGAGAGGGGTTTATTTATTTATTCTTCACTTAGCGATTTTCTCCCGCCCCTTTGAGACTTTAATTTTATAGTTATACATGTTCATACGTGGTATTAACATTACCAAATATATCCAGGTGTTGGTGTGGGTGGGAAGAGGGGAAGTGGGGGGTAGGGTACTTATTGTTAATTCTAGCTCAGTAGTATATTTGAATGGCACTAGATGGGAGAGGTTATGATGGGCTTTTGGAAAGGAAGTGATGCCCCCTGGGAACAAGGGGGAAAATCTCCATTTAAATTAGTTCTTTTTTATTTAGAAATAGTTTTTTATTATATTGATCTGAGTGTTTTAAAGAGCCTTTATTTTTGTGAATTTTATATGCTCTGTGCTTGGGATGTTTTGGATAGGGTTTCTTCTCCTGAGGGGTCTCAGACTTGGTGATTATGGTTAATCAGTTGATTAAATGGTGCATCTGGAATGTCACGGGGAATAATTCACCAGTCAAAAGGAAGAAAATATTATCAAACCTCAAGAAAGAAAGGCTTGATATAGCTCTCCTATAGGCGACACATTTATTGGATAAGGAACACTTGAAATTACGACAGGGAAGAGATTATTTTCCATTCTCTCTTTCTGTGCAAGGAAAAAATATTTTGGTAAACTGGGTGGCTGAGGGCCCTCATGGACTTTCGAATTGGCACAGAATAATTATGGAATATACTCCCCTGGACTTCCTCACAAATATGGTGCACCAAAAAACCCAAATTATTCCATAAAATATGGCAGCTCTTCTTGAATTACACAAATACAGATATTTCGGTCATCCTAACAAGGGCTTTTATTTAATTGAGAGGGTGAGCCTGGTTGGTCCAGGACCCCTAGGGAGAGGAATCCCACACGAATATGGGTTTTCTTACGATCTGATGTTAACACATTCCGAGCATGTATATCACTACTCAATTTCTGTGTTATCTGTCGGTTTTCTTTCTCTTGAATAATGTAAGAGATTTAATCATACACTCTGGTTAGTTGTAGGTTGGATGAGTAGTTAGTTGAGTTTGTTTTTTTTCTCGGTATCTCTTTTTTCTGTTTGATAGATTTTGGTTTTAATTATTTATTTAAGAGTTAATTGTATATCAATGTTTATACTTGGGTTTTTTTTAGTTTTCTTTTGTAAATGTGTAAAAACATGTTAAATATTCAATAAAAATATCTATATAAAAAAAGGAGGGACAATTCAGGCAGTGCAGCATATCATATGCAGAAGTCAACTTTATGGCACCCAATATGGACTCTGAACATGTGCCAAATGCCTTGTAATTTCTACAACAGATTGCGAAGAATGCATATACTGTTTAAAAAAAGTGATTCTGATTGATGAAGAAATATTAAACTTTTTTTTTGTAGTGCTTTTCACATCTTCATGATTTCCCAGAGCACATCAGTCACTGAATGACTTCTGAAGTGTAGTCACTATTGTCTTGCAGTAGCAAGGTCAAATGAATAGAAAATGAAATAAATAACTTTTGATCTTTTATGCTTACAATCTCTCTTGTTCTTTCAAAATAGTTAAACTGGTCTTCATACCATTCTGGTCCAGTCTTAAATATGACAGTAGAGACCATTCTGTAAACTCTTGACAAATAAATTCAACGATGAAACTAAGGCCCAGCAAAGAATGAAGACATGACCAATTATATTTGATGCTGAAGACATGATCTGGCCCACAGTCATTGTAGCTAGGACAATGACAATTTGGATTATTCTATATATCTAGAATAAATCACATTGTCAAAATAAATGAACTGTTTACATTCTGAGCTGTAATGGGAAATCCTCTCAAGACCGGAGTGATTTGTAACAGGATTTCCACAATTCAATCCTCATTTCAAAATTCATGATTATTCAATATGTGTTGATTAGAACTTGAAACATTTTAAAAGAGCAAAAGTAAAGCTTGGAGTTAATATCCAGCAGCATAATGGTCTGGATTTTGCTTTGTGGTTTTTGCCATTCATCTAATGTACAATTACCTTGAGTTTCTTTGCAGACTTGTCAGTGAGTAATTTCCACTAATCTGATGTATGTTTCAGTCAGAAATTAATGAACTGGGCAAGCAACAGCAAGACTCTTCAACTAATCATATTGCAGTAACCATACATAACAAAACAGACTGCAAACTAGAAGGTAAAAATAGGAAATATGTTTAAGTTGTATACAAATGAAATAAAGATTAGGAAATATAGATGGAAATAAGGAAGAGTGACAAATGGCAAACAGAAAAATTGAAAAATAAACATACAGCATTATTTGAGGAAATTAAATACCTCACAGTTACAATTATTTTTCCTGGCTCAGAAAGAGTTGTTGCACTAATGCTCAGTCATCATGCCATTAAAAACCCACTTACTGCTAACCACACTAGTCATAATGTTTTCAGTCATCTTTAAAGCAGAACTATTGGGTATTCATAAGTTTAATATAAACATATGACTTATAGTAAACTATTCATTATAATGGTTTTACTGCAGAGTCAAGTGATTAGGACTGTAACAACACACTCTGAGGAGGGATGGTTATATTTGACAGAAATATTTCCATTTCCAAAATTAACTGTGGATTTGCAGATACCAGATGTTGGTCTATGATGCATTCTGTAAGAACGATTGCTACTGGTAACTTTATTATTAAATCAACACAGTCAGGGCCATTATTTTAATGACTAATCACAAGCACAGTTTATTACAACTAAGAAAGCTAAATTCAAAGAAAACAATGATTTAGGGGAGAAGATCTCCCCCCTCTCCCAGAACAGATGAAAAGGACATCACAAGTAAGTAGGTAGAGAGTTACAAGCAAGAGTGTATCAAGAAGTGATCAGATAATTCCTTCTCTGTCATCAAGCCAATGGGAGTGTTGATGCCACGCAAATTGGAAAGATTGATAGAGTGGATGTGTATATGCATAGGAAAGTTTATACAGAGGACAAAATTAGGAAAGTACGCAGGGAAAGTTAACCTGAGATGGAATTTGAAATTGCTGACAAGAGGTTAAAAAGGAAAGGAGTAGTAATAACTCAGTAGAAATCCCAGAAGGGAGATCTGGGACAAAGCACAAGGACTATGAAGAGGAGGCAAAAATATGTGGAATAGGGTGAATTGCTCAGAGAAGAATAAGGTACTGTACTGGGGAACAGATGGAGAGGAGACCCAAGTGTATCGTTCAGCAGATGTAGAAGTATAACCAGTCAGGAAAAGTCAGTAAGAGGTGTAATGTTATCCTTCAGAGCTAGGATAACTGTAGTTTTCTATAATAGGTCAAGGTCCTGTTTCCCAATCTAACAGACATTCTAGAGGCCAATGCAGGTAGTAGCAGGACATTAATTACTGATCTGTGGCACATTTAAAAGAAAAAGCAGAAAATAGAATGTTTAGGAAGGAATGAGAGATTATTCCACAACAGTAATGGTAATGGTTGTCCAGAAGGTCAGTAAGATAGGAAGATACTGCAGTTGGAGTTACTGTGCTTCAGGTAATAGCAAAAGTTTCCAGGATGACCTAATTAGGGAAGGCTGAGAGATGTGCATATTTATTAGCTTATTCATAGGGATTCAACCCATTAAAATTCAGATATAGTGTGCAAGCTTTAATAGTACTCATTTACACAGAATATTACAAAAAAAAGGAACGTGATCTTACATGAACGAAATCCAGAGGCATTATCAATGTTGAAATTTATTTAAGAGTATTTGGCAACAGAATATTATTTATTTTCCATCATTTTATAAAACAAAACAAATTTCATAATAACATGATTTCAATTTCAAGAAAAAACACAAATTATTTTTAAAAATTCATTCATAATACATCTTCTGCACAATGGGCTTCATTATGTACATACATTATTAGCCAGTCAGACCAATACCTGTAGTGAATGTGGGGAAGGATTGTAATTATCACCAGCTATGTATTTTGCATAACCAAACTTTATATGAAAGAAATAGAAGGTTATTAAGATTCAACTCAGGAGACAAGCCATTAATTATCTGCTTTCAATAGTTCCAGCTGCAGTTAGGTAAATGGATTCAGCATTTTTATCCCCTTAGAGAGATGGTAAAGACAGCTCTAGTCACAATCAAACTTAAGGCAGAAGATGATAGATTTTAGCACTATTAATGTATATGTCCTAATTAGTTAGTGCATTGTTACATCAACTTAAATATTTTTATTTAGCATCTATAGTTAGGTAAATACAAGCTGAATGCAAAGAAATAAGCAGTGAATTTGAAATATAGAGCTAAATTGATCTGAATGAATAGTCTCTTCAGAGCAGCTTGCAAGTATTCAAACTCCTTGTCCTTTCAAACAGTTATGCTGCTGAGGAAATGTCAATTCAATATTCCACACTGAAAGTTTAAATTTCCCATGCATTTTACAAAGGGAACAGCTGAGACCCAGTTACATTTTTTAAAAAATTAGCATTATTGTAGCTTGACCCATTCAACATAATTTTAATTCTAACCCTAAAGACTAACTTAAAACAACAATGCAGAGATTTTGGAGGCCTTATTGCCTATATTAAACCATTCTAATCCTGCCAGGTTAATGGAGAAGGCTTGTAGCAGTCTTAAAGTTCCACAACATTCCTATCCCTGCCCAAGTCCATCCATTATTGGAACAGGAATAGGATATTCAGCCCTTGATCCTGTTATAATCAATCAATTAAGTCATGGTTGATCTGCAGCTAAAACCCAATGCAGCCAGCTTTTACCCAAGAAAAATCAAGACTTTCGGTCTTAAAAGTTTCAATTGATACAACTTGTGGTTCCATATATCTCTTTTCTGACAATGGATCTTCTTGAATTTCCATCTGAAAAGCCCAACTCATGGATCGCCATTGCACCCAGACCCCCACTCACTCTATAAGTCACTGCAAGAGAAAAGAATGCACACAACTCCAGAGAGGGGTGAAGAACCATGGTTGAACCAGCAGCTATAACCACCCTTACCAAATGGAAGACGACATCCTGGAGATAAGCAGACTGGCCGACACATATATTGTCAGTGTTGGAGACTTAGGAGCATTGCACAAACCCGGTGACAGCATTAGATGATGCATTGCCATTTAGCAGTTAACACTAACTCAAGTTGAACTGATGCTACAGTAAATGAAATATTTCAGCATGCACTATTTGGAGTCTATACCATCTTCAGTGTTAGTTGTAGAGTACGAATTTACCTCCCCAAAAGGACCTGAAGGGATGGCAGAAAGTCTGCTAATGGAGGAGACCCAGCACTCTAATATGACTCCTGCACATCCTCCACTAGCCCAGATACACAGCTTGACAGGTACAGGAATGAGGGCAACTGGATTACCATATTTCAAGGTCTGTATTACATCTGAGCATGAGTTGGTGGTGGAGGCAGGAATAGCAGAGGAGGGTTGCCTTCTCTGATCAGTTAAATGTAGATGCTAATCTAAAGAAAGGCAACAGCTGGAAATAGGTGAGGCCCTGCCATCATTTTCTGGAGCAGTACACACCCTTGAGACAGAGAGAGACTGGAAGAGTTTATCTCTGGCACAAATGATATGATTTCATAGAAAATTGGACTCTGTTCATTGCCCTGCAGAGTGGCCACTGTGTGGAGAATCAGAGACACAGGTCAACCCAGCGCATGCTGGCTTTGACTGATGGCCTGCTCACCCTGTTAGTTTGACTGTGATGGTGAAAAACATTGCCTTCACCATTCAGCACCTCACTGAAATGGACCAAAATACTTTCAGCTCTTGGATAGCAAGAAGTGCAAGTGGACCATGAAAGTAAAGACAGAAAAAGAACATATGGCACCTGGACTCTTCCCAGAGACCTCCCACTTTTCATCTGTTGCCAATCCACACCTCTCAAGCATTACCTCACAGGCTGTCTCCTGATGATCATAGAAATAACTGAAGCAGTTTTTGCCAGGACTGGCACAGCCCCAAGACCTGCACCACAGAAATGTCAGTAGTCAGAGCAGGGGAACGAACAGTCTGACTCCTTTTGTGCTGCAGTTGCAATGTTACGGTAATAGGAGGTAGATGTTTTTAAAAAGTATTTATATAAGAGGATTTGCTTAGGTGTGCCTTCCAATGTTAATAGATGTTTGGCAGTACAGAACCTGTGTTTAGCTGAAAATAAAAGAGACATTTTGTCAAAGCTTTTTATCTTGCACTCATCAGAAAAGTTCACGAGAATACCAATTCAGATTACCACGAGAATAGCAGAAGTAGTCATGCATAGACTGGAATACACAACCGTCCCCTTAATCCAACAAAAGCTGCGGATATGATGTGTGGACAATATGTTTGTCATCATCAAAAGCACTAAGTTTGAGGAAACACACCGACTTCTCAACATTTTCACTGGTATTAATTTTACCAGAGAAAAAGAAAACAACCACCAACCCCCATTTTTGGATGTAATGGTGGAAAGAATGACCAATGGTGAATTCCAAACCAAGGTATACAGGAAGGCAACCCACACTGACCAAATCCTTAATTTCAACAACAACCATCACACAGAGTTGTGTCAGAACACTATTCAAATGAACAATAGCATACTGCAGCACTCCAAAACTATGCAAAAAAGAACACCTCAGCAAAAGTTTTTGCAAACAATGGATAGCCAATCAACCTTGTCCACCAATGCTTACACAACAGACAACATCATGAAGACACAGTATAGCTGAATACACTTATATTGAGAACATCTTGGAAGAAGTGACAGCAAGATTCCTATGATCATTTGGGATCATGGGTAATACACAAACCCACAGCCACAGTACTCCAACTGCTGTTCAGGACGAAAGACCCATACCTGTAACATACAGAACCAACATAATATATAAAAGTTCCATACAGTGACTCCCACAAACATTACATTGGACAGACTGGAAGAAAACTAGACACCAGAATATAGGAACAACTGGCAGTAAAACAACACAAGCAATTCTCACTCATTAATTCAACTGGGATATGTAACCACCTTCGGATAAGCTAACCAAAGGCACACACAGGAATATCCAGAGGCCTGGTTCTCAACCCGAATGCTATCAACTGTCATGTAGAAATAGATTCTTTGTAGGAGCCAATGCAGACAGGACCAGAAATGACACAACCTGCCATAATAGACCAAGTTAGATAAATAATGAGTGGAGTAGTACAACAATGTTTCATGGAAGGCTTACTGATGATGTTACCTAGTTGGGTGATGAAACGTCTGCATACAAACCAACTAGCCTAGCAGGCAAACCAACAATCGAATACCAATTCAGTGGGAAAGTCAATACTTATACTACAGGAGAGCAGAGAGCATTGATTAGTTCGCAAGTTGGCTCTGATTAGAGGGTTTGCCATGGACAATGTACCCATTAATGCTGATTGACAGTTAAACTACCGAGTAACATCTCTGCCACTGGTTCTGATGAGTGCAAGACAAAAAGTTTTCACAAAATATGTCTTTTTCAACATTAATAGCGTTAGATTAACGTCTATTGTAATAAAATCAAACATAATTTTGAACCATCTATTCTCCTGACCTCTACTTAGTTCCAACACCCATTCACCATGCCCTTCAATAGTCTCTAGATGAACCACCGTCATTAGTTTTCCTTTATTACTGAAGAAAGCCATTTCTTGTGTGTATGGAGTCATCTGTTGTGCATTCTAAACTGGCTGTGGAGGTGAATTGCAGTCCTGTATACTTTCCACAGTGAAGGCAAGGATGAATTGTCTGATTTTGTTGAGACTACCCAGTCTCTCTAACTTGTTTTTTGAGCCACCTGGATTCTTTTCTGCTCAAAGAGTGTAACAACTACTTGACATCAGTCCGCTGTTGGTTTTTTCTGGGGCATTGTTCTCCTGATCTGTGATGGTCATGCCACATTTTTTGAGATTCACCTTATACAATCCTTCATCTCAATTTACTTCACAGGCAGTGTTCAGCTTTAGAGACTTTATCACCAGACAATCATACTGCACGCTGACTCCATCAACAGCTGTAAAACCGATTCCAATGATTTTCTATCATCAGCCGTGTCAAAACAAATCACCCAGAATCTGCAGATGGCAGTAGAATGCATCTTCTCTCCTAGAAGTTAACTCCATCTCACATTTGGCAGTGGTATCTCATAGGATTAGGAAGCCATTTCTCCGCTGACCACAGAAAATCAATTGTCATTCCTGTCTCACTCCTCTTTTTTCCAAAAGCCTGAGGCCCCTGTACTTTGACAGTGCAGCAGTAATGGCTCGTGACTTTCAGCAAGTTCCCTGATTCTTATTCCCATAGCAACTAAACAAGGCTTGTTATTGAGCAGGAGTAAATGAGGACTGCAGATGCTGGAGATCAGAGTCGAAAAGTGTGGCACTGGAAAAGCACAGCAGGTCAGGTAGCATCTGAGGAGCAGGAGAATCAACATTTTGGGCACCATTCCAAAGAGCTCACATTTATTCCTTTAATTCCCTAATCCAAAATTAAAAATACTATTATGGAACAGACCAAACACTCTCAAAATATATTAAAAAGATAGCCTTGATGCAAATATTTTCTTATTTTAAAGTAAGTTTAGGCATTGCATTCCCAATACATTAAAAATAAAAAGAAATTGGCTTAACTGTAACGCTGTCTAAATGCTTAAAAAAATATATATATTAACTACTACTAATTAACTGTTCCAATATAGTAATATCCCATAAACATACCCTTGGCAAAGGCAAATTTAGTAGATTGTCTCACAGACAATTCTAGCAACAGAAAGAAAACTCCAGCTTTTAGCTGTAACAGAGAGATGAATAAGAGATTTCATATCCAGCTTCAAGGCCCCAGCAACTGCAGAAAGCTAAAACTAAAAATTCTGATTCTGCAAGAACTTGATCCTACCCATTCATGGTGCTTCTATTGTTCCAATATTGAAAAAAGCAAACCCCAAGGCCTCACAAGCAGTTTACTTTATTGGTTTTGAGGAGATGCTCAGCATCTCTGTCTTAATTTTTATTCATAAAAAAAGGACAAAATACACCCCATAGCCATCGTATCATCACATCTCCTCCCTTTAAAAAATGAATCATCAATATTCAAAGATGGCTTCATTTTAAAAACTTGCATTATTAGTACACTACAATGCATATACATTACATTGATGCTAACCATTAAAACATTCACTACTACAGTTCACCTCAGTCTGTTTTGTTCCCACTACAAAACACCTCCATCTTCCTTTATTAACGTGTTGGCAATTATGCTCTTTCATCCTGCCATACGTATCATTTTCATATTCAAACTGAAATAATAGCTCTATCCAAACAGTCTGGAATTTTTATCCTTAAACTTCTCCAAAAAACTTTAAGAAATTATGTATGCAATTGTCTCAGACACTTTACTGGCAATATAAATGTTTAAAAGTTGCAACACCCACACCAAATTAAAGATCTCCTTCTCAATTGTGGAACATTTCTGTTGATAACTGTCCTATTTTCTGGAAAATACCCAATAGGTCTTTCTATCTTCACATTGCCGTACTTTTACAAGGAGACACCAATACCTGCATCGATAGCCACCTTGAATGGCTTTGCAAAATTAGGTGTGGCTAACACTGGAGCATCAGATAGCGTAGCTTTGGGACTGTCAAATGCCTTCTCACATTTCTCTCTTCACTGAGATTTTCTGCACTTCAATAAATCTGTCAGTGGAGCAACCATACTGGTAAAATTTGGTTTAAACATAAAAACGACTCCATCTCAAGAATTATAGTACTTCCCTCTGTAAATGGTGTGGGAAACTTCCAAATAAGCTTCGTTTTAACATCCTGTGGGGCCAACCATTCATGTCCAAAAACATGGCCCAGGAACAGACTTGGGCTTTTGCAAACTCACTGTTAACCAGGTTTATAACCAAGCATGCTTTCCAAAGTCATAGAGATCTACAGCACTGAAACAGACTCTTCGGTCCAACTTGTCTATGCCAACCAGATATGCTTAATTAATCTAGTCTCATTTGCCAATATTTGGCTCATATCCCTCTCGACTGTACCTATGCGTATATACATCCAGATGCTTTTTAAATGTTGTAGCTGTACCAGCCTCCAGCACTTCCTCTGAACTGAATTGAATTGAATTTATTGTCGCGTGTTACCGAGGCACTGTGTAAAGCTTTGCCTTGCGAGTAATACAGGCAGATCTCATAGTTAAGTAACATAGATAGTAAATAATAGGTAAAGAGTGGCAAAAACAAAAATACAGGTACAGGTGAATGTTAAGAGTCTGTGAGTGCCTTCGGTATTGTAACAACAGTAGGGTAGAAACTGTTTCGAAACCAGTTGGTGCATGTGTTCAGGCTTCTGTACCTTCTCCCCGATGGTAGACATTGTGGAAAAAACATTGCCAAGCTGGGATGGATCTTTCAGAATGCTGGCGGCCTTTCCTTGACAGGGGGCCTGGTAGATAGATGCTATAGATGGGAAGTTGGCCTTTGTGATTGTCTGGGCCGTGTTTACCACTCTCCATAAGTCTCCGATCTTGAATGGAGTTGCCATACCAGGTAGTGATACATCCAGAGAGAATGCTCTTGATGGCGCACCTATAAAAGTTGGTGAGGGTATTCTGGCAGCTCATTCTATATAGGCACCACCCTCTGCAAAAAAGATTTGCCCCAGAGGTCTCTTAAAGTTTTCCCCTTTCACCCTAAACCTATGTCCTCTAGTCTGGACTCCCACAATCCAGGGAAACAACATTGTTTATTTACCCTATCCATGCCCCACATGATTTCATAAACTTCTATAAAATCACCCTCAGCCTCTGACACTCCAGGGAAAACAGCTCCAGCCTATTCAGCCTCTACAGCTCAAACTTTCAATTCTGACAACACCCTTGTAAATTTCTTCTGAACCATTTCACGTTTCACAACCTTCTTGCAATAGGGGGAAACCTATTGATCAAGCAATTCCAATAGATGCTCCAAATGTTCCTTCTATGCATGACTAAAATGACCAAATCATCAATGTATATCAGACAATTGGGGAATGCTGAAATGACTTTATTGGTTAGTCTTTGAAATGTAGCTGGCTCATTTTTCATACAAAATGGTATGACTTTAAACCGATGCAGTCCATTTGGCATTTACAAAAGCCAAAATTTTCTTCACTCTTTCAGATAAAGGTATCTGCCAGTATCCTCTATGCCCAACTTTAAAATATAACTTGCTCGTCCCACCTTCTCAATGTAGTCTTCTAAATGTGGAATTGGATATGAATCAGATTTTGGAACTGCATTGACTTTGTGACAGTCCACAGATAATTGTTAGATACCATCTGGTTTTGGCACCATTACAATGGATGAGCTCCATTCTCTGTAACTCACTTTGATCATATTGTCTTTGAGCATGTGTTGAATATCTTTTTGAACCTGTGCCAATTTTAGGAGGTTTAGTCTATAAGGATAATGCTTAATTGGAACAACATTTCCTACATCTATATTATGCATAATCAGATTAGTACTTCCCAGCTTATTCCCACATATCTTTCCTGATTGTCATAACATTTCCAGGTAATTTCAGTTTTCCTCTGGAATGTAACTCAATAATTTATCCCAATTTTTGTGAACTTCCTCATTGTCCAGTTTAACTTGAGGAATGTCTAATTCAGAATAATTTGAACTTGGTTCTTCACTGTGTGTCATAACCAGTAGCAAATTCTCCTTTTGCTTTCCTTCCCTATCAAAATATATTTTGAGCATATTCACATGACAAAGATTTCTTGCTATCTGGCGTTCCTATTAAAGAATTCACGAGACTCAATTTCCTTTTCCCACTAAACCTTGCCTTTACCTACCATTGAGAGTAACACTAACACTTGATCTCCACCACCAAAATTACAAATTTTTGATTTCTCATCTGCTTCCTGCTCTATCACATGCTGTGCTACTTTCCAATGCTGTTCAGCCAACTCACCCAGTAAATTCAATCTCTCCCTAAAATTTGATACATAGTCCAATATATGGTGTCTGAACTCTGACTTACCAATTTCTCCTGAATTATTTTCAGCAATTCTCTCATCTCATACCCAAATACTAATCTAAAGAGTGAATTTAGTTGATTAATTAGGTATATCCCTAATTGCAAAAAGTACCAATGGAATTCCTTTATCCCAATCCTCTGGATAGTCTTGACAATAGGCCCTCAACATGGGCTTTAAAATTTGATGGCCCATTATAATACTCCCAGTGATTCTGGATGTTAGGCAGTGGATTTAAATTATTTTATTCCTAAGCTATCCATAACTTTCTTGATCTGACTCTTTCTGTATGTAGTCTGCATCTAGTTAAAAAAAATTGACTAACTGTCTTTTAACCATGATACTAAGTAATGGAATGGCATCTAGAAATCTGGAAAACACATTCGTTATACCGATTCCCAATTTTTGTTTTAGGTAGGGGTGCTACACAATCAAGACTCTTGTAAAAAGTTCCTCAAATGCAGGAGTGGGTATTAAGGGTGCTGATTTAATCACTGCCTGAGGTTTTTCAATTACCTGACACATATGAGATGTCCAGCAAAATTCAACCACATCCTTATGCAGTCCAGGCCAATAAAAATGTTTTGATATTTTGGCTTAAGTTTTCCGAACTCCCAAATGACCTCCTACTGGCAATTCATTTGTTACCCGCAACATCACTTTTCTATAATCCAACAGTAATCGACTTGATGAAGTTCTGCCCATTTCATATCCACCTCTACCTCCTCATCAAGATATCATTTTTAAGGTAGTAATGTTCCAGGATACTGTTTATGTTTTTCAATACAACAGAAAGGGGAAAAGCTAAAGCAAGTGTAAGTCAGCTAACGTCAGAGTCACAGAGATATACAAACACAGAAACAGATCCTTCGGTCCAACTTGACCATGCTGACCAGATATCCTAATCTAATCTCATTCCATTTGTGAGCACTTGGCCCATATCCATCTTAAACCCTTCCAATTCATGTACTCATCCAGATACCTTTTAAATTTTGCAATTGTACCAGCCTCCACCATGTCCTCTGGCAGCTCATTCCATACACGCACCACCCACTGTGTGAAAAAGTTGCCCCTTAGGTCCCTTTTATGTCTTTCCCCTCTCTTCCTAAACCTCTAGTTCTGGACTCCCTCAACCCAGGGAAAAGACCTTGTCTATTTATCCTATCCATACTCCTTATGATTTTGTAAACCTCTATTTGGTCACCCCTCAGTCTCCGACACTCCAAGGCAAACAGCCCCAGCCTATTCAGCCTCTCCCTATAGCTCAAATTCTCTAACCCTTACAACATCCTTGTAAATGTTTTCTGAACCCTTTCAAGTTTCACAACATCCTTCCTATTGTTTCTCAATTTCCATCTGACTATTAGGGGGTCTATAACACAATCCCAATAAGGTGATCATCCCTTTCTTATTTCTTAGTTCCACCCAAATAACTTCCCTGGATGTATTTCCAGAAATATCCTCCCTCAGAACAGCAATAATGCTGTCCCTGATCAAAAACACCACCACACCCCCTCCTCTCTTGCCCCCCCTTTCTACCTTGTATCCTGGAACATTAAGCTGCCAGTCCTGTCCATCCCTGAGCCACGTTTCTGTCATTGCTATGTTATCCCAGTCATATGTTCCTAACCATGCCCTGAGTTCATCTCCCTTCCCTGTTAGGTCTCTTGCATGAAGTAAATGCAGTTTAAATTGATCAGTCCTACCTTGTTCTCTGCTTTGTTCCTGCCTGCCCTGACTGCTTGACTTGCTCCTTTTCCAACTGTACCAGTTTCAGCTAATTTCTCTGAACTAAAAATATCCACTTTGCCCTCTATCTGTTCTTGCTTTTTTCACAATCATTTGATCAAGCAAAGTCTTTGATAATTAAACTCCAACTTCCTTAATTTATTCCTAGATTTCTCCACATGCAGCGTTGTGATCTTGCTGCCAGACAGTCAGAAAAATAATTCCAGGATATACTTCCTGTGACACCTCAGTTGCCTGACCTTTCACTGGCTTTTCAATTACAGTAGGCATCACTCCTCCCTGTGACCCTTGCTATATCATTACCAAGGAGAAACTGTAAATCTGGAATCGGGAATTTCTCAATTACTCCTCTCACCCATCACTACTTTTTACCAGACTCTCCAATCTCACTTTATAGAACAGAACTTCTGACCATGAATTCCACACATTACCACTTTTTCTAACAATACTTCTGAATTACATATCGCTTCATCTCTCACCAAAGATTGACTTGCTCCCATATTTCTCAAAATCTTAATTTCATTATTTACTCCTCCTGGCTTACATAAGTAAACCTTACCCAGATAAATAAATTGTATTGAGATCTGACACTTTCTTCTCAACCAGCCCTTAATCAAGTTGCACATTTCTTTTGCAGCTTTTCAGATTCCACTGTGCTTTCCTTTACCACTTCAACAAAATTCATTGGCTTATCCCATTTTGCCATATCCGCCTTCCCAGTGCATTCTTTACACCACTGACATTGCAACTTCATGTGGCCGTCTATATTACAGTGACAACACCTGAACATTTTGCTTCTCTTCCCCCCTCATAGGTTTCCTGACCACCTGAGGATTTCAAGGTAAAAACAATGACTGCAGATGCTGAAAATCAAATACTGGATTAGTGGTGCTGGAAGAGCACAGCAGTTCAGGCAGCATCCAACGAGCTGCTCGTTGGATGCTGCCTGAACTGCTGTGCTCTTCCAGCACCACTAATCCAGCACCTGAGGATTTCTCCTTTCCCTAGTTTATATCCCTCACAGATTGAAATTTATATCAGAAGCCAAACTTTGATTTATGAACCAACTCATAATCACTGGTCATATGTTACTAATTTTGCCATCTTAACTCTCTGCTTTTACAGAAATTCTCATTACTTCAAAAAGTGAATTTTTCAACTTCTCCAAAGTAATTGTCTCTCTAGAGCATTTTATGTTTGATCTATTTTCAATGCCCTTTCTACCTATCAAAATTACTTTGTTTGATCCTTTGAAACTCCGTGTACATTTCACCAGGTACCATTCTTAGATTCCTAAAATGTTGCCTGCAGGCTTCTGCTACTAGTTCACATGCACTTAAGATGGCATTTTTCACCTCATTATATTCCCCGGATGCTGCCTCTGATAGTGATGCAAATATGTCACCAGCTCTACCCACCATCTTTGTTTGAATTAACAATACCCATATGGTCACTGATCATTGAGAAAGTGGTGAAACAAATCCAAATGAAATGAAAAAGGCATCTACAGCATTCTCTTTGAACGTGGACATATTTAAACAAACTTCACCGGGCCTTTGCTACAATGAGATTGTTGTCTATCACTGTCCTCATCACTACTCCTACCTTCTTGATCACAGCAATAATGGCCACTTTAGGTGGTGAGATACAGGTTAGCTCATTTGGCTGAGTTTGTGATGAAGAATGATGTTAACAATGCGGGTTCAATTCCCACACCAGCTGAGGTCACTATGAAGGATTCTCCTTCCCAAACTCTCCCTGCACCTTAGGTGTGGTGGCCCTCAGGTTAAACCACTACCTGGCATTCTCTCTGAGAGAACAGATCTGTGATCTGCTAAGACTATGACAATGTTGCCTTTTACTAGCCGAGTATTGAGGAAGTGGAATCCCTGCAATTGATAAAGGCTCCAAACTAATCTGAGGCGGCCTGATGGCCACACATGTACAAGCCATGACCATTTGTGGCTAACAGCCCTCTTTGTTTGACTGGCCTCACCTGTGGGAAAGCGAATCTGAAGTGGGGGGCTTGGAAAACAAGACATCGGTGATCTGTGTGTCACACTCAGGCACGGCAGTTTGAAAGATTTCTGAAATCAATGGCAGGTCCTAAGAAAGAGCTGGAGACAAAAGAAATTCAGGTTGTGGGGATCATAATGGCCACGGGCATACATCCTGACCTCTGAAAATAATATGTTCGACTAGGAGGCTGCAGATGTCAACAACTATCATGAAAGCCTGGGCCTCCTGAAGTACTGAAGTTCCATCCTGCCATTTGTGTACCTTGTGTTGAGGCGATCACATTCCTTCCTTCTACAGATCTCTCTCCATTCCCCTCCATCCTCTGAAACAGCATGTGACTTCAGGGAAGGAAACTGTTATACTGTGGCCCTGGTGTTACAGCTGTTGGCACAACTTCTGTGACTCTTCCTATTTGCTCTTACCATGTGTCTGATATAACAGCTGACTAACAGCTGTAGACATTGCTCCATTGCTGCAGTGAATGCTGACAGTGAGGATCTTAAGATGTAAGTGAGGGTACTCCAGGATAATTGAAACCAATTGAAAATCATCTTTGAAGAATGTTGAATTCGGGCACTCAGAACAAATCCTGTAAGCACCTGTCTTTCCCGCTGGCTGAGCACAAGTTTAGAAAGTTTCACTTTCTAAAGGCTTCCCAGTTCATCTGTTTCATTCAACAATGAGTCCTCGCTGTGCATTTTCATCATTGATCCTGACAAGATCCAGTGTTCAGGAAACTTCAGCATGCCGAACTTACTGAGTCATACCTCATGGAAATAGACCCTTCAGTCCAACCAGTCCATGCTGAACAAGTTTCCCAAACTAAACTAGTCCCAATACCTGTGTTTGACCCAATCCCTGTGAACTTGTGGAAAATCTGCATTGAAGTGGAATAACTGCAGCACCAAGTTGTCCACTGTGTACAGCTTTCCTGTCAATTTGGCTCCTTCTCCTCCAACAATTTCAGAATATCTATTATAATGGAAAAGGTTGCCCTTTGCTTGAGGTGGAGGGTGATGGGAGAGATGGGTGTGGAGTGAGAGTACTGAGATTATACTAATCTACAACTGTTATTAACACTGCTGCAAAGTCCAAATGAAGCAGTTTTGCCAGTATGACCAACATGCAGCATGTTCTGTGCTAATTTGTTCATGTTGATAATTTAGCATAAAGTCTGTAGGTCAAGAACCAGAGTCACAAAACAATGAAATTGTGTGGCTTTTATTCCTTAACAGTATTTTGTGTACAGTAGTTTGTGTACATGACTTCCTTGCTTACTAAAGAGGGCATTTGGAATAATGACCCAAAGGAAGCATTTCCAAGAAAGCTTGCGATTTGCTTAGATGAGATATGTGAGCAGTTAACTGATGAATGTTTGCATGGTTGAGTTTTATGACTGACACAGAAACAGATGGCCAGAGACCAGAAGCTGTTTTCTGTTGTGAAGTACAATTTAATATTAACAGCAGGACAGGTTAATACATAGACATTTCCAAGCTCTTCAGTTTTAATTGGAAAAAAAGCTCCAGGTTGTGAGAACTTACTCCCACCTTCTCCAGGGCAATTCGGAATGGGAAACAAATGCTGACCTTCACAGCAATGCCCACAACCCATGAATGATTTTTTTTAAAAATTGAGAATAAGTCTAAGCTCTCAGTTCTGAAAAAAGAATCGAGGCCACCAGAGTCCTGACATTAAAATAGGAGTGATACTTCACAATGGGATTGAGTATCCATCAAGGATAATAGTGGAAAGAAGCTAAATCTTTATTTCTGCTGCTTATGCAATTTACAAAGATATTAGCATATGTAGCCTTGTGTTTTTAGTTTTATGAAACAGATGTGTGTTCTTTTGTTATCAGAACATTAGTCACTAAATGGCAGCTGTTTGTGAACAATCACCATGATCTCCACACTGTAAAAATAATGCCGATGATTTATCAAGACAGATTTCACACGAGAATTTGACTTGCCCTAATTTAACCACAGCTGGGAATATAACACAAAAACGAAACCTTAGGCAACATACAGAGTTGAATCTCCTCCCACTTTCACTTTGAAATCATGTTCAGCTTTTAAGTGTTTGCAGAAATTCAGAACAATTAACCAACTGAACATGTTCTGACAACATTTACTTTACTTGGGTCCTAGAAGTATCATGATCCATCATCAAAATTCCTTGCAAGTTAGGCACATCTTTTCAATGTAATTAAAAAGGAAATCTAAACAAACCTATTTAAAGCAAAAATATCTAAACACATTACAGCACATCAAGAAGGTCACCAAAATTGCTGAACATTATCCACAATCAGTTTGGCTCTATCATATTAAAAGGAAATAGTGCCACTGAAAACCTATAGTTGGACTCTTCAAATGAGAAAATTATGAACCGAAATCTCCAAGATGGTCAAGTGAAAGGTATGGAGTCTTAATGGATTTTGTTGAGTAATTTGTATTTTGTTGACTGGATCTATTTCAGCCTTGGTGTTGGAAGACTGCTCTCTTGGTGTGGTGGTAGTGGTTGGGGAGGGTGGTGGGCTATGGTGGTGGCGAGGTGACACTGTCATAATGGCCTAGTCAGTAGTAATAAAGATTTGAAAGGTTTGCACCTCTGAAATATCTACCTTCTTCCAGGAAGTCCCATTTCAAAATCCAATTGAGTTGAAATACTACAATTTCTGCTGCGAAAGGCATGTGTCCACCCTGAGTCTTTCAAGTAAGTTCAATGTTTTTCACAAACTAACATGGTTTATATAGCTCGGAATATTTTTAAATATCCTCAACTAATACTCACAGCTAATCATCCATTTCAAGTTTTTTTCGATTAATTTCTTGTAGAAAATACCAAAATTAGGATGACGCATCAGAGAATGAAGGAAACATTCTGAACAAACAGGGAATCATGAGCAACTAAAATATAATTCATAAAAAGAGGCGTAAAAAAATTATATTAAAATGCATGTTCCAAATAAAGGCTTCTGAATTGAAATAAACTCAGATTACAGATTTCTTGTATTCCACCACTAGCCTCCCTATTGTATATCCCCACTGACAGTTAGATGAGCTTAGTTTTGAAAACAATATTCATCACTTCAATTTGAGCATGGAGTTTTTTTTAGAAAACATTGAAATAATTATTCAGCAATTAGACACTTTGATTATATAGCAATTTGGAATCCATGTTTGGTTGAACTGAAAACTACAATGAAACCAAGAATGGATTAAGTCATC
Source organism: Chiloscyllium punctatum (assembly GCF_047496795.1). Taxonomy (NCBI): domain Eukaryota; kingdom Metazoa; phylum Chordata; class Chondrichthyes; order Orectolobiformes; family Hemiscylliidae; genus Chiloscyllium; species Chiloscyllium punctatum. Next base: position 29,356,249 of record NC_092746.1, on the reverse strand, counting down.
AACTCTTCTGGTACTGAACTTGAAAATAAAAATCTAGATTTTTTTTGACATTAATTTCCTCCTCCCTTTTCCAGAATATAGTAATTCAGACCAAAGTCCAGCTCCCTGGGCAGATATAGCACTTTTCACTGCCACTCGTTCAATGCATACAACTTCTAACTGCTGGCTGCAATGCCATCACTCTTCCTTCTGTCTTGCAGATACAACTAGCCTCCCCATGACCTCTTCTGGAGAAATGCCCAGCTCCCTTAGAAGTGCACCCCCCCCCCCCCCCCCCCCACCAGCTCAGATATGGACACCACAGTGGACTGCCGGAGACCAGGCATCTGCGCAGCCTCAGACAGGACAAGAGCCTGTGGTTAGCAATCAGAGACTTCATTCACCTGCATAGGGCAGAGCGACAGCATCAGACCGGTATCTCTGACTCTTGGATGCTCAAGGTGGGTCAACTCCCCTCAGTATGTGTGGCTTGTCTATATGCAAGTGCCCCCAGGGTCACCCAGCAAGCCTCCAGCACAGAGATCCTCCCCAGCTGAACAGGTAGCCTTCACCCAGCTACAGAGCCAGAGAATGCACTAAAGAGCAAAGGGAGGGAGAGGAAGAAGAAAACTTATTGAGGACACTTTGGTGGCACTGGGGACAATGGCTTTGACATGACTCTGTTTACATATCCCCTGTAAATTGTTGGCCCTCACCTTACATGTTGCTTGTTTGTCTCTTTGTGTAGCTGTTAAATGCATTGTTATACCACCCAGCATTGCTTCTCGGTCACAGTTGAGGCTCAAAAGATGGAGCACTACACTGGAGCCTACTATACTGTCTGGAAGCAGGAGAGCTGTGTCCATATGACATTGAGTTATGCTGAGGTCTCTGGCCCTCCCTGATAAATATCCCATATATTATGCTTACTCTATGTGCTGCCAATCAGATGACCAGCAGGATCAGTGAGGTACAATACACAGAAAGGGTGAATGCTGTAGGCTATCCAGAGTCCAGGCAACCCTCCATGTCTATGAACTGTACATTAGATGGGCCTATGAACAACGTTCTTTCCCTTTAAAAGCCCTACAATTGGTGAATGCTCTAGCTCCCTTCCTCACAGGTCGAATCACTGACCCTGCCCATTCAGAGTTTAGTCATATCCATTTTCTTCCTCATTGCACACTTTCAATTTGAAGCTTGATAGTCAGTGACAGTGAGCATTCCCCCACCAGTGGCTCCCAGTCTCAGCTTGAACATTCTGGTGAAACCTCAAACTATTCATAGGTCTTTCCGAGAAGCCCATGCCATTAACACCACAGATTTCATACTTCCCATACCCCCGCCAACCTTGGCTAGAACACCCGTCAGAGGATACACATCTGCTGCTGTTGCTCTGTCCTACATTCTCTTTACCACCAACCATATGAAATAATCAAGGCCATGAGGTGATATATTTTTCCCTCTCCCCCCAACCCACCACCCCCTTGAAGACAGGGTGCTCCTGACTGTGGATGATCCCTCATGCTTGATGACCATGCTTTACCACGAACCTCCTCTTGTAGAACCTGTAGCTTCCCTTCGTAACTTGACTGTGCTCTTCCCTAGAATTGGAAGGCCCTGGAGTTGAACAGTAACCTGCTGAGACTCTGTAACAGCTACCGCCACAAACTGCCCAGCTCTCTGTCTTTCCTCATATTTTCAGTGGACCCTTCCCCACCCAACTGGACACTATGGAGCCATACGTACTGTGGACTGTGACTTCCCTGACAGCAGAGACATGGACCCCCAACCAATAAAACCCTGACAGGATAACTGACAGCAGATAATCCCCTGGACCAGTACACAAGGTTGTTCTTGGCTTATTACCCCAGGACCCCTGACTGCCCGTAGACCTTTTTTTGTAAATATATTTATTAGCAATTTTTTAAAAACTTTACAAACAGATAAAATTATTGAAAAAACAATCACAAATATCAGTATAATAAAAAGAAAAAAAAACACAAATTACAATACAACTACCATCTACTAATGACTAACCTACTCTATAATACAAAGCAAATCCTAACACTGTGCAAAGCAACACCAAAAGAAAGAAAGAAAAGCAAAAAAACACAAAACACAAAATACAAAACAGCTATGCTTGGTGCAAGGTTCCCAAACAGAGGAACGGGAGCATTGTATATATACCCGTATTAACTCGAGAGACCCCCTTCAGGGCCCAGAGCTTGACAAATGTAATCATCCTGGTTAAATAAATGCCCTAGTTAAGATAACTGATATATCCAAATTACACAAGTAGGGCCGCCACATCTTATAAAAATTGCCTGTTGTGTGGTGCACCATGTTTGTGAAAAAGTCCAAGGGAATGTGCTCCATAATTAATTTTTGCCATCCCAGCAAGCCCAACAGATTCTCAGACACCCAATTCTTCAGAATATTCTTCCGTGCACAGTCTGCAAGAATATTAAATAGAATCTTCCCATGCCCGTCTAAAGATGGTAAATTTGGTAGACCTAAGAGGAGAGATATCGGGTCGCCTTTGACCTCAGTCCTCAATACCCTCCCTATCTCTCCCGCCACAGCGCTCCAATAAACACAGAGCCTGTGGCATGTCCAGAAGCAATGGGTAAGAGTACCTACACTTATTTTACACTTGGGGCACACTGAAGAGGCCCCTGTTTTAAACTTTGCCAGACAGTCTGGTGCCAGATGAGCCCTGTGCAGAACTTTTAACTGGGTAGCACATGTCCCATTACAGATTGAGATCTTTTGAGCCTTCTCCCATATGTTCTCCCATGTTTCAGAAGAGATCTCCACTCCTAGTTCTTGCTCCCAGACCTCTCATAACCGGTTAATATCCTGCCAGGCCCTGCCACCCAGCAGTTGATAGAGGGCATTAACTGAACGGGTGCTTGTGGAACGTAGCAACAACCTCTCTGTATCAGACTTATAGGGCTTAGTGAGAAGCGTAGTCTTCTTCTGGATGAAATCCCTAACCTGAAAAAAAACGGAAAAGATCTCTGCTGAGCAACCCGTATTTACGGCTCAGTTGCTCAAAAGACATCATACCCTTCCCCTCAAACAAGTCTCCCAAACTAGAAACTCCGCTTGCTGCCCATAGTTTGAACCCTGAGTCCATCATCCCTGGTCGGAACCCTGGCATGCCCACTATAGGTGTAGAACAACCCTCACTCTGACACATCGCCCTCCAAGCCTTGACTGTACTAATGTCATTGGGGTTCCGGTAGTGTTCAATAACTGTCCTCATCTTTTTATGAATAGGTTAATACCCAACCGCAGACAAAGAACAGCAGGGAACACAATTGATACCTCTTGATGTCTGTGAAATCAACTCCTCCCCCTCCTTGAGGCAACTGCAATTTAGTCAGTTTGATGAGGGGCCGCCCACGATGCCAGACAAAGGAACCAAACCAACCCATAAGCTTCCGCAGCGTTGACCTGGGAAACATTATAGGGAGCATACGCATGGGATAAAGCAAATGAGGAAGAACATTCATCTTAATGAGAGATATTCGGCCCAGCCATGAAATTGGAAGAGCCTCCCATCTCTGGAGATCTCGCCTAATATTGTCGAGCAAGTGAGCAAAGTTATTCCGAAATAATAGATCAAACTTGGGGATAATAAAAATGCCTAGGTATCGGAACCCTGCCCGTGACCACTTAAAAGGGAACTTAGAGCCACCTTCAACTTCTGGCACATCCTTAAGGTTCCCCAAAGGCATAGCCTCTGATTTTGCAAAGTTAATCTTATATTCTGAAATAAACTCAAATGAATTGATACATTGTATCAAGTTGGGTACAGAGGTGATTGGGTTCGATAAAAACAGAAGGACATCATCTGCACACAGTGTAATCTTGTGTGCCCTCGATCCCACTTCCAGAACGGCTATGCGGACGTTCTGATGAATGGCCTCTGCCAGCGGCTCTAACACCAATGTAAACAACAACGGTGAGGGGGGCAGCCTTGCCGACTACCCCTACCAATCGTAAAATTCCCAGACTTCACCCAGTTGGTGATGACCGCGGCCAGAAGGTGGCGATATAAAACCTCCACACACCTAGCAAGGCCCACCCAACCCAAACTGTTCTAAGACATAAAAAGGATACAGCCATTCCACCCGGTCAAATGCTTTCTCTGCATCTAAAAGAAATCATCAACCCCTGAATCGATCATTGCTGACAAACTTGGACCACATTCAGCAACCTTCTAATATTATTAGAGGACCTATGGCCCCTTATAAAGCCTGTCTGGCCTTCTTTAATAATATTGGGCAACACCTTATCCAATCTCAGTGCCAGGGTCTTGGACAGGATCTTGAAATCTGAATTTAATAGCGAGATGGGCCTGAATGAACCTTCCCCTTAAGAATTAAGGAAATATCAGCTTCTCTCAAAGATGGTGGCAGGTATTCATGCATATAGGAGTGATTGTACATCCCAAACATCGGCGACTGACAGAATCCCTATAAACTCCTTATAAAACTCACCCGGAAGACCATCAGGGTCAGGTGTTTTCCCACTCTGAAGTTGCCTAGCTGCCTCCTGTATTTCCTGAACTGTCAAGGGAGCATTAAGGAGAGAGGCCTGTTCCAAGGTTACCCCTGGGCGGTCCAGCTTCTAAAAAAAAGTCTACATTTTAGCCCTCCTGTCTTCACAACCTTCAGACCGATACAATTCAGAGTAAAAGCTCTGAAAAGCCTCATTAATCTTTTTAGCATCATATGTGAGGACCCCGGCGCTGTCTCTGATTGCAATAATGGATTGGGGAGCACGCTTTTTCCTAGTCAGGTACGCTAAATACTTCCCTGGCCTATCCCCATATTTGAACAGCCTCTGTCTAGCAAAAGCAAGGTCTTTCTTTGTGTTTTGTGTAAGTATTGAATTCAACGCAGCCCGAAGGGCCGTGATCCACTGTAGCATAGTCACCGAAGGCCGCGCAAAATATGCTGCCTCCGCGAATTTCAACCGCGTCTCAAGTAGACGGTGCTGTTCCTCCTTCTGTCGTTTCTGGCTATCCGAATAGGAAATAGCTAATCCCCTAGCAAAGATCTTAGCAGTCTCCCATAGCATGGATGGACTACTAGCCGTGCCTGAGTTGATAGTCAAGAATTCCTGAAACTCCTTCAAAAAGTATTACACAAATTTGGAATCCTTAAGGAGAAAAAGGTCCAAATGCCAGTGCCGCAAACCTAGTCCCTCATTCTTGGCCTTAATCTCCAAGTATACTGCTGCATGATCAGAGAAAGCTACATTCCCAATTTTACAACTCATAATCGAATCCAGAAGGGCCGAGGGAGCCAGAAAGAGGTCAATCCTCGTGTGACACTTATGTGCGTTTGAAAAAAAAAGGTGAAATCCATCAGCCCCAACTCCTCGCATAAGTCAACCACCTACTTGGCCTGCAAAGAAATAGTTGGGGGCCCACAAGGCATCCTGTCCATTGTCGGACTCAAAAGACAATGAAAATTCCCCCCTATAATAATGTGCCATGTTCCAAAAGCACTCAACTTAGAGAAAGCACTAATGAAAAATTTGAGGGGATGCGCCAGAGGACAGTAGACGTTTAAAATGCCATATTCCTTCCCATGTATCAGGGCTTTAAGTATCACAAACCGTCCCTGCTCATCTTTCACCTTCTCTAATAACGTGAACGGAAGATTTTTCTGGATAAGTACCGCCACTCCCCTGCTTTTAGTAGTGAAGGATGAAAAGAATACCTGCTCATAACCCCCCTGTTGTAATTTCAGGTGTTACCCATCATCAAGATGGGTTTCCTGCAACAAAGCGATATCAACCCTTTCCCTCTTAAGGCTTGAAAGCACTTTCTTGCTTTTAACAGGCGAATGACTTCCCTTAATATTCCAGGTGCACCAGTTAATAAGACACTTAGCCATATCCCCTTTCAGAGACCCTTGAACCCCTTGGAGGGAGAACCCTGCTTACAAAGCGCCAAGCATAAGTAAATAAAGACTTATAGACTATATATACAAAACTACTCTATCATAACTATAAACAACTATTACTACCAAACAACTACAAATAAAATCAATATAGAACCTTGAATGGAAGACTCTTCCCCTTGCCCATTAGGGGAAACTCACCCTACCCATCCCCTCCTTCACTGCTCCTTCAAACCCAGACTGTGCCCCAGCCTTAGGCCAGAAGAATAAATTCAAGGAGATGATCCTTAAATCAACAGGAAAAAAGACAAAGTCAGGATGAGCACTCCATCCATCCCTGGCTTCATGACACCCCTCCTTGTGACTAAAAGAGAAGCAGAACAAACAAAAAAAGGGGGAGAGACCACAAAGAACATCCACAAAATTTCCCATCAGAAAATCCAGTTATTAAAAAAAGGAACAACTTATTCTAAAGTCTTTCCAAAAAGGAAATTATTCGGGAGAAAGGAAGAAATTTAAAAAAAGGAAGGGAAAACATGGGGAAAAATAGAAAAGAGTACAAACATTAACCATATTCTTCAGACCAATCTATCTATTTTAAACTGTCCACAAAGTTTTTAGCCTTATCCGCTGAGTCACATGTATAAACTGAGTTGTCGTGGCTGAAACGGAGCACTGCGGGGCACCTCATGGAGTACTATATGTCCAGGTTCCTCAGCCTCTTTTTTTAACTTCATCGAAGGATTTCCTCTTTCGAATTATAGCTGCTGAAAAATCCTGGAAAAACATGATTTTTGACCCCTTGTACAGAAGTGCCTGCAGATCTTTTCCAAGGGATCTGGATGCTTCTGTGACTTTTTGCTTGTCCATATATGAGTGGAAGTGCACTAGGACCGAGCGGGGGCACTGTACTGGCTCTGACCTGTGCACTATACCCCGATACGCCCTTTCAATCTGCAGCCTCGATGTGAAGACAGAAGCTGACTGGCTGCTCACCGTCCTCACCTTTAGGGAGCCCGACAATTTGAAAATTTATCCTCTGACCTCGATCTTCGAGGTCCTCGATATGGTTTCGCAAGGCCCGCACCTCTTGCTCCAGCACCTGGATCCGACTGGATGAGGACTCCATCACAGCTTCCGAGGCCTTAGTTCGACCCTCCACCTCCTCCAGCCTCTTCCCAAGGCCCTGGATCTCCTGCTCGTGCTTCTGCAGCATGGGTGCAAGAGGTTGCACCTGGGCACAAATCTCCCCACGGATCTCCTCAATCGCAGTCACAACTTTCAAGGTAAGTCTCTCCATCGCCACAGCCATTTCCTGTGAGTCTGTCAGGTCCCTGGGGGGGTTCAAGAGAGGCTGCTGTTGCTGCAGTCTCTGGTGTACCCAGTGCTGCAGGGGATTATCCTCCCTGCTGCTGTTTGCTTGCTCCTTTTCCCTTTAGCATCCTTCCCACTCTCAAATATTAATAAATGTGTGTTCTGTAAGGTTTTAAACTAACATTTCCACTACATAAGTTGGCCAGGGATGGCAAAAAACACTGGTATGCCTTGGCTGTTAGGCAGAGCTGTCCACAACAGTTCTACAGAATTGCCGCCACCTTGCCGAGTCACCCATATACTTTAGTGAGGACTATTCCTCTAGACCCTATATGGAATGAGCTGCCAGAGGAAGTGGTAGAGACTGGTACAATTGCAACATTTAAGAGGCATTTGGATGGGTATGTGAATAGGAAGGGTTTGGAGGAATATGGGCAGGTTGGACTAGATTGGGTTGGGATATCTGGTTGGCATGAACAAGTTGGACTAAAGGGTCTGTTTCCATGCTGTACATCTCTATGACTCTGACATGGCTGCTCACTTCCTTCACGCTCAGTGTATTTGTCAAATAAGCTGCTGGCAGATGGTGCAGGTGAGAGACGAATGTAGCATCTGTGATACAGCAAAAATGTGCACACACCACCACCCCACACCCCCCAACCTGGACTGAGAACTGCTAAGTAGTGAGACAAGCTTTCCCATCATGTGACTTTGCTATGTGGCAAGGCAAGACAATGTTGTGGATGTGCTAAGTGAATGAAAGCTAAGATTGTAGTCAAGCAGCCCTGAAAGGGAGCCTCATACAGACCATGAGCTGGGTCTGTTCACCAAGCAAAGCCAAAAACAACCTAAAATGGTTAGTTAACACTGAATTGTGCTCTGGGCTGCCCTTTGGTCGTGGGCACCAGTAGAGACCAATTGGAGCAAATGGCAAGCTGAATCTTCCAGGTACATGCTCCATTTCCATGTTGAGTCTTCCGAACATTTAGCTTATCTGGTGACTTTGGCAAGATAGGATGCTGAAGTCATCACATTGCCAAATGAGAGTCTCACCATGCTACTTACGAAAAGCATATAAGAGCGCGAGTTGCTCCCAAAGTCAAGATAGGCCTCGCTGGTCTTTTCATCCAGTTTTTCTGCTACACATCTTGCCAGAGCCCACATCACGGAGACCCCTACAAGACTCTGCCCTGTATGTTCATTTTCACATTAGCTGCCTCCTCTCAGGCAGTTACAAATTGCATTTGTTAGAGCTTTTGATATTGTACTCAAAGATTAACTTTTTCATATTTTACAGAGAAGTTGTAGCAACAACATGATACAGGCAGCTAAATCAGAGCACAGTTTCACAGTATAATTTAAGAATTGATAATAAGCACATTTATAGAACTACAGATACCACTGCGTTACCTTTAATTCTTGCCTACCCAGTCTCCAACAATTGCACCATTAAATTGCCACAGATCCCACTCCTATCAAACCAAACACTCCAGTAAAAAGTAGATTGTATCCAACCAGTTCAAAGAGACAGAAATGGCAAAATGCCACATGCGGTTGTTCTAAAAGATAAAATAAATGAAGTTCTGAACAATAACATTTATGACACTACTAAAAAAAATTCACAAAAAAGTTGTAGCACATATTTAAAAGGAGCGCTATGAATTCATTATCCCATTGGCAATGAACACGCAATTTTGTGGTTCTAAGATGAGTCACGTACAAGAGAAGAAAAAAGAATAGTTCCAGATCTTGAATCCTGCAATCTTGCCAGGACTGTTTTGTCAGTTGTAGGTGGGAAAAGAATAATGTACTTTAAGTATTATGATTTTAATCATTTTCAATAAATAGTAGTAGAAAGGTTTCACAGTATGTTTAAAATACTGCCCCGGATTATCTGCCAATTTCCTGCTAGCATTGTGCTAAATCAGTTTAAACTTGCTCTTTTGAGCAGGAAACAAACACAGCCATATGAGGCTGGCAGTGTTCCTTATTTATGAGGAATAGGGTCGGAGGACATAGAACAGTTTGAGAACTGAACAGATTACTAACTTCAGATAGGTAGTTTGCCTCTGCACATAGATCTTTTTAAATGAGGAAACATTGTACGACTGGAGTCAGGGTTAATGGTAGCCTGTGCTCTGTATAAGTGAATATTGTCACGTTTCATTGAGAGTTTAAAAATATAAAATGTAGTAGTTCTGGAGCAACCAAAGTACATTACAGAGTGATAAATACTTCAAACATTGTCAAACAATTTCCGCAATCACAGAGTTACCTTTTTGAATGATGCTCGGTAGTTTCAGTCAAAAGGTTGACTTTGTACATTAGAAATATTTCAATCCAGGAAGCCAATGCCTGGCTCTAAACCCTGTGCTGAATGTCAATGATGCACGGTGACTAACTCTTGTCAGATTCCCAAGACTGTTTCACAATTCAGCCTTTTGGCCGACATCTCAGTTAAGGCCTCTCCAGAATGTAGTTTATCCCAGTCTCTTTTGCTGAATTCTTTTTATCTGAGCAAGCATTGGCTGTGACAGCTTGGTGACCTGGGCTGTCCAGTGGGTCTTGGGGGCGTTGGGAAGAGATGGAAGGTTTTTTGGAATTGGGTAGATGAAAAACAGGGATTGGGAAGAGCAGGAATAGGAAATAGGATTGGGAGGGGACTGCCGACCTGGCACCCTCAAAGAAATTCTCCCCCAACTGCCTACTTTAGGTAAATCCACTGGGCTTCTCATAACTCTCCCACTATATGTAAGTTATCAATGGGTATCAATAGGAAAAGAGAGAGAGTGGACATGCTTTTTGTGCTTGCTACTTCTTGTAAAAGTTTAGGCAGATTTGAGGCAAACAATGGAAAGGCCACGACTGAATTTTACAAACCCCCATCAAATCCACCACTTGGGGAGTATAAAACCAAACCATGAGGTAGTTGATTTGTTTAGTTCAAACAATGGCAACTTTGTGACACTGCACAAGTGCCCCACTGTCACCAACCATTTCTCTCCATACTTTACATCTGTAGTCATCATAAATAATCAATGGATCCTCACAGCTTTGAACTAATATGCCCAGACTCTTCAGCCTGCTCATTCTCCTTTGAAAATGTGAATATTTCCCCCCTCCAGCTTAATAAAAGCACTTTAACAGGTTTCAGAACAAGAAAAGCCTGCCAAAAGCCAAAGGAAAACAACATTTCATTTTACACCTAAACATCTTGTAGCCTTAGGACTCAGCATTGAGCTGAAAAACTTTTACACCATGAACTCTTTCCTAAATTTTGATGATCATCATTGCCCCAATGTCTTGTTTGCATGGGTTTGATCTCAGGAGAGCCAACCTTTCCACTATCCATACCTACCATTAACACTTACTGTTCATCTATATATCTTTACTACCTTTGCTTTCTGTTTTGGGGCATCTTTAAAACATCTTCCACTTGCTCCTCCCCCTCCCCCCCCAACCACCACCCTTTATCAATAGCATGAAAGCTATCATGGTGGTAAACATGACAGCCAGGCCCACTTACTTGAGGGAGTGACCCTGTTTCAATGTCCTGCCAACTAGGTTGGAGGGGGTTGAGCTGGGAATCCTGGCCTTTGCTTGCAGTATCTCAGGTAGGTTCATTATTGAGCCACTTGACACTTATTATCCTCAAGCCCATCGCAATGTAATAGTGGTTTAAATTGGAAGATACAGCATTCATGCTCCCTCAGAAGCCCTGCAAACAATCCTTGTTGGCTTTGCCAAGGACCTAGAGTCCTTGATGTTCAAGCAAACTGTGGCATTATTGGACACATATGAGGTAGTGGATTGGCTTTCAGTAGCTCTTACTTCTGACTCACTTCCCTCCCCCATTCCTCATCATGACCCTCATCCCACAAAAGTCATCTGTCTTTGCTCACCTTTGGTGTAGGATCCCACTATGATCCTGGGTCAAACTGAGCAGGTCCTTGCTATAGAAGAACTGGTTAATAGCATTGTTGAGGACCCCTTCCATCAGTTTACTGGATTGAGTGAAGACTAATAAACTGGTAATTGGCTGGATTGGATTTGTCTTTTTCATGAATAGACCATATCTGGAAAAATGTTCTACGTTGTCACATAAATGCCATTGCTGTAGCTATACTAGAATTATTTTTAGCAAGGCAAAACAAGTCTCCTGCCCTACAGTCAGCACGTTATCAGCCCCATATCTCTTGCTATGCCCAGTGCTGTTCCTGGATACGGCTGGACTAAATTAAATTGACTGAAAGCGGATATCTGTGAAGCTGAGGAGCTTAGGAGACAGAGATAGATTGTCTTTTTGGCACGAGGCTGGAGTTGGTGATAGTGTCATACAGCATGGAAGGTATTATCAATTTGAAAAGATGCTTCATTTTCAGAAGGACTGCATAGTGGTTACTCCTACCAATACATCACAGAAAAATCAATCTTCATTAGATAAAGTTTGTTAGAAAGGAGATCATGTAGGTTATCTTCCTTAAGCTTGTTCGCCCATCACCTGATACTCCCTAATATATCTCAGCTCTCAGTCAGCTTTGCTCAACAGTAATGTTAGCGACTTGCCAAATATTTGATTTAGAGATGAAAAAGCTTCATCTTGCAGCTCCGAATGGCTTTGCTTTTTGGCATGATCTTTAAGTGCCTAAAAATGGTTACAGACCCTGCACTTGGTGAATAGGTCAGGTAATAGTTAACGTAGAGTGATACATGTAGATAGGACCAACATAATGCATCCGATATTTAGAGAAAAGTTTGAAAATAATTTAAGATATCATGGTGCATGGACTAGTCGAGTCTCATGGCTGTCTGATGGGAACCATAACCAAAGCAATCCATATTGGTTATGCAGCAAAATCTTCATCACAAAGAACATAATTCTGCCCTTATACAGTTCCCAGATAGATTACATCGACTATCCTACTGCACTGAGTTTTGACCCAGATGACAGATGAGAGATGAGAGATGAGAGTTTTTGCCAGAGGTATAAATGAGTTGCAACACCAACTCCGAACTTAATTGTTCAGATAAAATGAATATAAGCATTACTTTAATTCTAGAGATATGCAGGGTTATGGGACAGAGATTTAACAGTGAAAGGACTTTATTATTTATCTATTATGTTACTTTACTCTTGGGAAGACTGGGTCATGCACTTAAACTACACAAGTCCAAACTAAAGAAGGATAGAGGTTGGTTTCCTTTTTGAAAATATAGAGTGTCTGCAAATGTCTTGTTAGAATGTCTAGTGTGCACGCTGACTAACGATTTATCTCCAAAAAAACATGTTCCCTGGTTGGCTCCAGAATACAATTTTCTTAAGGGGGACAAAACCAAATTGTCCAGATTACGCTACAAATTTCTCCTTCAGGCAACTTTTGCTAATTTGATTCATCCATTCTACAAAATTGAAATTGCCATGATTATTACAGTAATTTTTTTAAAAAAACAAGTCTCCTTTATTATTTCACTTCTATTCAGTACTAGCCTATCAGCTGTTAAGGGGCCTATAAGCTACCTGCTTCTAGTGACTGGTTTCCTTTACAATTTCTTATCTCCGTCCAAACTGATTGGACACCTTTATCCTGTAGATCAAAATCATTCTCACAACTATACTGATCTAATTTCTTACTGAGGAAGTTACCTTTTCCTTTCTTCTTATCCTTCCCAAATGACAAATAACCTTAAATCTCCAGGTCCTAGTCTTGTAAACTCATACCATGGCAGTATCAATTATTTCTATTCATGCTGCCATTTATTGTATTAAAAATGCTCAAGTATTAAAAAGGAAATATTAATTCTACCTTATAATTTTCCCGACTCAGACCTTATTTGCTGTTGCATCCTTATGCATGTATGCTCCTTGGCTTCCTGTCACCTTCTGGTTATCATTACCTATATTTCTACACCATTGTCTTTGCCGGTCACTTCCCACATCCTCGTGAGTATTTTCTCCTTTTCCTCTCCTTTTGCAGCCTAACACCATATCTTTGCTTTTACCTAATTTCCCTGAATGAATGTTAGATAAAACTGCTTGAAAAACAATTATCTTTCATCAATTGTTGTTTGCAGAAGCCAGTTCCAAAATTTCTACCATCCTCTGCATAGATTAAAATATGGAAATAATCAAAATTTCTAATGGACTGCTGGCCTTCATATTCAAAACAAGGGAGTACAAGGAAGTAGCCATCTTGCTTCTGATATAACAAGCTGTAGCTGTAGCTGCTGAGTGTGCAAATTATTTACCAGAATGATACCTAGATTGCAAAAGTTAAATTATGAGCAGTCATTAAGAACTTGCATGAAATGCTCTTTACACATGCGACCTCTATTGTGATTGCATTAGATATTGGGCCTCAGATTTGAACATGGAGCTAACTTACGAAGATATCAACTGTTGAATGGCATATTGCCCATACAGCTGAGGGAGTTGTATGGTAGAACTACAGGAATCTTGTCTCATTGTTAAATATCAGTGGATGATTGTTGAACAGAAAAACCCAGTGAGAAATGTCTTAATGGTAATGGTTCAAAGACCAACTAAGGTTGGTCCAAGGTCAATAGTCCTCAAGCCAAAAAATGATCAACTCTCCAATTCCACATGTACACATGTTGGAAAAAGTGAAACGTTCAGACCATCTGACTTTGAGAAGTCAGATACTTGATGTATCAGGGAGGATCAGAGTAATGATAAATGTAATGCTTTTACAGTGATGGTGTCTTAGGTGGAGAATCAGGCATTTAGTTTTGAGATCCCAACCGGGTGAGATGCATCATCCCTGGCTTCTGACAAGTGTTCCCTGAACTCCAAGTTTGCTCTCATGCCAATATTCATACCAACACATTGACCATGGAAGCCCATGCACCAAAAGACAAAAAAAAAGGTATTGCTCCTGACAATCTCTGAAATAGGTACGAGCTAGGTTGGCTAGTTAAATGTAATTATCATGCAATAAACTGCCTTTTGTTATTAGACAAGCACCTCTTAAGACTAAGGAGTAGTTTATCCTTGACCATTTAACTAAATAGGCTCTTAGATCCAGTATGGAAAAGGAGGATTGATAGTGGCACTCTATCCCAACCATTAAGCTGGAGTGGTTAGTACCAGAACATTTCTAATGACTGAAACCACAGCCCTTCTACCAGATATCAAATCCTTCTGCCTTCTTGTTTTTTGGGCAACATTTCTCCAAAAATTAGAAGCAGTTAACTTCAAGTTGGGCCTGGTTCTTTCAATCCAGTGTGGTGCTGAACATATTAATACTGTTGTTCAAGTCATTCCCAATGCATACGTAAGACTAACATTTGTTGAAACAGCAACAGCTGAATGAGAACAGCTGTCAGTCATTATGGTAGCCTGCTTCTGGTAGATGTACATCCTAACACCATCCTGGACTAGAATGCTGCATGGCCTTTTCCTGCAGCATGCAGAGTTCCACTGAGTCACCTGAAGCACTAGACTAGAAATGCTATGTAAGTCAATTCCATGTCCATGATTATTAATAAAAATGCCAAATTACGACAAATACACCTATATCTTTAGCAAATTTATATTACTTGTGTGGAATTAGGACTAATAAGTGTCAATACTTCTCAATTTTATTAAAGATAAACGAGTAATTGTAGGACACCAGTTTCTGATTAATTGTCGACAGTACAAATAAAACAGTTACAATACATTGCTGAATTTTTAAAGTCAGCATTAGTATAAAAGTAAACATTTCTAGTCAAGACAAATATACAAAATCTTGAAGGGTAGCCAAAACAGCTGTACCTATTGTCTATCCTTTTGACAGACACAAAGACTAATACAAAGAAAATGACTGGTTAACAATGCATGTCTAAAATGTTCAAGACGGCATCATATTTTACAGTGCTATTTAACAGCATAATTGTATACTTGAATCAATTCACCTTTTAATCCAGACCTCATTTGTAGAATGTTCATGGTCTTTTCAAATTGCTTCAATTGCAAATGCTAAAGGAATAAATCTAAAATAAAGTGCTATTTTATAACTTCTCCAAAAAAAACCCAACATGAAACACTGCAGAAATATCAAGCTCTTTGAATGAAGGCATTTGTATAAAATATAGGGCATCGGCTAATCAAATAATAATAAAACCAATTATATTTCTTAATTCTATTTATTTCTCCAATACAGATGACATAAGAAAGTCTGAATTAATTGTTCATGCTATTCCACATTAAAAAGCATCATCATGTGGACATGACATTATTCAGTTTAAGAATTACTTTTGGAACAAAGTCATACAGACCAAGGAAGTCTGAAGTATGACCCTTGTCTGAATTTTAAATTAAGCACTAAAAAAAATTGCCCTAACCAAGCGACGGGAAGGTAAATAACCAAATTCCTGTTTTTACTTAGTTCTAGGTGATCCAGCAAAAAAAAAGAAATGCATATGTAGAAGTTGAAAAACAATTAAGTAACACTTAATTTTTTGAAAAAAATGCACAATTTAGCTGCAGAAAACGATACAAGCGAGCACAATTTAATGCTTCAGGAAAACACACAAACTTTAAAAACCACTTTAACAATGGCTTTCTTTACTCAGTAAATGCAAGTTGTTATCTGACAAAACTTTAACAAGGAATTGAGAAATAATTTTAAAATGTGTACAAAACTGAAATGATCACTTTTTAACAAGACATTTTAACTCAATTAAGTTTATTTTTCAATGTATGTTAAACGAGGCAGTCATAACTAAAATTTAGATTAGGCTTCACAATAATTGACAGCTTAAAAGATGTTAAGATTTTACAAGCTGTTCAACAGATGATTTCTGCTCAAAAAAGTGCTGCAGTGGCAATATGATCCACAATAGTGAATGATTTTGCACAACCCTCTCAAGTTTCCTCATGGTATCACAAGTGAGCATTTTCAATTTCTGGTTTATCAAAGTTCTGTGGATAACTTATGTAATGCAAAGTTAATGAAGTGATTAAAATTAAAAATTTGTTTACTGCTGAAAAGTAGAATTAGTTTATAAAAATGCCTTTGAAAAAGGGAGAGATATGGATTGTATGCATATATACACACACAACTCAGACATAAATATGTAGAGAGCTACATACTCCAGTTAAACTAGGTTAATATCCATACTCTACATGTACTAAAATTACCTTAAATTCAAAACTGCTTACACTATAACAAACCTCTCTCCTTAAAAATACAACTTCATCAAATGTGGCAGAAATACCTAACAAAATAACAAGCTTTCAGTCATCATAAGCAGGACAGGTCAAAATAGAAATAAGTTCCTTCAAATGGGAATATGATAGGTTATTCATCATTATAAAATAATTAATTTCTTAAAAGATGGGGTTTAGATCAAAAGAAATGAGAATGCACATTGAGAGAAAGGATTCAAAAGTAATGCACCATTCCTATCATTGATGTTTAACACTTTAGTTTTTGCATGCACATTGATAAAAGAGTCAACCTCACAATTTATACTGTGTAAAAATACAGTTTCGCATTTGACAAACAAATTATACAAAAAAAATAGAAACTTTTCTTTAATGTCCATTTTGTAAAGTTACATATCAGTTGAGAGATGAACATTAAAAACCAGGTGTACAAAGTCAAAAATCACACCACCAGGTTATAGTCCAACAGGTTTATTTGGAAGCACTAGCTTTCGGAACGCTGCTCCTTCATCAGGTGAGTTGTCAAGCACCTAATGAAGGAGCAGCACTCCAAAAGCTAGTGCTTCCAAATAAACCTGTTGGACTATAACCTGGTGTTGTGTGATTTTTAAACTTTGTACACCCCAGATCAACAATGGCACCTCCAAATCATAAAACCAGGTCAGTAATGATGCTTCTGGTGTTGTGTGATGGAAGCTTGAAAGTCTCAATCAGGCACAAGTGCAAGTCTGTCATCCTGAAGGCTACAAGCAGAGAATCGATTGGATTCTTCTAAATTCCTACCTGTGACACCAGCTGGACTACTTCCAATAAAAACACCACTAACATGCTCAAAGGATTTACTGAAATGGGTTGTAGCAGTGCTAGCCAGATGATTGTGGCTTCCTGGCTTAGGCAGAGATTGACTACTAGTCAGAGTCAGTCTTTTCATGGCCAAGAGTTCTAGATTCTCACTGACAGCTCTTCGAGATTGCTTACGAGCAGAATGTTCCCGACAAGTCTCATCCACCATTTCTTTATCTCTATAAGGTTTGCTGCTTGATGATTTTAATTGACTCTTCCCAGCAGATGTCTTATTGCTTGTGTTAGAAGCCTTGGAACAAAATCCTTCATCGACTTCAGAGATGTCCATAAGATCCTCCTGGGCTTGTAAATCAGTTAGTTCTGGAAAAAGAAGAAAAATAATGAAAAAGAAAATCCTAATTCATGGATCAACCTTCACCCATCTCAATTCTCCATCCTGGCAATTATAGTTCAAATTTTTAACCGGTAACTGGTTACAAATTTCCTCATCGTATTTTTTAAAGTTATCAATATATACATGCCATTTATACAATATTTTTTCTTTTAAAATCACTTGTTTCCCAAGAGACAACTTGAAAATGTGAAAGATTAAATGTAACTGTTGGAGGTACATAAAGATCAATAGTCAACTTACAAAGTGAACACTTATACTTTTATGCTTATTACCTCATTTTCTCAATTTTACCCTCACTTGCTTAGTGAGTACAGGACAAGCGCTGGTTGAAAATCCATTTTACACTGCATCTGGACATCAACTATGAAAAATGATTGCTGAAAATGAATAACATCCGCTAAAGGAGGTTAGCTTAAACCCATGGCCATTAACTAATTTATATGAACTGGTGCACAAGACAATATGACACAGGTTACAAGGGAGAAGACAGTCTCTCAATTTTCCTTATTAGCTTCCCTATTCTCCAGAAAAGGAGATTGAGCAGGCAAACTATTCCCTCCTGGGTATTGGAAACAAAGTTTTGAATATCAGTAATTCTAGAGGATATTGTTACTGCTTGCTCATTCTCACAGGCGAAGCCACTAAAAGGCTGGCTTGTCAGCATACTACAGTGATAGCATAGACGAGATACAAATCTGGCGTTGCCCACAGTAAAATTTTTTTAAAAATCACAAGAATACATCAACTAACATTAGATTTGTACCAAAACATCCTGTCTCTTCAAATCAGATGAACTTCAGTAAAAAATTAAATTGCAAAAAAAGTTAACCTTGTACACAAAAGCATTCATTAACATTACATGCAACACCTAGACAGTAGTTTTTTTTAGCTGGATTAGCACATCATAGCACTGTGAGCCAGCTAAACTGGCATCTGAGTAACTGAAAAGCAGCCTCAGTTGTGTATGGACAATTTGCTCTCCAACTCAAGATTAATGGCAATCACCTCATTGCAGGCTGCATTAAAAACTGCTAAAATCAAACTTTAAAAAGGTAATTCCACACAATTGCTTTTCATATCTCATTTCTAACAAATGAATGAATCAATTCTGAAGCAATCTCCTCTGAAATTTATCTTAAATCACACATGCCTGGGAAGCAGGAAGGCAGGGAGTGGTACTGCATGTTAATATTTTTCTCCGTACGGTCTCACTTCCTTTAGCACAGAGAAAAGGTTTAGACAAGTACACAAATCCATGATGAGCTGAAACAGGCAGGATGGTAGCCTCCTCATCTTGCAGGCTCAAAAGGGGCTTTTGTGAGCACTGCTATTCTAGACTCTAGTAAAACAGAACTACATCAGGGATTCCTTTCAAATAAGCTCACTGGCATCTCAACTCTGAGCTGGCCAGCCAAGGGACAGGAAAAAATGTTCCCTTGTAACAGAGAATGCAAAAAGAGGAAATAAGACAACCATTAAAGCATGCAGTGCATGACTGTTCTGGTTTATGTTAAAAATTTAATTTATAGCAAAAACAAACTTTTCAGCAGCATACGCAAGTGCTAAAGAATTACTGTTTTGCTAAATAAAGCAGAATTGTAGGGAAGCACTGAGTGCAGAAAACTTTAAAGCACATTTAAAAATGTTCAGTAGTAGCATATGGAAGACAAAATGTATTTGCATTTGAAATGACAAACAACGTTCAATTTTACTTTGCCTTCCCAAATTAGTTTTTACTGCCACACAACCAGGATCAATACCTTTACCCAGAAGAAAACAAAAAAAAAGAATAGGTTTGCAATGCAATCATCTAAATTGAACGATGATATAATGAACCTCAGTGACCAGATGAAAATTTAGGGGAAACGTTTTTTTAAAAATTATGGAACTGGAGATCATGAGAATCATTACCTTGGCACTCCTTTTTCTACTAAGAGTGTACTATAACTTCTTAATAGAGACAGAACAATGTGGCATGTTGCCAAAGGTAAGATTTTAGCCAACAAAGCAAAATTGGCAGGAACTATCAGGCCAGCTTGGCTTAATTGACAGTACTACCTTATCTTCAAGTTCAGATGTGTTGTGGTTTAAATCAATTCAAGAGTTGATATTTCACCACTACAGTAGCATGGATAGAAACGGAGTTTACATATAAAGGCAAATTTGATGACTACTCAACTCCAAAAGACTGATCAATATTATTTATAATTTTTAATTCAATGACTTTCTCAAAAATATACACAAATGACTGAGGAGCTTAACTAAATATTTTTAAACTATGGGCATCCAATAGAATCATATGGTACACAAGAGGCCCTTCAGCCTATCAGGTCTGTACTACCACAAGTATTCAATCTACACTAGTTCCACTTTTCAGCTCTTGGCCATAGCCATAAATGTTATGAAACTAAGTTCGCAACCATGTACTTTTAAAATGTTGAGGTTACCCACCTTAACTATTCACCCAGGCATGCATTTTAGATTCCTACCACATTTTTGGTGAAAAAACAATTCAATGCCCTCAATCTCCTGCCTTTCACATTAAAGTGTGCCCCTTGCTATTGGCCCTTCAACTAAGGAGTACAGCTGCTTTCTATTCATCCTGTCAATACCCCTCAATTTTATATATTTCTATCAGATCCCACCTTACCCCCCCCACCCCCCCAACCTTCTCTGCTCCTGACTTATCCAGCATGCCTTCATAACAAATGCTAGATCCTGGTGAATCTTCTCTGCTCCCTTCCATTTCAAACATATCCTTCTTATAGTGTAGTGACCAGAACTGCACACAATACTCCAGTTGTGGCCTAACCAAAGTTAGCTCCAAGTTAACTCCAACATAACCTCCCTGCTCTTATATTCTATGTCACTACTGATAAAGGCAAGTGCCCTGCCACCTTTAGGGATCTGTGGACAAACATGCCAAGGCCCATCTGTTCCTATGAGCTTTCTAGTCTTCTGCCATTCAGAGTACTCCCGTATCTTGTCACTTTTTCCAAAGTGCAAGACTTCACATTGCAAAGTTAAATTCCCTCCACCCATTTGATCAGTTTATATCCTCCTATAAATTCACACTGTCATCCACCCAGTCATTTGATTTCTACATTTCCAAATGTCAAATATAATCTAGAATACAGTGAACTAAAAACATATAGTTGATAACAGAAGGAAAGACATTATAATTGAAGCGGTTTCTCTGGAATCCTAGAGAGACATGATGCTGTATGTGAAAGTAATGTATATTGGTCACTCCACTTCAGAATTCTGTGAACACTTCAACGAACAATTCTGTTCAATTATTTAAGTTAATGTTTGCATTACCATGGTCATAAATGTATTTTAAACATACATTTTATGAAAGGAGATATAAAGCTAAATTGTCTAGATATTTATTGCGCACATTTAGCTGGTGAGAACTACATTAGTTGTTACAAAACACCCCATTCAGAAGACTGCATTACTTTTCTGTGCAGAGTTAGTAGTTATTTCCAGTTTTAGAATGCATGTGGATATTATTTCTAGTCTATTGGCACAGACATTGATTTGTGAGTAATTCTATTCAAGAACTGTCAATATATTAATGAGGGTCAGTTACTCGCTCAACATCCTTTAAACAGCTATTGTAATAATTAAAAATGAACATTTGCAGAATTGCTGTTAAGCAAAGTTTCTGTTGGACAAGTTCTCAGTGCAATGTTTAGATGCATGCAATCTTTGTTAATTGTTAGAACGGTGGATCATGCGTAGTTGGCATATTACTAAATATATATTTTACATTTAGCATCAATTCGATTTAAAATTTTTCCTTTTTGGATCTCCAGAATATAGTAATATGCAGTTTTTGACTCCAACTCGCAGATACCTTTGGCTGCTAGCATAGAGCACTCAGCTAGTACTAGACTCTGCTAGAGGCATGTATTCCATCCTCCATCTTTTTCCTCAGAGATTTCTGTCTCTTGACTTCTTTGCCATCTGTTTTAGGATCTGAAGCTGGTTCTTGTATACCCTGATAATGCTGAACATCATTCTCTGTTTGTATTTTGCTTCTTTCCCCATTATCATGTTTATCTTCTTGCACATTTGTCACGTTAGAGTCTGATAAAGGAAGCTTGTGAGTTTCGACTGAGTCAGTATGGTTGGAAGATACATCTAGGATTGAAAATGACAAAAGTGTATAATGGCTGAACCACAAAAAAATGTAGATAAAAATACAAGACAAACAATTTTGGTGTTAGAGATCTCAGACTTATGAACATACATTATTTCTAAAAGCGAATGTCAGGGAAGTTGTACCTTCATATAGAGTAAGTTTACACTCATCTCTTTCCTCCTACCGAGTACAGCCAATAGCATTTTATATAGTCACAATGAGAAGTTGAAAGTTTTGATTACTTTGTAATACTTTGTTAAATAGTTGTAATGTTTACTGTTGTTAAATAACAAATAAAAAGTTAAAGACAAAAGTAACATGTTACATGTGTTACAACCTGGCTGTACAGGAAATCGCCCTTCAGAACTAAGAGGAGGAGGAGGAATTTCTTCAACCAGAGAGCGTTTAATGTTACAGCCTGGCCATAGCGGTCTAGAACAACCAAGATTTCCATCCTCAATTGAAGACATGAAGCAGAAATGATAAAAGTCATATTCCAATTTTCACATATTTTGTGAAAGCATATTTTCTTGATTTCTAAATTTGACATTTTAAGTTATAGCTGCTTGAACAGCTATAACCACTACTTGATTAGGCTAACTGTTTACTGCAATGAATATTAACGATTAGTCTTCAAAAATACTTAAATAGCCTTTAACTCACTTTAGGTCATCTTGGGGTAATGAAAGGCACACAATGTAAAAATGTAAGCATTGGTCTATTATTGAAACAAAAACAAGTATCTGTACCATTGAACTCACTAACATCATGAAGTTACATATTTTTAGGTACACAGGAATGATTTTAAAACAAAATCAATCTGTTCAGACATGTTTGACACACCTGTGGAGCAGATCTTCAGGCTGAAAAGGTTGGAATGCTATTATTGTGCTCAAAGAATCCCTACAATGACTTTTTTACCCTGTGAAAGGTCCACACTAAGTTGAAGCTCCTCATTCGTCAGTTTAATGATCGTACTTACCTGAGATGCAAGTTTTTTAAAAAAGATTTTGATTTAAAAATTCTTTTGAATATTACAAATCCAAAACCAAAGAATTCAAACCAATATTAAAAAACAAACCCGCTAATTACATAAATAAAAACTAAGCTAAATAACAGAAATCTTAATAATGATAACAACCGTAACACAGCTGAGCAAAACAAAGATTAGCCCTCGATCATCACAATTTAAGCTTATACAGATTAATATGTTCTTAGTTCCTCCTCTCTGGATACCAAATCCATTACATAGAATTACCAAGGCTATATAAAAGTTCTTATTAGTATAACAGACAAATCTGTACCCAGGTAGTCCAAAAAGGGCCGCCACGTCTTATCGAAATTCTCAGTTTTTATGGTGCACCATAATTGTAAAAGTCCAGGGGGATGTGCTCAATGACGAGCTTATGCCAGCCCCGGGGATTTTCTGACACCCACCCTAATAGAATGTTCTTTCTGGCACAAAAAGGGAGGATACTGAAAAGCCTTTTGTGTGCATTGAATGAAAGAGAATTAACAAAGCCAAGAGGAGGAGATATTGGATCCATCTCCACCTCTGTTCCCAAGGCCTTCTCTATTTCGCCTACCACTGTGTTCCAGTGTGCCCATAGTCTGTGGCAGGACCAAGGACAAAGACAATGAGTAAGTGTGCCCATGCTTGCTTTACATTTAGGACACATTGGAAATGCTCCTGCTTTAAGTTTATCGAGGCAGTCTGGAGCCAGATGGACTCTGTGGAGAATCTTTAATTGCATGGCGTGGGTCCTGTTGCAAATGGAGATCCTTCTTGCATTTTCCCCAAATATCCTCCCACATTTCAGAAGAGATCTTAATGTCCAACTCCCTCTCCCATACCTTACAGAGCCACTCAGTCTCAGAGGGGCCATCTCCCAACATATGATAAGCATTGCTAACAGATAATGTACCGTCAGCAAACAACACCCCTCCCCTTGGACCTGTAAGAATCAGTTAGAAGTTGCAGTCTCTTCTTGTAGGAGGTTTCTAATTTGAAAGAAACGAAAGACATCCCTACTGGGCAATTCATATTTCCGAGCCAGCTGGTCAGAGGACATCAATATGTCCCCTTCGAATAAGGTCACCCAGGCAAGACACGCCCCCTAGCTGCCCATAGTTTAAACCCAGAGGCCATCATCCCTGGCTAAAAGCCCGGCATGCCAACTATGGGTGTCAAAAATGATGTTTTGGCAATGCAGAGGAGCCTCAAATTATTTGAATACCAATTATCCAAAAATCGGATTATCTGAAGGAGATCTCAAGGTCGCGATAGAAACATTACATCAAAGATGTGTTTCCAACACTGATTGTGTCTTTTGTTTAGTGAGTTAACAGGCACTGTCTCTAAATGACTGACTGCCCACCCTCCCTCTCTCCCCACATTTTCCCTGGAGTTCTACAGAGGGGGTACCCTAAACCCCTCCTTCCCCAGATAATCTCTCCAACATTGTACTGTACAGGGCAAAGATGGAACCTGTCAAAAAAGTTGCGTGTGGGGCTGTGCGTGTGTGTGTCGTGTGCGCAGCATGCTCGTGCGTTATTTGGAGATTACCCCACAATGGCAGCAACAGCAGTCTTATTGTTGGCGTCCAGTTCAGCTGCCACAGAGAGGTGGGTGGGTGGGGTCGGGGAGCGGTGTTGAATGTGTTTGGGGTGGGAGGTGTTGCACAGGGGCAGGGGCGGTGTGGGACAGGGTTTAGGGCAGGGACGGTGTTGGATGGTATGGGGGCAGGAGGTGTTGCATGGGGGTGGGGGGGGGGTGTGTAGGACAGGGTTGGGGCGGGGGCGGTGTTGGACGGAGTTGGGGTGGGGGGGCAGTGCTGTTGCACGGGGGCAGGGGCGGTGTGGGGACGGTGCTGGGGGAAGGGAGGCGGTGGCAGGGAGTGGTGTTGGATGGGTTTGGAGGTGGGGGGGGGGGGGGGGGGGGGGAGGGGGAGAAGAAAAAAAAAGAAGGTTGTGGGGGGGCTAGGGCCTCACACACAGTGTGCTGCTGCAGTCTCCTGAATGGGGAGCATACTTTAAAAACTCAGAGTCCCAGAGGAAAGGCATTTAATCAATCAAATCAATTAACTGAATAATCGATTATCCCAACGAAATAGTGCCCACCCATCACAGTGCCTCCCCTCTACTCCTAGTATTGAAAGATGAAAAAATAAACCTGGTCATACCCACCCTTTTAAGGCTGGAAAGTACTTTCTTCCTCTTGACAGGCAAATGACTCCCCTTAATATTCCATGTGCACCACTGAAACACATCCTTAGCCATAACCTTCCACAGCACCATTTAGACTTCAGAGAGGATGAACCCAAACAATAAATTGCAGAGCTTTAATTGCAAAAGAATCCACAAAACCCAAAAATTACACAGACTAAAATAACTACAGTTAACAAATCTACAAGCACTTACAAAAACTATGTACAGCAAAAACAGAACAAACAAAAACACCAAAGGCACTCATTGGAGGAATTTACCCCCCACCCCCGTTCAAAGAGGATTCCTAAACATCCTACAACCTAACTAAAACATCCCAACCGCCCTCAACTCCGACAGCTAGGATCATGCCACATACACTGACCACTTGGTAGAGAAAACAAAACACCCAAGAGCCTAGTTAGTACCAAAGACAAGTAAACTAAAAATAAACACATTACTTATCCCTTCACTTAGAAATTGAAGACAAATAGTTTCCCCATCCTGGACATCATTTCATGCAACTTATTACTAGAAAGGAGACTCCACCAAGTGCTTTTTGAAGGAAAGCAAACCTGAACAGCTTTGTCCTCTACCCATACTTGACCGTTCAACTTAAGTCGACGTGTCCACAAAGTTCTTTGCTTTCTCTGGAGAGTCGAACACATGTATGGTCCCATTATGATTGATTTGAAGCACCGCTGGGTATCTTAAAGAATACTGGATCCCAAACTCTCTCAATCTCCTCTTGACAACATCGTAGGACTTCCCTTTCCTGGACCATTGCTGCCGAGGAGGCTTGAAAAAACATGACCCTGGAGCCACCACAAACCAACGCCCTTGGGTTCCTCCCCTGGGCTCTATAGGCTTTCACAACCCTCTGCTTATCTTTAGAAGATCGAACCTTACCAGACAGGGCACGGGCATTGATCTACACCTGGTTTTCGTGCTGCAATCCAGTGGACTCTTTCAATTGTTATTCTCCTTTCTCAACCTCCAAATCAAGGCAATCTGGGAACCACTTCTCAAAGAGCTCCACCGGCCGCTCACCTTCCGTCCTCTCCGGTATGCCAACAACTTGCAGTTTCTTTCTTCTGCCCCTGTTTGAGATAGTCTACCATATCCAATAAACCACAGACCGGTGTTTCCAGGGCTTCAATCCAGTTCTTGGAGGAGTCAGTCAGTTTCTGCCTCTACCCTTGCAAGCTGGTGCTAGAGCTCATTGGTCCTCCCCCCCCCCCCCCCTCCAAGTCTTGCAGCATAGCAGATACAGGAGCCAATTTCTCTTCAAATGTTTCTCCTGGATCTGCCTCCCCAGATCCTCTCAAGATTTGGCCAGCTCCTCAACCAGGGTCTGGTGAGTAAGCAAGCCCGCTGCTTCAGAGGCCTAAGCTGTGGCCCCAGCCGAGCTTCCTCTTTTCTCTGGCATTCTCCAGCTGCAAGGACAAAGGTAAGTAGATGTTTCCAGGTTTCTATCTCCTTTACTGTGTTTTTACTCAGAGTAAAGCGCTTGGGATGGGTTCTGGCTCTGTCGGGTCGGTGTTGCAGTGCAAACACAATCTTAACAGGAACAGGATGCTGCCATCTTGGATCCCTGCAAGTTTTTTTTTAAGAAAAGAAAACAGAGGGTGGCAAGTGCCTAGAACATGCTACCAGAGGTGGTGAAGGCAGATACAATAGCAACGTTTGAGGCATCTTGACAAATATGAATAGGCCAGGAATATAGGGATACAAATAGTAGGGATAAAAAAGGGCCTTTTTCAATATTGGCAGCTGTGAGTTTTGATTAGATCTCACTAAAAGTTACAGAATACTTGAGAGGCCTGGATACAGTGGACATGGAGAAGATGTTTCCATCAGTAGGTGGGTCTGTGCCCCAAGGGCACAGCCATACAGTGAAGGGATGACCTTTAGAATGGAGATGAGGAGGAATCTCTTTAGCCAGAGGCTGGTTACTCCATGGAACTCATTAACACTTGGAGGCCAAGTCATTGAGTTATGTCCTCATTGCCTAGCATTCAAGCTCAAGTTCATCAATTTTCACAATTGTGTCCCATAGAAGAAGCTGTAAGAACTGGAGACTAATTCTGGATTCTTTTCAGTATACAAAAGGAAGATATGCTTGTAATCTTTACTCAGAATTTACGTGCAGACATTACAATCTGAAGGCTCAAGAACAATATAACATTCAACATAATTTAGAAACAAAATTTCTAACAGTAAAAGGCAAATAAAATGTTGAGTGCCAAATCATTTTAATCAATTAGTGACTGAAAACAGAAAATCCCCAAGTCATGACAAACAAAAAGAGCAAACTTCTTCCAGCTTGTTATGAGATTCAATTTCAAAGCATAATTTGGAGGGTTTAAATTGAAAATTAAATTTTGAATCTTCATGTTTGACTATGTGGAGTAAGTGCACACAACTTTGCATAACTTGCTAAAACTTTACCAAGTTAGGAACTTAATCTAGTTAAAACAATAATAATTGAATAAATTAAAAATTAATTAACGAATCAAATAAGACTAAATCAGAAATGACAGGAGAGTTGGTGTGATGTTACTCCAGTACGTGGGAGTTTAGGAAGGACATGGTTATCCTGAACAACTATATCTACACAATTACTTGCAGTTTGGGAAACTGAATCAGTTGTGACAGTGGTGATGATGAAGAGGCAAGAAGAGAGGACAGCATCTTGGCTGGTGTCCCTTATTGGTACAAAGCATCCCCCAGTTGAGGTGACCATCCCCCACCCCCACCTTTCTGCTTTTCTTCATGTCTGCCTTTAAAAACGGCTAGCCCACTCCCCAGCTGAATTACCCTGGCAGCCATATAATGGTCTGAACACTATATTGTTCAGGTCAAAAGGCTTGTTAATAAGCCTGATTGAACTATAATTATATAAACATGGCAGCTGGCAAACTATTTCAGACACCCACCTAGTACAGTATAGTGGTTAGTTAGGGTGGATGGTGAGCTCGACATGTAGCCCATTTTATACATCTGCCGAAAATGCACATGAGAGTCAGTAAAATCTAGCTTACGGTTACAAATATAATCAAGCTTGGGAAATAAGTATTACAGGACTAGCGCATTCTGAAAAGACAGATGAAATGGAAAAGGAGGAGAGTGCCCTAATTGCAAAAAAACGACATAAGGGGAATAGTCAACCAGGTACTTGGCTTAGAGGAGATGCTGGAAATCAGTGTTAAAGAAATCTTATTACACTTCCAACAAGGAATTACACAAAATATTAACATGCAAGACAAAGGGTTGGAGTTGGAGGTAATATATTAGCATGAATAGGAGATTAGTCAACATCCAGGAAACATAATAAATGAGGGATTGTATTGACATATTGTGGTCGTGCGCCACAAGGATCAGCAGCACTAGGATTCAGCTATTTACAAGCTGATATCTACCATGTCCTTGACTTGTTCTATCCTCAATTCATTTGTCAAAGGATTTCCTATAATCAATTCTCTTTTTAAGTACTACTAGTACTGACTCTTCTTACTTTATGCCAGTATTTCTTAAGAGTCCAGAGTATGCTGCTGGAAAAGCACAGTAGATCTGGTAGCATCCGAGGAGCAGCAGCAGAATAGACTTTTCGGGCATAAGCCCTTCATCAAGCCCTGATCTGCTGTGTTTTCCCAGCAACACTCTCGACTCTGATCTCCAGCATCTGCAGTCCTCACTTTCTACTCAATGCAAGAGGTAACTATCTTAGTATGCACTCATATCAATTTTCTCACGAGTCTCAATGCCATATGTTCTGATCCAGATGACAAATCAACTATGCAGTATCTCAAGAGATCTTTTGAAAATTCATTATTCTTGGTTACCTTTAGTGACTTATTTGTAGTAGTTACAGCACGGTTAACATAACCTTTTGAAATCTGGTGACAAAATATTTTATGCTTTCATTTGTATTACATTCAACAAAGGATCCCATCATCTTTCCTATCACCACTAACAAGCTAATTGACCTAATTCTTTGGACTTGTTCTATCTCCATAGATAATTACGTTAATTGCCCCAACTCCCTTTCTTATTGAATGTTATACATTAGAAAAAAAAACTTAATACCTTATTTCTTCCCTCACTCAATAAGCAGATGCAATTCAATCTGGACCAAAGTTTTATCATATTAACAGTATATTGGCAACTAACATGATACCAGGAGTCCTATAATTTGCAACTTCTTTTTTTTAGATTAGATTACTTACAGTGTGGAAACAGGCCCTTCGGCCCAACAAGTCCACACCGACCTGCCGAAGCGCAACCCACCCATACACCTAGATTTAGCCCTTACCTAACACTACAGGCAATTTAGCATGGCCAATTCACCTGACCTGCACATCTTTGGACTGTGGGAGGAAACCGGAGCACCCGGAGGAAACCCACGCAGACACGGGGGGAATGTGCAAACTCCACACAGTCGCCTGAGGCGGGAATTGAACCCAGATCTCTGGCGCTGTGAGGCAGCAGTGCTAACCACTGGGCCACCGTGCCGCCCACTTTCCTGAACATCCAGACAATACCAATCTCCAAACATACTGAAACTTGCCAAAAAAAATGACTTATTCAATGCAAGAGTCAGAGGTTCACGAAAATCTTCCATCATTGTTGCCAAAAAAGAAAATTCGGTTCAGAGCTTAAAACCAGTGTAAATTAGATAAAATAGTGGGTGACTACATTTGAGGCAGGAAAACACATTTTAGGTTGCAATCCTGAAACACATGCATGAACGTTCGACACATTTTCCTTGTTCCATAATTCTTTCAATTAGATTCGTTGGGAAAAGACAGTTGATTAAACTGGCAATGTTAAAACAATTCACTGGCAGTATTAGACAACAGAATAAGCAATTGATATGCAAACAAGAAACAAGTTAAAATTATTATACACTTCCTAACAAATTAACTGGAGCACAAAATTCTGTGCATCTTGGGAGTATATTCAGCCATGCATCAAATATTGTTGTAAACAGCATTAATGTAATTACTAAAACAATATTATGAACAGTAGTAATGCCTTTATTTTGGGGCAGGGGAGTGAAGATAAGTCAACATTCTGATTGCCACACGTCACAGTAAGATGGACTTCTCATTGTTTTGTCATAATCATTCAATCTCAACAAAAGAACCAACTGACCTTCTGGCAATCATTGCCTATTTCCCCCAGTTTGCTGCTAGGGAGTGCAGTTGTCACCAGTCAATTACAGATATTTAACTTTGTTACCATTAATATAGCAGATGTTTTACTAAATTCAATATCTTACAGTACAACTAAAACAAAAGATTAAATCACCCAGCAAAATGAAAGGGCTGAAGTTTTTTTTCCATTTGAATTTTGTTACTGAAAAACTTTAGATGTTGGTATCAGATGATCAAAGCAACTGAATTAAATGGATTACTTCCTGAAATAAAAAAAGCAAAAATTTTAAAAGCACGAGTTCATGTGCAGAGTTTATGGGCCACACTTTCCCTTACTTTGGCCCAATTGTCATTTTTAGCAAGTTTCAACAAGCATTTCTTTTATGGGTCACAGCAACTTCTCATGCAAATCTTCTGCTGTTCACCATATTAATTAATCCAAGGTCCATAAATCCCTTATCCTTATGGCATTGCTCAACCCAGCCAGGACCTCATGGCGTTCACACAATGGATGCCACATTTAAACACCAGCTGGGCACCACTTTAAATTGTGCATGGTAAGAGGCTGCCAATGTTTACAATTTGACCAGTATTCCACAGCTGTTGGCAATCCTGTTTGAGCCATGGAGGAGATCCTGGTGGATACTGCACGGGAAAAAGGGCAGTCTTCTTTCATCCAGAAGGCAACAACGCCAAACGCTACCAACATGGAACCAATAGCCACATGAATCAGAGCACTATCCTCAGTGTGAAGAAACGGTCAGCCATGCTTTAAGATCAATAGCCTTCTGTAAGGCGTAGGTGCCATCATATTCTCTCCATACCTCCCTCAAATCCTGCCACTTCACACACTTCCCACCAAGACAAATGGCTGATCATTCTCACAAATGCATGCAACATCTTTTCATGACTCTTTACATCATCTGCCTAAACTACTTCGTCATCCTGCCTATTATGCTTCCTACTCACATCATCCGTCCCCCTCTTGCACCACCACGAACAGCTCTTCTATCCAAAATAAAACATTGCCCAGTAGGGCTGATGGGGGCAGAGACGGAGGTCAGGGCTGGCAGACTTTTATGCCTTCACCCCAAGGAGGAAAAGCAAAATCCTTAAACTTGCGAAACAGGATCGAACATGCTCATACAGATTGGAGACCTCCAATTCAAGGCAACCAAGCAAGCTTCACTGTGCAGTGATGCCCTTCCATTTACCGTGGTGAACATATACAAAACATGCTCAAGTTACCAGCCCCAGTTTTGTAACAAATTCCCTCTGCTCTCTTTTGCAGGCACCAGCAGTATCCATACAAGCATCTGACACAAAAGACACTGATCCCTCAGCCAATCAGCTCCTCCTCTACCTCAGAGGAAGTCACAACACTGAGCATAGATAAGCAAGGCCTTTCTCCTTCACCGTCCAGCAGCTCAGACTTTCACCTCAGTGGATTCTGTTTCGAGATTAGACTAGGAAGCACAATCACTGACATATCTCTGCAGCTGGTCAAAGAAGAAACTCGCCAGCTTGCTGGCAAGCAGAGGACTGCTGGAGACCAGGCACCTGATGACGTCACCCTTAATAACTTTGCCCAAATGCAATATCACAGAATTGGCAGACCTGGATCCAAGGTTGGAAGAGTTCACCAATTTTACCATCAATATGGTGGTGCCTGACTGTCTCGACAGTCACAAATGCACACAGGCCACCATGGTTTTAGCCACTGGAGTCCAACATTAGCAGTAAGGCCACCGATCAAAAAGAGACCTCAAATTCATTCCAGGTGTCTCTTTCTCTCAAGAAGGCAGAATGTTCTTGGCAGGCAACTAGGTGCAGGGAGTGAATATCTCACGTGAAAAGTCTGATGACTAATTCAACCCTTTTACTTAATGATAAATATCTTCATTTTCTTCCTCAGCCACTGGTCTATCAAAATTTCTATCCCCAAGATCACTATCCATTGCCCCATTGAAGCCAGTGGTGGTCACATGAAAAATCCCCTTCCACAGTAAGTCATACCTTTCTATATTAAGTTTAATCCCACCCTGTTATTTTGAATCATGCTAACTCCACACCACACCTCCCCCAACCCCACCCCTCCATGGTCATTATTCCAGCCTCATGGCTCCAATTCCCACATTCCCCAACACAGAATGGATAAGCTTCCTTTTGATATTTACTGCCCAAACCCAAGAGTTGACCACGGCCACGGACTACAGATTGACTTGTGAGGACAATCCCAGCAGAGCATAGCCCAGCCCCTGCTCCAGACCAACGTGCCTGCAATTCCCAGATGGATCAGGTTTAACCTGCCAGACAGATTGCAGCCAAATTCCTTGACAGGAAGGAAAGGAATTTTTGAACCTAATCACAAAGGACCTTACTGACCCTCACCAACCCCTGGACTGGGACAAGAAAATGCCTTTGATTGGAGGGGCTAGACTTCTTTATAGATCACAGTTGTCCTCCACTTGATTAAGGACTACTCCCCCTAACTGTTCTGACATGACAATTTGATATATACATGTTTTGCCATGGAAACGGTTGGTACATGTTATAGGTATGACATTGACATAGCACAGTGCTGTATAGTAACATGTCCCTTGCCTTGACTGTTCAGTGCTGGCAAACAGAAGCAGCTGCCTGGCCCTAAGCAGCAAGCCAGAGATGCTGAGGCTGTCCAAGTGCAAAGCAAATGAGCGCCAAGAAAACAAACAAAGACCTGAGATGCATCCTGTGCTGATGCATGAATGGGTGACCACTTCTGGAGATTGAGCAGCTTGGTGGGAGCATTTCAAAAGTAAGGTGCTGGTATGGTCCAAAATGAAGTACTGAAGGATATGAGCTAGTCGGAGATGGGCCATGACGTAGTGGGAATGGTGCTGTGCCGATGCGGAATTCCATTGGCAAAAAAGAGTAAAGACAATGGCAGTCTATGGAGCATGCCATGAGATGTTGGCGAAGGAGGGTGTACATAGAGGGATGAAGAAGCAACTGACAAAATGCAAGTCATAGAGTCAGCTAATTCTGACTGAAGTTGGGAATTGAGATTGCTTGAGAGAATTTCACACTGTATATAAAATGAGGTTAACAAATAATGAAATGCAAACATATGGAAATACACTCTTGCTAGTGACATTCTCATTTAGCCATTGAGATGTTCACTTGATGATAAAATCTGATTTTATCATTCTCACTGCATTGTCCCAAATTTGGTGGTGCCCACACTACTGTATGGAATGGAAAACTCCAAATTGCCTTTCAGTGCATTTATGTTTAGGCTACAGTTAACATGGAAGTTATTTGTCACTCTTCAAGCATTAAGGATTCCACCACAGTGTGGGACTGAAGTTTGATGTGAAAAGTGACAGATCTTGTCCCCAGATAGTCTTTTGTGAACAAGTGAGGATTTAAAAGCTTAAAATGTTATACATAAATTTATTTTCTGGTACAAGCTCACAAAATGATCACGGTTGTTGAATTAAAATTCAACAACGCCAAGACAGAATTACAAACTCAAGCTTTGGTCCGAAATACTTTATCAAGTAATCACTTAACCAAACAAACATACATAATAAACAAATTATAGGTAGAAACTTTTCTGCATTTTGAGACAATAATTCCCACACTTGAGGCCCACTTATCTTCCCTCTACACAATTCTTTAAAACAGAATCCTTACAGCCATTTCACAGGTCCATGTCCTTATCAATTAGAGCAATGTAGATTTCTGGAAAGTAACTGATGTGGAACAGGCTTATTCACGTTTTCATTTTACACCACTCTATTCTTTTTGTAAAAATGTCCATTCATGGAATGTGGAGGTCACCAGCTATACCAACATTCATTGCTGATCCCTAATTACCCAGAGGGCAGATAAGGGTCAACTACATTGCTCTGGAGTCACATGTAAACCACAACAGGTTATGATAGCAGATTTCCCAAAGGATGCAAGTGAACCAGAAGGATATTTTAAGTCAATTGACAACACTTGGTTGCACTAGGCCCTCATTTAAATGAATTAAAATTTTACCACCTACTATTACGACATTCGAACCATGTCCCCAGAGCATGAGCTGGGGCTCTGGATTACTGGTCCAGTGATATTACCACTATGCCACCCACCACCTTGTCATTCACAACCCTGCATCGAAAATTAAATTTCTCCTTTCTCCAAACATAATCAGAAACATCCCTTCCTGCAATGAGACAAATTCGCTCATGTTGAAATATTAAATGTTCATCTGAAGTCACATTTTTAATGAAAATTTTAAATTTAAATTTGTATGAAATAAAGAACCTTATCCATTCTGACCATGCTCATCTCTTTCTTACCATTCCTCTTCCATCGATGTCCTCGAATTGATAAACTGGTGACTGCATTCCTTGATATTCTGGATGACGTTGGCGTTATCTCTACCTCAATCGATCGTGGAGCATCTTTTGATGATTTCAGGGCACCAAAAGGTAACATATTTTTGATTGCATTGCCAACCTACATGAAAAGGTATCAAAAATTGAAAAGTGAATTGTTAAGTTCAAGATTTAACCATTAAAAAAAAAGTAGCAAGGCAAAATGCAGATACTTTTTTCCCATTTTCATACCAAACAAAAATGAGTCAGACTGTTGCAGTATCATTTATTTCAATGTGATGGCACAATTGGGATAACGTAGAAAAGACAAGTGTCTGAAGCTTACCAAACAATAATATCAAGTTTGGGTATAGCAATAAAAGGATTTTCTGTTGATTCAAAAGTTGAGACTTGTGAACTGGAGTTTAAAAATTAAATTAACAAAGGTAGCTTTGAGGACAAGTTTATACAGTGTGTGTGACAGATTCTTTGCATAAAATATGCAGCAAACAATTGATCAGGCTATTTTAGATCTGGCATTGTCTAATGAGACAGGATAAATGACTTTGTAGTCAAGGGTTCTCTAAGCAAGAGTAATAATAATATTACTTTCACATTTAGTTTGAATGGGAAAAACCTAGGGTCTGAAACTTGTCTTAACCTTCAAAATATGATTAAAGTTTAAGACAGTTAACTTGTATGCTGTGGTCTGGGGAGAAAAGGCAAGGTGGTAAGAAAGTAGTTGAAATTCAATAACTGAATAATCTTTAAGAATTATAAAATTGTACAAGATAGATTCTACAAGAATGATGCACCATCTGTGGCTAATTAAGTTAAAGGGGGTCATCAATTTGAGAGAAAAACCATATAATGCTACAAAGATAAGTGGTAGGTTAGAATTGGGAAAAATCAGCTAAGGGTAACCATAAGTAATTAAAGAAGAAGACAGATTGCATAAACTACTGACATAAAAACAGGCTGAAAGAACTTCAACAATATATTTTTAAAAGGAAGAGAGCAGTTGAAGTTAAAGTTAGCCCCTCAGGTGCAAGACCAGGGAATTAGTAAAGGGACACAAAAATACAATAGACATTTTGAACAGCATTTTGTATGTAACTTCATGATAGAAGACAAAAGCATCCCAACAAAAATTGGGAAACAAAAATGGGTCAGGAGTAGGCAAGGAATATAACTACCGTGACCGCTGGAGAAAAGTATCAGAACGAGACTAATAGCTGCCATGTCCTCATTGACTCAAATGGACTGAACCAGAGAGGATCTTCAAAAGTTGCAGATATGCTTGGCATTTTGCTTGCAATATTAAATTCTCTCGATTCTGGAAACCCCCGGATTAGAAAACTGCAAACGTAATGTTCTTTTTAAAATTGGGAGGGGGCAACAAATTTGGAAACTAGAGACCACTTAGCCAACAACCTCACGTGGGGACAAAAACCTAAAATCTATAATTGAGGAAGCAACAGAGCATTTAGAAACCTGTAACACAAAGCAAACAGCAGAGTCGATAGATGCTTTCAATGAAAATATAATTTGAGAATATTAGAAGCAGGAAGGATAAAGGAGATATGCAGTGTATTTAGAATTCCAAAAAAGCATCTGATCAGGTGCCACATAAAGGGTTGCTACATTAAAAAGAAAGAGTCTACACTGGCAGTAACATAGCACATTTCAGCACAGTACAGGCCCTTCGGCCCTCAATGTTGCACTGACCTATGAATCCAACCTGAAGCCCATCTAACCTACACTATTCAAATATATCAGCATAATATCAGGTAATACATGAAACAAACTGACTAATTCATCTAAAATGAGTCTGGACAAATAGATATTTTCAAGTTCACAAACTGCAAATAGATTGTGGCAGTTATCAGTGCTAGGGCAAAGTGACCAAGCATATCATAACCAAATTTTATAATACACAAAAAAATTAGAATGCAAATTGAGGAGGACACCACGAAGGAATGGGTTTTCAATATTCACTCCAGAGATCAGCCCACAGCCTCCAGGATATATTTTGTGAATTCAAAGATCCTGCAACAAGGGAAGGAAGCAACAAACAACCCTCTGGATTGAATTAAATCTTCCACTTCTGAGGGTTTTGTAAAGGGACTGTTCCAGAACCAAAAAAAACTTCCAATACGTTTGAATTAAGCAAATAATCTGGTGCATGTTCAGCATTACCATATGGTAAAAAAGAAAGCTCATTTCTATCTGTGAAAGATACAGCATCAACTATATCTGGGGCCAAGCTTTGAACGATCTTCATCTTACTTTCATAAGCTGTCTGGTCTCCTCAGAAAAGCAATGACAACTCCAATAATGGTTGCCACTTGCTACTCGGATCAGACAGGCAGCTTTTCTCCTGTAAAAATCAGTCTGATTACATTTAAAAATAGCATCACAAAAGCATTCAAATGTGAGTTCAGGGTTTGGAATTCAGAGTCCGGCCCATCAGTCTGGAAAGTGATGTGCGAAAATCAATGGGTTTAAAAAAAGAGAGACTGTGCATAATGTAGGAAAATGGCCAATTGCTTTCCTTCTCTTCCTTTCAAAAGCAAAGTATTATTCCAGTAGACAGACTACAGAATGCTGAAGTCAAAAGGATTTCAGTATCTTCATACATGATACAATGTTAGCACTGCAGATACAGAAAAAAGTAGTAAAGCAAAATGGAATATTATCCTTAATCACAATTGGGAGAGAGTAAAAATGGCAGGTCTTGCTAAAACTATTCAGCATGCTGATGAAACTACATCGAGAGTATTCCACATGTTTTTGATACCTTTCTTCAATGGTGAATATTTTGGCATTGGAAGTAGTTTGGAGAGAAGGGTGACTAGGTGGATTCCTAGGATGAAAGGGCTTGTCTTACGAGGAAAGATTAAGCAGGTTGGAGCTATGAGCATTAGAGTTTAAAAGAATCAATTAATGAATGGCAATCTTATTGAAACAAGGTTCTGATGGAGCATGACATACTGACATGATGCTTCCTTTACAGGCAGAATGTAGAACTGGGTAGTGTTTTAAAAGTTGGCTCCCCATTTATGGGTATAACAGGATTTTAATTTTCCTGAGGATTGTGAACCTAAGTAATTCTCCATCCCAGAGGTAGAGGCACTGAATATATTCAATGCCCCAAATTGTTGTATTTTTGAAAGTGAGGAACAGACAAGAAAGATTCAACGATGATCATAGTGAATGACAACATGCTCAACAAACCTTTGGGCTTACTCCTAATGGAGTTCCTTGCACTGTGTTGAATAGTAATTTGCTATTCTGTGTTATATTACCAGTGATTAATTTTAAAGGCAAACATCTTAGAACTTACTTTTGGTGATATTTTAATTGAACGTAATTTTTGTTTGGTCAAATTCAATATTCAGGTATGTAAAATTATCCATTTACACTAATGCTGTCCAAACGATACAATTCTACTCTATTAAGCTGAACATTTTATCATTCCTGCAATGAATGTATCTAATAAAGTCATCGTCTTCTGCATTTCTAGAAAACCAAAACAGGGGATCTTAAGTGTTAATGTAATCCTTATGAAAATGGGCATTCTCAAATAATTGAAGCTCTTAATGCATCTTTCAAAAGAAATTTACAGTTATGTTTAGTAAAAGTACTCTTCAAGTGTAGCTTTATAGACAGGTATACGTTTTTATTCATCCAAGTTTGAGTCAATTAAGCTAAAAAGTGTCCAAAATAAGTTTTCCTACTGGTTTGTTTTATGACACGGAGACACGCAATGAACTAAACCAGCCTTTTTACCTGTTTTCACAAAACAGTAAAATTAGAACCCAAGACCCCAAATAGTTTCTTAAACGGTTCCTAAACACACTGTGTGACTAATTAATTCTAGACACTGGTTTTGTCTCTTTGACTTAATATACAATAGCTTTCAGGAAAATTAACAAGGTGAACTTATTAACATCTATGCTTTAAAAACAATATTTGTTTTCAGCACTCAAAAGACAAACAGTTAATAGGGATAAAAAGAGAGAAAAACAAAAACACAAAACTGGACATAACTCAAATAGTTTTCAAAATGCATTGCTTCACAGGCACAGATGCTGACTCTTTGGTTGTTTTTCCTGGAGATACAGATCAGGGTCACATTTTCAGTTCACTGAAGGACAAGTAGCAATGCTTCTACCTCAGATTTTTAACTCTTTGGGTTTCCGAAAGGCGGTGAGGAGGTTAGGCAGGGAGCTTTCAAGTCTTCATGCTGTGTCATCAGCACCCAAACTCTTCACCCCAGAAAACAGTTTGAAAAAAACATTTCAACTCTGGCCCTGCCCGGAGACCGGCTGCCATATTTGTCTTAAATGCACTCAATGACTTGGCTTCCATAGCCCTCTGCGGCAATGAGTCCCACAGATTCACCACCCTCCAGCTGAAGAAATTCCTCCTTATCATAGTATAAAAGGTCAGTCCTTCACTCACTCTCAAATTGACAAAATGTTACAAATCCTTGGCCAATTCATGATGAAGGTTTGGGTTTGGCCCACAATTCTTCAGTTTCAATAACTGATCTTTCAGCTTAAAAAGGAATTATTTTCCTACAATGAATTGATCATAGAAATGCTTTGAGACATATAAAATCTAAGATGCTATGAAGCGTAAATATAATAATAATTTACTTGTGCAACTATACAGCATTGTTTCAAGCCAGATTTGGAAGATGCTGGACACCAAGTTTACTGAGATATGACCAAGATATTAATACACTTAGATGGTTAGTTCAGTTCACAGAAGCTGCTCTAATCAGTTGTGTACGAAAAATATTTGGTCAAACAGTTAAAATTGTGCACACATCTAGTTTCTCTTTTTTTGCTTCATATTTTCAAAGAGTCATAATTAGTCAAAGTCAGGTCAAATATCAAGGCAAAGAGGGCAACCAGAAATGCACAGTTTTCAAAACAGCAGATGACAACTTAAGTCAAACAAACACTATAAAAAAAGTGTTGTGAAATTCTTTGACCTGTGAAAAAAAAACTGGTGCTTAATTGCACCTTAACTGTTTTAACTTGTACATGACTCCACTCTAATAGCAACCTGGACAAAATACCAGCTGATTGGATTAAAACCAGTTATCTCAATTTGCTTCAAAGAGAGTGGCGCACTATGACCATCTTAGGGAAACTAGAAATTGACAATACTTAAGTGATACCTATAGTGACAGTTTTGATTTTGTGAACTGTGGGCTTTTGGATTCCTAAGAGAATCTTGCTTTCCAAGACAGTTTAATAACCCATTGCAAATTAAGAAAGTAACAGTGAGCTTGGCAAGCAAGTTACCTAAAGAAAATTGAAACCTCAACATTGCAATTCACCATCATTGTACAATAAAAATGTCATCTTGATATAAACCTAGAGATTCAGTCTGCAAGATAAATTATAATCAAATATCTGTAAGCCTTTGTCTAAATTAAAACAACAGTAAGAAAAGGGATTTCCTAGCTTTATCACATTGAAAAATTTAGTCAATTTGGTTTTGCTTAAAAATGGGGCCTCAAATCTAATGAGCATTTGACCGGAAAGATCTCAAAAGTTCTGGTTTGATTTTATTTGGCAGTCCACTCAAAATAATGAAATAGAAATGCTCTTACCCACGTTCTGATATTAATTCAAGCTAATTAATCATTCTACTTCAACACATCTCTTCAGACTTTCAAAGCACTTCACATTTAAAACAATTATTTTAAATACCATTGCGTCAGTGAAGAATACATGAAAAACTCATAGTACAAGATTAATGATCATTTAGTTTAAATTATTGCATGGTGAATGTGGAAGGATAAATGGCTGGGCACTAAACTGACTTCAGAATATTTATGACCCATTTCTTGAAAGGGAGGAAAGGCCAAAGCATATTCATTCTTTAAAGAACAAGATTTTACAGTCTAGATGCCTCACCTCCCTTTTCAATCTTATAATCAAAGAAACTCATTGGCAAAAATCTTCACATAGAAAAATGGAAATAAGGATTTATAATTCTTCAGAGTATTCATCAAGTCCAAAAGCTAGTGACAAATTCCTGTCTTTCAAAAAATAAAACCCTTCCTATAACAGTTACATCATACCACTCTAAGTTGAAGGGTCAGATGACTACTCACTAGTAAGGGTTCTGCAAACATCTCCAACTGTGCTCGATACAATAGATCATCCAGTGCTTTGCAAGCCAAGTCCCATTCTC
This sequence comes from Chiloscyllium punctatum, assembly GCF_047496795.1. Taxonomy (NCBI): domain Eukaryota; kingdom Metazoa; phylum Chordata; class Chondrichthyes; order Orectolobiformes; family Hemiscylliidae; genus Chiloscyllium; species Chiloscyllium punctatum. The sequence continues at coordinate 29,315,584 of NC_092746.1, read as the reverse complement.
CATTATACCTGGAGAAAAAGTTAAAAATGCATGCATGTCAAAGCAGCCGTTATGCTTAGCTATACAGTAGTATAATAATTTGTACATTTAGAAAAGAGATAGATTGCACTGAAAATTATTCAATTGGAAAGCACTTTCATTAGACCTTCATACTTAAATTCTGAATGAAAGCTCTGTCTGTTTGCAGTGAAGAATAAACTAGTAATGGTGTGCAAAGTTGTCCATCTCTGGAACAGAGTATGTGGTTGGTTCTGTTGGTGTTTTACATGCTTCTCCACTATGTAGTCAACTGTTCAGCAGTGACAGCTTTTCATATATTGACTGAAACAGCCAATGGAGCAACTCAAAATATCATTCCTGATGAAGGGCTCCTGCCCGAAACGTCAATTCCCCTGCTCCTCGGATGCTGCATGACATGCTGTGCTTTTCCAGCACCACAAACTCTTGGCACAAAATATTAAATGCATATTTATACTTACATAGCATAATAAATAGCTGTTAACATGTGCACCATAAATTCAGCAGAGACAGGTATCCTGCTATCAACATCAGTGTATTCCTTCTGCAATCTCCTGGGAAATCCACTAATGCATATCCTGAAAGTCAAATTGCACATAGAATTAAAAACATTTAAAATCTCCTATCCTCCTCCTCCTCCCTCTACATCTCAACTGAAATGCTAGTTAAATGATCAAAATTAAACGTAACAAAGTATTAATAGTCACTGGGACATGTGTGTTCAGAGTATTTAAAAATGCAATCTGTGCAGCTTGGAAGTTGTGGATAAAGCAGTAATGACAATGATACAAAAATAAACCCCACATAATTCACTGTACTATCAGTTTGAGTAAGAAAAAAAACCTTGGCTGTCTCAAATTCTTGGTGACAATTTTAGTCTCAAAATGTGCAATTTCAATTCAGTAATGTGTTGAAAATTTATAATTTGTCTGACTATTGCATCTATACTAATTAGGTGGATCAATCATTGTCACTGTAGTCATGTATTAGTGAAGTCATCAACTCTAGTTCAGTGTAACTAACCATCATATTATGACACCATGCAACTCAACAGGATTAAAACGTATAACTAAATGAAAGCTCTGAAGTCAGAAGCTGCATATGGTAATTAACTACTTTTCAGCACATTCAACAGAATGCGTCACATAACCTCAACAACCCTGAAGAGCTATTTATCACAGCCTTCATCCAGATACAAACCAACCTAATGCTGGGTCTTAAGCTCAAGATATTATTTCACTAGGCATGATATAAGGTAAAAAGGTAAAGGGCTTTTGCCCGAAACGTCGATTTCGCTGCTCGTTGGATGCTGCCTGAACTGCTGTGCTCTTCCAGCACCACTAATCCAGTATATGATTTATATAAGTCCTAGTAAGCAGAGGTTAATGGGAAATTCTCAGTGGTTATTGTATTCTGGAGAGGTTGATGAGCTACCTTCTTAAACCCCCTGCAGGCTTTGGGGTGCAGAGATATTCATGACACCGTTCAAGGACAGAGTTCCAAGAAACAATGAAGGAAAGGCAGGATGCTGTGCAATATGGGAGAACCTGTAGGTGGTATTCTCATGTGCTTGCTGATTACTGTCGTGTACCCTTTAGAGGGCACACACATTACTGCCACCGTGCTCTGATGGTGAAGGAAGTCATTGTTGAAGGTGGGGTTGAGTGCCAACCAAGTAGACTGCTTTGTCCTGGATAGTGTCAAACTTGTGGAGTTAGTGCTACTGGAGCTGCACCCATCAAGGCAAGTGGAGAATTAAATAAAAGATTCATGAACACAGGTGTTGCTGGCTAGGCCAGTATTTATTGCCCATTCTAAAGAGTTCATAGTCAACTAGATTCCTGTTGGCCTGAAGTCTCATGTAGACCAGATCAGGCCAGGGATGGCAGATTCTGTCATATTAGGCATTACTGAACCAGACAATGTTTTCTGACAATTGAAGCTGTTACACACTTGCCATCAGACTAGCCTTTCTTCCCAGCCTCTTTGTTGCATTCAAATTTCACTAACTGCCAGAAGAGTAGTTGAACCCATGTCCGCAGAACGATAGCCTAGGATTCTGGATTCCGAGATCAGTGACATTACCACTATGTCACGACCTGCCCTAATATTCCATCACATTCCTAACCTGTGCCTTGTATATAGTTGCCAGGCTTTGGAGGGGAATCACTCATTACAGGATTCCTTTTTTCTGACCTCTTCTTGCAGCCAGTATTTTTATGAACACTCCAGTTCAGTTTCTGGTCAATGATAATCGCAGGATGTTATGGGGGGGTGGGGCGGGGGGGGGTTGCGCAGTGAATTCAGGTGAAGCTAACAACAGTAAACATCAAGGGAAGAGAATTAGATTCTTTGGCTGGAGACAAGCATTTTCTGGTAATTGTGAAGCACAAACATCACTTGGCACTTCAGTCCAAGCTTAGAGCATATAGACACAAGTGCGTCTTCAGTATTGAAGGAGTCACAGATGGTGCCGAAAATGTTTTCTGATCATTCTACATCAAAAGTATTGATGTTCAATGAAGGAAAAAATCACTGACAAAGCAGCCAAAAATCACTACATCTAGAACAAAACAGGAACTCTAACAGTGATGTCCAGGACTGGAGGTGATATGACCACTGAATACCCTCCTTTTGTACTAGATACAACTCTAAACAGCAGAGAGATTTCACCACCACCCAATTCCACTAATCCCAGTTCTGCTAGGAATCCTCAATGTCATACTTGATCAAATGGTGCCTTGATGTCAGGGACATGGACTCACTTATCTCAAGAGCGCAGCTTGCTTATCCATGCTTGGATCAAGGGTCCAATGATGTCAGCAGCCAGATGGCCATGACAGAACCCAAACTGAATGTTAGTGAACAGTTATTCCTTTGTCAGTGCTCCCTGAAAGCATTGCTGGCAACCACTTTGCTAATGAACAAGAATATATAGAATAGATTCCAGATGCAGTCAAACCTGTGCCTTGCACAGTTGTAGTAAGATTTCTGCCTGCATTAAGGTCAATATTCACTTGACCTTCTGAATTACTGCAAGCTAATGTTACTTGGCTCATGTAAAAGTACACTCAAATCCCCTTCTCCTGCAGTCTCTCCTTTTTCAAAGAAGTTTTCTATTCTTCCTGTAGCAGATTACCTCAGTTCTCCACATATACTCAATTTGACAAATCCTTGCTCATACTCAAACCAACCATATCATTACAGTTGATCCAAGCCAACTGCGACAATATGCATCTTTAAGATGCATTTGCTCTGTCCTATTCTTTTTGAAGAGGGGAGTTTTCAACCAGTTGCTGAGGTGTCTGTTCCTTGGAAAGCAGAATACAGAGGAACCTCGATTATCTGAATATCAATTATCCGAATATCAGATTATCCAAAAGGAGATCTCGAGGTCCCAATAAAAACGTTACAAAGACGTGTTTCCAACACTGATCACGTCTTTTGTTTACAGTGATGAAACGTGAACTCGGCTTACTGTAATGCTGCCAAGAACAGTCTTGGACTGGGAGTCCAGGCACCGTCTCCAAATGACTGACCTCCTGCCCACTGTCTCCCCACACACGTACCCTGGAGTCCTACACAGGGGTGTACCCTAAACTCCCCTTCCCCAGATACTCTCTCCAACATTGTCCTGTACACAGCAAAGGTGGAACCTGTCAAAGGGTTGCAGTAAAAAAGGTGCGTGTGTGGCTGTGTGCGCACGCACCATTTGGGGACTCACCCCTCATCACCCCTCAAAAGGCAGCAGCAGTTTTGTTGTTAGTGTCCAGTGTGGCTGCCCCAGGGACGGGGACAATGCTGGATGGGGTTGGGTGTGCACAGGATGGGAGCGGGGCAAGGGGCCATTTGGATGGGGTTGAGCGGGGACAGTGTTGGGGGGGGGGGGGGGGGGGGTTCGGGCAGGGGGAGCAGTGTTGGACGGGGTTGGGGAGCGGCGGCTTGCTTGCGGTGTGCTGTGCTGTCACCTTGTCTCCTGAACAGGGAGCAGACTTAACAGAAAACTGAGCGCCAGAGGAAAGGCATTGAAATCAATTAACCCAATAATCAATTATCTGAACAAAAAAGTGCCCGCCCATCCCATTCGGATAATCGAGGTTTCACTGTAAATAGATTTTTTTTTAAATTAGGAAACATGAGTGGCTGAAGCCAGGCTCACACAGATCCAGTGTTAGTTTTTGCTTTCAGTTCTTGGAGTGAGTTTCTGGAGTTGAAAGTGTGAGATACAGCTCTCTCTCCCCCTCCAGCTAAAAGTTAGAGTTCTTCTCTGCTGCTCAAGTGAGAAGATAGCACATGAGATTGAAATGATTTTGCTAATTTGCCACGTCAAGGGTGTGTTTAAGAGATGCTGCTTAAATCAGGACAGTTTAGGTCTAGAAATTAATTAACATATTATTTTGTGAAGTATTTCAATGGAGTTAAGGTTATGCCTTTTGTGCATTGTAAGAATAAAGCCTAATAATGTGACCAATCAAATTTCGGAACACAGCACCTACACTTGCTTTTAATTAGGTAAAATTTTGGGAATAGGCTGTCTTCTCGAAACATTGAGGGTATTTGCTCTGATCCAAAAATGCATTTGTTAATTCTTAAGAAAACCTTACTTAAAATATAGTATTCCTCATCATGCTTTGATGAGTTATGAATCATCTGAATCTCACCTGGAGCATGTATGGCAAAGAGAACGCAGTGACTGAGAAGGCATGTAGATTATTGATGCATTGTAACAGAGAAATAGGAATGTCAATACTTCAAACCTGTTTAATAAGGAAAATTAATTTAATCTTTTAAAAAGGGCATCAGAAAGCATATATGCTAAGTACGAATTTTATAATTTTCTCTACTCAAATTTTTCCCCAAAACAATAGAACAATTTACTTTGTGTTATACAATTACTCAAATATTTCACAATTCTTCCCCCCACAATCTTCAAACAGCATTTCAGTACTTCATGAAGATAAGGGTAAAAACAAGGTCAGATTTGTAACCATACTAGCGATTAATTTAACTAACATTCATTTAATTAATTCAAATTTCAAGCTTAAACTATTTGTCTATCATTTACAGGATAAATAGACAGTGATAGAACAGACTAAAGTCCTACACCTTAGCTGTGACATTGATGCTGAATCAATATTCAAAATGTTAACTGGATTATAAATGAGATCATTTGGTACACCCATCAACAATTTAGCTAGCTGTAACCATGACTATTTCAATTATTTGAGACGATGGTTCATTGTCGAGCTAATAAATGAAGTTACCAGTTGATTTAATTTGCTGCCCAATGACTTCATAAACACAGATTCTCAGCTAGGTGTTTGTTTTGAGGAGAAATATGCCATTTGACTACAACATGAATTATAATTAGTGGGCACCCTTTGAGATTGGATCTATGAGAAACCATTATGTAGTCTGCAATAAGACTACCTATTTACTACCTAGTATTCTTTTAACTATGTGAAATTTCAAAGTATGAAAGTATAGTTCAATTTTCATAACTGAATTTTAAAAGCACATACATTGATTATTAGTTTATAACCATATTACATAAATTCAAACATCTACAGAACAGTTAATATCTGACCTGTTTTGAGCTGTAAATGTTTCCCTTTGACAATAAGGTCCACTATGTACAACTTTCGTCAAGCCATGTCGAGATAAAGCGCCTTCTGTAAGTGCCATAGAACCAAAACTAGAAGGCTAAAGCACCATTTGAAAAATGTTAATTTAAAAAGTATAACAACAAAAATATGGACATGAAAATATATTTTGAATAACATTTTGTACAAAAAAAAATGAACAGGGCATCATAGCATATTGTTACAAAACTAGTATTGAAAGAAATGGTAAGAAAATCATTTGAGCCCACTCAATAAAGCTGTGAATCACAATGTTTCAGGAAGGCAAACAAACCAGTTGTATTATTCTGGGACTTCATGTTAGAATAAACTTTCACCAATGGTATCTTGAAGCTTTTTGCAAAAAATCAGAATTATAAACCATTATGTCCCTGCATTGAGATGAAATTTTTAGAATGCTCAAACTATTTAATTTAATCTCTTTCTATTTTCCAGATGAAGTGAGCAGTTTCATAATCATTCATTTTCTGTAATTTCTTCACCTCAATCCAGCATATTGATTATAATTCTTATTTTTGAAACAAGTTGTGAGACAGCAGTTAAAGGTAACATTTGGAGTAGTTTGGGCTTGTAGCAGTTGGAGTTTCAGAGAAGAAGGGGAGAACTTATTGAAACATACAATGATTACTGGGACAGGGGCTTGACAGGGTAGATGCAGAGTGTGTTTCCTCTTGGGGAATGACCTTGGATCAGATGTCAAAATCTCAAAAGTAAAGGATCACTCATTTTAGGAAAAAATGAGGAGAAATTCTTCTCGCTCAGACAGTAGCAAATTTGTGGAACTATTTACTAGAGGGTTGTCAAGGTGACATGATTAAAGTATACTGTATTCAAGGCTGAGATGGACAGTTCTTTTTGAATCAGCAAGGGTTATGGGGATAGGGCACAAGAGTGGAGTTGAAAATTATTAGATCAGCCACTGATCAGCAGAGCAGACTCAATGGGCTCAAGAGCCTACTTCTCTTCCTATAAATGCGTAGTCTTAAGATGTTATATTAACATGAGGATTGAAGAACACTGTCAAGAACATTTTTACAGCTTTAATATGAAAAATAGTTTGTGGGCCATAAAGAACGGTTTGGCTTAAGTGGTAAATGGACTCAGCTAACATTGAATGTTCAAATTTTATAGATTTTGTGGTCATGTTTGCAATAGAATGGACAGGCCCAAGGAAAACACAATATTGATATCAAGCCTCATCTGCAAACATCAAAGAATACTTTGGGTGCCATTATCCCCAGTCACTTCACTCCAACTCCATTGCAACATATATGTTTATCATATCATTCTTATATTTATCACCAGAATTTGGTGGTTAGCATTCAGGATGAGTAAGTTAAGTGATGTTTGTCCCTTTGGGCAGAAGAGGGAAATAAATTATAACACTCCAAGTTGACACTTTGCTGATTAACTTTTATGCTCTTTGCCAGTAGGTTTGAAGGCAAATTTATGTAAAATAGGGGAGCCATTTGAAAAGTTCATAATAAGTGGCCGGTAGCTTAACAGCACTTATTTATGCAGCACAAGCATATTTGTACTGCAAAATAGTACATTATAGTTTACATTTAGCTCTGCTTTACAAATTAATTTATTTAAAATAAACAGCTGAGTTTAGATGCCAAAAACATTTCCAATTTTAAAATTAAAATCGCTTTCACCGTGCTGTTTCAGTAATGTGTCCAATATCTTAAAGAGGTAGTAAAATGCATGCAATTTACCAAAATGTATAAAGAATACATTAAAATAGATATCCTACCTCATGATACACAGAAGGTTTTGAAAGAGATGGGATTGTAAAAGTCTGCACTTTGCTACACCCGTCCTTATCTGCAATTTCCTGGAAAACAAATCTCAGCTTCAATCCTGATTTAGGCAACAATTTGGTTTGGTAAACAAGACAGTAAACAAACTATTCATTTCAGGATTATAAACAGGAGCTCTCAAACTCAGATTCTGATAAAAGGTCATCAAATTGAAATGTCAATGCTGTTCATCTTCTCACACATGCAGCTACACCTGCTGAGAATTTCATAGGATTAAAGCATAGTTAAAGCACAGAAGGTGGCCACTTAGTCCTGACAGCCCGTGCCAGCTTTACACAGGAACAACTCAAATTTATTCCATTCCTCTGGGCACATTTTCCCCCCCATTTCTATCACTTTGTTTAATTTAAGATTGCTATCACATTTTGCCTATTACGTATTTTCTGCAATGAATGTAATTCATTTCAACAATGTAGAACGCAGTAATTCTTGAAACTCATGGCAATCAACTGTTTTCACGATGCTATGAACAACTTGTCCATTCATTTGAGTAAGTACCATGAATTTATTTTATTTATGCCAATAATGGCATTAATAATGCTATAAACATCATTAAACCTGCACAACAGAAACTGCAATTTTATTCCAAGAACAGTAAACAACAAATTTTGCTAACAAAGCCATTAAATGCAGGCTTATTTCGCCAGATCAGTGGAGAAAACAATGAGCCATCACTAACTATTGAAATACTGTATACAAGTTCACAAATGAAGTTATTTAATTGTTTAAACCAAAGTTGATTTTATAAATACTGATAGAGCTGAATGTGTACACCCATGATTTTCTGTCAATTAACTGTTGCCCACAATTCTCTCCTCGAAAGGATCAACGATTTTGATTCAGTAATGTCCTTGAGTGAAGGTCAACTTTTAGTTAAAGCCACATTCAAGTTAAGATAGTCACTTGGATGATTTGTTGCTGCCTTCCTCAAAAAAAACAAACAAAAGTGGTAGGCTTCCTTGAAATGGCAATTAACTTGTGCCTAAATATCATTTACTTCTAAGTCTGGATTGCAGCAAATTTAGATAGAGAACATTCAGCTTTAAGAAATTCAGAAACCAAACTACTTTGTTTTAAAAAAGTGCCACATTGAACAGAATACGAATGACTGTCTAAAGATATCTAAGCAAGGCATAGACATTAAAATAAATTGCATTGCCAATTATGTATTACGGCAAAATATTTATTACAACATACCAAATTGTAGATGCCCAAGAGGAGTGCCTCAATGCAGCCACTACTGTGCATATCTCTTGTTATCACTGAAAGGTAACTCCATACAAGTTCAGGAAGATACTGTAATGTGAATCTTTTCAGTTCAACCTCAGCACTGCGATAAAATTCAAACAATTGGTGGCAAACTGGCTCCAGCAACTAAAGTCAAAATAAGTTAAAATAAGAAATGAGAGTTTCTAGAAAATGTCAAACTTGAGGACATAAATCATGAAGTCAATGGAGCACAATAATTTTAAAAACCCAACTATGATAGCCCCCTATACATCTCAGAATCCTTGCATCCTTCAACTTTGGTAAACAGTTAAAGTTTGATCCTGAAAGTTCCATTATTGAAAAGCAATTGGTGTATTCTCGGAGGAAGGGTTACTTACAAACTTAGCACATTGACATGTTCTACTTTGGTCATTTTTCTCACAAGAACAGAGCAGAGCATTCTCACATTTAGAAGTTCCATTGCTTTAGAAACATAACAAGGCTAACCAGACCAAACATACAGTAAACTTACTTAGATGCCAAAAGCAACATATTGGACTAATGTTTCTTCACAATATTTATCCCTTTAAAAGGAAGCACCCAAGTGCCTTAAGTGGATAAAGCCACACCCACAATCCATATCATTTTTTTTTAAGAGGGAGGTTATCTTTGCCACCCGCATCCTATTTCATTTCACCTTGATGGTTTAGGTGCTGTATACTTACGTGGGACTTGGTATCTCAGAAGAAAACACCTGATGCCATCAGCCCCAGAAATGTGTTATGTTGTTCCATTTTCTTTATATTCTTTCATGACAAGCACATCTTTAGCAGGTCTAATATTTGCTACCACCTTGAGGGCAACTGGGAATGGGCAAGTCTCTTCTTAAATACAACAGTCCATCTTGTGTAGGTACACAGCTTATTAGGATTGGAGATCTTAGGCTTAGAAGGTAATGTCATAGTAGTTTTGGCAAGTTGCTGCAATACATTTAGTCCATGGTATAGAATGCTACCTCTATGCGACACTTGCTAGGTTGGGATGCCAATCAGACTGGAGTAGTGTTAAACTTTGAACACATACTCATCCAGGCAAGGACCACATGCCTTGTAGATGGAAAAACAGGTGTTAAGGAATTAGGGGAGTCAGCCACTACCAAGTTCACAGCCTGTGACTGGTGTTTTTAAGCACATTATTATATCACTTATCTAGCAGCGCTTCTGGTCAATTAAGTCGGGTGGCACAGGCAACATGGTGGCACAGTGGTTAGCACTGCTGCCTCACAGCGCCAGAGACCCAGGTTCAATTCCTGCCTCTGTGCAAACTCCACACAGACAGTTGCCTTTCTCCCAGTGTCTGCGTGGGTTTCCTCTGGGTGCTCCGGTTTCCTCCCACAGTCAAAAAATGCGTAGCTTAGGTGAATTGGCCATGCTAAATTGCCCGTAGTGTTAGGTGAAGGGGTAAAAGTTAAGCGAATGGGTCTGGGTGGGTTGCTCTTTGGAGGGTTGGTGTGGAATGGTTGGGTCGAAGGGCCTGTTTCCACACTAAGTAATCTATTCTAAAGAACGTAATCTATTCTAAAGTCCCAGAATATCAGTGAGTAGAAGTTCTGCAATGGTAATGCCTAAGCAGACGAAAGAGAGACGGTCACTGCCTGTTACTTGTGACTTTTCAGTCCAAGCCTCATTTTCCAGGGCTAACTGCATGTTGAGAGAGACTGCTCCAGTGATTGGGTAGTGAAAACTAGCACTGAACATGGTGCAATAATCAATCAACATTTCCATTTCTGACGTTGTCATGGTCAATCTTACACACGCCAGACAGAGTCAAATGATGCCTGGAAAGAACCAAAATAGCTGAAGACCAGTATTTATGATATGGAGGACCTTAGCAGGCAGCAAAAACAGATCACCAATGTATGGTGCTGGAAAAGAACAGCAGGTCAGGCAGCATTCGAGGAGAAGAAAAAAAATTGAAGTTTTGGGCAATAGCCCTTCATCAAGAAATGAGTTTGGGAGCCTCGTGGGTGCAAAGATAAGTGGGAAGGGGTGAGGCTGAGGGGGAAGGTAGCTGAGGAGTGTGATAGTTAGACAGAAGTGGGGGTAATGGTGATAGGTCGGAGAGGAGGGTGGAGCAGATAGGTGGGAAGGAAGATGGACAGGTCATGAGGGCAGTGCTGAGCTGGCAAGTTGGAACTGGGATAAGGTAGGGGAGGGAAATGAGGAAATTGGTGAAAGGGTCCCAGGGGAAAGATGAGGCGTTCTTCCTCCAGGCGTCGGGTGGTTAGGGAGCGGCGATGGAGGAGGCCCAGAACTTGCATGTCCTTGGCAGAGTTGGAGGGGGAGTTGAAGTGTTCTACCACGGGGTAGTGGGGTTAATTGGTCGAGTGTCCCAGAGATGTTCTCTAAAGTGCTCTGCAAGAAGGCATCCTGTCTCCCTGATGTAGAGGAGACCGCATTGGGAACAACGGATACAGTAAATGACGTGTGGAAGTGCAGGTGAAACTTTGATGGATGCAGGAGGCTCCTTTGGTGCCTTGGACAGAGGTGAGGGGAGGGTGTGGGTGCAGGTTTGGCAATTCCTGCAGTGGCAGGGGAGGGTGGGTTGTTGAGGGTGGGTTGTTGGGGGGAGGGGGGGGGCGTGAACCTGACAAAACAGTCATGGAGGGAACCGTCTTTATGGAAAGTGGATAGGGGTAAGGAGCGAACCCTCTCTGGTGGTGGGGTCCATTTGTAGGTGGCAGAAATGGCAGAGAATGATGCAATGTGTACAGAGATTGGTAAGATGGAAGGTGAGGACCAGGGGGTCCTGTCCTTGTTGAAGTTAAAGTGGTGAGGTTGGAGGGCAGAGGTGCGGGGAGTGGATGAGATGTGCTGGAGGGTTTCAACCACCATGTGGGAGGGGAAATTACAGTCTTTAAAGGAGGTGGCCATCTGGTGTGTTCTGTGGTGGAATTGGTCCTCCTGGGAACAGATGCGGTGGAGGCAGAGGAGTTAGGAATAATTTGTTCTGATGTGCTGTGGAGTCTTCTCCCATTAGTATTTAATCATCCACCATAATTTACAACTTAATGTGGCAGACTTGCAGAGCTTTGATCTGATCCATTGGCAATGGCATTGTTTACCTCTCCTGTGCATGCTGCTTCCAGTATTTCAAATGTAATACTGTGCTATCGCCTCAAGGATGGCAACTCATTGCAATGTGCCCTGTCCCAGCCTACATGCTCTTCTGCACACCACATTGAAATGGTCATCTACTTTTAAATGGTAGATGAGAAACATGCTAGGTCATGAAATTATAGTCAACTTTAGGACAATAATAATGAATAATCCAGAACCATTCCAGTTGCAATAAACCAACAATGTGCATTGATACAGGATGTTAAAACTAGAAGAAAACACCACAGCATTCCAGATAAAAATTAAGATAAATTTATGAGAAATGACTAAAGTCAAAAGAAATAGGTATTAAGGACAATCTCAAACGAAGGTGTGTAAGGTGAAGGCAAGTTTTAAAATGTAGGCACTGAGGGATTTTGAGTCAAAAAACAAGGATAACTGAATTGAGAGGAATTGAGCATAACACGGAGTCTCAGATTAGCTAAGGTTTACAGAACATGGAGGACTAGAACAACCAGGGAAATAATCAGAGCAGCAGAGTTTGACAAACAGCAAACATCAGGTGGTGGGCAAGCTGTTGGAGAGCATCCTGAGGAGCAGGATTTACATGTATTTGCACAGGTATGACAGATCAGATGCGGCAAGACTGAAGGCCAATAGTGAAGGTGAAAGCCTTCAGTGTGGAGACAAGAGGATAAAAAGGGACCAAAATGCCAGAAGTTTGGTTCAACCCAAGATAATGGCAAGGGAAAGGACAGACTTAGTAGCAAAGAAACATTTCCTAGTTTGTGTTCCTAATGTTCAAAGAGATCTTTGAGGGCCCTATTTTCTCCCTAGTTAATGTATTTGTAAGGACAAAACAGTAACTAGTGAGAGAATAGGGCCCCTCAAAGATGAGCAAGGCAGCTGATGTGTGGAACCACAGAAGATGGGGGAAGATATTAAACAAGTATTTAGCATCAGTATTACTATGGAGAAGGATATGGAAAATATAACACAAGGGAAACGAATAGTGATATCTTTAAAAATGTCCACATTACAGAGGTGGTGGTGCTGAATGTCTTAAAATACATAAAAGGTAAATAAATCCCCAGGACCCTAATCAGGTGAACTCTGTGGAAACGATTGCTGGGCAGCTTGCTAATATATTTGAATCATTGAAAGTCACAGGTGAAGTGCTGGAAGTTGGCCAACGTGGTGCCACTATTTAAGAAGGGTGGTAAGGAAAAGCTAGGGAACTATAGACCAGTGAGCCTGACCTCAATGGGCAAGTTGTTGGAGGGAACCCTGAGGGAAAGAATTTACACATATTTGGAAAGGAAAGGACTGATTAGGGATAGTCAATATGGCTTTGTGCATGGGACATAATGTCTCAGTAACCTGATTGAGATTTTTTGAAGAAGTAATGAAGAGGATTGAGGAAGGCAGTGCAGTGGATGTGATCTATATGAACTTCAGTAAGGCATTCAACAAGGTTCCTCATGGGAGACTGGTTAGCAAGGTTAGATAACATGGATTACAGGAAGAACTAGCCATTTGGATACAAGATGGTGCTGATGTGTTGCCTTTCAGTCTGGAGGCCTGTGACCAGTGGTGTGTCACAAGGGTCAGTGCTGGGTCCACTGCTTTTCTTCATTAATATAAAAGATTTGGATGTAAATGTAAGAGGTATGGTTAGTATGTTTGCAGATGACACCAAAATTGGAGGTGTAGTGGACAACAAAAGAGGTTACCTCAAGAATGGGATCTTGGTGAGATGGGCCAATGGGCTGAGGAGTGGCAGATGGAGTTTAAATTTAGATAAATGCGAGGTGCTGCATTTTGGAAAGGTAATTCAGGGCAGGACTTATACACTTAATGGTAAGGTCCTGGGGAGTGTTGCTGAACAAAGACCTTGGAGTGCAAGTTTATAGTTCCTTGAAAATGGAATTGCAGGTAGATAGGATATATGAAGGTGGCGTTGGGTATGCTTTCCTTTATCGGTCAGAGTATTGAGTACAGGAGTTGGGAGGTCATGTTGCAGCTGTACAGGACATTGGTTAGGTCACTTTTTGATTGTGTATAATTCTGATCTCCCTTCCACAGGGAAGATGTTGCTAAACTTGAAAGCGTTCAGATAAGTTTTAAGGATGTTGCCAGGTTTGGAGGCATTGAGCCAAAGGGAGAGGTTGAATAGACTGGGGCTATTTTCCCTGGAGCATCGGAAGCTGAGGGGTGACCTTAAAAAGGTTTATAAAACCAGGAGGGGCATGGATAGGGTAAATAGACAAAAGTCTTTTCCTTGGGTGGGGGTAGTCGAAAACTAGAGGGTGTAGGTCCCTTTTTAAATTTTTCCCTTGTCACCTTAAACCTAAGTGGCAGCTTTTGCATGGTGAGCGTATGGAATGAGCAGCCAGAGGAAGTGGTGGAGGCTGGTACAATTACAACATTTAAAAAGGCATATAGATCAACATATGAATCAGAAGGGTTTAAAAAGGGATATGGGCCAAGTGCTGGCAAATGGGACTAGATTAATCTCAGATATCTGGACAGCATGGCTGAATTGGACCGAAGACTCTGTTTCCATGCTGTACATCTCTATGACTCTAAGTGATAGGATACAGGATAGTCTGACAACAGAGACTGGAGTCAAAGGATAGTGGACTCAACAGCATGCAATATCATATCGCCAAGGAATAGCATGCAAATTAAGAATAAAGGTCGAGTTAGAAACACAGCAGGAAGGTGGAGAAATAAAAATGATGGGTTCAGACAATTCAGTGGAGTGAAAGAAAGGTTGCCCAAGGAAAATAAACAACAGGAATCAGGACAGAAAGATGCAAAAGGGTCTAAGCATTGGCCTTTGTATCTGAGCCAAAGCCAAAATGCACAGAGAAAACAAGATACACAGATATTGAAGAATTAGGACCAAAAGAATCTGCAGTAAAAGGAGGGAGTAACAGAGATCACCTGTATTTGACATGACAAAAATAGAGGTGAGAGAAGAGAGGAACATCCAAAGAGACCTAGGTTTGTAACCAGAATTCAAAAATGAGGATGTTGCCCTATATAAAGCTACAATATAAATGCAGGTTAAATGTAATAAAAACATCGAAAGCCATTTTAGACACGCGTAAGTAACAATGAATGGCACGCCAAAAGAGGAAATAAGAATGGTCTGGTTATGTAAAATCTTAAGGAGTTGGAAAGAACATGGAGTATGGCAGGAAATCCACAGCATGTTGTCCTAGATATCTGAGGAATTAAGCAGAGTTGCATCCAAAGCAAGCCACATCATAATTTTTATTTTTAATTCCTACCTCACAATGTGGCTCACAGATGACGGTGTATAATTCTGAAACCAGGGTACTTTTGCCTTTTAAACTTGAAGCATAGCTGGATATCGAGGTCTCAGGCAGTGTCTGAATTCAAAAATAAAAAGAAAAGGGAGTTTTAAAATCACAAATATTTTAAAATGGAATCCATTTCACTTGTACTTCACAAGAAATTAAAAGCCTGTTTTGAATGTTTCAAGAGTGGGAGCTTTTGACAGCTTGTAGAGTTACAATAGGATGTGGCCATATCTAATAATTCTGGTTTCATCTCAATTCCATTCAAACAGACCACATTAAGAACAAGGTTACGAGAACTTGGTAATATCTCTACATCTCTAGTTTTACTTTTCCTGGCATCTAAGATGCGTAATGATTACAACATAGCTGTATATGGAGACAAATTAGCAATTACAAATAAACTAAAACCCAAAACAAATTAACACCACTTAAATTGCATCTGGATTAAATGACCATTAATGAGAAATAAACTGAATTGTAGGAGTCAAATAAGTGTATGGAGAATGCAGAGGATATAAAATGCTCAGAAAAAATGCACACCACAACTAGTGATTGAAAGAACTGCAGGAAAAAGGAAATTTTCCAAACAGCTCCATTTAAAATGAGAAAAAGTGAGAACTGCAGATGCTGGAGATGAAAGTAGAGATTGTGGTGCGGGAAAAGCCTAGCAGGTCAGGCAGCATCCGAGGAGCAGGAAAATTGATGTTTTGGGCATCAGCCCTTCATCAGAAATGAGACTTGTGGGCCAGGGGGACTGCAAGATAGATGGGAGGGGGAAAGAATGTAACTGGAAATGTGATTGGTAGATGAGGGTGCAGGTGGAAGTGATAGGTCAGAGGGGAGGGTAGGAAGGAAGATCAACAAGTAGGACCAGTCAAGGGAGTGGTGCCAAGTTGGAGGCTTGGGGCTGGGATAAGATGGTGCTTTTACAGGAGGTAGTCCAGTCGCTGTGGGAGTCAGTGGGTTTGTAGTAAATGTCTGTGTCCATTTGGTTGCCGAACATTTACTACAAACCCGACTCCTACAGCTACCTGAACTACACCTCATCCCACCCTACCGCCTGTAAAAATGCCATCACTTATTTCCAATTCCTCCACCTCCACTGCATTTACTCAGGAGGAGGACCAATTCTACCACAGAACATCCCAGATGGCCTCCTTCCTCAAAGGCCACAAATTTCCCCGTCCATGCGGTCAATGATGCCGTCCAGTGCATTCCCTCCATTTCCCGCTTCTCCACTTTTGAACCCCACCCGTCTAATTGCAACAGGGACAGAATCCTCCTGATCCCCACCTTCCACTCCAACCTCTGCGGACATCGCATCATCTTCGGCCATCTGGAAACAGATTTCACCACCTGGGATATATTTCCCTCCCAACCTCTATCTGCATTCCGTGAAGACCATTCCCTCTGTGACTCCATTATCAGATCCATGCACCCCCCCCACCAGCCAAACCTCCATCCCTGGGACCTTCCCCAGCTACTGCAGGAAGTGCAAAACCTGCACCCACGCCTCCATCCAAGGCCCCATTGGATTCCTCTCCCCCCACCTTATCCCAGTCCCAAGCATTCAACTTGGCACCACTCCCTTGACTGGTCCTACCTGTCCATCTTCCTTCCTTCTCACCCATCTGCTCCATCTTCCCCTCTGACCTATCACTTCCACCCACACTCTCATCTGTCCCATCACATTCTCAGCTACCTTCTCCCCAGCGCCACCCCCCTCCCATTTATCTCTCAGCCCCCGCTGAGAATAAGCCTCATTCCTAATGAAGGGCTGATGCCCAAAACATCAAATGCTCCTGTTCCTCAGATGCTGCCTGGCCTGGTGTGCTTTTCCAGCACCACACATTCAAGCTCTATTTAAAATGCAAAGTCTTGATTAAGAATTACAAAATGAAATCACACTGCTTCGAGTTGCAGGCCTTAGATGACAGTGCTCCCTTCCACCCTCATTTCAAACTTAATTTTTTTTATATACCTCAGACTTTGTCCTCAGTTCCGAAATATACCATACATCAGGAGCATTTCCGAACTGACAGCCAGACTACTGCGACCACTAGGACTCATAACAGCACACAAACCAACAGCCACTCTCAGACAACAACTCACCAGAACGAAGGACCCGATACCCAGCATGAGCAAAACCAACGTAGTGTACAAAATCCCATGCAAGGACTGCACAAAACACTACATAGGACAAACAGGAAGACAGCTAACGAGTGCATCCATGAACACCAACTAGCTACGAAACGACCTGACCAGCTATCCTTAGTAGCCACACGCAGATGACAAGCAACATGAATTCAATTGGGACAACACTACTATTATAGGACAAGCCAAACAGAGAACAGCCAGGGAATTCCTAGAGGCATGGCACTCCTCCACAGATTCAATCAATAAGCACATCGACCTGGACCCAATATACCAGCCACTGCAGCAGACAGCTGGAACTGACAACCGGAAGCAGCAGAGACAAACCCCTACAAATGCTGGAGGAAACATCACAGGAGCGCTTCACAGGAGGCTCCCAAGCACTGAGGATGTCACCTAGACAGGGGACGAAACGTTTGCAACACAAATTCCCAGCTCGGCGAACAGAACCATAACATACCAATGTTGAGCATAACAATGGGTTCAAATAAGGTCGATCAGCACTAATACTATCCAGTGCAGGATTAGGGCACTTTGGAAAGCAACCCAAGAGAGACCCAGGAAACCTTCAGGAAGAATCCCTTTCCCATAACTAACCAACCACCTCCAACCCATCTCCCCAGCTCACCCCTTCCTCTAACATAGTTGGATGTCTTGACTCAATGCTGTCCAGGTTCTCGTGCATTAAGTAAGCAGTCCCACACAAAACTAACTGCCATTTAATTCCTTGCCCTCTAATTGAAAAACAGGTTAAATTGTTTTCAAACAAATCAGGAAATTCAAGACGACGATGACGACGACGACGACGACTACTACTACTACAAAAAAAGAACAGTGGTAAGGTAGGATACAGAAATGGAGGAAGTGAGCAAATGCTGATAGAAGAATGAAAAAGGTAGAAAGAGAAGTAGAAAAAGGAGAGATACATAATATATTTTTGTCATGTTTCCTGCTTTGTGAATTTAGTTACATCTATGTCCTCAATTCAGCTTATTAATGATAATTTTCCTCTTCTGAAGATAGAGGACTCCAACAGTGACTTTCACATTCAGAGTTTATGCCAGTTCCCATAGAACAGACCTCCCCACTCCATATTAAATGGGTTTAAAATAAGCTTTAAAAGTAATAAAATAGTTAAAGAATAAAACCCAGACCACAATTATTTCAGTGAGTAAAATTTGAAACTGGAGAATACCAGTATGAATCATCAGCTCAACTCAAGAACATTGGAAATCTTAGATAACAAAAGAACAATAGGCCTGCAGTACACCTTGTATCATGCTGGGTTTGTACAGCACTGATCATGTTCTTGACTAAACATAATTAAATTGACCCAGACACGCATTCCTACTGTTGCAGATGTAATTCCAGGAAAGTACATTGATGCAGAGGGTCAGATGACAAGGATGTTACGAAGTGAAGGCTATTGGCAATGTGGGCAGAAAGAGGGATGAAATGTTGAAGGCACATTTTAAGGAGCAAAGAAATGTATTAAAACACATGACATGGTATGGCAGGGAGTATGGAATTTGGCACAGATGAGACGAGAAGACACACATACACACACACACACACACACACACACACACACAGAAAAGAGAGAAGTTGGGGCTGTTCCCGTTAGAACAGAAGTCAAAAGATAAACCTAGAATGTGTTCAAAGTCCATGTGACAGCTCACTGGGGTAGCAGATGAGAAGTCAAGCCCTGCTACTCAAAATCTCCATTTGCATCATGTGCACAACTTCTCAGGGGTCAAATTGCTTTCTTGATCTATTCTCATCAACAGGTAAAAACAAACTCCTGGGAGTAACTCAGTCTGGCAGCTTCCATGGAGAGAAAACAATTAACATGAAGGCTAGTCAAGAAGGGGCATTAGACTTGGAATATTAACTGTTTTCTAACCATGGATGTTACTAAATCTGCTGAGTTTGATTCAGATCTCCAGGAAAGTGTAGTTCTTTGATTTATCCACAGCAGTGATCTCTGCATGTTACAATCATAACAGATTCATTTTCAAAGAAAAAACAAGCAACTGTATTAGTTTTCATTAAGGGGATATTACATAAAATAGTTGACTTGTCTAATATCTCTAACCTGGTCTGCATCTGAGAAGGTCGTCTTTTTTGTAAATTTATTTATTAGCAAATTTTTAAAAATTTTACAAACATATAGAATTATTGAAAAATACAAATCAATCAGTATAATAAAGAGAAAAACAAACAAAAACAATACAACTACTGTCTCCTAACGATTAATCTACCCTACCCTCTAAATACAAAACAAACCCTAACACTATGCAAAGCAACACCAAAAGAAAAAAGAAAGAAGAAAGAAAAGCAAAAAACAAAAAAATAACCCACAGAATACAGAACAGCTATGCTCAGCACAAAGCTCCCAAACAGAGGAATGGAAGTATTGTGTATGTATATACCCATATTAACTCAGGAGACCCTCTCCACAGCCCAGGGTTTGACAAATCTAACCATCCTGGTTAAATAAATGCCCTAGTTAAGACAACTGACAAATTGGTTTCCAAATAACTCAAGTAGGGCTGCCACGTCTTATAAAAATGGTCTGTTCTGTGGTCCACCATGTTTGTAAAAACATCCAAGGGAATGTGCTCCATAATTAATTTCTGCCATCCCAGCAAGCCTGGCAGGTTCTCAGACACCCAGTTCATCAGAATATTCTTCCGTGCACAGTCTGCAAGAATATTAAATAGAATCTTCCCATGCCCGTCTAAAGATGGTAAATTTGGTGGACCTAAGAGGAGAGATATCGGGTCACCTTTGACCTCAGTCCTCAATACCCTCCCTATCTCTCCCACCACAGCGCTCCAATAAACACGGAGCCTGTGGCATGTCCAGAAGCAATGGGTAAGAGTACCTACACTTATTTTACACTTGGGGCACACTGAAGAGGCCCCTTTTTTAAAACTTTGCCAGACGGTCTAGTGCCAGATAAGCCCTGTGCAGAATTTTTAACTGGGTAGCACATGTTCTATTACAGATTGAGATCTTTTGAGCCTTCTCCCATATGTTCTCCCATGTTTCAGAAGAGATCTCCACTCCCAGCTCTTGCTCCTAGACCTCACATAACCGGTTAATATCCTGCCAGGCCTTGCCACCCAGCAGTTGATAGAGGGCACTAACTGAAAGGGTGCTTGTGGAACGTAGCAACAACCTCGCTGTATTGGGCTTATAGGGCTTAGGGAGAAGTATAGTCTTCTTCTGGATGAAATCCCTAACCTGAAAAAAAAACGGAAAAGATCTCTGCTGGGCAACCCGTATTTACGGCTCAGTTGCTCAAAAGACATCATAACCGCCCCCTCAAACAAGTCTCCCAAACTAGAAACTCCGCTTGCTGCCCATAGTTTGAACCGTGAGTCCATCATTCCTGGTCGGAACCCTGGCATGCCAACTATAGGTGTAGAACAACCCTCACTCTGACACATCGCCCTCCAAGCCTTGACTGTACTAATGTCATTGGGGTTCCGGTAGTGTTCAATAACTGTCCTCATCTTATATATGAACAATAGGTTAATAAGAGGGCACTTTGTTTGGGAGGCCTTGATATCCAGCTATATTGAGTTTGGATCGTTATCTACCCAATCGCAGACAAAGAACAGCAGGGAACGCAATTTATACCTCCTGATGTCTGTGAAATCAACTCCTCCCCCTCCTTGAGGCAACTGCAATTTAGTCAGTTTGATGAGGGGCCGCCCAAGATGCCAGACAAAGGAACCAAACCACCCCATAAGCTTCCACAGCGTTGACCTGGGAAACATTATAGGGAGCATACACATGGGATAAAAGCAAACGAGGAAGAACATTCATCTTAATGAGAGATATTCGGCCCAGCCATGAAATTGGAAGAGCCTCCCATCTCTGGAGATCTCACTTAATATTGTCGAGCAAGTGAGCAAAGTTAGTCCGAATTAACAGATCAAACTTGGGGATAATAAAAATGCCTAGGTATCGGAACCCTGCCCGTGATCACTTAAAAGGGAACTTAGAGCCACCTTCAACTTCTGGCACATCCTTAAGGTTCCCCAAAGACATAGCCTCTGATTTTGCAAAGTTAATCTTATATCCTGAAATAGACTCAAATGAATTGATACATTGTGTCAAATGGGGTGCAGAGGTCATTGGGTCTGATAAAAACAGAAGGACATCTGCACACAGTGTAATCTTGTGTGTCCTCAATCCCACTTCCGAAGCGGTTCTGTGGACGTTCTGACAAATGGCCTCTGCCAGCAGCTCTATCACCAACGTAAACAACGACGGTGAGAGGGGGCAGCCTTGCCAACTACCCCTACCAATCGTAAAATTCCCAGATTTCACCCAGTTGGTGATATCCGTGGCCAGAAGGTGGCGATATAAAACCTCCACGCCCCTAGCAAAGACCCACCCAACCCAAACTGTTCTAAGACATAAAAAAGATACAGCCATTCCACCCGGTCAAATGCTTTCTTTGCATCTAAAGGAAATCATCAACCCTTGAATCGATCATTGCTGACAAACTTGGACCACATTCAATAACCTTCTAATATTATTAGAGGACCTATGGTCCCTTATAAAGCCTGTCTGGCCTTCTTTAATAATATGGGGCAACACCTTTTACAATCTCAGCACCAGAATCTTAAACAGAATCTTGAAATCTGAATTTGAGAGAGAGATGGGCCTGTATGAAGCAATCCTCAGGAACCTTCCCCTTCAGGATTAGGGAAATATTAGCTTCTCTCAAAAGATGGTGGCAGGCATTCATGCATATAGGAGTGATTGTACATCTCTGATATCGGCCCTGACAGAATCCCTATAAACTCCTTATAAAACTCACCTGGAAGACCATCAGGGTCAGGTGCTTTCCCACTCTGAAGTTGCCTAGCTGCCTTCTGTATTTCCTGAACCATCAAGGGAGCATTAAGGAGAGAGGCCTGTTCCAAGGTTACCCCTGGGAGGTCCAGGTTCTAAAAAAAAGGTCTCCATTTTAGCCCTCCTGTCTTCACAACCTTCAGAATGATACAATTCAGAGTAAATGCTCTGAAATGTGTCATTAATCTTTTTAGCATCATATGTAAGGACGCCAACGCTGTCTCTGATTGCAACAATGGATTGCGGAGCAGGCTTTTTCCTAGTCAGGTATGCTAAATACTTCCCTGGCCTATCTCCATCTTCGAACAGCCTCTGTCTAGCAAAAGCAAGTTCTTTCTTTGTGTTTTGTGGCAGTATTAAATTCAAGGCAGCCCGAAGGGCCGTGATCCACTGTAGCATAGTCACCGAAGGCCACGCAAAATGTGCTGCCTCTGCAGTTTTCAACCGCGTCTCAAGTAGACGCTGCTGTTCCTCCTTCTGTCGTTTCCGGCTAGCTGAATAGGAAATAGCTAATCCCCTCGCAAAGGCCATAGCAGTCTCCCATAGCATGGACGGACTACTAACTGTGCTTGAGTTGATAGTCAGGAATTCCTGAAACTCCTTCAAATAGTATTCCACAATTTTGGAATCCTTAAGAAGAAGAAAAAAAAAAAAAGAGTCCAAACACCAATGCCACAAACAAAGCCCTTGACTCCTGGCCTTAACCTCCAAATAAACTGCCGCATGATCAGAGATAGCTATATTCCCAATTTTACAACTCAAAATCGGATCCAGAAGGGCAGAGAGAGCCAGAGAGAGGTCAATCCTCGTGTGACATTTATGTGGATTTGGGAAAAAAGGTGATGTCCCTGCCAGTAGGGTGAAGACATCTCCAAATATCCACCAGCCCCAACTCCTCGCAGAAGTCAACCACCTGCTTGGCCTGCAAAGAAATAGTTGGGGGGCGCACAAGGCATCCTGCCCATTGTCAGATTCAAAAGACAATTAAAATCCCCCCCTCCTATAATAATGTGCCATGTTCCAAAAGCACTCAACTTAGAGAAAGCACTAATGAAAAATTTGAGGGAATGCGCCAGAGGACAGTAGAAATTTAAAATGCCATATTTCTCCCCACGTATCAGGGCTTTAAGTATCACAAACCGTCCCTGCTCATCTTTCACCTTCTCTAATAATGTGAACGGAAGATTTTTCTCGATAAGTACCGCCACTCCCCTGCTTTTAGTAGTGAAGGATGAAAAGAATACCCAGTCATAACCCCCCTGTTGTAATTTCAGGTGTTACCCATCAAGATGGGTTTCCTGCAACAAAGCGATATCAACCCTTTCCCTATTAAGGCTGGAAAGCACTTTTTTCCTTTTAACAGGCGAATGACTTCCCTTAATATTCCAGGTGCACCATTTAATAAGACACTTAGCCATTTCCCTTTTCAAACACCCTTGAACCCCTCTGAGGGAGAGCCCTGCTTACAAAGCGCCAAGCATAAATAAAGACTCAGACTATATATACACAAACTACTCTATCATAACTATAAACAACCATTACTACCAAAAAACTACAAAGAAAACCAACTATAGAACCTTGAATGACCCATAGGGGGCACTCACCCTACTCATCCCCTCCTTCACTGCTCGTTCAAACCTGGACTGTGCCCCAGCCTTAGGCCAGAAGAATAAAATCAATGGAGATGATCCTTAAATTAACAGGAAAAAAAGACAAAGTCAGGATGAGCACTCCATCCATCCCTAGCTTCATGACACCCCTCCTTGTGACTAAAAGAGAAGCAGAACAAACAAAAAAAAAAGGGGGAAGAGACAACAAAGAACATCCACTAAATTTCCCATCAGAAAATCCAGTTATTAAAAAAAAAGGAACAACTTATTCCAAAGTCTTTTGCCCCCTTTCCAAAAAGGAAAGTATTAGGGAGAAAGTAAGGAATATAAAAAAAGGGCGGGCAAACATGGGGAAAGATAGAAAAGAGAACAAACATTAAAATAGACGGATTGGCCTGAAGAATATAGTTAAAGTGTCCACAAAGTTTTTAGCCTTATCCACCGAGTCAAATTTATAAACCGAGTTGTCGTGGCAGAAACGCAGCACTGCGGGGTACCTCATGGAAAACTGGTTGCCCAGGTTCCTCAGCCTCTTTTTAACTTCATCGAAGGATTTCCTCTTTCAAATTAAAGCTGCTGAGAAATCCTGGAAAAACATGATTTTTGACCCCTAGTATAGAAGTGCCTGCAGATCATTTCCCAGTAATCGAGAGGCTTCTAGTACTTTTTGCTTGGAAGTGCACTAGGACCGGGCGGAGATGCTGCACTAGCCCTGACCTGTATACTGTAACCTGATAAACCCTTTCAATCTGCAGCCTGCTGGACTCACGTAAAGGCTCAAAAACTTCGGCATCCAGCTTTCAAAGAAGCTGACTGGCTGCTCACCTTCAGGGAACCCGGCAATTCGGAGATTTATCCTCCAACCTCGATTTTCGAGGTCCTTGATATGGTTTTGCAAGGCCCGCACCTCTCGCTCCAGCACCTGGATCTGACTGGATGAGGACTCCATCACAGCTTCTGAGGCCTTAGTTCGACCCTCCACCTGCTCCCGGAGGCCCTGGATCTCCTGCTCATGCTTCTGCAGCATGGATGCACAAATCTCCCCATGGATTTCCTCAATCGCAGTCACAACTTTCAAGGTAAGTCTCTCCATCGCCACAGCCATTTCCTGTGAGTCTGTCAGGTCCCCGGGGGGGGTTCAGAGAGGCTGCTGTTGCTGCAGTCTCTGGTATGCCTGGTGCTGCAGGGGGAGGGTCCTCTCTGCTTCGGTTTGCTTGCTCCTTTTCCCTTTGGCATCCGTCCCACTCCCAAATATTAACAAATATGTGTTCTGTAAGGTTTTAAGCTAATAATTCCACCACATAAGTTGGTCAGGGATGGTAAAGAAAAACACCGGTATGCCTTGGCTGTTTGGCAGAGCTGTCCCCAGCAGTTCTACAGAATTGCTGCCATCTTGCAGTGTCCTGGTAAGGTCTTTTAAAAACAAATATGAAGGTAAGGCATTTAACACCTTTGTCAGCTCTGCTCCTCGACAATCAGGTCATGAGAATTTAAGCTGTCAACTCAAATGTAGTACGGAGGGTATGCAACATTGTCAGCTCTGCTCTCTTTCGGAATCTTAGAGGATTCAGTGGTGACAGGACACTAACATCCCACACCACAACAACATTCCTAGAAAAGTAGGGGAGCTCTCATGATGTCCTTGCTGGTTGAATCATTTACTGTGGATTTTTACTGTGAAAATTGGTCACAGCTAAAATTTTGTTAGTACTAAGTGAAAGAAACAAAGTAGAATCTAAATCAGCCTCTACCCACAACCATACCAAATTCAGAACCAGTCCTGGTTACATAAACATTATGCAACAGTCTCCATGCATCAGAGAATTGTGCAATGGCAACATCATGGTTGCATTCTTCAGACTGATTTGTTCAAAAAGAATAATCACAGTAATAGCCATGGTATAGATAGATATCAGTTCCAGCAGAGATTCTTGAGGATCAAAGCTTTTTAAAAAAAATGCTGCTACATCACAAAATGTAAAATGGGAGAGGCAAGTGTGTGGCTGAAGTGATACATGCGATGCACAGTTTATTTCACAGTGAAAATAACTTTGCAATAAACACGGTGTTTTTTGGTTCATAATTCAGCATATTCAGTTTTTTTTTCCCCCCCAACATGCTTAAAAAGAGTACATGCTAAACCTTGGAAAAACATTGGAAAAACTAAGTACATGTTAAACCTGCACTACTTTTGTCACAAACTGACAACACGCCGAATTTGGTGTTCAGTTCATCCATCTGCAGTTTCTAACAGTTGGTTAAGTTCCCACTTGACTTGCAAACATTTCTCAAAATGTTCACACCCAACAATTTCTCACTCATGCCTGCTTCCTAGCCATCTACCCCTTTCTGACTCAATGCTCATTCTCTCCCCCAGATCTTGATACTACCCATCACAACAACAGTCACCAGCTCCCTATGCACATAAAATTGTCCGGAGAGGATGTGAAATTTTGCTTATAAATAATCTTGCTGCAAGGAGATGAGCGATGAAGCATGATATACTGTACTGCAAACTTTGTTTAACCATTCCCTTAAAAAGGAGATTTTAAAATCAAATGCACACGACATTTGATGTTACCCACTACAATTAAAAAAAGATAGGAACCCCCATACGTCCTTGGATCCAGAATTTCCCCCATACACACTATATAGTTTATACAAATCCACCTTGTTTGCCTCTAGGTCTAACAAAACTTCAGAGGTGCAATTCTTTTTTGTTAATACTTCCATTGCAAAACAAAATTAAACCAGGTCCTAGACTATACACTAATTGGATGCAAAACACTGCATTATTTCTTGAAATGTAAATACTCAATTATTTATATACTACTTATTGTGCTTATTCACCAATCAAGACCTTTAAAGTTATTGTCACAGGTTGCATCTTTCTTCAGCTGGCGCACTTTTATTGTGAAGCTCAATTCTTGCTAATCCGTTATCTTTTTTCTTCAAATCCCCTCCATAGTCAATTATTTAAAAGACTCCATTATTTAAAAAAAAGGAGGAAACCTTCACCACAACAGAAAACTAAACTTCCAGTAAATTGGTGGGAACGAAAACCTATATTAGTTGCTCAAAGCATACTTTGCACTTTTAAACATACATTCAAAAGGCAGTTTTTTGCATTCCCTGGGATCTTGTTTAGATTGTCAACTAACACAGATGATAATCTTGGCCTGCTGTTTACAATTTCCAGAGGAACAGTACGAGAGAAGGGGGTATTGCAGGCACGAAATAATTCTAAGTGATCTGAAAAAAAGAACATTCTCCCCACCCTGCCCACCATTTTATCATCTTTTTCAAAGAAATAGCTTTATTTCATGCCTGTAGGTATCATCTTTCCACTGTTGAAGCAAATAGCACCTCTTCACTTGACACCAAAATTATCTAAGTTCAGAACAGGAAAGGCAGTAATCCAGAGGTCGGGATTCAGTGCCTATTTATATATTAAAGTAAAAAAAATTATGACAAATACTTGAGACTATTTGCTTATTTAAACATTAGTACTGAAATAATGAGAACTTACCTTAAACTCTGAAAGCCACTCCTCCACCACCCCTTTGTCTGTGGCCAACATCTTTCCTTCTTATAATAAAAACCAAAAATTAGAATGACACTTAAATATGGCACGAACCCATTTGTTAATATACAGAAAACAATTTTGGCTAGTCTTGAGTGAGAACTGGATTACTTTCCAAAACAAAAAATATGAAACAATATTTAATTAAAATCACAAAAAATTTGCTTATTAACTAACAAAGTATTAATGAAAATTAATGGACAATAGATCATGGTAAACTCAAACAACTACATACATTAATTGAGAAGCACAGCCAATAACTCCCTGATCACAGCAAAACTCATTTTAGTTCCATGAGGGCAACTTTTGGGTTTTCATTTTTGCTTGGGGGAGGGGGTGGGGTGGGGGGAGAAGAGGGAAGTTGGGGAGGGGGGGGGGGGGCGGGGGGGGCGGGGTTGGTTCCTGCTTTCAGGAAAACAAAAAAAAAAATGTTTCAACAATGTTAGTGCATTTCTACTTGAATTTATGTCTCCAGAGTTCAGGTCAAAAAATTATGCAACAAGGT
This sequence comes from Chiloscyllium punctatum, assembly GCF_047496795.1. Lineage (NCBI taxonomy): Eukaryota > Metazoa > Chordata > Chondrichthyes > Orectolobiformes > Hemiscylliidae > Chiloscyllium > Chiloscyllium punctatum. Next base: position 29,287,714 of record NC_092746.1, on the reverse strand, counting down.
CATAATAGCACATTCTACACAGGCAAGCACAAAATACACAGATCAGAAATACAACAACAGTGCAAACATTAAAAAAAAGGTAAAAGGAAGTATAAATGTGAAGATAACATTAAGCAGCCAAAAGAAAAAAAGGGTTTGATCATCAGCCTCCATTCTGTTAACAAGAACAAGACACGTGACAAAGTAGCAAAATGTGAAGAATTTAAACTTGGCACAAAATTGCTTGGCTTGTCCAAATGTTGTAGAATGTATGTCACAGTGCTACTTGTGAATGCTTATTTAATATTAATAGGAACTGAACCAAGTTACTGCAAACCATGTCTGCTTCTCCTAATCTAAAGAAGCAGCATTGATAGGAATTAAAAAAGATAGTTACTTTCTTCTGGCTCTAATGAATCTCATCATTTGAATATGCCAAGCCTTGGCATGATAGTAGACTGCTTGCCGCCAACTCAAGGCTGTGGTTTCAAGCTCCACTCTACAGATTTGAGCAGATAATCTAGGTTGACAATTCTAATCTGCAAAGAGCAACACTGTCATAGGTGAAAAATTTTCAGTTGAGATATAACTACAGGTCCTGTATGCTCCCCTCAGATACACACAAACTATTTATTTTACAGAGCAATGGAGCTTTTCTGACATCCCAGCCAAATGACTGCACCTTACACAATACCACTTTTATAAGATCATCTGGTCATTGCTGAAAGCTTGGTGGACACAAATTGGCAGTTCCCTTTCTACATTTTACAATAGTAGCAATATCTCAGAAATATTAATTAGCTGCAAAACACTTTTGGACAACTTGAGATCACAAGAGGTACCAACATTAATCAAACTTGTTCTTCCACAAACTCCCATCTTGGAAGGTTATAATTCACAGTAGTGGGTTTATGAATCTTTTAGATTGAGAGAGACTTATGCAAAATTCAGACTTCCATTTGCTACCTCAATTGAAAGAAGGATCTTTATTTTAAGGGCAAGTTTTCCTTGTTCGCTAACAGGCTACCAGAAAAAGATAATAGTCAAGGTGTGACTTTTGTAGCTAATCTTATGAATTGATTTATTATGCTCACTGTGTGCCATCTACAGTCTATGTCTTAGTATACTTGCTATACTGTATTCCTATCATTGTCTTATACATACTGACACGAGACAAACATACAAATCCCCTTTCCTTGTGCATGAAAAATGTTATTAACAAATATCATCTTGTTCCATGCGCCCCACACACACAAACTGAAGCAAAACACTCACAGTATAATTTTACCTCCTTCATGTTTATTCTGGGCCCTGAAGGGAGAGAGAATGATTGCCCATGTGTACAGAGACAGGAGTTCACGGTCTTCTCTGGAATAGCAGTGTCTTAATGAATTATATAATCATTTTACAGGGAGGAGCATCCAGATAAGGCAATATACATATTGATTGGATGACTGTTATAATCAGCGAGCATCAATAGCAAAGATTAAGCCATCTGCTGTTACACAATGAGTGTTCTTATCTTTAACTGCCTTCACATAATGAATACTTATCACCTTGTTACTGAATGTTTATGGTGAAATACCTTTCACCATAAATACTGAATGCTCCCTATATTGTTAAATGGCTCTACATAATGAATGCTTTTCCACCTCATTAACCCATTACCCTTGCCTCCAGCACCCCATTGTTAACTGTAAGTTCTTATCTGATCTGAAGCATGCTCAGCTGAGCCTCTCATTTCACAAAACTCAGATCGTCTCTTTCCCTACCTGCTTATACCCTATACACATTCTCATTCCCTCCTTTTATCAATTCATGATAACCGATGACATTACTAGCTTTCATAAGACTAACAGCCAAGATCCAAACAGTCCTTGATACACAATATGCAGTGATTATAGTAAAAAGAATCGCTTGTCTGTTACAGTAATTGGAGTGTGAAGAATCCTCCCATGTCGAAAAAACTTTCACCAGAGAAGTTCCCAAATCCATAGTCCTTAGTGACCACTCATCCCCTCCAAGTCGAATGGAAACAATCCAATCCTCCAAACTCTCTTTCAGTAAAGTTCAACCTGAAAACAAAATTCATTCAAATTGTCCCTGTGCATCACTCCACGAAGAAATCTGAACTGCTGGCAGCCAAATACTTAAAAATGGACAGACGTTACACATTTAATTACACTACATTGTGTCCGCCTATTTCAACTTCCTTTGAATTCTTGAGGTCTATTACTCTGTTCACTATTTATGATATTATCAAGTTTTATATAATCCATAAACTTCTAAGTTGTAAAAGGAGGGATTGAGAATGTGTATAGGGTATAAGTAGGCTGGGAAAGAGTTTAAGTTCCGAGTTTTATGAAACAAGGGGTTCTGCTGAGCATGCCTCAGATCAGAGAGGAATTAATTAACAATGGGGTGCTGGAAACAGAGGTAGTGGGTTAGCAAGGTGGAAAAGCAGTCATTATTGTAGAGCCATTTAAAAATATTGGAAACAGTATGCAAGGTCAGCTAAGAAAAAGGACAGTATCCATTGTATAAATCCAGTTAACAAGTTTAAGAACATGCGTTGTATAGTAAGGGCTTGGTCTCTGCTATTGATACTTGTTGACTGTAACGGTCAACCAATTTATATGTATGTTGCCTCATCTAGATGCATTAAGAAATTGCCATTCCAGAAAAGACAGAACTGATGTTCCTATGCACATGGGTGATCACTCTCTCCCCCTCCAGGGCCCAGAATAAAGATGAAGGAGGTAAAACGATACTGTCTTTGAGCATTTTGCTTTGACTGGGGAAGGGAGGGGGGGGGGGGGGGGTGGAATGGATGACACAAAGCTTTGCAGTGCATCCTCAAGAGGGTAATTAAAAAAGTCTTGGGAGTTGAAGTTTGGGAGTGGGGGAATAATGCTGATAATATCTGCCTGGTCTCCCCAGTTCATCCAGCTCACCCATAACCAAGTCAGACAACACACCAAAAACCGTGCAAACATCCAGAAAGAACAGATGAATGTTTTACACCTGGAAACAAGCTTGCACATAGATGCAACAAATAAGTTAGAGAACTGAGGCAGTCAAAAAGGAAAGAACCCTGGATTAAAATAGGTCTGCAAGCACTAGCTGCAAGAAATATACTGAAACAAATTATTCCTGTAGACTTCTGTCTCAAATGAGTGTTGACAGCCTTGGTTGTTAATGTTATACCACCTAATTGTAGAAACACACAATCATTTTAATAATTACTATATAAAATGTTAAATGTATCTTTTCACAAATTACAAATAAATTAAATAATCCTAATTTATTCCTTATATATCCGTTACAGGTAAACCTAGAGAGATTTTTTCAAAGCATATCCTATGCACTATACATTCAGATAGTGACAGATTTTAAATAGATTACAAATAAGCAATTTCAGAAACATACATGTTTACAAAGTCCTTCTACAGCCTTAAAGTTAAATACATTGGAACAACGCACGGCATAAGAAAGCATGATTCAAACAAAAATGCCTTTAATGCGCTTTATATTTTATTCCCGATGCTGAAACTGATTAAAAAATTAGGAAGAAAAAAAAATGGGTAATCCTTGTGGCCGAGAAAACCAAAGTCACTAGCAACATTAATACTGAAAATGTTAAGCTGAGTTTTGAATGCCATTTAAAGTTTGTTTCTAACATGTCTAGTTTACCTTTTATGAAGTCATTCAAGGACTTCAGAAACATCTTGTGTAATCTTCAGATTGACATTGCAGCTCTAAGCCCACCCAGTTTTTCACTACACAGTCAATTAGACAACTGATACCTTGTAATCACTCAAGCTTTTATTTATCTCCATCATACAATTAAATCCCTTACCTCAGAAAGGAGAGAATATGCCGTCGTTCGGAAAACCTTTGATGATTAGACTGAAGCGCAGTTCAAAAGAAACTTCATTTTCAAAAGCAGGTACATTCAGACCATTTGGATCAGTTATCGGAATTCAGTCTGTCAAAAAGGAACAATTTTAAAATATTGTATACAAATAATGCATAAAAAAATTTCAAAACTCAGTGGAAAAGTACTTCCAGTCTTCCATAAGGGGATAGAATTTTGAATTTCTAACTCCAGCAAAGTCAAAGTACGGCAACACCTAACCCCCTTCACCTCCTCCTTGCTCACGATCCAAAAGGACCTAAACAATCTTCCCAGGTGAAGCAACATTTCACCAGTACCTCCATTAATTTGGTCGATTGCATTTGCTGCACCTAACGTGGCCAACTCTATTAGAGAAACCAAACAGACTGGGTGACTACTTTGTGGAACACCTCCAGTCCGTGCTGAACCATGAAGCCTGGCCGGTCATTTTAACACAACATCCTGCTTGTATGCCCACTTGTCTTTCCTTGGCATAAATCATGGCGCAAACTGGAGGAAAAACCATCTCATCTTCAGACTAGGCACTTTGCAACCTTCTGGACTTCATATGGAGTTCAACACCTTCAAATTATGAGCTCACTTCCATTTATTTTAGCTTTACTTGTTACACTCTGTCACCATGTACTGTTCCATCCCCTCACTGCAGTGGAACAGTCTGTTCTTTCCAGTCTGGGAGTTAGACAGACCATTGTTTTGCCATTCTCACATTCTCATCACTTAAATGCCCACTACTAACATCCTTTCTCTCCCAGCACTCCACCACTCCCTCCAACTATTGCATAGTGCTGCCCCTCCACACTAGGTCAGCTCTGAAGAGTCATCCAGCCTCAAAAGTTAGGTTGCTTGCTCTGTCTCTCTCTCTCTGGGGATGCTGCCTGACCTGTAGTTTCCAGCATTTTTTTGTTTTTAGTCCAGAAATTTGAGCATGAACTGCTGTGCTCACATTTAAGCTTGCTGGAAGCTTCATAAGTGTAAATGAGGAGCAGGAGAAGGGGCAGCCTTTGTTTGAAAGCCCATGGGCCTGTCCTGACATTCAGTAAGATAGTGATTGATCACTTGCAACTTCAAAGTCTGAATTTGTGTCTTTCCCAATAGCCTTTCAAACCCCTTAAATCCCCCTGCTTAAAAATATTTAAGGACTCTGCTTCCATACCTTTGAGAAAAAAATTCCAGAGATTCCTAACATTGCGAAAAAACTGCATAATTGGTTTTACATTAAAAAATCAATGTTTGCCAAACAATGACACCAGTTCTCAATTGTCCCATAAGAAACAACAGAATCCTTACAGTTTGTAAACAGCCTATTCGGCCTTCAAGTCCATACGGACCCTCTGAAAAGTATCCCACCCAAACCCATCCCCAACCATATCCCTGTAACGCTGCATTTCCCACGGTTAACCAATCTAACCTACACATCTCTGGACAGTATCGGCAACTTAGCATGGCCAACCCACCCAACCACACATGTTTGGACTGTGGGAGGAAATCAGAACACTCAGGAAACCCACACAGACATGGGGAGAACATGAAAACTCCAGAGAGTCACCCAAGAGTAGAATAAAACACGGGTCCCTGATGCTATGAGGCACAGAGCTCACTAAGCCATTGTTCAGCCTCCATATCCATCTGTCAAGCACCCTCAGAATCTTGTATGTTTCAATCAAGTTGTCACCTACTCTAAGCTGTAGAAAATAAAAGCCCAGCCAGTCTAACTTTTCCTCATAAGGCAATCTTTCAAACATGGTATCAAGCTGGTAACCCTTCTCTGAACTACTTCCAACACATTTCTATTTTTCCTGAAAGAATGCTGTGTACAGTACACCAGGTACAAATCTCACCAGTAACTAAAGCATTACCTCTCCACATGTACTCAATTTCACTTGTAATAAATGGTGTCATTTTATTAGCCTTTCCAATTGCCTGTACTTGCAGACTAAGGTTTTACAATTCACGCACAAGGACAACTAGATGCTCTTGCATCTCAAGACTCTACAAACTCACCATTTAGATTATCATTCTTCCTTCTAAATTAGAGAAATTATGCATTTATCCATATTATATTCTATTTGCCACATCCTTACCCACTCACTTCAGCTATTTATATTTTTTGGAGCCTCATGTTCAAATTTATTTTCCTAACCATCTGTGAGATCAGTAAATTTGGCGATCATCCTTCCTTCCTTCCATCTCTTCAGGTTAGAATTTATATAAATGGCAACAATTGAGGTCCTATCTGCAATACTTGTGGCACACCACTTATTACATCTAGACAACATGCCGTGTATGACTTTACATCTGTCTTCTGCTTACTGTTAACTGGCCAATCTTTTATCCATGGCAATGCTACCACTACACAGGCAGAGTCCACATGATAACCAATAAGAGTTATAAATTGTTGTTCTTGGAGATTTGCCATTCTTGTGATTCTGTCCTGATGAATAAGAGATGAAAATCTTAGATTGCATGCCTTCTTTCAGCAAAGAGAACGGGCAATGGCAGAAACACTTAAAAAAAAGACAATGTTGGAGAAAAGTAAAAGGTGGTGATAATGGAATAGGAACCAAAACATGTTTGCAGGAAACGCAAATGGCCAAGGGATCCTGTATCCAAAAGCTAAAAAGTAAGAGGCTGTTCTCATAAATTATTGAACATCATGTCAATTCCTGAAAGCTGATGTGTGCCAAGTTTGTCTTCTACTTCAGTAATACAACAACATGAGAAGCCGAGGACATAGAGGTCAGAAGCCAAGGATTTAAATTTCACATGGTCAGAAGCTCATGGTCATACCTGCAGACTAAACAATATGAACTACAAAGATGTCACCCAATCTACATTTGACCTTCCCAGTCTAGAGAAGACAGCACAGAGAGTGCAATATAGCCAGTTAAAAAAACAAAGAAGTTCAGATTGATTTGGACAGGACATTAAAGCATTTAGATCTCTCAGGAATGCATTCCCTGCTCTTGTATATGAAGCTGGCATAGTAAAGGGAGGGGGATGTCTCTGGAAGCTTTGTTTTTTCAGTTCACCCCAAGGATCAAATCAGTGAACATTCTCTGTACTGCCTCCAAAGCTTACTAAATGTAAAAGTGCACAGCATACCAAACTGCTATTCCTAGAGTCATCATAAGGATTTTAGGGAAAAAAAATGCAAAGTTCCCTCAGACCCAAGCTGACAGAACACACAGACTACAAATTACTATTTCAGAAGTAATTTAACATCAACTACAGGTAAACAGCTATAAACTGTCAGCATGAGATACTACTAATTGAAAGTAATCCTGTTGAATTATTTCACGTGTGGATGCGAACTTTAATTCTTCTGCTGACCAGCACGTTGTCTGTTACTTTTTCCAGTTTCAATTACTTTTCTCCAGATGCTGCTTCCGTGTGTTGGGCAGTTACACAAAGTGGCCAATTTACTTCTTACAAAGTCTCTGACCTCTGTTGTAGGCTGATTTTCTTCAGGTTTACACTGAGTTTAACTGCAGAGATCAGAGAGACTGTTCGAGATAAGGAAGAACCGAAAACTTCTTTCTCTGTGAGTTGTTCAGTTACCAGAGGTGCAGTCACGCAGTTGTTAGCAGGCATAAAAGATTTGGAGATGCTGGTGTTGGATTGAGGTGTACAAAGTTAAAAATCACAACACCAGGTTATAGTCCAACAGGTTTAATTAGAAGCACTAGCTTTCCAAACACTGCCCCTTTATCAGGTAGTTGACAACCAGCTGATGAAGGAGCAGCGCTCTGAAAGCTAGTGCTTCCAATTAAATCTGTTGGACTATAACCTGCTGTTGTACAAAAGGTTTGTTACTATTAACTGGTCACTAGTCCATAGTGAATCAACTTCTTGTTGCCGGGAAAATCTGCATCTGTATATTCCTTCTACCAACTCAGTGAAGGAAAAGACAGTAAAACCTGCTAATGATACATGAGTTCAACATGTCTGGTATACCTCAAAAACACAGTGCTTCAGTACATTCATTTCTAAGACTGACGTTTTTCCTAAAAAACAACTGTTTTCACCCCCCCCCCCCCCCCCCCCGGTTCCAAATCATTTGCAATTCAAACTTAAATTACTGCTTGTTCAAACAGTTTACACAATACCTGCAGTGAGTGGCAGTTTACTTGCTTTCAAAACAGTTATCCTTTTGAACGCAACAAGAAAAAAAAAACAAGAAATTGCTGGAAAAGCTCAGCAGGTCAGTGGAGGGAAATCAGTTAAAACTTTGGGTCCTTGAACTGACAGTAGCAAGGAAAAAGTTGGCAGAGGTTAGGGTGGGAGGACAGGTTTAAGGAGTAATTGTAGCCAGAGAGAAAGCCCAAAGACTAATGGGGACTGTTAATGGCAAACAATGGGTTGTGTGTAATAGCAGACCATGTGGTAACAAGATGTACTGTGGTGGTTGAGATAAAACATGGGAGAAGGTGGCTGAAGCCCTAAAATTGTTGAACTCTATATTGAGTCCAGAAGGCTGAAGAGTTCCCAAGCAGAAAATGGGGTGCTATTCTTCCAGCATGCACTGAGCTTTGCTGGAGCACTGCAACAAGCCGGAGATAGATATTCGCCAGGGAACAGGGTGGTGTGTTGAAGTGGCAGGCAACTGAAAGCTCAGAGTCTTTTTTGCAGACAGATGTTCTGCAAAGCGGTGACCCAGTCTACACTTCATTTCCCCAATGGAGGAGGAGACCACTTTGTGAGCAGCAAATGTAGTAGACTAGATTGTGTCAAGTGTAGGTAAAAGTATTGCTTCACCTGGAAGGGTGTATGGACCTTTCGGTACGGAGGAAGGAAGTAGTAATTGTGCAGATGTTCCATATACTAGTGGTAGCAGAGGGTGCCATGGGGCTGTGGGAAAGTTTGGGAACAAAGGAGTAATAGACTACTGTGTCCAAGAAGGAAGAGTCTTTGTGGAAGACTGACAAAGGAAGGGAGGGGAATGTGTGTTTGGTGGTGGCATCCCACTGGAAGTGGAACAAAGGGCAGTTCATGATCTTCTGGATGTGGATGCTGTTAGGATTGTAAGTGAGGACAAGGGAGACTGTATTGCTGTTTTGGGAGGGAACAGAGGGGGAAAGAGGGTTGAAGTGCCGGAGATGGGTTTGACCCAACAGAGCTCTGTCAACTATGGCGGAGGAAGGTGGTGAGCATTTCAGAGGCCCCCTTTTCAAAGTTGCGAAGAAGCTGGGAGAACAGAACAGAGTCTTTGCAGGAAGCTGGGTGCAAGGATATATAGTCAAGGTAATTGTGGAAGTTTGTACGTTTGAAGGGGGATACTGATGGTGAGCCTACCCACAGACATGGAAACAGATCTCGAGAAAGGGAAGGGAGGAATCAGATGGACCAGGTGAACAAAAGAGCAGGGTGGAAATTGGAAGTAGCATCGATGACATCATCGATAACCCAGAGAAAGGTTGTAGGTGGTGGCCAAGATAGGACTTGAACAAGGAAAGTTCCATGTGCCAAACAAAAAAAAAAAAAATCAGACATAATTGAGGCCCATGCAGATACCCATGGCCACCCCTCTGACCTGAAGAAAGTAAGAGTTAAAAGCAAAATTGTTCAGAGTGAGTTCAAGCTTGGACAGGCAGAGGAAGAGGGTGGTGGAAGATTGGGACGGTCCCAGGAAGTGGAGAATCCTGAGACCATCCTGGTGGGATGGACATGTAAAGATTGCATGTCCTTGGTAAAGAGGCAGCGACAGGAGACCGCAAACTGGAAATTTTTAAACTACTAAAGCGTCAGAAGAATCACGGATATAAGTGGGAAGGTCCTGGACAAGGGAAGAAAATAAAATTGATTCAAGGTTGGTAAAGATGAGTTCTGTGGGGCAGGGGCAGGTAGAAACAAAATGAGCCTGCCCTAGCACTCCTGTTTGTGGATTTTGGAAATAAGGTAGAAGCAAGCTGTTGGGGTTTGGGAGACCATCAGTTTGGAGACACCAGAAGAAATAAGGTTAGTGACCATAATGGACACATTGGCCTGATGTTCCATGGAGGGGTCATGCTCCAGGGGGGGAAAAAAAAGAGGTGGCATCAGAGAGCTGACCCTGAGCCTTTGCATTGTCGAGGCCAGTCTGCCAGGACCACCTGTGTTGGCAGGCTTATTTACAAGGTTGGGGTTGGATCGGAGAGCACAGAGTGCAAGCAGTTCACAGGGAAGTTGGAATCGGTGATGAGGGAAAGAGAGAAATTGTGGCAACCACAGTCATGTTAACAGTTCTCGATGAACAGGTTGAGTGCAGGTAAAAAAGGTCAGAGGACAGAATCCACGTGGAGTGAGTGAAAGTAGACTTTTCAAATACCTGTACTGGTTTTAAAATAGCTCTTGCTCAATCTACGGCTTTTGAAAAACACCAAATAAAAGACACTGTCCTCGATGCATGGCTACTCCCAAGGAGAAAAACACCATCACCACATTGCTTGCATATTGTTATCCCAATTAAACTGGATACCTGGGATTCCACCTCACATTTCCCTGCTTAATATACAGGTGTTTGCAAGTTAAGTGCATAAACAGGAAGGACTACAGACACAGGTAAATTCGTTCAAATTTTATCTACGGCTGCAGTGACTACAAAAATCAATGGCTCTTTGTAAAAGATAGTTATACCACGGAGAAGAGAGACATTAGTCAACACTTGGTGTCTAGCCATTTTTTCACCTTTGCACAATAAAACTACAGGTGTTTAATGAGATTGAACTGATTCTAGAGGAGCCAATTAGAGAAAAAGCTAACTTCTGTTTATAACCACCCGTTCCATATCAAATTAATGCACTCAGCAACAATGCATGCACATGAACATGTGTGGGCAGAGTTCAAAGCACATTAAATCATTAAATTAATTGGACGTTGCTTTAATTACTTAACACACTGCACATACTTTGTTTTTTTAAAAAAAATCAGCGATATTGTCCTCTCCAACATGTGGGTCAAGTCATTTTTTGCCTCACCCAGACTCAGATGGTGGAGTTCAATGCAAAATGACATTAAACTTAATGCCCCCTCCATCTTTTAAAAAAAATTTTAAATTAATAATGAATCTCAGTTTTGAAATCCTAGATTTGTCAAATTAGTACAAAACCTTTTAAACCATTTAACAAATTACATACCTTCTACTCTTAAGATAGAAGAGTATTCACCCAAGCAAGAGGGAGTTGAATTACATCATTTTTCCCCCCTATTTCCTGCAAAGAAACTCATTTTGGAATGACTCATCTCTGTAAAGCAGCAACAAATCATGGGGATGGGCAATAAAGGTTTGCCTAGCCACTGATGCCTGTAAATTGTGAACAAATATTTTAAAAGAAACATCAGAAGGCAGCAAGATAGATAACATAGCAAATAGAAGGAGTAGGCAAATAAACTTACAATCTGTGAGCACAAAGGACATTTGAAAGCCAAATCAGAACAGAAAAACACCAGTTTGTCAACGATCTTGAGCACATTGGAAAGAAAAAAAATTCTTTGCAGGAACTATCTTTGTTCATGATCTACTACTGCAAAATAAATTGGATATAAAAAGTGACTAAATATTCTAACGGTGGCTTGGTGGTTAGCACTACTGCCTCACAACTCCAGGGTCCCGGGTTCGATTCCACCCCTGGGTGACTTTCTCCCCGTGTCTGCGTGGGTTTCCTCCAGGTGCTCCGGTTTCCTCCCACAGTCCAAAGATGTGCAGGTCAGGTGAATTGGCCATGCTAAATTGTCCATAGTGTTACATGCATTAGTCAGAGGGAAATGGGTCTGGGTGGGTCACTCTTCAGAGGGTCGGTGTGGACTGGTTGGGCCGAAAGGCCCGTTTCCACACTGTAGGGAATCTAATCTAAAGTGAGAGAGTAAATTAAAAGCCAGCTTTGCAATTTCATGTACAATCTCAGACATTTTTCTATTAGACCTCTAATTTGCTGAACAGCATAGATTTTAGGAGATTTCTGAGGCAGAAGAAACTTGGAAGACTAATATTTTCTGGGAACTGTTCATCATGTAGCTACAAGGTTATTTAAATAAAAAAAACTGTCAGCCTTACTGACCATATATTAAGTGGCCAAGCTTTGCAGCTTTAAACTCAATCTGAAAGAAAAAAAAGTTGAGAAAGCCTTGTAATAATAGTCTATAAGGGGAAACCTTGAACAAAAACACAGTCACTTTGCAATTTTCAACAAAAGTTACATTCAATGAAAATTAGTTATATGTCACTGCATTCATGTCAATAACCAGAACTCCAATTTATATATTCTAAACAGTTTGGTCAGCTCTATTTGAGAAAAACTATGTGGAAGCAAGGACAACATCAAAATGAAAGATCTAACAGCCATTTACAAATATTAATGCCAAATTTTGATTTTTTTAAAAAAAGTTAAATGTAATTCAATTGATCTCTTCACAGAAGCTTACACATTTTTGAAACGATCTAGGAAACGAGCTTGGAATCCCATCACTAGAGATTGGAATTTTAAATTTAGGATTTTATTGAATTTAAGTCTAAACATTACAGACCACACACTCTGTGCTGAAGTATGTACAACTCAGATCCCAGTTAGACAGTAGCAATACTACGCTACATCAGCACTTACTTAGTACAATAATGGCTGGTTATCAATCAAGGTGCAGACTAATGCCTTGGATTCATCAGTTCAAATCCTCATCAGAACCAGTGGAATTTAAATTCAATTAACATATTGAATTGGAGGCTGGTCTGAGTAATGGTTCCATTGAAGTACAATGCAAGCTCAAGGAACAGCCCCTTATTTTCCACATAGGCACTTTACAGTCTAAAAGGTCTCAATATTGAATTCCATAACTCCAACAGACTACATTAGGCCTGTTGTTGACAAAGAGGTGACACCTGAGGATCAATGACTGTATTATTGGCTGGATCCGGTGCTGGAGGCAAAACGGGGGCAGGTGGGCATCACAGCAGTCTTGACTGCGGTGATGGCCTGATGCTCAAAGAGACGCACGATACTCATTGCAGTGACCCTACCTTTTTCCAAAATAAAAAAGCTTTCATATTCCAAGTTTGCTCAACCCTCTCCAGTTCATACAAGTCAGTCAGGTCCCCAGGGAAATGGGTGGAGGAAAGGGCCCAAGTCTTGAACAGACATTGGGTGATTGACAGGGTTCAAAGTTAGATTGGGTTCAGAGAGGAGTGGTTGTCAGGGTGGAACTAGGTGTTTTGATTATTATTTTTTTCCTCTTTCTAATTTTAAAACTTCAAAGTAGGAATCCCACTACTGAACATGACCTATTCTAACTTAACTTTGCTCAAAACCAGCAAGTCAATGATCAGCATGCTGCCAAATTAGGATATGTATTCCATATTAGTGTCATTTCTGTTGGTTAAAATCAAAGCAGCTTTGGAAATTTTGAAGCAAGATGCCCTCTTGGCCACATTATGGCCGGGCATTGAAACTAAGCAAGGAATATATTCTAGTGCAAGATATCTGAAATCATTTTACAACAGATAGACTTAGTGCTACTTCCAAATTGCATACAGTCTGAGCAGTTGCACCAAGTTTGAGCCATTACAGATTCTTAAAAGTATCTAAATACATAAAAATAAACTTTTCAGTCCAAAATGAGGTTTAACACCTGGAATGCAGATCATGCAAAAATCTAGGATGGGGCTAGAATTTGCAATTAGAGTCATTGGACTCAAGAGTATGGTTTTGCAGTAACTGCACTGAATTTTCTTCCCCCTCTGTTCTGTTACGTTCTTCAGAACCAAATATTACAGCTAAATGTTTAAAGTAATATGCCATCACCAATCCTCCTTTCTACTCCAGCATCTCAGCAGCAGATGCTACTTGCTGGTGTTGGAGAGAGTATGAAGAGCAGGGGACGGTTTTAATCCATTAACCTCTTGACTATGAACCCAGTGAAACTCTGTTGCATCCCTGTAGGCCACTATGTCTGACGGCCTATTTAGTCAACAGTGACAAAGGTTAAACCATGAGTTAGTCATATGAAAGTGCACTTGCCTTCACAAGATGGATCTCTTGCATGATAACAATGGGAACTGAGACAATGATGGCATTTGTTTTTAATTGACACAATTCCCCAAATCAAGACCGTATGACCATCAGATAAACTGAAACTTAGAGTCCCCAACATTAACCCTTTTAGAACCATTACATTATGCAATAAATTCTACTATTCATTGCTGCTCAAACTTCAACTGCCTTAAGCTTGTCTTTTACTTATTTAAATGCATATCTTCATAGCTGAATCTTTCAGGCTAACGTGAAGTAGCACTTGAATTAGCAGCATAGATAAAGGGAACCCTGTAGATTTCAATTTCCAAAAAAGGCATTCAGGAAGTTACCACATAAAAGATTACTTCAGATAAAAGCAATTGCATTCGGATGGTATGTTCATATTCAATGTTCAATTGAAGATTGGCTAACAAATAGAATACAGGTTATGGGCGGATTTTTCAGGATAGCACTTTGCAATATGTTTACAATTATTAAAGGACTTTGACAATGGAAGCAAATGCATGATGACAAAACTAGGTGGAACAGCAAGCAGTTAGGATGGTAAAGGAGTCTGCAGATGCAAATAGAGAAAACTTGGCAGACAGGATATAAAGTGGGAAAATGTGAAAGTAAATACTTTGGCAAGAAGAATAGGGAATTCAACATTATTTATGTGAAAAAGATTACAGAAAGTTACAACATGTAGGTATATGAGGCTTCTTGTGCATAACTCTCAATAGTTAGCATTCAGGTTCACTAGGTAATTGGTCAACATTCTGGTTGCCAACCTATGTCTTCCCACCACTACCCATGACCCAGAGGCTAAACCATCTACCTTTAAATGAGAAAACAGCCCTAAATCCTCCAGACTGTGGCGACTTTACCTTTTCATCCTGGATGCAGAGAGAGGTTGTTCCCCCATTGAATATGTTTCAGACCAGATGGCATTATCTCAGAGTAAGAGTTGCATAATTTAACACAGATGAGGGCTGAGGCTAATGAACAGACTGCTCAAGGAGCTGGATTGTGAAGTATAGAGGCTGCGATAGACAGATTTCTAAATCAGCAAGGGCTTTAGGAATTGGTAGGGAAGTGGAGTTAAGGGTCATCAGATAACCATTCAACTAGATCATGGTTGGAGCCTGAATAGCCTACTTCTGCTCATCTTATGATATTAATTAAAATCCCTAATATTAAAATACCACTAAGCTTCCCATTCAGTCCCAAACACCCTATCCCATAGGTAGGTTCATTATGCAAAACATTTTTTCCATTGCTTTCAGAGTTTAAACATGTACCCAAGAGACAAAGTTTGGCAAACACAATTTGACCTGAACAGCAGGTGTTTGGTGCGATATCCTGGGAACTATATTCTACGGTATGGACTACAAAGTCAAGGACTATTTTGATCTGCTGATTGCAGCTCTGCAGTTTCTCATGTTAGTCGTTGATTCTATTAATACTCCCCAAATCTATTTAAATTTCTCCCTCTTAGCCAAGATGTATATGTCTGCTATTTTTTCCACTTACCATACTTTGCATGACAGAAATTTCTGCTGTTGCCCCAATTTCAAAATTATAGCAGTTCTGAAAAGCAGTAAATTACCCCAAGATGCTTCACAAAAGTACCACAAAATAAAGCATGACAATGAGCCATACAAGGAGACACCAGATCAGAGGCATGGTCCAAGGAGCTCCAAAAGAGAGAAGCAAGGCAGGTATGTGAAGAGAAGGAACCTGAGATTACAGCTCCAGCAACTGAAAGCAGAAAGAGACTAAGAGTGAAGCAAACATTACTGTAAAATATATAAGAGGCCAGAATTTGAGATATCTTGAAGAGTTGAGAGACAGACAAAAATAAAATGCAACAGTTCTGAAGACATATGCATAAGAATTCCAACATAAAGTTGCTGCCTGACTTGGAGCAACTCAATGTCTACCATGGAGAAAGAGGAATGGGACATAGAACTTTACCCATGTCTCAGCTCAAGTCCAAAGCAAAACCTCCTCAGTCTTACTTTCTAACTTTAAAACATGCATTAGAACAGCTTCTTTGGGGTTGGAATGTTTTCACATTTAACTTGGTGCACTGTAACCCATTGCTTCAAAAGTCTGACATGATATACTAATCTGATGATTTTACAGCAAATGAATTACCAGGATCATTGTGCCATAAAGCCAAGACAGTGCAGCTGCCACCAAACAAAATGAACCCCAAATCATTTCACGTGCAATACTTCCACTGATTTGAAGCCAGAGAACAGTATTTCACATCTAATAAAGTGTTTGCTAATTTATGCATTTGTGATCTTAAAGTACAGTGTAACTGTAATTTAAGATCACAAATGCATAATCTTGCATAAATTCCCCCTTTACGCAAAAGAAAGAATGACCTCAAGATTCTTGCATAATTCATTAATGTTTCTGCAAAGGTTAAGTATCATTAAATATTTTAACTTTTTAAAAAATGTTATCTAGTAATGAACAGCAATCTTGTTGACAGAGACATCTATTGTTGGCTTTGCTACCAATTATACAAGTGAACTTTACAGCTGCCAAGACTAGATTCAGTGCTGTTGGCTGCTTGGAGAGATTACTAATCAGGAGCACGACAACAAATGATGTCATATTATAAAGGGGATGTTTTTCTGGGCCTGCAGAATTCACATTTTTCAGCTGCACTAAATTGATTTCATGCACTGCTATAAAAATTAGCAGAAAGTCTGCGAACATCAATAATGCTTGTCAAGTGAATATCAATCATGGTAACGTGCACTGTAGAAAATGCATAAGTCTAAGCATAGCAATGCTCTTGTGTAGGTGTAATGATTTAAGATTTTTTTTGTTGAGTTACATTTTGTTTTAACTGGCAACAGACTGACATTTAGCCACAAGTTAAATGACCATCCTAAACTTTCACTTTATCATCAGAATTTAACAAATGCTACAAAAAAAAACTGCATTGTATAATTTTTGCTTAAAGTGAAAAACTCTAAACGTTCAAAGTCAAACCGTGAAGATCAGTTCTGACTTATGCTTTGAGATGTATCTGAAAGAACAGTAACATTAATTTGAAGCATACTAACTCCCCAAAAAGGTACCCAATGGTGTTCTAATGAGTGGTTGTAAAATGAAGTTCACAGCTCATTATGCCCAAGGAACAATTGCGCAATGAAATAAAAAGTACGTACTGTAGCTGCTGGAGACCAGAAATAAAGAAACAAATCAAGTACTAGAAAAATTCAGGTCTGGCAACATTTCTGAGAAACAGAAAAACAGTTAACATGGAACATAGAACAGTACAGCAGACGAACAGGCCCCTTGGCCCACAGTGTTGTGCTGAACATGACACCAAATTAAACTAATCCTTTCTGCTTGCCCTTGATCCATATCCCTCCATTCTTCGCATGTTCCCTGAACGCCTGTCATATCTGCCTCCACCATCACCTCTCGCATTGCATTCCAGACTTCTACCACTGTCAAAAACTTACCCCTCACATCTTATTTGAACCTTCCCCATCCCACCTTAAATGCATGTCCCCTTGTTTTGGGCATTTCAACTCTGGAAAAATATTCTGACTGCCAATCCTATAAAGTCACCTCTCTCCCTACTCCACAGTAAAAAACAAAAGAGTCTTTCTAATCTCCCCTGATAGCTCATACCCTCTAATACAGGCAGCATCCTGGTAAACCTCTTCTGCACCCACATTCTTCCTATAAAATGTGGCAAATTGAATGCAATATTCTAAGTATGGCCTAACCAAAGTCTTACACAGTTGCAACACGACATCCTGACTCTTGTCCTTAATTCCCAATCAATAAAGCCAAGCATGCCATCATACCCCTTATTTACCACCCTACCTGCATGGCCACTTTCAGGGACCTATGGACTTGAACCTCAAGATGCCTTTGCACATCAATGCTGTTCAGGATCCTGCCATAATGTATATGTTTCTTTAACATTTGATCTCCCAAACTGCATCACCTCACACTTTAGATGGATTAAACTCCATCTGCTATTTCTCTGCCCATAACTGCAACCAATCTATATCTCACTGTATCCTTTGACAACCTTCTACACTACCCACAACTCCAATCTTTGCATCATCTGCAAACTTACAAACCCACCTGTAACTTTGAATGCATTATGACGCTTCAGTTTAGCTCCTCACTTTTCTCATTTAAACGCTATCAAAACTACCTCTTTGGCCAAGCTTTTTGTCATCCCCATGTAAATCAGGTGTTATTTTGTTTTACATAGAGCTTCTGTAAAGCACCTTAAAAAGGTTTTCGTGACATTAAGAAAGGCAGTACAAAAATGAAATTATTATTGAATTCCAACAAAACTGGAAGGCATAGATTGCACAGTCAAATTTGAGGGTGTTGGAGGCACAAACATTTCTCATTCCTATTGACTCACATGTACTGCCCATAAACCTTCCTAAGAACCATTTATGCACATGAATGTATGAATTAGGAAATAAATGTAACCTGAATAGTAAAAAGATTAATCTTATTTTTAAGTCAATTATAAAGCATCAGATTTCACAAATGCTTTAGGACACCAATACAAGGCAGTATAAAATGACAGGAAACAGCTTCCCTACAGAAACTTATGTAATCATGCTAGATATTGCAATCATGACACTTAAACAAGTCAACTCATTCCAACCCATCTACCTAAATTGAATTTTTGAATCCTGATTACAGCCTACGAGTTATAACCAGATGGTTCAACAAGGAAGTGTAATCGAAACAAATGTCTCTTAGAATTTAGGTCTTGTAGTCACTTGCAGAACAGAAAGAACCTGAAAAATAACCCAAACATCCTGTATTCAAATACATGCTCCAACTTCTTATTTACGCTATTTTCAGTGCTCTCTGTGCCAAGATCAAGACCATCATTCCCAGAACTAAACAGCAAGCTGACGCAGAATAAAAACATTCATGGCATTTTCCTCAGTCTTCAATGCTTCAAAAGTTCTTCACAGTCAACTCATCACTTTTGATGGGTGAGCATTGCTATTTAGACAAATATGGCAAACAACTGCCAAACAGCCCCATAAATAGAAGAGAGATAAATCAATTGATAATCCTTTTTGGGCTATACTAGTTGAGCCAAATGTTCGTCAAAACACCAAAACTCCTGCAAAAAAGTTGCACTTCTCTCTGTGTTCAGCCATCCATTCTAGTCAAAGTTGCTTTGCGTTGAAGGCACTATCGTAACTTTTAACTAACTGCAGTTGCTTCGTTCTGTCCTCGACAGCATTGTAACTCAATTCGTTGCACAAATGGAAGTAAATCCAACAACCCTGGCAGCCAAAAACAAATCAAACTGTCCATATCAGCTGCAAATCTAATAACGGCGGGGGTCTCAAATTTCCTCAAAGGAAATTTATTGATAGCATTCCCATTTCAAAACAAACGATCCACGTTCGCTTATGTGACTCCACATATCCTCACTTTCGGAAGCAGAGGGTGTTAACCATTGCGACGTTCATACCGGAGAAAACTACAGTACACAGCGAATAAATTCAGCTCTCGGCAATCCATCCTCTCACTTCACTCCCTTTCAACACCAACAACTTTTATACATGAAGAGTGCATGTAATGGGCCTGGCTCGCTGCCTTTTGTTTCGCTGACAGTTGCCTGGTCCCTCAGACAATGGGTGTGCCTCAGTGAGCGAGAGAGAGAGAGAGAAAGAAAGAAATACACTTCAACCACCCAGGAAGTCGCCACGTTATGAGCCTCAACACGAGTTCATTATAATTGAGCCATTTACTTAGCAACTAGCAACCACCAGGGAGGAGACAGGAAAGCCCCGAGACTTCACCCAACTACCCTCCTCGGGACTCGCAGGACAAACAACCGCATCCTCCTGGTCTACCCATAGAAACGCAAACTGGGAAGATCGGACCAGACTCAAACTGTATTCTCAATCTCGCTAATTAGGATCGGGAACATCGCTTTACGCCAAGTCCCGTGTGAGCTGTTTCAGTACAAGAAGCCCACCGAGCTACCTACCACGAGAACGAGTGGTTTCAAATCGCTGTCAGATGTCCCCGCCTGCAGCTGCAACACCACCCCCCTCTCAGCGAGCTACCCGCCCGCTTTCAGGCGGATTGTCCTCCGAGCGTACGATCCTGCCCCCACCAAGTGCCGGGCTCTCGCGATTGGCGGCCGCAACCGTCCAATCAAAGCGCGGGCTGAAATGGACCGCCAATGGCTTTCGTCTACGTCACAAAGGTGGTGCTCCGGCTCGCCAATCATGGGAAGGCGGGGACGGGGCGCTGCTGAGCTCTATGTCCCCTCCCCCCCCGACGCCTTGAGCCCAGTGAATCCGCCCCCAAACCCCCACACATCAACCACTTGAGCAATTGCGTTTAAGACAATGGATGGGAGATCGTGCGTAACTGAAGAGAGGGTCCTCAGCACTGTCTCTTGTTTTAAATGTTTTGAAGTTTATAATGATTTTACGAGTATGCCACTTTAATAAACAAACTTTGCAAAGTCTTTGCAATTACATAAACATATATCAGTTCCGATTATCTTTTACAGCCATGTTAGGAGCAACCTTCGAAGACATCATTTAAGAAACGATCTTATTTCCACCAATTTTCAATTCGATGCGCGTCGCGATCAAGTGAGTCCTTGGTCTCCGCCAATGGAATGTACGCGAATCAGGGTACCACCAGAACGCATCTAACTGGAAGTGTTATTCCCCACAGAGGAAAGTCATAAATATTAAGTAGTCTACTCAAACATATTCACATCTGTGTAACATGTTGTATGATGATTCAGCTTTCCTCACTATTATGTGTACGACTACAAAAAAGATTTGAGTGAGCCAATGGACATCTATGATTGCATTCCAACCATGTAGGCATTCATTAGTGGTCAAGATAGTGCTAGACTATCTGGATTGATTATGCCTCTGAGCGGTAACCATGATGTGGAGGTGCCAGTGTTGTACTGGGCTGGACAAAGTTAAAAATCACACAAACACCAGTTTAGAGTCCAACAGGTTTAGTTGGATGCACAGCTTTCGACTCCTCATCACCCCTCACCTTCATCTACCTCTGGTCTTCCTAGCTAGCTTCCCCACCCCCTCCACCTCCCATTTATCTCTCAGCCACGTTGGGGCCCTCATATTCCTAATGAAGAGCTTATGTCGAAATGTCAACTATCCTACACCTTGGATGCTGCCTGATTGGTTGTTCTTTTCTAGCACCACACGTTTTGACTATAACCTGGTGTTGCGTGATATTTAACTTTATCTGAGTGATGAAGCAGCACATGTTCTCATCTCAGGACCAGGGCAGCCATGAAAGAAAGCTTCCAGAAGAACCTGCATGTAAAGAGAGAAAACTTCATTTAAATACTTGTTTTTTATTTGGATAAAAATTGTCTGTATAATATCAAGGTGCACATTGAATATCCAAATAGGACAGTTAACACAAAGATACATGAATCATATCACTTAGAGTTAAAAATCACACAACACCAGGTTATAGTCTAACAAATTTATTTGGAAACACTAGCTTTCAGAGTGCCACTCCTTCATCAGGTGATTGTATTCGTTAAGATCACGCTCATAGAATTCATAGCCAAAGGAGTCCAGCGTCATGGAGGTGTGATATAGTAAACAATCTTAGACTAAAACTTTCACCTTTTATAATGGGATGTGCTGGTTTCTGTTCTTTGATATGTAAATCGCAGAACTTTTACATTACATTCTCAAATTAGCTCAGCTTTTTAAACAATAGGTGTGAAGTCTGATGAAGGACGTTTGCCCAAGACGTCGATTCTCCTGCTCCTCGGATGCTGCCTGGCCTGCTGATTTTTAACTTTGTCCACCCCAGTCCTCCACTAGAACCTCCAAGTCATGACTCACATGAGTGTTATTGAACCCAATGACAGTGGCAATATAGGGTCCATTTAGGCAGTGTCATATTTGAATTATCTCACTTTTACCCACCTGAAACTCCTGATTGCCCTTTCCACGGGAATTCTACATATGAATAGAAGATGTATTCATAGAGCTCATCTCTATCCACAACAATTAAAAATCAACAATCCTGAAAGTCATGTTCCTTTGTACTACACAGTCATGGAATCTGGGCAGTATGGAAGATATGAAGGAGGATTCATTAGGTCTCCAACCTTCTTCTGCTACATTGAAAATTGTTCCAGAAATGGAAGCAAGGAATCCTTGACTCCATTCCTTTCTGTATCATAGACGATCATGGCAAGCAATCAATTGATGTTGTGGTGAATAGTCTAGAGAAGAACAAATCTCTTAAAAACTGCAACTCTTACTTTTCCCAGGGTAGGTATCTTTGCTCTTGAAATTCTTTTGTTTTTGTCATTGTGATGGATTCCAACTTGTAATAGAGAAAGGGTCTAAACTTTACAAGAATGTGGTAGCCTCTAGCTTTTTTTCTTTATAGCAACCTTTTTTGCTGATTGCTATACTTAACAGAAATAATGACTGCTGATGTCCCAATACTTTTAAACTGCACAGTCATGGTCCGATGAGATAGTGGGATTCTCTCTTGTCCATTGTTTGAAGCATGATTGATCCAAAATGGTCTCCAACAAAGATGGTTAATTAATCCTTTATATCCTGTTAGCTGTTGTGATACCTCAAGGTACTTAAATATTAATGCTTCAGCTGTGACTTCTATATAATCTAACCTCCATCAGATGGAGAGAAGCATTCACACCTCAAAATGGTCATTTTCCACACACAACTGAACTGTTTGTGCCGTAGTCCATTTCAGTTATCTTAATGCAAATCACTTCATTAGCAATATTATTCAGGCATTCATTTTGTAATTCTCTTAAGGAGCTTGGCCACCTTACTGGGGGGCGCTTCACAGACATTTTAAAAGAGTACCTCATTTAAAAGTGATTTCTTTCAAACACAAATCCCCAGGTATTAAATCAGTTTATGGAATTAGCAATTAATAATCCATATTTTTATACCTTCATGACAGATGATATGGTGGTTTATAACAAAAGGTGGAACTTGCAAAATATTACAGTAAGTTATAAATCTTTTTTACATATTGATGAAATTAGGAGAGACCTGAGAAGTTTGATCCACAACAGCAACTATATTACTTGAACCCTTCATCACCACATTTCAAATGGGACTGCCTTGGGACTAAAAGTCAAGGTAAGTTTGAATTGACTTTTTATGCTGCAAATTCCATATGATTTAGACAATTATACCATACCACTCTGCTGACTACAAATGGAGCACAGACAATGCTCTGATTCCCCAAGTCACCAGGAAACATCTCAATAGAATCTTAATTGTTTCTTTCTGAATTTGTCCAAGTTTTGCATCTCCTAGCAAATCAGCTATATTACAAATAAATGTTAGGAAGATTACATTGCCAGAAACCTGAAGTGCTTTTTTTTGAAAATGAGGATATAACATTAATGCTTCACAAAATTGGACTAACAAACTAGTCATTCAACAGGTTCCTTTGAAATACTTTCAAATCAATTATGAACAATGATTTACTTTTTAAAATAAAACTACCATTAATTTAACTAGTTCACGTATGATCAAATAATAAGTTTTAATGATATTAAGCAGCACAATGCTATTTTGTACTTTTCATTGCAGTGTCATTAAAAGTTTGCAAAGGCCAATGGCTACCACAAATGTTTTGTGATATCTCGCCTACAGAGACACATTAATATAGCAATTTAAGGCAGTAACTACATTATTAAAAACATATTGCAAAATTATACAAAATAGTTCATTCCATAGTTTTGTTGATAAAAAAGATTAAGATTGATTATTCAGCCTTTGGGCTCAGAAACAAATGGCCAGCTCCCAAAGCTATCTTGGTGAGCCACAAATAGTGTGTCACAAAGAGGTTGGCAAAGTATATTTGAGATATTTACTTAAATTTAGATTAAAAGAAACAAATTTTAAGTTCATGGCACTTAAAATGGCTATTTTGTAGGTTGAAGTAAAAATCACACAACACCAGATTATAATCCAACAAGTTTATTTGGAAGTACAAGCTATTATACTTCTGCTATTGGTGGTACAGTGGCTCAGTCGTTAGCACTGCTACCTCACAACACGAAGGTCCCAGGTTCAATTCTAGCCTCCGGCAACTGACTGTGTGGAGTTTGCACATTCTCCCTGTGTCTGTGTGGGCTTTTTCCCACAGTCCAAAGATGTGCAGGTCAGGTGGATGGGCCATGCTAAATTGCCCATAGTGCTAGGTTCCTTAGTCAGAGGGAAATGGGTTGGTGTGGACTTATTGGGCTGAAAGGCCTGTTTTCATACTGTAAGAGCTCTGATCTATTGGGACGCTGCTCTTTCATCAGGGAGCAAGGTGATGAAGAAGCTTTGTTCCAAAAGCTCGTACTTCCAAATAAACCTGTTTGAATAAAGCTTGGTGTTGTGTGATTTTTTAATGTTGTCCACCAGTACCTCCACATCATATTTTGTTGATTCCACTACTGGTATCTTTGCTTTGCAGAAATGGATGTACAATAAATTTACACTGAGCTACTGAATGACAACAGGAATCGAAGCAAGCCATTCAGTCCCCCAAGTATACTCTTAAATTTTATTCTGTTAAGGAACGGAAATTGACTTGCATTTACATTAAGGCAGAATAATCATTTTTCAGTTTAAAAAAATTATCTTTTAGTGTTCATTTACCTAAAAGAACAGCTTAATTTAGGTTCTGAGGAATGGTCACTTGACCTGAAAAGTTAACTCTGATTTCTCTCCACAGATGTTGCCAGACCTGCTGAGCTTTTCCAGCACTTTCTGTTTTAGTTTTTGGTTTCCAGCTTCAGTAGTTCTTCAGTTTTTATTTAGCATAATTTAGGAGTTTCCTCAAAGGCCAACAAATATGTTCAATTAACAAAACCTTCTGAAGTTTTTTGGCAATATCTAGCTTATGGTGAACAAATATTATAATAGACTAAGGCAGTAATTATATTATTAAAGAAATTATTGTACAAAACAGCATTTTTAACAGATTCATCCAACACTGACAATGGTCCTAAAACATGCTTAAGTTCAGTCATCATTTTGAAATTGTACATGTGTCCTTTCTTTTGTATTTCAATTTTAAACATCATGTCCACATTTCTAATGGAAATTGTCTTGGAAACAAAATCAGGGAAGGTGTACAATGTATTTTTTTTATCCAGCATTATTCATGTATTTTCAATATTGATATCTATTTTCCACCATTTTGCTGGCTATACAACCAGGATTAGGAAACTTTCATGGCTTCTCTAGGTCATCAATAAATGTTCTCTTTGGAATTTAACTTTTCCTGCGATAATACATTGACTAAGATTTGCATTTCTCGGCAAATCAGTTCCCTAACTGGTTCTATTAAGGTACTATATACAGTAGATAATTCTTTACATGTCACACATCGTTGATAAAATGGTTTCCCCTTATCGCTGTATCCTCATCAAAATGACAATTTTTTTTCTCACAGACTGAAGTGTGTCAAATGTTGTTATTACTTGCTCATACATTACTTTTTTTGTGTTGACATCTTGTCTATCCAGTTAAAAATCACACAACACCAGGTTATAGTCCAACAGGTTTAACTGGAAGCACACTTCAGGATTCCTGAAGAAGGGCTTATGCCCGAAATGTCGATTCTCCTGCTCCTTGGATGCTGCGCTTTTCCAGCAACACATTTTTCAGCTTTAAAGTAAGTGCCTCAAGAGTGATTTTGTGACTTTTTTGTGACAATCATGAGTCACAAGATAGCTTTGAATGCCAGAAATCTGTCAGTGTAGGCACCAAACACTCAGGATATTTTTTCAACAAACCTGTGAAAAGATTATTTATTAGTTTAAGCAGTAATTTTGAACTTTCTTTAATAGTGTAATTACTGCCTCAGTCCAGTTTATGAATTTACATCATCAAGATATTGTCAGAAACATGTGTAGTAACCCCTAGTTGTTGCAACATTGTAATAATATTGCAGTGAACATTACAAAACTAGTCTTGTGTTACTTAGTATTGTAGTCTGATGAATTAAGTCTGACTTTGACTGCTAAAGAAAATAGCCGCAACGCCATAGGAAATGATGTAATGTCACATCACCTTCCTACCTCTTGCACTCTCATGAGAAGAGAAAGACATAGTGAGATTTTCCCTAAGTTCATGTTTTCCTCACCTCAATAGACATGTTTTAAGGAGTACAACAAGACCAAAAATATTATGGTAGCAGTGAATGAAAAATAAGTATAGATAAGTTTCTGCTATTAGGGAAAATACTTCAGCAGATCATGGGTTCCAACAAGCAAAAGGGAGGTTGAATTGGTGCAAAAGATTTAAAAGGTATTACTCTGCTTCTAGCCTCACTGTGAAGCCAAGCAGTGAGCAGGTCAGTATGCTATTATATACAATAGGTGGCTGTGCAGACAATACCCTAGATAGACATGATTTGGAGATGCTGGTGTTGGACGGGGGGGGGTGCACAAAGTTAAAAGTCACACAACACCAGGTTATAGTCCAACAGGTTTAATTGGAAGCACACTAGCTTTTGGAGCGCCACTCCTTCATCAGGTGGTTGTCACAACACATTTTTCAGCTCTGATCTCCAGCATCTGCAGTCCTCACTTTCTCCTAGCACTTACTTTAAACTCACATAAACAGCTTGAAGTTCATGGGATTTGAAACAATTAATTTTGTAGATTTTACTGTTGATGGTGTATGTTTGTTTGCAAAATACTGACATGCATACAGGAAAATACTGGGCAGCCTGGTGGCTCAGTGGTTAGCACTGCTGCCTCCTAGTGCCAGGTTCAATCCCAGCCTTGGGCAACTGTCGTATGGAGTTTCCACATTCTCTGTGTGGGATTCCTCTGGTGTCCTCCCACAGTCCAAAGATGTGTAGGCCAGGTGAATTGGCCATGCTAAATTGCCCATAATGTTAGGTTCCTTACTTGAAAGGAAATGAGTCTGGGTGGGTTTTTTTTGGGGGGGTCGGTGTGGAGTTGTTGGGCCGAAGGGTCTGTTTCCACACTGCAGGGAATATAATCTAACCATTCACTTCTACATGGAGCAATAAAAGGTAAACTATAGTTAGAGCATTCAGCCCCTCAAGTGGAGTATTCAATTACATCATGGCTGATCTGTATTTGGACTCAATTTCCACCTTTCAACTTGTATTTGTTAAGGGCCTTTACTGTAAGAAAACATGCACCCAAATCCGCTTCACAAAATTGTTATAAGGCATTTAATGCCAAATCATGTAAAATATATTAGGTCAGATGACCAAATATTTGATCAAAAAGGGAAATTTCATATTAAAATAGAAAGTGAGTTAAAAGAATTTTGCTTGTTGAACACTGCAAAATCACTGCTTAATCTTGCTTAATTAAAACTTATACTCAGTCTTGAAAATTTAAACTAGTCCAACGTTCAGAAACTTTTGAAGAAGTAATTCCACATTTCCACTACTCTAACATGAAAAATACTTTTAAAAAATGTATTTTTATGGGATGTAGATGTCATTGTCTAAGCCCATTTATAAGATCCCTGAAGGTGGGAATGGGCTGCTTATTTGAATTGGAATGTCCATGTACTGTGCAGGTATATGCATGGAGCTGTAAGGTGGAGAATTTTAGTGTTGTGACCCAGTGACAGTGAAGAAATGATAATGTATGGTCAGGATGGTGTGTGATTTGTAGGGGAATTTGGAAATGGTGGTGTTTCCATGCTCTTCCTTGTTCTTCTTTTGATTTCGAAGAAGTCTTTGTGAGCCACTGCTGTCCGTCTTGTAGATGTTATATACAATTTGCACTACACATTGGTGTTGGAGATGTGGGATTGGGTGCCTATCAAGTGGGCTGCTTGTGAAGCTTCTTGGGTGTTGTTGGGTTGAGTTATTTTTCACAGAATTCCTAGTCTCTGACCTACTGTTATAGCCATAGTGTAACATGGGTGAGCCATTCCATTTCCAGTCAGTGGTAAATCCTAGAATGCTGGTCGTGGCATCTTCAATTGTGATGATGCTACTGAATACCAAGAGGATTTAATTTAATTCTCTCCTAGTTAAGATAGTAATTGCCTGCACTTGTGGGCTGCAAATGTTACCTGTCTTATCAGCCCAAGCCTGGATGTCACCCAGTCTTGTTGCACATAGTTAAAAATCACCCAGGTTATAGTGCAACAGGTTTACTTGGAAGCACTAGCTTTCAAAGCGTTGCTCCTTCATCAGGTGGTTGTGCAGTACAAGATCGTAAGACACATTTATTGCAGACGTTTACAGTGTGATGTGACTGAAATTATATATTGAAAAAGACCTTGCTTGTTTAAGTCTCTCATCTTTTATAATGACCATGTTGGTTTCAGTTCTTTCATATGTAAATGCCAGAACTCTTTCCTGGTTTTTAACTCTTTTTTTTAAAGTTACATTCTCAAGCGAACTTTAACAACAGGTGCCATGTCGCCCAGATAATGCATTGAAGGTGTGAGGTACCCTGTGTGAGGCTGTCTGTGCTCCAATGTTCAGACTGATTCTAATCTAAAAAAAGGGATTTACAGAATATTAGATGGATTCATGCAGTTTTTGAGCAAAATAAAATATAATTCTGCAAGTTCAAATTCACCCCACAAATGTATCTGAGTGTGTGCGCGCTTTTGTGTGTTGGGGCGTGGGGGTGATATGAGTATCTGTGAGAGACTGTGTGTATGTGTATGTGTCTGACTGTAAAAGGGTATAAGTCTGTGAGAGGGTGTGTGTGTGAGTGTGGGTGTGCATGTTTGAGCGTCTGAGAGAGCTTGTGTATGAGAGAGGGTCTGCGTGAGTGTGTGTGTGTGTGTGTGTGTGTGTGTGTGAGAGAGAGAGAGAGAGAGAGTATGTGTAATGCAATGGAGTCACCTGTAGTGTGACATGAACCCATGGTCCTGGTTGAGGCTATCCCCATGGGTACTGAACATAGCTATCAGCCTCTGCTCGATCACTTTGCATTGTTGCCTGACCTGAATTCCGTCTTGGAGGATGGTCACCCGAAGGTCTGAGGTCAAATGTCCCAGATCGTTGATTATTGTGCAGTGTCCATGCATCTGTTGCCATAGCCACTGCTCTATCTTACCAATGTATCATGCCTCAGGGCATCCTTGCCTGCAGCGTGTGAGGTAGATAATGTTAGCCAAGTCACATAAATACCTGCTGCATACATGGTGGGTGGTGTCCCCACATCTAATGGTGGTATCCGTGTCTGACACATCCTGTAGTGTCTGCCATGACAGACTTGTATGGTGCTGTCCTGAAAACTGGGCAGTTTGCTGCGAACAATGATCTGTTTGACGATTGGTGGTGGTTTAAAGGTGAGAAGTGGAGGTGTGGGGAAGATCTTGGCGAGGTGCTCATCCTCATTAAAAATGTGTTGCAGCTGCAAAGAACATGGCGTAGTTGTTTGGCTCCTGGGAAATAATGCACAACGAAGGGTACCCTGTTGGTTGTAGCTCGTATCTGTCTCCTGAGGAGGTCATTACAATTTCTTGCTGTGGCCCGTCGGAACTGTTGGTCAATGAGTTGAGCATTTTATCCTGTTCTTATGAGGGCATCCTTGAGTATACCCAAATGACCGTCACGTTCCTCCTCACCTGAACAGATCCTGTGTATGTGGAGGGCTTGTCCATTAGGGTGTCTGTTTGAATATGTTTCGGGTGGAAGCTGGAGAAGTGTAGCATTGTGAGGTTATCCATGGGTTTGTGGTAGAGTGAAGTGCTGAGGTGCCCATCTTTGATGGAGATACATGTGCCCAAGAATGAGACAGATACTAAAGAGTAGTCCACAGTGTGTTTGATGGTGGGTTGAAACTCATTGATATCACTGTGTAGTTGTTTCAGTTACTCCTCACCATGGGTCCAGAGGAAGAAAATGTTGTCAATATACCTGGTGTTTAGTGTTGGCAGAGGTCCTGCATATAGAAGAGGTCCTGTTTAAACCTGTGTATGAAAATGTTGATATATTGGGGTGCAAATTTTGTCCTCATGGCTGTTCCGTATGTCTGGTCGAGAAACTGGTTGTCAAAGGTGAAAATGTTGTGGTCGAGGATAAAGCAGATGAGTTGTAGGATGGTGCTCGGAGATTGGCAGTTGTCGGTGTTGCGTACTGAGACTGTTGCCGCAATGCTGTCATTGTGGGGGATGCTGGTGTAGAGTGCAGAAACGTCCATTGCAATGAGAAATGTTCCCAGTTCGACTGGTCTATGGGTGCTGAGTTTATGTAAGAAATCTGTAGTCCCCTGTATAGTGGGTTTCAAGATGCCTTCAACATAGCCAGAGAGGTTCTCACACAGGGTCCCATTGCCTCATACGATGGGACGTCCTGGTGTATTGGCTTTGTGTATCTTTGGAAGGCAGTAGAAGTCGTCCATGTGAGAAGTACGTGGGATGAGGGTGCATAGGGAACTCTGAAGGAGTGGATTGAAAGTCCTGATCACTGTGTTTAGTTCACGGGTGTGCTCTTTGGTCAGATCGGCCGGTAGATGCCTATAGTGTTCCTGGTTGTTCAGTTGTCGGTACACTTCCTTGCAGTAATCTGTTCTATTCTGAATGATGATGGCTCCTCCTTTATCTGCTGTTTTGATGACAATGTTGTGATTGGTCTTGAGAGCCTGGATGGCATTGCATTGTGATCAGGTGATGTTCTGCTCTACCTTGTGGGTGCGGCTGATGAATCTGGCATTTATATATTTCCTGACGGTTTGAGCATACATTGAGGGTGGCATGGTGGTTCAGTGGTTAGCATTGATGCTTCACAGCACCAGTATCCCAGGTTCAAATCTAGCCTCGGGCGACTGTCTGTGTGGAGTTAGCACCTTCTCCCTGTCTCTGCGTGGGTTTCCTCCGGGTGCTCCAGTTTCCTCCCACAGTCCAAAAATGTGCAGGTCAGGTGAATTGGCCATGCTAAATTGCCCATAGTGTCGGGTGCATTAGTCAGAGGGAAATGGGTTTGGGTGGGTTACTCTTCGGAGTGTCGGTGTGGACTCGGATGGCCCCGAAGAGCCTGTTTCCACACTGTAGGGAATCTAATCATCTATGTCAAGCCCACGGCAGCGGCCCTCTGATGGGATCTAAGTCGTCTCCTTCTTTGATTGCCCCTCTACAGATCCCAGTGATGACTGTTCCTCAGTGGAATCTCTGCTGGCATCTTGAAAGAATTCCCAGAGTCTCATTCATCTGATGAATTCCTCCATGTCTGCTATAAGACCCATGGGGTCCATCTTGGTGGTGGGGCAGAATTTGAGACCCCTGCTAGGAACTTCAATCTCTTCCGGTTGAAGGGTGTGGTCCGATAAGTTTTTACAATCGACCTCCCCACGATGATAATGTTTTCCACTATGGTGCCAGGGCGGACTTGGCTACTGCTGGTGGTGATGCCAAGTTTCTGCAGTTTCTTGTTCTTGGTTTGTATGTAGTGTTGTTTTGTCGCCTTGCCTGTTTGGCAATGTGCCATAACTGTACTGCTGTATCCTGAGCGCAGGATGAGAGTGTGGACTCCATCTCACTTTCAAGGTTGTGGCGCCTGCTGTAGAGTTGGTGCACGAGATAATTGAGGAGTTTATGAGAGATGTGGTGGCAAAATCTCTCCGCATAGCCTGTGTTGTAGGTTGGCTTGAGTTGGTTTGTGATGCCTAATCCTTTTGGGATCTTCCCTGCTTTTCTGCATTTCTGCAGAAGCTTAATGTCTGTGTCAATGTGCGTGATCTTCTTGGCGATCCTCTCCACTTTGAACCAGCAGTTAGTGATGTTGATGGTAGGCATGATTTGGAGATGCCGGTGTTGGACTGGGGTGGACAAAGTTAAAAATCACACAACACCAGGTTATAGTCCAACAGGTTTATTTGGAAACACTAGCTTTCAGAGCGCTGCTTGGCTGTGTTGTGGCGGTGGTTGTGGAATACAAGATCATAAGACACAGAATTTATAGCAAACGTTTACTTTGTGATGTAACTGAAATTATGTATTGAAAAAGACCAGGATTGTTTGTTAAGTCTCACCTCTTTTAGAATGACCATGTTGGTTTCAGTTATTTCATATGTAAATCCCAGAACTCTTTTTAAAAGTTACATTCTCAAGTGAACTTTAACAATAGGTGCCACGTCGTCTCAGATAATGCATTGAAGGTATGAGGTGCCCTGTGTGAGGCTGTCTGTGCCCCAAAGTTCAGACTGATGCTGTTTCTAAAAAAGAAATTTACAGAATTTTACATGGATTCATGCAGTTTTTGAGCAAATTAAAATATAATTCTACAAGTACAAATTCACCCCACAAACTTACATGTGTATGTGCGCATGTGGGTGTGCATGTGGGGGAGCGGGGCTATGAGTGTATGCGAGAGTGTGTGTGTATGTGTATGTATGTGAGTGTGAGTGTAAAAGGGGTACAGGTCTGTGAGAGGGTGCATGTGTGAGTGTGCAAAAGGACAGGTGGAACCTGTAGGGAGAATAAAAGTTCATAGAGGGTCAAAAGAAAGAAAGAACAAATAGGAATAATGCTCATCACCACAAGTTAATACTAATAACTAACAAAATAAAGAAAGAAAAAAGTCAATGGTTATAGTAAGTGTTGATAACGGTGAAGGTGAGAGAGATATTAACTCAGGAAACTCAAAAGTGGAAACAGCAGAGTATGGGCAGAAGGCAGGCCCACCCATATATAATGAATCAAAACTGTCCACGATGAAATACAGTCAGACAAAACACTAATTAACCATAAAATCTAATAGTAGTGTCAGAAGTGTGATATCACAAAAGTTGTGATTTAATTGGCTTTAAATTTAAGAAAAA
Source organism: Chiloscyllium punctatum (assembly GCF_047496795.1). Taxonomy (NCBI): domain Eukaryota; kingdom Metazoa; phylum Chordata; class Chondrichthyes; order Orectolobiformes; family Hemiscylliidae; genus Chiloscyllium; species Chiloscyllium punctatum. Next base: position 29,255,013 of record NC_092746.1, on the reverse strand, counting down.
AGTGATGACAGCAGATGCTATAGAGTCAGAGTAGAAAGGTGTGGCGCTAGAAAAAGCACAGCAGGTCAGGCAGCATCCAAGGAACAGGAGAGAAAACGTTTTGGACATAAGCCCTTCATCAGGAATGTGGAGGGGGAAGGAAGTTGAGAGATAGATAAGGGGAGGTGGGGATGGGGCTGGGGGGAAGGTAGGAGGGATGGCGATAGGTGGATGTAGATAGGAGGAGATTGTGATGGATCAGTAGGGAGGGTGGAGCGGATAGGTGAGAAGGAAGATGGACAGATGGATCAGGTCATGAGGGTGGTGACGAGTTGGAGGGTTGGGTCTGGGATGAGGTGAGAAATTAGTGAAGTCAATGTTCATGCTGTGTGGTTGTAGGGTCCTAAGGCAGAAGATGAAGTGTTCTTCCTCCAATTCATGGGTGGCTTTGACTTGGCAGTGAAGGAGGCCCAGGAGGGGTGGGAGGGGGAGTTGAAGTGGTTGGCCAGAGGGTGGTGGGGCTGTTTGCTGTGTGCAGACTAGAGATGTTGCCTGAACCATTCCACAAGTTGGCGCTTGGTCTCCCTGTTGGAGAGGATACCACACTGAGAGCAACTGATCCAGTAAATGACGTGGGAGGATGTGCTGGAAAATCTCTGCCGGATTTGAAATTACCCTTGAGGGCCTTGGACAGAGATGAGCTGGGAGGTGTGAGCACAGGGAGACCAGTTTCCAAATCTCACAACCTCCCACTTCATCCTCGATCCATTCCTTCAACTCGGCACTGCCCTCTTGACCTGACCTATCTGTCCATCTTCTTTCCCACCTGTCCAATCCATCTTCTTCACCGACCTATCACAATAACCCCCCTACCTGCATCCACCTATTGCCATCCCACTTACCTTCCCACCCAGTCCCACCCCCACCCCCTATTTATCTCTCAGCCCCCTTCCCTCTCCCCATTCCTGACGAAAGGCTTATGCCTGAAACTCTCCTTCTGCTCGGATGCTGCCTGACCTGCTGTGCTTTATCCAGCGCCACACTTCTCGACTTTAAATTTAAGAAGCTGAGAAGCAGCAATCTTAGCGTGTAGTTAAATGTGTGTTGAGCAATTCTTAAGTAAAATAGGAAATTAAAGTGACTTTGGGTATGCAAGACAGATTAACAGAAAAAAATGATAGCATTGATAACGGGAGCGATGCGAGAAATTGTCAAAATACGTGATGGAAAATCTGAGGGTGTGTTTGATAGGTGAGGGTGCTTTTGATGGGTTTTTCTAAAGCATTTCTTAAGATAGCAATTATGTTAGGAACAGACCAGTTTAAGTTAGTTTACAATGTGCATAATGTTCTGTGTTAGTATGATTCACATTACTTACAAAAAGTAGCTAAACTTGATTGAAACTGCAGAAGATCTCAAAGGTCCACTTCTGCAATGTTTGGCAGCATCAAGCATACAAACTGTTCTCTAATCTGCCCCCATATTGCACTCCAATAAAGATTGCCAGCATTGGAAATATGAGTGGGAATCCTGGATTCAAGTCCTGCAAAAATTTAAGCCTGTCCAACCTCCTTCAGACCTACAGTAGGAAGGAAAAATCTAATTCTACATGTCTCAGAAATGTTTTTAGAGTTCACTTCACTGTTGACAGTAGTCTTCTTATCATCTTTCTTCACCTCTCACTTTAACATTTTCAATACTCCCATGTATTTTCCATAATTTTCCTAGTTATTTAACAGAATTCTGTTCCTGACTGTTGTCATATGCCCCTTATCCTTTTTTTTCTTTTACTATTCTATCCTTTGTCATAAGCTTTAGATGGTGTACCTTATCCCTTCTGAGAAATGTGTCGAGATTGCACCTGAAATATCCCTTCCCTGATTACTCTCCACTGCTCTGCTTCTGCTTTTCAGTACAAGTACTTTTTTCCAATATGTATTAGATCCTTTCTTAAGACACTGAAATTAGTTCTTGTCCAATTGAGCATTTTTACCTTTGATATTTTCTTGTCTCTGTTCGTTATTACTATAAACAGAATTGTGGTCATTGTTAATGTTGTCATCTCCCACTTTACAGTAATAAACCACCTGCTTTATTTCATTCCCAAGAATGAACACTGCTTCCTTCCTTGTTGTAACACTGTTCCCTAAATAAGAATAATTTGAGGAAAGTCTGTTTTGCACTAACCAAATTTCCACATCAATGATCAAAACAACTTCCTCCCCTTTGTATTCTAGCTCATTTAAACTGAAACTTAAAACTTAATTAGCCTTTTTAATTACATTTTTCTACTTATACATGTAAATTCCACTGTACCTGATGAATTTTTGCGACTGCCTCTTTTCTTCCCTGTCCCTTCTGTTTCCTCACTTCAATGCCTCCTTGCGACATGATTTCTTCTGTACACTTAAATGAATCAATTTTAATTTAATTCCCCAGATTTTCATCATCCTTGCTGACAATTAATGTGGATAAGAACAGTTTTGTTTCCTCTTATGTAAGGTCTTATTCACAGTGTCTACATTTTTATTCCAGTTATTTTTAGTCACCATTCATTTCAATATCAATTAAGAAACTGTACCACTGAGTCATCCAATAATACCTTCACTCTAACAATCGAGAAAACAAATTTAACATCTATAAAGCACTATCAATTTTTTTAAGGATCTTTCAGCTACCATTATTGATTCTAAGTTGACAAAAGGTAAAAAAATTCTTCTCCTTTAGGAATATATTAACTGGTCTGAACTGAAATCTGGCATATCAGTGGGGCAATGAATTTGACGGCTATAAATCAGAATGTGATTTGAAACCATGCATACATTTGAATATCATAGATCCACATTATTTAATTCTAATTTACTTATTTGACTTATAATCAGTTGAAATGAGTTGGGCTCCTTTTATCTTATTACTTTAAAAATTACTGTAATATTACTTTTAAAATTCACAGCAATTTTAAATTTGTTCACACGGAACACTTTTATAGAGCCCAGCATGAAAAACATCCCATTGCAACTTAATCCTTTCATACTGCTTTAGAATAAAGCATCTGTCAACATCAAAATTGCCGTGCTGTTACTTAATTCCATTCGTAGCCTTGCTTTTCCCTCACTCTGCAAATTACTCCAACTTGACAACTTGTGGCCCCATCAAGGTACCGAATACCATCACTGTCTCCCACTTGGGTCCCTCCTGATCTTCTCGCCCTGTTCTTCCACATGTTCACTACAGTCGAGCACATAGCTGAGAGCCATGGCCAGCCACACAGGGACTTCAAAGTTGATTTTCATTTGCCAGCAAAGAGGCCTGAGGATGTCTCACATGCAACTACACTTCAGTGGTTTAATTTATGTCACACCAGATATCTAATTTTGAGTGTGGTTAGGGTATGTTTATTCTTATGCAAAGATTGTTTCCTGAGTTCAGTTTATTCAGGAAGCTGAGATGAAGCAATTTCTAGGTCAGTATCTCCAATGACAACCCAACGACACCGTTCTATAATGGTTCATTCCTTCTTTATTTTTGTGCTTATAAAACACAAAATATTGTTGGTGTTAATTTTCAGCTTCTTTCTACCTGGAGCTACACTTTGAGTTACATGTTTAATGCCAAAGATCATTCTGTTAACTTACAGTTTTTAGCATCATTCCATGAAGTTAACTCTCCAATTTCATTTTTTTTTACCCCCAAAATATTTTGGCACATTGATCAACATTGAATTGTTTTTAATATCTTCATGGTAAAAACACCAGGAGGACCAGTTCCACCACAGAACACACCAGATGGCCTCCTTCTTTAGAGACCGCAATTTCCCTTCCCACGTGGTTAAAGATGCCCTCCAACGCATCTCGTCCACATCCCACACCTCCGCCCTCAGACCCCACCCCTCCAATCGTAACAAGGACAGAATGCCCCTGGTGCTCACCTTCCACCCTACCAACCTTCGCATAAACCAAATCATCCGCCAACATTTCCACCACCTCCAAAAAGACCCCACCACCAGGGATATAGTTCCCTCCCCACCCGTTTCTGCCTTCCGCAAAGACGTTCCCTCCGTGACTACCTGGTCAGGTCCACGCCCCCCTACAACCCACCCTCCCATCCTGGCACCTTCCCCTGCCAACGCAGGAATTGCATAATCTGCGCCCACACCTCCATCCAAGGCCCTAAAGGAGCCTTCCACATCCATCAAAGTTTTACTTGCACATCCACCAATATCATTTATTGTATCTGTTGCTCCAGATGTGGTCTCCTCTACATTGGAGAGACTGGATGCCTCCTAGCAGAGTGCTTTAGGGAACATCTCCGGGACACCCGCACCAATCAACCACACCACCCTGTGGCCCAACATTTCAACTCCCCCTCCCACTCTGCCAAGGACATGGAGGTCCTGGGCCTTCTTCGCTGCTCCCTCACCACCAGACGCCTGGAGGAAGAACGCCTCATCTTCCGCCTCGGAACACTTCAACCCCAGGGCATCAATGTTGACTTCAACAGTTTTCTCATTTCCCCTTCTCTCACCTCACCCTAGTTCCAAACTTCCAGCTCAGCACTGTCCCCATGACTTGTCCTACCTGCCTATCTTCTTTTCCACCTATCCACTCCACCCTCCTCCCTGACCTATCACCTTCATCCCCTCCCCCACTCACCTATTGTACTCTATGCTACTTTCTCCCCACCCCCACCCTCCTCTAGCTTATCTCTCCACCCTTCAGGCTCTCTGCCTTTATTCCTGATGAAGGGCTTTTGCCCGAAACGTCGATTTTACTGCTCCTTTGATATCTTCATGTCAGCCCAGTCTCTAGCCTGAGCATTCATCTGAAGTTAATTTATTTCAAACATTTTTCAGTTTTTACTTTAGACTCTTGACTTATTCTTGCTACCTCAGGAGGGGTAAATTATGCCCTTTGTTAATTTTCTGACCCTTTCTTTGCTCTTTTGTTCTCCATATGCTCAATCTTTCCCTCTATGTATTGTTGCTTAATTGATAGATTTACACTTGCAGGTAGTAGGAATAAAACACACATTCTTTCTGTCCATTAGGGCTTGTCTCTTCCATCAACCATGTTAATTTACCATGTTATGAATTCTACCTCATTTGTTTATTCATCAAAAAATAATATCTTAATTTGGAAAGAAACTCACTTTCCACTTTCACAGTACCTATTTGATATTAGCATTATAATTAAGTAAGTGACTAAAATTTTACAGAACCTTTGGGAATGGGTTGGGAATTGGGAAAGCTAGTAAACCAGTGTGGGAAGAGAGCAGCTGTGATTTTTCTTTTTGCTTTTTTTTAATATCCAGAAGTTCTCTTGCACACAACTGATTTTTGTTTTGTCCCCCATCACCAAATCGCCTGTGGGTTTCTACCCTCTGCAGTTGTTCCTTTGCAATATTATTTTGCAAAGTTTTGATGTGACCAGCCTCTAGTGTTCACTTTAATGACTTGTTAAACAATTCAAGATCTGAAACAACTTATCAAAGTTTTCGCATTGCAAGATGCAACTAAACAAACAAGTTCCAGTCTGAAATGAAAGCAGAGGCCTGATCTGAGTATTAAAATAGACCAGTGTTCATTTCCAATTTAGCATTGTGAGTAGCTGCCTATGTATAGATTAGCCAACTTCGTCCTTGGAATACTGACTATCGTTATTTATTTAATATGGGCCCTGGTGTCTCTGATTCAGGACGTGAATGGAAGTATTTAGGATATGCTTGTACTTTTAGATAGAAAGTTGAGGAAAACAGGACAATTATTTTTAGCACAAACACGTGACGTATTTTAAAGTGGCAACCATGGAACTAAATTAAGTAGGGGTCTTATGGTGCAGTGGTAACATCCCTGCCTTTGAGCCAAGAGGCCCGGGTTCAAGTTTCCCCTGTTCCAGAGGTTTGTAATAATATCTCTGAACAGGTTGTTTGGAAAATACCTGGAACTGTGAAGCAGTCTGGCAGTTAAAAACTTGTTGAAAAAAATTGTCTATGAAAATCAGGAGCATAATATCTGTTTCAGACCTCATTGCCAAATTAGACCATGAGTAAATGCAGTAGGAACAATGCACGCTGTGCTCTGATTTGTTGCAAATGCAACAATCAATCTAGACTGTAACAAAGAGGTAGGTGCTAGGGCCTCAAATATATACAAACCGCACGGGTGACTCAAATGAAGGCTTTGTATTAGATCTAAATTTTCTAATTATACAGAGATCAGGAGGGCCCCAATGTGCAGTGGTAATGCCCCTATTTCTGAGCGAAGAGGCCCAGGTTCAGGTCCCACCTTCTTCAGAGTTATGTAATATCTCTGGAATAAAATAAATAGAAAGGCAAATAGGCATTGTGGCACAATGTTTGTAACCCTACTTCTGGGCAGGAAAGTCCAGGTTCCAGTCTTATTCTGCACTGGAGGTGTATCATGACATGAGTGAACGAGTTAAAATAGGTAGGAAACTAGTTGTGAGAATTCAAAGAACCATCAAAAGGATACAGATAGGTAAAGAGAATGGGCAAAAATTTGGTCTTTGTCATATGGGGAAAGGTGAAGTTCATTTTGGGAGGAAAAGCAGAATATTAATTAAATGGACAGATCCTGTGGTACAGATGGATCTGGGAATCTTTGTACATGATCACAAAAAGTTAGCATTCAGCTTTAGAAAGAAATTAGGAAGGAAAATGGAATGTTACCCATTATTGCAAGGAGGATGTAGTATAAAATTAGGGAAGTTTTGCTACAACTGTAAATTTGTCCAGGTGAGATCATACCTAGACTATTGGACATAGTTCTGGTTCCCTTACTTAAAACAAAAGATAGAAACATCAAAAATAGGAGCAGGACTAAGCCATTCAGCCCTCCCAGATTGTACCACCATTCAATATGATCAGACTTAATCATCCAACTTAGTATGCTGTTCCCATTTTCTCCTGATATCCCTTTTTAAAATTCATTCATGGGATGAGGACATCATTTCCGCAGCCAGTATTTATTGCTAATCCCTAATTGCCCAGAGTCAACTACATTGCTGTGTGTTTGGAGTCACATGCCAGGTAAAGATGGCAGTTTCCTTCCCTCAAGGCCATTAGTGAACCAGATAAGATTTTCCTGACAATCAACAATGGATTCATAGTCATCATTAGCCTCTTAATTCCAGATATTTATTGAATTCAAATTCCACTATCTACCATTGCTGGGTTCAAACGCAGGTCCCCAGAACATTACCTGGGTCTCTGACAGCCCAGCAATAATACAACCAGGACATTGCCTTCCTTTGATCCCTTTAGTCCTCAGAACTATATCCAACTCCTTCTTGAAAACATATCTTTAATTTAACCGCTACAGAAATATAGAAACATAGATATACTTGCATTGAAAGTAGTTCCGTTAAAGTTCACAAGACTGATTTATAGAATGATGTCTTATGAAGGTTGGAGCCTTTGCTCATTGGATTTTCAAAGAATGAGGGATGTTCTTTTTGAAACATAAAATATTCTGGGTGAATTGACGTGGTAAAAGCTGAGAGAATGTTTCCTTTCACAGGGAAATCTAGAACACACGTGCATCATTTAAAAATAGAGTTTCTAATTTAAGACAGAGATGAGGAGGAATTTCTTCTCTCAGGAGGTCATATGTCTTTGGAGTTCTCGTTTGCAGAGAACAATAGAGGTTGAGTTGTCACTGTCAAAGCTGAGGCAGACAGATTTTCTTGATCTACAAGGGAGTTAAGAGTTACGAGAGCAGGGGAGGGAAAGTGGAATCCAGACCACAATCAGATCAGCCATGGTCTTACTGAATGGCAATGTAGCTCAAGAGTCCAAATGTTTTTCTCCTTCTCCCATCCTTTGAATTCTTATGATCAAACAGCACACTAAGGGTTGCTGTGAAAATTAAGTCCAAAGTTTTATACTTGCCTGAAGGGCTCCACCTCCTAACTTTGCATAATATTAGCACTCACCCACCTCCTCATTGACTCAACACCATCTTCCTGCATTGAGACATGTGTTACTTTCAGCCAATTTTATTCAACCTCCTCCCCATAAACTGATTTCTGCTTCTGGAGATTCAACTGTCAGACCTACCCCCCAAGGAGCAACTGCTCCATCTAGATTTGCAAACACTGTTGGTGCTGTGGGCTGAGTAAAGTCCAATCAATAAATCACTGATTTACAACTTTGTAATTGAGAATCAATTCTGCATTGCCCAATAAACTGACATCTGAGCTTTGCAAATGCAACAATTAAAGAAGGAGTTGAAAGCAAAGAAGTTACATAATTACTTCTTACATAAATATACAAACCAGCTTTTAGTTGTGGCACTGAACATTGTTTTGCTTGAATGTGTATTTTTTCAGGCCGTGCCTCTCAGGTAAGATTACTATCTTCACTTTAATATTGGCACCATGGAGCTTTAATCTGCGTTCTGCTTGCGCAATTAGCACTTATGGGTTGTGAACATATCATCATGACCGTGTGACGTTGTGCAAGGGGCATGCTGTCATCAGGAGCAATTGTGCCATCAGCTCCCATGATTCAGTTGATGTCTTTGGGTTGGAATCTTAGAGATTTCTGAGCACCATGGGAATGACAGGATCTGTAACAGAATTGGGCAACACCTGTAGGAAGGCCCAACTTGACGTTAAGAGCAACTCAATCTTTTATGCCTTTCACAAGCAGAGTGGCGAGATTCTCACAAGGCAGCACTGAGTTGCCAATCAACAGGAAATCATGCTCGTTAAAATGCTTTCTTTACCGTGCCTCAATAATATTCAGCCTTTTATCTAACAAACACACTAAACAAGCTAGACATTGGGAAAACTCGACAAGAAAACCAGGGCAAGTACCTAGAACATTCAGCTCACTACTTGCTCTGAATGATCTCCATTTTGGAAACTGGGCATCCACATTTCAGGGCAGGCTCGGTGGGCACCAGCCACACCCACTCCACACCCATGGACAGCCCAAAAACCGTCATGTCACAATTCCAATCTACTTAAAAGACATTTCTATACTTTGGGCTGCACTGGCCACTACCATTGTACTGCTGCAGGAAGAACACTATGCTCAAGGACTCACAACCAGCTCATGAACTGGTCCAGGCTGCATCTTGCAGCTCTTTGCTCACTGCCATGGCACTCACAAATTTTAACCCATACCCAGATGTCACAGCATCTCTGCCTTGTGTTGTCTTGCCTTTTTATGCTTTGCCCCTCAGCTCGAGGTACCAGCCTCATATTGCCATGCTGTTTATCACAGAGACAAAGACTGGCGCATGGCCATATCAAGGGCAGTAAATCTAGGGCAGCTCCCTATACCAGTTCAGGCCCTGAGCAGAGTCAGGATCATGTTCTCCACAAGGGATGAAGAGTTGTATGGTAGGCAGCACATTATGTGTCTTGACTTTTTCTGTATATTTTCCTCCTGAAGGAGGAATGGGTATTATGGAAGATAAAAGTGGATGGCTCAGATACTGCTGTTGGTGTGGGTGAGATGGTATCCTAAGCAAGTGAGTAGGCAGCACAGAGGGTATGCAGTGTTAGTGGTGTCAGGGTTGGGTAAGGGCAGTTGGAGGTGATGTTGCAGGCATTAGTGAGAGTAGTACACATGAACCTTGGTGGGAGGTGGGTACATTACCAGAGACAGAGTGAGTGTGAGGTATGAAGAAAATGATGGCACTTACCCTGGCGGAGTAGAGAAGGAGATTGACCTTCTTCCTACAATGCTTCCAGATGGTTGAAACTGCTTTATTTCGGGTGGCAACCTAACATGATCTGGTGATATGTCCCCCACTGCTGGTCCTGAGGGAAGAGGAAGTCCTACTTTTGTACCAGCTCATTCCAGCAGGACCTGCAGGATCTACCGCAAAGCACAGCACCAATTTTCTCTGTCCACTATGTTAGAAGCAAATATCAGCAACCCTGCGGGGCACGTCCAGACTGACAGTGCTTGCCTGGGTCCACAACAGCTTTTTAAAGATGGACGAATGCAAGAGATGCTGATGAATCCAGGACATCTGTTGAGTGGTGAATTGTTTCAGGAACAGCACGTGATATGATGAAGCAGAAACTGGACAAGAGAGGCACCATATTAAGGGACAATTATTGAGGCAAATTTGGTCAGATACAGCAAGAAAACTTACTAAGCTTTGCAAATTTTACCAACATCCACCCTTTCACATCCTAGCTGAATTTTCAAGGTGATCATTTCTAGTTCTTCAAAGCTCGAGGAATACAGGTTCCTCACAAAATAATCCCAGCATCCTTAGGGATAATCTGGTGATCTTCAATTATAATCATTCCATTGATAAAGAGACCAGAACTGAGAGGCAGTGTCTGCTGACACTTGAAACCACAGGAAACTTTGAAGGGCTTTTGCCCGAAACGTCGATTTCGAAGCTACTTGGATGCTGCCTGCCCTGCTGTGCTCTTCCAGCACCACTAATCCACAGGAAACTATGCCTATGTGCGACTATAGAATTGCACATATTCATAATTCCAGACCCAACACACCATCATGTGAAATGTTGAGGTTGGGAGGAGGGAGTGGGAATGCAGAGGAAGAGTGAGGATGGCAGAAGAATGAGGATAGAAGGTGGAAGAGTAAGAATGGAGGAGAATGAGGAACAGGGGCTACTGACGAGGGGATTTGGGTGCTATTCCCCCAACCTCCCAGGTCCTACCCCAACTCCAACCCCAGCCCATAGGTCCTGTCCTCCTGGAATCATTTAAATATGCATGCACAAATTAATGTGGCACATAGAGTACATGTGCTGATGTCAGTAAACATCTCACCGTGCCTCTACACAATTGCACCAAGTTATCTTTTGTACTCTGATCCCTTGTAATGAATGACACCATTTGTCTCTTAATTACTTGCTGCATTTGCTTGATAATGTGGACACCCAAGTCCCTTTGGAAACCTGCACTTCCCAACTTCTCATCATTTTCAGAAATAATCTGTCTGTTCTTCTGCCGAAGTAAATAACTTCATATTTTATGTTAATATTCCACCTGCTAGCTTCTAGCTATTTCACTTAGCCTGATCACGTGAAGCCTCCTTGTATTCTCCTCACAACTTAGATTCCAGTTTTGAGTCATCAACAAGTTTAGAAATATGACATACAGTTGGGTCCGGCACCACATAACTTGCATAGACTTTTAACAGCTTTGATTTAGCGGTGATCTTTGCAGTACTTTACTAGCCTGCTATCCAGAGAATGATCTGTTTATTCCTACTCTCTGTTTTCTGTGCATTAACTAATTCACAGTCCATATCAGTATATTATCACCAATCCAATGGAAGCACTAGCTTTCAGAGCGCTGCTCCTTCATCAGGTGGATAGTGCTCGTGCTTCCAATTAAATCTGTTGGAATCTAACCTGGTGTTGTGTGATTTTTAACTTGGTACACCCCAGTCCAACACCAGCATTCTAAATCATGACCAATCCAATGCACTCTTATTTTATTTTCGAACCTCTGCCTGAGAGCTCTAAGCCCCTTATTTCATGTTTGTGATTATTGCTGCAAAACCTTTTGTACAAGGCCACAAGCCTCAGTAAATGGTGGCAATGAACTCGCGGCTGCAAGGCCATCAAGGAAATCAACAAGGAACTGAGGTGATTTAAGATGATGTCAGGCAGGAGAATAAGTAGTAAATATTGCTGACTGATAGACTGTCTAGATTACCCCTTACAACAGGGAGAATAATCCCTGGTAAAACTGACAACATAAAACAAAATGCACAAAATGTTACCCCCTTAAGTGCTAGCAGGGTGAGCCAGTCTAGAAACAATATCATGGTGACCGACCAAAATGGGAGAATGTTCATTTGGGAGCAAGAGATCAAGACCAGGCAATGAAGAGAATGCAAGAATCTCCAAGTAACTCAACTAACAGACCTTCTAAATATCTACCCACACAGAGTAGAATCTGGAGATTGGCTCTTGGATTTATCAAGATTAGTGCGGTGCTGGAAAAGCACAGCAGGTCAGGCAGCATCCGAGGAGCAGGAAAACTATCCTGCTCCTTGGATGCTGGTTGACCTGCTGTGCTTTTCCAGCACCACTCTAATCTTGATTCTAATCTCCAACATCTGCAGTCCTCACTTTCACCCTCTTGGATTTGTCGGCCATTTCTAAACTCTTCAGTCAGAGTGGATACAAACTATCCCCAATCCACAGATATTGCTTAAAAGGGACTGCTGGATTTTGTTTAATTTGAATGTATACAATATTTGTTACATTTAGGAATTTATTTTGCAAGTTATTTTAGCTTGGAGTGCACAGTACAGCATGTGTGGTACAGTATTTCAACTTGTACATTGTTTATTCCAGGCAAATAATGTCTGAAGGAGCCTATTTCTGGCTTTAACATTTATTCCTATGGGAAATCATCGTTCACTTAAAGTTGCAATTTTCAGTAATGCAATCATGACTTTACGTGAGAATTTACTGCAAGTATTTTTATAGGCTACTACAACACATCATCCAAAGTTGTGACAGATCACTTAGTGAGCTTATAAAGAAATTTACTCTCCACCCCATCCCTGATGTGTTCAGGATATGAAATACTATACATAGGAATTAAAGAATTATTTTCATGTGGGTTACATTTGAAATCTAACACCATTTTTAATCAACTTGTATCAGTGTGATATACCAGCCATTCATAATAACAAAGGAAATTGCTTGAGCAAGAAAATAATAGTAATAGTTATAGGAGGCAACATCCCAATGGTTACTAAATTCCACAGTGTTTTGTTTTTGAAGTCATGAGCTCACAGAAGTATGATCGTACATTAGTTCCAAACTTTTATACACTTATGCCCACTATTTCCACAATGTCTTTAAGTACACTATCGGCTAATTCCTTGTGTACATTTGAAAACTGTTTGGCTCGCCTTAATTCCATGAAATTGTCTTTGGCATTCGACAAACATCGAGTCCGCTCTTGATAGGATTCATTCAGATGCTTCACCATTTCAAGATGCTGATCTTCAGTCTGCAGCATGGAGTTGATCATCTCCTGGAGTTTAGGGTCAGCTGCTAATATGGATTTTGTTGAAGTACACAGTTCCTTTGTATACTGCTGTGCAAGCAGAAGTTGCCTTGGGATTGATTGATTGGGCTGCACAGAAAGAGAAAAATTGTATCCCCGCATGTTGAGCTTGACTGTAAAATCTCCTGAAGAAAACAGAAAATGCGGTGAGCTCTTTCATAATTAAGACTTAATGTTTTCAACTGCCTAAATGTCACATGACTAGCAAGCATCAACACATTCTCCATAACACTCCACCAACTACTTCAGTAACCCTAATATGTCCTGGAAATAGGATAAGTTGTGCTTTCCAATTTTCCATCATATCTTCTGTGGTAGGTCTGCAGAAATCCCAGAAAACTGTTTCTGATGTTTTCCCAGGGTTTCAAGATGCTGATCTCCTGAAGTAGGAAATGATAGTCAGGAGATCCTTCACAGAAATGTAATCAGCAGCCGATTTAATTAATGTGGGTCCAGCAATCTGGGATGGTGATTAATGGATACTTTTTTTTGTGGTTAAAGCATAAAAATTTCATTGTGTCCAATCAGGATGTAATCTGGATGCAAAGCAAACTACAGGCACACAAACAGACTTAAGGAAGGACAAGGTCAAAATGTTCAGCTGACCTCACTTGTATGTTGCTGAGGAACTACAAATGTCTATTGTAGTCCCAGAGACAGACTGTTAATCTTAGCACAGGGCTGGATAAAAGAAAATTGTCAAGCTGTGGACCAAAAGAAAGGGTGTGGCACATACAGGAAGTTAGCAGCCTACTGTTTTGATACAGAGCCAATTGGAACACTTCCGCTCCATATGGCTCTGGATTCATATAAAAAAAAATTATATTTCAGTCTTCTGGTTCCCCTTGAGGGACATCTATTTCAACCCCTGGACACCCATGAAAACCAAATAGAGTGTGAATTTAATTGTGACCCAATTTAGCAACGGGTCTGACACAGGTATTAGACAGTGGATATACAAAAATAATAGACTCGATGTCAGTCACAGGTGGGGAAACTACAGGCCAGGTTGGTCAATGTTACAAAGCTCCATATCCAATGCACATGCATATATTGCTTCTAAATGGATACCACATCTTAACTTCAGATCCTGATTATATCAAACGGGAAAGAAGGATGAAACATAATGAAAGTGACTACATTTTTAAAATACTTCACTGTCTACAAAGTTCTTTGAGACCTCCTGTGGTTGCGAAAGGCACATTTACTAATGCAAGACCATCTTCTTCACATTTTGCTTTTACAATATAATGGTAGAATTGATGTAAAGTAGTTTCACTCTGAGCTGATGCATCAGTGACAGCATGACTTCAGTCCAAATGTTTCAGTTAATGTGGAGGGGGAATACAGTGGATGGATAGCCTACCTGGCACAAGGTCAGTCAGAACCACACAGACCAGACATCCAATCGCCAATAATAATAGTACATTGGGGGTGCCCTTGATTACTTGACAATGACAATTCCAACCGTCATGAACAGAAGTCTCAGCCAAGAGAGTTGCCAGTCAATCTACTTGGTTATTGGCTCTGTAGTCTTAGCAGAAGAGATTGATGACCACTGCTGGAACCACAAACAGGAAGAATATGTTGCAAGGACGGGCAAATGGGACTTGATTTGTTTAGGATATCTGGTCAGCATGAACAAGTTGGACTGAAGGTTCTGTTTCTATGCTGTACATCTCAATGACTCTACACTATGACTTGAAGATATGTCTACGTGTGTGTGTGTGTGTGTGTGTGTGTGTGTGTGTGTGTGAGAGAGAGAGAGAGAGAGAGGGGCACTGGTGGGTAATGAGGATTTTAGAGGCCAGAGGTGTGGCATAAAAGTGGAGAGTTGCTACTGGAGAGTCCTCAAGAGAAGCAACCTTCCTGCTTTCGCAACAGCTCTGTTTCCAACACTAACATTTTCTCTAAAATCTCACAAGTGGCAATTCAATCTTTTAATCAACAGACAATACTCAACAGGTTTTTCACCATCTGTGGATAAAAAAAATTAGGTCATGATCTTTTATCAGAAAATGTTATTAAATTGTGGCATTGACTCATGCTTTACTTTCACACCTTATCCATAGTGACAAGACTGTGACACTTCACCACAACTCGGCAAGTCATTGCCAAGGATCTCAGATAGACAGAGAACATGCTAAATTGCCCATAGTGTTAGGTAAGGGGTAAATGTAAGGGTATGGGTGGGTTGCGCTTCGGCGGGTCGGTGTGGACTTGTTGGGCCGAAGGGCCTGTTTCCACACTGTAAGTAATCTAATCTAATCTAATCTAAACTGAGGACAATTGTATGGAATAACAAGGCTACTGAAGTATGCTGAACCAAGCTAAAATTCTATTTCTGTGGCTGTTGCTTGGGAAATCAGATACTGATTATCCCCACATGTTCTTTTTAAATATTTATTTTATTTGTGCCAAACCATGCAGTTCTGCTCACAGAAAATGCAAGAAGACACAATGCAAAGTCGCAATCTCCAGATGACCATATGAATATGTACTTGCCAGGCAGTGCATGCATGACACTTTCTAGATAGCAGAGAGGAGTTCATTAATACAGGATGTAAATTTCTTAAGGACTCTTCCACTTGTCCACACTTTCATCAAAGACTCCACAGAAATCTAAGACAGAAAGGTCATAAATAGCAGGTGAACAGGAGGACCTCTGAGGAACTAACACATTTAATGTAATAACCAATGTTGCATTGTTCTTAACTTCTAATGAGAATGTGTATAGGGTATAAGCAGGCAGGGAAAGAGTTAAGTTCTGAGTTTTGTGAAGCAGGACGTTCAGCTGAGCATGCCTCAGATTAGATAAGAACTTGCAGTTAAGAATGGGGTGCTGGAGGCAAGTGTAATGGGTTAACAAGGTGAAAAAGCATTCATTATTTAGAGCCATTTAACAATATTGGAAGCATTCAGCATGTAAAGTCAGTATAACAAGTGATAAGTATTCATTATGTGAAGCCAGTTAAGGTTAAGAACATTCATTGTGTAACAGCAGATGGCTTAATCTTTGTTATTGATGCTCGCTAATTGTAACAGTCATCCAATCAATATGTATATTGCCTTATCTAGATGCTCCACCCTGTAAAATGACTATATAATTCATTAAGAAACTGCTATTCCAGAGAAGACCGAGAACTCATGTCCTTGTATACATGGGCGATCATTCTTTCTCGTTCCAGGGCCCAGAATAAAGATGAAGGAGGTAAAACTATACAGTGTCTCTGAGTGTTTTCCTTTGACTGAGGGGGGAAATGAAATGACAGTATGACTTGCGCAGACTTTCAGATGCAAGATCGACATTATATATAAGCATGATCAGGTAAGAAGTGGAGAACAGCACAAACCCAAACAGTGGATTAAAATCAAGATAGGCACAAAACCAACCAGGTAAATAAAATTTAAAATGACCAAAACTACAGCACACTGGAAAGATTTTGAGTTCCTGATTGAAAAAATTATTAGCAAACTCAGAAGTTGAAACTTTCATATTTATCAGTCATGGGTGACTTCTTGCAATTCAAAATAGCTTTTGGTACAAAGGACTGATTTATTAAATAATATCATAACACCTCAAAATGACAATTTTTTGCAATAAAACTCAATTCAAATAAAGAAATCTTGATTAGAATTGACAACAACAATCATTTTAATGGACGAATTGTTGAATGTAAGTTCAGTACTGACATTAAGCGACGATCACCAAAGATCCTTAGACAACGCCTCCCAAACCCATGACCACACCAACTAGAAGGACAAGGGCTGCAGATACATGGAAGCACCACAATCTGCAAGTTCCCCTTTAAGCCACTCACCTTCCTGAGTTGGAAATGTATCACCATTCCTCAAGTATGGTGAGGGTCAAAATCCTGGAACTGCTTTCCTAATAGCACCATGGGTCAACATACAGCAGATGGACAACGGCAGTTCAAGAAGGCAGCTTATCACTACCTCTCAAGGGCAACTAAGGATGAGCAATAAATGCTGACCCTAGTAATCCTCCAGGGTTAAATTGCATCAGGTCTGTTCTCAGACCTGAAAGTGTAACATGCATGAAGCATGTATCCCAACAGGGAAGCCCAAGTCTGACCTGAAATTGGGTACTAGGATTCATTCCCATTCTCAGGGTGGACCACTGTTACCTGTCATACCTGCAAAGGTTGCTTGCATATTTTGAAATTATAAATTTCCAGTGCTTGCCTTGCTTGAGGTAAAGTAATACTTTTCCACAGGAACATTTTATTTTCCTTTAATTATAAAATTTGCCTTTGCATTGTGGCTGTTGTTTTGTCTATACAGCTGCCAAGAAGAATCTTCAGCACGACAGACCTAAACCCTGTGGATGCTGTTTGGCAGAGGGGTCCAAAATAAAGTATCTTACTTAAATATGAAAGCTCTCTATTGCCTTTTTAAAAATTTGTTCATGCAATGTAGTGGTCACTGGCTGGGCAAGTATTTACTTCTCAGCCCTACTTGACCTTGAGAAGGTAATTGCAGAAGTTCCAGGGCACTTGAAAAGTCATCTTAGCCACTTTTAGATTCAGTATCTTCCAAGTATATTTGGGGCACATCAGTCCTTCAAATTGGCCCTCATCTCCAACAGTTCCATACCACAAGATGGATGTAATTAATTCATTAATACTCTTCCCATGTCCCCTCACTAAGTTGCTAAAATTTTACAGATTTGTCTTCATGGTCTCTGGTGAAATGTTGAGCTTACCACATGCACCCCATGTGACATTGTAAAGACTAGATTTTGGCTGAAGGGCCAGATCCATTTCCAGGTTGCAAGGTAAGGAGACAAGGCTTCCTATTTTGGTACAGGCAAGCATGTAATTGGTGAGGAAATGGAAGTAGCGACAAATTATTGATCACACTTGCGAGATTGGAGGCAAAATCCTATGGAAGCAGGTCATGTTCTGATTGTCCTCCCTTAAACAAAGGAAAGAATCTGTGTTTTCATCTAGGCAGGGCAGATAAAGAGCTAGAACCTGGGTTAGAGCACGGTAACGTTAGGGTGACTAAATTCATTGCTGTGGAACAAATTTTTGTCCATTCTTAATTTTTAGAAAAAAACTATCAAATTTTTTCAATGTTGACAACCCTGTTCCTTGACAGGCTGGAATTGTTCAGCTATCAAATAGCTCCCACAAGCCAATCTCCCCTGCAGACATCTCAGGCCGCTAGTAAGAAAACTCTCAATAAGCAGCTTAAATTACATAAATGCACCTAGTTAACAATGCATTTTTGCCGTAACTTAACCTTTCCACCTTCACAAACATTGGCAGGGTTGGTTATAGAGGTGGCAGACCTGCAGCAGGGAGGTTGTCAATATCAGTGGTTTTGGTCATCCACCTTCATCGGGTCAACACACAATAATGTTTCAAACCACTTCAACTTAATTTTGGATTGTTGTGACAATGAATTATTATATCATCTTCTCATCTATCGAACCAGTGTTCAGATCCCAAAAAAATGGGTAAGACACAAACAAATATATTTTTGAACTCTACTCAACTATGTTAAAAAAAGGGTTTTTTTCCATGTCTGATACAAATATGTATTGGTATATAGTAGTACTGGATATGAGTAATGCTCAACAGCAGAAAAATTAAGCAAAACATGAACTTAGGAAGTGCAGCACATTTTCCTATTAAATTTAACACTTGCCAAACGCTATGGATTCAATGTACAAAATATGAGAAGATAATGCCTGGATATCTGAAACAAGAACTGAAAATGCTAGGTTTATGCAACAAATATTTCAGAATCTGTAAAAAGACAAATATTTTCTGTACAAGACCATATAAATATATATTTCATTTTAGCATATTTTTAATTATAAGTCTAATATTGTGAATCCCTCACAAAAGCAAGTATTAAGAAACATTCCTCTCTATAACAATCTAAGAACTCCCAGTAATATTTGTGGCAATGAACAGAACCCCCATGTCAATTTTACCCCATTGTCCAAGTACTTACTGTGTTCATGTTGAAGCGTCTGAAAACAATCTGTGAGTACGTTACACTGACAACATTCTTTCAACAGTCTTGTGAACTCACAGAGAGTTATGTAGTTGCTGTGTTGATGATTGAACGTATCCACAACATTTGCAAAACACTGATCAAGTTCAGCCACATTTACAATCTTTGCAGAAATCTTTCCATCCTTTCCAGACATAACTGTAAGAAAAATTGTTATTCAATACTTTAAAAATAAATGTGCGTGGCTTTCTAACAATTAACATCAAACAAAATTTTCAGAACTTCAGAACTGATTCAGAACTAATCTCACCAAAGTCCCACCATAATATGAAAGTGAAATAAAAGTACAGCTTTCCTATTCCATTATATTCACAACCATAAATAACTTGATTATTGAATATGGGATACTACTACATGCCACAGTGTATGATATTGGCGTAAGCTGCTCTAATCAAGTTAGTTACGGCTGTGAATATAATGGAATAGGGGAGCTGTACTTTTATTTCACTTTCAATATTTTACACTGTGGCATGTAGTACTAATCCATATTCCACACACAATTAATCATGGAATGGTTATGGTACCAAAGGAGGCATTCATCCCATTGGGTCCATGCTGACATTCTGCAAAAACATTTCAGTCAGTCCCATTTCCTGTAATTAATTCAAATCAACCTGTTCAAACATGAGATACACCTCCAGGAAAGACAGGTCTTGAACTGGCCCACAGGCAGGGACTCAACTTCTGTGTCAAGGGAATCTCCCATTCCCCTACAGCGCTCTAATATGTTTTCTGTTCAGAAAATTATTCAGTGCCCTCTTGAAAACCACGATCAAATGCCTCCACAATCCCATGCACTGCGTTTCAGATTTTAATGGATTAAAATTATTTTTTATTGTTTCACCATTGCTAATTCCTTTGCTAATTACCTAAAAATCATTGTCCACTGGTTCTAGAACTTCTGCCAGTATGGATAGTTCCTTTCTAGGAGAAAGTGAGAACTGCAGATGCTGGAGATCAGAGTCGAGAGTGTGGTGCTAGAAAAGCTCAGCAGGTCAGGCAGCATCTAAGGAGCAGGAGAATCGACATTTCGGGCATAAGCCCTTCATCAGGAAATTCTTAAAGAAAGGCTTTTGCCTAAATGTCGATTCTCCTGCTCCTCAGATGCTGCCTGACCTGCTGTACTTTTCCAGCATCACATTCGCAACTCTAATCTCCAGCATCTGCAGTCCTCACTTTTGCCACATACAATTTTGATCCTCTCTATCAAATTGTCTTCAGCCTTCTTTTCAAAAGAGAACCATTCCAACTGCTCCAACTATCCATAACCCATAGATCCCCATTCCTGAAACTATTCTTCAATATGTTTTATAAAAATCTCTAAAGACTTTATATCCTTTCTAGGTATGATGTTCACAAATAGACAAAATACTCCAATTGTGTTATTTCTAAACCAAGTTAACAAGGTAGCAACTATTTTATATTATTGAATGGGTGGAATGTGTTGGCAGGATGAGTGAAGTACCAATCTAAAACCATTTGCATCTTTAGTTAGAATATCAAACCATCTTAATGTGCTTGCGTACCTCCAAAATCAACTTCCTGCTTCAAAGCTAAATCGATAATGGAATTTAAGAAAAGGAATATGCGGTGCCCTATGGTACCAGGAGAGTTCTGGAAGAGGCCTGCCATTTGAAAACTAATTGGGCTGGAGCATATTCTTGCACTTTATCTCTTTATGCATTCATAGGAAGTTTACCATTTGTACAGAAAAATATTGTAAACCAAGATTATAACTTGACTCCATTGTATAAGGGAGTTCATAAATACATGCTTCTGCATAAACTCCTGGTTTATTTACAGGGAAACAAATCTCACAAAGAACTCTTGATACTGTCTGAAATGTCAAGACTCATCAGTGGAGTCAGAAAGATATACAGCACAGAAACAGACTCTTCAGTCCAACTCATCCATGCCAACCAGATATCCTAAATAAATCTAGTCCCATTTGCTACTATTTAGCCCATATCCCTCTAAACCCTTCCTATTCATATATACCTATCCAGAAACCTTTTAAATGTTGTAATTGTACCAGCCTCCACCATTTCCTCTGGCAGCTTATTCCACATACGCATCACACTTTGCATGAAAAAGTTGCCCCTTGATCACTTTTAAATCTTGCCCTCTCACCTTAAATCTATGCCCTCTAATTTTGGACTCCCCCACCCATGGCAAAATACCTTGTCTATTCATTCCCCTCATGATTTTAAAAACCTCTATAAGGTCACCCTCAGCCTCCGATGTTCCAAGGATAATAGCCCCAGCCTATTCAGCCTCTCCCTATAGCTCAAACATATCATTGGCCCATCTAATTAAGATCCTGTTGTACTCTGAGATAACCTTCTTTGCTGTCCATTACACCTCCCATTTTGGTGTCATCTGCAAGCTTACTATCCATACCTCCTATGTTCAGATCCAAATCATTTATGTAAATGATGATATGCAGTGGACCCAGCACCAATCCTGTGGCACACCACTAATCACAGTCCTCCAGTCTAAAAAGCAACCCTCCTCCACCATCCTCTGTCTTCTACCTTCAAGCCTGTTCTGTATCCAAATGGCTAATTCTCCTTATATTCCATGTTATCTAACATAGCTAACCAGTCTACAAGGTTGAACACCTTACTAACGTCAATATAGATCACATCCACCACTCTGCCCTCTTCAATCCTCTTTGCTACTTCTTCAAAAAACTCAATTAAGTTAGTGATACACTACTTCCCATGCGCAAAGCCATGTTGACTACCCACAATCCATTGCCTTTCCAAATACATGTGAATCATATCCCTCAGGATCCCCTCCAACAACTTGCCCACACTGGTGTCAGGCTCACTGGTCTATAGTTCCCTGGCTTTTCTTTACCACCTTTCTTAAATTGTTTTATTTTTAAAAATGCAATTATGAATTGTAGGCATCATTGGCTGGACCAGCATGAATTGCCCATCCCAAGTTGTCCTCTAGAAGGTGATGGTAAGCTGCCTTCTTGAACCATTACAGTCTATGTAGGTATCCCCACCTATGTAGGTATCTTTCTTCGTTTGAATCACTTCCCATGTGGTTACTGCCTTTGTCTCTCTTTCTCCATTTTAAAGTGCTGTTGTTTTGATCTTTTTCTCCCAAAGTTTCAAAATATGCTGATAAAACAGTAATTACTGTTCTTAGAATTCAAGGAAATCAGCTCCAATACTGAAAGTACCTCAAAAAAGGAGCAGTTCGTACAGTTACAAAGTTTTCCTGTCTTGGATTACCCAGAATCCCTACTTCTAAAGAATTATCTTAAAGTAATAACTCCTTTTAAAGCAAACTTTCCTCTTATTAGCAAAAGAAAGGCATTCATAATGCTTACAGCTACCCAAACATTTTTGGTAACCTCTTTAAATGTCAACTTTCAATATTCAGAGAGATCTTTTTCAGCACATAGCTCTCTAAAGTAGAATCCCTATCATATGGAAACAGGCCGTTCTGCTTATCAAGTCCACACAGACCCTCCGGAGCACCCCATCCAGATCCATCCCCCTACCCTATCCCTATAACCCCGCAATTCCCTGTGATTAATTCAACTCAGCTACATATCGCTGGATATGATGGGCAACTTAGTCTGGTCAATCCACCTAACTGGCACAGCTTTGGAAACCAAACCGCCTGGAGAAAACCCAAACACAGACAGGGAGAATGCATACATTCCACCCAGACAGTCCCCTGAGGCTGGAATCGAACCCAGGTCCCTAATGCTGTGAGGCAGCAGTGCCAACCACTGACCAACAATGTTGCCTCTGATCTGATATGAATTTGAGGCAGTAACATATCCCTTCAACCATGTAGATTAAAAATTCATCACCGAGGAATGAGAGTTTAATCCAAGAAATATAAATTTAAGTCTTTATTGCATTGTCATATAATTTACAAAAAACAAAATAGGAGGAGAAATTAAAGATGACATTGAGAATAAGAAACAGGAAAAGTCTGAAAACATTTTAATACATTTTTAAAATCTTAATTAAATATTCAATATTAAAAATTGAATTAATCCTGAATGCTCAAGTTCTTTCTATTTGATGTGTTTACAACATGGGATAAGGGCAGCTGATATATGGGAACAATACCATCTACATATTTCCCTTCACACCACTCTCAATCCTGACTCAGAAGTATTTTGCCATTCCTTCAATATCATTGGGTCAAGATCCTGGCTTTACTTCCTTAATGGCACTGTGAGTATATGTGCATAAGCCAACACCTTCTCAAGGACAACTAGGGATGGGCAATTCATGCAGGCCCAACCAATAATGCCTACAATTCATTAGTGCATTTTTAAAAAATAAAACTTATATAGCACCTTTAGTGCAATAGAGTCATACAGCACAAAACAACCAGTCCATGCTGAACATAATCCCAACTAACCCACCTGCCTACTCCTGGCCCATATCCCTCCAAACCTTTCCTATTCATACACTTATCTAAATGTCTTTTAAATGTTGTACCTGTGCCCTCATCCACCACTTTTTTAGGAAGTTCATTCCACATGCAGATCACCCTCTGTGAAAAAAAATTGCCCCTCGTGTTTTTTTAAAAATCTCTCTTCTGTCACCTTAAAAATGAAACCCCCATCCTCAAGGCAAAACACGTACTATTAACCCTATCAATACCCCTCATGATTTTATAAAACTCTATAAAGTCACCTCTCAAACTCCCACAGTCTAGTGAAAAAGTTCCAGTCTTTATTTATAACTCAAATCTTCCATACCTGGCAACATTCTGGTAAATCTCTTCTGAACCTGTCCTTCCTATGACAGGGCAATCAGAACTGGACACAGTACTTTGACACTGCTGGTGGGGAGCTGAGAAACAAGAGGGGTACTTAATTGGATGGAGCTGTATTCTACCTGCACCTACTGTCTTCCTGCTTCAACCAAAATTGAATTCAAGGTGGGAAGGCCGAAGGTTGACCTGCATTATCATCAACTAGGCCCTCCTAAGTAGCCAAGTAAAGACCATTAAAGGGCCTTATCCCGCACTAGTGGCACTAACCCAGCTGCAACCAGGATCTGTTGCCACACATGGCAAGACAAAGTTTTACA
Source organism: Chiloscyllium punctatum (assembly GCF_047496795.1). Classification (NCBI taxonomy): domain Eukaryota; kingdom Metazoa; phylum Chordata; class Chondrichthyes; order Orectolobiformes; family Hemiscylliidae; genus Chiloscyllium; species Chiloscyllium punctatum. Next base: position 29,230,856 of record NC_092746.1, on the reverse strand, counting down.
GGCCACTTGTCACCTCAGATTAGGGGAGGTGGTATCCCTCCATCAAAGGTAATTAATGCTTAACTAGGGGGACTGGACATTGGGAAGGTGATGGTGAGGGTCTCAATGACAGCCACCATTGAATCCTGCCACAAACCCCCCCCCCCCCCCCCTGCCCCCCACCCCCCCCAAATTCCCGTCATTGCTTCCAACCGTCCTGCTCTCTTCTTCCTGCAACCCTAACCTAAGAATCCCTCTCCACACATTATGCATATGTAGCCTGGATCCTCAGCAGTCCTGAGATTTCAGGAAGTGCAGGGTATAGTTTCTTTGATGGCAGTATCACCTCCTTAATGACACAATTGAATGGAAGAGCTACTGGGTTTTGGTAGGCTGATAGTTCACAGGAGGAACTTTTGCCCCGGGACTTAATTCTTGGGAAAGGGCCATTGCTGGGCTTGCCATCAATTGACTTGTGTGCTGCTTAGTAGGTCCCCCGCCAGAAGAAGCACTTTTACCTGTCCATCCAGGAGGCAAGTCTCCCAGTGCCAAAGCAAAATTCCGCTTAGTAGGTCGTAGGTGTATCAGAGTATTCCAAAACTTACCATATGGATTGGCAAACTGTTTTACTAGAATAGCCATTTAAATAAAAATTACCCAAAGTAGAAACAATTGAGAGCTACAAGATAGAAATGTAGCTGTTCAAAACCAAATAATTGACAAATTGCCAATTTGTGTCTAGTGTCTCTAGTGGGATACTTAAAAATCTACAACTTATATAATAAATAAATAAAACTTGTGTCGAATAATGTATTGCAAACAAAATCAAGCTGACTGAATTAATCTGTTTTTTGATGGTTTTCTTTACTACAGTGTTGTCAAAGCTCATCTTCTCAACAAGCTTTAACTTAAGATGTGTAGAATTATAACAACTTGTTCAGCTATTGAGTCTTATTCTGGAAGAAACCTTCCAGTAGCACATTCAAAATAATCTAGCATCTCAGCTACATTAGAAATGATTATCACAACTATAAAACCTGGTCTTCAAAAAGAAATGGGGAATCTTACACACCTTTTTTGGCGAAATGAGAGTTGTGTCAAGTTTTATTTGTTGGTTTTTCATCTCAAGGCCTAATGAGATTTCTCACTATCTTACCAAACTCACCTCATTAATCACCTGCCTATGTGTATAATCAACTAGGTAAAAATGAGGTCTGCAGATGCTGGAAGCCAGAGTCTAGATTAGAGTGGTGCTGGAAAAGCACAGCAGGTCAGGCAGCATCCGAAGAGCAGGAAAATCGATGTTTCGGGCAAAAGCCCTTCATCAGGAATAGAGGCAGGGTGCCTACAGAGTGGAGAGATAAATGAGAGGGGTGTGGGGGTGGGGAGAAAGTAGCATAGAGTACAATAGGTGAATGGGGGTAGGGATGGAAGTGATAGGTCAGAGAGGAGGGTGGAGGAAGGTTGCAAAGAGTACAATGGGTAAATGGGGGTGGGGATGTATGTGATAGGTCAGAGAGGAGGATGGAATGGACAGGTGGAAAAGAAGATAGGCAGGTAGGAGAGGTCATGGGGACGGTGCTGAGCTGGAAGGTTGGAATGGGGTGAGGTGGGGAAAGGGGATCAATTGTGTCAGATTGTAACCCCAATTTATTACACACTGGTCCTGAAAGAACTCAACACTGTTAAGATATCCTGTCATTTCTTGCAATTCTCATCTTTAAAAGCCCAATTGCATCTGCAAAAGCACTCTCAGTCCAGAGCTGCCCTTCTAGATTTTTCCTGGACATGACAGGCCAGAGGATATTGGCACCCCAATTTGTGGATAGGATTCTGGAGGTCCTGCTGAACCAGCAGGCAAGACCATAACACCAGACCATGCCAGCCCGGTCTGAGGCTGCCACCTGGGTTAGAACAGTTGCAGTTGACTGAAGGGATGTCCAGCAATTTAGCAAAAAGGTCAATGACCTCTTCCACTCTGTCAGCGTGGGTATCACCATCTTCTCTTCAATACCTCACACTAACTCTATTTCCGCTGCTGTACCCACCACCCACAAAGGCTCATGCTCTACCACTGTCAATATTGCTGGCATCATCTTTCTTCACTCAGTGTCACCCATCCAACCCCCAAGGCCACTACCCCTGCATATCCTCTGTATTGAAGAAAGTGAGGACTGCAGATGCTGGAGATCAGAGCTGAAAATGTATTGCTGGAAAAGTGCAGCAGGTCAGGTAGCATCCAAGGAGCAGGAGAATCGACATTTCGGGCATGAGCCCTTCTTCAGGAATCTGAAGAAGGGCTCATGCCCGAAACATCGATTCTCCTGCTCCTTGGATGCTGCCTGACCTGCTGCGCTTTTCCAGCAACATGTTTTCAGCATATCCTCTGTATTGTCTATTCACTCATTCAAGACATCTGCCCACTTGTACCAAAAGTAACACCTGCACCACACACTTTCAGCTCCCTTAATTCCTGCCTTTTCTCTTTCCAGAAGGAATTTAGCTCATAATAGGAGAAAAAGAATCAAGACAGGTGGCATGCTGTCCATCATTTGACTCCTCACCCTTCATGCAGAGAGGATCCTTTCATAGAAATGTCATAGAATCCCTACAGTGTGGAAACAGGCCATTTGGCTCAACAGCCCCACAACGATCCTCTGAAGAGTAACCCTCCCAGACTCATTCCCCGACCCTATTACTCTACATGCACTCCTGACTCATGCACCTAACCTACATATCCCTGAACACTATGGGCAATTTAGCATGGCCAATTAACCTAACCTGCACATCTGGAGCACCCGGAAGAAACCCACACAGACATGGAGAATATGCAAACTGTGCACAGACAGAAACCCGACACTGGAATCAAACCTGCGTCCCTGGTGCTGTGAGGCAGCAGTGCTGACCACTGAGCCACCGTGCTGCCATGACTCTGACTGTCCTGTATGACTGACTGACTGACTCTGTCCAAGCTGTGGTGTGACATTGGAGATTGTCCTTGACTTACTATGCCAGGATGCCTGAGCAAAACTCTGAAAGATGATGCAAGGCAGTGCAAGTCAGGGAAGCTGCAAGCATAGAGGTCCCAAGACAAGCAACAAGCTGAATTTGATAGGTTTCCACTTGATCTGATTTCCATGTTGAATTTTCTCTATGTCTAACTTGTTTGGTATGTTTGGAAAGATATGAAGCTGAATATTAATGAGGCAAACTGTGCTATTTACCGGCATTTGACAGGCAATAATTCCCCTCATTGACAACTTGCCACTGCCTAGCAAGAAAAGTGCCATGCCATTTGTCCAAATCATTAAGGTGGAGCAAGATGCTCCCGGTGTGGAGAGAGACCTTGCCAAACCTCTCACCCAATTCTGCCACAAATTCCTCCATAGCCTACATTGCTCAGACTTCCATAACATTCTGCCCATTATCAATGATCATGACATAGCTATTTCACATGAACAGGTTAATTTAGCAATCTATGATGCTTTTCATTCAAATAATCTATTGAAAACATAAAGTGCAGCATGATGATCAGAATTTTATCTCCACAATAAGAACATAGTTCTTACCTTACTTGACTAATTATTTTTATTCCTTTCCCATTATAATGCTATTCAAATGCAAAAGATTGAGTGATGCAAGTGAGTCTTTCAAGATCTGTCTGTGAGCCACAAATTGCAGATTCCCATCTGAGGATCTTTCAATGGGTAACCAGTGGGTAAGTTCAACTACAACGTCACACCTTCATGTTTTCAATTCCAAGGTATTAGGGTACTAGCCTAACAAAACATGTGAAGGAGCAGAGCAAATCAGGCAGCACATTCCGGAGTTGTGTGTTGAACTGCACATGTAGGGAATGGACTGTCCAAACTGTTCCATAATAATGGTGTCTACTCATTGTGTCAACATTACTCCGTCTCAAAACCCAAGTCATTATGTCTAAAGGTTTCCAAATTAAATGACAGAAAAATTTACACATTCAAAGATTACATTTGCCTGATGTGAAATCATATTGTTTCCCTAAAATAATCCACTCAATTTGCCTCACTCCAGAAAATATAACCACAGGTTGAAGCATTCCATAATGCCAAGTTTATTATTCTTAATTTGGCTTTAAGGAGAAAGAAAGATGAAATCCAGTAGTATTGAAAAGCTAAAAATGGAAACATGACCTCAGCTTGTTGGCTAGTCTACTAAATAATCATGCATGTTGTTTAGTAACCAGACAGAGGGCATGGGAAAGTAACAAGGCTGAACAACACAAATAAGGTAGTAACAAAACGTACCTTCTGTCGGACGTCGCAATTGTCGTGCAGACTGTGGAATCATCAGAGGCTCTTGCTGCAAAGAAAAAAGACAAATCTTTACCATATTATATTATCACTTATCCTTAATTTCCATGCATAAAAAAAAATTACTTCTTGGAACACAACACAACTCACTTCATAAAAGGGCTCAGATTGAATCCTAATAACTGCATTGAATCTGCAGAATGAATAAAACAAACACCAAGGAAGTTTATGAAAGCAATATAGTAAATACAGTAGTAAAATTTAGTAAATAAGGAAGAAATTGCACCACGTAGATGTTATGTAGAGATAAGTTACACTCAAAATTTTAATTTGACCACATTGAACTTGAACTAGATCGAATAATCAAATATTAATTTTATTTTTGTAAGTTAAGCTACTCATCTAAACAATGGAAGGACAGCATGGCAGGGCATCTAGGTCCCACTGAATGCACCTTATGTGCCATGTGGGAAGTCAAGAGGCTTTGTGTGTGCTGAATAACCACGAGCATGGAATATTATCATCTCAAGGAGAATAGCGGAGATGAATACACGATTGGAGTGATGATGCAGAAGAGGACAGCTTTAGATTCCTGGGGCAATACAATCTGGAGGAGGTGGCACATGCATAAGTTAAATGGCTTACACCTCAACAGAGCTGGAACCAATGTCCTTGTGAGGAGATTTGTTAATTCTGTTCTCCCTCCTGAAACTCTTTTGTCAGGAAAATAGGAACCAGAGCTAAAGGAGCAAAGTTGAAAGTAGATGATAGAAAATTAGAAAGTAGCTATGGAAGGCAGAGAAAACAAATACTGGAATGTGGACCAAAACCAAAGTCTTCAGTGGTGTATAGTTTGGTGTAAGGATTATAGTAAATAAGACAGTTGAGCCGAGGGCACAGACAGACACTTGGAAATGTGATATCATGCTGATTACTGAAACATGGCTTAAGGAAAAGTAGGAATAGCAGCCTTGTCTTCCCAACAAGACAAAGCAGTCTCTGTATTTGAGGAGGAGAGTGAAATGCCAGATGCTGCAAACACAGTCCAGAAGTGAATACTAAAGCATTTAGCATCAATCATAGGCTGGGACTTTTGTCAGTGGAGTGTTGGAGATTGAGGGGATTTTTATAGAGATTTATAAAATCATGGGGTGCATAGATAAGGTGAATAGCAAAGGTCTTTTCCCTAGGGTGAGGAAGTTCAAAACTAAGGAGCATATATGAAAGGAGGAAGGTTTAAAGGGACTGAGCAGCTTTTTCACACAGAGGGTGGTTTGTATGTGGAATGATCAGCCAGAGGAAATGGTAGATGCAGGTACAGTTACAACATTTAGAAGACATTTCAATAGGTACATGAATAGGAAAGGGTTAGTGGAATATGGGCCAAATAGAGGCAAGTGGGACTCATTTATTTTGGGAAACTTGGTTGGTATGGATAAGTTGAACCAAAAGGTCTGTTTCTGTGGTATTTGACTCTATTTGGCAGCAATTCATTATGCCTAGATGAAACATATCCCAGGCTGCGAAGAGAAACAAGAGAGAAAACAGCAGAGGCTCTGACTATCATTTTCCAATTCTGGCTACAGGTGTCGTGCCAGACGTCCAGAGGACTGTGAACATTATACCATGAAATTAAGGGGTAGACAAAGAGATATATTTTTGTATGGCTGGAGAAGCAGCTAATGTTCAATGTCAAGGTTACCAACAGCTTCTGCTCTCATGGTTGTGATGCCACCAAAAACAGATCTCACATACAGGGGTTCAGTATGCAGTCAGCAGTCTGACTCCGAATTTGAGCTCTTCTACTTGGGGAGCAATCATCCCAGGCCTGTCCTTCAACACTTGAGGGTTGTCTGGATTTTCTGAAGAAAGCTGAAACCTGGGTCTTTGCGACTCAGATCAGTTACCAGCTTGCAGTTGGTGACATTTGCAGTTAACTATGATGTATGTCATAAATTGGGAGGGCCTTCATCAGTTCATAGGGGATAGAGACTTACAGTAATGACTAAAGGTCATCGGATTCACACATCGTTTTTGTTGATTTTGTCATTCGGAGTGTTTTGTTAGCTGTCAGTCAGTGGTGTTGTTTGAGTGGGATGGGATGTTTTCAATGTGGATATCAGGTTCAATGTAGCCCAACACAGGAAGCTGCTCAAGTTAATTTAGCTTCAACATTGCAGAAATAATACATGCATTTGTTGACGTATCCCAGGCCAATTACAATGTCAATGCACAGTACTGCTGTGTGAAAATCTCACAATAATTAACTCCACAATCAGCAACTGACAATTCTCTATGCATCTTGGCTTTCAAATCAACTATGCCCACGTTACCAACAACAGGATTTCACAGAGATCAGACCCTGAGTTGGCTTTCTTCAGTACATCTACCCACAGGCTCCATACCCACAAAGTCATGGTTCTTCTCATATTCTTACTACTTGGTCTTGGCTTTCGAGGCTGAAGAGTTCCAGGATATTAACAAATCACTCAATGGAAGATTTATATTCTCTTGAAGCCTAGTTGAGAGTTTGGTAGTTTTGACCAAATTCTGCAAAGGCTGCCATTTCGGCTTACCCTTCAAAAAACCCAATGATGTTGCCACGGTTAGAGGGTTTGAGTTAAAAGGAGTGGCTGAATAGGCTGGGGCTGTTTTCCCTGGAACATTGGAGGCTGAGGGGTGACCTTATAGAGGTTTATAAAATCATGAGGGGCATGGATAGATAAATAGATAAGGTCTTATTCCTGGGCTGGGTGAATCCAGAACGAGAGGGAACTAGAGGGGAAAGATTAAAAAGGGACCCAAGGGGCAACTTTCCATGCAGAGGGTGCATGTTTGGAATGAACTGCCAGAGGAAGTGATGGATGCGGGTACAATTACAATATGTACCAGCATCTGGATTGGTATATGAATAGGAAGGGTTTAGAGGAATGTGGGCCAAGTGCTGGTAAATGGGACTAGATTAGTTTAGGATATCTGGTCGGCATGGATGAGTTGGACCGAAGGGTCTGTTTCTGTGCTGTACATCTCTATGACTCTATTACTGAAAGAACTTCATGCTTGGTTTTGTGGCCAACACTCACACATGACTCAAGTTTAAAATACCTTGGCATGACACTTAAACAGATGCTAACCTACCAGCATGAATGTTAGAGTCAAAGTTAAGATGACAGTGAATCTGATATAGAAAATGGGACAGCATTACTTCACTTGCCAAGGTACAGCCATCAGATGAAGATCAGTCCTGTTTCAAACAGGCCCAAGAAGTGCCAAACAAACATGGCAAACATCCATCTGTAGGGAACCAAAGAACAGGTCATTACATCAAGTCTTGGGAAAGTTCTTAGAAAGTATTGATAGTCATTTAGAAAGACATGGATTAATCAGATAAATGCAAGGTTTTGTATTTTGTTAAGACAAACCAGAGCAAGACTTACACAGTAAATGGTACAGGCCTGGGGAGCATTGTGGAACATAGAGACCTAGGGAAGGAGGTAGATAATTCCTTGAAAGTGGAGTTGCCGGTGGTTAAGAAGGCATTTGGTACATTTGCTTTCAGCAGTCAGAGCATTGAGCACAGGAGTTGAGACATCATGTTTAGATTAGATTATTTACAGTGTGGAAACAGGCCCTTTGGCCCAACAAGCCCACGCAGAACCGTCGAAGTGCAACCCACTCAGACCCATTCCCCTACATTTGATCCCTTCACCTCACACTACAGGCAATTTAGCATGGCCAATTCACTTAACCTGCACATTTTATTTTGGACTGTGGGAGGAAGCCGGAGCACCCGGAAGAAACCACACAGACACAGGGAGAGTGTGCAAATTCCACACAGTCCACACCTGAGGCAGGAATTGAACCCGGGTCCCTGGCGCTGTGAGGCAGCAGTGCTAACCACTGTGCCACTGTGCCGCCCACTATACAACTGTACAACTCTATAGTAAGGCCACATTTGTAATTTTCCTAATAGCTTTGCATATTATTTCTATGCCCTTCTGAATACCTCAGTTGAGCCTGCCTCCACTACATTTCCAGTCAGTACATTCCATCCCTAATTACTTGCTGTGTGAAACAGTCTTTTCTCACATCACCGTTGCTTCTTTTGCACATCACTTTAAATCTATATCCTTTCTTTCTTGTTCTTTTTATGAGCAAGAATAGCTTCTCCCACTTTACTCTGTTCAGTCCAAAACCTCTATCAAAACTCCTCTAAACCTTCTTTTCTTCAAGGAGAACAGTCCCAGACATCAATCTAATGTCATAACTGAAGTTTCCCATTCTTGGAACCATTCTTCTAAATCACTTCTGCAAGCTCTCCAATGCATTCACATTTTTCCTATAATGTAGCATCCACAACTGTATACAATACTCCAGCTGAAGTTGAAAAAATGTTTTATACAAGTTTAACATCACCCCCTTGCTCTTGTATTCTAAGACCCTATTAATAAAGCTGAGGATATTGTGTGCTTTATTTATTGTACTTTCCACCTGACCTGTCACCTTTAATGATCTGTGCATATATACACACAGGTTTCTCTGCACCTTCACCCCCTTTAGAATTGTACACCCCACTTTATTAGTTTTTGAATGTTCTTCCTGCAAAAGTGCATCACCTCACACTTCTCTGCATTGAACCTCATCTGTCACCTATCTCCCACTCCACCAATTTGTTAATGTCCTTTGGAATTCCACACTGTACTCCTCACAGTTATTCAAAGTTTTGTGTCAAAGGCTTTATATTTATTGGCCAAAAGATGATAACAAAGTTGAAAGGAAGACTTCACACAGAGGGTTGTGAGAATTTGGACTTCATGGCCTGAAAGGATAAAAGAGACAAAAACAATCATCACATTTTAAAAAATAAGAAATATATATTATTAGGCTAACGAACTGTTTGTGGCTGGAACAAATATAGTGGGATTCCACAGTGAAGATGAGCTCCCACCTACCTCCAAACCCCAGCAAAAGAGTTGAGTGTGAGTCCACTTTTGCTGCACTGGCTTTACTATTACAGCTGATGGGAATTAAACAGTTAGGAGATGAGATTTCCATCATTCTCCAGGTGTTGGGTGGATACTGAAGTGAAAATTGGAGGGCAAGAAGAAAGCCCCAATTGTCACCTGAGCTTTAGAAACCTCAACCTCAACCTCATAGTCTGTCCCTCAGACTTTCGCTGGGTTGTATGTCAAGTGCAGACCTCTGCCTGTCACTTATTAAATTAAAACAGTGATGCAGTGGATGAGGCATCATTTAGCACTTCAAGGCATCAGTTGAACACCTGGGCAAGCAGCCTACCCTCTGCTCATGAATTTGGTGCAGAAGCATGGGCTTTTGTTTTATTTATTCATTTTGGGGGATGTGACTGGCCAGCATTTATTGCCCATCCCTAGTTGCCCTTGAGAAGGTGGTGATGAGCTGCTTTCTTGAACCACTGCAGTCCACCTCCTGTGGGTTAACCTACAATGCCATTAGGGAGGGAATTCCAGGATTTTGACTCAGTGACAATGAAGGGACAGCAATATATTTTCAAGTCAGGATGGCGAGTGGCTTAGGGGGAACTCAAAAATAGTGGTATTCTTATATATCTGGTGCTCTTATCCTTCTAGATGGAAATGGTCATGGGTTTGGAAGATGCTGTCTGATGATCTTTGATGAATTTCTGCAGTGCATCTCTGCTGAGCATCAGTGGTGGATATACTGCTAATCAGTGGACTGCTTTGTCCTGGATGGTGACAAGCTTCTTGAGTGTAGTTGAGGCTGCACTCACCCAGGCAAGTGGAGAGTATTCCATCACACTCCTGACTTATACTTTGTAGATGGTGGACAGGCTTTGGGTTTAGAAGGTGTGTTACCTGCTCAGTATTCCTAGCCTCTAAGCTGCTCTTGTAGCCAATGAGTTTATGTGGTGAGTACAGTCGAGTTTCTGGTCAATGTTAACCCCCAGGATGTTGACAGTGGGGGATTCAGTGATAGTAACAGTGTCAAGGGGCAATGGTTAGATTGTCTCTTATTGGTAACAGTCATAGTCTGACATTTGTGTGGCGCAAATATTACTTGCTATTTGTCAACCCAAGCATAGATATTGTCTGCATGATGCTGAGATGGATCAACCACTCAGCATTTCTTGCTGATGATTGCTGCAAAATCTTCAGCCTTATCTGCAGGACTCGAACATGGCTTCATAGAACATTACCTGAGTTACTGGATTACTAGTCCAGTGATGATACCGCGTTAGGGAACCGGAGCTGGAGTTGGATGAACTTCGGATCATTTGGGAGGCAGAGGGGGTTATTGACAAGACTTACAGAGAGGTAGTCACTCCCCAGGTAAAAGAAAAACACAGGTGGGTGACAGTTAGGGGACAGAAAGGGAACCGGCAGGCAGTGTAGGGATCCCCTGTGGCCATTCCCCTCAACAATAAGTATACCGTTTTGGATATTGTTGGGGGGGATGACTTACCAGGGGAAAGCAGTGGGTCACCTGCTGCTCAGAAGGGAAGGGGAAAGAGGAGCAGAGCAGTAGTCATTGGGGACTTTATAATTAGAGGGACAGATAGGAGGTTCTGTGGGGACGAGAGAGACTCCTGGGTGCCTCCTGGGTGCCAGGGTCCGTGATGTCTCTGATTGTGTTTTGGGGATCCTTTGGGGGGGAGGAAGAGCAGCCCCAAGTTGTGGTCCACATTGGCACCAACAACATAGATTGGAAGGGAGATGGGGACTTGAAGCAGAAATTCAGGGAGCTAGGATGGAAGCTTAGAGCTAGGACAAACACAGTTGTTTTCTCTGGTTTGCTGCCCATGCCACATGCTAGTGAGGTGAGGAATAGGGAGACAAAGGAGTTGAACACGTGGCTACAGGGATGGTGCAGGAGGGAGAGTTTCAGGTTTTTGGATAATTGGAGCTCTTTCTGGGGTAGGTGGGACCTCTACAAGCAGGATGGTCTTTGTCTAAACCAGAGGGGTACCAATATCCTGGGTGGGAAATTCACTAAAGCTATTAAGGTGGATTTAATAGCAGGGGGATGGGAACAAAAATTTTGGAAAGGTACAGAAGAGGATGAGAGTAGGGAGTTCCAAAATCAAGTATCTGAACTGGCAAGTGAGAACCTGGTTTGAAGTGTGTGTACTTCAATGCGAGGAGCATCCGAAATAAAGTGGGTGAACTGGCAGCATGAGTTGGTACCTGGGACTTCGATGTTGTGGCCATTACGGAGACATGAATAGAGCAGGGACAGGAATGGCTGTTGCAGGTTCTGGGATTCAGATGTTTCAGTAAGAACAGAGAAGATGGTAAAAGAGGGGGAGGTGTGGCATTGTTGATCAGGGACAATATTACAGTTGTAGAAAGGATGTTTGGGGACTCGTTAACTGAGGTAGTATGGGCTGAGGTTAGAAACAGGAAAGGAGAAGTCACCATGCTGGGAGTTTTCTATAGGCCTCCAAATAGTCCCATAGATGTCGAGGAAAGGATAACAAAGATGATTCTCGATAGGAGTGAGAAAGGCAGGGTAGTTGTCATGGGGGCTTCAACTATCCAAATATTGACTGGGATCACTATAGTACGATTACTATGGATGGGTCAGTTTTTGTCCAGTGTGTGCAGGAGGGCTTCCTGACACAGTATGTAGACAGACCTACAAGGGGCGAAGCCACTTTAGATTTAGTACTGGGCAACAAGCCTGACCAGGTGTTAGATTTGGAAGTAGGTGAGCACTTTGGAGACCGCGATCACAATTCTGTCAGGTTTATTTTAGTGATGGAAAGGGATAGGTGTACTCCACCGAGCAAGAGTTACAGCTGGGGGAAGGGAAATTACGATGCAATTAGGAAAGATCTAGGAAGCGTAGAATGGGGAAGGAAACTGCAGGGGATGAGCACATTAAAAATGTGCTAGATAACTATGCACCTGTCAGGCAGGGAGGAAGATATAGAACGCGTGAGTCGTGGTTTACTAAGGAAGTGGAATCCCTGGTCAAGAAGAAGAAGAAGGCTTATGTTAGGACAAAATGTGAAAACTCAGTTTGGGCGCTTGATGGTTACGAGGAAGTCAGGAAAGACTTAAAAAGAGAGCTCAGAAGAGCCAGGAGGATAGGATCAGGGTTAACCCTGATATTCCTTTCCATAGGTATGTCAGGAATAAAAGAGTGACGAGTATTAAATTAGGGCCAATCAAGGATAATAGTGGGAAGTTGTGTGTGGAGTCAGAGGAGATAGGGGAAGCACTAAATAAATATTTTTCGACAGTGTTCACTATAGAAAATGAAAATGTTGGCGAGGAAGATACAGAGATACTTGCATCTAGACTAGAAGAGATTGAGGTTCACAAGGAAGAGGTATTAGAAATGCTGTAGAGTGTGAAAATAGAAAGGGAAGAGATTGCTGAGCTTTTGCCATTGATCTTCAAATCATCATTGTCTACAGGAATAGTGCCTCAGGATTGGAGGATAGCAAATGTGGTTTCCTTGTTCAAAAAGGGTAATAGAGACAACCCTGGTAATTACAGACCAGTGAGTCTCCCTTCAGTTGTTGGTAAAGTGTTGGAAAAGGTTATAAGAGATAGGATTTATAACCATCTAGAAAATAATAATCTGATCAGGGACAGTCAGCATGGTTTTGTGAAGGGTAGGTCGTGCCTAACGAATCTTATTGAGTTTTTTGCTAAAATGACCAAACAGGTAGATGAGAGTAAACCGGTTGATGTGGTGTATATGGATTTCAGCAAGGCGTTCAATAAGGTTCCCCACAGTAGGCTATTATACAAAATGCGGAGGAATGGGATTGTGGGAGATATAGCAGTTTGGATCAGTAATTGGCTTGCTGAAAGAAAACAGAGGGTTGTAGTTGATGGAACATGTTCACCTTGGTGTCCAGTTACTAGTGGCATAACACAAGGGTCAGTGTTGGGTCATTTTTATAAATGACCTGGATGAGGGCTTAGAAGGGTGTGTTAGTAAATTTGCGAATGACACTAAGGTCGGTGGAGTTGTGGATAGTGACGAAGGATGTTGAAGGTTACAGAGAGACATAGATAAGCTGCAGAGCTGGGCTGAGTGGTGGCAAATGGAGTTTAATGTGGACAAGTGTGAGGTGATACACTTTGGACAGAGTAATCGGAATGCAAAGTACTGGGCTAAAGGTAAGATTCTTGGGAGTGAAGATGAGCAGAGAGATCTCGGTGTCCATGTACACAGATCCCTGAAAGTTGCCACCCAGATTTACAGGGTTGTTAAGAAGGCATACAATGTTTTGGCCTTTACTAATAGAGGGATTGAGTTCCAGAATCAGGAGGTTATGCTGCAGCTGTATACAGCTCTGGTACCGCCACACTTGGAGTATTGTGTACAGTTCTGGTCACCGCATTATAAGAATGATGTGAAAGCTTTGGAAAGGGTGCAGAGGAGATTTACCAGGATGTTGCCTGGTATGGAAGGAATGTCTTACGAGGAAAGGCTGAAGGACTTGAGGCTGTTCTTGTTAGAGAGAAGAAGGTTGAGAGGTGACTTAATAGAGACATATAAGATAATCAGAGGGTTTGATAGGGTGGACAGGGAGAGCCTTTTTCCAAGTATGGGGATGGCAAACACGAGGGGACACAACTTTAAAGTGAGGGGAGATAGGTATAAGAAAGATGTCAGAGGTAGATTCTTTACTCAGAGAGTAGTAAGGGTATGGAATGCTTTTCCTGCAACGGTAGTAGATTCACCAAGTTTAAGTGCATTTAAGTCGTCATTGGACAGGCATATGGACGTACATGGAATAGTGTAGGTGGGATGAGCTTCAGATTAGTATGACAGGATGGCGCAACATAGAGGGCCGAAGGGCCTGTACAGCGCTGTAATTTTCTATGTTCTATGTTACCTCAGAGTACAATGGGATCTTGATCAGATGGGCCAAAGGCGGTGGCGGGGCGGGGGGGGTGGGGGGGGAGGGGAGGGGAAGGTGGCAGATGGAATTTAATTTAGATAAATGTGAGGTGCTGCATTTTGGAAAGGCAAATCAGGGCAGGACTTATACACTTAATGGTAAGGTCCAGAGGAGTGTTGCTCATCAAAAAGATCTTGGAGTGCAGGTTCATAGTTCCTTGAAAGTGGAGACGCAGGTAGACAGGATAATGAAGAAGGGGTTTTGTCTGCTTGCCTTTATTGGTCAGTGTATTGAGTTTTGGAGTGGGGAGGTCATGTCACAGCTGTACATGACTTTGGTTAGGCCAGTATTGGAATACTGCATGCAATTCTGGTCTCCCTACTATCGTAAGGATATTGTGGAATTTGAGATGGTTCAGAAAAGATTTACAAGGTTGTTGCCTGGATTGGAGGGTTTTAACAATATGGAGAGGTTGAATAGACTGGGGCTATTTTCTGTGGACATCAGAGGCTGAGGGGTGACCTTATAGAGATTTATAAAATCATGAGGGCATGGATAGGGTAAATAGTCCCTTCCCAGGGATGAGGTAGCCAAAACTAGAAGGCATAGTTTTAAGGTGAGAGGGGAAAGAGAAGTAGTGGAAGCTGGTACAATTACAACATATAAAATGGGTATATGAATAGGAAGGATTCAGAAGGATATTGGCCAAATGCTAGTAAATGGGACCACATTTATTTAGAATATCTGTGGATGAGTCGGACAGAAGGATCTGTTTCCATGCTGTTTATCTCTCTGACTCTAAATAAAAATGTTTGATCTTAAATCACAATTATTTGATTTCTAGACCATGTACAGCATTTTATGTCCCCAAAATCATGATACTTGCTCAGTATGCACACCCATTTTGACAGTAACATTTCAGATTACTATAGCGATTGGAGTTTGTGTCGGTAAAACCTGCCAACAAAGGGAATAGATTGCACACTGAAGGCAGTCTGTCTACACGTCAGGGGTGTAAATATCAGCGGTGAACCTATCTCCTGTCACTCCAATTTATTTATATGGTCGACAGGCCTTTAAAGTATGATGCTGTGACATTTTTAGGTCTGACGTAGATAACCTCACATATGCCTACATGGAATTTGCCATAGTTTGGTCTATTCATTCAATCTATTCATATCTCATTGTAATTTTAGGTTTCCACGCACAGTGGTTTTAACACCATTGATGGTTTATGACATCAACAAACTTAGAGAAGTAGCTGTCAATCTCATCATTGATATTATTAATAAGTACAGTGAAGTATGGAACCACATTGTGACCTAGTACACCACTGGTTGTATCCTCTGAATGAAAGTGTATAATTTTCCCTACTTTCTGTCTGCTTCCACTTAACCAATTTCCTAACCAGCTCAATAATTGGCCTTCAATTCTATCAGTTTCACCATTAGTCAACGTTCACTTATGAAAAGTTTATCAAATGACCTCTAGACGTTAATAAAATAATATTAAGAGCGAGTCCCTTGTCCACAACTTGCAGCACCACTTCAAATTCTTCAATCAAGTTTGTCAGGTATGACATACCGTATTAAGGCTTCCCAAAATTTATTCCAGTCTGACCCTATTTTCATACCTTAGATTTTGTGTGACTCTGGATGAAAATTTGATGGGTTTATAAATTTTACTGAGCAGTTAGAGAGGATGCATTTCCCCCTCCCACCTCCCCTTCCCTTCACTCATCCATTTCTCTCCCTACTTTTGCCTCTCTCATCTGTCTCCCCCATGGGGTAGTTGATGAAAAATCTGGCAAAATGAATACCTACCTTTCCACACAGGTTCTTCAGACTGGAGGCCTGTGACCAGTGGAGTGCCACAAGGATCAGTGCTGGGCCCTCTACTTTTTGTCATTTACATAAATGATTTGGATGCGAGCATAAGAGGTACAGTTAGTAAATTTGCAGATGACACCAAAATTGGAGGTAAAGTGGACAGTGAAGAGGGTTAACTCAGATTACAACAGGATCTGGACCAGATGGGCCAATGGGCTGAGAAGTGGCAGATGGAGTTTAATTCAGATAAATGCGAGGTGCTGCATTTTGGAAAAGCAAATCTTAGTAGGACTTATACACTTAATGGTAAGGTCCTAGGGAGTGTTGCTGAACAAAGAGACCTTGGAGTGCAGATTCATAGCTCCTTGAAAGTGGAGTCGCAGGTAGATAGGATAGTGAAGAAAGCATTTGGTATGTTTTCCTTTATTGGTCAGAGTATTGAGTACTGGAGTTGGGAGGTCATGTTGCGGCTGTACAGGACATTGGTTAGGCCACTGTTGGAATATTGCGTGCAATTCTGGTCTCTTTCATATCGGAAAGATGTTGTGAAACTTGAAGGGGTTCAGAAAAGATTTACAAGGATGTTGCCAGGGTTGGAGGATTTGAGCTACAGGGAGAGGCTGAACAGACTGGGGCTGTTTTCCCTGGAGCGTCGGAGGCTGAGGGGTGGCCTTATAGAGGTTTACAGAATTATGAGGGGCATGGAAAGATAAATAGGCAAAGTCTTTTCCCTGGGGTCAGGGAGTCCAGAACGAGAGGGCATAGATTTAGGGTGAGAGGGGAAAGATATAAAAGAGACCTAAGGGGCAACTTTTTCATGCAGAGGGTGGTACGTGTATGGAATGAGCTGCCAGAGGAAATGGTGGAGGTTAGTACAATCTTCGAGGAGAAAGTGAGGACTGCAGATGCTAGAGATCAGAGCTGAAAATGTGTTGCTGGAAAAGCGCAGAAAATTGCTGGTACAATTGCAACATTTAAGAGGCATTTGGATGGGTATATGAATAGGAAGAGTTTGGAGGGATATGGGTCCGGTGCTGGCAGGTGGGACTAGATTGGGTTGGTATATCTGGTCGGCATGGACGGGTTGGACCGAAGGGTCTGTTTCCATGCTGTACACCTCTATGACTCTCTGACTCTATGACTCTACTGCACAGTTGGTTAGGCCATAACTTCCAGTAGAAAATATAGTGAGCATTTTAAAGGAGGCACACAGCTTCCATTGCTGCTTTGAAGCTCATTACCCAAAAGCTCATCTTGCATCTTGCATTTTGGTGAAACCCTGTACTATCCAAATTCATGCTGGCTCTATCTAATCACTTGATAACTTAATTTTCAAGGTGTTGAATTATCCTATCCTTAAGCTGAGACTCTAATCATTTCCTGACAGCTGACAACTGCTCTATAATTCCCTGGTTTCCACCATCATGCCTTTCTTAAAAATAGTAGTGACATGCAATTTTCCAACCTGAACTAAATGTTTCCAAATCAAGAAAAATTGGAAGATTATCGTTAGGGCATTGGCAATGCTGGAGGAGATAGGATGCCATGGATAGGAAACCAGATGGGAAAAGGATAGAGTATCCAGTTGGTAGGGCATATGATGGGCATGTTGCCAGGTAAATAGGGTGCCAGCTGGGTACAGGATAGGGTGCAATGTGGGTAGCATGCCATGGTGCACGTTGTCAAGGTAAGTGGTACAATGACAAGAGTGAGTGAGTGGAACTGGGTCCAGCAGGATATAGGAAGGGTGGGGGTTGACTCTGTAGAGTTTGGATTAGTGGTGCTAGAAGAGCACAGCAGTTCAGGCAGCATCCAACGAGCAGCGAAATCGACGTTTCGGGCAAAAGCCCTTCATCAGGAAAGGCTTTTGCCCGAAATGTCGATTTCGCTGCTCGTTGGATGCTGCCTGAACTGCTGTGCTCTTCCAGCACCACTAATCCAGTATTTGCTTTCCAGCATCTGCAGTCATTGTTTTTACCTCTGTAGAGTTTGGGTTTGATGGCTGCGAGGGGACTAGGTAGTTGAGTTAGAACTGTTTGGGGGGAGGGGGGTGGGTGGGTGGAATGTCCTGTTAGGTCCTGAAAAGTTCAAGTTCCCAAGCAATTGCTTTGCCAACAAATTTTCAGTCTGTGACCCACTCTCGATGCTTGTTTTCTGCATGGCTTTGGTATTGTGCCAGTCTACAAAGCTATGCTCTGTTGATACTAAAGAATCTGACTCCAATGACCTGTAATTCATTGCAACCTAAAAGGAAAAGTAAAGTACTGAGCACAAAACCAGTTGCAAACATGTTTTTTTGCAATCAATTAGGGCATTAAAGTCAAAGGAGTGACAGCACCAGACCAAACACTGACACTATGTTTGCCTGCAGACAGTGATTGGAAACAATTTCATGCCAACAAATAACTAAATATTAATTCAGAAATATATTAACTGCATGCATATTCTTCAAAAAAAAGAGGATAAACTAAAAGTTGGAAGAAATTCCATGCTCTCGCAAAACTGAGCCCAAATAAGACAACATTTGTTTTCTACACGAGTCAACATTTGACAGTCTGCAGTCCTCCACCCCTTCTTGGGGAATCCTTGTTTATGCTAAGTTTACTGCCGGAAGAATGTAAAAGCGAACCTGGTCTCCTTTATGTTTTTCATTCCCCTTGGCTAATCATTGAAGGTTTTTCTAAGCATCTGCACCAACCTCAGCTTCAGTGTCGTTATGCGCTGGGTGCCAGGGACAGCAGCAACAATAGCAGGAGCTGCAGCAGTGTGACATCTCCTGAGATCTGGAAACTTTACCCCAACGTTCCTCAGAATGCGCAAAGTAAGTAGCTCCACATCAAAATTATGGGACCAATCTGTACATTGAGAATCTTGAATCGATTAGCACCGATGTCTCTCGCCCTGCGCGGTCTGTCTTGTTAAATCCGTCAGGTTCAGGGACATTCTTCCTGCAATAATTGTGGAAAGCGGTGAAGCATCCCAGCAAACTGGCAGCACTCTGGCAGTGCCTGTCCAGCTGCACGTCAGCATAGAATGTACAGAATAGCAAAACTGCCTGCCAGTTAGCAAAATAGGGTTGGGCTTAAAAAAATACCTGCAGGAGGCGACACCAAAAAGATATAAATGCAATGAACTAGAATCACAACAGTGTAGAAACAGGCCCTTTTGCCCAACAAGCGCGGCACCGACCCTCCAAAGAGTAACCCACCCAGACCCATTCCCCTACCATATATTTATCCCTAACTAATGTACCTAACCTACACATCCCTGAACACTATGGGCAACTTAGCATGGCCAGTTCACCGAATCTGCACATCTTTGGATTGTGGGAGGAAACCAGAGCACCCAGAGGAAACCCACACAGACACAGGGAGAACATGTAAACTCCACACAGTCACCCAAGGCTGGAATGAAACCCAGGTCCCTGGCACTATAAGGCAGCATTGCTAACCACTGAGCCACCATGCAATGTAGGAAGAGCTAGCCAATGTGAAATCTTTCCTTCCAGGCAACTGATTTCTACAATTATGACCCAAATTTTGCGGTCAGTAGCCAACACAAGTGCTCACTTGTCCTTTACGCTGTCCTGTCAATTCTGTGCCCTTTATGCTTTGACTTGAGATAAACTAGTGTCAAAATGGCACTCTCCAGGGCACCTATCTGAACTGGGAAAGCAAGTCATGTCTGTACATTAAGGAGACTTTGCAATTCAACAGTTGCTCATTATTTTTTTAACTTAAAAAACCACCTGGTTTGATAGATC
Organism: Chiloscyllium punctatum; assembly: GCF_047496795.1. Classification (NCBI taxonomy): domain Eukaryota; kingdom Metazoa; phylum Chordata; class Chondrichthyes; order Orectolobiformes; family Hemiscylliidae; genus Chiloscyllium; species Chiloscyllium punctatum. Next base: position 29,211,128 of record NC_092746.1, on the reverse strand, counting down.
CATGCAGAGCTACACAGTCCAAATCCATATGTGGAAGTTCCATGAGTTCATTCTGTACATCGTAAGCTAGTCCAGCATTGTGGAGTGAACCCTGGGTCAACAAGATCCACAGTGAGGCTTTAGAGAACATTAACCACTTCAAATAGCTCAGGTGTGTCCTGTCAGCCAAAGCAGCAGTTGATGAAGTGATCTAGCATCACCTCCAGTGTGCTAGCACAATCTTCAGCCATCTGAGGAAAAGGGACAACAACCTCAGATCTGACACCGAGATCATGGTTTACAAAGCTGTGGTAGTTCGCACCTTCCTATATGGTTCTGAGGTGTGCACTGTCTACAGCATACACTGGGGGCATTATAGTCATTCTGAATTAACACAATAGTTCCTTTCCCATGTGATCCAGTGCTATAAGAAAATTGTGTAATGGCAGGCAGCTAAACTAATGGGACTGGGATCATGTTATAGTCAATACAGGGTAAGGAAAGTTTGTGTTCTACAAATAATAGTCCAAATGCTTCAATCGCATTATAGCCAATTTGTGTCGAAGATATGTGCGTATAGCAGAATCAACTGTACCGCAACGCTGCCTGTGCCAGATTCTACAAATCCACAGGAAGAACAACGCACCAACACCAGCATCCTTGACCAGGCCAACAGCCCCAGCATCGAGGCACTGACCACCCTTGATCAGCTATGATGGGCACAGCACATGATCCACATGAAAGACACAAGACTCCCCAAGCAGGTGCTCTATTCTGTGCTCTGATACGGCAGGTGAGTCCCAGGTGGACAGAGGAAACACTGCAGTGATACCCTCAAGGCATTCTCACATACACCTAGGAATCACTCGGCCAAGTGGAGGAGGAGCATCTGGGCAGGCTTCAAACACCTCAAGACTTGCCATCTGGAAAAAGCAGAAGCCAAGTATAAACAGCAAAAGGAGTGCCCTGCCACTCCAACACCTCACCTCTTCCTGTAGCAACCACCCGCCCCCAAATGTAACAGAACCTGCAGAAGCCTCATTGATCTGTATGGCCACCTATGGACTCATTCAGAAAGTGGACAAGAGTCATGCTCATCTGCAAGGAACTGCCAATGATGATGCATTAATTCAGTGTTGACTCTGTACAGAAAGCAAACTAAAGCAAGAAAAAAGGAAGCAGCATTCAGTCAGAAATAAAAGGCAGAAACAAAACCACTTTTAAATGCGATTGCATGTATATGAATATTAATTTTCCAAGCGAGACTGTTATAGCAAAGTTTTAGAACTAAGACAGCTCAAACAACGTTTTCCTGATTTCTACATATTAACTAGTGTCCTCCAGTCACTCCTTCCACGTTAGTCCATTGTTCATTAAGATCGTGGTTGATCTGATTTAAACTTCAGGTCTACTTTGCTGCACATCCCAATATCTTGCATCCCCAGTTGTGTGTTCACCTGTGCGTTTTTGGATGTCGGAATTTGCCAATGTGCTCTCATTATTATAAGTCAGCACTGGTAGCCACATTGTTATTTAAACCACAAAATCTAGGCTGTAATATAATTCAATGTCAAATTACAGCAAGTAAAATGCAAATTGGGAACGAAAGACTGGATGAACAGAGAGAAAGAAAGAAGGCAGAAAGCAAAATTTTACTTTAAAAGAAACTGCAACATTGTTTAAAATCTCCAGAAATGAGATATCATATTTCTCAGTAGCATGTTTTGCAGATATCTTGTAAGTAGACTGCAACTTTCATCAGGAATTTAATTTTCAGAACTCTCAGAAAGGCACCAGTACATTCCATTTCTTGTACAACAGGATAGTCATGTGTTGATTCACACTTTCAACTTCACATATGCTGTTGTGGTTCTGTTCGTCGAGCTGGGAATTTGTCTTGCAAACGTTTCGTCCCCTGTCTAGGTGACATCCTCAGTGCTTGGGAGCCTCCTGTGAAGCGCTTCTGTGCTGTTTCCTCTGGCATTTATAGTGGCCTGTCTCTGCCGCTTCTGGTTGTCAGTTTGAGCTGTCCACTGTAGTGGCCGGTATATTGGGTCCAGGTCGATGTGTTTGTTGATAGAGTCTGTGGATGAGTGCCATGCCTCTAGGAATTCCCTGGCTGTTCTCTGTTTGGCTTGCCCTATAATGGTAGTGTTGTCCCAGTCAAATTCATGTTGCTTGTCGTCTGTGTGTGTGGCTACTAAGGATAGCTGGTCGTGTCGTTTCGTGGCTAGTTGGTGTTCGTGTATACGAATCGTTAACTGTCTTCCTGTTTGTCCGATGTAGTGTTTTGTGCAGTCCTTGCATGGGATTTTGTACACTACATTAATTTTGCTCATGTTGGGTATTGGGTCCTTTGTTCTGGTGAGTTGTTGTCTGAGCGTGGCTGTTGGTTTGTGTGCTGTTATGAGTCCTAGTGGTCGCAGTAGTCTGACAGTCAGTTCAGAAATGCTCCTGATGTATGGTAGTGTGGCTAGTCCTTTGGGTTGTAGCATGTCCTCGTTCCGTTGTCTCTCCCTTAGGCATCTGTTGATGAAATTGCGAGGGTATCCGTTTTTTGCAAATACCTTGTATAGGTGTTCCTCTTCCTCTTTTTGCAGTTCTGGTGTGCTGCAGTGTGTTGTGGCCCTTTTGAATAGTGTCCTGATGCAACTTTGTTTGTGTGTGTTGGGGTGGTTGCTTTCATAGTTTAGGACTTGGTCTGTGTGTGTGGCTTTCCTGTAAACCTTTGTGGTGAATTCTCCGTTCGGTGTTCTCTGTACCATCACGTCTAGGAATGGGAGTTGGTTGTCCTTTTATTCCTCTCTAGTGAATCGGATTCCTGTGAGTGTGGCGTTGATGATCTGGTGTGTGTTCTCTATTTCTGTGTTTTTAATTATTACAAAGGTGTCATCCATGTATCTGACCCAGAGTTTGGGTTGAATTTGTGGTAAGACTGTTTGTTCTAACCTTTGCATTACTGCTTCTGCTATGAGTCTAGAGATTGGTGAGCCCATGGGTGTTCCGTTGATTTGTTCGTATATTTGGTTGTTGAATGTGAAGTGTGTTGTGAGGCACAAGTCCAGTAGTTTAAGTATGCCGTCTTTGTTGATAGGTTCAACATCCTGTTGTCTGTTATGTCTGTCCAGCAGGTTGGCTATTGTTTCTTTGGCTAGGGTTTTGTCGATGGAGGTGAACAGTGCCGTTACATCGAATGAGACCATAGTTTCTTCCTTGTCTATGTGTATATTTCTGATGATGTCCAAGAATTCCTGTGTTGATTGTATAGATTGTCTGGATCTGCTGATCAGGTGTTTCAGTTTCTGCTGTAGTTCTTTAGCCAGTTTGTGTGATGGTGTCCCTGGTAGTAATACTATGGGTCTGAGTGGTGCTTACTGAAAAGGTGAAATTGCATTCATTTTTATCGTTTGATAACTCTGAACACAGTTAGCCTTAATGTTACTTTGACTGTAAAATCTAAGCCATTTAATGCCTTCTCCGAATAGTGTGATGATACTATGGCTTTAAGAGGTGTATTGTGTCATGGCTTTTTAATGAAGAAAGGTTGAGACAGAGGTACCCAGTGGTCTGCTTAATGTCAAAAATGTAAACAGCTTATAAGGTCTTGGGTTTTCTTAAAAGTTGGAACAAAAGAAACAGCCTGAACGGGTGTGTTCAAGCTCCCACAAAACCAGGATTTTTAGTTTTAGTTTTCTGCAGTTGCTGGGGTCTTGAAGATGGATGTGGAGGCTGTATTCATCTCTCTGTTACAGCTAAAAACTGGGGTCCTCTTGCTGCTGCTAGAATTGCATGTAAGATAATCTATTATACTGAATTTGCCTTTTGTCTAGCATGTGTTTATGAAATGTTACTATATTGGAATGGTTAATTTGTAGTAGTTTATATATATTATTTTGTTAAACATTTTAACAATTAGAGTTAAGCCTTTTTTTTATTTGTCTGTTTTTTAACTGCAGTGTAAAAATAAAGTGTGTTTTACTTAAAGTAGTTTCACCAACCGAGTTGAATTTGGAACACAATGCCTTAAACTTACCTTTAAAATAAAAAGTTAGGGGATAGGCTATCGTCTGAATATATTTTGAGGGGATTTGGTCTATTCCTTAACAGTAAGAAAGAAAAAAACTTTTAAATTTCCTTACCAAAGCAAAAAAAGTTCTGATTTATGAAACAGAGAGTGAATTTACTCAGCTGTTTCTTTTTATTTCTTGTTCTTAGTAGTATTCAATTTGTCTTTCATTGTAAATTTTCAAAAAATATACTTACGGTCACGCTGGTGGTTGACGAACGTATAGTTGGTACATTACTGTAAAGGGCAGAGCCAACTCAATGAAGAAAATGATCAGGGTTAGTAAGTATGAAAACGATTATCGCTTTTTCCAAATATGCTTATAATACTAAATATGTTTATCATACAGAATGATTCAATCATCAATACCTTTTTAAAAAAATTATTTCACTGCAGCAATTATTATATGTGCCCTATGAGCCATTGGAGAAAACTGGTCAGTATGGGAGATGGAGAACAGAAACATTTACTGCAGCTTACTGATCTGATTCTGTTCCAACCTAGGGGCCTATTATAGGCTGGAAGAAGGGACCTGTGTACAAATTCAAAGCACGCATTTCCAAATAATACATTTTAAAGAAAAATTACATTTATACAGTCCTCAATCACTTTACTCAGAAACTTTTCATAACACTTCACATGCAAACAATTATTTTGATGCACAGTGGTTGTTATTATACTTGAAAATATTTGAGTTTAATTGCATGCATTCTTAATACTGCCACATGTATTCGCAATTTTACCAGAAACAGCAGAATATGAAAGCAACAAAGGAAGAATTTTGAACTTTTGCTGAATAACTCACCAAAATTATCTGACAAGAATAATTTAAAAATTGTATGCATTTATGTTTAGATTTGTAAATGCCATTGCAATTGATACAACGAAAGGAGAAAAACAAGCAAATAGAAAAAGAAACATTAAAATAAAGGAAACAGCTGAGGTAGCTTAGGTGCCCTAAACTTTTCTGACTAGCGCCACAGCTCCCATCCTGCCCTACTCACCCTTGGCCTGAGGTCACTCAGCAGTTCTGGATCTCTGGTGAGTGCAATGCTGCTAAATAGAGTCATAGATTATACAGCATGGAAACAGATCCTTCAGCCCAACTCATCCATGCTGACGTGGTTTCCCAAACTAAACTAGTCCCATTTGCCTGCATTTAGCCCATATCCCTCTAAACCTTTCCGATTCACATACCTGTCAAAATGTCTTTTAAATGTTGTAACTGTACCTACATCTACCATTTCCTCTGGCAGTTCATTCCATGTACAAACTACCATCTGTGTGAAAAAGTTGTCCCTCAGGTCCCTTTTAAAGCTTTCGCATTTCACCTTAAAAATATGCCCCCTAGTTTTGAACTTCCTAACTTAGGGGGGCAAAAACCTTTACTATTCACCTTATCTATGCCTCTCATTATTTTATAAACCTCTGTAAGGTCACCCCTCAACCTCCGACCCTCCAGTGAAGGACGTCCCAGCCTGTCTAGCCTCTCCTGATAACTCAGATTATTCTCACTCTCTGCAATTTCAATACTATCCCACTGCTTTTCACTCTATCCACAACAATGTTTGTGCTGTTTTCATTTAAGTAGAAACATTTGCTCTCGTGAAACATTACCTTGTAACAAAATTTGCTGCAGTGTCCAGGAAAGTCAGACCTTTCCACTAGAGTCTTGCATTGTTCAGCTTTCAGTTCGATACCTGTCCACTTCCAGCACAGGATACGATCTGGAGATGAGCATCCCTGAATTTTTGTTTTTCTGTTTGGTGCCTAATTTTGAACTCACTCTACAACACCTCAAGCATACTTTTGATCGAAATCAATGGTTCAGTCGTATATCTAGGGGATCAGCTGTACTCTCCATAAATGCTCCATTGCATTCAGGACTCTCCACAATGATTGAATGAAAGACAGACTTCTTCCAAAATGGTGTCACCCACTACTGCCACTCTTCCCTCATTCTTCCGCCCTGCTCCTGTATGTGGGGGTTTTTTTGTTCTACGGTGCCATAATAATACCCAGAACCACTCTCCATTGTCATTGTTTACCTGAAACTTGATCATTCCAAAATTTTCTTAACATGATATACAACATTGTTAAACTGATATTACGTTGATAGAAGATATATGTTGATTTCCTGACCATGTTTGTTTGCACACCCAATGGTATAACACTTATGCTTATAGCTAAACTAGCAGTAATCTCTAGAGTGTCTAAAATCCCTTGTTCAGCTTGCACTATTCAGCAGAACGTTGGGCACTGCAATATAAGATAGGAACATTGCTTTGTTCTTTCATTTCTTTCACAAATTATTTCACACAAGGTTTCCACATTTCTTAATGACTCATGGGCAGAATTATGAATATTTAAGAACCAATTGAGTCTCATTGTGCCCAGAGGACAGAGCATCATGACAGAGAAGAAATACTACTCTGTTAAACCTTCAAGTCCTCACTGAGAACATTAAGGATAGGACAAATGGGTTTTCTCCATCTGTTTGGCCCAACTAAGGCTGCTATAGTAACTGGGTCATTGCCCTGGTCTGCCACACAACTTGAAGATACAATTGTGCCATCAATTCTACCATAATTATCAAGTGTGCTGCCTGAAGAGAAATGGGATCTTCATTGTCTACCAGTCCCTCGCTTCCATAATACTACTGCAGGTAGTTCCATAGCTTCGGCAGGGCAAACAAGTCAACACGAATCACTTACTTCCATTTCTTGCTCACCATGGCACCAGTGTATTCTTCACCTTTCAAACAATGAGGGCAAAGTCACCCAGTAGTCCAGGCTGCATATTGGTATTCTTGCAGAGATATACTATTAAATGTGGGAAACAAGATCAGGTGGTACAATGTGCTAGGAATCAACTGGCATGGGAGAAGGACCATGTGAAATGGTATGAACTGAAAATCCATAAAAGGTTCTGTTGTCAGGAAAATGATTATACTGTAATCAAAGCAGAAGTCCCCGATATTCAGTATAGGGTCAAGGTTCTATGTCATTGCAGTTCAGGAGATGAGACACAGTCAGTCCTGCAGATCCAGTGCAACCAGACAAGTGATTAGTCAGTCAGCAGCTAAACAAAAATTGGTCAGCGATATGGTCACTCTTCACTCAGGCTGTCCATCCAAGTCAGTCAGGTGGTGGGCCACGGTCAGCCTTGAATAATGACAAGATCTTATTCCTTGCTAAGTGCTTGGCAAAGAGCAGTACTTTCTTAGACAAGATTCAGATATGGTTAGACACTAAGGGCAGCTAGCTTGTGAAGCTTGATTTTTGTGCTGGCAATTCCAATGTCAGGTGATCAGGCAGTCAATGATATAAAGTTGCAATATGTGTTTGAATGTGAGTTTCTTTTTGCAATGAAATGTCACCTGTGCCACCTCCTTGAAGCTTTGCTTTTCTCTCTTACTATGTGCATTGTGAAGGGCTATTCATAGCTGGCAGTGACTGAACTGCTGCATTGCTGGGTTTTAAATATGGCACCTGCAGTGGAAATCCTGGCACTGGAAAGTACTTCTGCTGCTGATGAATGCAAGACAGCACGAGAGCACTGAAGAGAAGCATGGTGCATACATCATGAGGTAAGAAGCACAGAATTGCATGAGAAAACCTGGTAGAGCTCATGGACAAAAATCATCCAAAATTGACACTTAGTGGATGTTTGGTAAATTTTAGCCCATTGAGTTGAGAGAACTCATTTGGCCTTGCGTCAAAAAAACTTGAAACAACTCAGACTTAGCTGAAAGAAAAGTACGTTTCAGCCTCCAATGTTTTTCATTAGATGGCTTTTCTCTTAACCAAAATTCAGGCCCAGAACAAAGATGAAGACCTTGGTGATATAAGATGCAGTAAGATTGAAGGGGGCTTGTAAAGAGCATTGCCTTGGCCGAGATCTGTTGGACTGAATGGCCTGTTTATATGCTGTAAATTCTATGCAACTAAATTTTAAAATATCATATAAGAAACCCAGTTGGATTTTGTCTTGCTGTTAAAACCTAGGGTGGAAATTTTTTCTCAATGTAAAGTATCTAATTTTTCCAACTGGGTTGTCATTGCCTATGTCACTCAAGGACTAGTAAAATTCAGCCTAATGTAACAATTAAATAATTTATTTCAACATAATTTCTGCTCTATCTTAATAGGAGTAATTCTATTTTTCAATACAAAAAGAACATGGAGTGAATGTTACTGTAGCAATAGATTAGGGTGACCAGTTCAGTGCTTCAAATTAATAAGGCAAGCACCATCAATATGGTTTTTTTCTGTGAGACTTTATGGTCATTCCATAATGAGAATATCAGTGCTTTGACAATAGAACATGTTTTTCCCCTCATGCCAGTGTGGACATCTTTTGCCATTTTGTTCAATGGATTCATTTTCATTTGAACATGAATTGAAGCTGCAAAGATCTTTTCACATAGCATCCATACAGTATTAAGAGAGGAACAATTCATTTAGATTGAAACCAAAATCCAAACATGCAAATCCAACATCATGCATCATATTTTTCTTAACTTATGGTTGTCAATTTTAACTGTAGAATTTTCCAGGCGAGGACAGACCAGAGCGCTGTGATAGAATGGAGCAAGTGTGGGAAAAAGGGAGAGGAATAGACAATCTGAGAGGTGGAGGTACTAAGAAGGCCAACAAAGGGAAGCTTCAGTTTTTAGAAGCAAAATTCAGACTTGAGCAGAACGCCCTTTATTCAGTTTCAACATCTGTTCAGAAACTAGATTGTGGCAAGGGAGAGGGCACTGTGGATCAAACCACAGCGTAAAAGAATGATATATGATTAAGAAGGTTTTAGAGGGGTATAGGCCAAGTGCTGGCAAATGGGACCAGATTAGTTTCAGTCTGTTTCTGTGCTGTACATCTTTATGACTCTAAGACTCTATGATATAGACTGCAGTGGTTCGAGAAGGCAGCTCACCTCCCCTCAAGGGCAACTAGGGATCGACAACAAAAGTGCTGGCTAGCCAGTGACGTCCATGTCCCACAAGTGAATAATAAAAAAACTTGAAAAATAACTTTCTATGACTTTTCTTTTTGAATTTTTGAGAAGCTCAGAATTCTAATATGCGTAACCAGTAACATTCTTTGTACAAATCTATCCAGATATATCCAAATATTACTCTGCTGTCTGTTGACATTTTGACACACAGGCAATAATATAGTCATCAAAAACACAAAGTCGAGCTGCCACATGAACAATTAACAACACCGGCAACAAGAGAATCAACTAAATATAAAAGGAAAAGCAAGTGAGATCAAAATGATCATCTAGTGATCCCTGTTGGAAAGTGCTTATGTATAGATTCCACTTAAAGATGTGATCTCCTTCCTCTGTGGTGTTTTCACTGCCACAAACGCACTACAGATATAAAGGCAGCATACCTGAGGTCAGCAAGTCTCTGTTGAATCAATGAATGATAGAATAACCAAAGAATACATAACGTTTTCAGCAAAGGAAAGGAAAGCTGCACATTCATTTTACTTTCTGTTGGACTTCACTCTTCACACACCAATTGATACTACTCATTACTTTGCAGAGTTGCATGGCACAGGTCTTAAGCTTTTATTCTTTTCGTATGAAGGGAATTTTCTCCATAGAATAAATAGTCTAACAATACTTAAACAGTTTTTTCAATGAAATTCTCCTTGTGCTATCTGGCCTCTTTATGTTGCAGGAGGTATTCTGTCGCAATGGAGTAACAAACAGCAATGCAATGTTGCCAAACACATCAACTGGAAAAAAAGCTCCTCAGGAAAAGTGGAACACCAGTGGCTGGATGCCCTAAAATCAAGGCAGTGATACTGAGGTGAAAGGGCACCAGTGAGCTTCTTTCAATGTAAGCTCATTACTAAAATGTGTGCTGCAGGCCAATTTGTGTATATACAAAGAATTGTCAAAGGAAGTGAAAGGTTTCAGGTTAATGTGTCCGTGGTATTGTCTAACATTGCGTTTAGACAGATTTATATTTGTATCTGTTGTGTTCAAAGAAAATTGCAATCGTGCTATTGTATCCAGAATTGCACACAATGAAGGGCTTGAAATTTGATTCACATTAAAAGGACAGTGATGAAGCTATTATAAAAAAGTGTCATTTTGATATTCTTGAATAGTTTGATGCTCAGGGACATTTTTTGAATGTAAACCAACAATTATGGATCTTAACCTTCGTAAGATAATCCTAAAATTATTGCAAAATTTTAGCTCTCATACAACACACTGCATTTGAGTTTTCAAAGCAATTTCTGAAATGCAGATTGCACACTCTTGGCAGATTTTCTCATACAGTAAATAGATGACCCACAGACACACCATCAACTTCTCAAGGGATGGGCAATAAATGTTGGCCAGCCAGTGATGCTCACATCCTATGAATAAATAAGAAAAGCATTTACATTTCCAGGATAGGTGGGTGTACACTTTTGCAGCTGAGAATCTCTTTCTAAAGTGATATTTCCATTTTCTTTGGTTCATAATATGGCCAAATAACTGGGAGAATAACCTCTTCTTCCCTAAATGACAGACAGAAATTATTTGCTTGGAGGTGCAGGAGAGCAACCTTCCTCCTGTACAATTCATGGTGCCTCTCCATGGCATCAAATGTGATCCCAAATATAAACAAACATTCATCTCTCATCCAAGAAAAGAAAGAACACACAGTGCCGCAGCACTATTTTGATTTGTGGCAATCAATCACTACAATACATGACTTCTGAAGTAGTTTATGGCATACAAACCATATAAGTTTTCATGGCTTGCACATATCATCTGTTTTGGCCACTTAATTGTCACAAGGCTATCCACTATGATGTGATTTGGCAAGCTGAATTACTTCACATGCAAGTTTAAACTCTTGGTTAGGACAGGTCACTAAATATTTGAAATTAAATCAATCTCCATTTTGTGTTTCCTCGCCCGAAATGGTTGGATTTGCTGCACATAAACTGCCCCTGTCCTTTTTCAGGACTTTCAATCTGTATTGGACTTCCTTTCAAAATTAGAGCTTTTGCCCAAAACTTTGATTTTCCTACTCCTTGGATGCTGCCTGGCCTGCTGTGCTTTTCCAGCACCACTATGATCTTGACTCTAACCTACAGCGTCTGCAGTACCGACTTCTGCCATAGGATTTCCTTTGTCATTCCCCTTGTTTCAAAATTCAGTATAAGTAAGTCAAAATCAAATGGTGCATTGTACTTGTGTGTTGCTCTTGTCCAGTTTCTAGTATCACATAAAGCAGGAAGTTTTGTTTTGCTTTTATTTTGTTTCCCTTTAAGAGCTAAAGATAATTGAAGTAGAGAACAGCTTATCCTATCTTTAAATTGCATTATGAAACCTGCATAGTCATTAGTCAAATTAATACTGAACCCAACCCTTGTCATCAGCAGCAAAAAGATATTGTTCAAAGACCAAAAAAGGAAACAAATTTTGAACTCCTTAAACCAGCAGGCCTCCAAGAAATTTATGAAGAATAGATGATTTCTAAATCAGCATACAATTGAAAGTTTCAATGACATGTCTGTCAATCCAATTGTGATTTGGATTAACATTGCTCTCAACTAGCAGCTTGGCAGAATCACCTTCCCACAATATACTCACCTCTCAGGAATTAAAGCTCAATATATTCACACCGTACTTTTGAAACAACAAATTTGCTACTGCCAATGAATGTGCTAAAAGCTAAAAAAAAACAGATCACTTATATGTGTGACTACCATGCAATCAGGAAAATGCTGCATGTATCATTCTGGGTGCTGGCAGACTGGAAGGTCAGATACTGAGACCTGAAAATTAATTTCTGATTTACAGTTCGTTCTGCTATAATGCAACAGTTGTGTTCCTCTGCGACCTCATGCTATAGAAAATCCCTTTGTGGAAAACTGTTATAGAAATTTGTGCTATAGAGGATCGCAAATGGAAAATTGCTATACTGGTTCAGTCGAAAATTTGTGTTATCCAAACAGCATCCACAATTCATCAATTGCATTATAGCCAATTTGCACGTTATAGCAGAATGACCTGTATGTTGAACTCTTTAGACAATTTGGAAAGTTTTAGAAATTATCAACTGAAAACAAAATTTACTATCAGGATGTGAGTCACTTTGATGAGGTAGCAGTTATTGAGACAGAGATGATGGGCTCCTTGAACTGCACAGTTGGTTCTGCTACAAGGTCCATTTCTTCAACGTGAATTGGCCTTAATGCAATTGAATAATTTAGACTGTTATTTGCACAATGTGAACTTTCCTTACCCATACTGGCTATAATGTGATTCTTACCCCCATTAGATTGCATGGCGCAGCTATTGCATGATTTTCTTATAATACAAGATTGCACAAGAACAGATTGCATTCTATCAGAACTGACTGACAGATAGGCTCCTTAACCTGTCCTTGAACTCTTAAAGTCCATATGCTGACGTTGTATATGTAATGTGATTAAGTAGGCAAGAATGTCTTCCATTTAAATTTGCCTTTCACGGCCACAAAATATCTCAAAATCCTTTTGAAGTGTATATTTGTAGGAAATGCAGCAGCTAATTTTCACACAGCAAGTTCCCACAACCAGTAATGAAATAATAAGGAGATAATCTATACTTGTGATGTTGATTGAAGAATAAACATTGGGCGAAATATTGGAGTTACCTCCTCTGCTCTTAAACAAAATAATTGTGTGGGGTCTTTCACAACAAGATGTGTTCATCCCACACTAGAATAAATCAATATCTTTATACTCATGTCCGTTTTCTGAATCAGAGGCTACAAACAATGCTACAACTGATACATGCAAGCTCACACATTCAAGTAAATATGATTTGGAAAAGATCTTGATGGTGTTGGGTTTAATGATGGAGATTTTAGGTAAGGGAAATGCTTTTCATATACTTTTGACAAATCTATAGAAAAAGGAGGTATGATAAAGGGAGGAGTAGGGCCAATTAAGGTTCAAAAAGCAAGAGGCATGGCTAAGTATTGAATTTAATACTTTGTATTTGTTTTTACCTGCAAGACTAATGCTGGAAACATAATAATGATAGAGGAGAAAACTCAGTAGCTGTCAAATTTACAGGGTTAGCTAGGCCAATATTGTCTAAGTTTGTTCCTTAGGGAAGCATTAAACTAATGACGATTTCTTAAAAATGAATGGCTTGCCAAGCCAGCTCAGTCATTGTGAATCAATAAAGAAACTGTATTTTATGTTTTATAATTTATCAGAGCATTTGCTGTGATAATTAATGGTATGTTAATTGCAGAACAATATTATGTTTCTTAACTTAAAAACAAATGCCAACATATTCAAAGGTTTAGTTTAAAACTTTTAGAATTTGCACCTGTAGAGCACCTGGATCAAATACATTTTGACAAACTCACAAAAGCCCCAAGTATGTAAACTAAGTTGTTTATAGCTTGGATCCTTGCATTTGGCAAAGTCTGCAGATTAACAGCTGGAGCCTACACACTTTTTAAGACCAACATTCACTGTCTCCTCTGCCTGTTGGCACTTGTTCCTTCACTTATACAGTATATACAAAATTAGTTGTTATTGGACAGGAAAATAAAACCAATTACCTTTTGTGAAGTAATGTCATGACTGCATCAAACCATTGGCTTTACTAGGGCTTCAAAATAATTGAAAGGGAATTCAGCATTATTCTGCTCATGCTCTAGCTTAGTTTAAGAAAGCTAGTTTAAAATAAGTCAGTTAAAAATGAAATATTTGACATATTCAATTTTTTAATGAACAACTCTAGCACAAAACTGTAAGAAATGCATACTTTATGGATGAAAATAAATTAGCTAGAATTTCATAGTGACATCTGAATTGAGAAAAAGGACAGCTTTAATATCTGCCATGACATTTCTCAAATGTGGGAGCAGCTGAGTTGGTCACTGAACAAAGAGAAGCACCGCCTGGGGACTGTGAGTAAGGATATAACCAGGCAGTCAAGTTATCGAATTTGTGAAAGTTATGGACAATCACAATATTAAAAAACTATAAGTAGAAATGAGGGGTCGAAATTTAGGAAAACACAAATGATATACAAATTAAAGCTCAAAACCAATATATGAGGTGGGGAGAAGAGGCTTTGGTTGTGAAGCTCGCAAAGAACACAAAGAAAATATTCTTGAATTATTTTACATTTATTGTTGGATTGTATAATTTGAGTTCTTGGCCAATTTGAATGATTTATTTACTCTTGTGAATGTAGGGTTGCCAAAGCTTTCAGGTTGTCCAGGTATCTCTGGGAATAGAAAACGTCTACCTTTCTCTGCTTGATGGCTGATGACCTGAGAATAAAGTAAATCGAATTGCAATTTTTGCTTATGTACTTCCACTTCTTGTGAGCCAAAGAGTGGTCTAAACTGAAACCAGGGAAGCCACAATAATAATTAACTCAATTGATTGATTAAATTTTCCAAATAGAATTCTCTCTGGCTTCAACTGTATCAAAAGTCTAGGTTAAGTGATGGATGTGTACACACAGGTTGGACTGCAGACTAGAATTTGACTGAGAAAGAACCAGCATAAAGGTCAATCTTTGCATTGTTGTTGTGTTGCCATTGTTTTACCAGACCATAGGAGCTGCTCTCTCATTAAAGAGAGGCAACTGGTCGTGATTTAACCTGAGGGCCACCAGTCCTCAGGCGAGGGGAGAGGTTGAGAAGGAGAGTCCTTCATGGTAACCTCAAACCAGTGATGGGAATTGAACCCACGCTGTTAGTGTCATACTGCTCTGTAAACCAATAATCCAGTTGGATTATTGGTTTGCAGAGCAGTATGACACCAAACTAAACCAATTCCTGGATCTTTAGATGCCATAAGTTAAACCTTGTATATCACAAAAAAAATTCATTGAATACATTGGCTATATCTCAAAAAGGGAATTTCAAAATCATAGAGGACCATTAAAAATAAAGCATTGGAAAAGGTAAAGGCTTTCTTCAAAGGCGTAGTACAGATTTAATGGGCACATTTGTAGGGGTGTGGGAAACGTTTGATTGCTATCCAATGTGCAGTGGTCAATGAATGACAAAGGTTAGTCTTCTTCCTGATGGTATAATGACTGATTTTGTCAGAGATGGATGTGGAAGAAAAAACCTGAAAACTTTAAGCATTTAAGTCTGACTGCTAATTTACTGAAATGTTTTCTATCATTAGAAAAATCAGGATTTTAATCTTTCCACTTTTATTTTATTTTGATGATATCAGATTTGTTTGCTAATAAGTTTGGTTTCTGATGTTTGAAGGGAACAAGATGCCTTCAACCTTTCCAGCTGAAATGTTGTCAACTGCACCTTTCCCAAACTTAAGATGCATCAGAAGACGTTGTTGCCAATTAAGTACCTTGGAATTCTATTATGAAGATGCTTTGCATTTAATATTGTTGAGGACTTGGTTTTGAAGAATTGTGGAAAATGGATTTATTTCAAATTTGAGAAAATTGCTGCAGTAATTTCCATAAAAGAGGGAATCAAAAGTTCACATGGACATTGGAGATTTTTTTAAACAAGGCTTTCTGTCCATCAAATAACTAATGATATAACTGTTTGCTTTGCTGTAGACCCTATTGAACTGTTTTGAACAGTGACTGTTTACAGAGATGCTTGTTATATTTGATTCATAGAGACATAGAGATGTACAGCATGGAAACAGACCTCTCGGTCCAACCCGTCCATGCCAACGAGATATCCCAACCAAATCTAGTCTCAACTGCCTGCACCTGGCCCTTATCCCTCCAAACCTTTTCTATTCATATACCCATCCAGATGCCTTTTAAATATTGCAATTGTACTGGCCTCCACCATTTCCTCTGGCAGCTCATTCCATACAGTACCACCTTCTATGTGAAAAAGTTGCCTCTTAGGTCTCTTTTATATCTTCCCTGGTTCCCTTTATGAAATAGGTCACTTCCCACCATGGAACATGGGTGAAAGTCGGTCAGAAGACGGGCCGCACTGTTCACTAGCTGTGCAAACTGTTTTCATACCGAGCGGACCACGTCCGGCGTTGCTCGCCACCCCGGAAGTCTATCCAGTTGGTGTAAGGCCCCAGATTTGCTCCCTTACAAAGTTGGAGCACTTTCCACGGATAGAAATCGCTCAAACTCGGTCAGGACTTGGAGGACACTCTGCCCCAGAAGGGCAAACTGTCGACAGATCCTCCAGACCGAGTCCGACAGCGCTACCCGGCCTGCAAGTCTCAAAGTCAGCATCAGCATTCGGATTCGCTCCCTTCCAAAATTTGGAGTACTTCCCACGGATGGAAACTGCTGAAACTCGGCCAGAACCCACAGAATAGTCTGCCCCAGAAGGGAAGACCATTGGCTGAACCTCCAGACCGAATCCGGCAGCACCATCCGGCCTGGAAGTCTCAAAGTCGGTATGAATGCTCAGATTTGCTCCTTTCCCTAATTGGAGCACTTCCCAAGGTGAAAAATTGTTCAAACTCAGTCAGAATCCGGAGGACATTCTGCCACAGAAGGGCAGACCGCTGGCAGATCCTCTGGACAGAATCCCCGTGGCGCTACCTGGCCTGCAAGTGTTAAAGTTGGCATCAGCACTCGGATTCACTCCCTTCCAAAATTGGAGCACTTCCCACAGGTGGAAATCGCTGAAACTCCACCTGAACCCAGAGGACAGTCCACCCCAGAAGGGAAGACTGTAGGCAGAACATTGGAGGGAAACCCAGAAAAAGGTTGCTCTGCATGGATTTTGAGAAAGGCACTTTATAAGATGCCACTTAAAAAGATTATTGCACAAAGTAGGAGGTTTGGAATAGGGGTAACATGTTAGCATAGATAGTATGCATAAATGGGTCTATTTCTGGTTGGCACTGTCAGCACATGAGGAGTGGAGTCCTTCAGGGATCTATGCTGACTATATTATGGATGAAGCAGACAGTGGAATTGCTTTTATTATAGTTCATTTAGATTTACAGAAGCTGTTTGTTGTTTGGCAAAGTTCTGTGCAACACATTTGCAAAAATCAAACATCTGTAAAAGATGACATCAAAAAGGACTTAGTAAGGTCGGCAGTGTTAGTGCTGTCTAAACATGCAGTAACTAAGGAATTATAATTATGTAACCAAAAGTATTACAAGTCCACTGAAGCTATTCTCAGTCAGGCTGTCCAATGCATGAGTAAGACTACACGGCATTTAGTTCTTGTTGCCATGCGACAAAAGTGATGTTCAATATCAAGAAAAAATAGAATTACATTTACAACCAATAAAGTGTTTTTGACATGTAGACACTGTTGTTAAGTAGGAAACATATTATTAATTTTAGAATTACTGTGGGGGAGAACGTAAAGAATGGTTCCATAAGTACAAAAAATGAACTTTGAGAAAAACTTTGGAAATGTATTTACTGCAGATTCAGAAGTGCAAACAGGTGGTAAATCTTACTGAGGTGCGTTGAATGTTTAAAGGTTTGAATTGGATAAATGCAAAGTAATTCTTAGAACTAAATCATGTTTGTTGAAGTAGAATTCTATAAATTTCTGACAGATTTAAGGCAGCATAGGAGGAATATCAATCTGAGAGAATATCAATCCAAAATAATCTTACAAGGTATTGAGCTGTGATAGGTTTTGTTTTTGAGTGCTTAGGAGAAGTCTTCACTGACAAAAATGGACTCCCAAACTACAACCAGAATTGTGAAGCTGCAGTCAACAAATGGGTTAATATGGAGCTCACTGCCTCCTACCTTTATCAATCTTTGATGTCAAACTTTGACCAGGATGTTGTTGTCTTCCACAATTTCTCCCAGTTTTTCAAAGATCGGTCCCAGGAGAAGCATGAACATGAAGACAAGCTGCCGAAATTCCAGAGTTGGTCTGGAGGATATGAAGAAGCCTGAGGGATGAGTGGGGTAACAGTATGCAAGAAATGCAGGTTGCCCTGCATCTGGAGAAAAATGTGAACCAGAGTTTGCTGGATCTACACCAACTTGCCAGTGCCCAGACTGACCTCATCTGTGTGATTTCCTGGAGACTCGCTATTTGGATGAGCAGGTCAAGATCATCAAGCAACTTGGGGACTAACCTGAAGCATCTGGGAGCTCCTGAGAATGGGCTGACAGAGTACCTGTTTGACAGGCTCTCAATGGAGGACAGCAGTTAGTGTGGTACCATATTGTTGCACTGAGACACCTGGAGTACAAGAACATGCAGCCAAAAATTGAATTGAAAATCCTTTTTAAAAAAAGGGCAGCACAGTGGCTCAGTGATTAGCACTGCTGCTTCACAGGGCCGGCAAACCAGGTTCAATTCCAGCTTCGGATGATTGTCTGGATGGAGTTTGCACATCCTCTGGGTTTCTCTGATTTTCTCTGGGTGCTCCGATTTCCTCTCACAATCAGAAGATGTTCAGGTTAGGTGGATTGGCAATGCTGAAATGACCATAGTGTCCAGGGATTTACAGGCAAGGTGGATTAACCACGGGAAATGCAGAGATAAAGTGAAGGAGTGAATCTAGGTAGGATACTTTTGGTGTGGACTTGTTGGGCTGAATGGCCTGTTTCTACACTGTAGGGTTCCAATGAAAGCATGGTCATAGATTTGCAAGTGTTAGAGGTGCTTGAAATGTAGTAGGTTTTTCAGCCGCAAAAGGTAGGATACAACCTTTTCAAGCTTCAACAAGCTGGAAGACCTTATCTAGACCTTTACTTTATTCCTTCTGCAAAATGTTTATATAGCATACAAATGGAACTTGTAAGATTTTTGAACATCTTAGAAGGTAATCATCATATTTTAATGTATGATTTCATAATAACCATCTGATATAGTCTTAAGAATTTCTAGTTTTATAAAAATGTACATCTATAGAAGCTATTACAGTAATTACACAAATATAGATCTTTTGTGCCAATATATTAACTGCATTACTTTAATAAGTCATGGCATCAAGATCAAAGAATATATATGAAACACTCTTTAATCTACCTATTACTGCTTTTTCAAAAATCAGTCATTTTAATGTTGAAGGGTACTTGTTCTGCACTGTTTGAGAAATTGCAAGGACTGCATTTCAGCAAGCAAGATTTAATCATGAAGCAGCATTCCGAGTAGCATTTAGATTTATAATTTATTTTATTATAAAATATAAAATAATTAAATGAATATTTTATCTGAATAAATTTGAGTAATCATCAAGTTGTTCTTTTGTTAACAAATCCCTGCTAACACTCACATCTGATCCTATCCACCTTCATTCTTTAGGAACATAGAAACAGGAGTATGTTATTCAGCCCGCTGAGCCTGCTCTACTATTTATTACACTCATAACTGATTGAATACTTCAACGTCACCCGCTATCCCTATAACCCTTTATACTATTGATTATCACAGTACCAGACTAGAGTCAAGCTCAACAGGATCTTCTTTCCCCACTGATTCTGCCAAGCCTGAAACTGTTGGCTGTGGTTTTGCTAGATAGTAGGTAGGGACAATGGCAATCCCATTCATGTGCATCACTGATTAGGAGACTACAATGGCTACTTTGAAACACTAACCTCTACATTAAATATGCTCAAAGATTGAGCTTTTATAGCCCTTTGAGTAGAGAATTCCAAAATTTCACAACACTGAGTAAAATAATTTTACCTCATCTTGGTCCTAAATGGAAAACCCCCTTTTTTAAATTGTTGCCCTGTTGTTGACCAAGGGAATCATTTTACTACCTTTACCCTCTATATCCCTGATGTGATTGACAATGGATGGGATTTCTAAGGGTAGGATTTTTGAGATCTTAATCTGGGAAAGGTTTGACATTGCTCATGTTGCATAAAGTAGCAATGTGTGATGATGTCATGGAGATGCTCCTCACTAGGCATAAATAGCGCAGTGTAGACAGAGTTAGTTGGAGGTATGCATGTGTGACATAAACAGGGAGAAATATGTGTTGGGAGTAGTTTTAATAGTGTGACAGCAAGATCAGAGCCGGGTATTTTGTAGATGAACATGTATAAGAATAGTTAGGATTAATATACAATAAACTGAGTTCTGAAAAGCTTAAGAAAACAAATTCTTGAACGTGCCGTCTCCTCAACCAGTTTGTCTTGAATTTTCAACTCTTAGATGTGGGCACAATGCCATGTGACAAAGGAGACATCCTAATAGACATTAATTTGGCAGGCCTTCCTGAAGGAGGGTGATGTCATAGTCACAGCTGGAGTTTTAACAGCCTGGAAAGAGATCCTTCAGCCCATCACATTAATGCTAGTCCTCAAACATCCATCTATTCTCGTCCCATTTTCAAGCATTTAGCCTGTAGTTTTGTTCTATGGTGTTTCAAGTATTCATTGAATTAGTTCTTACATGTCCTGAGGGTTTCTATCTCTACTACCTTTTTAAGGAGTGAACATGAACATTTGGGTGAAAAATATTTCCTCAAATCCCTCTAATCCTCCTTCTCTTTACCTTAATGGTTGGTCTAACATATGAGGAACGGCTGAGGATCCTGGGATTGTGTTCATTGGAGTTTAGAAGATTAAGGAGAGACTTAATAGAGACATACAAGATAATACATGGCTTGGAAAGGGTGGACACTAGGAAATTGTTTCTGTTAGGCGAGGAGACTAGGACCCGTGGATACAGCCTTAAAATTAGAGGGGGTCAATTCAGAACAGAAATGCGGAGACATTTCTTCAGCCAGAGAGTGGTGGGCCTGTGGAATTCATTGCCGCAGAGTACCATGGAGGCCGGGATGCTAAATGTCTTCAAGGCAGAGATTGATAGATTCTTGTTGTCTCGAGGAATTAAGGGCTACGGGGAGAATGTGGGTAAGTAGAGTTGAAATGCCCATCAGCCATGATTGAATGGCGGAGTGGACTTGATGGGCCGAATGGCCTTACTTCCACTCCCATGTCTTATGGTCTTAAAACTATGTCCCTGGTTATTGACCCCTCTACAAGGGGAAAAGTTTCTCCCTATCTACACCACCAAGAACTTGGTACACCTCAATGAGCTCAATCAGATCCCCTTTCAGCTTGCTCAGAAGAAAAGCAATCCCAACTTATACAGTTTCTCTTCATTGTTAAATCACTCCAACCCATGCAACATCCTGGTGAACCTCTTGTGCACCCTCTCTAGTGCAATCACATCCTTCCTATAGTGTGGCAGCCAGAACTGCACACAATACTCCAGCTGTGGCTTAACTAATGTTAACCTCTTTGCTCTTGTATTCGACGTGAGAATCTTGCTGCGCTTTAGCTGGTGAGTGATATTCCCTTTGCCTGCATTAAATATCACCTGTAAATTCTGTCATCTTCTATTGTTACTGCAGACGGTCACAGATGTATTATCTCTTTCTATACTATCTCTGTGTCATAGAACGTCTCACACAGACTTTTAAGTGATCTCATTTTGGAGACCGTCTCTGGGTTTTGACAGGTTTACTGCCAAAATTAGAATGGACGTTTAGGAGAGCCTTTGTGGAAATTAACCCTTCAATTTCCTGGCACTTAGTTATCATCTCTAGATACCATGATAACCCAAATGTATCACTGTATTCGCATCCTTGCGACTGACATCTATTTGTTTCATATTTAAAACCTGCAGTGTTCACCCGTCCGTCCAAGGCACGCTAAACTTTTCCAAGAATGAAGCCCCTTTTGTAGTAGTTTTTTGGTGGTGTTGGGGGGCGGTGGCGGCATTGTAACCTGTTCAGCAACACCTGAAAGCTGAATTTCTTTTAAGACTGCGGCTTGCGGTCAATTTGACTCTTCTCGCCATTTGTGGCTCAAAATCATCTCAGCTGCTTTTACTGTGTTAAGCTGTGTGTAATTTTTTTGTGGTCACTTTTTGTTAATCGACTTGGACAGTGCGCGTTAAATAAAAACCGAAAGAAATGCGAGCTCCGTAAATCAGAAACACAAAACAAAAATTGCTGGAAAAGCTCAGCAGGTCTGGCAGCACCTGCAGAGAGAAATCAGAGTTAACGTTTCAGGTCGGGTATAGTGTGTTTGTCACTTGACAGCCTGCAGGTGCAAACAAAAAGGACATGTTTTCAACATCAGTGCACTGATTTCTGGAAGATGTTGCGGGAGGAACTTGAAGAAGTAGATGAATGAATGTATGAAGGGCTCGTGCAAGATTGCTGAAGAGACAGACTTCATTCCCAGCGGACGCGCCGAGCTGCAATGCCCTCGGAGCCGGGACCTCCTAAGAGGGCGCGAGTGAGCAGCTTGACGAGCGGTTGTATTTGTGGCTCGATATTTCTTTCTGTGGCCGCGGGTCCGTCTTGTCGCTGTCCTGTTGTTGGTGTCCGGGTGAGGAGGCGGAGAGACAGCTTGCTGTTTGTCGCGAGCGCAAGTCCTAATCCTTCCAGCGACCTCCCTCCAAAGAGAGAGAGAGAGAAGAGACCAGAGCGGTGCGGCTTGTTCCTTCGGACGGCAAGAATTAGATGTTTCCTTTCACACCTTATTTTCCCTCTGGGGGCCATGGGCGAATGCACCCCGCAGTTAAAACCCCTCCGCAGCTGTGCCGAGGCCCCGCGCTGACGTTTTGACGTCCTCAGGGTTCACGTTTCGAAATATCCTCTCGCTGTGTCTGAATCGTTGCTGATCCCTGGGGGTGTCAGCGCCGCCTGGCACCGACCTGACCTCAATCATAGTCTCCCTTCAATGTTGCCATGGCGTCTGTGGGCACAGAGAAAAGCTCCATCAAGAAGAAAAGTGAGAAGAAATTCGCAGCCAGGGAGGAGGCCAAGCTCCTGGCAACTTTCATGGGTGTCATGAACAACATGCGAAAGCAGGTAAGGATTTCATGTGTATCTCTGTTAAGAGTCAGAGAGAATTGTACAGCACGGAAACAGACCCTTCGGTCCAACCTGTCCAAAATGTTTGGAAAAGGAGAAAGGGTGTTCCAGTGATACACATTTCCTTGAAACATTAATGTAAGAATGATGTTTATACTGGCAAGTTGACGTTTTTCAGTGTTAATTGTTATTTGAAGATGCATTAAGGTCTACTGTTTTCAGAATAGATTTGGCAGGGTTCGGAGAGCACGTGTAACATGGTACCGAAAATGTGGATGAACTGTCATGATTAGGAATGATGAGCACGTTGTGCATTTTGTTCAATTTACTTGAATAACAATTTTTTGTGGGGGAATGTGTAATTAAATTAATGGCATTGCAAGATGTTTAAGCTTGGTTCACTGGGAGAACCACTGAGTCAAAGGATGATGTAATGTTGAAGTACATTAATCTAGGCTGGCACTAGTGTGTCATTGTTAAAGCTGTCTCCTGTCTCCAGCATTTGAAGAACAGGTGGTGTCCTGGTCAGCATTTATCCCTCTGTCAGCACCATATTAAAACAGATAATCTGAGTGTTGTCTCATTGTTATAAACAAATTGATGAGCATCCTTCCTGCATTTCAATAATTTTAACAGTCCTTCATTGGCTGTAAAATTATTTAGGATGCTCTTGTGCAAGTTTCTACATAAATGTGCTCTATTTGACCTGAGTATATCTGGGGAGGGGAGAGAGAGAGGGGAGGAGGAGGAGAATACTGCAGATTTCCTGCTTTTGATGGCATCATTCAGGAACTCTTGTTGGACATGTGTTCAGCTGGATGTTTGGTGAGCACAGTGTTATGGACCAGGCCAGACCCCCTCAAAACATTTCAAGAAAGTAGCCCAGATCCTAACTTTGCTAGTTGTTTTAAGCAGGTGTAAAACTGATATTCCAAGAGAGATGCAGCTGGTCAAACCACTTGGTTTTAAACAAAACAGAATTTATTTACAAGATTACTAAATGAAACACTAACAAAAGACAGCAGAATACCAATTAGCTTAACCTATCTGAAAACCCAACAGATTATTCCCTCTTAATGATGCTGTTCCAAATACTTGCAATAATCCCATAAACACCCCTTGATTTTACTTTTGTGCCAATCTCACGGTCTCACAGGAGAGATGTCAGAGAGAGGGATGATCAGCATGGAACTGCTTCTTTGACTAGCAGCCTCAAAACAGCCAGACCGCTAAAACAAAACCCAGAGAAAAGCTGCGCTGAGAGAAGTACCACTCCCCTTTCATTGTATCAGTGCTTTTTTTAAACTTGAAAGTCTTTCACCTGAGGCAGTATCTATTAGCTATAATCAAATTGGCCTTAAAACCGATCCAAGCCAGACGTTTTCAGAATTGCTGCTTTTACAAGCACTCTGGGAGGAAAAAAATACACAAGGACAACATAACATTGTTAATGGAGCAATATCATCACAACAAGGTGAATCTTTTGAGGAATGAATTTGCAATTATATAGCACCTTTCACAATTTCAGCATTTCCAAGCACTTTATATGCAATTAAATACTTTTTTAAATTATGAAAGTGTGCTACCAATTGAGCCATACCCAACACCAAGAAGTGACCATGTCTGTGACTGAATCGTGATATACAACAGCAGGTACAAATTATTATAGAGTCATTTTGTCATACATCACAGAAATAGACCCTTTGGTCCAATCAGTCCATGCTGACCATAATCCCAAAATAAACTAGTCCCATCTGCCTGTGCTTGGCCCATTTCTCTCCAAACATTTCTTAGTCACGAACTTGTCTAAATGACTTTTAAATGTTGTAGCTGTACCCACATCCATCACTTCCTCTGGAAGTTCATTCCACATACAAACCACACTCTGTTTTTAAAAAAATATTTTCTCTTCTCATCTTAAAAATATGCCCCCAGTTTTGAAATCCCCTGCCCAGGAAAAAGACACCTACCATTCATCTTATGAATATGCCTCATGATTTTATAAACCTCTACAACGTCATCTCTCAATCATGTGTGTGGAAAAAATCCCAACCTATCCAGCCTCCCCTTATTATCTCAAACCTTCCATTCCTCGCAACATCCTGGTAAATGTCTTCTGAACCCTCTCCAGCTTAACAATGTCCTTCCTATAACAGGGCAACAAAAACTGGATGTAGTACTCTAGAAAGGCCTTACCAGTGTTCTGTACAACCTTAATATGACATCTCAACTCCTTTACTCAAAGGTCTTTAGTAATGAAGGCAAGCATGCTAAACTTCTTAACCTTGCTGTCTTAACCACGCTGCCTTCATGTGATGTAAGCTTCAAAGAAGTATGTACCTGAACCCCAAGGTGTTTCTACATTTACTTGTGTAAATCTTGCCTTTGTTTGTTTGACCATGATGCAATACCTTGCATTTATCTAGATTGAAATCCACATGCCACTCTTCAGGCCATTGATCCAATTGATCATGATCTCTTGTAATCTTCGATAATCTTCTTCACTATCCACTATACCACCAATCTGTGTCATCCACAAATTTACTAAGCATGCTTTCTATAGTCTCATTGTTTGTCATTTGAACAAAATGATTTCAAAGGTGAAACCAGCAGTGATCCTTGTGGAACGTCACTGGTCACAGCCTCCTGTCCGAAAAACCACCCTCCACCATCTCTATCTCCTGCTGTTAAACCAATTTTGTATCCAGCCGGCAAGCTCACCCTGAATCCCTTGTGATCCAGCTTCACTCATTCGTCTGTCATGCAGAACCTTGTCAAAGCTTTACTAAAGTCCATGTAAACAATGTCTGCAGCTCTGCCCTCATTGACCTTCTTAGTTGATTACTCAACAAACTCAATCAAATTTGTGAGACACCGTTTCCCTGACACAGCCATGCTGACTATCCTTAATCATACCTTGCCTCTCCGAATCCTATCTTTCAGAATCACTTCCAACAACTTATCTATCACCAAAGTCAGACTCTTGGGTATATAGAACTCAACATAGTAGGCCACAAGGTTGAGACATCATAAATGCTGTTGGATCCTGAGCTTAAAAGAGGTGCACGTGTGGCAGTGGGAATTGAAGTAATTCACTGAGATGCTCTAGTTATGATTAGAGAGTTGTAGAAAGCATGTTCTGTGAGGTGGCCATATCACCAGTAAAGATCAAACAGGCAGAAAGGGGACAGGTGACCACCAGACAGTGTAGAGGAAGGCAGGTGGTGTAGGAGTCCCCCTATAGCTGTTACCCTCTCTGTAACAGATATACCATTTTGGATATTGTTGGAAGGCACAACATCTCAGGCTATAGCAGCAGAAGTCAAGTCCATGGCATCATGAGTGGTTCCTGTACAGAAGATGGGAGGAAGAAGAATGACAGGGCAAGAGTGATAGTGTTCAATAGTATGGGGAATGGACAGATATTTCTATGATCCCAAAAGCAACTCTAGAATGGTACACTGCCTCCTTGGTGCTAGAGTCAGAGATGTCTCAGAGCACTGCAGAAGTTTTCTAAAGTGGGAAGATTAAAACCATAAGACATTGGAGCAAAAATTAGGCTATCAAGCCCATTGAGTCTGCTCCACCATTGAATCATGGCTGATAAGTTTCTCAACCTCATTCTCCCGTTTCCTCCCAGTAATCCTTGATCCGCTTGATACTCAAGAACTTACCTATCTCGGTCTTAAATATACTCAATGATCTGGCCTCCACAGCCTTCTGTGGCAATAAATTCTGTAGATTACCACTCTCTGGCTGAAGAAGTTTCTCCCTTTTGCTTTATGGCTGTGCCCTTGAGTCCTAGTCTCACTTACCAATGGAAACATCTTTCCAGGCCATTCAGTATTCTGTATGTTTCAACTAGATCCTCCCCTCATCCTTCTAAACTCCATTAAGTATAGCGCCAGAGCCGTCAAATGTTGCTCGTGTGTTAAGCTTTCCATTCCTGGGACTATTCTCATGAACCTCCTCTGAATATGTTCCATGGCCAGTACATCCCTCCTGAAATAATGGACCCCAAAACTGTCACAATAATCCAAATGTGGTTTGACCAGAGCCTTAGAGAGTCTGAGGCTCCCTGTTTTATATTCAAGTCCTCTCAAAAACACCATCATTGCATTCACCTTCCTAACTACTGACTCAACCTGCAAATTTACCTTGAGAGAATCCTGGATGAGAACTCCTAAGTGTCTTTGTACTTCAGACTTCTGAATTTTCTCCCCATTTAGAAAACAGCCAGTGCTCATGGTATGTATCAATGCTAACGTCATAGATTTAAAAAATGGGGATGCTGTGCTGCAAGCAGAACATAAGAATGTAGGACGAAAATAAACAAGTAGGACCTCAAAGGTAGTAATGTCAAGATAACTCCCAGTATCCCATGCTAACAGGAGTGAAAATAACAGGATATATCTGATCAATATGTGACTGGTGAGATGGTATATTAGGTTGGGGATTCAGATCCCCAGGATATCGGGACTGGTTCTGGGAAGGTAGAAAATAGGAGCAGGAGTAGGCCCTTTCATGTGATTGTGGCTGATCATCCTATTTAGAATCCTGTTTCTGCTTTCATTCCATATCCTTTGTGTATTAAGCCCTATAAACCATAACAAATTCCTTCTTGAAAATATTCAATGTTTTGGCTTCAACTGCATTTTGTGGTGCAAAATTCCACAAGCTCACCAGAATCACAGTCAAGAAATTTCTCCTCATCTCAGTCCTAAAGGACTTTGTATCCTTAAACTGTGACCCCTGGCCTGGACTCTCCAGTCATCAGGAATATCCTTCCTGTGTTCACTCTGTTTTGTCCTGTTAGAATTTTATAGGTTTCCATGACATCACCCCTCACTCTTCTCAACTCCAGTGAATATAGTCCTAACTATCAAGTCTCTTTGTACATCAGCCATGCCATCCCAGGAAGCAGTCTGCTAAGAAACAAAAAGCGACTATTCTTCAGAACTGGCAAATCTTTGTTGTACTCCCTCCATAGCCAGATCATTGTTCCTCAGTTAAGTAGACCAGAATTGCACACAGTACTCCATGTGTGGTCTTAGCAAGGCCTTCTGCAATTTCAGCAAAACATCCATTCTCCTGTATTTGAATCCTCTTGCTATGAAGACCAAAATACTATCTACCTGCTTCACTACTTGCATGCATACTTTCAGCTACTGGTACACAAAGACACCATCTCATTACACCGCTCCCTTTCCAATCTATCATCATTCAGATATGCCTTCCTGTTTTTGCTACCAAA
The DNA here is from genome assembly GCF_047496795.1 of Chiloscyllium punctatum. Taxonomy (NCBI): domain Eukaryota; kingdom Metazoa; phylum Chordata; class Chondrichthyes; order Orectolobiformes; family Hemiscylliidae; genus Chiloscyllium; species Chiloscyllium punctatum. The sequence continues at coordinate 29,183,053 of NC_092746.1, read as the reverse complement.
ATAGATAACCTCACATTTATCCACATTCTACTCCATCTGCCGTGCATTTGCCCACTCATCCAACTTGTTGAAATCACACTGAAGCATCTCTGCATCCTCCTCACAGTTACCCTCACATTCAGTTTTGTGTTATCTGCAAACCTGGAGAAATTACATTTTATTCCTCATCTAGAGCATTAATGTATATCTAAATAGCTGGACCCAAACAATGATCCTCACAGTACCCACTAATCACTGCCTGTCACAAAGCTGGTCCCTTTTTCAAAAAGCTCTTCCTTTTCTCAAGGATACTGTGTCCTTGGTTTTTTTCCAGAGGGGTAATACAATGCTCCTGGTGCCAATTAGATTGGTTTCATAGAGAGGTTAAAGGGTATGGAGAGGCCTTTTTGTTTGTATGTAAACAGATGAGACTTTGGGCCAAAGTGGTCATGTTTTAGAAGTGACCTGTATAATGAAAGGGGAGTGGTCAGCTCTCTAATTGAGCGGTTCCGTCCAGAACTAGTTGGGAGTTCAACAGTGAGCTGTGTGGAAACTCACTCTCGTTCTCCCTTCTAACTTCAGCCTATAAGCATCTGTTCCTTTTTTAAAAACTGGTCTTCAAAGGGGTCTGCTTATTGGGACTGTTATATGTATTCAAAACAGCATAATTAAGTCCAGTTTGGATAGACTAGGTTCTGTAGGGGTTCTTTATTCTATTCTTTGTGTTTCATTGTGTAATTTTGAGAATAAAGTTGTCTGTTTTTAAAATCTAGTAGTCAACTCAGCTACCTCACTTGGTAATTTTCATTGTACACTTACTGAAACAAATTGCAAAGTTATGGTCTGAGCTGCTTGCTTAAGAATGTTTTGAGTGGTCTCGCCTAGTCCATAACACTACCACTCAGATAATTGCTGGCCTAGTTCACATTCCTGTGAATGAAATGTTTTCAAAAGTTGCTTTCTTGTTGCTATACTGCTGTGTTAACACCACCAGTGCCTGATGTAATTATATGCAGCCTGTGACAATACCAAAGTAAACTTGAGATATTAGTTGAGACTAGCTGTTGGAAAGACCTAATTGAGGAAAAAAGGCAGTGCTCTCAAGATGTACTGCTGTGCAAATATTTGTATGATATGTAAAATACAATAACGGTGTGTGACCTTTATCATTCTAGCTGAAGTAACTACCAAACAAGTCAGATACAAGATTGAAATCAGATTGATAAATCGCTTTGTTGATTTTAATTTTAACACGTTTTCACTGACATCCAAGTACAACATGTCCCAGATTTTGCTTTAATCGCAAAACAAATCATATACTAAATAAATAAAGATTTATATAGAACAAATCAAGCTATTTATTTTAACACAATTTGAAAATTTTCAAACATCTGGCAAAATAAAATTTCATCTATCCCAGCAACATCACTTTGGAGTAATCAAATACTCAAGAGGTTCCTTCTCTAGCATATCAATAAGTTTGACTTGTATTTCTTTTAATTCCTAGTCTTGAGAATTTTCCTTGACTACCTACATAACTGGTCTTAAATTTTTCTTTTAGCTTCCAGTAATCCCTTCACAGTTCTAACCAAACATTTCCCGTCTGGAATTTTCAAATTGAAACCCTTACGCTGACGTATGCTATTTCCTAACTATTCTGAACTACCTCCTTTCCTTTCTCCCATGTTCTTTCATCTGGTCCCAGCCAGGTTTTCTGAAAACTGCTCCAAAAGCTTTCCAGTCTAAAGGGTTTTTGCCCGGAGAAAAATTAATTCTTGATTCTTTTAAATCAAAAATCAATCTTATGCCTTTCAATGGTTATGCTTTGATCATACAAGTCTCATAGTACAAATAATTTCTCAGTATTACGAGGTATGCCATTTGTTCTCCAGTTTAAAATCATGACTCCAAAAGACTGACAAGTTAAACCTTTTTTATTAATATCAGACCTATTCATAAAATTAGACCAGACTCAGTGCCACTGCCCAAAATCCCCAAACTCTAAATACATGATATTAATACATAATTCTCATACTTTACCTCTCCCCTTTAAAAGAGGATAAGGTAATATAAGAGCAGGTGGAAACTAGTTTAGGCATGTGATTACCTTGATAAAGGTTTACATTGTTATAAATTTGGAATTTGATTCATTTTTAAATAGAGGCAGGTGAATTTTGATTTCAGTTTTGTGAAGATGACTTTTTTTTCTAGAGATCAGAATGTCATTTGGAACAATGACGTAAGTACATTGTTTGAAAAGTATGTTTGAGTTAATTGCCTAGCAAGATACCTGTGATGTTAATTAACTTTGTTTGTTTGTACTGCTCAGTTAACATCAGGCAGAAAAAATGGAGCAGAGATAACTAGTTCAGCTTGAACTTTAGTTCACAAGAACAGTTTCCTCCGAGCAAAGAATCAGGTTACCAGTGGAGGAGAACAGTCAGCCTTGTAGAATGGTTTCATTTTGTGAAGTTTCTAAACTGAGGGCTTCAATAGAAGTTTTCAAGTTGACAGAACTGAAAAGAAACTTTAGCCATCAGAACAGGAAGGAAGTTGTAAAACTTTCCTAGTAACCCCAGAGGAGTCAGTTAAGTTGTCATCCCGTTTTCTTCCCTCAGTGGAAGGAAAACGTTCAGATACACAGTATAGTTTTACCTCCTTCATCTTTACTCTGGATCCTGGAGGGAGAGAAAACGATAACCCACGTGTCCAGGGACATGAGTCCCCGGTTTTCTGGAAGAGCAGTTTCTTAATGAATTCCATAGTTATTTTACAGGAAGGAACATTCAGGTAAGGCAACATACATATTGATTGGGTGACTATTACAATCAGTGAGTGTCAATAGCAAAGGTTAAGATATCTGATGTTACACAAAGTGTTCTTAACCTTAACTGGCTTCACATAATGAATACTTTTCACCTTGTTAAACTGACCTTACATACTGAATGCTTCCAATATTGTTAAATAGCTCTACATAATAACTGCTATTCAACCTTGTTAACTCATTACCCTTGCCTCCAGTATCCCATTATTAACTATAAGTTCTTATCAGATCTAAGTCATGCTCAACTGAACCTCTTGTTTCACAAAACTCAGAATTTAACTCTTTCCATATCTGCTTATACCCTATACGCATTCTCAAAGTAAGATATTAAAGAGTTAAGATAGGAGTGATACTTCTTTGGGATTTAAAGAATATCTGAAACAAAAACAGAAATTGTTGGTGAAACTCAGCAGGTCAGGCAGCATCTGTGTGAGGAAAGCAGAGTTAATTGAACTCTGATAAAGAATCACCGGACTTAAAACATAAATTCTGCTTTCTTCCCATAGATGCTGCTGGATCTGCTGAGTTTTGCCAGTATTTTCTATTTAACTTCATATTTCCAGTGTCAACAATTCTTTGATTCATTATTATGAAAGGATGTTGTTGGGTGACAGTTTGAAACATTGTTTAGCTGTTTATGTTAAGATGTTTCTAAACTGTCATGTATACAGCTTTGATTTTTAAAAATATTTTGTATAATTAACTTTTTTTCCCCTCATTTTAAAGAACATTGACAGCCTTATGTGGGTAGGCTCAGTGAGGTAACCCACTACAAAAATTAAACATGATCAATGAAACCAGATCTGGGATCTGGCTTGTCCAGTACTGCTAATCGCTAGGATCATCGTATTGTTAAAAGATAAACACCAAATGGACTGGTTGAACAAATCAACTTCCTCCTTTTTGTATTGAATTAATTTTTACTACTTTCCATTACCATATTGAACTAATTTGTGTTTCCTATTCAGAAGCTTTTGTGTGATGTCCTTCTGGTGGTATCGGATCGAAAAATTCCAGCACATCGAGTAGTGCTTGCAGCTGCCAGCCACTTTTTCAATCTAATGTTTACTAGTAAGTTTCTTTTTGTCATTTATTTTTTACAGTTTTAGATGATTATTAAAACTCCTCATGCAGAACTATAATTTAGTTCATTATTAATGGTTTGCTCTCTCCCTGGTAGCAAATATGCTTGAATCAAAATCTTATGAAGTGGAACTCAAAGATGCTGAACCTGACATAATTGAACTGTTGGTCGAGTTTGCATATACTGCAAGGTGAGTGTATATGTTTCCTTTCGTAACTTTTTTTTTAAAGTTAACCTTTTAATTGTTGTGATCTTTTCCTTTAAGTTTTCAACTTGGGGAAACTAAACAAACTTTTCCACAGCTCTTTGTTAGTCAACCTGAAAATCTGATTTACAGTTAAATGTAATGCAGTGGAATGGTAGAATAAAATTCCTTTCTTTTATTCATTCAGGGATTGTGGGTTTCACTGGCTCTGTCGGAATTTATTGCCCATCCTAGGTTCCCTTGAGAAGGTAGTGGTGAGCTACCTTCTTGAACTGCTGCAGTCCTTTAGTTGTAAGTACACCCACAGTCTTATGAGAAAGAGAATTCCAGGATTTTGACCCAGTGACAGTGAAGGAACATCAATTTATTTCCATGTCAGATAGTGAGTAGCCTGGAGAGAAACCTGTTGATGCTGGTGTTCCCATTTATTCGCTGCCCTTATCCATCTGGGTGGTTGTAATTGTGGGTTTGAAATGTGCTGCCTAAGAAGCATTATTTAATTTCTGTAGTGTATTTGTAAATGGCTTGTGCTACTGTTATTGATTGTTAGTAGTGGAGGGAGTGAATATTTGAGGAACTTTGAGGAAGTGATGTGAAACAAGTTGTCCACTTTGTGCTGGATGGTGTTAGGCTTCTTGAGTGTTGCTGGAGTTGTCCCCATCCAGACAAGTGGAGAGTATTCCATCACACTCCTGACTTGTGCTTTGTAGATAGTGGTCTGATTTTGGATAGTGAGGAGGTGACTTACTCATTGTAGGATTCCTAACCTATGACCTCCTCTTGTAGCCACAATATTTTTATGACCAGTTCAGTTCAGTTTTGTTTGAATTTCTCACATTGAAGATCCTACAATATTAAGTTAATCATTACATTTCTTGATTATGTTCGCATGTACATTACCCATGATGTATGTGAAAGGAATTCATTCATGTTGGAAGGCTTCTTTGAATGTTTCTTATGTTTTGTACTTTTGCCAGTTCCAGGCACACAACTCTTTCAAGGAGTTTGTGTCTTACAACTGCTGTTGCTATATGGCTTTGGAGTGAGTTCATTGAACTTGTTGGTAAGTCTTTAGTGAACAGAATATTCAGAGTGGTAGCATACAAGCTTCTCTAGTAAAGATTTAGTATGGAGTAGAGAAGCTTGTGCGAGATATGACAGTTTTGCTGTATGAGCTCAATTTGGCCCTGTAAATCTTGTTGCAGGTGACTGGGTCTTGCTACTATGCCATCTTTGAGGTTTCCATGTTGTAATTTGTGGTTTAAATGGTGTAAGTGTAAGCAGAAATTTTGGGGAACTCATGTAGCGTCATAGATTATTCAATGAGAGAGAACATTTTTTTGACCTGTTGGTAGAATGGAATGAGCTGCCAGAGGAGGTCATGGAGGCAGTTACAATTATAACATTTAAAAGACATGAATATGATTTGCAAGAATAGGAAGGGTCGAGAGGGTTATAGGCCGAGTGCTGGCAAATGGGACTAGATCAGTTTAGGATGTCTGGTGAAGACAAGTGGACCTGTGACTGTATAATAGTGAAAGCCATGCCTTCTGTTTGGGGAAATCTGACACGGTCTGGTTACACTCTTTTTTTTTTGTTATTCTATTCTTTCATCCATTTAAAGTGGGATATTGGGGATAGGAGTTAGTGATCACTGATGTTACACTTTCAGTTCAGCTGTTCTCTTGAAAATTCATCAATGTTTGATTTCGTCCAAAAATTGGTCTGTCGCAACCTTCCATTGAAAAGGATGGTGAGTATATAGCTCACCTTTTGGAATGACAACAGTTATAAATTTATTACAATGCAGAATGAAGCCATCGGGCCATCATGTTTGCACCAGCTCTCCAAATGTTTATTTCATTTGGTGCCATTTTCCTGCCTTCTTTCTGTAACCTTGTACAATGTTCATTTTTAAATCCCAATTAAATTGCATTTTGAATGCCAACAAAGCTGTTACTGAAAGAAATACAGAAACTTAATATAAAAAGCTTGAATCAAAGAAATTGCATTTATAGTTTCCAATTATTTCATATGTGTATTTGCAGGATCTCTGTTAACAGCAATAATGTTCAATCTCTCTTGGATGCAGCAAACCAGTATCAGATTGAACCAGTGAAGAAAATGTGTGTTGAATTCCTCAAAGAGCAAATTGATGCTTCAAATTGTCTTGGTATGTAATTAATCAATGCAAAGCCTTATTAATAGGGAACTATTGTGTAACAGTGATACTATTTTCATTTCACAAGCTTGTCTTATGTATTTATCCTATAGTGTATTGGTGACTCAGTGGTTAGCAATACTGCCTCACAATGCCAGAGACCCAGATTAGCTTCCAGGCACGGGTGACTGTGGAGTTTGCACATTCTCCCTGCGTCTGTGTGGGTTTCCTCCGGGTGCTCTGGTTCCCTCCCACAGTCCAAAGACATACAGGTTAGATGAATTGGCCATGCTAAATTATCCATAGTGTTCAGGGATGTGGAGGTTAGATGTGTTAGTCGGGAATAATGTAAAGTAATAGGGTGGGGGAATGAGTCTGGGTGGAATATTTTTCAGAGGGTCGGTGTGGACTTGTCGGGCCAAATGGCCTGTTTCCACACTGTATGGATTATATTCTATGGTAGCTAATTAAAACCAAGGAGTAAAGACAAATGATGCTGTACATAGAGACCTTGGTAACCTTCATTAAGGAAAATGCAGTGTCATCCTTTGTTGATAGTTTCCTTTTCTTTTCCGTTGGATTAAATATTGGATTGTAATGAATTACTCAACTAGTTTGCAGTTATTTTAATCAACCTGTTTGGACATGCTTTGACACATCTCCAGGCTAGGTGGGATTTGAACTTTAACCTCCTGGCTCTGAGATAAGGACACTACTACTGTGTTGCAAGAACCTTTCGACCAGGCTGTTCATTTACCCTGAGCACCATTAGATTAGGGATTGGAAGATTGGCTAGAGGCCACACTTCTGATTGTTCCTGCTAGAATATGTGAGTGACACTTAGGGTTTGATTTCTAAGCAAAGGTGTAGATTAGTTGGTTCTGAGTAGGTTTATAATGCTTTAAGGCTTCTCTGAAATTTGTGCAATTGATGCATATTCATATAAATATAGCTCCTGTTGTAAACCCCAGTAGGTCTCAAAATGACTGGTAGGAGGCCAAAGTTGCCACCCAATTTTTAAGACAATAAATTGGATCAGCAGAAAGTCCTTCAGCCCTTGAACCATGGCTGATCTGTATCTCTATTATTTACCTTTGATACACATCTTTCTTAAAAAAAAAAAAGTGTCTTGAATTTTTTAAAAAACCAAGTATCCACTGTCTGTGGAAAACCTAATTTTACTAATGGTATGGCTGCTGTTTCTTTTTTTAAAAAAAAGCCCTTTTGTTTTGGATTCTGCAACCCAGAGAAAATAAGATGTGTCTCCCTTTGGAATCCTTTCGTTAACAACTTGACTAGACTACACTTTGTTCATCAAAATTAAGAGGAATATAACCCTAGTTTGTGCAACCTGTACACATAAGTCAACCCATTCAGGCACTGGTATTGTGTTGATTCTGAAGTTATCTTCCAAAGTCAATATATTTTTTTCAGAGCATTGATTTCCTAAACTATCATTTCCTAGTCCACATGGGTCTAACCAAAGCTATGTACAGCTGAGGCATCCCTTCTTCACTTTTGTATTCTAGCCCACGTGAGATAAAAGCCAACAATCTATTGGCTAATTTTCAAACTGTGCACTAGCTTCTCGGGCTTTATGTAGATGCATGCCTAAATCCCTTTGCTCCATCACCATACCTGGTCTCTCAGAATTAAGAACATGAATCTATTTAAGCATATCATTTTGCAATGCTAAATTAGGCTGTGATTGTCATTCATGACTGGAATAGGACTAGGCCATTTATCTTCTCGGAGGAATTTTAATTATTTTAATGTTTAATGAATTAGCTATTTGTACAAGATATTTTAAAGCCAAAATTAGAGAACTGTGTGTGGTTTTTGATGTTCCATCACAGGAAATTTAAACCACAGGTTATAAACTGTAGAGCACTAAAAATGATAGCATGAAACTATGAAAAGAGTCAGTCATAGAGCATGCAAACAGAGCCTTCAGTCCATCCAGTCCACGCCAACCATGTTCCCAAACTAAACTAAACCCACTTGCCTGCACTTGGTTCATAGCCCTTCAAACTTTCCTATTTATGAACTTATCCAAATGTCTTTTAAATATTGTAACTGAACCTGCATCAATCACTTTCTCTGGCAGTTCATTCCACACACGAACCACTCTTTGTAAACTACAGGAGTTCCAAAATGATTCAGAATAAGTGTTATGATTCTGAAATGTGAAAATCATAAGAATTATACGAGAAGGCCTGCAACTCAGGAGCAGCTGCAATATCCATGCTACAGAAGTGATTTGAGAGATGGGATTATTTCAATGGAAGCCGAGTATGAAGAAATGCTGTAAAAGTTTTTAAAGTTATGAAGAATTTTCTTCCCATTATACCAAAACACTCTTCAGTCATTTTCTTCTGATTAGTCAACAAGGAGTCGACATTTAAAGTAGTTGCTGAAAAGGTTTAGTGTTTGGAATGATTTTCTCTTATATGGAGGTGTGTTGGTGCATGTAATCCAATGCTGCAGAAAATAATTGAACCTTTGGAGGAAAAATTTTTAAATAATTGAAAGAGATTTTGAGGATTGTTGATGAATCTGTGATTGGCGAAATATTTTCCTATTATGGAGTGATGAAATTTGTTTTTTAATCCTTTTGTCACCATTTGTACATGTCTAGATTAGAGTGGTGCTGGAAAGGCACAGCAGGTCAGACAGCATCTGAGGAGCAGGAAAATCGATGTTTCGGGCAAAAGCCCTTCATCAGGAATAGAGGACATGTATCATTTGTACGTGTCAACCAGCAATGACTGAATATTGTAACACTCCAGGAATCAATGTGTTCTTGTTGCAAAATTTTATTTTGCCTCGAAATAAAGGCCGGGCTTGTTATGTTTCTGCCTTATTACTCGGAACAGTTCATGAGTTACTAAATAGTCAGAATTAGTCAGAGCTGAAAGGGTCCTGAAGTAAATAGTGGCTTTAAGCAACCTAAGTGCTGTTAGCAGACTCCTAGCAGTTAGGATGAGTCCTGGGAGGAGAAACCTGTTAGCCATTATTAGTTTAGTACAGTTGAGTGGAGGAGAAGGGGGATTGAGGAAGCCCTTGTGTTGTAATTTTTTTTGTGCAGCTGTATAGAATTAGACTTTGAAGAAACCAAAGGCAGTATTAGCTTGGTGAAGCTATCTATCTATGGATAAACTGAAATCTTGACCATAGGTAGGCTGTGTAGTGCAGTTCCCTAAGTCTAGGGGAATGCAGACTCAGGAAAGGAGAGTAAATTACTTAGACTTGTGCAGAGTTTGAGGAGGCCCATTTTAGAGTGGCTTTTGAGGGAGTTCTGAACCTAGTTCTTGAGTGAAGAATCTGAATTGCTTGTACAGTTTTGAATCAATATGATGATACACAATGTCTCTATTGTCTGGGAATGTCCTGAGAAATCTGTTGGATCTGTCCTGAATGCATTTGGTATTTGATGTGTTCTTTGGAATGTTACCCATATTCCCTCAATGATTATAAGTACAGGAATAGAAGAGAGATTTATTTGCACACTATAAACCTTTTTGCTTTAGTAAGTTTTTTTTTGTAATGAACTAGATATTATTTGATTGACCTGTTTTTGATAGTGAACTAAATTCAATCTGGTACCTGTAAAATTGGCAATATCACTGCCCTTGTAAGTACAAACTTTGTTATACTATGACCAGTAGAAGAGTGGGACTAGCAAAGGAATCAGTTCATCCCTCCAACTTCCATCACCTACTCTGTGTGATCATGTTTTTGTTTACAGGAATAAGTGTGTTGGCAGAATGCCTTGACTGTCCAGAGCTCAAGACTTCAGCAGATGCATTCATTCATCAGCATTTCACTGAAGTTTACAAAACTGATGAATTTTTACAACTTGATGTTAAAAGAGTAACTCATCTGCTGAAACAAGATGCACTGACAGTTAGAGCAGAAGACCAGGTACTAACAGCCATATTCAAATTCCTTTCAGAAGCCCTCATTATTCAAGTAAACTTGCTAAGCATTTAAAATCAAATGTTGTTACTATGACAGACAACAACAGTGATTATGTATTAGTATTGAGTTTGAGGTTGGATTAGATGGGGAGAAGACCTATTTATTAATGTTATTTCCAGCTGAATACAAAATCGCTTAGAAAATAAAAATGCTTTCTCTGTAACATCTTAATGTCTTATTTATTTTAGAGATAGAGAAAAAGCTGAATTAAATATTAATTTGATAAAATTTATAGTTTCACATCTTTGATATACATGTTCAACATATATATATGTTTTCTTCAAATATGATTTATTTGTGTTGTTTTATTTCTGTTCCATTGTAGGTTTATGATGCAGCAGTCAGATGGTTAAAATATGATGAACTCAATCGACAACAGTACATGGTTGATATTCTGGCTAAAGTCAGGTTTCCATTAATCTCTAAGAATTTCTTGAGTAAAACTGTCCAAGCAGAATCACTTATACAGGATAATCCAGAGTGTCTTAAAATGGTTATTAGTAAGTATCAGTTTTGCCAAATCATTCCTTTCTTAGTTTGAGTGGAAAAATATATGATTAGTTTAAACTTTGTTCTCAACTAAGTGGATTTTAGTACTATATAGATGAGAATACTAAGGTGAGGACTTTTTTTTCAAATAATTAAATTTAAAATTTACTTAAGTCTGTTTTTTGACATATTTCATAATGACCTTTTTCAATGAGTATTTACTGTGCTTTGATCAGGATAAAGATAAATTACTTTAGTATATCTGCGTAATAAATGCAGCCAAAGCATAACGAAATCATACACAATAATGCAACAGAATAATAAATTGTTGCTGGATATAATAGGAATAATATGTTGATCCAAGGGTGGTCATTGAATATTTATTGTGACCAGAATGTAATGCAACACATTGATATCACACTTGAATCAAACATATATTTATTTGGAAACTGGTGTTACATGAGCTAAATCACTGTCATTTTGTTCCAGGAAATGATTTTGTCTTCAATAATTTGGTTTTGGGTGAATTCAGGCAATCTCAACCCAATAATCTAAATAAAATCTGGCTATAGATTTTAACTAAGTATCACTTAAGGGGTAAGGTGATAGCCTTGAAAATTTTCATTGAAGTGAGCCTTTGCTGTTAGAGGGAAAGCACATTGTGTGGCAATCGAGAAAATCTTTCCAGCCACCTTGACCTTTTTCAGGGAGTGACATTCCAAATGGATTTTGAAACACTACTTTTATTTAACTGAACACCCAGAATATTTTGGGTATTCTTTTTTTTTCATTCTGGACAATTTCGCTATCAAGGTGGTATGCGCTATCATCTTCTGTCTCCAGAGGACAGAGAAGAGTTGGGAGAAAGTACACGACCACGACAAAAGAAACATGATTATCGTATTGCATTGTTCGGTGGATCTCAGCCACAATCCTGTCGATACTTTAATCCTAAGGTAAACGTCTGAGGGTGTTGGGGGGTGCGGGAGGGTAGTGTAACTGAAACCACGGAAAACGATTCCATAGATATGGGGTTCGCCTTGTACTGCCTTTTGTGGTATAGCAATGAAGGGGTTGTTTGTATCTTGCTGCTTTGGAGAAAAAACATATTTCGTGTGGGATATATCATCTTGTTCATTTTTAAAATAACATAGTTGCTCCAGATCACTTTGAAAATGTTTAAATGTGGGTGTAATGCTACCTCAAGATTAGTTCTAAGTATTTTAACTTTTGATATAATTTTTGACAAGAATCTGACATAAATTGAATTTCCTTTCATCTTTGGGAAATATTACCATTACTCTAATACCACCTGAAATGTTCAGTGTAATGTGCCAAATTAAATGAGATGAATTAGCTCTTGCTATGTTTTGCACTACTCCAGTTGGTCAAATTCCATTAATTGGGAGATAGTTTCCTTAAATGATATAATTCTTTGCACAGGATTATACTTGGATGGATATTCGTTGTCCATTTGAGAAACGTCGAGATGCAGCGTGTGTCTTCTGGGACAATGTTGTGTACATATTAGGTGGTTCACAGCTTTTCCCCATCAAACGGATGGACTGCTACAATGTGGTTAAGGATAGCTGGTATTCTAAGCTTGGTCCTCCAACACCTCGAGATAGTCTTGCAGCATGTGCTGCAGAAGGCAAGATTTACACATCTGGTGGCTCTGAAGTAGGTGAGTTAACTGTTTATTCAGTGATGCACTGCAGCAAATCAACAATGCTTCTTTGCAATCTCTTCCTTAATCTCAGACATTTTCCACCTAGAAAGACAAGCCCAGCAGGTGCATGGAAACACATCAGCTCAACACGTAAACTGGCCTACCTTGGACTTAACTCACAGTTCCTTCACTTAAAGAAGATTGAAAAAGGTCCATGATCACCTTCAAGGGCAATTAGGATGAGCAATACATGCTAACCCTCTCGGAAAGCCTTTGTTTTAAGAGTTCGATTTTAAAATGTTTTTGTTTAAAACTACACTGTCCTTTTAATTGGGAAGTGCTCTGTATAATGAGTATACAAAGAAATGTAATTTTATTGTATCTACTTCATTATTGTGACCCTGAGCCATTTATAAAGCTAACGAGGTACTTCTGTTATTCTCCACTGTTGCTATCTACAGAATAAAAAGTCAGCGTCGTTTCAGAATTGGCCTGTAAATTGATAATTTATGCAAAACAAATCCCTGTATTTATTTAGGAATATTATTCAGTTGTATTACTTCTATTCTCATGTGTTGCAGTAACTGAGATCAGCTACTATAGAACAGCCCTGAATTTATATTTGTTACCCTGTGATCTGTCAAGTATAGTGGTACAAGATACCTTTGGCTTTATTCATTGGTCATCAAGAACATTTTATATGTTTTGACTGTGAATAAATATTAATGGTTTCTGAAGATTTTGCATGATTTGTCTTTTTCCTGATAAACATTTCATTGTAAACGTGATATGGCAAATATATAATCAGATGGTTTTGCCATTTGAAATTTGGTAGAAAAAAACATTTTGTTGAAGTTTTAGTCTTTCACTCCTCATCAGGGTGTTTTGCAAGAATACCAATTCAAGGGGACAACTAACATTTATGCTGCATAAAAGAAGAGTACTAATTGGTTGTCAAATTTACTTGGCATTTGTATTGTTGTGGAAAATGTAGCCATTAATGCTGATTGTTTGTTAGTGAATTACCAATCTTTTTTAAATTTTAAATTGGGCAGGTTGAATCTGATTGGTCAGGGAATTGCACTGAGAAATGTGCTATCAAATGGCTAAGTGTGTGAAAACTTAGGCTGACAACCAATTTAACATTCAGTTGGGTGCGTAGTATATGTACTTGTGTGCATTGGAAGCTACATACATTTAATATACAGGGTGATTTTCCTGACAGAGAACGTGCATATACAACACAACAATGCTCTTCATTATTCAGGGCAATGTCCTAACCAATCAGAGTCAACTAACAAAACAGGGCTTCAGTCAATTAGTATTAGATTAGATTCCCTACAATGTGGAAACCAGTCCTTCAGCCCAACAAGTCCACACTGACCCTCCGAAGAGTAACCCCCCCGACTAATCTGCTAACAACTGTGGACAATTTGGCATGGCCAATTCACCTGACCTGCCCATCTTTGGACTGTGGGAGGAAACTGGAGGAAACCCACGCAGACACAGGGAGAATGTGCAAACTCCACACAGACAGTCGCTTGAGGCTGGAATTGAACCTGGGACCCAGGTGCTGTGAGGCAGCAGTGCTAGCCACTGAGCCACCATGCCACCCCAATTGGTGTATTCTCCATGCCTCAATCAATCCATTTTTCAATCACCACTTTTTTTCATGTTGTATAAATATTAAATTGATATTCTTGTGAAGTGTCCTGCTGAGTGTTGTAATTAATGGATCCATAGGACATACTCATTAAATATGGATTCTTAGATTTCTGTGACAATTCTCTCTCTCAAATTATTATTTTTTGCCATTACCCCTCTACTGCAAGTCAAAAGCAAGAAAGCTGCAGCAGAAATTTGCCAGCTCTGCTGTAGCCTGAAGTTGTGAAAGCACTAACTTGAGCAGAAAACACTTCTTTATTCCATTCTGGGTAGGAGTACTTTTCATCTGTTTTGGGACTCAAGTTGAATTAATTGACATAGGTGATATAATTAATTGACATAATTAATTAATAGTATTGTCACACTGGCAAAATAAATTGCCTGCACATAAGATAAAAACATACCACACTTCTAGTTGATTGGTACTAGCCATTTTCATTATTTATCTTTCCTCCTATAGGAAACTCTGCCTTGTATCTGTTTGAGTGCTACGATACCAGAACAGAAAATTGGCATACCAAACCCAGTATGTTGACACCCCGGTGCAGCCATGGTATGGTGGAGGCTAAAGGACTCATCTATGTTTGTGGGGGAAGTTTAGGCAACAATGTATCTGGAAGAGTTCTAAATTCCTGTGAAGTATACAATCCAGCAACTGAATCGTAAGTGCCAGTAATTTTGGAATCTACAAATAATGTGCTTCTCCAAAGTTGTGGTTTCTGAGACAGCCATGTTTATCTCTTTCACAACTAATTTCCCCCCCCCCCCCTCTTAATTTTGAATTCACATCTTTCAGTTTTGAAATAATAATAGTCCTTCGCAACCTGTCTGCAGCCTTTGTTATGGTTGAGCATACCATTCTCCTCCATTCCCTCTGCACTTCTTGTTTTGGCATAAAATTATGTTTGCTTAATTCTATTCTTATCTATCTAATCACAACCAGAGTATCACCTGGAATTAATTCTCTTTCTGCTCCAACACCTTTTACTTTTCAATGTTGCACACAGATCTATCTTTGGCCTTCCTCCTGTTTCTCATCCATACATCACCCCCCTGGAGGCAACATCTAAAAGTACAATGTTACTCTTAATATGTATTCTGAGGCTACCCAGCAGCACCTCACCACCATCACTCTTGATTGCTCCACTCTTGCTAAATTAACATTATTCTTATCTGACATCCAGTATTGGATGACCAGACATTTGCACCAATTAAATATTTTCTGTCTCAACTCCAAATTCTGTTCCTTCAATATTCCTCCTCTTGAGACTAAGCCAGTCTGTTCAAAAATGGGACTGGTTCAGGTTAGGAAACCTGGTTGGCATGGATGAGTTGGCCGAAAAGTCATACAGTATAGAACGGACCCTATCGCGAAATTATATTTGATGTCCAGCTGAGCTTCTTCCATGTGTTTGTGCCATCACTAAGATCACCTATTTTCATACCTGTAACGTCACCTGACTAAACCTGTGTCTCAGTACATGTGCTGCTGAAACCCTCATTCATTCTCTAAACTTTCAAAGCTCTGTCACCAATGGCATGAATATTCACCTGGCACCCATTGCTCACTGATCTCATAGGCTCGTATGCAAGCACAGTATTGATTGTTGAATTCTCAACCTTTTTTTTTTAAAACCCTTCCATGTCCTCATTACTTCCCATCTCTGTCATTGTCATTGTCAGCCTCACAGTCCTTCTGAGATTTCTACACTCAACCAATTCTGGAATCTTGGGGATGAACTGTTTTAAGTGCTCCACCAATAGTGGCAATGGCTTCAGCTGAATACGTCCTAACCTTTGAAATTTCCAACTACTGCATGCATACACGCACGCACATCTCTCGACGTCCCGTTCCGTCTAGTGGCATTGCCTTAATAGCTTGGTGTCTTATTTGTTTCTGGAATGTCCCTGTGAAATCCATTCTGATGTTTTATTACAATAAAGGTTGAACAAATTCCTTGTCTCTATTATCTCTTGAGTCTATAGAATGATAGAAAAGTAACATCACGGAAACAGGCAATTTGATGTCCGTCTGTTTGCACATGACTTGCCTTTGTTTTCTGTGAAGCCTTGCAATTTTTTTTTCTCTTTAGGATAATTATCCAATTTTCTTTTGCATGCCTTAGTTATATCTGCCTTCAATATACTCTCAGGCAGTGCATTTCATATAATTTGATTTCCATTTAATAAGGTGCCACATCAAAGGTTATTGCAAAAAACAAAAGCTCAAGGTGTAGGGGGTAACATATTGGTATGGATAGAAGATTGGCTGGCTATAAGTACAATGTAGCAGAAAGTAGGAATAAATAGGTCCTTTTCAGGCTCACAGGTTGTCACAGGTAGTATGCCACCGGATTCAGTGCTAGGGTTTCAACTCTTTACGAAATATAAATTATTAGGATGAAGGGAACCTCAGGAATGGTAGCTAACATTGCTGATGACACAAAGATAAATAGGAAAGTAAGTTGTTAAGAGGACATAAGCCTACAAAAAGATATAAATAGGGTGTGAGTGAGCAGAATCTGACAAATGGAATACATTGTGGGGAAAACACAGGAAAATGTTTTTGGCAACAAAAATCAAAAATGAAGCATATTATCAAAATGACGAGAGGAGGCAGAGTTCTGAAATAGAGGAATCTGTGTCTCCAGTACACGAATCACGGAATGTGAATCTGCAAGCACAATAAATAATCAGGAAATTTGATTTTGTTTAAGATTTGAAGTACATTTGACTGAGTGGATGTGGAATGGGTGATCCCTCTTGTGGGAGAAGCTAGAAATAGGAGGTTGCCCATTTAAGACTGCATAGAGGAAACCTCCTTTGAGTGTTGAGAGTCTTTGAAATTCCCTTCCTGAAAAGAGAATTCATGTAGAATCTTGATTACCAAGCCAGTGAAAAATTATCAGGGATATATAGGAATGTGGAGTTGAGGTTAAAATCGGATGAGCCATGATTTTATTGAATAGCAAAGAAGGTTTGAAGGGCTGTTCCTTGCTTGTAACTTCACTCTCTAAGCATGATTTTCTTCAAGTAGCCATAGCTGTTTCTGCTAATCACCTTTAAGGGAGGCAATTGCCTAGTGGCACTATCGATAAACTATTAATCCAGAAACTAAGCTAATGTTCTGAACACCTGGGTTTGAATCCTGTCATGGCAGATGATGGAATTTGAAATAAGTAACAAAAATTCTGGAAATAAGAATCTACTGATAATTATGAAACCATTGCCAACAGTCAGTCAAATCCGTCTGGCTCACTCATGTCCTTCAGGGAAGGAAATGTGTCATCCTCATCTGATCTGGCCTTCATGTGACACCAGACCAACAACAATATGGTTGACCCTGAATTGGCCTCTGAAATGGCTTAGCAAGCCACTCAATTCAAGGGCAGCTAGGGATGGGCAATAAATGGTGGCCAGCCAGAGACACCAATGTCCCACAAGTTGAATACACTTTTTAAAAAAATCAGTGTCCTCTCATTCTGGATCATACTGCTAATTCTTCTAATGTGCTGCATACTGAATGTTCATATTTTTAAGCACATCTGTCAAGTATCCTGTCAACCTTCTCCAAAGAGAACAGCCCAGGTTATGTCAGCTTAACTGAAATTTTTCATCTGTGGAATGATTCTCAAATCTTTTTGCACCCTCTAAAACCTTCATGACATCCTTAAATTGTGATGTTTAGAACTGGAAATAGTATCTAGTTGAGGCTGAACTAGCATTTCGTACAATTTGATCCTAAGACTTTTGCACACTTGGCTCCTATTAAATCCAGGATCCCTAATAATCTTTGTTAACCACTTTGTCAATCTGTCTTGCTGCCTTCAATAATTTGTGTACATTTAACTCCTAGGTCCCTCTTATTTATTATAAATTAATTGTTAATTATTAATCACCATCATCCCTACTGAGTGTTGCTACCCCAACACAAACTAAGAATTAAATCAGCGTATAGCTCTCTCGCGCTCTCTCTCTCTCTCTCTCTCTCTCTCTCCGTTGCCAGTTGGTAATTGCAGTATAGTTTAAAATAATTGAAGAAAGAAACAGCCCTGTTTTGTACTGAGAGAATTTCATCACATACATCCCATTGATGATTCTACAATCGGCTTTTCTGGAAGTGGTGCAAATGCTGGGTAAATACACAATCGGACTGGTGCACCCTTTTCCAACAGGGCAGTACTCTATAAACGCACAAAACTAGCTTACACATGAAGATGGATATTTTGGATCTGGTATCACAGGGTAGCTGGCTTATGTATCCCAACATGTGTTGTTGCCTTTAGTATGTGGTTAAAAGGAGGAGTAATGTTTTAACCTGCACAGTGAATTTCTTTAGAATCATCAGATAAACCCTCTTCTCTGTTGTAAGTTCCTATTCCAGTTAGAATTGGATTGTTCTGCTGCTTTAGGATAGAAAGAGGCCATTTAGCCCATTACAGAACCTCTGACTCTTTGAAAGATCATTCCTATTTGCACTTCTCCCCATTTTTTCACATAACCAGAACTGCTTTCTTTTCAGACATGGATCCAGTTTTCTTCTGAGAGTTATTTCAGGATCTCTTCCACCAGCAGTGGTTTCAGAGTCACCATAACTCTCATTATAATCTTGTTTTATGTCATTACTGATTATACCTTTAAAATATGTCCTCTTGGTACAGACTGTTGGAAGGTTTTTCTTTACACTTGTCAAAATGCTTCAAGATTTAGAATATGGATAAATGCGAAGTATTGCATTTTTGTATAACAAACAAAGGTAGGGCTTATATAATTAATGGTGGGGTCTTGGGTAGCATTGTAGAATAGAGGGACCTAGGAGTGCAGACACATAATTCTTTGAAGTTTGCGTCACATATAGACAGGGTGGTTTAAAGACATTTGGCACGCTTACCTTCATTACTCAATCCTTTGAATATAAGAGTTGGGAAGTCATGTTGAGGTTTATAAAGGACATTGGTGAGATCTCTTCTGGAATACTGTGTCCAATTCTGGTCACCCAGTTATAGAAAGGATATTATCAAGGTGGAGAGGGTTCAGGAGAGATTTACCAGGATGTTGCCAGGTATGGAAGGTTTGAGTTATAAAGAAAGGCTGGATAGGCTGGGACTTTTCTCATTGTCTCTCAACCTCCTATGTTCCAACCTGAAACAAGTTTATAAAATGATCAGAGTTACATATAGAATTAATGGTAATTGGCTTTTCAGTAGGATGGAGGATTTTAAGAGTAGGGGACATATTGTTAAGGTGAGAGCAGAGAGATTTAAAAAAAAATAGAAGAGGCAATTTTTTTTATATACAGAGGGTAGTTCGCATGCGGAATAAACTTCCTGAGGAAGTGGTGGATGCAGGTATAATTACAACATTGAAAAACATTTGGATAGATACATGAATAGGAAAATTTCTGAGGAATATGGGCCAAGAACAGGCAGGTAGGACTACTTTAGTTTGGAATTGAGTGGCATTGACTGGTTGGACTGAAGGGTCTGTTTCCATGTGATGATTCTGTGATCTTTCTCCAATCTAGCCATAACCTTCTCTTTTTTTCGGCCTCTTAAAAACTGAAATCTCTTCATTCTTGATGTCACTGCAGTATATTTCCATGCACCTTCTCCTTAGGCTTCAACATCCTTATTAAGCATGGTGCCCAACATTTGGCTACAACATTCCAGCTGGGACCTAAATATAACTTTGATTTTCTACTTTATGCCTGTATTGATACAGTGAAGCATCCTGCCTGCCTTTTTATCAGCTTCAAGCTTTTGGTAGAGTGTCTGAAATTCTTTTAAGTGATGATCAGCAGTAACAGCATAAACTAATGTTTAATTTATTATGTCTTTCACAGGTGGACAGAACTTGCTGCTATGCTGGAGGCTAGGAAGAACCATGGATTAGTTTTTGTAAATGATAGAATCTATGCTGTTGGAGGACAAAACGGACTCGGTATGGTTCTTTATTTGTATTCCCTGTATCAAGATGGATCTCAGACCTAGTGCTGAAAATTTGAAATGTTTATGATATTATCTAGCTATGAAGTCTTTGAGCTCCAAGGACAATTCTAACATGAAGGTTTTTGCATATAGCGTCTTTAAGTGCCTTTACCTACCAGTCAAAAGCCAGCTGCTTAAGACATTTAAATTCCAGGCATGTCTTGTCAGGCCATTTTTAGATGGTGCAGATATTTGCTGATATGACCCTTGCACTATTAGGTACACACTTAAAATAAACACAGAAAATGCTGGAGAAACTCAGCAGTTCTGGCAGCAGATGTGAAGAGAGAAACAGTTAGTATTTCAAGTTCGGTATGATTGTTCGACAGAACTAGTCAAGTCAGTTCTGGAGCATGTATTCAGTACTATTGCTAAATGTTGTCAGTGCCCATAGCCTTTGCAGCATTTCTGGGACTGTTAGATGAGAAAAAAATGGATGTCCTTTTGATTTATCAGTGTTCTGATGTTTCTTTCCAATTAATATTGTCACTGGGCACTCCCTCTTTCTTGAGAGAGAGTTCTCAGCCTGTATACAGTGCTTCATACCTAGTTTCATTCTCTCTTTGCCAAAAGTAGCTGCTTAAAATACAAGCTTATTTCTGAATTCTGTCTATGACAGTAATATTTTTAGGTTTGTTCGTAGCAGTTGAGGTTCAGCTGCGTCACATTCCCCTAAAGTTGCAAATCAGAACCAACAGTGTAACAGTGGCTGCGCCTCAAAAGTACCTTCTTGTAAATAGAGCATGAAAAGCACTACATATATGCATGTCTTTTTTTTTCTTTTACAATTGTTGTTAGGCAGGCATGGAAATGATGATTGTTTGGCTAAGTGAAAAGAAAATAGTTGAAGTGGGATAGTCAACTAAAATTGATAGGCAATAGAAAAGAAAGATAGTCAGTCATCAATTTGAAAGCAATGTTTTTCCTTCTGCTTGTTAATAAAAGTTGGTAATCCTTCACAACACAATTTACTCTGATTATTTTGCACTTCCATGTAGATTTTTCCAGCTGGAGTACTATGCATCATTCTCCAAGATTTCCATATCAGCCAATAAGCTTTGCTTTAATATTTATAATACATTTTAGTGTGTCCTCCAAATTAGTCCTTGCTTTGGTTTTGTGCTCTTTGCTCACTCCTTTGAACAGAACATATGTCTGATGCTCAACATTTTGCATCATTCACTTACTCCTTTGCAGATATCACGAACTGCCCTTTAGTATGTTTTTATTGTATCCTGCTGTGCCACAGGAGATTGGAAACTTGATTCTTTATCCCTTTCCTATCTGAGAGTTGGCTAGTGGAGTTTGTCCAACATTTCTTCTTAAGAAAACTTGCCCATTCCAAGTGTTAGTCCAGTAAACTTTCTCTGATCTTCATACAAAATATTTGCAGCCTTCCTTAAATAAGGAAATGACTGCTGTGCAGAGCACTCCAAATGTGGTCACATCAGTGTTTGTATAATTGAAGCATAACTACTTTTGTATTCAAATTCCCTCGCAATTAACAATAATCTATTAGCTCTCCTAATTTCTTGCTGTACCCATTTACTAACCTTTTGTGATACATACACTAAGACATATAGATACTTTTGCAGAGCTCTGAAATCTCTCTCCATTTAGATAACCTGATTTTCATTCTTCTGCTAAAATGGAAAAGTTGACATTTTTCCATCATAGTCTATCTACGAGATGACTTTGCTCTCTACAGTCTTTTGTAGCCTCCTTGTGTTCTCTCCACAAGTTTTTGACTATTTTTATGCTATCAGCAAATTTGGTAATCGTACCTTTAGTATCTTCATCCAAGTCATTTATATAAACTGTCAAAAGTAAAGGTCCCAGCACTGTTCCAAGTGGAATACCACTCGTTACATCTTGTCAAACAGAAAATGAATCATTTATGTCTACATTCTGTTTCACGTTAGTTAACCACATTCTATCTATAACAATATTTTATCCTTACACCATTAGTGTGAATGTTAATCATCCTTATCTCAGTTTTAGTGCCTGCTTAATTTACACATCAATTTCTTTGTTTTTCCAGCAGCTGTAAAATATGATTGAGGAAGATTTCAAACCTGGCTGAGCACCTTTTAAATTAAAATCAATACCCAACACATCATCTGCTTTTTCATGAATGTGACCACTACAAGTCACTTTACCCTCTCACCTAATGATAATCTGTGTCCTGATTTGCATTTTACAACAATGTTAACAATGACAGTTTGTAAATGCTATTTTTCAGTATTTTGTCCTGTACTAAACGTTTAGCAGGACAAATACATGTTAAGAGAGAATGTGTGTCCTACAATGGTTTTAATACAGTAAAATATTACAAGGAACTTCACAGTTTGGAATCCTATCTAAATAGTAGGGAAAATAAGAGGTGACTGAAGACATTGAAAATGTAGGTTATAATAAGACTTTTAAGTATGAAAGAAGCACGATGCTGGTCACAGTTCCAAAAATATGGAAAGAAGATTGAAGGCTGCCAAGGCTCCACCCTGCTCAATTCCACTGCATTGCTGCTTAATCCTCTACTCCAGAATCCTGCAGCCTTCCAAATTAGGTCCAGAGTCCCATGTACCTCATACGAGTGCAAGAAAAACACATGTCCCCACCATTCAGAGAATCAATTCTGTGGCTATCAAACTTGATGTCTTAAGGTCTGTCTAGCACAAAAGGGAAGGAATAATATAAAATAAGCCAGAAAAGAAAATGGTTGTATTGAAACTGTGAAAACTGAATGCGTGAAATATAATGAAGTATAAAACTTCTGGTTCATCGGAGGAATATTTGTAAATTTCTTTTTCTCCTGTTGCACCCTGGTAAAGGAACATCACTTAGTATTTTTGAGGTGAGAATTGTATTATGAAAGGGTACATAAAATGCTGGTCTAAATTAAGTTTAAGTATTGTTAATTTAGTATTGAGCAAGAAAATTAATCAGTTTCTTTTGTTCTTGCAGGTGGTCTGGATTCCATAGAATATTATGATATTAAAATGAATGATTGGAAAATGGTGTCAACAATGCCCTGGAAAGGGGTAACAGTTAAATGTGCGGCAGTAGGCCCCATAATCTATGTCTTGGCTGGTTTCCAAGGTGTAGGCCGCTTGGGTCACATTTTGGAGTATAACACTGAGACTGACAAATGGACAACTAATTCTAAGGTCCGTGCTTTCCCTGTAACCAGTTGTCTTATCTGTGTTGTGGACACTTGCGGTGCAAATGAAGAAAAAGTTGAAACTTGAAGTAATTGAAGCTGCAGAATAATGTATGTTCTGTCCATTTTGTGCTGACTTAAACTGGTATTTCAAGAGCTTTCTAACTCCAAAGCCCTTTGAGATGTCTTGGAGATGATATTTGGAATTATTTTGACAGTTATTTAAGAAAAAGGCTGCATTACAGAATTTTTGTTTTAGAAATTGTTGGGAGTATTTGGATATTTCTGGGACTTGCTATAGAAACAAATTTTGTATCTTATTTTTAATTTTAACAAATGTAGAAATTACTGTTCTCTGTATTAGTAAAGAAATAAGGTGTTTTTCAGACATCAAATCATAGAATGTAACAGCACAGGAACAGACCATTTAGCTTATCAAGTCTGCAAGAGTGATTTTCTCCATACAAGTCACCAAGCTAATCTGTAGCAGTTCATTTCCATTTACTACTTTTTGTTCTAGCCCAAATTATCATCTTCATTTTGCACAGCATTTATAGAAAATGTTTCAACAACATTCTTCTGGACACTATTCAAAAGTAGCTATGAACTTATTTAAATGGGTTAACATCTCTGCTAAAATGGCACAAAGGAATGGTATATAAGACAGTCGTAGTAGAAACTGGAAACAGTAAAAGCGATAAAATGCAGATGCAAGAGGTTTGAAATTAAAACAAATGCTACATAAACTCAGCAGCATCTGTGGTGAGAGAATCAAAGTTAATGTTTTGAATCCAATGATTCCTCTTCTGAACTGGAAGAATCTCTCCACAGATCCTGTCAGACCTGCTGAGTATCTCCAGAACATTATTGTTGCCAATTAGAAAAGCAACTTTAATGTTATAGTCTCCTCTAGATAAACAAGGATTTTCCATTGACATTTTGAAGAAAACTGTTCAAAATGTGCATATTGAATGTTGAAAGTTATTTTGTACGGTGAGAATGTACATTGTAACCAGACTGTACAAGTGTTAATTTTAGTTATGTACTGAAAAGGAGAATGTGGCGCTCTCATATAGGAAAAATATATAGAGTGATGTGTACCAAATCTGTACATGATTGTTGTCACATACATTGAGATACAGTTAAAAATGTTGTTTTAGGAGGTACATTGAAAATTCTGATAATAGTGGGGAAGAAGCTGTTCTCAAATCTCTTTGTACGTATTCAAACTTTTACATCTTCTGCCCAACAGAAGAGGGAGGAAGAGACTATAACTGGGGTGGGAGGGGTCTTTGATTATGTTGGTTGCTTTCCCGAGGCAGTGGGAAGTATAGATTGAGTCAATGGATGGAAGGCTAGTTTGCGTGATGGGCTGTGTTCACAACTCTGTAGTTTCTTGTGGTCTTGGGAAGAGCAGTTGACATACCATGCTGTGATGCTTCTAGATAGGGTATGATAAATATTGAAGCTATCTAGGTGACATATCCACAATTGGCATAATTTTGATTGTGTGAAAGATGAGGATTGAACTTATAATCTTTAATATTTTTTCAACTTGTATTAATTTTCCTAAATCCTAGAAGAGACTGTCATACAGTCCTGTGATGTTGTATTCAGTTGTCTTTTGTAGAATCCTACCATTCTCATTCAATGGACTTAATGCATTATGCTTCATTTACATGGTTTACATTTGTCTGCTTAACTGAAAAGTAGTAGTAATTCATTGCCCATTCCATGAGGTTTGGTTTCAAAATCCAGTGAAAAGTCATGAAAGTACCCTTTTTTTCTGCCACAAATATTAACTGAACTGAGCTTGGGTGATTTTGAATCCCAAACTTTGTGTACAATTTTAAGACATATAGAGGCATTCAGTCTGTACATCAACCTAAAATGCTTATTTAATTGAGATAGTAAAATTTTCATTTTCACTGCATTATCTTTATTGAATCTCAATGGCATTTTTAGAAAGTCTGTAATATGAGTGTAACTAAGTTGCATTACTTAATATTTTTAATTAAGAAACTCACTAATACTGATATTCTGCCATTATAATTCACTAAATACATTTTTCAACCTTTAAAACTGAATTGAATAATATTTTTGCAGCCTCAGTATGGTTGCTGTTTTTGTATGGGTATCCCAGTAACCTAACCCCATCAGTAGCGAGTGGACTAGTGCCTTTCAATCTAACCTGGCCTCAGACCTCATCTGAAATATATTATAAAGTTTTGGGCACAGACTCTCAGGAAATATAAATTGGCTTTGGAGTGGGTACAGCACAGATTCACCAGAATATTAGAGTTGAAATGGTTAATTTATTAAGATAGATTGATCTAAGTTAGTTGTTTTTAAATGATAGTGGGAAATTGCAGAACAAAGGTGCTTTTAAATTAGTGATTTATTTAAGAGATTAAATCAGAAAGCAGTTTTCTACATAAGTATTAGAAATTTAAATTATTATTGTCCCAAGATATTGGGCATGCTAGATAAATTAAATATCTCAAAAATATCAATAAAATTTTACTAGGCAGATGTTTAAGGACTGTGGAACAAAGACAAGAAAATGGAATTGAGGTATAGATCAGACATGATGTAATAGAATGGTAAACTAGCATCAAGTGGCTGAATGGCATTATTAGAGTACCCTTCTGCTGAATGAGACTTTTTTTTTTAAACAGAATTATTCTCTGATTTTTCTTGATGTTAGTAAATTGCTTTATTGGTATGTAAGAACTGTTTAAACTAACATCTTGTATTTCAGTGCCAAGCATCTCTTGCCCTATTTACACCACCAAGTACTTAGATCCTAAGTTATCTTTTAGCTTCAGCACTTGAAGGAAAACAAGCAATGGAAGGTAAATGCCAGTTCCTAAAAACTATTTAGGAGTAATAGCAATATACTTAGTCTCAAATGATTAGGGAGATTATTCCTTGGGAGATGTTAGTATTTATAATTCCATTTTTCTCCCTTTAAAGTCTTCTCTAGCATATAGTTATGTTAACTATGGCATTCAATACCAACACTGTACAACATTAGCTCAATTTAAATGGTTTAAAGATATTCAGTATGTGAAAATCAGAAATATACATTTATACAAAAGCAATGCTTTACAGATTCTGGATGTAATAGTAATAAAACTAGAATGCAGCAGGACAGACAGCATGTTTTGGAGAGAGATTATTTCTCATCAGTCCTTCAAATATTTTCTCTTAAATTTAAATTCTCTTAAATTCTTTTGTCTCCTGTTCAGCTAATTAGCTATTGTCAAGCAGATTCAGTTCTCCTCTCTCAGAAATGTGAATTGATTTTCTGTCTCATTTAACCAGTTTATGGGGAAAAATAAATCAGGTGAGTTCCTGATGACGAGGATTTTTTGTAGAAAACCTGAATCTGATAGTCACATAACTTGTTAAACATATATTCATTAAAAACTCTGAATCTTGTCTAAAACATTGATTTAGAATAGATCCAAGTGATTACTCCATATTAAAGACAGGTTATTCAAATTGTGCCTCTGGATTTGAAGAATGTCTTCCAAAGTTTTAAATGCTTTACCTCAGAAGAAATTCTAGAACAAACCATAAAGTGTTTACTTTTAGCATATTGTAGCTTCAGTTCAATTGAGTTTTTTATCCTGTGGTTTACCATTGTCCATTGTGTTTTGTATCATTCATTACAGTCCTGCAACATTTCTTCAGGTAATTAGCAGGACAGTCTGTTGCTTTGGATTAGGACATTAGGAGCTTTGGCATAGGTTTTGGGTAGCTTCATATAATTGTTGATTTTTCCACTAGCCTATTCAAAGTGCCTTGCAAAGATGCATGGCTAAGATTGGAGCATGCCCTGTAGATATCAAATATGGACCTGTACTTTATATTCAGTATTTTGAAAAAAAAGGGGCAAGGAAGTTTTATTTTGCTTTTAAAGAAAGTATTTTAATTTCATGTAATCGGGACATTTTGTTCTATAAGGTGATGTTTTTGTTGCAGTCACAATATTGGCATTTGTATGGGCATTAGTATGAATTGATTATGGTATATAAGTCAACCTTTGAAACCTCAAAAAACTCCTTCCAAAAGTCGAGGTCACCTTATATGCCAGGTATAAATGTTAGGATTCTTCACTGAAAATTATCTTCGGTTTTCATTCATTTTGCTGGAGGACCCATTTTGGTTCGTCATTTGTAGTATACTCTGAGTGTGTTTTAAATGCCCACACACTGACTCTTGGTAACATGGTCCATGCACTCATTTTTGAGGTGAGTAAGTATGCATTATTGAAGGGAAAATTGCAAGTACAGTACTTCGGAGAAAAGGGGATTCATACACAGAGCATATGCCTAAACATGACAACTAGGTTGTTTCATATGCCATGTCCTATGATACCTTAAGGGAAAGTTGAGGTCCTGTGTGTATCAGTTCTCTATATTGGAAATACCTGATTAATTTGATCTAATTTACTTGAGGCAAATTTATGGTTTGTTCTCAATTACAATAGTAATTTATCAACTAGAAGTAAGTTAGTTTCTAATGTTAAAATGTTCCTTTGGTACAGTGCACCTTAATTAAAATTATCTTGTATGTAATTCAGTTGCTTTAATAAACCAGTTTTATTTTTAAATTACAATCTGCTTCATGTTAGTTTTGTTGACTCACCTGTCTCATTGACAATATCCAATAATGTTTTCTGAGCTGTTCTGAGGGAAGGTCACTAGACCGAAACTGAGTTCTCTTCACAAATGCTGACTGACCTGCTGAGCTTCTCCATCAATTTCTGTTTTTATTTCTGATTTCCAGCATCTGCTGTTCTTTCGGTTTTTATCCCAGCAGGTCTGGCAGTATCTGTGGAGAGGAAGCAAAATCAGTGTTTTGGATCTAGTGACTCTTCAGAACTGATTGGAGTTGGGAAAAGGTGGTTTCTAGCATCCACAGTTCTTTATTATTCAATAATTTGTGATTTTTCAGTTGTCAGATCAATACAATATACCCTACAAATGGCAGTTCCTGACCTGAGAGTCTCAACTGTTAAGGCCAGGCACTGGTCAAAGGTCTTCAGTTTGTTACAATTTCAAATGGATTAGGCCCAATTGGTTATGTTTCCAGGTGAGAAGTGATGAACTGGCTCCCTTTCTTGACTCAACTGACCCTCAGTAGGTCACAACAAGGTTAATTTTAAAAAGGATCCTTCTCCTCATGGATAGATTTTCATACTCCAAAAGTTTTCATAAGGAACAATTTAAACAGGTTTTTCTGAGTCAAAATAATTGTATTATTCACTATTACGTACTAAAACATTAGAAAACTCTATTTGTACACAGATTAGAAATGTGAGGTGAGTCTAAGAAGTAAAAAAAAACATTTAATCTTTGGGTTGCCTGTGATAAATGGATTTTGAAATGTTGCAGCCATAAAGATGGATGGTGATTGATTAATTGGAGACTCTAGTTCTAGTTAGCTGAAAGGAGTTTGTCCAATTTCCTTCCACAGTGACTTTGTTGACTTGCTTTCAGAAAGAAAAACTGTTTTTAGCTGCACGCATGGAGTGTTTAGTGGATCTTTTCAGTTGTGTACCATCATAGCAGACAGTGAAACACAAGTACCAAGGTAGTTCACAAGCATGTCTAGCACCAGACATACCTAGTTTCGCAGTGTATCTTCTAATCACTTTATGTATTCTTGGAAGGATAAAACACACATCTTTCATCCAGAAATGCCTTTCTTTCAACTCATACCATGTCTGCAGTTAGGGACATAATCCACAGGTTTTCTGCTGAGAAGGCACAATTTGCTCCTTATCGTCTCTGTAGCCACAGGACATCACATTACAGTTGTTTGTCTTTCTTTTGAAGTGTTGCTGTCTGAAGTTCCCTTGACTCTGTTCAGGTGTGATATCCTTTGCTTCCTCTCAGGACAGTGTAATCTGCACAAGGATGTTACAGACAGGCATTGAATTTACATACTTGTCATTTTTGGCTTGTACATCTCTTTTTTTAAAAAAAACCCACTCGGCATTCTTAAAATTTCAATACATCCACGAGTAATTCTGGCATAAGGTCCATTTTCACAAGCTCCAATAAGATCAGAGAGCGAGTTTATAGAATTGCAAGCTGCCTTTTCTCCAGGCAGCAATACTGACTGTGGGAGGAGGCTACTCAATCCAAAGATATGACAGGACAGCCTGAGACCCATTGGCTAAGCTCCGCTAAACAGTAAGGGTCAGATAGCGAGGCCAAAGCACTACCTAATCTCAGATAATCTTTTAGCAGCAAGTGCTGAGCAGGCCTGTGATGTTTATGTGCTGACTGGTTACAGGTAGAGACTGGCAACTGTGAGTGATGGATAGTGGGCAGGGGAATATGTATGGATGTTGTTTATGTTAGAATGCATTTAATAAAGTCCCACATAAGGGATTGTTAACAGAAGTAGAAGCCCATGGAAGTAAGGGCAAAACACTGACATGGTTGTGAAATAGATTAAGTGGCATGCAACAGGAAGTATGGATAATGGGTCAGTACTGAAAATGGCTGGATGTGAAGAGTGTGGTCCCACAAGGATGTGTTAGGGCTTCAGTTATTCATTATTTATTAACAACTGAGATAATGGCACAAAAAGTCACATTCAAATATGCTGATGACACAAAGTTTGGCAGCATTGCAGACAGTGTTGATGAAAACAAAATTACAAAGGGATATTGAGAGACTGGATAAATGGGCAAAACTGGCAGATGGTTTTCAAAGTTAGCAACTGTGAGATTATCCATTTTGGACCAATCAAGTATAGATAAAGGTATTTTCTAGATGATATGAAGTTAAATACAGTGTATGTCCAAAGAGACTTGAAGGTTCAGGTACACTGACCTTTTGAAGTGCCATGTACAGGTGCAAAAAGTAATCAAGAAAGCTACTGGAATGCTGAGCCATGTATCTAGAGGACTGCGAAAAAATATGCTGCAGCTATTCAAAATCGTGGTTAGACCCCACTTGGGAGTGCAGTCAGTTCTGCTATAATGTGATAGTTGCATTCTTGTGCAACTTTGTGTTATAAGAAAATCGCGTAATGGCAGCACCATTTAAACTAAAGGGGCCAGAATTGCGTCACAACCAATACACGCTTTAAAAGTCTGTGCTCCAGACAATGCCCCTCAATTGGTCAGTTGTGTTATAGTGAGTTTGCATTAACAAAACTTGTGTTTGAGCAGAATGATCTGTATTGTGAACAGACCTGGGCAACACACCTTAGAAAGGATTGCAGGTTTGCAAGAATGATATATGGACTTCCAAGGTTAAGTTATGAGGAGAGATTATACAAATTAGACCTGTGTTCTCTTCTAATTTAGAAGATAAAAGGTGATCTGATCGAAGTCTTCAAGATATTAACAGGAGAAGACAAGGTAAGTCAAGATAAACTATTTCCACTGGTTGGAGATACTAGAACTAGGGGGCGTAGTCAAAACATTAAGCCCAGACCATTCAAGAAATGTTAGGAAGCACTTTTACACAGAAAGGATGGTAGAGTCTGGAACACTTCCACAAACAGTATTTGATGCTATGTCAGTTGCTGATTTTTAAATCTGAGAAAGCAAGACTTTTTGTTCAGCATAGATATTTAGGCATATGGGTAAAGGTAGGCATAAAGACAAAGGCAGATATATGGGGTTAGCTCACAGATGAGTCATGATCTCATTGAATGAATGGTAGAACACGCTCCTATAGAAGAATACAGTGCAGAACAGGCCCTTCGGTCCTTGATGTTGCGTCAACCTATGAACTATTCTCAGCTTGTCCCCGACACTATCCCAAAGTCATCCATGTGCTTATCTAAGGATTGTTTAAATCTCCTTAATGTGGCTGAGTTGACTACCTTAGCAGGGAGGGCATTCCACGCCCTTATCACTCTCTGTGTAAAGAACCTGCTTCTGACATCTGTCTTAAATCTATCACCCCTCAATTTATAGTTATGCCCCCTCGTACATGCTGACGTCATCATCCTAGGAAAAAGATTTTCACTGTCTACCCTATCTAATCCTCTGATCATCTTGTATGTCTCTATCAAATCCCCTCTTAGCCACTTTCTTGCCAATGAAAACAGGTTCAAGTCTCTCAGCCTTTCCTCATAAGACCTTCCCTCAAGACCAGGCAACATCTTGGTAAATCTCCTCTGCACCTTTTCGAATGCTTCGACATCCTTTCCAAAATATGGGGACCAGAACTGTGCACAATATTCCAAGTGTGGCCGCACCAGCGTTTTGTATAGTTGCAGCATGATATTGCGGCCCCTCTACGAATGAAACCTAACACAGTGTATGCCTTCTTAACAGTACTATCCACCTGGGTGGCAACTTTCAGGGATCTATGTACATGGACTTCAAGATCCCTCTGCACATCCACACTACTAAGAATCTTTCCATCAACCCAGTACTCTGCCTTCCTGTTATTCTTCCCAAAGTGCATCACCTCACATTTAGCTGCATTGAACTTCATTTGCCACCTCTCAGCCCAATTCTGCAGTTTATCCAAGTCCCCTCGCAACCTGTAACATTCTTCCAAACTGTCCACTACTCCACTGACTTTAGTGTCATCTGCAAATTTACTAATCCATCAACCTATGCCTGCATCTAAGTCATTTATAAAAATGACAAACAGCAGTGGTCCCAAAACATCCTTGTGGCACACCATTAGTAACCGGACTCCAGGCTGAATATTTTCTATCAACCACCACTCGCTTACCTACTTTCAGAGAGCCAGTTTCTAATCCAAACTGCTAAATCACCCTCCATTCAATGCCTCTGCATTTTCTCTAACAGCCTACCATGTGGAACCTTATCAAAGACTTTACTGAAGTCCTTGTATACCACGTCAACTGCCCTACCCTCATCTACATGTTTGGTCACCTTCTCAAAAAACTCAAATGAAGTTTGTGAGACACGACCTGCCCTTGACGAAACCACGTTGACTATCTGAAATCAAATTGTTGCTTGCAAGATCATTATAAATCCTATAATCCTTTCCAAAACCTTTTCTACAACAGAAGTAAGACTCACTGGTCTATAATTACCTGGGTCATCTCTACTGCCTTTCTTGAACAAGGGCACAACATTTGCAATCCTCCAGTCCTCTGGTACCAAACCTGTAGACAATGATGACTCAAATATCAAAGCCAAAGGCTCTGCTATCTCCTCCCTAGCTTCCCAGAGAATCCTCGGATAAATCCCATCCGGCCCAGGGGACTTGTCTACATTCACTCCTAGAATTGATAACACCTGTTCGTAACTAACCTCTATCCTTTCTAGTCTAAAATCTTGTACCTCGTTCTTCTCCTCTACAATATTCTCCTTTTTCTTAGTGAAAACTGATGAGAAATGTTCATTTAGCACCTCTCCTACCTTCACAGGATCCACACTCAACTTCCCACTTCTGTCTTTGATTGGCCCTTTTCCTACCCTAATCATCCTTTTTATTCCTCACATACCTATAGAGAGCTTTAGGGTTCTCCTTTATTCTATTTGCTAAAGACTGCTTGTGTCTTCTCTTTGCTCTTTAACTCTCTTTTTAAATCCTTCCTAGCTGATCTGTAACACTCTATCTCACTATCTCTGTAACACTAACATCAGCCTCCTTCTTCTTCATAACAAGAGATGCAATTTCTGTTGTAAACCACGGTTCCCTTACCTTATCACTTCCTCCCTGCCTGACAGGGACATACCTATCAAGGACACGCAATATCTGTTCCTTAAACCAGCTTCACATTTCCATTGTCTGCATCCTCTGCATTTTGCTACCCCATTCTATGCATCCTAATTCTTGCCTAATTGCATTATAATTGCCCTTGCCCCATCAATAACTCTTGACCTGTGGCAAGTACATATCCCTTTCCATCACTAAACTAAATGTAACTGAATTATGGTCACTCTCTCCAAAGTGCTCACCTACAACTAAATCAAACCAAGCACCAGATCCAGGGTGACCTCCCCTCTTGTTGGCCCTTCGACATACTGTGTCAGGAAACCGTCCTGTACACATTGGACAAAAACTGATCCATCCAACATACTAGAGTTATAGCATTTCCAGTCAATGCTGGGGAAGTTAAAGTCACCCATAATGACCACCCTATTCCTTTCACTCCTACCCAGAATGATTTTGCTAATCCTCTCTTCCACCTCCTGACAAGTTCAGAATGCTGGCTAAGCCAGGAAGATAGTATCAAATTTAAGTATTTCTGTTCCAATTAGCCTGTTGTAGAGGCTCTTTATTCCAGATTTGCAACTCCTCTAAATTTACACGACTAGTGTAAACAGATTAGTGTGTGGGGGAAGACAGGTTGATTATGGGGTGTGGGGGCAGAGAGAAAGAGAACTAATTTCTTTCGGTGTGTGATATGATTACAATGTCTGGGAAATGGGATGATTGCATTGTGCAGTAATGGGGAGAGAAAGGGTTCTTACTTGAATCTTTTGTCTCTAAGGAATATGGAGAGCTTGATGGAAACTTGCAGCATACGTAAAGGAACGTTGTTACGAAGTATATTGCTTAGTATTTATGATTTATTGAATATTCTATATGCAAGTGTCATTATATACTAAAAGTACGTTATTGCTGTTTGCTGGTGTGTGGGGTCAAATAAATGTTCAGGTGTTAATATTTGGTTACGTTAATAAAAGAGCTTGGGAAACGTTGCCCTGCTGAGCAGTAATTCCAATTATTTTATGATCATTTGTGTTCCTGAATTCCCCTATAGTTTTCTCCCAACCCCCACTACACATTGACAGATAGAAACCCCTGACATTCACCCATACCTATTGACATAGAGACACAAACACACCTGGCCACACGCGTACACAATCCCTGCCCCAATGCGCGCACGCTCACCACACCCCCCACCCCCAACTCTCCGCGCGTGCGCATTGACATACCCCCCTCGTTGACTGATTGACAGACAGACAGACTCTGACGTGTTTACAGTCACTCATCTCCATTGCTTTTAACTCCATGATGGCGTCATACAGCTGGGCCCTGCCGGCGGCGGGAAGCCGCTGAAGTTTTGAAATTTAAACCGACAAAACCAACCGACCGGGCACAGGAAGGGGAGTGTTATCGCATCAATCATATCACTCGGGGATTGGCGTTGAGGAAGTTGGTGATCACGCGGCTCTGTTTCTCTCTCTCTCTCTCTCTCCCCCACCCCGTCATAGCGAGCGCCGCGGTCCACATCCCGGTGTAGGGGAGAGGCCCGTGCCCGTGCGCGCGGCGAGCGGAGTGTCCGTCCCGGGGGTGGCGGGGAACCTGCCTTGAGCTCTCTCCGACGCCGCACGATGCCGATCTGCAAGTATTTCCAGGAAGGTCGCTGCCGCTTCGGGGACAGTTGTTGGAACGAACACCCGAGAGGCGCCGGGCGAGGACAACACACAGCAGGTATTGTGTGTCAATAAATTGAGAGACTTGCATTTCTGCTGTTATATTTGTGCTGAGAAATTTCATTTTTTTTTCAAATACACGGTACTAAATGTTTTATCTTTTTAGTCATATTTTAGAATTCATTTTCATTAACTGTATTTGCAGCAAAATGTTTTAATGCTCCATTTCCCAGTGGTTCTCTCAATGGTGCAAGGTTAGCTTGTAGATACGTCTTGAGTGAACTAGTTAAGAAATTCCCAAACTGCAAGCCCCATATTTAGGTTTGAAAACCGATGTGATCCCTCAGCGAGTGCTCTAAGAGTGAAGTACTCGAGCTGTAAGTGTAGGGGTCTGTTAAGAAGAGTACAGTTTTTATAGCTCTGAGAAATCCATGGCAGCCGTTGCTGCCTTGCATCTTCAGACTCCACAATTTCAGCTCTCATCCCACTTGGGACCCAACCCCCAGTTTGGGAAGCCCTGACATTAACCTTAAAGAATGTCTTTTTAAAACGTTATTCCTGAACTCATTACATCTAATACTTTCAAAAATGTTGTATTTACAAGTTTTTTTTAAGTTCAGTGTCATCTACGTGAATATTCAAATATTACATTGCCAGCATTTCTTTTCTTTAAAGTGTCTCATTAGATATTCGGTGATGAAAATGCATCCACTGTTTTGCTGCCTCATGCTGTATTTATAGCCTACAGAGGAAACTGGGGAAATCCATTCCAAAAACATCAATCTAATTATATCCAACCATCAACATTTTACAAACCGGCACCGTGGGGAGGAGGTGGCAGGGATGTTGATAGAAGAGGATTTGGAGGTGCAGAAACTGGGAAAAAAACAGCTCCAAGCTCTGGAGGCTTTCTGCAGAATAGATTTACTACTCTTTCTGGTGATGATCAAAATCGTGATGCGGAAAACCTATTGTGAGTGCAATATTTTAATGCATGATTTAGTTTAAGTATCAAGGTGATAAATTTATCAAGAGCTTTTGACATGAACTGTCACAGTCAAATATGCATAGTGTGTGAGCGATAGTTGAAGGTATGGTTGAATGGCAGCACCTTGATCAAGTATAGAAGTAAAAAGGCAAAGAAATTTAGAAAGGTAGTTTTGAATCAAGGGCTAATCAACATCTGCCAGTTCAACAAAGATGAACTGTTGAGATTTGGACAGTAGGATGTAATCGTAGAGGAATGATCCAAAGGAAGACAAGAGTAGGTGTGAACTGACATAGGTAGTTCTTCTATAATGTGCTGGTTGCTTTCTTGTACAATCCTGCATTATAGATAAATCACACTTTAGAAAAAGCATTTGAAATGTTGACAAAGTAATCATGTTACAGTAAACACATTTTAAAACTTTGCACTTTAGAGACAGTGTTCCCAATTCGTCGATCATTTTACAGCGAATTCACGTTAACAAAACATGTATTATAGCAGAACATGTTGAACCATAGGGTCCGTTACCATGCTCTGTTGCTAAACAAAGAGACCTTGGAGTGCAGGTTCGTAGCTCCTTGAAAGTGGAGTCTCAAGTAGATAGGATAGTGAAGAAGGCGTTCGGTATGCTTTCCTTTATTGGTCAGAGTATTGAGTACAGGAGTTGGGAGGTCATGTTGCGGCTGTACAGGATATTGGTTAGGCCACTGTTGGAAGATTGCATGCAATTCTGGTCTCCTTCCTATCGTAAAGATGTTGTGAAACTTGAAAGGGTTCAGAAAAGATTTACAAGGATGTTGCCAGGGTTGGAGGATTTGAGATATAGAGAGAGGCTGAACAAACTGGGGCTGTTTTCCCTGGAGCGTCGGAAGATGAGGGGTGACCTTATAGACGTTTACAAAATTGAGGGGCATGGGTAGGATAAATAGACAAAGTCTTTTCCCTGGGATTGGGGACTAGAGGGCATAGGTTTAGGGTGAGAGGGGAAAGATATAAAACAGACCTAAGGGTCAACATTTTCACACAGAGGTGGTACGTGTATGGAATGAGCTGCCAGAGGATGTGGTACAATTGGAACATTTAAGAGGCATTTGGATGGGTATATGAATAGGAACGGTTTGGAGGGATATGGGCCAGGTGCTGGCAGGTGGGACTAGATTGGGTTGGGATATCTGGTTGGCATGGGCCGAAGAGTCTGTTTCCATGCTGTACATCTCTATGACTCTATTAGGTTGCAGTAGGTTGTGGATGTGTTCAAAGAGGGGTCCTATGGGACTTGAAACATTAACTCTGTTTCTGTCTCGACAGATGCTGTCAGATCTACTGAATTGTCTCCAGCACGTGATGATTTTTATTATAGTAGTTCCACATGCTAGAAGTTCTGTAGAAGTTCTTTACGGTCTTGATAATAGGTGGTTTTGGTGATAGGTAGGATATGGAAATTGAAGTGGAATTCAAGATCTTCCAAAACACCAAAGTTGTGCACTGAGGGACCTAGTTTGATTGAAGAGAAGTTAAATCGAAGACTAAGGTTGAAATTATTGGTTGTTTTCCAATCAGGTTGGATTCAGGTTTGCCAACGTTAACTTCAAGAAAACTCCCTTAATAGTGTCATACTTTGATATGCCAATGCAGCTGTTTGTGAATGGTCAACTGTTTAATTGTGTGAAATTAAGGAGCTGTGAAACACAGCCTTGGGAGGAAAAGAAATTTGGGCAATGAATCAACACTACTGTGAAGTATTTGCGGTTTTATGTAATACTGCTGGGAAGTAAATGTGGGATACTCTGGTCTTTGCTTCCAATTACCAAGTGAGGCGTGGAAAAGATTGTTAGGCATTTTAATATGAAGAAAATTGTGGTTTAGCAAAGTACCACTCTTTGAAAATCAATTTCATAGCTTATTTCCTTCTTTAAGAATTTTGTAACTCATTACAGGAACATGTTTGTGATGATATTTAAGGATGACTCCATAGTCGTTACTAATAATTTTTGTGTAAATGTGTGTAAAGTCTTATTATTTTTTCAATTTTGTTTTGCAGGGAAATAGTAAGAAAAGACATTGAAGCATGGGAAATCTCTGGCCAGTGGTTATTTTCCTGTTACTCTGTTGCCAAGGAATATGCATGTGTCTCAGGTACAAAACTGGTTCTGCTTCTGTGCCATTTTTCTAGAATCAGATTATCCCAACATATTTTTACCATTTAAATTCTACCTTAGAATTTTATTTCAAGAAAGAGAAAACAATATCCAAACAACAGACTGAAGAGTTATAGTAAAATCTTATTGATGGAATAAAATTCACAAAAGATAATTCATCAGGTATGTCTAATCTTACTGAAAAATATATGATGGCGCAGTGTGTGTTTTGTTTCTCTATAGGTCTTGTGGACATCTCCCCAGAAGAATTGCGATTGGAATATTATAACAGTAAAGCAGGAGGCAGCTTGTCAAATTATGTAAGAACTGTATGCTTTTGAAGTCATTTTTACGAATATGAAGTGGAAGCGTTGGACTAATCAGTCGTGTTAGCTGATGCACTTTTGAGTGTTGTTTCTGCCGCCTCTTGTGGTAAGGCAAAATGGTGACTTCTGATCCTGAATCTATGTTCTTTGCAGAGGTAGTTGTCTACTTCTTAGGTAAGTTTTCTAGCATGTAGATTCCTGTCACTCTTTCATTCCTGTCAATGAAAGAACCTCATTGATAACATCTTTTGATGGTTGCCGAAGCTAAAGTGAGAATGGTGTAACCTAGAATGGGTTTATGGACGAGATGATACTTTGCAGTCAAGCAAAGATGGAAATACTCTTGTCATGTGAGATGTCACTGATTCACAAGGTGTAGCTGTTGCTGTCTGAGCCAACGTTTACTGACTATCCCTCATTGCCCTTGAGAAAGTTTGTGGTGAGTTGCTGCCTTGAATGACTAAAGTCCAGTATTGAAAGTAGACTGACAGTATCATTAGGGAGGGCATTCCAGGATTTTGACCCATTGACAGTGAAGGGATGATAATCTATTTCCCAGTTTGGATGGTGAGTGACTTGGAAGGGAACTTGCAAGTGGTGGTGTTCCTGTGTATCTGATTCTCATGTCCTTCTGGACGGTACTCGTCAGGATTTTGGAAAGTGCTGTCTAAGCCACGTTGGTGAATTTCTGCAGTGCATCTTGTAGATAGTGCACACTGCAGCTACTGAGCAACAATGGTGGAAGGAGTAGATGCTTGTGGGTGTGCTCCTAATCAAAATGGCTGCTTTGTCCTGGATGCTGGTAAGCGTCTTAAACGTTTTCAAGCAAGTGGAGAATATTTCTTAAGCTTTCTGACTTGTGTCTTGCAGATGGTGAATAGGCTTTGGGAAGTTAGAAGAAAAGTTACTTGCTGCAGGACTCCTAGCCTCTGGCCTGCTCTTATAGCCCGAGTACTTATGTGGCTGGTCCAGTTCAGTTGCTGGTCAGTGGTAACCCCCAGGAAGTTGATAGCAGGGAATTTAGTGATGGTGATGCTATTGAATGTCGATTGTTAGTTTGTCTTTTTGAAGATGGTTGTTGGTACTTTAGCATAAATGTTATTTGCCACTTGCAAGTCCAAGCCTGGTTATTGTCCATGTCATGTTGCATTTGAACATGGGCTGCTTTAGTATCTAAAGAGCTTTAAGTGATGTTAAACATTGGTGCAGTTGTCAGTGAGCTTCCCCACTTCTGACCTTATGATGAATGGAAGGTCATGGATGAAGCAGCTGAGGATGATTGGACCTAGGACACTGCCCTGAGGAACTTCTGCAGAGATGTTCTTGGAGCTGTGATGACTGACCCCCAACAACCACAACCATCTTCTTTTATGTCAGATATGACTTTAATCAGCAAACAATTTTCTCTCTGATTCCCTTTGACTCCAGTTTTGTGAGAGCACTTTGATGGCACACTCTCAAATTCAACTTTGATGTCAAGAGCAGTCACTCTTACCCTACCTGTGCAATCCAGCTGTTTTGTCAATGTTTGAAGTAAGGCTGTAATGACATCAGGAGCTGAGGGACCTAAACATTGTTAGTGAGCAGATTATTGCTAAGCCAAGTGCTGTTTGTTAGCACTGATACCTTGCATCATTTTACTGATATTCAAGAATGAACTGATGGGACAGTAATTGGCAGATTGGATTTGTCCTGTTTTCTTTTAGTGTACAGGACATACTTGGGCAATTTTCTGCATTATTGGATAGATGCTAGTGTTGTAGCTGTATTGTAACATGCAGGATGGGGGCGTGTCAAGTTCTGGAGAGTTATAGAGTGCATAGTTTTTACAGTATTCAGTGCATCAAGCATTTATTAATATCCCAAGAAGTGAATTGAATTGGCTGTAGACTGGCATCTTAATGCTGGAAACCTCTGGAGAAGGCCAAAATGGATTATCCACTCAGAACTTTGGACTGAAGATAGTTGCAAGTGCTTCAACCTTATCTTTTGCATCAATGTGCTAGGCTCCACAATTATTGAAGATGGCGCTGTTTATGAATTATCCTCCACCGTTCATGACCAGCTATGGCAGGACTGTAGAGTTTATATCTGACCTTTT
The DNA here is from genome assembly GCF_047496795.1 of Chiloscyllium punctatum. Taxonomy (NCBI): domain Eukaryota; kingdom Metazoa; phylum Chordata; class Chondrichthyes; order Orectolobiformes; family Hemiscylliidae; genus Chiloscyllium; species Chiloscyllium punctatum. The sequence goes on along the minus strand of NC_092746.1, from coordinate 29,142,946 downwards.
CATTGTAGAATCGATTAGCTCTGACTTTCACTTCCTGCTTATTCTGTTTGGTTCACAATTAGTCCTGTTTTGTAACTTCACAAGGTTGACTTTTTTTTAGCTATTTCTGGTGCTAATTCTGGCATGTCCTCTTTCACTCTTCATTAATTCAGAAAAATGTTATGGTAGAGTAGGAATATGCTGACCTGTGAGGGCGTAGATTGCATTGAACTACAATTTGGCTGCCACTGAGTGCCCACAGCACCTCATAGATGCCCAATTTTGATTTACTACCTATCCCATTTAGCACAGTGATAGTTTCACAGCATGTGGTAGGGTAGTCTAATGTCCTTTCAATATTTTAGTGGTTCACTAATGTCTTTTTGGGAAGAAAATCTGCCAGCCTAACCTGGTCTGGTTGACATGTCACACCAGTCCCACAGCAATGTGGTTGACTCTCAAGTGCCCTCTGGAAAATTGGGGATGAGCAATAAATACTGGCCTGGCCACTGACATCCGTATTCCGTGAATTAATAAAAAATATCTTCTCTCTGTGAAGACTGGACTTCATATCCACAAGTTGAATTCACTTGCTTTGGTGGGGTTCAAGCCCACGACTGTGGTTGCGAGTCCAACAATGATACCAGAAGGCTATTGCCTCCCCTTTCTTTTCCAGTATATTTAATTGATACATTGACTTAACAATAGGGAGTGGTACATCGACCCAACATTTTCTAAACTTTGGCATATGCACCATAATTTTAGCAATTACTATGCAAATCTTGCTTGGAGCTGTTACTAACTTCTCCAATTCATCTTTTATTCTAATTAGAGTACATTCCATTGACCTAAGAGTTAAAGTAAGGACACACTGACATTCCACAAATTGTGAGCATGTTTGTATAGGTGCTTTAGTTCCCTTAATGTTTCAGTGTAGAGAATGTGGTCCTGGAAAAGCACAATCAGTCAGGCAGCATCCTTGGATGCTTCCTGACTGCTCCTTGGATGCTGCTTGATGAGCTGTGCTTTTCCAGCGCCACACTATTGAATCTGATCTCCAGCATCTGCACTCCTTACTTTCTCCTCCCTGTAAAATGTTTTAATAAACCTGAATCTAAACTTATTTTAATCTGAGCTATTCCTTTTTGGAATGCTTGTTAGTTTCGTTGTGCATGATCTATGAACTAAGGCTTTGCGTGACACCTATGCTGTTAATGATTTAGAAACAGAATAATTTACTTTATTTTCATGGATTGCAAGAGCATAAATGGAGCAAAACAATCCAATATTGAATTTTAAGTTCTTGAAATCTCTGGTTAGCAGTTGCCTTGAATGAGAACTGAAGGTCATGCATCCAAAATATTTAGAATAACATGCTGACTGAGAGCAAATAGACTTAATGCTCTCAGCTATATGTCCATCAAATTACTTTTTTTGAAACAATAATTCTTAATTAAAGTAAAAATAATTCAAATGTTTCTTCTTTAGTAGCAACAAGACATAGGAACAGGAGTAGGCCATTCAGCCTCTCAATCCTGTTCTGCCTGCCATTCATCAAGGTCATGGCTGATCTGTGTTCTAACTCCATATACCTGCTTTTGGCCCATATTTCTCAATATCTTTGCTTAACAAAAATATATCTATCTCAGGTTTAAATTTGACAAATGATCTAGTATGAACTGCCATTTGTGAAGTGGGTTACAAACCTCTAACACCTTTTGTGTGCAGAGGTGCTCCCTAATATCTTTCCTGAATGACCCTAATTGGCCCCGAGCTCTAGAATCCCCATCTCTATCATCCAGTCCATTCTTGTTAATATCTTGAAGACTGATCAGATCACCCCTCAAACTTCTAAGTTCTAGAGAAAACAGACATAACCTTATATAATCTGTCTTCATAACTTAACTCCTGAAATGTAGCTATCATTATTGTAGACCTAATTGTATTCCTTTCAAGACCCATATATCTTCCCTAAGATGTGGTGCCGAGATCTGTTTGGAGTACTCCAATTGGGATCTAACCAGGTTTTATAGCTGCCGCATAACTTTTGCATCCTTAAATTCCAGTCCTTTAGATTTAAAGACCAGCATTGTTAATTACTGAATCTGAACAATTACATTAAGTACATGTTAGTTGTAATGTTAATTTCTAATTGTTAGTCTGAAATATTTTTTTAAATTGTTGTATTTTGTTGTAGGCTGACTCCATTAGGCAGTTATCAAATCAACAGAAGAACAGAATGCTTGAAATTAAGAAACCAAATTCATCTGTAAGAAGTTCAATGGTAAGCTGTAATTGGGAAAAGACTGAAAATGTGTATGTAAAATAAATGGTAATTTGTATTTGTGTCATTTTAAAATGTTCCAGTAGGCTTAGATTTTGCAGCTGTTATCCTCACCCTATTTATAAAGTAAATCAAAGCAACTTCTGGCATCTGTGCCTGTACAATTGAACATAGAAATCAGGAAATTACTGTCTGCATTACACTGTTCCTCCTCCACTCTGACATAGGTGCAAAAGCATAAATTTGTGGTACTCCCCTACTAGATACTCACTATTCCAAAAAAGGTTAGAAGTCCATATAATTGCTTTTAAATTTATAACAGCATTGTCAATCTTAACTGCTATTAAACAATCACAGTGACAGTGAAAATTAACTTTTACCTGTCTTGCCCTTTAAGATATTAAAAATAATATTGTATTTCCAAAATTCATTACCTCTTGAAGGGTCACTGAACCCAAACGTTAACTCTGCTTTTTCTCCACAGATGCTAACCTGGTGAGTTTCTCCAGCAATCTTTTTTTATTTAGTTTCAGACTTCCAGTATCCATAGTTCTTTGTTTTTATTTTTACTTTACCTTTTTTTTTGTCTCTTACCTCTCTCTTAATTCCATCTAGCCATCTTAATTTTATTTTCTGTAACTAATTTTACATTGAATTATTTCTTCTAACTTGGGATGTCTGCTTGTCTCAGTGAAGATTTGTCAATCTGATCATGGATTCACATACTTGCCTAACCCCTCATGTTCATCCCAGGTTCCCTGTAAAAAGGGCTGTGTTGCTTTGATTAACAATTACTAATTCCAGTGCAAAAGCTCACAAAGTGAATAGCATTGAGCAATGTGCATCTTTCATTCACTGCTAATCATAACGTGTGTCATTGTGCTTATATAATACGTTACCAGACCTTTAAAAAAGAACTGTATGACATAAAGTTAATATCTTTAAAATAGTGTCTCTGTTATCTAGGCAAATGCAGTCACTGTTTTATAGACATGCAAATTGAGAACACAAGTAGGTTACTTGTCTCCTTGAATCTGTTCTACTTCTCAGTTAGATCATATCTGATTCAATTTTGTTTTGAATTCCATCCAACCCTAAGAGCCTTTGACTTGTATGTCTACCGATTATCATCATCTTCCTTAATTTAATGGCCAGACAAAGGTAGAGAAGGACGGAAATTGGAAGTAAAGATAATTAATTTTTTCCAATTCCAAACGAAAGCAAAAGCAGCACTGGTGCAATCATTGCAATCAGAAGAAGAGTTCTGGGAGAGGGGCAGATTAGGGCTCTAAAAAGGAATGTTTATCTGCTCCACAAAGCAACAGGAACCATCTGGGTACCATGGCCAGACTTTTGACTTGGAGAATGTGAAATGTGTTTAAGAAAAGAATGAGCTCAGCCAGGCAATGGAGAAGTGCGGATGAGGACTATTCAGATCTACTAGCAAAGAAGAACTGAAGAGTCTTCTGGACATTGATGGGGGAGTGGATGTGTAGAGAGATTGTAAGTCCAAGACAAAGAGAAGGCAACGGAGGCCAAAAAACTGGGAATTGTGGAACTGGCATAAAGCATCACAAAAGTAGCTGGGAAGAGATTGAACAAGGGAGGAAAAAGTCAAAATGGAAAGAAATAAGTTCAGTGGAGCAGGAACAGACTGAAACAATGGGTCTACCAGTGCAGCCCTGTTTGTGGATTTTGGGAAGGTGGTAGAAGCTGACCGCAGGATTAAGGTCTATAAGATGGGCAACTGTGGAGGAAAAAACTCCAGAGCAGGTGAAGTCAGTGATAACCCTGGAAACAAGTTTAATTTTCATTGTTAGGGCCATGGTCCTGGGGGAAAAAAAGACATTCAAAACTTGGTACTCAGGCTCTGCAAGGTAGAGGACCAGACCACAACCCACTCTTGTCAGGAGGTTTGATATCAAAATCTTGAGTTAGACCTGAGAAGAGAGTGCAGCATGTTTTAGAGGCAGACAGGTTAGAATGGGTGAAGAAAGCTGAGAAATGAAGGTGGTGCATGTCACATCAACACCAGCTCACCAGCTGACTGGTTACAGATTGGGCACACTATATCTCCTAGCAGAAATTGGTCTTTGCAGGGCCCAGCTGAAGCAATATTTCTTTCTTAAATTTTATTTTTTTTGCTGAGAGCTGAAATAGAAGCGAGGGGCAAGAGGGGTCAGCTAAAGAAGTGCCTGGTAGGGGTGTGCTGTTTTACACAATTCCAGGGTCATTTAACGTGTTTTTAAGAGTGTAGGCACGTTGGAGCTGCTGGACAGTAGAAAACTCACCTCCAATTAATTCATTTTATTCTATTCTGGTAATGACATAATGTCTCAATATTATTGTCATTACTAATCCTAGCAATTAGTTTTTGTTGAATTACAAGCAGAAGTAAACTTTCTAATACTTGAACTGAACTGATCAGCAACAGGTTTAGTCCCACTGCACATTTAAAGGTGTTTTTTTAATAAATTGATTCTTCTTTGTACATGATATATGTGTGTACAAGTAATTATACTTCATATCAAAGCAATTGATACTGGCTGAATTCTTCTAATTTTTGGGGGGGGTATTGTAAGTAATTCCCTTTTCTGTGGAAAAAAATTTTTTAACCTCTTAAAAATTGCACTGAAATCAAAAACTTTCCATAATGATTAAATGTAATTTTGACTGTTTGATGATTAGAACATTGAATACCAAGTTGTTGTTCCAAATTTGAAACATAGTTCTCTCTAACTCTCTGCTGTTTCACATCAAGACGTAACCATCGTTGTTGTGTAATGGAATATGTTTTTGCTTTTCTCATATATTGACTGCACCTAGATCTGATGTTGCATGGAACACATGCAGAGTTAAACTATGTCTACCGTTTAGTGACTCTGCTGTAATGCCATCATTAAAAGAAGTTGCCCAATTATCATATGTTATCCCAAACTCAGCAGGTCTGGCAGCATCTGTGGAGAGAAAGCAAAGTTAATATTTTGGGTCTAGTGGCCTTTCTTCAAAAGAAGCCTTCTGTAGAAGAGTCAGTAGAACCGAAATGTTAACCCTGCTTTCTCTTCACAGATTCTGCCAAACGTGCTGATTTTCTCCAGCAATTTCTATTTTTGTTTCAGATTTCCAGTATCTGCAATTTTTAAAATCATATTATATCTGTCATCACATGACCTTTCACCGTTTTTAGTCTTGTGCTGAACTGCTCATTCATTGGAAGTGAGCTTCATGTCTGATCTTTAAACTGACATTATTCTTAGAATTTGATTAATCAAGCAGTTAATAGATTATTCCCTTTATTGTTGCTTTGTTACTAACTTGTGTACTTTTTTTATAACTCTTCGTTAGTAATGTACCTGTCTGGATTGAAAATTATTTGAATTGCTGCCAAAAGTTCAGGGTTACAACACAAATGGAGTCTATTATCATGATTTATTTTATTTGGGGACTTCAAAACTATAACCTTTATTTTCCTTCTCTGTTTCTCCAGAGTGCTGAATTGAGAAAGCCAAACCAACAGAAACCTGCAACAGGATTTGGTGGAATGCAAACTTCAACCTTTGGCTCATCTGGTAACTGTTGATGTGCAATTACAATATAGATGTCTTAAATGTACTTCTGTAAAGTAGAATTTTTTTTCTAATCTCTGAAAAATGATGTACCATTTTGTGGACTGTCAGCTGTTAAAATGCTAGAAGATTGATCTCTGGTTGCCAAGCTGACATTTTAATCTGCTTTTCCTAAAATTTTAGGAAATTTGTACTTTAAAGTATTGAGTTTCAGTTAAACCTTTGAGGAATGCAACAAATAAAAGTATAATGTAATGCTGGGGGCACTTGGGGTCACGTAGAGGTGTTTTGAGAATCTGTGCTGTCAGGTGTCGATAAGTAATAAAGGAGAGATGCCTCTAGTGTGTAGTATAAAACTTGCTCTTGACTCTGAGCTGTGTCACTCCTGATGGGTCAAGATGATCATGACAAATTTAAGTCAAGCTATTATAATTCATCTATAATTCCTTAATATAGTTATTAGCGTGCATTAGTTGGAAATTTGTTTGCACAAGAAAGGGTCTTCGTATCAATTTATACACTAGTGCCACAAAGCTTAACAGTTCTAATACAAGTAAACTAATTTACAATGTAAATTCTATTCTATATTTCCAACTAAATAGCAGACGATTTAGCCCATCTCTAATATGGCAGTGCTGCAAGTTACTAATTTAGTTCTTTTTCCTGTATTTGTTTCAGAAATTACCAATTCAAACATCGAGCTGTCTTTTCTCAATACCACTTTTACATTAAAATTTTATCATTTAACTTTTTTGCTACTGTAGACTAAGTTACTCATCTCAGTGCTGTACTGATATGATTACTTCACTGTTTGAATGGTTCTTAATCATTTAAGATATTTAGACTAATTTTTAGACTAATTGCGTACTACTGTTGAAATAAATAAAACCCCTGGAATTTTCATTTCCAAAGTTTCCCAAGTCAATTTTTATGAGGCCTGTAACACTTATGAATAGGTTTTAAGTGAAGCAGTTGAGTTCATATTTGATTTTGAGATCTGTCTCCCTGGTGGCTTACTGAAATAACATGACTCACTTAGGTTTTGTTTCTTTTCTAAGGCTTTGCCTCCAGCTCTGTAAGCAGCAGCTCATTTAGCTTCAAACCTAGTGTTGGATTTGGCAATACCACAACAACATCACGGTTTGGAAATTCTTCAGCACCTCTGTCAGGATTTGAAACCAAACGAGCCTCTTCCTCTGTGTTTGGAAATACGTCAACGTTTGCACTTCCCGCTTCCACACCAGCTTCAGCCCCTGGTGCATTTGGTGGTTCTGCTACCAGCTCAGCTGCAAGTGCTGCAGTGTTTGGAAGTTCTACTCCTTTTGGAAGCAACTCAACAATGGGATCTTCTGGTTTTGGGGGTTCTGCATCTGCCCAAGCACCAACATCCTCTGCGTTTGGGAGCACTGTAACAGTAACAACAACAACAACAACAAATGTTTTTGGAGGAAATGTAATTGCACCAGCAAATAGTTTTGGGAGCAAAGGAACAACAACAACAACAACAGCAACAACAAATGTTTTTGGGAGCACAGCAGCATCAGTATCTCAGTCCCAAAGCATTCCTGTTGGCAATAATTCAGTTAACGGAAATGATAAGTTGTATACACCTCGGACAGAACTCTCAGCAGATGACTTACAAGAATTTGAAGCAAAGAAGTTCACTCTAGGAAGGATCCCTTTAAGGCCACCACCAATTGAACTTCTAAATGTGTAAATTCTACAAAATATAATTACATTGATTACTTGCCATGATACTTCATTATGCACTAGAAATTATGTTTTTTGAATTTATTTTAATTCTTGGTAGATCTGCTATAATCAGTAATATAGGGAATTTAACTTTGTAGTAATTTATTGGATTGATTATAATTTCTTTCTCTCATTCACAAATCTGTCAACATCATCACTCTTTTTGCAAAAGTTGGAATAAACCCACCTGCAATTATTTCTGTATTGGAATTATGTGCTGCCCTTAGGGAGGTGCGCAGACTGATAAGTGGTTCATTTGCACCAGTGACTAGGGGGAAGAAAATTAATATATTAACAACAAATGGATGCTGGAAGCACTGTAACTTCAAGCTGTAATTTGCAAGATGCTGAACTTGACTGTAAGCAGAAAACATTGATATCCCTTAATTAGCTTAATAAAGTCAGAATTACTCTTGAATGACCTTTAGGATAAATTATTTCAACTTAACAGGCAAGATTTGTATGCAGTACACAACTTAACTGTCTTTTTTAAAAAAGCTTAAATGCACTGTACATTTTTACTTTAAGGTTTATTTAACTATCTACAGTGCCAATTGTAATTGTTCTAAAATGAATTTGTATTTAACAAAAATACATTATTTTAAATTTCATGTATAAATATGCACATCAGGAGTGTTTCCATTTTGATGCGTCCTAGGAGTAGATTGTCTACTTGTCCCCAATAAGATGTATACTGTGATTTGCCTGAGTTAACCTTTATATGTGAAAACCTGATAATCATCTATTCCCACAATTATTGTATTTTGTACCTTTTTAAGCCTTATAATTGTGAACTTGTCCATTCTAGTGACTCCAATTATTATTTTAGTGCTGACTTTGAATCTACATTTTAGAAGGGAAAACCAAGTTATTTAACACATTGTCAGGAAGTCTCAAATCTCTTCACAATCAATAAATTACTAATGGTAAATGGTGTATGAGTTTTCACCTATTGTATGCGGGTAGCCTTTTTTTGCTTGTTTGCTGCTTTTAATATTTTTATGTGAAATATTTAGCAAATCACATTAAAGTGCCAAATACAGAATTATATGGTGCCTGTATTTATTGCTGTGGTAGAAATATTTATGAATTGGCCATTTTTTTGAATAGTTTCAGATGAATGACTTGGAGAGGAGAAGTGCAAATATTCTTCATTCACCCTTCACAACATGATGGAAAAAAAGTCTGTAATCATGTTGTTCACTTTGCTTTTAAAAAGGCTACAAATTTTCTGGTTTTAAATATTCGTTAGTCAACCTGTTTCTCCCTCATGAGCAGAAGAAAATACCTACCACTTCCAAGGAATTACTTGTGCATTTAAGGATGTCCTTGTTCCTCTGTTCTTTTTTTAAAAATTATTTTCTCCTATTTGCAATACCATACATTTTCATTCTACATACACAGTCAATTTCTCTACATCATCTTGAAGGATTTTAAAGTTAGTTTGGCCATTTGCCAAACTAACAAGTACTTAGGTTTGCCTACAAAGGACAAATGATAACAGAATATGGTAAATGTGCTGCCAAAGTCAGAAGCTGCGATAGAGGTATCCTTCATCTTCATAAAATAGATTTTGGCTATGCCTACAAGGAAATTTCAGGCTTAAAACAAGGAGAAAACCTTAAAATTCTCCTTTTTGTACATTTCCCTGCATGGTTCAGAGACCTGAACAATAAATAAAGAAAATAGAGGCCTTTCAAATGTAGATGATAAGATGTCTTAGGATCTGTATATGGAACTTTACATATACAAGTTGAAAAATGAAAAGAAAATATTAGTATTTAGAAATTTTGATTCTAGAGGGCAAAGTGGAGGGTAACAGGTGAGAGATCATCATAAATGTATTCAAACAGCAGAATACTGCAGGTGCTGAATTGAAACAATACTAGGAAAAATAGCCAAACTAGTGCAGAGAGAGGATCAGAATTAACGTTTGAGTGATTGGATATCCGAGTTGGTTCAAGACATGCAATGAAGGCTCAAGTCGGGTGAGTATTATGAAGCACAACCACAGATCTGGTAGTAATAGTTGCAAGCAGAAGATGCAAGAGCCAAAATGGCTGTTTAATTTAATTAAGTTTAGTTGTTTGCTCCATCTATCATTTTACATCTATCACACATGCATCAGAACAGGTGAACCCAACTGCAGTCCTGCTGCTTCATTGCGACTTCCAAATGCTTGTATTTTCATATCTGGTCTTGAGTGCAATGCTTTATTTAATGCTTCTATGCACACGACATCTGCATTTCATTTTTCCATTCTACCTTCAAATTATAAAAACTAAAACTTGAAGGGCAGGAAGAATTACCTACTTTCTAAAAATCCAATGATTTCATTTCAGGTTATAAATTCCAATTGTATACAGACCTCCCTTGTCCACCATTCACCTTTCTGAAAAGACAAGTTTACAGTCTTTTGTAATGATAGATCAATCTTCTAATGCTGTCTGTCAACTTTGTCATTTGAATCTTAATTGGTCAGCATGGCTTTGTGAGGGGCCGGTCATGCCTCACAAATCTTATTTGAGGATGTTACTAGACAAGTTGATGAGGGTCGAGCGGTGGATGTGGTGTATATGGACTTTAGCAAGGCATTTGATAAGGTTCCCCATGGTAGGTTCGTTCACAAAGTCAGGAGGAATGGAATAGAGGGAAATTTAGCTGCCTGGATACAGAATTGGCTGGTTGACAGAAGACAGCGAGTGGTAGTGAAAAGAAAGTATTCTGCCTGGAAGTCAGTGGTGTTTCACAGGGCTCTGTTCTTGGGCCTCTACTCTTTGTAATTTTTATTAATGACTTTCATGAGGAGATTGAAGGATGGGTTAGCAAGTTTATGGATGACACAAAGGTTGGAGGTGTCGTTGACTGTATACAGGACTGTTGTAGGCTGCAGCGTGACATTGATAGGATGCAGAGATGGGCTGAGAGCTGGCAGATGGAGTTCAACCTAGATAAATGCAAAGTGATGGATTTTGGAAGGTCGAATTTGAAAGTTGAGTACAGGATTAAAGACAGGATTCTTGGCAGTGTAGAGGAACAGTGGGATCTTGGTGTGCAGGTACATCGATCTCTTAAAATTGCCAGACAAGTGGACAGGGTTGTTAAGAAAGCATATGGTGTTTTGGCTTTCATTAACAGGGGGATTGAGTTTAAGAGCCGTGAGATCTTGTTGCAGCTCTATAAAACTTTGGTTAGACTGCACTTGGAATACCGTGTCCAGTTCTGGTCGCCCTATTATAGGAAAGATGTGGATGCTTTGGAGAGGGTTCAGAGGAGGTTTACCAGGATGCTGCCTGGAATGGAGGGCTTATCTTACAAAGAGAGGTCGACTGAGCTCAGACTTTTTTCATTGGGAAAAAAGGAGGAAGAGAGGGGACCTAACTGAGGTGTACAAGATAATGAGAGGCATAGATACAGTTGATAGCCAGATATGTTTTCCCAGGGCAGAAATTGTTAACACAAGGAGTCATAGTTTTAAGCTGTTTGGCGGAAATATAGAGGGGATGTCAGAGGTGGGTTCTTTACGCAGAGAATTGTGAGAGCAAGGAATGCGTTGCCAGCAACAGTTGTGGAAGCGAGTCATTGAGGATATTTAAAAGACTGCTGGACATGCATATGGTCACAGAAATTTGAGGGTTCGTACATTAGGTTTCCCTTACATGCGGATCAATGGTCGGTACAACATCGTGGGCTGTTCTGTGCTGTACTGTTCTATGTTCTACCTAATGCAGAATCTTAATTTTTGACAATTTACTGAAGTTATTATCTGTCCAGAGAACTGTATAATAGGTGTGAGATGGGGAAGGAGATCCTGTGACTTGTGATTTGTTGTTTTGGTTAGGCATTTTAGCATTATATTTGTTTCATTAGTGTTGTGTATGATTTGAAATTGTTTAGCACACCTGATACGCCATAAGTACAATTGGAACCAAAGTGAACATTTGGTACTGCACTTTATGACGTGGTTTTAAAAACTTGACGAGATTGGGAAGGGGAGGAATTTTAGATTTAAGTTTGGGTTTAGAAGTGGTTGGTTAAAAGAGCTGAAAATGATGGTGCCCAAGGAGTCCATCTGCCATCTATTTTTAACAGTGTATTCATCTGTGTGCATGAAGCCTCATACCAGGCAGGCTGCCAATTGAAATATGGTAAAGGCAATTAACTCTTTACATGGTTTTCTAAATTAGCTTGGAATTATTGGATTTCTTTGAATCCCCAGTGAAAGGGCGGAGAGAGAACTGAAAATTGAAGGGTCCAAACAAATACTTGGTAAATATCTTGTTGTGTACTTAGACATCCTAGCTGTTTCCTTGCCTAATTGGAAGACTCTTCGCTCACAGGAATTGCTCTGAGATTTAGCTTTTAACTACCTTGGGGTTGACTTCCAGTAATTCACAGGCCATTTCCTTTGTGTTGGAGTCTTGTGGCTGATGGATATTGCTCATCTTATCTATCCAGGAAGAGTGTTACTTATGCAGCTTTATTTGACCCCAGAAGAAGACAAAGATGAACTGCAGCAATATGAGAAATACCAGCAAAAAAACAGCAATCTTCTTAATTGTAAAGCCAGTCAGGGTACGGTGGGGTCAATCGGCTGGACATCAAGAGGTTCTTCCTCCTCAAAGGTGTTCAGAAGATCAGAGAGGAACAGCAGGAAATGGGCCAAGTCCAGAAAAGCATGTCAAATCAGCTCCATTTGTATTTGATTAGGTTTGTTCGCAAAGGAGTGAAAAGATAGAAAGACTTGTTCTTTGCCTTGGAGACCTCTAAGACCATCTACTAGTTTAGTGTCTGCTCCATGGACCAAGATGAGACATACTCAGGAACCTGGCCAGACTCCCTCAAAACATCTCAAGAAGGCAGCCCAGAACTTAGCTTTTCTAGTTGTTTTAGGCAGGTGCAAGGTGGATATTCCAGGAGTGATGCAGCTGGTCAAACCACTCAGTTTTAAACAAAACAGAATTTATTTACAGACTACTGACTGAAACATAAGCAAAAGAAAACAGAATATAGAATAACGTAACCCATCTGAAAATCCAAGCAATTCTATTGCAACTTAATGATGCTGTCCCAATTTGCTGTAACACTCCATAAACACACCCCCACCTTGGCAAATTCAAACACAGGTTCTTACAGAAGAGGTGTCAGAGAAAGAGTCAGCCAGAAACCCTCTGTTGAATCAGAGAACCTTCCTTTGACCAGCAGTTTCAAACTAAAAACTAAACCAAACTAGAAAAATCCCTGAACTGGAAGAACTGGCCATTCCCTTTTCATTGTACAAATGTTTTTTTAAAAACCAAGCCAAAAAACCCTTTCCCATGATTGTCCTGGGCAGTATCTGTTCGCCACAATCAAAGTGGCCTAATCCCAGAAAAAATTGGAACCTCTGCCATTCATAATTCCTTTTTAAAAAAACCAAGAACAACATAACCTTGCTAAAGAGACAGTGTCACCACACCTGGTAGACAGAGAGAGCTTTGTGATCAGTAGTCTGGAGGAAGAAGATTGCTCAGTAAAGTAATTACAGTCAGAAATTTTTGGATCAGAAAATCCTTTAAGTTGGATTGTGTGAAGGTGAAGCCCACAGACAGCACGGCAGTCCAGTCATTCCTGTCCTCTGTCACTGAGGTCTTAGACAACAGTAAATGAGAGAGCCTGGATGTACCACTAACTCTGGATGAGCTGTCTATGACCCTTGCGTTCTTTGAGAGTAAAATTTCCAGAAGTGACAGCTTATCAGTCAAGATATATTCAAGTCTGTGAAACTTGATTGGCCAGGACCTACTGGGGTGTACGAGAGTATGATTCTGCCCAAGGAGCACGTTGAATCTGTGAGGAAAGGCAGTATCACCTGCATCTACGAATGGAAGGGGGAAGAGAGGAAATTAGAAATAGGTAGCCCATCTCACTGATGCATGTAGACTACAAATTTCTGTCCAAATTCTAATGTTTTATGAGATTTCCTCAGCACATACCTGGTTTCTGTTAGTATCTTCTTTACATAAGAACATAAGAACTACGAGCAGGAATAGGCCAACTGGCCCCTTGAGCCTGCTCTGCCATTCAATAAGATCATGGCTGATCTTGTTGTAGCCTCAGCTCCACTTACTTGCCCTCTCACTATAATCCTTAATTCCTTTACTGTCCAAAAAGTTATCTATCTTAGCTTTAAAAACATTTACTGAGGAAGCCTTAACTACTTCACTGGGCAGAGAATTCCATTGATTCACAACCCTCTGGGTGAAGAAGTTCCTTCTTAATTCTGTCCTAAATCTGCTACCCTTAATTTTGAGGCTATGCCCTCTCATCTGAGCTTCACCTGCCAGTGGAAACATCCTCTCTACTTCTTTCCTATCTATTCCCATCATAATTTTATATGTTTCCATAAGCTCCCCTCATTCTTCTAAATTTTTTTTTAAGATTAGATTATTTTACAGTGTGGAAAAAGGCCCTTCGGCCCAACAAGTCCACACCGACCTGCCGAAGCACAATCCACCCATATATTTATCCCTTCACCTGAAACTATGGGCAATTTAGTGTGGCCAATTCACCTGGTCTGCACATCTTTGGACTGTGGTAGGAAACCGGAGCACCCGGAGGAAACCCACGCAGACATGGGGCGAATGTGCAAACTCCACACAGTCTGTCTCCTGAGGTGGGAATTGAACCCGGGTCTCTGCCGCTGTGAGGCAGTAGTGCTAACCACTGTGTCACCATGCCGCCCATTGTAATGAATGTAATCCCAGTCTACTCAATCTCTCCTCATAAACCAACCCCCTCAACTCTGGAATCAACCTAGTGAACCTCCTCTGCACCCCCTCAAGAGCCAGTACATCCTTTCTCTAGTATTCCAGGTGTGGCCTCACCAGCACCCTATACAGATGCAACATAACCTCCCTGCTTTTAAACTCAATCCCTTTATCAATGAAGGACAAAGTTCCATTTGCCTTCTAAATTACCTGTTGCACCTGCAGACCAACCTCCTCTGATTCATACACAAAGATACCCAGGTCCCTCTGCACAGCAGCATGCTGCAATTTTTTTTACCATTCAAGTAATAATCTTTTTTCCTGTTATTTCAACTGAAATGGAAGACTTCACATTTATTAACATTGTACTCCATTTGCCAGACCTTTGCCCACTCACTGAAACTAACTATGTCCCTTTGCAAAGTTTCCCAGTCCTCTGCACACTTTACTGTACCACTCATCTTCGTGTCAGCTGTAAACTTTTACATACTACATGTGGTCCCCAACTCTAAATCATCTATGAAAATTGTGATATGTTGTCACCAACCCTTCCTGTAAAGTAGTCTGTGGGACTTAAGCATTAAGTAGTGAAGGATTAATGACTAATAAGTCATTGGCAGAAGAGGGGTGTACTTGAGTAGCATGAGGTCATTTATTACATACTAAAATGACAGATTGCATTAGCTTTATGCGAGTGAACTATGATGCACTTGAAAAGGGATTTGGTATCTCCTACGAAATACCAGGCCAACCTTGGCTCCATGGTTGTTCCCATTAGGAGTATGACGAACAAAGCTGAATAATTGCAACAGACAGATCGAACTAATTAGCTCCTTCAAGACTCCATATATCTCAGTGAGAAGAATAGGAGAGTAATTAGTTTAAAAACCTTTCAGTTATAGAAACCAGGAAAACTTGAAGTTGTGGTAATTAATTCTTCACAAGTAAATGAGGAAGTGGAAGGGTGCTTTAATAAGTTTGCTGACTACACAAGGTTGGTGGAGTTGTGGTTAGTGTGGAGGGGTGTTGTAGGTTGTAATGAGACATTGACAGAATGCAGAGCTGGGCTGAGAAGTGGCAGATGGAGTTCAACCTGGAAAAGTGCAAAGTGATTCATTTTAGAAGGTCAAATTAGAATGCAGATTATAGGGTTAAAGGCAGGATTCTTGGCAGTGTGGAGAAACAGAGGGATCTTGGGGTCCGCGTCCATAGCTCCCTCAAAGTTGCCACCCAAGTTGATAGAGTTATTAAAAAGGCATATGGCGTGTTGGCTTTTATTAGCAGGGGGATTGAGTTTAAAAACCGCAAGGTTATGCTGCAGCTCCATATAGCCTTGGTTAGACCACACTTGGAATATTGTGTTCAGTTCTGGTCACCTCATTACAGGAACAATGTGGAAGCTTTAGAGAGGGTGCAGAGGAGATCTACCAGGATGCTGCCTGGGCTGGAGGGCATGTGCTATGAAGAAGGGTTAAGGGAGCTAGAGCTTTTTCCATTGGAGTGAAGAAGGATGAGTGGTGACTTGACTGATGTGTACAAGATGATGAGATGCATAGATAGAGTGAATAGCCAGATATTTTTTCCAGGGTGGAAATGGCTATCATGAGGGGGCATAATTTTAAGGTGATTGAGGGAATGTTATGAGGAGATGTGTGAGGTAGGATTTTTTGACAGAAAGTGGTGGATATGTGGAAAACATCGCCACCAGTCGTAGTACAGTCAGATACATTAGGGATATTTAAGTGATACTTGGACAGGCACATGGATGATAGTAATATGTAGGGTATGTAGGTTAGTTTACTCTTAGAGTAGGATAAAAGGTTGGCACATCATGAAGAGCCAAAGGGCCTGTACTGTGCTGTTCTATATTCCATGAACAGAGAGTCTACAGCTTCAGGCTTTAGAACTTTTGAAGCTCTATGTGGAAGGAAGATGTAATGGATGTTATTGTAGTGAGCATTATGTCAATTGAATCATCCAATACTGAACATTTTTATTTCATAAGGATTTACATTTATGCAGAATCACTTCACAAAGCATCTCACAACAGGGTGAATTACTTGAGGTCAGTGGCTGTATTAGAGAGTAACATGCAACCCTTTAGCTGTGATCTCTCCAGACCATTGAAACTTTATTTAGAATGATGGCTTTCATGGCTAGAAGTATGTGTCAGTTAGTTGTTTAAAAAAAATGTTGCTTACTTGTTGTCATTTACCAATTTAAATACCATAGTGTCTAGATAGTGAGTGTTTTCCTATGGTGTTATGAAGTTTAATAGAGCCACTGTACAGGCAATTCATAAAGACTCATAGCTGAACTCAAACCCACTTCAAGTTTTCAAACTACTAATCTTTCCTGGCATAATTCATGTTGGGAAAGGAATGGGAAGGAGAATTAAAATGGGTGGTAATTAGGAGGTCAGGTCAGCTCTTACGGGTCCAGCTGAGATGCTCACCAAAATGTGCCCTGAGTTTACGTTTGGTCTCCCCTATGTAGAGAAGACAACATCTGGAGCACCTGATGCAGTAAACCAAGTTGGAGAAGCGGCAGGTGAACTTCTGTCTCACCTAGAAGAATTGTTTGGAGCCCTGGGTGGAGGTGAGGGGTTGGTGTGCCAGTAGGTTTTGCATCTTTTCTGGTTGCAGGGAAAAGTAGCTAGGGGTTCAGGTGTTAGTGGAGAGATTGGTATGAATCAAGGAATGGCAAAGAGAACAGTCCTTGCAGAAGACAGAGGAGGTGGGAAGGTGGTAGGGTCTAACTGGATTTGGGAGAAGTGTTTAAGGATGACACATTCGATGTGGAGACTGGTAGGTGAGGACAAGGGAGACCCTGTCTTTATTGAATTGGGGGGGTGGGTTTAGAGCAGTGGAGTGGGGAATGGAAGAGATGCAGCCGAGGCTATCTGGATGATGGAGGGGATAAGTATGTTGTTCAAAATAGATGGACATCTGGGATGCCTGGGAGTGGAATGTCTCCTCATCCAAGTAGATGCAACCGGGGTGGAGGAATTGGGAAAATGGGATGGAGTTCTTGCAGGATACGGGTGAGAGAAGGTATAGTCCAGGTAGTTATGAGAGTCTGTGGGTTTATAGTAAACATCCGTCTGTAGACTGTCGCCAGAGATGGAAATGAAGAAATCAAGAAAAAGGGAGGGAGGTGTCCGAGAAAGACCAAATGAATTTAAGGGCTGGGTGGAAGTTGTGGGCGAAATCAGTGAACTGCTCCAATTCAGCTTGGGTGCAGGATACAGCACTGGTGCAGTCATCGATGTAATGATGGAAGAGTTGGGGCACAGTGCCTGTGTAGGTACTGACGAGGGACCTTTTGGAATAGCCGACAAAGAGGGAGGTGTGGTAAGGCCCATCTGAGTGCCCATGGCCAACTAGCCCATAGTATCTGCTGGTGAATACAGTTCTTTTCAATAAAAATGTAGATAGGGACTTGAATCCTGATAATAATACAATTTTCAAGGAGATATCTAATGCTTTTGTGCTTGGCAAGTCAAGTCTTCAGTGCCCTTTACTTCTCAAAGCAGAATTAGGACTTAGTTCCCTAAATATGGGGACTATTCTCTGAAGACCTGTGAAGACATTAATGCCTATTTTTGAGATACAATCACTTGACCATGAGAATTGTCATCAAGCAAGCAGTCAAGAAACTGGATTTGTGTTTTACCTATCTGGATGCGGGAATGTCCTTCATCATTTACCAGCTAGAGTATTAAGAGTCAAAGTGTTCTGCTGGGCCTTGTATAACATAATGCAATAGCAAGGACTGGAACTACAGGAGGACGGAACTGAGGATCCTACTGATTCTTCAGATGAGGAGGGGCTTGATCGATGCGGGTACTAGTTACATTTCATATGATTGTCTGAGATGACCTAAGTCAGAAAGTGTTCAATGACTCTGAAACAGTGCACCCACCTGGTAGTCTGAAACAGTTTGTCATCACCTCACCTCACAATTTCCCAACATAGTGATCCTACAATCAAAACAAATTAATCATGTTTAACTCTTGTCTTACCATTCATTAGAAGTTAGAAGGCCATGTGCCAAATAAATGGGTAATCTAGGAAATGCTGCAAAAAATATTAAAGAGCAATTAAACAGTTATTAATGTAAAATGATGTTAACATTCATGTATAGATCCTTGTGTGATGACAGATATTTAATCTTTTTCTACTACTCCTGTGTAGAACAACTTCTGTATTTCAGCAATTTGCTTGTTTCCCTGATTACAGAGATATGTCTGGGCAATGTCCATTGGATCTTTCTGTTATTATGATAGTGCCAAATATGAGCTCTCAAATTTTAACTTTCATTATCTGATTGTTACTCTGCAGCCTTACATGGATTAAAATTGTTTTTTTTAACAAAATAACATGGACTGAAATGGCTGCAGTGGTCACTTGTTGTTTAGATCAGAGTGGTGCGGGAAAAGCACAGCAGGTCAGGCAGCATTCGAGGAGCAGAAAAATCGACATTTCAGGCAAATTCATCCTATTCCTGATGGAGGGCTTTTGCCTGAAACGTCGATTTTCCTGCTCCTCAAATGCTGCTTGACCTGCTGTGCTTTTCCAGCACAACTCTGATCTAAACTCTGGTGTCCAGCATCTGCAGTCCTCACTTTTGCCTGCAGTGGTCACTTGGCCATAGATCGAAGTAAACATTGAGAGACTCACGTAGAATAAAGAAAACCACTCACAATTGAATTACCAATTTATCTAAGGGCATTGAAACCAGGAGGTGGAAAGGAAAGAGTAATGTAGCAAGATTACAATCATA
Organism: Chiloscyllium punctatum; assembly: GCF_047496795.1. Classification (NCBI taxonomy): domain Eukaryota; kingdom Metazoa; phylum Chordata; class Chondrichthyes; order Orectolobiformes; family Hemiscylliidae; genus Chiloscyllium; species Chiloscyllium punctatum. Next base: position 29,123,831 of record NC_092746.1, on the reverse strand, counting down.
ACAGAGGTGACACTAACCATAATAATGGAGCTACAGGCTGACAATTCTGTGCATTCAGATGCATTTCATCCTAGCGTTTTAAAAGAGATTGCTAATAAGGTATTGGAATCATTGGTATTAAATTCCAAGAATTCCACAGATACAAGAAAAGTCCCATCAGACTGGAAATAGCAAATATAATCCATCCAGTTAAGAAAGGATGGAAACAGAAAACAGGAGCTATAGGCCAGTTAGCTTGATATCTGTCATGGGGAAGATGTTAGAATCAATCATTAAGGAGACTATAGCTGAGCACTTAGAAAAGCTCAAGATAATCCGAAGGAGTCATCTTTAACCAATTTAAGTGAGTTATTTGAAGATGTTATGCCTACTGTGGATAAAGGAAGCTTGTGAACATATTTTATTTGGTTTTTTAGAATGTAATTAGGTGCTACATCAGAAGGTGGAAGCTGATGATGTAAGGGATAACATAGAATAATAATAGAAGAATGGCCGGCTGGCAGAAAACAGTATCCATAAATTGTTTTTTTTTGTCTGATTGGCAGGCTGTGATGAGAGGAGACCCGCAGGGATCTGTTCTGGGATCTCAACATTTTAGAAATTACACCAATGGATGGATGAGAGGATACAAAGCATGGTAGCTAAATTTTTGGCTGACATAAAAATAACTCAAAATGTATGTTGTAAAAAAGCATAAGGAAGTTGCAAACTGATATAGATATAGAGTCATAGAGATTTACAGCATGGAAGCAGACCCTTCGGTCCAACCCGTCCATGCCAACCAGATATCCCAACCCAATCTAGTCTCACCTGCCAGCACCCAGCCCATAACCCTCCAAACCCTTCCTATTCATATACCCATCCAAATGCCTCTTAAATGTTGCAATTGTATCAGCCTCCACCACTTTCTCTGGCAGCTCATTCCATATAAGTACCACCCTCTGCGTGTAAAAGTTGCCCTGTTTTATATTTTTCCCCTCTCACCCTAAACCTATTCCCTCTAGTTCTGGACTCCCCACCCCCAGGAAAAGACTTTGCCTCTTTACCCTATCCATGCCCCTCATAATTTTGTAAACCTCTATAAGGTCATCCCTCAGCCTCTGATGTTCCAGGGAGAACAGCCCCAGCCTGTTCAGGTTCTCCCTATAGCTCAAATCCTCCAGCCCTGGCAACATCCTTGTAAATCTTTTCTGAACCATTTCAAGTTTCACAACATCTTTCTGATAGGAAGGAGACCAGAATTGCATGCAATATTCCAACAGTGGCTAACCAATATCCTGTACAGCCACAACATGACCTCCCAACTCCTGTACTCAATACTCTGACCAATAAAGGAAAGCATACCAAATGCTTTCATCACTATCCTATCTACCTGCGACTCCACTTTCAAGGAGCTATGAACCTGTACTCCAAGGTCTCTTTGTTCAGCAACACTCCCTAGGACCTTACAATTTAATGTATACGTCCTGCTAAGATTTGCTTTCCCAAAATGCAGCACCTCACATTTATCTGAATTAAACTCCATCTGCTACTTCTCAGCCCATTGGCCCATCTGGTCAAGATCCTGTTGTAATCTGAGGTAACCCTCCTCGCTGTCCACTACACCTCAATTTTGGTGTCATCTGCAAACTTACCAGGTGTACCTCTTATGCTCACATCCAAATCATTTATGTAAACGATGAAAAGTAGAGGAGCCAACACCGATCCTTGTGGCACTCCACTGGTCACAGGTCTCCAATCTGAAAAACAGCCCTCCAACACCATGCTCTGTCTTCTACATGAGCCAGTTCTGTATCCAAATGGCTAGTTCTCCCTGTATTCTGTGATATCTAACCTTGCTAATCAGTCTCCCATGGGGAACCTTGTTGAACGCCTTATTGAAGTCCATATAGATCACATCTACTACTCTGCTCTCATCAATCCTCTTTGTTACTTCCTCAAAAACTCAATCAAGTTTGTGAGACATGATTTCCCACTCACAAAGCCATGTTGACTATCCCTAATCAGTCCTTGCCTTTCCAAATACATGTACATCCTGTCCCTCAGGATTCCCTCCAACAACCTGCCCACCACCGAGATCAGGCTCACTGGTCTATAGTTCCCTGGCTTGTCCTTACCACCCTTCTTTAACAGTGGCACCACATTAGCTAGCCTCCAGTCTTCTGGCACCTCACCTGTGACTATTGATGATACAAATATCTCAGCAAGAGGCCCAGCAATCACTTCTCTGGCCTCTCACAGAGTTCTCAGGTACACCTGATCAGGATCTGGGGATTTATCTACTTTTATGCGTTTCAAGACGTCCAGCACTTCCTCCTCTGTAATATGGACATTTTGCAAGATGTCACCATCTATTTCCCTACAGTCTATATCTTCCATATCCTTTTCTACAGTAAATACTGATGCAAAATATTCATTTAGTATCTCCCCCATTTTCTGTGGCTCCACACAATGGCCGCCTTGCTGATGTTTGAGGGGCTCTATTCTCTCCCTAGTTACCCTTTTGTCCTTAATGTGTTTGTAAAAACTTTTTGGATTCTCCTTAATTCTATTTGCCAAAGCTATCTCATGTCCTCTTTATTCCCTCCTGATTTCCCTCTTAAGTATACTCCTACTTCGTTTACACTCTTCTCAGGATTCACTCGATCTATCCTGTCTATACCTGACATATGCTTCCTTCTTTTTCTTAACCAAGCCCTCAATTTCTTTAGTCATCCAGCATTCCCTATACTTACCAGCCTTCCCTTTCACCCTGACAGGAATATACTTTCACTGGACTCTTGTTATCTCATTTCTGAAGGCTTTCCATTTTCCAGCCGTCCCTTTACCTGCGAACACCTGCCCCCAATCAGCTTTCGAAAGTTCTTGCCTAATACCGTCAAAATTGGCCTTTCTCCAATTTAGAACTTAAATTTTAGATCTGGTCTATCCTTTTCCATCATTATTTTAAATCTAATAGAATTATGCTCCCTGGCCCCAAAGTGGGCCTCAGTCACCTGCCCTGCCTTATTTCCCAAGAGTAAGTCAAGATTTGCACCTTCTCGAGTAGGTACATCCACATACTGAACTAGAAAATTGTATTGTACACACTTTACAAATTCCTCTCCATCTAAACCTTTAACACTATGGCAGTCCCAGTCAATGTTTGGAAAGATAAAATCCCCTACACCATAACTACCCTATTATTCTTACAGATAGCTGAGATCTCCTTACAAGTTTGTTTCTCAATTTCCCTCTGACTATTTGGGGGTCTATAATACAATTCCAATAAGGTGATCATCCCTTTCTTATTTCTCAGTTCCACCCAAAGAACTTCCCTGGATGTATTTCCAGGAATATCCTCCCTCAGCACAGCTGTAAGGCTATCCCTTATCAAAAATGCCACCTCCCCCCCCCCCCCCCCCCTTCCTCTCTTGCTGCCCTTTCTATCCTTCCTGTAGCATTTGTATCCTGGAACATTAAGCTGCCAATCCTGCCCATCCCTGAGCCATGTTTCCATAATTGCTATGATATCCCAGTCCCATGTTCCTAACCATGCCCTGAGTTCATCTGCCTTCCCTGTTAGACCCCTTGCATTGAAATAAATGCAGTTTAATTTATTAGTCCTACGTTGTCACTGCCTGCCCTGACTGTTTGACTCACTTCTGTTCTCAACTGTACCAGTCTCAGATTGATCTCATTCCTCACTGTCTCTCTGGGTTCCACCTCCCACCCCACCCCCCAGCTTACTAGTTTAAATCCTCCCGAGCAGCTCTAGCAAATCTCCCTGCCAGTATGTTAGTCTTGGTGTACCCCTTGTTGCATTACAGCCAGTCTCAATACCAGAAACTTGGCTGTTCATGCTAAGTTCCCCTGAGAATCGATCACCCCCTATATTTTCCAAAACAGCATACCTGTTTGAAATGGATATATCCACAAAAGACTCCTGCGTAAGCTGCCTACCTCTCTTACCCTTCCTGGAGTTAACCCATCTATGTGACTGTATCTGAGACTTTGCCCCTTCCTATAACTGCCATCCATCACATACTGTTGCTGTTGCAAATTCCTCATTGCTTCTAACTGTCTCTCCAACCGATCCATTCGATCTGATAAGATTCGCAGCCAACAGCATTTATGGCAGATATAATCCACAGTAACCCTTAAACTGTCTTTAAACTCCCACATCTGACAAGAAGTACATATCACTCTTGTCATTTTTGCTCCTTCACAAACTACAGACCCAGAAAATAACACCGTCATATTCCTTTACAAACTGCCCCAGGTTAAATTAATAGTAAGGCTTAAGTTTAATCAAGAGACATATATCCAAAAACATATAATCAAGAAAGAACCCACTCTACTCACTACTCCAGATTCTCTGTAGGCCACACTTAAAACAACGATTAACTAATCTGTTTTTGTGCTGTGAATTTCGCCCAACAGTTCCTCCAAGATCAGTTGTGAATTTCACTGTTTGATAATTTTCCAAGATGCACGCCGATGTCCAGTGATACACGAATTCAAGCATCAAAGGCAGTTCTCTCTCTCCCCTCTCTCTCTCCTGCAATGACCTCCCCATGTGCTTCCTTCATCTGTTATTTTCCCTTTTAAAACTGTTGTTGTTTTGACTTTTTTTTCTCCAAAGTTCCAAAACAATGCAACAGCATATGAAACAGTAATCGCTGCTCCTGCAATTCGAGAAAATCCCCTCCAGCACCTAAAATACCTCAAAAAAGGAGCAGCTGTTACAGCCATAAATTTTTCCCATCCTCCATCTTGGATTACCCAGAATCCTATCTATATTGAGTGAATGGTCAAAAATCTGTCAGAAGGAGTGCAACATGAAGAAATGTAAAGTTGTTTGCTTTGGCAGGAAGAATAAAAAGCAGAATGTTCGTTAAAGGAGGAAAGGCAGCAGAAGTCTGAGATGCAGACGGTCTCAGGTATTATAGTGCATGAGTCATAAAAACTTAGTATGCAGGTATAGACAGAAGCAAGAAGGCTAATGGAATGCAAGCTTTTATTATGAGAGGAATGGAACTTTTAAGTATTAGTTATGCATGATTTGACCTTGAATTTGAACCCACATCTCAAATATTGGGTTTAGTTTTGGTCTCCTTATTAAGTGGAAGATGTAAGTGCAATGAAGGAGGGTTCAATGGGGATTTACTACATTGCTACAGGTAATAAACAGGCTGTCTTATGGACATGCATTGGACAGGCTGGGCTTGCTTCCACTGGAGTTTAGAAGAGTGAGGGATGACTTGATTGAAGCGTATAAAAATCTGAATGGTTTTGACAAGTTGAAAACAAAAAACAGATTTTCTCATGTGAGTCAGTCCAGGACAAGGGGGCAGTGTTTAAAATGAGGAGTTGCCTTTTTAGGGCAGAGATGAGAAGAACCTCAGAGCGTTGAGCGACGTTGGAACTTTTTGGCTCAGATGGCAGTTGGAAGCAGGTCATTGAATATCTTTAAGATAGAGGTGGATAGATTCTTGTTAGGCAAAGGAATCGGGGACTGTTTAGTATAGATATAATTGTGGACCAGAACTCAAACTGATCAGTCATGATCTAATTGAATGATGGAGTAGACTCAATGAGTTGAGTTGTCTACTTATGCTCCTATTTTGTATATTCTTATGTTAGTAAACACAGAACATTCTGGAAAAAATAAGCAGGTTGACTGCATTTGTTGAGCAAATCAGATGAAGTTAACATTTCAAGTCAACGACCTTTCATCAGAAGCAGCTGGTTAGGCAATTTCTATGGTCATAGTCATTAATCTGAAATATTAATTAAATCAATCCTTACTCTCATCACAGACCTGCTAAGTGTTCAATTGGTCAAACTTTGAAATAAAGTGTTTTACTTTTTCATCCACATTACTGTTTATCTGAAAATGATGATTTAATTCATCATTGTCCTTAATGTATAGGTGACAAATCCCATTTACACAAAATATTTCAGCTTAGAAATTGCTGGGAAAATAATAGGAATTCAAATCTGAAAACCAAAATTACTGTATAAAAATCTATATACTTAGGGCAAGGCAGAAATGTACCATGAGTTGCAAATTACATCAGATTGATACAGTCATTAAGCTGCATTGCCATCTACTGCCCATGTATTTGGAGAAATTCATGCATCTGCTAAGTTAAACAAATTAAGTTCATAAAAGAAAGTTACAGCCAGTATTCCACGATGTAAGAACCTTCTAAATAGCAAGTTTTCTATTTTTCAATTCCACTCAAACTCAGAGGTCCAAAAGGGAACAACCAAAAAAAGAGTTTCATTCTTACAAATATAAACAGTTTCTAGAAGACCTTAAAATGTTATATTGAAAACTATGACTTTTCATATCTGTCTTTTTTCTATCTTCCTTGATCCAATCGTTTTTGTCATCTTTCGTTCTTTTTCTGTATAAAAATAATCCATTTCTATTTCTGACACTAATGTTCCTGTTAGATTTCCCTTCTTCAGATTTCATCAAGTTTGTTCAGCCATTCACCAAGATACCAGATGCCTCTTTAACTTAGATCAGCTCATAATTCCAGCAGTTTACAGCACAAAACCTTTTTAACTAAAGGAGAAAACATTTCTAATATATAACTCCATGTAACTCAACACCAAATGCAAATGAAACTCATTCTATTGTCAAAGAATAAAAAGCAGAATAGATGGCTTAAGTAAATATTGCAGTATAAAACATCTTTGTGCAGATTTTTTTATCTTCATTCGGCACGGTGGCACAGTGGTTAGCACTGCTGCCTCACAGCACCAGAGACCCGGGTTCAATTCCCGCCTCAGGCGACTGACTGTGTGGAGTTTGCATGTTCTCCCCGTGTCTGCGTGGGTTTCCTCTGGGTGCTCTGGTTTCCTCCCACAGACCAAAGATGTGCAGATCAGGTGAATTGGCCATGCTAAATTGCCCGTAGTGTTAGGTAAGGGGTAAATGTAAGGGTATGAGTGGGTTGCGCTTCGGCCGGTCAGTGTGGACTTGTTGGGCCGAAGGACCTGTTTCCACACTGTAATCTAATCTAAATCTAAATCATGAAGACAACAATAACAATGATGTTTTGATTCTGATTGTATTGTCAATATGTACATCAACAAAGCAGTAACAGTTCTTGATACTATTATTGATATTCAATAATTGACATTGACACTGACATTCAAAACGATTTCTCCTGCAAAATTATAACATTTTACTGAGTTATTATAAAGATTGCTGGGGCATCAGTCTCATTTCATATTAAGACTTAGTAGGACAAAAGGACATTGAATTACAGAATCCCTACAGTGTGGAAACAGACCATTCAGTATATTGAGTCCACACTGACCCTCTGAAGAGCAACCCATCCAGACCCACCCACTATCCCACCCCTGTAACTAGGTATTTCTCATGGCTAGTCCTCCAAACCTGCACATCCCTGGACGCTGAGCAATTTAGCATGGCCAATCCACCTAAGCTGCACATCTATGAATTGTGGGAGGAAACAGGAGCACCTAGAGGAAATCCATGCAGATGCAGGGAAAATGTGCAAACTCTGTGCATACAATCACCCGAGTGTGGAATCGACCCTGGGTCCCTGGTGCTGTGAGGCGATATATGACATCAGAGAAGGAGTAGGTCATTTGGCCTTTTGAGCTGTCCCATAATGCAGAAAAAAACCTTCAAGTTTCTGTCTGCCTCCCATAACCTTTGATATCGTTTTTGTCAAAAATCTACATCAATCAGCCTTGAATACATTTAATATCACAGCTCCCATTGTTGTTTTTGGGAAGAGAATTCCAGACTAACTACATTCTGAGAGAAAATAATTATCTTCTTAAAAGAGAGACATCTCATTCTTAAATTGGGGCCCACAAAGGAAAACAGAATATTGCATAATAGTTGCATTCAACATTATTAGGATCAATTTAAGCATGATATTTAAAATAATGAAGGTAACGAAACATGTTAGTTGATTTCAAACTGGGGAAGCCACAGGATACAATTAAATCATGTGTTTATGTGGTCTGACCATGAGATTGTTATTTGCTTTATGCTTCAACTTTCACATGATGATTAAGGAAAACAAGCACCAGTTAGACATATCATGTGAATGTAGTATGACTTGCTTCCTCATATTATCCAAGACAGGACCCTCCTACCCCCACCACCCATCCTGCAATCATAAGTTCACTTAACTATAATTTCTGGTTGTATTTCATGAGTATAGAAGATCTTCTCATTATTATATTTTCTGTGATGTAGTTAGAGATCTACAACTGTATAATTAACAAATAAACTGTTTAAATCTCTCTCTATGTAACACGATCACTGTAATACATTTTTGTTTGACTCCCAAGGCAAACCTTTACAGAGGATCTATTGTGTTTATAAGATGGTATTAACTAGTACTGCTTTATTTGACTTGTTTCTACATCAGACCTATAATCATAGGGTTGGTATAGCACAGAAGGATTTAATTGAGGGACGGCTGTGTGCATTGCATGCACAAATCTCCTTCCCCTGCCCTTTCCTGCAATCCTTCATATTTTTGTTCTGTGGGTGCTTTTGACAGCCCTGATTGAATCTGTCTCCATGGCCATTTCAGGCAATGCATTCCAGATCTTTACTACTTACTGCACATAAACATCATTCGACATTGTTCTTTTGTCAAGAAAATCTGTATCATCTGCTTCTTGATATATCAGCAAATGGGAACAGTTTATGACCGTCTACACTTTTGAGTCTCCCTGTGATTTTGGCCACCTTCCCCAAACCTGCTTTAAATCTTTTTTTCTCCAAGAAGGATAACCCGAGATTCTGCAAACTGCCCATGTAACTGATGTTCCTCATCACTGTAACCTTCCTCATAAATCTTTTCTGCACCCTCTTTAAAGTCTTCACAGCCTTTCTAAAGTGTGCTGCCCAGAATTGGAAGCAATACTTCAGACAAGACAAAATCAGCATTTTATCGTCATTCTTAATCATAGAATCATACAGCATGGAAAGAGACCCTTTGGTCCAACAGGTCCATGCTGAACATAATCCCAAACTAAACTAGTCCCATGTGCCTGCTCCTGGCCTATATCCCTCCAAACTTTTCCTATTCATGTATCTATCCAAATATCTTTTCAACATAATTGTACCTGCACCCACCACTTCCTCAGGAAGTTCATTCCCCATGTGAACCACCTTCCGTGTAAAAGAATTTGCCTTTTATGTCTTTCTTAAATCTCTCTCCTCTCACCTTAAAAATGTACCCCTAGTCTTGAAATCCTCAATCCCAGGGAAAAGACAACTACCCATTAACCCTATCCATACCTCTCATTATTTTATAAACTTGTATAAGGTCGCCTCTCAAGCTCCTACACTCCAGTGAAAATGTCCCAGCCTATCCAGCCTTTCTTTATAACTCAAACCTTGCATACCTGACAAATCTCTTCTAAACACTCTCCAGCTAAATAATATCCTTCTATACCTGCGTGACCAGAACTGGACACAGAATTCCAAAAGAGGCATCACCAATTACTGTGCAACCTCACCATGAATTCCCAACTCCTATACTCAAAGGACTGCATAATGAAGGCAAGTGTGCCAAATAGCTTTTTAACTAACCTGTATGGATGTTTCACAAACTCCAAAGAATAATGTATCTGCACACCTAGGTCCCTCTGTTCTACAACACTATCCAAGACCAAACCCAATTGTGTAAGCCCTACCCTTATTTGTTGTACCAAAATGCAGTACCTCGTGTTCATCCAATTTAACTCCATTTGCTATTTTACAGCCCATTGACCTGTTTGATCAAGGTCCCCTTGTAACCTTAGAAAACCTTCCTTACTGTCTACAATGCCACCAATTTTGGTGTCATCCACAACCTTAGTAAGCATGTTTTTTATATTCTTATCCAAATCATTTATATCAATGACAAACAACAGAGAACCCAGGATCAATCCCTGTGGAACACCATTGGTCACAGGCCTCCAGTCTGGAAAGCAACCCTCCACCATTATTCTCTGTCTCCTGCAATTAAGCCAATTTTGTATCCAATTGGCAAGCACACCCTGAATCCCATACGGTCTAACTTTACTAATTGTTCTACCATGCAGAAGCTTGAAGCTTGTCAAAGGTTTTACTAAGATCCAAAAAAACATCTACTGCTCTGCCATCATCAATCTTTTTAGTAACTTCCCCAAAACCTCAATCAAGTTTGTGAGACATGATTTTCCTCACAGAAAACCATACTGACAGTCCCTTATTAATTTTTCCCTCTCTAAATGTCCATAATTCCTATCTTCTGTGTCCAATAATTTTTCCACAACTGAAGTCAGACTCACAGGTCTTTAGTTCCCTAGTTGCTCCTTACAACCTTTCTTAAACATAGGTACAACATTAGCCATCCTCCAGTCATCAGGCACCTTACCCATAGTTATAGATGATTCAAGTATTTCTGCAAGAGATCCCACAATTTCCTCCCTTAGTTCCCACAACATTCTGGGATACATTAGATCAGTTCCCAAAGATTTATCCATCTTTATATTCTCTAAGACCACTCAAATGTCCTCTTCTATAATCTGAACTGTTTTTAAAACATCAAAGTTTACTTCTCTGCATTCTCTAGACTCCATTTCTTTCTCCACTGTGAAATATTCATTTAGTATCTCTCCCATTTCCTGGGTTTCAACACAAAGATGACCTCCTTGATCTTTAAGAGGCTCTAGACTCTCTCCAGTCACCCATGTGCTCTTACTGTATTTGTAGAGTCTATTCAGATTATCCCTAACCTTACCTGCCAATGGTCTCTCATATCCCCTCTTTGCCTTCCTGATTTCTCTCTTAAGAATTCCCCTGCACTCTTTATATTGATTAAGAGATTCAATTGAACCATGTTGTCTACATCTAAAATAAAACTCTCCTTTATTCATCCATTGTTCCTTAACCTACCAGCCTTATCCTTCACCCTAACAGGAACATAATGGCTCTGAACATTTATCATCACTCTCTTGAACACCTCCCACTTGTCAGAAGTCCTTTTATCTGCAAACAGTCTAATCCAAACAATTTTTGAAAGTTCCTGTCTCATACCGTTAAAATTTGCCTTTCTCCTATTAAAAATGTTAACTTTAATGGAAGGCTTATCCTTTTCCACAACCATTTTGAAATTCATAGAACTTCGATTGCTAGACCCAAAGTGTTCCCCCACGTTTACATCGGTCACTTGCCCTGCCTTATTGCCCCAAAGAAGGTCTAGTTTTGCTCCTTCCTTAGTAAGAGCATTCACATATTTATAAAGAAAAATTTCTTAAACGCATTTTACAAATTCTTCATCATCCAAACCTTTAACGCTATAGTAGCCCCAGTCAATGTTTGAAAAATTAAAATTCCGCGTGATTACAACCTTAGTATGCTTACATATATCTGAGATCTTCCGACATATTTGTTTCTCAATTTCCCTCTCACTACTAGGGTGCCAATTATATAATCCCATCAAAGTGATCTTCCCTTTCTTATTTGTAATTTCTACCCATGTATTTTCATTGGAAGATTTTTCAGAAATATCTTGCCTAGTTACATGTAATGTATTCCTTAATCAAAAATGCCATCTGCCCGCTCATTTGTTGTCTCCTTTCCTATCCTTCCAATAGCATCTAAAACCCAGAACACTGAACTGCCAGTCTTGTCCATCTCTCAGCCAAGTTTCTGTGATAGCTATGATATCCCAATCCCATGTTGTTAAACAAGCCCTGAGTTCATCAGCCTTAATTGTAAGATCCCTTCCATTGGAATAAATGCAACTTAGTTCTTCAGAATTACTACATACTCTGACTCCCTCTTGTCTTTTTTTTCAAATTGATGTGCTGTCCTCACATTCAGAACCTTCCCCATCAATTATTCTGTTTACACTGCTACTTAGAATTCCTCTACTCCTCCTCTCTATCAGTATAAAGGCTCCCTTAATGGAATGAGCAAATCTCCCTGCTAAGATATTGATTCCTTTCTAGTTTAGGGTAGCCCCCTCTTAAATTCACTCTGTATTGCTTTAATCTTTTCCCTAAAAATGTCATTCCCATGAATGTGTACAAACATTTCTCGTTTCTCAATCTCACCTTTAACAAATGATTGAAACTTTTAGAGGCATCCCCTATCCTAGAACCAGGAAAGCAATGAACCATCCTAAATTTATGCTCACTGCCACAAAATCTCCTTCACAGTCAGCCTTCACAGTGGAATACACAAGTAATATCTCAAAAATTCAAGAAAGTCAGGGGGCAGAGCTGAGTATGTTGGCTATCACCAAGAGGAAGGTGCTAGAAAAACTGGATAGCCCAAAGGTGGATATATCACCTGGACCAAATGAACTTTCCCCCAGACTTCTAATGAAGATAGCTGAAGATATAGTGGAGAGCTAGTGGTGATCTTTCAGGAATTCTTAGAGTCAGGGAGAGTCCCAGAGGATTGGAAAATCGCTAACATGACACCTCTGTTCAAAAAGGAAGTAAGGCAAAAGACAGAAAATTACAGCTGATTAGCCTAACCTCATTCGTGGGTAAGATGTTGGAGTCCATTTTGAAGGATGAGATTTCTGAATACTTGGAAGTGCATGATAAAATAGGGCAAAGTCAGCATGATTTCGTCAAGTGAAGGTCATGCCTGACAAATTTGCTCGAACTCTTTGAGGAAGTAACGAGCAGGTTAGACCAAGGAGAACCAAAGGATGTTATCTGTCTCGACTTCAAGAACATAGAACATAGAACATAGATCGTTACTGCACAGTACAGGCCCTTCGGCCCTTGATGTTCCGCCGACCTGTGAAATTAATCTGATCCCATTTAAACTTATACCGTTCCATTATTATCCACATGTATGTCCAATGCACATTTAAATGCCCTTAACATCGGTGAGTCTACGACTGTTGGCAGGCAGGCCGTTCCACACCCTACTACTCTCTGAGTAAAGGAACTGCCCCTGATATTCTCCTAAATCTATCACCCCTCAATTTAAAGATATGTCCCCTCATGTTAGCCTTCACCATTCGTGGAAAAAGGCTCTCACTGTCCACCCTATCTAGCCTTCTGATTATCTTATGTGTCTCGATTAAGTCACCTCTCAACCCTCTTCCCTCAAACAAAAACAGCCTCAATTCCCTCACCCTTTCCTCATAAGACCTTCTTTCCATACCAGGGAACATCCTAGTATATAAATAATTTGGATATGATCATAAGAGGTATAGTTAGTAAGTTTGCAGGTAACATCAAAATTGGAGGTGTAGTGGACAGTGAAGAAGGTTACCTCAGATTACAACAGGATCTTGATCAGATGGGCCATTGGGCTGAGAGGTGGCAAATGGAGTTTAATTTAGATAAATGCCAAGTGCTGCATTTTGGGAAAGCAAATCTTAACAGGACTTATGGTAAGGTCCTAGGGAATGTTGCTGAACAAAGAGAACTTGAAGTGCAGGTTCATAGCTCCTTGAAAGTGGAATCACAGGTAGATAGGATAGTGAAGAAGGCATTTGGTATGCTTTCCTTTATTGGTCAGAGTATTGACTACAGGAGTTGGGAGATCATGTTGTGGCTGTACAGGACATTGGTTAGGCCACTGTTGGAATATTGCGTGCAATTCTGGTCTTTGAAAAGATGTTGTGAAACTTGAAAGGGTTCAGAAAAGATGTACAAGGATGTTGCCAGAGTTGGAGAAATTGAGCTATAGAGAGAGGTTGACTAGGCTGAGGCTGTTTTCCCTGGAGCGTCGGAGGCTGAGGGGTGACCTTATAGAGGTTTATAAAATCATAAGGGGCATAGATAGGATAAATAGAGAAAGTCTTTCCCCTGGGGTGGGGGAGTCAAAACTAGAGGGCATAGGTTTAGGGTGAGATGGGAAAGATATTAAAGAGACCTAAGGGGCAACTTTTTCACGCAGAGGGTGGTGGAGGCTAGTACAATTGCAACATTTAAAAGGCATCTAGATGGGTATATGAATAGGAAGCGTTTGAATGGAAATGGGCTGGGTGCTGGCAGGTGGGACTAGATTGGGTTGGGATATCTGGTCGGCATGGACGGGTTGGACTGAAGGGTCTATTACTGTGCTGTACATTTGTATGACTCTATGATTCTTAATCTCCTCTGAACCCTTTCCAAAGCTTCCACATCTTTCCTATAATACGGTGATCAGAACTGTACGCAATACTCCAGGTGCGGCCTTACCAGTGTCTTGTACAGCTGAAGCATGACCTCGTGGCTCCGAGACTCAATCCCCCGACCAATAAATGCAAACACACCATATACCTTCTTAACAATCCTATCAACCTGGGTGGCATCTTTCAGGGATTTATGCACCTGAAAACCAAGATGTCTCTGTTCATCTACGCTGCCAAGAATTTTACCATTAGCCCAGTACTCTGCATTCCTGTAACTTCTTCGAAAGTGAATTACCTCACACTTTTCTGCATTAAACTCCATTTGCCACTTCTCAGCCCAGCTCTGCCTCTCATCTATGTCCCTCTATAACCCATAACATCCTTCTGCACTATCCACAATTCCGCATATCTTAGTGTCATTGGCAAATTTACAAACCCATCCTTCTACATCCAGATCATTTATAAAAATGACAAACAGCAGTGGTCCCAAAACAGATCCTCGTGGCTCACCACTGGTAACTGAGCTCCAGGATGAAGATTTCCCATCAACCACCACCGTCTGTCTTCTTTCAGTTAGCCAATTTCTGATCCAAACCACTAAATCACCTTCAATCCTGAAAGTCCTTATTTTGTGCAATAGCCTACCATGTGGAACCTTATCAAACGTTTTATTGAAGTCCATATCCACCACATCAACTGCTTTACCTTTATCAAAGAAAGCCTTTGACAATGTGCTGCACAGGAAGCTACTGAGCAAGATAAATGCTCAAGATGTTAAAGGCAAGGTGCTAGCATGGACAGAAGTCTGGTTGTCTGGCAGAAATCAGTGAGTGGGGATAAAAGAGTCTTTCTCAGCATAGCAGCCAGTGACAAGTGGTGTTCCACAAGGGTCAATGTTGGGACCAAAATTTTCACTTTATAGATTAATGATCTAGATGACGGAACTGATGGCATTCTGCCTAAGTTTGCAGATGATACAAAGACGGATAGCGGGACAGGTAGCATTGGGGGTGGAGGTTGGGGGGGGGAGGGG
Source organism: Chiloscyllium punctatum (assembly GCF_047496795.1). NCBI lineage: Eukaryota > Metazoa > Chordata > Chondrichthyes > Orectolobiformes > Hemiscylliidae > Chiloscyllium > Chiloscyllium punctatum. The sequence continues at coordinate 29,108,690 of NC_092746.1, read as the reverse complement.
AAGGGGAGGCTGCAGAAGGATTTGGACAGGTTAGGGGAGTGGTCAAAGAAGTGGCAGATGGAATACAATGTGGGAAAGTGTGAGGTCATGCACTTTTGTATGAAGAATAGAAGGATGGATTTTTTTCTGAATGGGGCAAAAATTCAGAAGTCTGAAGTAGAAAGAGACTTGTGAGTTCTTGTCCAGGATTCTCTCAAGGTAAACTTGCAGGCTGAGTTAATAGTTAGGAAAGCAAATGCAATGTTGGCATTTATTTTGGGAAGGCTCGAATACAAAAGCAGGGAGGTATACCTGAGACTCTATAAGGCTTCGGTAAGACCACATTTCAAGTAGTGTGTGCAGTTTTTGACCCTACATGGTTGAAACAAATCAACCATGATCAAATAGCAGAGCAGGCCCAATAGGCTGACTGGCCTAACTTGGCTCCTATTTCTTATGGTTGTCAATACATGCAAGGATCTCCTGGCATTTCAAGACCACGCTGACTTTGCTTGGAACAATTTAAATGAGGCCACAATGACTATTGTGCATGGGAAGAAATTGCTAGGCTAAAAGACAATCCAACAGTAGTAAATGCCTCTTTGTTGATGGCAAACAAATGCCCTTAAGCCACACAGCAATGTAGATTCACATGTAGAGTGCATGCTGGTCATGGACCTTCATTGAAAATGATAGCATAGATAAATGTGAAATTGGATCTTCACCTCCTAAAAGGGCTGAAGGTGGTTGCTCTTACTAATAAATTAATGAAAATGATAGTCAGTTAAATCTTTTCTTCAGCTGTCTCAGACCAAATCTAGCACCTACATCCTACAGGACTTGACCAGCTTTGTGACTCACAGGCTTTTTCCTCATAGGTGAGGGCTCAGGCTACAGCCTCTTTTACTAACCTGGTTCTTTGGTTCCACTAGTGCCTTTAGAAGGGAATTAATTAATTGTTGAAGATGCACAATCACTTCTGTTTACCTTCATGTATATCCCAGACAGGCAGAATGCAATGTTTGATACTGGTTTCCTGGGCATTTCTATCTCCCCATTGCCACTAAAATAGTCCCAATTTTCCCCAGAGAACTCTTCCCTGCAAGGGTGTGAGGATCTTTATGTCTGGCATCCTCCACAGGTTGGGTCCAGTTGTGGTCCAGATTTGCGATAAAGAGAAGGATTGAGTGTGATAGCAACATTTTCTGTCCAAGTTTAAGAGTGTGCATAAGCATACTGAGTAGTCAGCTGTCCATAGGTGAGAAGGAAGCATTAGGCCAGGAAAGATTAGTAGTTTGAAAACTTGAAGTGGGTGTGAGTTCAGCTATAAGTCTTTATGAATTGCCTGTACAGTGGCTCTATTAAACTTCACAACACCATAGGAAAACACTCACTATCTAGACACCATGGTATTTAAATTGGTAAATGACAACAAGTAAGCAACATTTTTTTAAACAACTAACTGACACATACTTCTAGCCATGAAAGCCATCATTCTAAATAAAGTTTCAATGGTCTGGAGAGATCACAGCTAAAGGGTTGCATGTTACTCTCTAATACAGCCACTGACCTCAAGTAATTCACCCTGTTGTGAGATGCTTTGCGAAGTGATTCTGCATAAATGTAAATCCTTATGAAATAAAAATGTTCAGTATTGGATGATTCAATTGACATAATGCTCACTACAAAAACATCCACTACATCTTCCTTCCACATAGAGCTTCAAAAGTTCTAAAGCCTGAAGCTGTAGACTCTCTGTTCATGGAATATAGAACAGCACAGTACAGGCCCTTTGGCTCTTGATGTTGTGCCAACCTTTTATCCTACTCTAAGAGTAAACTAACCTACATACCCTGCATATTACTATCATCCATGTGCCTGTCCAAGTATCACTTAAATATCCCTAATGTATCTGACTCTACTACGACTGGTGGCGATGTTTTCCACATATCCACCACTCTCTGTCAAAAAAATCCTACCTCACACATCTCCTCATAACATTCCCTCAATCACCTTAAAATTATGCCCCCTCATGATAGCCATTTCCACCCTGGAAAAAGTATCTGGCTATTCACTCTATCTATGCATCTCATCATCTTGTACACATCAATCAAGACACCTCTCATCCTTCTTCACTCCAATGGAAAAAGCTCTAGCTCCCTTAACCCTTCTTCATAAGACATGCCCTCCAGCCCAGGCAGCATCCTGGTAGATCTCCTCTGCACCCTCTCTAAAGCTTCCACATTGTTCCTGTAATGAGGTGACCAGAACAGAACACAATATTCCAAGTGTGGTCTAACTAGGGCTATATGGAGCTGTAGCATAACCTTGCAGTTTTTAAACTCAATCCCCCTGCTAATAAAAGCCAACACGCCATATGCCTTCTTAACAACTCTATCAACTTGGGTGGCAACTTTGAGGGAGCTATGAACGCGGACCCCAAGATCCCTCTGTTTCTCCACGCTGCCAAGAACCCTGTCTTTAACCCTATAATCTGCATTCTAATTTGACCTTCTAAAATGAATCACTTTGCACTTTTCCAGGTTGAACTCCATCTGCCACTTCTCAGCCCAGCTCTGCATTCTGTCAATGTCTCATTACAACCTACAACACCCCTCCACACTAACCACAACTCCACCAACCTTGTGTAGTCTGCAAACTTATTAAAGCACCCTTCCACTTCCTCATTTACTTGTGAAGAATAAATTACCACAACTTCAAGTTTTCCTGGTTTCTATTACTGAAAGGTTTTTACACTAATTACTCTCCTATTCTTCTCACTGAGATATATGGAGTCTTGAAGGAGCTAGTTAGTTCGATCTGTCTGTTGCAATTATTCAGCTTTGTTCGTCATACTCCTAATGGGAACAACCATGGAGCCAAGGTTGGCCTGGTATTTCGTAGGAGATACCAAGTCCCTTTTCAAGTCCATCATAGTTCACTCGCATAAAGCTAATGCAATCTGTCATTTTAGTATGTAATAAATGACCTCATGCTACTCAAGTACACCCCTCTTCTGCCAATGACTTATTAGTCATTAATCCTTCACTACTTAATGCTTAAGTCCCACAGACTACTTTACAGGAAGGGTTGGTAACAACATATCACAATTTTCATAGATGATTTAGAGTTGGGGACCACATGTAGTATGTAAAAGTTTACAGCTGACACGAAGATGAGTGGTACAGTAAAGTGTGCAGAGGACTGGGAAACTTTGCAAAGGGACATAGTTAGTTTCAGTGAGTGGGCAAAGGTCTGGCAAATGGAGTACAATGTTAATAAATGTGAAGTCTTCCATTTCAGTTGAAATAACAGGAAAAAGGATTATTACTTGAATGGTAAAAAAAAATTGCAGCATGCTGCTATGCAGAGGGACCTGGGTATTTTTGTGTATGAATCAGAGAAGGTTGGTCTGCAGGTGCAACAGGTCATTTAGAATGCAAATGGAACTTTGTCCTTCATTGATAAAGGGATTGAGTTTAAAAGCAGGGAGGTTATGTTGCATCTGTATAGGGTGCTGGTGAGGCCACACCTGGAATACTAGAGAAAGGATGTACTGGCTCTGGAGGGGGTGCAGAGGAGGTTCACTAGGTTGATTCCAGAGTTGAGGGGGTTGGCTTATGAGGAGAGATTGAGTAGACTGGGATTACATTCATTAAAATGGGCGGCACGGTGACACAGTAGTTAGCACTACTGCCTCACAGCGCCAGAGACCCGGGTTCAATTCCCGCCTCAGGCAACTGACTGTGTGGAGGCTACACTAAATTGCCCGTAGTGTCAGGTGAAGGGGTAAACGTATGGGTGGGTTGTGCTTCGGCAGGTTGGTGTGGACTTGTTGGGCCGAAGGGCCTGTTTCCACACTGTAAAATAATCTAATCTTAAAAAAAAATGTAGAAGAATGAGGGGAGCTTATAGAAACATATAAAATTATGATGGGAATAGATAGGAAAGAAGTAGAGAGGATGTTTCCACTGGCAGGTGAAGCTCAGACAAAAGGGCAGAGCCTCAAAATTAAGGGGAGCAGATTTAGGACAGAATTCAGAAGGAACTTCTTCACCCAGAGGGTTGTGAATCAATGGAATTCTCTGCCCAGTGAAGTAGTTAAGGCTTCCTCAGTAAATGTTTTTAAAGCTAAGATAGATAACGTTTTCGACAGTAAAGGAATTAAGGATTATAGTGAGAGGGCAAGTAAGTGGAGCTGAGGCTACAACAAGATCAGCCATGATCTTATTGAATGGCAGAGCAGGCTCAAGGGGCCAGTTGGCCTATTCCTGCTCGTAGTTCTTATGTTCTTATGTAAAGAAGATACTAACAGAACCAGGTATGTGCTGAGGAAATCTCATAAAACATTAGAATTTGGACAGAAATTTGTAGTCTACATGCATCAGTGAGATGGGCTACCCATTTCTAATTTCCTCTCTTCCCCCTTCCATTTGTAGATGCAGGTGATACTGCCTTTCCTCACAGATTCAACGTGCTCCTTGGGCAGAATCATACTCTCGTACACCCCAGTAGGTCCTGGCCAATCAAGTTTCACAGACTTGAATATATCTTGACTGATAAGCTGTCACTTCTGGAAATTTTACTCTCAAAGAACACAAGGGTCATAGTCAGCTCATCCAGAGTTAGTGGTACATCCAGGCTCTCTCATTTACTGTTGTCTAAGACCTCAGTGACAGAGGACAGGAATGACTGGACTGCCGTGCTGTCTGTGGGCTTCACCTTCACACAATCCAACTTAAAGGATTTTCTGATCCAAAAATTTCTGACTGTAATTACTTTACTGAGCAATCTTCTTCCTCCAGACTACTGATCACAAAGCTCTCTCTGTCTACCAGGTGTGGTGACACTGTCTCTTTGGCAAGGTTATGTTGTTCTTGGTTTTTTTAAAAAGGAATTATGAATGGCAGAGGTTCCAATTTTTTTCTGGGATTAGGCCACTTTGATTGTGGCGAACAGATACTGCCCAGGATAATCATGGGAAAGGGATTTTTGGCTTGGTTTTTTAACAAAAATATTTGTACAATGAAAAGGGAATGGCCAGTTCTTCCAGTTCAGGGATTTTTCTAGTTTGGTTTAGTTTTAGTTTGAAACTGCTGGTCAAAGGAAGGTTCTCTGATTCAACAGAGGGTTTCTGGCTGACTCTTTCTCTGACACCTCTCCTGTAAGAACCTGTGTTTGAATTTGCCAAGGTGGGGGTGTGTTTATGGAGTGTTACAGCAAATTGGGACAGCATCATTAAGTTGCAATAGAGTTGCTTGGATTTTCAGATGGGTTACGTTATTCTATATTCTGTTTTCTTTTGCTTATGTTTCAGTCAGTAGTCTGTAAATAAATTCTGTTTTGTTTAAAACTGAGTGGTTTGACCAGCTGCATCACTCCTGGAATATCCACCTTGCACCTGCCTAAAACAACTAGAAAAGCTAAGTTCTGGGCTGCCTTCTTGAGATGTTTTGAGGGAGTCTGGCCAGGTCCCTGAGTATGTCTCATCTTGGTCCATGGAGCAGACACTAAACTAGTAGATGGTCTTAGAGGTCTCCAAGGCAAAGAGCAAGTCTTTCTCTCTTTTCACTCCTTGACAGTCTCCTTTGCGATCAAACCTAATCAAATACAAATAGAGCTGATTTGACATGCTTTTCTGGACTTGGCCCATTTCCTGCTGTTCCTCTCTGATCTTCTGAACACCTTTGAGGAGGAAGAACCTCTTGATGTCCAGCCGATTGACCCCACTGTACCCTGACAGGCTTTACAATTTTCGAAGCTTTGAAATTCCTTTTGAGTTCCTCAATGTTTACTATTGTAAGGAAACTTATGTTCAGTTTTCATGTCCCCTGTCCATACCTCTTCCTGTAGGTGACAGCTTGAAAGTAGAATGCAGTCGTCGGAGAAGAACACCAGATTTGCATTGGTGTATCTAACTGTGAATGCACAAATGCAAACAGGAAAAAAGCTTTGACCAGATATAGCTATGCTGCATTCCATCTGCAAAGTTGCTTAACAATCACACTCCACTGGCGAATATTAACAAGAGGCACTTCTCCTAAATGACAAGATGTAGTTTGTTGCATAAAAGCAATACTTTCAATAAGTTACATTAACGAGATAGGCAAAGGCATAAAAACGTAAAACTATCAAGGGGTGACATTTCTGACCCCACAGGGATATCATGCAAAACTCTCTGGTTATCCACACAGACACTGTGTGGCATTATCTGATTGGGTGGAGTTTTACACAACTTCAGTATTAACTCTTTCAGAACCACTACCTTCCATAGCACTCTGAAACTTTTTAAAATCACTTCCCTGGATCCCAGTCATTATATCTCCCACAGCAATTTTGATCAGATTAGAAAATCAAGATGTGGGTTGGAGAAAATGCTAAGTCTTTGGCCTGAATTTCTCATGAATGCAATGGCCCTGAGCCTTGTACCCAGAAATCTCATGGTTGTTTGGATTGTTAATTGGCTTAAGGTGAGACTCAAATTGCTGACAGTTCACACATCCCCATGGCACTATCAGACCCTAGTGAAGTCATGGACCCCAATAGCCAGGTAGGTCTGGGGTTTTGTTGGGGTCAGGCTTGCACTGCATTTACTTTAGTGAGTAACATAAATTTGGGATCTTTAGATCGCGAGTTACTGGATATAAATGAGCTGCAACCTCCTGGGGACAAGAATAATGTGTGTCAGCCCACGCAAAATCACAATATGTAGGTCAGTGTTGAATAGGCATGTAAAATTGCTGAGGGCTCCCAAGCTGTGGGTCATGACACCACTAGGGTCATGACCTACCAAGCAGCTAAAGTGCACAGACTCAGGCTTGACAGACTCGGATTTGGCTGCAAGGCCCCTTTAAATATGGACAGATCTTTGCCTGTGAATGTGCTTTAACTGAATGAGCTCTGACAGTAACAAAGCATGCAGAACAGTAGGTTTGTTGCCCTGTTGCTTGAATACCCATCCTGCTTGACAATTCTTCACCTTGACCACTCCCTAAATGTTAATCCTGCAATCCTATCAAGTGTGAAATGGAGTTAGAGCAGAAAAAGGTTTGGGAAGCACTGCAGCAGATTTAAAATGCATAAATTGGCCTAGTTAACATAGCTTTCTGCATTTGCCAAAGAGAATATATTTCAAATCCAGCTTGGAAGATGGCATGGCATGGATGCTTCCCTCTCCACAACCTTGGTTCTATTTGGTTGTCAAACTGCAGACAGAATCAGAGGCCATGCAGTTGCAGCCCCTATACATGTTTAAGCCTTTGCCTGTCAAATGCAGTAACATGCTTTCAACACACTCCAGGTTATTTTGGATACTTTCCAAATCAAAAAACATCAGAATGCTTTGCCCATTAAACAACACTAATGCTGGATCATCCCTGCTATTTCAAACCTCCTGACTCAAGATCGGACAACACAGGTATTGGTAGGAGCATGCAGCTACCTGCTCAGTCAGCATGGTGTTTTACAATTTTTAAAAATTCATTCATAAGCTATGAGTGCAGGTGATTGGGCCAGCATTTATTGCCTACTCTACGCATGGTAATCATTTGACTTTTAATTCAAAATTTTTATTGAATTCATATTCCAGTATCTGCTGTGGTAGGATTACAAGCCCAGATTCCCAGGGTCTCTGGATTACTAACCTAGTGACAATACCAGTATGCCACAACCTCCCTATGGTACACTCAGGTACACTCCCTGCATGTTCCCAAACATACTGAATTGCCTTTACCTTGATATCACACAATCAAAGTGGCTGACATGATGGCAAGATTACAAATTTGGACAATGCAAGAATTGATTGTCATAAAAACCTATCTGGTTCATTAATGCCCCATAGAGAAGGAAAGTTGCTGTCCCGACTTGATCTGGCCTACATGTGACTGCAGACCCAAAGCAATTAATGTGACACTTAACTCCCCTCTGAAATAGGCTAGCACGCTACTCTCTTGTATCAACTGCTTAAAAATCTCAGAAAACGAAATTGGAGTGCAGCTGTTCAATAACCCAGCTCACCAGCATCTTCTCAAGGGATTAGGAATGGACAAGTGATGCTGGTCTAGTCAGTGACAGTCACACCTCATGAATGAGTAAAAGTAATCATTGTAAAACACCATCTGGCTGAGCAGTTGCTTGTTCCTACCTGACCCTGGAGAAGCACTGTGAAGTGGTAGCACCACTGCAAGCAGCACTATAAAATTAAATTTTGTGCCCAGTGATTTTCTATAGATAGGCCATTGCATATATTTTACTTGTTTATTAAGTGCCAATTTTCATGCACAGCTACACATTGACCTTTTGTGGAGAAGTGTTTTTCAACCCGTTTTCCCCAGAGTACCTCTAAAGTTTTCGCGCAATTTTTAATTCATCTGAAAATTGCACCAAATTTTTCAATTTTTCTAGATTTCCTCAGAAAGTTTGTGAAAGCCTTGCTTCTTAATATTTCCCAATGAATGGTTACAAGCAATGAGACCAGGGAACAGACTTTTTGGCTGTGCCTTTGATTCAATTCAAGTAAGGATAAAGAATGCTGTAAAGTAAAAGTATGTAAAAACAATGAAACTGGTTGATAATCAGTTGTCCTGAGGGTTGGATTTGAAAGAGTTAACGCACCCTCCAGTCTTCAAGAATTAATTTAATGAAGCAGTAACCCAAATAGTATTGTTGGTCAGCTGAAAGTGATTATTCTTTCATGAGGATTCCATCAAGCAACTACTTACACATATTTTAAAATGTCAGATAATCAAATGAACCTTAATCTAGAAAAACAAAATACAGTATACAGTAAAGCATAGCTACATGCATTCCAAAGTTATTTGATCAGTCCCAATTTTTTTTTCCAAACTGAAAGAAATACAACTTTTCCTTGTTGAAACTGTAGCTGATATTCAAACATGTACTTCTTCATTTCAACTCACAATGATTGTTAAAGTGCAAGTATTTAATAATTCCCAGAGGTGATTACATGATTCAGATACTAGATTTTCAAAGGAGACAGATAGAGCACAAAATACACATTGTGCTGCAAGTTGATAAATGGATGCACCAATGAAAAGAGGTGAAGAGAAATTCAAACTAAGGTGAAACATCAGAGAGTAATATATGATTTTTAAAAAGTGCAAGAAAATTATAGATACTTGTAGAGAAATGTAAGAAGGTCTGAAAGGAAACAATAAGAAAAATCATAAATAGTGTTAAAGAAAATAGCAAGGCTATTATAACTTTTTTTTTAAATCAAAAGAATAGTTACCAAGAGAAGAGCTGCCAGAAATAAATGGGAAAATTTAGTTGTGGAAGTTGAAAGGCTTTGTCATATTTTTGACATATTTGACATATTGTCATATTTGAAATATTTTTATCAATTTCTTTTTACAAATCTTGGTTGATATATGAATGTAGTTTTACTAAAAGAAGACAAAAATCAATTTTGGATACCAGATTATAATAAAACCATAAAAGAGAAAGTATAGATGAGAATCATGTGACAAAATACTTTAACTTTATGGTCACAGGAAAATGTATCAGATTGTACTTTCTGCAGTTATAGAGTCTTGGAGTTATAGAGATATACAGTATGGAAACAGACCCTTTGGTCCAATTTGCCCATGCTGACAAGATATCCCATATAAATCTAGTCCCATTTGCCAGCATTTGGCCCATATCCCTCTAAACCTTTCCTATTCGTATGCCCATCCAGATGCATTTTAAATGTTGTATTCATACCAGCCTCCATCACTTCCTTTGGCAGCTCATTCCAAACATGCACCACTGCTGAGGGACTATTGATATCTGTCAGATTATATTACTCTATCGGAGTATAGCTTAAGCTTTATCAACTAATTGTTCATTGTTCAATAATGGGTAGGATTTGATACCTTTGCATCATGAGGATGATTACCAATGTGTTTTATTTACAGTCAATTTTTTTCTTACCAATACATTTTGAATTTCTGTATAAAATTGAAATATAATAGTCATTCTCACAATGGAGGTCAGTGATGGTAGGTGGAGGGTGATAGGTCAGTGAAGTGGAACAGATGATATCAAGGGATAGAGAATGTGAGAGGGAGAGAGAGATTATTTGCGGATGCTCCTTTGATGTGTTCCACTGCCTCAGTCTGGTATACCTATCTGTATGGATGTTTTCTTAACAGCAGTTTGGATCAGTGATCCTGCTGTTGGCTTTTAGTTCAAGTCCTACTCTGCTTAAAGATTATCCTTTTACTGTGGAATAGAACATGCATTGATGAGAGAAAGAGATAGAGAGGAAAGACAGACATTGTATTTATATATTGTTTTTACAATCCTAAGATATTTTTGAATGCTTTGCGCCCAATGAAGCATTTTAGAAGCCCTTTTGAAATGTAAGGGAACATGGCACACATCATGGAATTCAGCTATGATAAAAGTTATAATCGATTTTTAAAATGATTCCCCAACAATTTAGAGATTAAAGAATTAAACGCTGAGTTCATGACATGTGTTATCATGTACCAATCTCCTATGTAAACAACATTCTATGCCAACCAAAGGAAAATGTTGGCTCAAAGGACATATGCACCCTCCATACATTCTTTAACAAAGGGGTACTTGGGTGGCACAGTGGTTAGCACTGCTGCCTCACAGCACCTGAGACCGGGTTCAATTCCCGCCTCAGGTGACTGACTGTGTGGAGTTTGCACATTCTCCCTGTGTCTGCGTGGGTTTCCTCGGGTGCTCAGGTTTCCTCCCACAGTCCAAAAATGTGCAGGTCAGGTGAATTGGCCATGCTAAATTGCCTGTAGTGTTAGGTAATGGGTAAATATAGGGGTATGGGTGGGTTGCGGGTCGGTGTGGACTTATTGGGCCGAAGGGCCTGTTTCCACACTGTGATCTAATCTAAAAAGTACAGAAACTTTCTTCTGCAGTTTTCTGAAAATCAGGAACTTGGTTTTAGACTCATCAGGTAGAATTTTCCTAGACCCTGAAAGAAATATCACCTATTGCAAACATGCCTTTTCATGATTTGGAGATGCCTGTGTTGGACTGGGGTGTACAAAGTTAAAAATCACACAACACCAGGTTATAGTCCAACAGATTTAATTGGAAGCATTAGTTTTCAGAGGTGGTTGTGATGAAGGAGCAGCGCTCCGAAAGTTAGTGCTTCCAACTATGCCTTTTCATGACAACGTACACGGAATTTGACTCTTGAGTAGTTAGTATTTTGTAGCATTCTGTATATTGAAATGTATGTGTTCCAAACCCAAACTTCACTCGCAATGCGATTTTAAAATGAACCAAACGGACAAGCCGTTTCTCCAAACCTGGAGTTTGATGAAGCGTTTTATAAATCATCCCTTCGAGTATTTATAAACTGTATGTCGCCACATTCAACTTATTTTTCTTGTGATGCCAAATGCTCCAGATCAAAATCAGCTCCGGAAAAGTTAAATTGCGTTTCCTTTCATTCCCCCCGTTTTCTCAACTACAATTAAAAACAAATCTCTGAATAATGCCTTTGTGTACTCCCACTTACAAATGCCTCGGGGTTTGGGGAATAGTTTGTGCTGCTCAGTTCTTGCACAAAGCAGCAGAGTCTCACTTTTCTGCCCTTGCTGCGCTAACACCAGATATTTTGCCCCTCGTAAAATCATAAAGTAATCGATGCCGATCACCGGGGGGGAGGGGGGTGACTCAGAGCCACAAGATTTGGGCGGGAGTGGCTCTTAGTTTTTAATAGGCAATAGGTGGCTTTTATCAACAAGGGCACATGACGAGCTCACGGAGTCAAGGATTTGGCCGGGTTGGGGGGCGGGGAGGGTGGTGTATAGGATGGGTTTGTGTGAGGAATGTTACAGTCAGTCTCATCAGTATCTCGACTGAGAGTCTACTGGACCTGCTAATTCTTGGTCACCATGAGAGGTTGCCCTTTGGTCCTATTTCGATACGTCTTCCTAATTACAGTCTTCGAAACAGTTGCTCGCAGACGTAAGTTTTTTTTAAAAAGAAATTTTATCTTGCTGTGTGGCAGCTTTCTGTTAACATAGTTGTCCTTCGTTGAAACATTGCCCTCGTGTTTCGCCCTTGAAAAGATTTGCAAGAAAATGCAGACAGTGTGTTTCGAACTGGGATATTAACCTGACAGGGGGAGGTGAGGTGAAAAACAAAGGGCTGGAGAAACTCAACTGATCTGGTAGCGTCTGCGATCAGAGAGTCAGAATTAACTTTCTGTGTCCGGTATGAGTCTTCTGTAGAACTGGTGATGTGAAGGATTTGCTTTTTCGATTTGCAGCCACGCTTTCGTTGCAGTGAAATGATCTTGGTTATTTAGATTAGATTCCCTACAGTGTGGAAACAGGCCCTTCGACCCAACCAGTCCACACCGACCCTCCTAAGAGTAACCCACCCAGACCCGTTTCCCCCTGACTAATGCACCTAACACTATGGGACAATTGAGCATGGCCAATTCACCTGACCTATACAGGAGGAACACCCGGAGGAAACCCGCCAGACACTGGGAGAATGTGCAAACTCCGCGCAGTCACCTGAGGCTGGAATCGAACCCTGGCGCTGTGAGGCATCAGTGGGCGGTCCGAAACCTGTTGATCTTCCAGCTGAAGGAGTTGACCCCGACTGAGTGTTGCAGACTGGCACATTCCAAGGTCCAAGACTACGTGCTGAGGGATGCGCTGAAGCTTGGGGCAGCTGCTGCCAAGGCGTGGTGGGGAAAGACCACCGTGTAAAATCGGCCTGCCTAAAGAAGAACAGGGGGCCCATGCGGACGTTTTTTGGGCTCTGCTGATGCCTCAGCCAAATATATGTATATGTGCAAGATTGAAAAATGCACAGGACTGTAAATGCGAATGACAAGGATAAAGTCGAATCTGTGTTTGTAAATATGGACATATGTATGGCATGATCAAATGTACAGACCATCAAATCATTCTATGAATAAAGTATATTTTTGAAATAAAAAAAATCAGTGCTAACCACTGTGCCACCCCGGGTTGATGAAAAGGCGAGAGCAAAGATCACGTTAAATTCTGATCGGTTTGAATGGACTGAATCTGAAGAGAGCGAGATTCCTTCGATAGAACAAGGAGAGGAGAAAGATTTAAAAGGGACCTGAGGGTCAACCTTTTCACACAGAGGGTGGTTTGTATGTGGAATGAACAGCCAGAGAAAGTGGCATATGCAGGTACTATTACAAGACATTTAGAAGACATTTGGACAAGGTGCATGAATTTAAAAAAAGGTTTAGAGGGATATGAGCCACATGGAAGCATTGGGACTAGTTTGGTTTGGGAAACTTAGCCAGCAAGGACAAGTTGGACCAAAGGATCTGTTTCTCTGTTGTATGACAATCACTGTAAGTGAAATTTCAGTGATGTGACTCCCTCAGTGAGTTGTTTTCTGCCTCATCTTCTCAGTACCTAGTGAAAGCCTGCTTTTCCCAGCTGGGGAGGTGGGGGAGCCTGTTTTGTGCTTGGCCCCATTGCCTTGGAATACTTGGGGATCTGCCTTTGGGGCCTACTGGCCGAGAGTTGCCTTGTTTGCTGAGAGTTTCCTACCAGATACAACCTCGTCGTCTTTAGCTTGCAGATTTTGGGATCCACAGGCAGCAGGGTGGGGCCAGGCTCCTCTGAAGTGTCCTGAGGTGAAGCTTCTTGAGGGCGGCATGTATATCGTTCATTCAACAAAGATCCTCAGACAGCACCTTCCAAACCTACGACATTTCCACCTACAAGGACAAGGGCAGCAGACACATAATTACACCACTATCTGCTAGTTCTTCTCCAAGTCACTTACCATCTTGACTTGGAAATATATCACCATTCCTTCACTATCGCTGGATCAAGATTCTGTAATTCCCTCCCAATGGCACAGTGGGTTTACCTACAGTACAGGGACCTCAGCAGTTAAAGAAGGCGGCTCACCAGCACCTTCTCAAGGGCAGCCAGGAACGGTCAGTAGATGCTGTGCAACTAGCAATACCTACATCCACGATGGAGTAAAAACAAAACCCAATGTATATGTCCTCCAACTAACAGCACAGAGAAGAAACAGATTATCTGGTCATCAAATCTCCAACTCAAAGTGTGAATCCTGTTTCTCTCTCCATTGTTGCTGCCAGACCAATATTCTCTAGCATTTTCCATGCTTGTATTTGGTCATGATGCTTGAGGGTGCTTGCTATGTACAAATTGGTTGCCATGCTTCCAACATGACGGCAATGATTTCATTCCTGTAAGGGCCCCGATGGATACTTCTGGGGCACTATATAAATGTAATTTTTTCTTCTATTCTTTTCCCTCTCAACAGCTCTGAAATGTGCATTTTGTTGAGTAGGCCTCGCTTGTCCTGTCACAATGTTTGCTGTAGTATTATTTTTACTACAAGATCTTTTTATATCACACCCAAGTGAGAGATGAGCGAAATCTTCATACAACTTGAAGATGTGAGATGTTGCAATTGCTCATCTCTCTCAAGTAACAAATCTTTGACTGAAGATTGCCTCGTATGTCAAGAATCCCTGAACCTTCATTTTGAGAACTTCAGTTATAGCATTGCACCATAATATGGAATGCATCAGGGCTAAAGGTAAAGTCCAGGGAATATGCCAGGTGTTGGCCTGGCACGTATTCTTCAGCATATATATCCACCTAATGTGTAGGAGTATGAAATCAGTGATGATTCCACATAGTTCATATGTAGAAGCTTTTCAAGGGGTGCAATGGCATTCAAGAATGTTTGATGTTCAGTGGGCAATTCACATATTTACTGTCCCTCATAGCACATAGATCTGCTGAGATAACTGCACAAAACACTGCCTTTCACAGACTAAATTATGTAAAGGATGATCGAGTATATTACGACAAAGTTACAGTCTTTGTGCATTCTAAAACATTAGAATGAATAGAGATGAATTAAGGAACAAAATGAAGTTTTCTTAAGATTCGTGTCAACCTGATGACTCTCATTTGGAACAGAACCATAGATGACTCACATGTCACATTGTCATGGATCCTTACAGAACTATGCAACTTGAGTGCCATGCAGCAGGAATGTTGCTTTTTAATCCCTCGTGATGATGTAGGGCAGATTATGTGTAGCTACTGTAACTTTGGTTCAGCTGAAAATATAGTTTGAACATAAACATGAATAACTTAATATTTAATCTGTAAGACAAAAGTGAAGAATGGCAAACCAGCACGTTAGACACATACTTTGCACTAATCAGGGGGCTTCCTGTCAGGGAAGTCCTGAGCAACTTGGATATGAAAACAATCAAATTAAGACTGTACACAGCTTATTCAGTCTCAAAGCAGGTGAGAATAAGATGGCCTGTGGTCTTTTAGGCTATCTGAAACATTGGTCTGTCCTTCTCTTGTTAATCACCAATCGTTGGCCAGATCTTCAACTCAAAAGGATTGTGTCACCACCCTGACCCACAACTCTATATGGTTACAGTATTCTGGGTGTGGTCTGATTAATTCCTTACCAGGAATTCCTGATGAAAAGGTTATGTCTGAAACGTCGACTCTCCTGCTCCTCAGATGCTGCCTGACCAGCTGTGCTTTTCCAGCACCACACTCTTCAACTCTGATCTCCAGCATTTGTAGTCCTCACTTTCTCCTACCTGACTAATACCTTGTATAGTTTTAGCAAGATTTCCCTATTTTTATACTCCACTCCTGTTTGAAATAAAGGCCAAAAGTCCAATTGTCTTCCCATTACCTGCTGATTTTGAATGTTAGTTTTTTTTTGTGATTCTTGCATAAGTGCTGCCTCTTTGTTGCAGCCCCTGCAGTCTCTCCATTTAAATAATATTCAGCTCTTCTGCCAAAGTGCATAATCTCACATTCTTCCATGTATTTTTCCATCTGCAAAGTTTTTGGACACTCACGTACTCTGCCTATATCTCTCTGGGGACTGTGTCATACTCACCACTTACCTTCTACCTAATTTTGTCATTCACAAACTTGGGAACAAGACATTCATTTTCTTCCTCTGTGTCATTAAATATATACAATCCCTGTGCCACTCCATGAGTTATAGGTTGCTTTCCTGAAAAAGCCCCCTTTATCCAAACTTTGTCTTCTTTTAGTTAGCCAGTCTTCTACCTATGCTAATATACTGCCCCAACAATATGGGCTGTTATCATATTAAGTAGTCTTTTGAGGTATCTTATCAAATGTGTTTTGGAAGTCATATATATTGCATCTATTTTAGTCTATTTATTTATTTATGTATTTATTATCTTATCAAAAACATTAATACATTTGTCAGGCATTATTTTCCCTTCATTAATCGATGTTGACTCTCCTTGATCATGTCATCTATTTCTAAATGTACTGCTATTACATCCTTTAATACAGACTGTAACATCACCTGCAAATATTTAGAGCTCTTGTGGTGCAGTGGTAGTGTCCTTACCTCTGGACCAGGAGGTCTGGACTCAAGTCCCATTTGCTCTGGAGCTGTGTCACAGCATATCTGAACATGTTGATTGGGAAAATGTTAGTCTAAAAATATTTTCCCAGTGACAGATGTTAAGTGAACTGGGTCGTAGTTACCTGTGTCTTTCTTTTATTTCCCTCCCTTTCTGAAGAAAGGTGTTACATCCAATCCTCAAGGACTTTTCCAGGGTTCTTGAAACATTACTGCCAATATGTCCACTTTCTGAGTAACCACTTCCTTACTATTTTTATATGCAGCCAATCAGATACAAGGGATCTAACTGCCTTTAGCCCATTATTTTCCCTGGTACCTTTTCTTTCATGGAAGTTGATGTATTCATTTCCCTAGTCTATTTTTTGCCCTTGATTATTTTGTATTTTTGGATGCTATTAGTATCCTTTACCATGAAGACTGAAGCAAAGTATTTATTAAATGCCTGTGACATTTTCTGGTACCCCATTATTATTTCCTGAGCCTCATTCTGTAAGGGGCTTATGTTAACTTTGACATCTCTCTTTTCTTGAAATATTTAAGGAATATCTTTGTGTCTGATTCTGTGTTACTTGTTAGTTTAATCTTATTATAAATTTTCTCCCTTTTTTTTTTGGTTATCTTTTGTTGGATTTTAAAACTTTCCTAATCCTCTAGTTTACCATTATTCTTTGCTATGCTGTATTTTTTTTTTCTCTCTCTCTCAACTTCATACCATTCTTGGTTAACCATGATTGGTTATCCACTTCCTAGAATCCTTCTTCCTCACTGGGGGATTATTTGCTATGAATCATGAACTATTTTCTTTAATCTCTGTCATTGATCCTCAATCATCATTTCTGTTAAACTCCTTTCCCAGACCCATTCCAGTCAAGTCTGCCCTCATTCCTTGTAATTGCCCTTATTTATGTTTAGCACGGTTGTTTCTAACTCAGTCAGCTCAGTAACAGAAGCATTTTTGCAGGTTTAAAAGGGCTGATGCATCTAGAATGTTGGCATCATTGCCTGTTTTCCTGTAGTTTATCATAATTTGAGGTGATGCAATAAACCCTGTTTGTTCATTGTTGTGGTTCTGTTCGCCGAGCTGGGAATTTGTCTTGCAAACGTTTCGTCCCCTGTCTAGGTGACATCGTCAGTGCTTGGGAGCCTCCTGTGAAGCGCTTCTGTGCTGTTTCCTCCGGCATTTATAGTGGCCTGTCTCTGCCGCTTCCGGTTGTCAGTTCGAGCTGTCCACTGTAGTGGCCGGTATATTGGGTCCAGGTCGATGTGTTTGTTGATAGAGTCTGTGGATGAGTGCCATGCCTCTAGGAATTCCCTGGCTGTTCTCTGTTTGGCTTGCCCTATAATGGTAGTGTTGTCCCAGTCGAATTCATGTTGCTTGTCATCTGTGTGTGTGGCTACTAAGGATAGCTGGTCGTGTCGTTTCGTGGCTAGTTGGTGTTCGTGTATACGGATCGTTAACTGTCTTCCTGTTTGTCCAATGTAGTGTTTTCTGCAGTCCTTGCATGGGATTTTGTACACTACTGTTTGTCCTTTTTGTTCACTTTCTGCCCATCTGAAACCCTCCAATAGTTCTTCACTATCAGAGATTGCACTAGCTTCTTAACTTCTGGTGCTGATGCTAAAGCTTAGCAGAGGAGATACAGGAAAAATCATTGACTTGATTTGTTTTGCATCAGAACAGTGTAACTTGCTAGTGCTATGCCTAATTTTATTGTTGTTTCTTTTTCAGTACAATACAATTTTCAAAAATTTTAGGCAAACAGTTAAAGGCAAGTTTGAGTCCAAAGCTAATTAGTCATACTGTGTTTGAGAGTTTTGAGTGTAAATGAACAGAACTCTTCTCTGATTATCCTCTGTGATATTCACTTCTTGAGTACTTTTCCTGAGGGTTGGCCTGACCCACAGCACTACGGCCTCCACCACAAGCAGGGCAAGGAGACATGCCCTAAATCAGCTGGAACAGGGATTGAACTGCATGTTTTTGGTGCAAATCTGATCTACCACCTAATAAGGAACTGTACTGGTTCCTCCCACCTCTGAAGGAGAGTAGGTTGCTATGGCAATATACATTTTTATGTCAATTTGCTGAAGAACTTCTTTCATCACTGCTTGGTGTGGCAGAAAGATTAAATTAAATACTAGAACTTCAGGACCGAGTTAGACCATAACTTTTGATGATTTTTATTTAATTCATAACTTATAAAAATAACGCGCACTTCATAACTACATCTGCTGTTCTAAACGTTGCTAAACTTTTGCATTTGGTCACGTTACTGTGCCAACATTTCACTGCTAATATCCTGTGGATGCTCAGTCATCTGACAATCACATGAATATGATTAATGCATTTTCTTTTGCATAGTTGGACTTTATCTGATAATCTTTAACTCAGTCATGTTTATAAGTTCATTTATAAAATATCTTATTCCTTTTAGGGAATACCCATATCTCTGATCCCCTTTTGTACACATTAATAATTTTCTTTCAATGTCGATATTCGATGTTGCAGTTTCCAAGTGAGATTAATAAAGTAGTGAGTTGTAGAAAGTAGAGGTGAGTTAAACATCATGTTGCTTAGTTGTGGGAGTTAGATGAAGAGATCAGGGTTGATTTATCCTTGTGATAATGATCTCAACATTTGACATTATACAATGTTAATTTCCAGCCTCATTCCTGAAACCTTTCTCTATATTGTTGAATCAGAGAGAGATTCTAATACATAGATGAGATTGCTGAACATGTATTCAGCTGAAGATTTCAAACCATCCATTCAAGATATGGTCAGATATGAAATTAAGTGGAATTCATATAAAATGAAACAGTAAATTTTGCATCAACAAATGCAATGTATGCAAAATGTAGAATAAAATTCAAGGGATCAGTTTCGGTAGCTTCTATTACTTGCACATCTGTTTGGACTATTATTTGGGAAGGATACTGTGAAAGCCCAATTTATCATGATCCTTGCAGTGAGCTTTGGAATCTTTTAGATGAAGCCTTAGGTCACAGTTTAGTCTGTCTTTTATGAAATGACACTATCCAATGAAGACTGAGATAAATCCAAATCTTAAAACTGCATTGGACATTGCAGTGTACATGGAGTAAGCCACCAAAGCTAGAGCCCAGCCAGACAAAAGAAACCTTTGCAACAGCAGAAGTGGCACAAGTTTGGCAGATGGGAACACTCTGAGACTGACTGCTGTTGCAGGGAGGCCCAATGCAAGAACTGTTAAGAAGTAGACCACATTGCAATTGCCTCCTAATGAAAGCAGAGCAGTCTGGAGAAATCCCTGCCGAAGAAAAAAAAACAGCTCAACCCAAGAAAGAAGGTCAATGCTGAAAGCACAAGGAAGATGTGGACGCTGTCCAACAAAGAATTTAAATTGACTGTCTCGGCAGTCCAGGGTGAAATGCATAGATGTTGGGTTTTGTCTACATTGGATGGGCAACCCCATCAGATGGAGATGAACACCAAGGCAACAGTTTAATTTATCCCTGAAACAATTTGCAACCGAGATGCTGTGACATCTGCCACTGAGGCATTCTAACATTTCCCTCAGGATACAGAGCAGGGGGTATACCCTTCGAAGGGTATGTAATGGTATTGGTACCAGCCACTGAGATACCCCTCCACTCAACGTTATTTGTGCGTTTGTAACCGCAGAAATGGAAATTGAACTGGGGTGCTATGATCAAATTGGTTAATTCTAAACAAGTCTATGAGAAATCGTAAAATACAGATCAATCCGAATTTGTGGTGATTTGAAACTTACTTTTAAACCAGCGCCATGTGCAGATAACTACTGTTGCCTTTGATCGAAGATCTGCTCAGTGGCCAGGAAGGGTGGCAAAAATTCACAAAGGAGGATGTTTTGGAGACTTTGCTGAAGATTGGAGTCATTGCTGAATCCAACACCTGCTGACTGTAGTGACTCATTGGGGCTTGTGTCACTATATAGGGCTTTGGAATCCTAAAGGGGTACAATGCTACCTTAATGATATCTTGATCACCAGTTCCACAGAAGAAGAGCACTCGAGGAATCTGGAGGAGACCCTCAAATGGCTGCAAACGCATGGGTTATGAGTTTAAAAGAAAAAGTGTTACTTCCTCCGGAAATTGAATGAATACTTAAGGCACATCATTGACAAGGTGCCAAAGAAAATAGAGGCAATCGTGGAGGTCCCTCAGCTCATTAATGTATTCCAATTATGGTCTTCTCTGAGTCGCGTGAATTACTATGGAATATTCATTCCAAATTTAGTGGCCCTCTTGACAGCCATTACACAATCTTCTATGGAACCCAGACTGTAAACAAGAGTATCTTAGTGTCAAACATTTTTTCCAGAGGTCAGATGTTTTGGTTCACTTCAAGGTAGGTTGCCCGTGCAATTGGCGTGTGATGCCTTATGTTATGGTGTTGGTCCTGTGCTGTCACATACTTTCTACCCAATGGAGAGAAGAGTCCAATTAGTTTAACTTCATGCTCTCTCAGTCATGCAGAAATGGGGTATGCCCAATTGGAGAAGGAGGCCCTCGGTATCATTCTCAATGTCAGAAAATTTTGCCACTACTTATTGGACACCACTTTGTTCTGCTTACAGATCTTCACCCTTTCATGCCCATCTTCAGCCCAGACACTGGGATTCCCTCAAAGGTGATGAGATGGCTTCAGAGGTCCAGTTTCCTCATTTCACCTCCCCCCACCTTATCCAAGTTCCAACCTTCCAACTCTGCACTGTCCTCATGACTTGTCCTACCTGTCCATCTTCCTTCCCACCCTATCCACTCCATCCTCCTCTCTGATCTATCACTATCACCCCCACCTCCATCTACCTATTGCACTCTCAGCTACCTTTTCCCCCCCCGCCCAGCACCACCCCCCCTCCCCCCCCCCTCCCATTTTCCTGTACCCCTTGGCTCACAGCCCCATTCCTGATGAAGGGCTTTTGCCTGAAACTTTGATCCTCCTGCTCCTCAGATGCTGCCCGACCTGCTGTGCTTTTCCAGCACCACATTTTTGGCTTCAGAGATGGGCCCTACTCCTCTCAACACACTTATACGATGTAAAATACAGACAGTTGGAACAACACACATATGCAGATACATTGTCCAGGCTGCCCTTTCTCTCAAGAGGGTGGGTTGAAAATTCCCTACTTCTCTCAAAAATCAGGAAGTTGATGAAGGGCTTATGCCCGAAATGTTGATTCTCCTGCTCCCTGGACGCTGCCTGATCTGCTGTGCTTTTCCAGCAACACACTCTCAACTTTGATCTTCAGCATCTGCAATCCTCATTTCTCCCTTTGGATTATTCAGCTTGGAAAGACAACAGAGCCAGACTCTGGGAATATCAAAATGAATCATTTCTCAGTTGTTTGCTGGCAGAGCAAAGAGAGAAGAAAATTGATTCATAACAACAGAACAGGAAGGCTTGCTCTCCCTCACCATCTCTCGCTCACTCTCACTTTGCCTAAACACCCCTCAAAATAAATGGCATGTTAAAGGCACCCATTCACCAAGAACTGAATTGCACAATTTCACCACTAGTGAGAAACAAGAACACAGCAAATGAGTCACACACTCAGCTTTCACTCGAAGAACTGTTAAAGCATACTTGTTATTATCTTTTTGTTTAAACTAGACACTTGCTGCCTCTCCTCATGTAAACTTGTTAGCTAGGTTTATGAGAGTTTGATGTCGTGTTTTATTATTATTTCAGGGCTGTAGGTTATTTTTTTTTTAATCAAGAAAACCTTGGAATTGGCACCTTAAATTTGGTCTAGTTAAATGAGTTAAAATTGAAAGTTCACAGCTGTGTGCTAAAAAGAAATGAAGGTATTTGTTGTTAACAGACTGAGAGGGGAACTGATTCCCCTTGTCTGCTCATAACACTTGATTCCCACGTGAAGAAAGGCAGCTTAAGGGAAGACAATTGATGTAAGTGGATTTTCATAGAACCAGATACAATATGAGTCTCTCCCTATAAGAGAATAACAAAGAAATATTCGAGGGCCCAGGGTTGTATGCTAATGTTTGGGGATGTAATGAAGCTTAGGGCAGCTGCTGCAAAAGCCCAGTGAAGAAAGACCATGACTAAGGTCTCTCTCCTGAGGGATTGTAAAGCCCTTGGGCTGTGTGCAACCAAACTTATTTGACATGAAATGTAAATACACGTCGTAAATATAACACAGAGTAGGAAGCGTAGTAAAGTACCTCAGAGTACCTCATAATGTATTGAAAGAAATGCAGTGTAAAATCTGAACTGTTGTGTAATGTATCTTCATACGTTTTATGTATAAAGTATATTTTTGCAAAAAGAAACTGATTTATTGGAAGGGAAGGAAGATAAAAATGAATAGGCTGAGAATCCAGGGACAATTTAAGTTGAGTAGCAAAAGAACCAAACGTGACAATGCAATGCATGGTTAGGATTGGGAATGCATTACGTGAGAGTGTGCTAGAGGAAGATTCAATCATGGCTTGCACAAGGAAACTGGAAAAACTTCTGCAGGAATAAAGATACAGGGCTACAAGGAAAGGGGAGGAGAGTAGGACTAATAGTTCCTCTTAACAGAAAACTGACATGAATATGAAGGGCTGAATAACCTCCTTCAATGCTTTAATTGGTCTGTAGTGCAGATATAAGAATGGAGAGCATTCACAGAATATTTAATGTCGTTGAATGATGTAACCATAGTACCTGGCAGTTGTTTAACAAACTTGTTTCTCATCTTAGTTGATGAGTAGTTGTGTTTGTGTTTTCAGGCTTCCAAGACGCGTTCACTGGTGATAGCAAATTATCGCTTTCACAGCTTTCTGGCCACCTTGCTGGTTGGCATCCTAACAATAATGTCTGGAATGAGAAACTTTATCCCAAGTGGAAGAGAAATGACATCCGATGGAAAAACTGCTGGAAAGGTAAGAACCAGAAGGAAATCTCGATCCAAGTATTTGTACGGCAGACCCTCCTTCTGTCCAGATGGTCTTTGAATTCTCTTTAGTTATAAGAGAATTTTTAAATTTATTCATAGGATTTGGGTGTTGCTGGAAAGGATAATATTGGTCGACCATCCTAATTGCCGTCAAGAAATTTGAAATTAACAGCGTTTTGAGTTCTGAAGTCCATGTGTTGTTGGTACACCTATAGTGCTGTTAGGAAGAGGGTTCCAGAATTTTAACATAACAATAGTGAACAAATGATGATAAAGTTCAGGATGATGTATGGCTTAAAGGTAAATTCAGTGGTGTTTTCTTGCATCTGCTGCCGTATGCTCCAAGTAATAATGTTCTTCAATTTGGAAAGTGTTGTTGAGAGACCCTTGGCCACTTGTTGTAGTACAAGATATAGAAGGCACTGCTGCTACTGTGTGTCAGAAGTGGAACACTTAAATGTTTAAGTTAGTGGATGATTAGTATCTACAGTCCATTGACTGCAGCATTTCAAGTCTGTTCACCTTTGCTTTGTCCTGGATAGTATTGAGCTTCTTGAGTGCTGGTGGAGCTTCCTCCATTCAGGTAAATGGAGAGTATTCCATAACTCTTATTACTGGTGCCTTGAGATGGTACAAAGACTTTGAGAGTCAGGAGATGTATTACTCTCCACAGAATTCCAAGTCTTTGAACTGCTGTATTAGCTATGATATTTCTATTGCTGATTTAGGGCGGCACAGTGGCTCAGTGGTTAGCACTGCTGCCTCACTGCGCCAGGGATCCAGGTTAGATCCGAGCCTTGGGCAACTGTCTGTGTGGAGTTTGCACGTTCTCCCTGTGTCAGTGTGGGTTTCCTCCAGGTGCTCCGGATATGCAGGTTAGGTGAATTGGCCATGCTAAAGTGCCCATAATATTCAGGGATATGTAGAATAGGTGCATTAGTCAGGGGTAAATATAGGGGAGGGGAATAGCCCTGGGTGGGTTACTCTTCGGAGGGTCAGTGTGGACTTGTTGGGCCAAAGGGCCTGTTTCCATACTGTAATGATTCTGATCCTGAGTTAAGTTTCTGGACAGTGATAACTAGATTGTTGATGATAGGGGATTCAGTAATGATAATGCCCCTGATCATTGGTGGGGTGGGGGGGGGGGGGGGGGGAAGAGGGAAGACAGATTCTCTCCCATTTGAGGTAATCGTAACATAGCTCTGTATGAAGTGAATACTATGTGCTACTTATCAGATGAAGCCTGATTGTTGTCCAGGTCTTGCTGCATATGGCATGGATTACTTCATTATGTGAGGAATTGCAAAAGGCACTGTGCACTTTTCAGAGAACATCTCCACTTTTGACCTTAGGGTGGAACGAAGGTCATTAATGAAGCTGAAATTGAGTGCAAGTTTCCTGAGGAGTTCCGCGATATTCTAAGGCTGGAATGATTCACCTCCAAAACTACAACCACCTTACTTTTGTTCAAGCTATGACCTTAATCAATGGAGTGGTTTTCTCCTGATTCCCATTCATTTCAATTTTGCTAGGGCTCCTTGATGTCATACTTAGTCAAGCACTACCTTGATATCAAGTGCTATTACCCTTACTTCACCTCTGGAATTTATCTGCTTGTCCATGCTTGCACCAAATCAATAATGAGGCCTGGAGCCTGGTGATCCTCACTGACTTCAAATTGAGCATCTTGATGAGTCATTGCCTCTTGACACCTTCCACCATGTTTCTCATGATTGATGGTAGATTGACAGGGTGGTAACTGACATAGTTAGATTTTTTTTCCTTTTTATAGAGATGACAAGCATGGACAATTTACTACATTATTGATGCAGTTATGTTGGAATGGCTTGATTAGGAGCATAGCTAGTTCTGGAACATGAGATGTCAGGATTTCAGAAGTGATATTATCAGGGCCCAAAGCTTCTGCAGTGTCCAGTTTCTTGATATCACTTGGAGTAAACTGAATTGCTGAAGAATACTATGTGTGATGCTAGAGCTTGAGGAGAAAACTGGGATGGATCATCTCCTTAGCACTTCTGTTTGGAGATAGTTTCAAATGCTTCAGTCTTGCCTCTTGCACTCTCACAGTGGGCTATCACGTTGTTGAATTTGGGGATATTCACTATACGTCCTCCTTTTTTTAGTACAATTCATGACTAATGTGGCAGAACTGCAGAGTGCAATATGATCTGTTCATTGTGGGATTGCTTTGCCATGTCTGTTGCATGCTCCTTCCATAGCCTACCATGTGCGTAGACCTCATTGAAACCTGACTGTTTTTTTAGATATGCCTGTGATTCTCCTTTCATGTCCTCTTGCAATCTCCCCTGATCTGATGGTACTGGTAGAGTGAATGATATACCATTGCTGCTGTTGATGGGTCACTGTTCCTTAAGGATGTCCAGTTTTCAGATTCTCGATCTATGTTTTATAAAGCCTGTAGGTGATTTAGCGAGTACCATTTATATTCAGTGTTTTGTCTAAGCCCTTAGCTGGTAGCAACATGAGCATTTCCATGTAAGTACTACTCAAGTCATTCCCTTTAAGTTACTGCATGCGTGCAATTGCCTAAAGAAATTTTAAAGGGTCTCTAAACTTTTTTTAAAAAATCAACTAAGTACAATAAAACACATCTCTGTTTATGCAGTAAATATTTGCAGGCATCGGATTAAGTCATTAACTTAAATCTATGATCAAGAATATATTATTAATCACTCTGGATTAATAATAAAACAATTGGCTAAATTGTTACATTTGGATAAAATCAAGTTTGTATGACTGTTTTACAATTAGTTCAGTAGCTTGGAGATCATGGGAAGAAATTCATTTGAACCAATTTTTAGACTAGGAATTAACACTGTGGATGCAGTAAGGCCCCAACCAGGATAGTGACACCAGCTTGAAATTGGGCCTTGGGCAACACATTCCAATAATTTATTTCCTTCTCCCCTTGGTTCTTCATTTTAGAAAATCAAAGCAGCTAGTTCTTGTGCCTCATTCGTGCAGGGAAATTTTAATGTGAACAGCATGGGATAGTCTAATTTCTCAGATGTTATACAAAAGAAATTGGAATGTCACTATTAGCATATGCAAAAGATCTGACATTTATACAAGACCAAAATAGTATTGCACATTTTTCAGTCATGCTTGGGGCACAGAACATATCCTACAAAATTTGAAACTTTGCTCTATTTTCTGGAACAAAACATCAATTCCTTCCCTGAGTTCTCAGGTCGCAGGATAGCATCAGTATCCTAAAATATATGTCTCAGTTCTTCAAAGGCAGGAATAGTTACATTAGTAATAATCCTCTTAAATTTTATTGAAAACAGTAAACTGAAAATTCTGACTTACTAACCGTTAATGCTAAAACTTGATTTATCTCTGTGTTTGTAATTAATTCCAAAACGTTTTAATTTCCCATGGGATACTGTGAGAAGGTTTCCTCTATTTACTTTTGATGGTGAATATATTCTTTGAAATTCAGTTTATAGTTTCAATTATTATTTTGTAGTTTGAACCATATCTCTGAGCAAGTATTATGCTTAATACCAAAAAGTATCTGTTTTCTTCCTTTTTCAATTAATTTGTTTTCTCTTTCAGGAGGAAAGGTCGTCGCCCACTTGGGCAATGATGGGCCTACACTGGTTAGAGCGAATGTAACTTTTAACGTGGTGCTTAAGTTACCTAAATGTCAAAAAGAGGATGATAATGGTGATATCGTTTATGACAAAAACTGCAAAAATGGTAAACCTTTGTGTGCATATGCATGTGTGCTATGTAGGATAAACCTCAATTGATCAAATTCAGTGAATTCAATCATTTACATAATCTATTTGCACGATTATGTGTAATTTGAGAAGGATAGAAATTGAAGTGTGCCCAGAATTGGACACTCAAGGAGTGATAAATGCTGGGTTCTGCTTTGAAATAATGAAGCCAAGGCATATATAACCTTGTGTCTCACTTTCATGAAGAAGGCAATCCGTAGAGATTATACTCATATATTATATTATATTCTCAGCTGGAAAGTATTGTTGAAGATTGGGTCATTGCTGATATATCAGTTGCCATTTATGGAAGAGCTCTAAACTTTTGGAAGCCTCAATGAATTTCCTTAATCACTCAACTACAACTACAAATCTCTTTCAACCATAATTATTGACTTCTGGGCAAGTGAAATTGACCATAGGTTGGGTTTAGCTGCATTTTTAAAAAGATCAGTTGAACAATGGCACTAGGAAGTAGGTAATATCATACCATCAGTTAAAAAGAAGAGAACATTAAAACTGGTAATGGCAGACCAATTAAACCAAAATAAATCAAGTAAAATGAAACATTTAGGCAATCACATGATAATTACAGAGTTTGATAGATTTTTGTTAACCGAAGGTTAGAAATTATAGAGAAAAGGCAGAAATGTGATGTTAAAATGCAAATCAACCACAATCTCATTGAATTGCAGAAGAGACCTGAGGGGTTAAATGTCTACTCCTGTTCCTATTGGTGAAATCTTGAGGAAGTGATCGGCTTTGGTCTACTGGCTGGAGAGCTGGCATGAAATCCATGTTGCCTTATTTGGAGAGTGCCCACTAAACCACAAGCCTATCAGGCAGTTGACAGACAACTAGTGACCCTTTCCCTAGGATCATGACCCTACGGGAGATCTTGCCTACCTGGCTAATCAAAGACCCGGAGCCATTCCTCAATAGCATCATTGGAGAGGATCTCGACAAACAGCCAGTGAAGTTGCAGAATGATCTGGCTGCAGGTGGTAAATGGCAGGAAGAGTTTCACTGTATCAGGATTGCATGAAGGACAACATGCCCAATGGGGTGGCTGTTAGTGGTTTCTCGTCCCTTCCTACACTCTCCCAGGGGACAGAGCCTTCTGGGTTCCCTTTTGAAGCAGGAAACCCCTTTCCCGATAACAATGGAATATGAGGCTCTTAAAAGTGTCTTTAATTGTCTAAAGACCTCAATTGATGGCAGGCAGGGAGGCAATCTATGGATGTTGTGGACTCGAACACCAGTGTGTGTTCAGCTGCCATTTTTCCACATGATGAAATGCTTTATGTGTCTCTAAACACACTACTAGTGAGAACAGATTATTCTTTCCTGTGCTTCCCTTTCTATCCTTTTCTTTCCCCCTCTCCCTTAACTCATCAATATGTTGTCTATTGAGGCATTACGGATTTTTCAGCACTGGTTTCCCCAGTGATCCTAAATGCTGCACCTTAAAGGAGCAATCTTCCAACTCTGAATCGAGTAAGCAGCTGAACGTTGGGATTATGATAAGAATCACCATGATGCGTTGACTAAGCAATGCATCAACATGAATTTGGGCTCAAGACCTCTGCATCCTTTGCTGCATCCTCCAGTCATGAGCGAAAATGTCAATTTTTGAAATAAAAATCATAAATACATTTTTATCATACGCCATTTTGAGATTGTTACAAATTATTTTAAGACAATATTCCCCTAGACCGATAAGTTGAACTAAATGATGCTAATAAGTTATGTGATTTGAGGGACTTAGATTTTCAGTCAAAGTAAGATTGGATTAACATTGATTAATAGACCTTGAACCTAGTTGAGCACCTGATTACAGATTGAAGTGATAAAGACTTGTTTTAATGCTGAAACTCAAGTAAATCTTGTGCATGAACAGAGATTACCCTATGATTAGAGTAGTAAGTTGTTCCACGAGGACAGCTTGAGACGTTTCTTGATCTCGTGACAACGGCTGCCTTGGTGACTTGCCATTCACTTCTCATGTCAGTAGCAGCATGGATCCATGAGTCAGGTTAACTATTGTCAATTGTGACATCTCCTACATTTGGCAAGTAATGTTTCAGTCAAATTTGAAATTGAAAGATCCAGTTGGCTCTTCAGAAGTAGGACAACTCCATCCACTGGCATGTCCAACTTCTCCGAATATGGGACTGCTGCAAGTAAGATGATCAATGGTATATGTATGAATATATTGAGCATTATACAATTTTTCAGGTTATTATATACTTTAAGATGGTTATCTCCATATTGGTTAGATGTACAGTATCTAGGAATAATGTATTATGGACATTATGAATCTGATAGACCAATTTTTGTGTCCATTGTAGTCTTCAATGGGCAGCCTTCACATTGTTTAGGATATTATTTATATAAGAAATATGGCAATGTAGTAGAGTCTTAATTCACCAAACGTACCACGTAATTCTGACATATAAAACACTCTTCTAATCTGTTATTTTGGTTCTGATCTGTTGCAATGACAATTTTAAAATCTTCTGCATGTATTCAATAGTATCTTCAAATAATGATCATTTATTGGAAGGAGAATGTACATTTCTAAATATGGTTCCAATTTTAGTCACTAATGCCAGTGTTTATTTTCTAGCATCTTCATTCTTTCCTGGTCAATATGTATATAACTGGAGTTCCTGGATTGATGAATATGGTTGGTTTAACCACACCACGTTTACCAAATATAATGTCTTCCCAGATGGTCATTCTTTTCCTAGACACATGGATTGGAGGCATAAGAACTTTGTCTATATTTGGCACACCCAAGGTTGGTACAACAATATTTCCTACAAATGTGAAGAGATTTCTTTAAAGGCTTTGCTGACCATATCTGTTTTAAATATAGGCCAATACTATCAAAATATTGGGCGATCCAGTATGACTCTTTCTATCAATACGACCAACATCACACTGGGTGACCATATGATGACTGTGTCTGTCTATCGAAGAGATCACCATAGAAAAAAATACATTCCAATTGCAACAGCAAGTGGCCCATACACAGTTACAGGTGAGATTGTGTTTGGGATAACCCATCTATTGATCAATAGTTTCAGCAGTTTTGGTACCCTGACAAAATAATGGAAACAAACTGGTGTTCATACTTATGAGGAATGTGTAAAACAAATTGCAATTTTATAAAATTGAGGCACTAGTTGTGAGGATGTATGTCTTTTCATTTAACTTTGTAAAGCTTGTAAAATTTGTAAGGCCTTGTGTGGTGATTATGAAAAAGCTATAAACAATGGAACAGGGCCACTTCATACATATTGTTCAGCATGTATACTCCACTAAGAATGAGATGTACAGTTTTAGTCTCCTTATCTAAGATTGGATATACCTGCTGAACAGAGTGCAACAAAGATTCATTCATCTGATTCCTTGTAAGAAATGACTGTCCAATGAGGAGAGATTGATTTGAGCAGGCTAATATTTCCTAGCATTTAGAAGATATCATTGAATCATTTTAAACTCTTAAGGAGTTTAGTATGGTCAGCACAGGGAAGATGTTTCCACCGGCTGATGAACCGAGAATTAAGGATGAAGTCTCAGAATATGGATCAGTCATTTAGAACTGAGATCAAGATTTTTTTTCATTTCCAAGGGTTGTGAATATTTGTAAATCTGTATCCCAAATGGCTGTTGATGCTGTGTTCTTGAGAATATCTACGGTAGAAATTGATACATTTTTGAATGCCAAAGGAAGATTTGGAAGTGGGACTTGTTGGGGAAGCCGGAGGTGAGATTGAAGATAAACCGTGATCATATAGAATAGTGAAACAGATCCAAAGGTTTAAATACTTTTACACTGTTTCTTATGCTAAACTGTAATATACAATGTATGAAAGTGAATTGGCAACTCCTTTTTACATTTGCTCATGGGATGTGGGTATCATTTGTAAGATCATATTTATCACCTATCCCAATTGGTGATGAGTTGGCCTTTTGAACAACTGCAGACTGTATAACGTCGGCACATTCCACAAAGCTCTAAGGAAAGAAACTCCAAGATATTCATCCAGCAACAGTAGGCGAAGGAACAGTAATAATGTTCCAAGTCAAGGATCATATTCCTTTGAACAGAAATAGAAATTGCTAGAAAAGTGCAGCATGTCTGGCAGCATCTGTGGACAGAAACCTGATTTCATGTTTTGGTTCCGGTGATCCCTCTTCAGAACTGATATTCCTATGTATCTGTTGCCCTTGTTCTTCGAGGTGAGAGAGTGAATTTGGAAAATGCTGTTGACGAAATCTTGGTAAATTGCTGCAACAATTTTGCAGCTGGTATACATTGCTACCACAGTCTGGCAGATTTGGAAGGAGTGGCATATTGTATTCTTACCAAGTGGGTTGCCTTGTCCTGGACTGTATCAAATGTCTTGAATATTGGAACTGAACTCATCCAGGCATGTTAGGAATTTTTTTTTAATCTCACACCTGACATACTTTGTAGATGATTGAAAGGCTTTGAACAGTCAGGAGATGAGTTAAAAGCTGCAGAATTCCTAATCTTTGATCAGATCCTATAGTCACTGTAGTAATATGACCATTTTAAGTTGTGTTTCTGGTCAGCAGTGGCACTGCCACACCCATTCACCCTTTTGCCCAAAGAATGTTGATGATAGGTGAATCAACAACAGTAAGTCCTGTTGAATGTTGAGGAGAGGTGTTCAGCTTCTCTGCTGTAGGAGATGGTCTTTGCCTCACTCAAATGTTGCTTGCCATTTTTCAGCCAAACTAGAAGCTTGCTTCACACGGGTATGATCAGTCTCATTTTATTACACATGAAACTGTGTGCCTTTGTTCCACTTTCATAAGTAGATTTAGATTATATCTGCCTCCCAGAGGCCAATCCTTATTCTGTTTGGTAGCTGCACCCAATATTCCCCTGAATTGTTTCTCGTAATTAAGATGCATACTCACTATCTCTGACAAGGGACATTTGCCCTCTATCTTATCCAGGGTCGCACCCATTTTTATCCAATTTATTGTATACCTTCACAAAAATCATACTCTTGTCTTGTACCTTCGTAAAGTTTCTGTTTTTAGTGCCTATTTAAACTATCTCATTCAGTGGTCCGTCAGGGTACGTGAGAGTGAAATGAGGGAAACAAGCACAGAAAAATGCAGACCGAGAGTAACAAAGGTATAACCTTACCTTGTGGGCCCGTTGGTGTCAAGTCCGACCTGTAGGTGAAGCTCTTCTTTTCCAATTTCACTCACACGTATCCCTTGTTGGAACCCTGCTCACAGCACCAAATTGTTAAAGTACCTATTCAAAACAGCTCAGGGAATCCCTGATGAACTCGACCTGTAAGCCTCTCTTGGTTCATCCCGGAGATCGTACTCTCTGGTAGTCTGGAATGTAAAACTCTTATAGACAGCTTAGTTTAAATGATTATCTTTATTTACCAATGGCGTCAACATTATACCATAACATAGATACCTACACGCCAAGCTTGAGCTAAGGTTTTAAAACCATGAGTAGAGTAGCAGTGCCAGCTCTTGCCCCCTAAGAGCTCTCTCAGGCTACTCCCCTTATTGCTGCAATAAGCTGTCTTGATACAGAAATTAGTACTGAGATTACAAAAACACCACATGCCCTTAACCAGATAAGTAACAATAAAATGGCAAACATTTGTAGAGGAAAACAAACTTAATTGACAGGTCTGAGTGTGCTTGACTAATTAAGCTCCATGCACATCAAAGTGGGAAACCCTGATCAAGCCAGGCTAAATGGCCAATTGCCTTTAGCTAGATAAGCTCCCTTTTAACAGTACAGCATAATGAGAGACCTATCTAAACTATGTGGAAAAGGTCAAGAGGTAATTTCGCTCTGCTCACGTGCTCAGTATCATTATCCGACAAAAGAGCTTTATATAAAAAAATCTTAGATTTCCAAAATGCACATTCAATGCATAACCTTCCTGAACCATGAGCTCCAGGGAACAACACACAATCAATTAATCCATGACAAGCAAGTGTACACTCAAATCAGACCACAAAAGAGTTAACTTTTCCACCAGCTTCCTTCCTGTCTCTCCCTCTCACTGTGTCCCTTGAACCCTTAGGTCAGTGAATGTAATTTATAGAAGAATGTTTACTCTTTCTCACACATATGAACATCTTCCAACTTTCTCACCGTGTTAGTTTCAGCCTTTGTGTTTTCCTAGCTTGGAAGGGTAATAAGACGTTCACACTCCAGAACAGTCAAAATTCCCTGAGCCATTTCGAATAGGTACTTTACCAATTTGAGCTTCATAAGTTCAAATCTCCTCTGTGTGGTATACATGAAAATGTATCAGGATTACGTGTATATTCCACTTAGCTTATTAAATTACAAGTTCTTTTCCTATTGAGTATGAGTTTTGTTAAGAGTCTTCAATATAATCCGGAAATTCAGTTATCCAACGTCCAACTATAAGATATGTGCAGCTTCCATCCCTCAGGGTCAAAAGGAAGTATTGCCACCCATTCCACAAGTGAACAAATGTTATCACCTTATTCACACCGATCCATTGACTCTAAGAACAGATGTCCTTAATTGTTCTTAAACAGTGCCCCCCTCCCCCGGTGTTAAGCACTTTCCTGCATATCCTGTAGCAGATATGTCACATGTAAGGCTACAAGCTTTCTCACTATCATTAGCAGACCTTCTCACTTCTAACCTTTTGATGGAGGGGAGATCATTGATAAAGTAGCTGAAGATGGTTAGACCTAGGACTTATGAGGAACCGGGCTCTTGTGAACAGTGGTAATGTCTCTAAGTCAGAGCCATGATATGGGTTCAAGTGCCACCTGCTCTAGAAGGGTGTCTTAACATCTCTGATCAGGTTGATATAGAAAATATCTACTCTGAGGAACTGGGACTCCCATGTCAGTGGTAATGCCCCTACATCTGAGCATTGAAACTTGGGGTTCAAGTTCCACCTGTTCCAAAGGTATGTAGTAATATCTCTGCAAAGTTGACTTGAAAATATTTTACTCTGAGGAACTAGGAGCTCTTTTGCACAGTGGTAATATTCCTACCTCAGAGCTCGGAGACCCAAATTCAGTCCCATCTGCTGTAGAAGATGTCATAATATCTCTGAATAGGTTGATGGAGAAAATATCTACTCTGAGGAACTCCAGCATTATTTCCTGGGACTGAGATGATTGACCTCAAACAGCCGCAACTGTCTCCATTTGTGATAGGTATTAATTCAATCAATGATGATGTGCGCCCCGATAGCTTGTGACTTAATTTTACGGGAACTCTTTGATGTCACACTTGGTCAAAAGCTGATGGCAAATGCCTCTCCATTTACGTCTGTCCCTTAATTTTAATTTCCATTGACGTCTCTACAAAATAGATTGTTGATTTGCTATCACCTGCTTCACACAATCCCATCAAGCCAAAATTACCCTGAAAGGTAATCAAAAATTTGTATGAAAATATAATTAAAGGAATAGGAATAATTAAGTGAAACCATTAGAATTACTAGATAATATTCTGATGGAAATTTGAGTCATCAATAGTCACAGGTGAGGTGCCGAAGACTGGAGGTTGGCTGATGTGGTGCCACTGTTTAAGAAGGGTGGTAAGGGCAAGCCAGGGAACTATAGACCAGTGAGCCTGATGTCGGTGGTGGGCAAGTTGTAGGAACTCCTGAGGGACAGGATGTACATGTATTTGGAAAGGCAAGGACTTGGGATAGTCAGCATGGCTTTGTGCATGGGAAATCATGTCTCTCACAAACTTGATAGAGTTTTTTGAAGAAGTAACAAAGATTGATGAGGGCAGAGCGGGGGTAGATGTGATCTATATGGACTTCAGTAAGACTTTTGACAAGGTTCCCCATGGGAGACTGGTCAGCAAGGTTAGATCTCATGGAATATAGGGAGAACTAGGCATTTGGATTCAGAACTGGATCAAAGATAGGAGACAGAGGGTGGTAGTGGAGGGTTGTTTTTCAGACTGGAGGCCTGTGACAATGCCACAAGGATTGGTGCTGGGTCCTCTCTTTTTTTGTCATTTATATAAATGATTTGGATGTGAGCATAAGAGTTAGTAAGTTTGCAGATGACACCAAAACTGGAGGTGCAGTGGACGTCGAAGAAGGTTACATCAGATTACAACAGGATCTTGATCAGATGGGTCAATGGGCTGAGAAGTGACAGATGGAGTTAAATTCAAATAAATGAGAGGTGCTGCATTTTGGGAAAGCAAATCTTAGCAGGACTTATGCACTTAATGGTAAGGTCCTAGGAGTGTTGCTGAACAAAGAGACCTTGGAGTGCAGGTTCATAGCTCCTTGAAAGTGGAGTCACAGGTAGATAGGATAGTGAAGAAGACGTTTGGTATGCTTTCCTTTATTGGTCAGAGTATTGAGTACAGGAGTTGGGAGGTCATGTTGCGGCTGTACAGGACATTGGTTAGGCCACTGTTGGAATATTGCATGCAATTCTGTTCTCCTTCCTATCGGAAAGATGTTGTGAAACTGGAAAGGGTTCAGAAAAGATTTACAAGGCTGTTGCCAGGGTTGGAGAATTTGAACTATAGGGAGAAGCTGAACAGGCTGGGATTGTATTCCCTGGAGTTTAGGAGGTTGAGGGTGACCTTATAGAGGTTTACAAAATTACAAGGGGCATGGATAGGGTAAATAGACAAAGTCTTTTCCCTGTGGTCAGGGAGTCCAGAACTAGAGGGCATAGGTTTAGGGTGAGAGGGGAAAGATATAAAAGAGACCTAAGGGGCAACATTTTCACACAGAGGGACTAGATTGGGTTAGGATATCTGGTCAGCATGGACAGGTTGGACTGAAGGGTTTGTTTCTATGCTGTACATCTCTATGACTCTATGACTGAAGGTCATGAAAATCTTTGACAAGGCTATAAGGGCAGGGAATTTCAGTGTTGGTGGGTAATATCATTCTGTATTTCCAAATGATACCTCCTTTCTAAATACTGTTACCTGTCACAGAAAACAAAGTTGTGAGAATTTCAAATTTGGAAAGGATATGTGACTTTGCAAAATATGATTTTTTTTCAGATCATATTCCAACATATGTGCACATTTCACAAAAAAACAATCGCAATACCACAAAAAACATCTACATCAAGGACTTAGATGTTATCTTTGAAGTTAAACTTCATGATCCCAGTGAATATCTGAAAAATGCTGCCATATCCTATAATTGGGATTTTGGTGATGGACATGCGCTTTTATCAAAAAGTCCAACTGTTCTTCACAACTTCACTAGTTCAGGGAATTTCAAACCTAAATTGATTGTTGAGGCAATTCTATTAGTTTCCTGTAGCTCCATTATACCAACTACATTGAGCCCAACTACAGAACAGGGCACTACAACTGAATTGAGCACTCCAACCAAAGGGAGCATGACAACCGATTGGAGCACCACGATCAAACAGAGCACTACGATTATATCGAGCCCTACCACCGAACAGAGCCCTACCACCGAACAGAGCCCTACCACCGAACAGAGCCCTACCACCGAACAGAGCCCTACCACCGAACAGAGCCCTACCACCGAACAGAGCCCTACCACCGAACTGAGCCCTACCACCGAACTGAGCCCTACCACCGAACTGAGCCCTACCACTGAACTGAGCCCTACCACCGAACAGAGCTCTGCAACTAAACTGAGCACTGTGACCAATGCAGATGCTACAACTGGTATGTTTGATTTTTTTTAATTTTACAATACAGTGCCAAGAGGGAGTAATGCAGTCAAATGTTTAACACAATGCTTTTTAATATTGAATTTTTTTTTGAAATTAAGATTTTTTGTAAAATTAAAATGTTATTTTATTTCTGAGACACCGGTTTGAAGATAAACGTCTCCTGGCAGACCACTGCAACTTTGGAGGATGAACACAGAAATGCTGGGAAAACATTGACACCGTTTTGCCAGCATTTACACAGCTTTTCTGCCAAAGATACAGTGGGCAGCTGGGAAAATCTCCTTGAAATCTGAAATTTCCAAATATTTTCAATTGTTTATGATACTTGCATGTACTTACCTATCTTTATTTCCAATAGTGTTGTACATGGGGACGCAAGAACAAGTGTCAAAAAGTCAGATAAAGCAGAATTAGAAAATACAGAATAATTGAAACTGAACATGTAGTTGTTATTCTGAGCCTGTTTTAAAATCATTTATTCTGTCATCTGCTGTTTGTTTCTGTTATGAATCATTTGTCCATTTTTTAGATGGGCATTGTTCAAGTTAACTTATTTGTGGAAACACTATAGCACACCCACAGGCAAACCAATGTAATTACAGCTTACAGGTTTACAGATTTTAAAAAATCTGCAGATGATGGAATCCAAAATAGACAGGCAGGAGGCTGGAAGAACACAGCAAGCCAGGTAGCATCAAGAGGTGGAGAAGTCGACGTTTCAGGTGTAATCCTTCTTCAGGACTGGGTGTGGGGGAGCTGCAGATAAAGGGGGAGGCGGCAGCAAGGTGTAAGGTGTGGGGATAGGTGAGGACAGGTCGAGGGTATGACCTGGTTAGTCAATGGAAGGAATGAATCCAGTTGGTAGAAGGGAGGGGAAGGGTCTGGGAAGGGAGTTGGAGGATGGGGAGAGAGGTAATTTGAAATTGGAGAACTCAGTATTGAGTCCTCCAGGCTGTAGGGTGCACAGGCAGAAGATAAAGTGTTCTTTCAATGGGAGCTGTGGTTTGCTTTGGCAATGGAGGCTAAGGATGGTCATGTTGGAAAGGGAGTGGTTGAGGGAATTAAAATGGGTGGTGACTCTTTTAACCTCATTTACAGCAGCAGGTGCTCCCGATGTGGTCTTCTCCAAATCGGGGACACCAAGTATAAACTCAGGGACTGACTGGACCTCCCAGTCACCGCCCATTTCAATTTCCCCAACCACTCCCTTTCCAACATGACCATCCTTGGCCTCATCCATTGCTAAAACAAACCTCAGCTCCTATTGGAGGAACACCATTGTATCTTCTACCTGCACCCTACAGCCTGGAAGACTCAACATTGTGCTCTCCAATTTCAAATAACCTTCCTTCCATCCCCTGACTCTCTTCCCAGCCCCTTCCCCTATCTTCCACTGCTCCCTGCCACCAACTGGATTCATTCCTCCCATTGACCAATTAGGTCATATCCTCTACTTGTCTTC
Organism: Chiloscyllium punctatum; assembly: GCF_047496795.1. Taxonomy (NCBI): domain Eukaryota; kingdom Metazoa; phylum Chordata; class Chondrichthyes; order Orectolobiformes; family Hemiscylliidae; genus Chiloscyllium; species Chiloscyllium punctatum. The sequence continues at coordinate 29,070,395 of NC_092746.1, read as the reverse complement.
ACCTATCCCTACTTCACTACTCTGCCCTCACCTCTCCCTTTATCTACAGCATCCCCACAGCCACCCCCAGTCCTGAAGATGGGTTACACCCGAAACGTCGACTTTTACACCCCCTGATGCTGCCTGGCTTGCTGTGTTCTTCCAGTCTCCTGCCTGTCTACTATAGGTTTACAGAGGCAGTTTCTATTAAAAATCTGTACATAGTGGTTTATAATAACAGGAAGTACAAACACATTTCTATTATATTCCTAATCAATCACCCATGCTTCTTACAAATTGGAAATTATAATTGTATGTAGAATTTCAGACAGATAATTGAAAAAGGAGTATGACGTGGGAATAGGAGTGAAGGGAAGTTGGAAAATGGGAAAGACAGAATGTAGGAGAAGGGGGATGAAGGTGAGAATACGGAGGTGGCAAAGAGGAGGATGGGGTGGAAACAGCTAGAGAAGGACATGAGGAGTAGATGTAAAGATAGAAAGAAATGAAGAGAAAGCACAGAACTGGATGCAGGAAAGTAGGGTGAAGAATATGAAGAGGAGGACATGCGGAAGAGTTAGCAAGGAGGAGACATCGAGGTAAATGGAGAGATAGGGAAGGAATGGGATGTGAAGCAGTGGAAGTGGACAGGAGAAAAGGAAAGAGGTGGTGAGAAGAATGGGAGAAAGGGGGAGAAGAGGAGTTGACAGGAGAGGGATGGGAGGAGGAGAGAGAAAGAAAGAGGAAAAGGAAATGGGAAGTTAATCTATTGTGAAAGGAGAAGGAAGGAAACATTCAAGTAGAAAAGAGGAAAGAAAGGGATGAAAAAGGAATTGGGATAAATGTGGAGAAGGGTTGAGCGCATAGATCACATTTGGTTGGATAATATAAATATTCCCATTTAGCTTCTTCTTCAACCTTCCATCCTCAATTCCTCACATTCCTCCTCATTTCCTTATCCCTTTCCTATCAAACCTCAACCAATTCTTTCACTACTTCTTCCTTCCTTCCTTCCTTCTAACTCTCTTTTCTTCCTTCTACCTTTTGTCTTCCTTCTGTCTCCAATTTTCCTTACATACGGCGACTGTATTAATGATTATGCTTCTGCTCAATTCAAATGTTCTTTATTCCTCTTAACCTTGTTCCCTCAAAAGTTACAACATCTTGTTACTTCTGTTGCTTCTATGTCAGCAAAAGCAACCACCCTCACAAGGATACATGAAGCTACAAGACCTACACCTTCTCCAATAGATTCCTATTACTGACAAGGGAAGGAAGTAAGGTAGAGATGTTTACACAGCACATGAAGCAAAAATGATCGACAAAAATCTAATTCCAAAAGTGCAAAGACAAATAAAAATACAAAAATGCTGATAATGCACATCAGGTCCATCAGTTTCTGAAAGGACAAAGGACATGCAATCATTCAAGTACAGATCCTTTGCTAGAAGTAGAAATGGGAAGATAAGAGAGATCAGCGATAGAAGTGAAGGCAGAGTGTGGGTGTAGAGATCATGAGTTGGGAATACTGATCCTTGTCAGAAAAAGGTCTTACAGGTAAAATAGGCAAATTTATAAGGTCAGTAGTTAAGATAGTGAAAACGTTGAGCAAAAGGAGTAGCAATGGTGGTCGGGGTTGAAATCATTTGAAAAGCAATATGACAATAATGATCATGGTCAGTTTTAGAAATTAAATTTAACTTCCACCAGCTTTGATCCTATGTAACCAGGAGAGTAGTCTGGGGATCTGAATTACTATTCCAGTGACATGACCACTGCACCACCCTGTCCTTCGAGATCCCAAACAAACTAGTACTGAGTCAAGGTCAGGAGACAAAATCATCTTCACATTTTGAGTGACCCAATGGTATTCTTGAAGTCTCTGTTCAGAGGGAGAATGTCCAATCACACCCAATCACATGGCAGCTAGCAAACAATTAGATGTGCAGGGCAAAGATCCTGGTCAGACATGCAGGGAGTCACTGGCTCCATCATTACAGGGGCAAGCATTCAGATCCGTATTTGAATAGCACTGAGATAGCTATGCACACTTTCCATCCAGCAAGAATTGATCTACTGGCAGTTATACAGTGACAATTGCCTTATTCCTACTGGATGGTGTCACAGGCCTTCCTGCTGTATCACTTCATTGCCCTTTCCCTGAAAGGTGACACTAAACCCACGACCCCCTTTTATTTTTGACCAATTTTGAATCACATTAGAGCTTTCTTTGGCACCATCAGCCAGCTCACTGCAACTGCCTCCCACCCTGCACCCCTGCCAAGTCTGATTACCTTTGACTTTGCAACATGTCATCCTCGACTCTTCTTCTGTCATGCTTGCCCTTTGTTATCTGAAATTCTTAGGTCTTCATCATTGACTTTCCCAATATATCCCTTGATATCCCCACATCCTACTTGAACTACCACCTATCAATGTTGTAGACCAATTTTCTCACTCTGTCACTCACAAGCTTTGATAGGGCTGCCACTGCCCTCCTTCCCATGGTCAGCCATGTTTTCTTCCTTGTTCACAGCTGCCATATGCTTTCAGTGCATTGATGCCTCCTCTCCCCCTAGTTTACAAAGCTCCCCATTCAAGGAAACCAGTTACTACTCAGTCCAAATCCTCCAGTGTGACTCCTTGGCTTGCTATACACCAGCTTTAACTGAAAGCACATCTTTAGCTTATTCTGCATACTTAATTCCAAATGTACAAATTATTCTGATTTGTATTTTAATGAGTGTTCATAACATGCTAATATATTAAAGATGGATTTCTTTTACTTGCCATTGCAAAGCACAATCTGTTGTCAGTCCACCAGAACCAAATTTTATTCTGAAATCGGGAATTTGACATTGCTGAATTAACTGTCCTCTCCAGTCTCATTTCCCACTCTCAGGAACATCACAATGTTCTACTGAAGAATTCACCAAAACTAGGGTAAACAAACTAGTCGCAATGAAAAAACTAATGATATTGATGATGATAAATCCCCAGTATTGGTTTCCATTCCTTGAATTAAAACAAAAAGTGAGAACAATGCAGATACCATAAATATAATCTGTCAAAGTCCTCTAGACTCAGGAATTGCTCCTCAAAGTTAGAAACATGTACATGTTATTTTTAGGAAAGATGATGAAGGAATTATTGTCCATTTCTTAACATCTTTTGTCAGGAAATTGCTGAAGAATAAAGTGGCTGAAAACCGTAAACATTTTTAGGTGATTCGGAGGACCCAGCAGGGATTTATGAAGAGGATGTCATGCCTGACAAATCCAAAATTTTTTTTAAGAAAGTGGTTGAATTTGTGAACGGGAATTTTGATAGTTGTTATTTATATGGCAGTATTGGTATTGACTGTGATGCATGGAGGGTACACTCGCACATAATGGCATTGGATGAATAAACTCCAGTGACCAGCTTCTCCTTCACTCTAAATGCAGCATATTTGGCATTACTGTCACAAACCCATTTTACCAACAAGCTAATAAACTGAGAAGGAGGATCGCAAAGTGTTAAATTGTATACAGTTGCTGTGTTGGGAGAATCCCAGGATGGCAGTTTCCCACATTATTCTTTCAGAGAGAGAAACAGGAGCACTTCTGCTCTACCTGAGCCAACAAAATAATGTCAGAACTGGTCTCTGTTTTGCTTTAAGCCAGGTTTGATTGAGCAGAGTGATTACATGATGCTCTCTGCCCTGTGTGTGGTTAAAATAGCATCAGAGACTATGAATGACATGGAACCTTGAATGCGAAAGAATAGCACTTCTGCGTAGTTCAGGTGCATATGTCAACTACCTAGTTTAAGGCTCTGAGGACATCATTGTAAGTCAATTACCTCTATTTCTACTCTAATAATCCCCTGTTTCCCACAGTTAGAATCTCCCCAATGTGTTGTTAAAAACATACTTGTCCTTCGTGTGTAGTATTTAATGTATTCATTTTATTTCCTCCCCAGGTTCCACAACAACAATTGCTTATACCAATGGTACAAACAGTCCACTGCAGCTTGAGAAAAGAGATGTCTCAGGATTAGCCTGTAATCTTCACAGATATGGTTACTTTGAAACAAACATCACAGTTGTGGGTATGCAATATTATTTAAAAATTGTGTTGCAATCAAATATCCTATGTGAGAACCTGGACTGACTGCCCAGTTTCCTGAATGAGCAGGAGAATTAATAAAAGTCCCTGATCCTATTGCTGTCCATAACCTTAAATTATTGTAACATATTCTGTCTATGTAGAGTCTGTTTGAAGAAACTAACTGCACAGTCTCAGTTTACATGTGCAGTGCATCAATAAACCTTTACCATGGTTGAATCAGTAAATTACTAATATATACAAAAGATATATGACAACACAAGAGTATAAATGTCTCTGAAATGGTAGTGAAAATAATTAGAGTCATAGAGTCATAGAGATGTACAGCATGGAAACAGACCCTTTGGTCCAACCTGTCCATGCCGACCAGATATCTCAACCCAATCTAGTCCCACCTGCCAGTGCCTGGCCCATATCCCTCCAAACCCTTCCTATTCATATACCCATCCAAATGCCTCTTAAATGTTGCAATTGTACCAGTTTCCATCACACCCTCTGGCAGCTCATTCCATACACATACCACCCTCTGCGTGAAAAAGTTGCCCCTTATGTCTCTTTTATATCTTTCCCCTCTCACCCTAAATGTATGCCCTCTAGTTCTGGACTCCCCGAACCCAGGGAAAAGACTTTGTCTATTTATCCTATCCATGCCCCTCGTAATTTTGTAAACCTCTATAAGGTCACCCTTAGCCTCCGATGCTCCAGGGAATACAGCCCCAGCCTGTTCAGCCTCTCTCTATATCTCAAATCCTCCAACCCTGGCAACGTCCTTGTAAATCTTTTCTGAACCCTTTCAAGTTTCACAACATCTTTCTGATATGAAGGAGACCAGAATTGCATGCAATATTCCAACAGTGGCCTAACCAATGTCCTGTACAGCCGCAACATGACCTCCCAACTCCTGGACTCCGTACTCTGACCAATAAAGGAAAGCATACCAAATGCATTCTTCACTATCCTATCTACCTGTGACTCCACTTTCAGGGAGCTATGAACCTGCACTCCAAGGTCTCTTTGTTCAGCAACACTCCCTAGGACCTTACCATTAAGTGCATAAGTCCTGCTAAGATTTGCTTTTCCAAAATGCAGCACCTCGCATTTATCTGAATTAAACTCCATCTGTCACTTCTCAGTCCATTGGCCCATCTGGTCCAGGTCCTGTTGTAATCTGAGGTAATCCTCTTCACTGTCCACTACACCTCCAATTTTGGTGTAATCTGCAAACTTACTAACGATACCTCTTATACTCGCATCCAAATCATATATGTAAATGATGACAAGTAGAGGACCCCGCACCGATTCTTGTGGCACTCCACTGGTCACAGGCCTCCAGTCTGAAAAACAACCCTCCACTACCACCCTCTGTCTTCTACCAAATGGCTTGTGGATGTACCAAATGTATCCAAATGGCTAGTTCTCCCTGTATTCCATGAAATCTAACCTTGCTAATCAGTCTCCCATGGGGAACCTTGTGAATGCCTTACTGAAGTCCATTTAGATCACATCTACTACTCTGCTGTCATTAATCTTCTTTGTTACTTCTTCAAAAAACTCAATCAACTTTGAGACATGATTTCCCACACACAAAGCCATGTTGACTATCCTGAATCTGTCCTTGCCTTTCCAAATACATATACATCCTGTCCCTCAGGATTCCCTCCAACAACTTGCCCACCAGTGAGGTCAGGCTCATCGGTCTATAGTTCCCTGGTTTGTCTTTACCTCCCTTCTTAAACAGTGGCACCACGTTTGCCAACCTCCAGTCTTCCAGCACCTCAACTATGACTAGTGATGATACAAATATCTCAGCAAGAGGCCCAGCAATCACTTCTCTAGCTTCCCACAGAGTTCTCGGGTACACCTGATCAGGTCCTGGGGATTTATTCACCTTTAACCATTTCAAGACATCCAGCACTTCCTCCTCTGTAATCTGGACATTTTGCAAGATGTCACCATCTATTTCCCCACAGTCTATATCTTCCATACCCTTTTCCACAGTAAATACTGATGGAAAATATTCATTTAGTATCTCCCCCATTTTCTGTGGCTCCACACAAAGGCCGCCTTGCTGATCTTTGAGGGGCCCTATTCTCACCCTAGTTACCCTTTTGTCCTTAATATATTTGTACAAACCCTTTGGATGCTCCTTAATTCTATTTACCAAAGCTATCTCATGTCCCCTTTTTGCCTTCCTGATTTCCCTCTTAAGTATACTCCTGCTTTCTTTATACTCTTCTAAGGATTCACTCAATCTCTCCTGTCTATACCTGACATATACTTCCTTCTTTTTCTTAAACAAACCCCAATTTCTTTAGTCATCCAGCATTCCCTATACTTACCAGCCTTCCCTTTCACCCTGACAGGAATATACTTTCTCTGGACTCTTGTTATCTCATTTCTGAAGGCTTCCCATTTTCCAGTTGTCCCTTTACCTGCGAACATCTTCCTCCAATCAGCTTTCGAACATTCTTGCCTAATACTGTCAATTATTTTGAATTGTTTTTCATTGTTAGATGGAATTGTTGGAGTCAGCATTGTGGAGGTGACCAGTGTTCAGATCTCCACAGACCTTCAGCAGAACTCCATGGTGAATTTTGTTGTCACATGTAAGGGCAGGTGAGTATGTACTTTATAAGAAATAGAAGCTAGAGTAAGTCATAGGGGGCCATGGTGCCTACTCTATCATTCAGTAAAATCATGGCTGGTGTTCTACAGCAATTTTTATTCTGCCTGATTCCCATATCTTTTCCCATATCTATGGTGTCCAAAGATCTTAAATCAATCTCAGCCTTGAATATGGTCAACAAATTAGCATTCCCAAACCTCTGAGGGATACAAAATATTCACAACTGTCTAAGTAAAAAAAAAAATTCAAATTAACTCGAAGTGCCTTTTTCCAAGAGCACTGACTCAGCAAAAAGTTGCTTTTAGATTGTTTTGCAGCTTTCCTTTCCAAGGCTGAATGTGTGTCTGACCATGAGTAATTGGATTTGGACCAGAGCATTCCATGTTCACAAGGCCAGGTTTGATCAGCAGATGAGTGGATTTTCAGAGTAGAAACCAAGAAGTTTATTACATAGATTTCTAACTCCAAACAAAATAACTCTCTTTAAAAGATCCTCACCTAGAAGCTAGTCTACTTGAACTGGCTCCCGACTGTTGAGGAGTACTCCACAGCTGGCTAAGGGCTCAGGTAGGAAACATGCAGCTGCTGGTATTGATGAGGTGGGGGGGGGGCTTTATTTGAGGGAAGAAAGAGAGGAGATACTGAGGCCCTGGCTGTTATTTTCAAATCCTCTCTGGCCACAGGTAAGGTCCTAGAGGACTGAAGGTTTGCTAAAAAAAATGAGGAAGGGATAGACTAGGAAAGCACAGGCCAGTCAGTCTAACCTATGTGGAGGTGAAATTATTAGAAAAATTCTGAGGGATAGAATATATCTGCATTTGAAGAGACACAGTTTAATGAGGAATAGTCAGCATGGATTTGTTAAATGGAGGTCGTATTTAACAAGTCTGAACAATTTCTTTTGGTGGAGTGTTGATGTGAGCAATGTACTTGATGTGATCTACATGGACTTTAGCAAGGTTTTTGATAGGTCTCTGATGGCTGACTGGTCAAGAAAGTAAGAACCAGTGGAATCCAAGGCAAAGTAGGATGTTAGATCCAAAATTGGCTGAGATACAGGTACCACGGGGTGAAGGATATTTCTGTTACTGGGCTCAATGCTGGGACTCTTGCTGTTTCAGCGCACATTAGTGATTTGGATTTAATTATTGGGGTCATGATCAAGGTATTGAGACACTAAAATTGCTGGAGTGTTAAATAGTGAGATGGATAGCCATAAACTGCAGGAGCATATCAATGGACTGGACAGGTAGGTAGAACAAATGGGAATTAATCCAGATAAGTGAGTTAATCCATTTGGGGAAGGCTGACCGGATTAGGGATTACACAATGAATGGTAAAACCTTGGAAAGTACTGAAGATCAGAGGCACCTTGGTGTGCATATCCACCTTTCCCTGAAGGTAGCAGGGCAGGCAGATCAGATAGCAGGGTGGTAATGCGGGAACTGTATAAAACACTGCTTGGGCCACAATTGGAGTACTACATGTAGGTCTGGTCAATATGTTATAAGAAGGATGTGATTGCATTAGAGATGGTATTGAGAAGACTCACTAGCATGCTGCCATAGACTGGAAGGTTTGTTCTATGAGAGGAGATTAGATAGGCTGAGGTTGGGCTGCTTTTTTGCTGCTTGCCTTCACAGATAAGCAGGACTGTAGAGCTCAGATCCGATGCATTGATGTACCACAAAACTCTGCTATTGGTCGACTGCGTTTTACGGGTAAAAGATTGCACCTTCAGTTTGGGGAACACCAAAGATACGGGAATGGCATATTAAGATTACCAGCTGAAGTGGGGTACTAAGTTGCTCCCCTCTCTGAAGGGAATGCTGACTACATCAGAATACTATTTCAAAATGTTGATAAAAATAATACACTGATCACCTTAATCTGTTAAGACTCGCGCCTTAACTGTGATTTATAAACCCCTGCACCATCGCCATTGTCAAAGGCTTTCCTAATGAAACAAGCTGTACCTGTACTGTTAGTACACCAGATTCTGACTGAGCAGAACTTCTACTTTATAAAGACTTGCAGGTGTGGGTAGAGAATCCAGCTGCTTAGGTAATATTGTCGAACCTTACCTCAGAATCACAGAAGTATTATGTTGCAGAAGGAGTCATTTTAGTACGTCATGTCTGTAGCAACTTTCTGAGTAAATATTTTACTCCGTGTCATTCTCCTACCTTTTCCCCATTTAGATAGATGCAATAATTTGCAGTATTTTCTTGTTCAATGTTCTGGTCTATTTTTATGGAATTTTGCTTTCAGCAATTGCAGCACAGATCTCAGTTGTAACCTGACTTCTGTGTTTTTCCCTTGCAGTATACCTACTGACGTTTGCACTATAATTGGTGACAGTTCATGCATGGTGCTGCAAAACATGATCTGTGACCCTGTTGAAGCTGTTGATACATGTTATTTGACCCTTCATAGACGCTTCAATGAATCTGGCATCTACTGCGTCAACATCACATTGAGCGATAATACCAGTTTAGCTGTGGCTAGTACTCTGGTATCAATTGAAGGTAAGCACTTATTTTCAATGACTAGACTTCTTTAAGCAATAACTACACAAGGTTCATTTGGATTGTAGCTTCCCTGCTATTTAAGAATACAGTAAATTAACTAATCCACAGAAATTATGGTTTAAGATCTGAATTTGTATTTCTTTCACTTTGGTGAGCAGAAACACGTTCTAACCAGTCTCTTCAATTCCTTATTCCACCATTCAGATAGACCACAACATACAGTAACTCACCTACCCACCTTTCATTCATATCCTTGATAACGTTGCTGAGTAAAAGTTTACCAATCTCCGATCATGAAAATTTCCAATGACACAGCCTTTTGGAGGAAGAAAATTCAAAATTTCCACTCTTTTTTGTATAAAATTATTTTAACACTTCAGTTGATTTTTTAAAAATAAACTCTTCAATTAGATCAATCTTATAAACTGAAAGGAATGCAAGTTAAGCTTATGCACCTTTTTCTCAAAAATTAATTTCTTATAATTCTGATGAATTTGAACTGTACACCATTCAAATGCCAACGTATCCTTCCTAAATTGTGGTGCTCAAAACTGAGCACTGTACTCCAGATAAGATCTGACCAAAACTCTGCTCAATAGAAGTAAACTTTCCACCCTTCAGCATTCCAACACTTGGTAAATGCCAACATGTTCTAACTATTTTAATTACTTTTTGAACATGTGCACAAGCATTACATTATCCATATCTGAACACCTAATCCACTTTCCTCCTCCACAGTTTCTAGTCTCTTGCCATTAAGAACGTATTCCAATTTGTCTTTTTTTGCATTTGAAATGAATGGTTTCACATTCCCTCCCTAGGCATATAGGGTTGAATTTTCTCTACCTGCCTAGAGATGTTAGAGAGGTGGGTAGAGGAATTTAATTGGGTGGCACATGACAGGTTAATGTTTTGCTGTTAGGCTGTAAGACCCTTTCGCCTTCCTGTTTTACAAAAATTTGCATTTCATAAATACTCATTAGCATCCCAGCCCAGTAGAATTATGTTCACAAACAAAAACCAATCTTGTTGGAAAAACTTAGCAGGTCTGGCAGCATCTATGGATAGAAATTAGGGTTAATGATTCAAGTGAGGTTCTGAGTTTTGAGGAAGAGTTTCTCTCTACAGATGCTGGCAGACCTGCTGAGCATTTCCAGCAATTTCCGTTTCTGTTTCAGATTTGCAGCATCCGCAGTTCACTTGAGTATTTTTACAATAGAATTATGTTCATAGCCACAATTTTCCTGGCAAAAACGGAAACGTGTTCCCAAACTCAACATCTACATATAGGTGTTTACTGACGAGTAGATTCTTTCCTTAAAGCTTTGATGAATAAAAACATGTTATAGTTACTCCACTACTTCATAACTAAGGTGTTTCTTTGTGCAAACACTTACAGTATTATGAAGCCAGCAGTGTGAAGCCTCTTCCCATTGATCAGCGCAAGAAGTCTCAGTACTATGTAGCCTGACTATTTGTTATTAAATACTTTAAGTGTTAGGAATGAAACCTGACCAGGCCAACAAGCCTGCCCAAGTGAAGCAACCACATAGTCTGATGACAGAAATCTGATTTGGGTTTGCAAGTCGGCTGAACTCAAAAAGCTTTCTCTTGTGCTTGTGCCTTCATCCCAAGCAGGTCTTTGATGAGAAGCTATCAGATCACATTCTCCTAGTTGTAAAGATGGGTCAGTGACTTTATGTTGTATGAGATGCTGAGTGTTGTAGCTTCTTTTATGTTTTAAGTGTGAACCCTAGAAGATGAATGAGTGGGAATACCACTGTGGTACAAGTAGTAGACATACAGTTGGTGCAATTAAGTGACAATGATGGTACAAGAGGCATTGAGTGGAAACATCTTGGCTGTGACAGTCCTGGGCTGTGTCAACCTTACTATGTGAATTCACACTTCTAGGGGCTTGAAGCTTTAAGTAGACAGTGGTGTATACCCTGTCAGAGCGAGCACATCATTCATCATTTTGTGACACTGAGACCAGCTTCTTCTGGACCACCCACACATGCTGACCAAAACAGCCAAGCTGCCTTCATCGGTTGGAATGGTTTCTTGTTGCCATCCATAGAGCAAAGAGGTTCTCTTCTTTGGACAGTCTTCAGGAGAACTTCTAGGGAGGTGTTACTAAAATATAGACCTACTTTTTACCTATTCTTTGACATTTCTAGGGGTGAAGCGCAGAGGCTGACTGATGCTCCTTGGTTGCAGAGGATGAATTGTTCTGATATCTTTTAAATATAGTGCCTGGATTTTGGAACTTGCAAAGTCCTGGTGGACTTCAGAGATTTTTGCCTATAAAATTTGGTGTTTTACTCAAGCATGAATATATAATGAGCTGAGAACAACATAATTACATTAGAAAACCCAACCTTTCTCAAGTGGAAGCCCTTCCCACACTTTCATACAGTTTCACAAAAAAGAAAGTTTCACCTATAGAGGTAGGAACAGGCGTTGAACCATTCAACCTCTGCCATTCACTTAGATCATGGCTGATCATTTGTCTCAACACCACATTCCCACACTATCCCCATGTTCCTTGATGTCACATGTATCCAGAAATATATTGAATTTGTCTTGAATATGCTCAATAATTGAGCATCCACACACATATCCCACTGCAGTAGAAAATTCCATAGATCAAGGCTGCTCTGATCAGCCACTTTCCTGACTTATCCTTGATTTTCTCAATGACTACAAATTTGCCTATCTCAACCTTGCCTATCCAATCCACGCTCGACAACCCTCTGCAGTAAAAGATTCCACAGATGCACCACCCTCTGAGAGAAAAAGTCTGACTCATCTCTTTCTAAAATGGGCAACTTCTTACTTTGAGATTCTGCCTTCTAATCCTAGACTCTCCCACAAGGGAAAATAACATCATTGTGTCAACCCTGTTAAACTCCTTATGAATCATAACCCCTTCTCATTCTTCTAAACTCCAACCAATACAATACTCAACCTTTCCTCATTTGAAAATCCCTCCAGAACCAGGTTCAACCTAGTAAACCACCTCTGGACTGCCTCCAAAGCCAGTGTATCATTCCTTAGATAAAGGGACCAAACTTGTCAAAGTATTCTATCTGTGTTCTGACCAATGTCTTGTATAGTTTCAAGAAAATCCCCCTATGTTATATTCCAGTCCCTTTGAAAGAAAGGCCAACATTGCATTTGCCTTCTTTGTTATCCAATGAAATTGGATGCTAGCTTTTTCGTAATATGTTAGGAGCACCATATCTGTTTGTGCTGTTGCTTTCTGTAGCCTAACCAAATTGAATGATATCAACCTCTTCTTTTCTTCCTGCCAAAGTGCACAAACTTACATTTTCCCACATTATATTCCATCTGCCAATTTTTCCCCAATCACTTAACTTGTTTATATCACTCAGGAGACTTCTTGTTCCCTATGTCCATATCCAACTTGAGTATCTAACTGTTCAATTCCCCATGTTACCCTCTCAGTCCTAGGCATATTGTGTCAACAAGCCAAGTATAGTCATGCACTATTGCACCATCAAAACCAGAGTATTGTTGACAGATGACTCTTCTCCCACGTTATCTCTTTTCCCTCCATACCATTATCATTTCCTCCCACTATATGCTAAAGTCACCCCCCCCTTGACAATTGTCACCCCCTTTGCATCCCAGCAAGCTGCGTCCAATCCCCTCAATTGAATTCCTCACCATCTCTTTCACGTCAGTGATCCTTGTTAAGATTTCCCCTAGACATCTAGCAAATGAATTCTCAGGACTGACTGTGGTCCACCCCATGACCGACTTGGATGGTCAGCCCTGGATGATGTCTAGTCCTCTGACTAACCTATGTGCAGCTCCCTGACTGACCTCCTGTGAGTCCCCGGACTGGATCCTCTGACTGAAGGGTACCTTCCCTTGACTGAGGACCACTCTCTTTAGACGTTGAGATATTGCCATTTGATTGACGCACATGCCATGTGTTTGGTATGTATGTCGCTGGCACATAGTGCAGCTGTGAGACTAGTGTCACATGATGCCATAAAGTAACATGTCCACCCCCTTGACTGATGACTGCTGACAACCTTGAGAAGCTGTCTGGCTTAGTATCTGCAAAAAAAGGCGAAACAAGAAGTACTTTGGGCATTCGGGAAAATGCAGACAGACAAGGCAAAGTAGAGATGCTGTGAGCATCTAACCAGGTGCAAAGTGAGTGAGTACAAAGAGAGCAAGTGAGAATCCTTGAGATGTTATCTGGTTAAATCCATGATATCGGTATCTAACTGTGTGTAAAGTGTCCTGGCAGCAGCATTCCAATGAAAAGTGCTGGTGCACTCCAAAATGCAGCATGAAAGTGCAGAACCATTATACAAGAGGATCAGAGATGTGCCATGAGAGTGTGGTGAGGCTGGTACATGTCTAATACCAATATCTATGGCAGGGGATACATGTGGCCACTGCTCATGGCGTGTGCACTGAGAAGTTGTGGACTGGTGTTCAAGATGGATATCCTTATGAGCAAGTGGTAAAGTGGAGTTGGCAGGTAACTACCGTGATTTTCATGTCAGGACAATGTCAAGAATTGTCACTACTTAGTTTCAATCTGGCAGGTATGCTCCGTATGCAAATAGGCCTTTTCCCACTCACTGGCGAGAATCTCATCTTGTTGTTTAACAAATGGTTGAAAAATAAGACTTTTTTCCTCCCGATGTCAAGATCCTTGCTGACCATCTCACAATTGTCCCAATGTTCTCAACTTTGTCGATGTTTTTTAGTGCCTGGGTAGGTTCTTAACCATACCCTTTAAAAATTCTAACCATCGCCCTCCACTAATCTTCCTTCTTAAATAGTGGGGTTACATTTACTATTTTGCAGTTTGCAGAAACTTTTCCAGAAGATACAGAATTTTGAAAGAAAACCAACCAATGCATCAAGTATCGCTGTCGCTAGCTTTCTCAACACTCTGAGGATGTTGGAACAAATTACGGCAGATGCTGGAATCTGTACTGAAAACCACAAATTCTGGAGATCACCGTGGGTCAGACAGCATCCATGTAGAGAGATCAAGCTACTGTTTAAAGTCAAATTCCCATAACTCCCTCATCTGTATTTTGTAGGGATCATTCCCTCTGGGACAACCGAATCCATTCCACAACCAACAACAACACACCCCTCTCCATGGCACCTTGCTATGTAAATACAGAAGGTGCAACACTTGCCTCTTCACCTCCTCCCTGCTCACCATCCAAGGACTGAAACAGTCTTTCCAGGTGAAGCAGCATTTCCCCTGTACCTCCTCCAATCTTGTGTACTGTTTTTGCTGCACACAATATGGCCTACCAAACACAGAAGGAAGGAAGGCAGAGTGGTATTGAGATGTAGAGAGATAATTTGAGAGTTTGGGTCTTGGGCGAAGCAACTATTAATGGTGGAGCAATTACGATTGGAACACACAAGAGACCAGAATCAGAGGAGCACAGATATCTTGGGAGATTTTGAGGTTGAAGGAGATAAAACTAGGGAGGGGCAAGACTATGGGGATTTAAAAACAAGAATGAAAACCTAAATCAAGACATTGCTTAACAGGGAGCCAGTTTAGGTCTATGAGTCCAGAGGTGATGGGAAATGGAACTGGCTGTGAGTTGAGATTTGGGCAGATGACCCATATATGGAGGGTACAGTGTAGAAGACTACTCAGGAATGAGTTAGAATATTTTAGCATAAAAGCAATAAAAAAACATGTAAGAGAGTTTCATCAGCAGATAAACTGAGACAGGGTGAAGTTGGATGATGTTATGAAGGTGGAAATAGATAGTCTTAGAGATGATACAGTATGAAGTGGGGAGCTCATCTCTTAATTATTGTGACACCAAGGGTATGAACTGACTTCCTTCATCTCAGAGTCGCTAGGGAGAAGGATGGAGTGGACCAATCCAGTCTTACAGGAATCCAAATATTGCTTTCTGGTTAAATATCCCAGCTTTCAATTTATTTTACTTTGCTTTACCACATTGCCTAGATGATGATGATCATTGATATCTGAGTCTTATATATGCCTTGTTCTCTAAAAAGAGATTTTATTTGATGACTCAATTTTGAATTACTTGCAGGTTCCAGCAGTAATACAGGCCTGCATGGTGTCTTAATACTTGGCATTTGCCTGGTGATTCTTATTATTGGTGCTGTCTCTTTCCTTTACAAGTAAGTTTTGAGTGATCATCAGAAAAAGAAGCATAAAAATAACTGATTTTTAAAAATCTGAATGCATTTATTACAAGCCATTTATAGGGAAAATATACTAAGAAGTTGTAATAACATTGAATTCCTTTCCTTTTCTTATGATGTAAGTCTTAAATTCCTTCTGATCAATTCCAAAATGTAACTGGGATTAATTTTCAGTTGTATGACTTGAAAGTGGAGCAGACCTTTGTTACACTGAAATTTTGCTTCATTTCTACAATAAATTAAATTCCAGTAGGAAATTCCATGGCCAAATGTTCTACTGTATCTACCCCATCTCAAGTATTTGTGCCTGGGTGGAAAGATTTTGGTTTTCTTGGGAATTCTGCTCTGTCTATATTTTAAATACTGTTGCTGGATGTGAGATGATATGAATCTCAATTAGGCACAATACATAGCCCCAAAACTTTTCAGGCTAAAATAAATAATTCCTGTAGGGGATCAGTTATCTTCTGGGAAAGTTTTCTAATAGAAGCTCTAATGCTGAAAGGTTTCTTTTTGTTTGGAATTGGCTGGATCTCTTTTCCCTATTGTGAGATATAATTGCACACCTTTGGAGCCGGTGAGACTTGTACCTGTATCTCACAGTCCAGGGCTGGGGATATTGCCACTGCAGGACAGAGAGCTCTGGTTCAACTTTGTTGATGCTAATGCCTAATTTTGATCTACATTGAGCTCAATTTAGGAAGATTCTACAATGAGTAGGTGATTAGCCTGGCCAGGTGACTACCCAGACCCTGAAACCAAATATCAATTCAAATATGTTTTTAGAAAACTGAACCTCAATAAAGTTCTTGTAAGCTTAGGGAATTTCTTTCACAAAGGAAGCATGCAGACAAAGCCTTTAATAGAGTCCATTCAGTAACCGCTATGTCCAGCACTTGAAGTTTTAATATCCTCATGCAAAGAAGCTTAGAGAAATAAGGTGAAAACTATGCTTAATATGTCATACATTTCCTTGTTGTGTAACATGATGTAGTCAGGAAATTTCACCTAATTATGAAATATAAGGCAGACGTCCCTCAGGAGCGATATGAGTCTTGAAAATGAATAAAATGGAAGTAACTATCTAAGTATTGAAAATCTTTAAAGGAGGCTGTATGAGGTTATTTTTAAAACATGTTTCTAAGAATGTAATTTATGATAATGAATAGAAATAACTGGTTGGGAGATATTCCAATCTTCCACATTATGGATTGCAACAATTCATACTTAAGTTTTATATTTTACAAATTCATAAAATACATTGTACATGTTTTTGGCAGCAGTTGAAGTAGGAACTACAATCAATTTGATTCATTAAGGATGTGAAACTTACTTTACAGGCGTTACAAAGAATATACACCAATTGTTAGACGATTGAATGACAGAAATAAACAACTGGTGGTGAATAATGGTGATGCCACTGTGTACTTCAATAACCTGAGAAACAAACTCTTTCTTGTGAATGATGAGAAGAGCCCATTACTGAAGAAACCTGGAGTCATTTAATCAGAGATACTCCTCAACCAGAAGTGTGCTCCAGGAACAGTCAACTTTCTGTCTGAGTACTTGTGTTGCTTCTGCAAATCTTGATTATAGAAATATTATATTATACTGCTTAGCTCCTCTTTACAAGTGGATTACATTATAAATTACTTGAAATCCAGCTCTCCTTCACAGTGCTTGAGGGTATAAGTCTATATGTATTTATAAACGTTATAAGCAACTGCAAATGTTGGAGATAAACTTTTTTAAAGCCATTCTAAAGTTCATTCCATTCACTACAACCGAAGGGTCTGTTTCCATGCTGTACATCTCTATGACTCTCATTAGATGGTACAGTGATGGCAAAATGGCAGTACCTGGATGCACATACTGGATTTCTATTGACACCAAAACGTTTCAGTTAAGAATCTATACAAAAGGGATATTCACAGAGACCCTTCTAGAAGTACTAGCTTTTGAGTTTCTGCACATTTGCTTAGATATGATAGTCATAAAACTAACTTTTCTACTTGTATCTCTCAGACTTGTGTCAAAAGTCTTTAAAACAGATAATGTCAAATAAACTATTGTAATGATGAATTATAAAAAACAAAACCTGGCTTTATTTTTGTCTTCTGTCAGTTTGAAATTGGGAAGAATGTCTGGAATTGACTTGTGCAAAAATTAGCCAAAAACTCCACAACGTTTATTTATCAGTGATTTTGCCCTGTTGTCTGAGTCTATAGATTAGGTTGTATCCAATAAAAGCAAAATACTGCAGATGCTGTAAATCCGAAACAAACACAGCGCATGCCGAAGAAACTCATCACAACTTTGAGTCCAGTAAGGTTCTTCAGTTGTGAAGAAGTCACACAAGACTTGATACATTAATGCCATTTTTCTCTGTCCACAAATACTGCCAAACTTGCTGACTTTCTCCAACATTCTCTGTGTAGGTTATATCCAGGTTTTGAAGTGAAGGCCACCATTATCCATCCTAATTTCTTGCTGCATTTGTCTGCTAATTTATAGTGACTCATATACAAGATGGAATTAGTGAGTTTTGAGAAGATTTGTAGCTCAGCTTGACGTTCTGCATGTAGGTTTGCTTGCTGAGCTGGAAGGTTTGTTTTCAGGAGTTTCGTCACCATACCAGGTAACATCTTCAATACGCCTCCAAATGAAGAACTGGTGGTATAGCCTGCTTTCTACTTATATGTTTGAGTTTCTTTGGGTTGATGGTGACATTTTAGGTCCAGTGATCCTTCTTCAGAACCATGCTGAAGAAAGGTCACTTCTGAAGGGTCACTGGACCCAAAATGTTAATTCTAATTTCTCTCCACAGATGCTGCCAGACATGCTGAGATTTTCTAGAAATGTTGGTTTTTTCTTCAGATTTTCAGTATCTGCAGTTCTTTTGGTTTCTGGTTAGCTGAAAGAGTTACCATCAAGGGAAGAGGGTGAATTGGATGCCTTCTTTTCATCCTCCCCAGTTAGCAAGGTTTAAGTTTGTTTTAGATTGTAGCTACATCTTTTCCTATATTAAAGTGCAGTACATTGTTTTCACCAGAGACAATAAAGAGGCAATTACATGGTTTATTTGAGTGAAAGGCACAGCAATTTCATTACCTGCCCTACCACAAGAATGTAATAAACACATCAAGCAAATGGCCTCCGTGAAATCACATGGGTCTCACACAAAAAACAACACCTACAAAGTTGAAATGGGTTAGTACCCAGTTTAAAGAAATTTAAAGAAGAAAATGGTTTCATCTAGTGGCTGAAGTTGGTCAGTATAGAGTTGCAAGGTCATTGTAACTGGCTATCTCTAACATCTGATTAATTTTAAAAAATTCAAGATGTGGAGGAGCTGGTGTTAGACTGGGGTGGACGAAGTTAAAAATCACACAACACCAGGTTATAGTTCATTTGGAAGCACTAGCTTTCGGAGCACTGCTCCTTCATCAGGTGGCTGTGAGGTCCTAACAAAGGAGCAGTGCTCCGAAAGCTAGTGCTTCCAAATAAACCTATGGGACTTTAAGCTGGTGTTGTGATTTTTTAACTGAAAAATTCAAGGGAGTGCATTTTTTGGATGTTGTATAAGCTACATATTGTGCTGTATTTCTTTTATATTTTGTGATGTATTCTAGTTTTCAAATTATTTCAGCTAGGAATGCATATACTGTATGTATAGTGTAATAATTCAACTTGTACAGTTTTTTTTCCAGTCAGAAGGAAGTCTGAGGGAACATAGCTCTTGCTTAAACATTGATTCCTGTCGAACCTATAATTCACTTTATATTGTTTCACTGCAAGTTGTGATTTCTGGAACACAATCACAACTTTAGATGAAGACATATTGTAGTTTTAGTTTGTGAATTTCATCCTCATCTGTTTTATACTCAACAGCCAACTGCTGTGGGTGGTGCACTGAGTCACAAGATAATGGAGTATCTTAGCCAGCCCAACACCATAATTTAATTGTTTTAAAATTATCTTGTTACATAAAATGTGATCAACAGCGTTAACACCAAGTAAAACAAATTGGATAAATAGTTCAAACTAGTTAAAAGAAATTTCAAGATTGAGATTTTTAGTTCACCTTAGTAATACAGGAAACTCTTTCAAGGAATAGGGTATCCTTTTATTAGATTTCATCTTATTATTGTTCATTAAAGTGAATGTAAAACTGAGCAGGTTTACTTAAAGGTATGTACTTCCTTCACTTCAATTTTTTGCCCGGTGTAAATGAAATTTGTACAATCAGTAACCATATGCATAAAACCAGGAAAAGATCTATCCTGATAAGAACTGAAAGAACTGTGGATGGTGTAAATCAGAAACAAATAGAAGTAGGCTGGAAAAAATCCACAGGTCTGGCAGTATCTGTGAAGAGAAATCGAAGTTAATGTTTCGGGTCAAGTGACCCTTCTTCAGAACCTCTGAGGAAGGGTCACTTGACCCCAAATGTTAACTTTGATTTCTCTTCACAGATCTATCCTGCTGCAGCTAACCAATACTCCATGGAAGGTAGCAGTGTTCCATAAAAGCAAACAGAACTGTCTGTTCAATATACAGTCATATAGTATGGAAACAAATCCTTCGGTCCAACTGGTCCATGCCGAACATAATCTCAAACTAAACTAGTCCCGCCTGCCTGCTCTTGGCCCATATCCCTCCAAGCCTTTCCATCTCATATACATATCCAAATGTCTTTTAAACGTTGTAATTCTGCCCACTTCCACCACTTCCTGAGGAAAATTCATTCCACACGCAAACCATCCAGTATGCAAAAATTTGCCCCTTATGTCTTTTTAAAATCTCTCTCCTTTCACCTTAAATATGTGCCTCCGGTCTTGAAATCCCCCATCCTGGGAGGAAAAGCAAATTTGAAATAGTAGAGGGAGTTCATAATGTTTTATGATGATTTTTTTTTCTTTCTGGATGTCAAATTTTACTCATCATTAACATATACTTATTTCAGTTTGTACTGTAGGAGAAAGTGAGGACGGCAGATGCTGGAGATCAGAGCTGAAAATGTGTTGCTGGAAAAGCGCAGCAGGTCAGGCAGCATCCAAGGAACAGGAGAATCGATGTTTCGGGCATCAGCCCTTCTTCAGGATTCCTGAAGAAGGGCTGATGCCCGAAACATCGATTCTCCTGTTCCTTGGATGCTGCCTGACCTGCTGCGCTTTTCCAGCAACACATTTTCAGCTCAGTATGTACTGTAACCATGTTTAATAGTGTGCACCTTTTATCATTATACAAGAGTACTTAGCATAGTCGTTATCATCGGTGATCATTCTGGTGTCCATGAGGGTGTCTATTTGTGGGTGTTCAGATGGCTGAAGAGGCCAATCTGGGATTCACTGATTCTGTTGCAGTGTGGGCATTGGTGGGTGATAATGGTGGGCCTTCTTGATGTTCTGTTCTGTGTTCAGTGTAGTTTGTTCAGTGGAGCGGTAGAAATCATTTTCGTGGCATATAGCTCCTGCTGGATGATGGTTTTCTAGTGGTTCTGGTCTGCAGCCTGTCCTCCGGATTGTTGATGTTGTTATGGAATTTCTTGTGGTTGGTCCGGAGGTTATCTTTGAAGCATATCTTTTGGCCACCAGGTGCATCCGGACATTCTTTTATAGGGTGCGTATGATCTGTTTTTGGAAGCACGAGTTGGGCATTCGATTGACATGGCCAGTCCATCGTACTTGCTGTTGAAATGTGATGGTGGTGTTGCTGGCTATGTTAGCATCCTCCAAGACATTGGTCTTAGTGTGCCATTTTCCCAGGTGATCCACAGGATTTTTCATAGGGATCTCTGCTGGTGTTATTCCAGTGCTTTAAGGTGCCTGCTGTAGGTAGTCTACAGTACAGCTCCATATAGCAGTAGAGGAAAGACATTGGCTTTGTAGACCAGAAATTTAATCATGGTCTTCAAACACCATTCTTCTGAATCAGGAATAAGTTCCATTGGCACAGCTCAGACAGTGTTGTATTTCTGCCACAATGTTGGACATGGAGGACTCCTGTCTCCACAATGAAAGGCTGAGACTCCAATCCACAGTTGCTAAACATATCACCATGCAGCAGCCTCAGCATCCTGATGAACTTGTCAGGACAGCCGCATCGTCACAGTATCTGCCAGACAGTGTGGAATTTAACTGTGTCCAAGACCTGAGGTCAATGTAATGCAGTTGTTTCTGTCCCTGACATTTTTCTTGTAATCAACATGCTGTAAAGATCATATCTGTTGTTCCTTTGGACTGGCAAAAGCCACACTGCAATTCAGGGAGAATTTCCTCAGAAAATGGCAAAAATCCAATTGACTAAGACACCTGCAAGGAGCTTGATAGTGGCTGACAGAAGGGAGGTGCCTGTGTAATTCCCACAGTCAGCCTTGTCAGCCTTTTCTGAATATGAGGGGAGTTCTTCTTTGAGCCAAATCATCAAGAGCAAAGCACGTATGTGTTGATGGAACTGTGGGCCATCCTCCTTTAGGATCTCTGCAGGAATCAGGACCAGCAGCCTTTGTTGTTTCTTAGGCTCCTTACGGCATCTTGTTCTTCGGTTGCACCTTACATGGATCTCTTGAGGATTTGGTTGAAGATTTCCAAATTAATGTTGGTTTTACGGTTGAGGAGTTATTGGAAATGCTCTCTCCAGTGGGTGTTTATTGCATCATTGCCCTTGAGCAGTTTTTGTCCATCTTTAGAGTGCAGGGGGTTTAGACCACTGTAGCTTTGGACTGTATATGCCTTGATAGTGCTGAGGGAACCTCTTCTGTCACCCCTATCTGCCCACTACTAGATTTCCAAGGCCTTTTCAGTACACCATTTGTTTTTGAGCTCCCTTACCCTCATCTGACATCAGCCTTTGCTTTGGCATAGAACCCTTCTTTTAACATTGCATTTGATGTCATTCTGCCAGTCACAGAAGGCTGTCCTTTTTTGAGAGATGAGCTGTTCAATTTCCACATCATTCTCGTCAAACAGTCCTGATGGCTTCCGGTCATACCCAAGGGTGTTATTGCAGATACTGAGAATGGTATTGATTTAAGCAGACTCCAGTGTTCTCCAATGTATTCCCATTGTACGGTTTTATCAAATGAGGCTGTAGATGTTGCGTAGTAACTGTGTTACCCATGCTGTTGATGTCGAATCTTGACCGGGTCTGCTTCTTCTGAAACCTCCCCTTTCTATGTAGCCAATGGACATTGTGGAATAGATAAGGTGGTGATCAGTCTAGCAGTCATCTGAGCCAATCATAGCCCTGGTGAAATTCATGTCCCGACTGTCCCTAGAGTGAACAACGACATAATCAATGAGTTGCCTTTGTTTTTGAGTGTCGGAATCTTCAAGATGCTTTGAATTTGTTTTTCTGACAGAACAGTGTGTTTGTGATGGTGAGGTTGTACTCAATGCATTTTGTGAGAAGCCTCAATTGAGTTGATGTTGCCAATATCTTCCCTTCCTATGGTGCCATTTGAAAGGTTGTGGTCTCGATCAACCCTGGCAGTGAAATCTTCTCTTCCTTGGGGATGCTTGAAAGTAGTGTGTCAAGATTGGCATAGAAAATTTCCTTTACTTCCTCCTCCATGTCAATGGTTGGGGCATAAGTGCTCACAATTGTAGCCATCTGCTTGATGGTGAGTATTAGGGGGATGATCATGAATCAGTCATTGATCCCCATAGAAAGTTCAGAGAGGCAACTGATGAGCTGATTCTGAATTGTGAATCCAACACCTTGAATTCTGGGCTCATCAGCAGCCTTCCCTTTCCAGAAGGAACTATCTTTCACCTCCTTCACTGCCTTTTGTCTGCAAAGTGAGTTTTGGAAAGAGCAGCTAGGTCCATCGGGTATCTTTTCAATTCTCTGGCTGTGATCGCAGTTCTTCTCTCAGGTTGATCACTGTTAGCTGGGTGCATCAGAGTTCTTACATTCCTGGCCCCAAAGTTTATCATTCTCTCTTTCTGATCCGTCTGGACACAGTAATCCAATTACTGTGATTGCAGTAACTCACAGGATCATGCAATGGAGCACAGGAATACTTTACTGGCAAAGCTGTAAGAAATGGGCAAACGTACTAGAACATGAATGGTTCAAACAGAAGATGAAGCTTTATTATCTTTATAAGTTGAACCCCTGAAAGTGAGATTGAGTGGTAAATAGGAGTGTTAGTAATATGACTGATCAGACAGATACACATGATTCACAGAAAGAAAATATGGTTATGTCATGGGAACATGTTAAACCAATGTCATCGTGGGGAGGAAGATAAGAAAGAAGAAGTATGTCAGTTGATAAGATAGTGTGGGATGACATGGACAGTAAGAGTGAGATGGTAACAGAGGTAGGCAACTCACAAAGAAAATCTACAATTCAGCCAGCTAATTCTGAAATACTGGGACAATTAGATATCCTATTTTCATACTTAGAGGAAGGACAATGGGAAAATCTAGGAAGGTTACTTAAGGAATTCAATGACACACCAGGATATCTTATGTTAGTCACACATGTTGCAGATGTAGAGGCATCAATACCAATTATATAACATGCTTTTCAGTTAAACCCAGAAAACTAAGCTCAGGTGGAAATGAGATTCAACATATGTTAGAATCACTTAATTAATCCTAACCAAAGCAGTTGGAATTTACTGGTAGCATTAGTACGTAAACCAGATGAGACAACTAGATTCTGCTTAGATTACAGAAAAGTATATGTAGTAACAAACATAGATCCACAACCAAATCCTCAGTTAGGAGACTACACTGATAGAGTTGGTAGTGCTACATTTCTTTCTCAAGTTGATTTATTGACGGGTATAAGTACATGCCAGCCTTTGATACATCAAATGAGTAATGTCAATGTTGACTGATGTCATTTGGGTTTATAAATGCCCCAGCTACATTCCAAGGACTTATGAATCAAGTTGTGGTGCAGGTATCAAACTGTGTTGTTTATTTAGACAATACTATAATACATAGTAAAACATGTGAAAGGTATTTACATAAATAGAAGACTTATTTAAGCAAGTATAGTTGGCTGGCTGAGTAATAAATCTTGCTAAATATTAATTCACAAAGGGTAACTTACCAAAGACATCCTGTAGGTCAAAGGTAAATATTGCCAAGAAAAGTAAAAG
The DNA here is from genome assembly GCF_047496795.1 of Chiloscyllium punctatum. Taxonomy (NCBI): domain Eukaryota; kingdom Metazoa; phylum Chordata; class Chondrichthyes; order Orectolobiformes; family Hemiscylliidae; genus Chiloscyllium; species Chiloscyllium punctatum. Next base: position 29,045,822 of record NC_092746.1, on the reverse strand, counting down.
TGATAGTTCTGTAGAATACCCTATTCCTAAAACTAAGCAGGAAGTCATGAGGTTTTGGGGAATGTGTGTTTTTTATTGAAAATTTGTGATTAACTTCACCCCATAGCTGTATCATTACAAAAACAGGCAAAGGTAATATTGTATGCAGAGTACCAAGCAGTGTTTGAGAAGCTGAAGGAAATCCTAATAACTGAAACAGTTTTGGCCACCCTGAACATTATAAAACTGTTTAAAATGGCAATTGATGCTATTGAGGTAGGTGCACCCTTAGGTGCAAGATGATAAATTGTGAATAGAGAAGGCAGAATTTCTAAGAGATGAACTCTTCTGTGGAAAAGGAGGCTTTGGGATTATTAGTGACACTTCAACATTTTCAAGTCTGTATACAGTCATGGAGATGTATATAGACGGAAACAGATCCTTCGGTCCAACTCGTCCAGGCCGACCAGATATCCTAACCTAATCTAGTCCCATTTTCCAGCACTTAGCCCATGTCCCTCTAAACCCTTCCTATTCATATATCCATCCAGATGCCTTTTAAATGCTGTAATTGTACCAGCCTCCACCACTTCCTCCACCACTCCATACATACACTACCCTCTGCGTGGAAACATTGCCCCTTAGGTCTCTTTTATATCTTTCCCCTCTCACCCTGAACCTTTGCCCTCTAGTTCTGGACTCCCCCATCCCAGGGAAATCACCTTATCTGTTTATCCTATCCATGTCCCTCATGATGTTATAAACTCTATAAGGTCAGCCCTCAGCCTCCGACACTCCAGGGAAACAGCCACAGCTGATTCAGCCTCTCCCTATAACCCAAATCCTCCAAACCTGGCAACATCCTTGTAAATCTTTTCTGAACCCTTTCAAGTTTCACAACACCCTTCCTATAGGAAGGAGACCAGAATTGCATGCAAAATTCCAAAAGTGGCCTAACCAATGTCCTGTACAGTCACAACATGACCTCCCAACTCCTATATTCAATGCTTTGTCCACAGAAGGAAAGCATACCAAATGTCGTCTTCACGATCCTATCTACCTGCACTCCAAAGTCTCTTTGTTCAGCAACACTCCCTAGGACCTTACCATTAAATGTTTAAGTCCTGCTCTGATTTGCTTTTTCAAATCTGGCATGGTTGCAACAAAACTGTTAGTATATACTTTTTAGATTACTTACAGTGTGGAAACAGGCCCTTCAACCCAACACTGACCTGCCGAAGTGCAACCCACCCAGACCCATTACCCTACATTTACCCCTTCATCTTACACTTTGGGCAATTTAGCATGGCCGATTCACCTAGCCTGCACATTTTTGGACTGTGGGAGGAAACCCACACAGACACAGGAAGGATGTGCAAATTCCACACAGTCAGTCGTCTGAGGTGGGAATTGAACCCGGGTATCTGGCACTGTGAGGCAGCAGTGCTAACCACTGTGCCACCGCGCTGTCCACCTTATCACAATCTCCTGGCATTTTCAAATTTAATACTTGAAATGCAAAACTTTCCAATATATTCAATGATTAAACAGAAGTATCGTTCACATTGCTGGAGAAAATCTACCTAGGACACATGGACTACAGTTCAAGGAAGTAACTCACCATCAATTTCTCAAGGGCAACTGGGGATAGACAATAAATGCTGGCCCGGCCAGCAATGCCTGCGTTCTAAGAATGATTTTTTTAAAAAGCTGATGCAGTTTCAGTTTAAGAATTTCTGAGGTACATGACAAGAAATTGCCTAATTCCTGCATAAAGAATGAAAGATGGCAAAGGAATATACATTTTTGTGTTGTGTTCACCTGGTGATTAAAAGCATTTAATGCAACAGTGTTACTTTTTTATGAGTGAAAGTGTGTAAGAGACCATATTATATTCCTATCTGGGAGTATAAATTGAAATGGAATTTGGACTGGTTTAACTGAAATACTAGGTGAGTTTTGTAACTAAAAATCAAATGTTGCATAACTTTAAGTTGTGTGATACAGTGTTGATTTTTGAAGTGGTGAGAAGAAAAACATGAGATTAAGCCGTGCAGAGAATCTTATCAGTTAAAGAGATTCTGCCTGACAATCGATCACTTATTAATTGAGCTGCAGTGCCAAGACAGTGGAAGAAATATCCAGAAAGCATCCATTTGTCTCCCTCTCTAATATGGGAAAAAAACTTCAGTAAACTTGGAAAAAAAATTTTCGAAAACATGAAAAGGTCTAGATCCACTTGATCAACCAATGAATTGAGGAATGGACATCACCCTACAGACATCAGCATGTTGAATTTGCTAAAATCAAAATGACTGTAAGAAAATAATTTTCCACCTTGTAGTCTAGACTTTTGATCTTTGGAATTTCATTTAACCTGGATATATTGTTTCTTTATCCACGAACTTTCATCTTTTAGAATGGGCTGCAGGTTTTGATTCATTAATATGTAAATCCTACAACTTCTTTAAAGTCACATTCCCAAGATAGCTTAAGGTTTGGTTAAAAAAAAGTGACATCTCAGCTCAGACAATGCATTAAAGGTGTGAGGTTAGAGTCCATATATTCCAACCTTGAGTCAGACTGGTTCTACTTAGAGTCATAGAGATGTACAGCATGGAAACAGGGGGTCAGTTTAAGACTGAGATAAGGAATTTCTTCTCTGACAGGAGAATCTTTGGAAATTCTCGCGGCAGAGCGCTGTGACGCAAGAGTCCTTGTGTATATTTATTTATAGGGGAGGCAATGGCCCAGTGGTGTTGTCAATGGATTGTTAATCCAGAGACCCTGGTAATGTTCTCAGGAACCAGGTTGAATCTTGCCATGGCGGATTGTGAGACTTGAATTTAATGAAAATCTGGAATTAAGACTGTAATGATCGTGAATCCATTGTTAATTGTAGTTTTGCTTTAAAACCTATCTAATTCACTGATGTCCTTTTCCCTCGGATCAGGCCTTCATGTGACTCTGAACCCATTGCAATGTGGTTGACTCGTAACTACCCGCTAGGAATGGGCAATAAATGCTGGTCCAGCCAGCGATGCCCTCATCCCATGAGTGTTTTTTAAAAAAATATTTAAGGTTGAGATTCTTGATCAGTCGAGGATTCAAGAATTATGGGCAAACGCAAGGAAGTGGATGTGAGGGATGTCAGCTCAGTCATGAACCTGTTAAAGAGTACTGTTCTTACTTCTGGTCTTGTGGTGGACTGGTGATGACAAGTTAAACCTCAATTTGTTAGCTTATTCCAATTAGTTTGTGGTGGTTGATTTGATTATATCTGAAATGTTGATAAATATAACTCCAAATTTACAAATGAACTCTGTCACTAGAAGAAGCAGTCTTCTACTATCATATTTGCAACTAATTGTGTGAATTACGGTGCAATTTGATTTAATTACATACTGTGCAAATGGTTCAGCTGAGAATACGTGCTTATTGCATTAATTTATGAGAATAGTTTCAAAGGTAGATATGGAAAGAGGAATTAATTCGGAAAGGCTGGGGAAAATATTCCGTCCTGCAATGTTGCACATCTGGAAACCAGTGATTCAATGTGGCTGGTTGGTGTAAAGCCACCAAAATGTAAAATGACCTAATAGCTCCATTTGAACTTTCTCTCTCCCTTCCTTCCCCTCCCTTCTTTTTAGTCCTTCTTTTCTTGATTATTTTCTTCTCTTCACCTCTCCAATTTTGTTCTAGTTAAGTGTCAATCTGAAGTTCTAAAACCCAGATTGTCGGATAGAACATTTTGCTTTTACACTGTTGCCAATTCATTTCAGGAATGGAAATAGTTTTCTTCCTCACATCATTGAGGATTTCCCTTCATTCCAGGATAGTGGCTATAAATAGATATTGTATGAATTGCCAAAAACTTTGCTGGGTTCTTGACAGATAGTAAACTTAACTCTGCTTCCATTCCACAGTTATTGTCGTCTTTTTAAACTGTCTACCTCCTGTAATGTTTGAACCTTGTTGCCTTGCACAATAGTTGACTTGTATTATGTTAGTCCCTCTGTTCAAGCAATATGATCCTTTTTATGATCGTTTCTTTTTGTCGATATCTATGCTTTTTAAAAGGACTGATCTTTAGCACAGTTTAGGTCACTGTATCCTGAATCATGACTTGGGGCCACTGATTGAAATGTGTGTTAATTAGGGAGGAAAAATGTTTTAAACTGTGGCTATGGTTCTTCCTTTTACACAGCACTGGCTCATGAAGGCCAAAGTTTGGGCTTCACTAGACAGGCCACTTTTAGAAAATATTTGCATTATTGTTGTTGAATACATTATGCCGTTTGTTGGGAATGTTGCTTGTTTGGAACTGTTTTAAGAAGAAAAAAAAGTTGATTTTATTTTTGTTTTGTCCAGCAGCTTTTGTGACCTTAGGGCCACTTGGCCAGTGAACTTTTTCGGTGTAATCCCTGTTGTAATAATAGAAATGTGACAGTTACTGCACAGATACTAACTTTGCACAAATACCAATGTCCCAAAAGTAGGAACATCTCATTACATAAGGAATAGAAGCAGGAGGAGACCATTTGACCCCTCTAGTCTGACTACCATTCAGTAAGGTAAAACAATGACTGCAGATGCTGGAAACCAGATTCTGGATTAGTGGTGCTGGAAGAGCACAGCAGTTCAGGCAGCATCCAAGGAGCTTCGAAATTCAGTAAGGTCATGTCTGATCTGTCCCAGGCCTCCACTCTTGATGGCTACCCCATCAAGGCTCCACTCAACCTGTATGTTTCAATAAGGTCATCCCTCATTCTTCTAAACTTACCTGGCAGTTCTTGATAACTTCTCCATTCTAGGAATCTGCCGACAGTCTTTTTTTCAAATTGTGTCCACTGTCGGTACATTCTTCTTTAACTACAAAGTCCAAAATGGTTTTCTAGCTGTGGCCTCACTAAACCTTTTGTATGGTTGTAACAAGACTTTCTAAGACTGGAGATATAGGAGTAGAATTAGACTATTTGGCCCATCAATCGTGATTGAACTTTTGAAAGTATAAAAATATTTACTTACTAAGCTAGCCTGGTAGTGTTTTTAGAGCAGGAAGTCTGTGCTCTTTTCTGGGTCTGTAGAACGTTGAGGTGCAAAGATGGCCTTTAGTAGAATGTGCTCTTCCTGTTGGCTGTGGGAGATTAGTGAGAGTTTCCATGTTGCTGATGGATTCTGTCTGCTAATGGATTAGTTGTGAATCTTATTGGATCACATGGATCGGTTGGAGTGGCAGTTAGAGGCAATGAGGAATTTACATCTCCCTCCCTGCAACTGCCATCCATCACACCCTGTAGCTCCTGTATCTTTGGTTTAATCAGGTAGATGGGTAACCTCCACAAAAGGTAGGAGAGGGAAACAGGTAGTGCAGGAGTCTCCTGTGGCTATCCCCATCTCAACCAAACAGGCTGTTTTGGAAAATGGAGGGGTGATGGACTCTCTGCGCAATGTAGCACTGACAGGCATATTTCTGGTACCAACACTGTCTTTAGTGTAATGAGGGGTATGTCAGGTTCTGAGCAATCTACTTGTGATAGGGAACTCTGGTCAGAGGTACAGACAGACATTTCTGTGGCCAACGGCAAGACATCAGAATGGTGTGTAGCCTTTTTGGAGCCACGATCAAGGGTATCTTGGAGAGGATGCAGAATATTTCAAAGGGGAGAGGAACCAGCGGGAGGTTGTACACATTGGAACTAACAGCATAGGACAAAAAGGACGAAATTCTGCGGCAAGAATATAGGAAGTTGGGCAGGAATTTATAAAGGAGGTAGTAATATCTGGATTACTTCCCATGCTATGAGCTAGTGAGGGCAAGATAAATAAGATGAGTCTGTGGCTGAGGAGCTGGTGCAGGGAGAAAGATTCATATTTTTGGATCATTGGAATTTCTTCTGGGGTAGAGGTTATCTATACAAGAAGGATGGATTGTACCTGAATTAGAAGGGGACTAATACACTAACTAGGGAGATTTGCTAGAGCTGCTCTGGAGGATTTTAAACTAGGAAGGTGGGGGTTGTTGGTGGGACCGAAGGAGGTAGTGTGATAATAGATCAGTCTGAGATTGGTACAGTTGGGAAAGAACTTAAGTCAGACAGTCAGGGCAGGCAGGAACAAAGAACGAGGTGAAACTGCCAAACTGCATTTATTTCAATGCAAGAGGCCTAACAGGTAAGGTCAATGAACTCAAGGCATCGTTGGGAACATGGGACTGGGATTCCATACAAATTGGAGATGTGGCTCAGGGATGGACAGGACTGGCATCCAAGGTATTGAGCCTATAGGAAGGATAGAAACGGTGGCAAGAGAGGATAGGAAGAGGGGTTTTTGATAAGGAATAACATTACAGCTATATTTAAGGAGGATATTCCTGGGAATACATTCAGGGACATTATTTGGGTGGAACTGAGAAATAAGAAAAGGATGCTCACCTGATTGGGATTGTACAATCGACTTTCCCCAATAGTCAGTGGGAAATTGAGAAACAAATTTATAAGGAGATTTCAGTTATCCCTAAAAATAATAAGGGTGGTTGTGGTAGGGGATTTTAAATTTCCAGACAGACTGGGACTACCATAGTGTTAAGGATTTAGATGGAGAGGAATTTAAGTGTGTACAAGACAATTTTCTGATTCAGTATGTGGATGTACCAGAGAAGGAGCAAATTTTCATCTACTCTTGGGAAATAAGGCAGGGCAGATGACTGGGGTGTCAGTGGGGGAGCACTTTGGGGCCAGCAACCATAATTCTATTAGTTTTTAAATAGTGATGGAAAAGGAAAGACCAGATCTAAAAGTTTAAATTATAAATTGGAGAAAGGCTAATTTTGACTGTATTGGGCAAGAACTTTCAAAAGTTGATTGGGGCAGGTGTTCGTGGGTAAAGGGACGGCTGGAAAATGGGAAGCCTTTGAAAATGAGATAACAAGTGTCCAGAGAAGATATGTTCCTGTTGAGATGAAGAGCAAGGCTGGTGGGTGTGGGAAATGCTGGATAACTAGAGAAATTGAGGCTCTGGTTAAAAAAAGCCATATGTCAGGTACAGAGAGCAGCAATCTGTGACTCCTAGGAGGCTGCAATACTATGACCTTGCAGTGGTGGCAATACTGGATTACCAATGCTCACTTGGGTACCCAGAAGCTGTTCAAAATTGGCACAGACACAAGGAATGCAAGTTTGCCAGTGGAGATCCACTGAGTTGTTCTGGGAATGATGTGTGATAGTTCAGCCAGAATCAGATATGACAGGTGCTGTAGGGGCAAGCTAGATAGTTACTGAGGAGAATTTGGAAAGATAGCCCAAGAAATCATGCCAGGACTCATGGAGAAAAGCCTCCAAATAACTCAATGCAATTCAGACAGCCAATAAATGGATGATTCATCCTCTAGAACTTACATAGAAGAGGCCATTCAGCCTGCTGCATGTGTGATGGCTCACTGAAAGAACTACATTAATAGTCTTAGATCCTTTGAGTTTTCACTTTTATTTTTCAAATATTTACCTATTTCTCCTTTAAAATCATTATGAATTGTGCTTCGACTGAACCTTGCATTTTTTGAGCTAAGTGCAAGTTGCATAAAATTTTTGGAATATTTCTTGTCAATGAAACATTGTGACTTTTCTCATTGTATCTTACCAAGCTTACTGCATTAGTTCCCTAGCTTGCCCTGCATGGCTTCTCTCATGTCAGATCCCCAGCCATTTTGCCACATGCTTTTGTGACAAGATCTCACCACTCAGTGGATAGTCACAAAAAGACTGACATTCCTTGCAGCCACAACATCTTTAAAGACAACACTGTGCCCAGAGAAGCACTTGCATTCTGAAACTGCATTGCACATTGACAGACAGAGGCAGAACATGGTGAACAAGAGATAGATGACATTAAATTTGTCTGACAGGTACCAGGAGCTCCTGGTGGATGAGGTGGTACAAAGGAAACGGATCTTCTTCCCAGAGGATGGGAGAGGTGTCCACACCACCAGACCCTGCCAACCTGGTCTGAGGTTGCCACCTGGTTCAGTTCCATCTCCAGGGTTCAAAGGAGTAGCAAATATTATGGCACACTAATTTAAACCAGCCCCACAGAAAAAATTCACCCTATGCTGTAATCTGTTAAAATTCGAGACGCAAAGAACTATCCCAAAAGTCACTATTTAAAGTAAAAATTAACAACAAAATTAACAGTTGTTAATTGTAAAAAATTAACAACTTAATTTTTAAGTCTAACGGAGAATAATTAATTAACAACTATTTACAACTCCTTTCTCTAACCTATCTTTTAATTTCCCCTCTACAATACTGGTCCGATAAAACCCCGGATTAAGATTTACCAAAAAATTCAAATTTCGAATCTTCTCTTTGTATCTTCCTCTGTAGATTTGTTGTGTAGGTCAATGTTGATATTAATTTCTGTGCAAACTCCTTCTCCAGACAGGTATCTCTCAGAGAGTTCTTACTAGCAGTCTATATCTGTTGGTCTTTTGGCTGTTCTCCTCCAACTGTTCAATTCTTTTCCGGTTTTAACCCCCAAAACATTTGATTGTTTGATTGGTTTTAATTTTGTCAAAGTACTAAATTCAAAGTTGATTGGAGTTTGGTATCTTGGGACATAATTTAAACTGATTGGCCGAATTTGAATTTGTTTTTGTCTCATAGCAACCCAGCCAGTGCTAGCTGTTCTGACCGAGTGTTACATTGTTACCTTGTTCCAGACTCTCTGTGTCTCTCTGAGTCTTTGCTAGCTTTCAACTCTCTTAAAGGTACAGTCGTCCTTACACCTTCGTAACACAAACAATGCAGAAAGAAGGTCAATGACCGTGCCATTCTGCCAGTTTGGATGCCACATTTGTTTTACTTTCAGTCATTATCTTTGTTTTGGTTAAAAAATCCAATGTCTGTCTCTGGCTGATCATTTAAAAATTAATATCTGACATAGAGACGTAGAGACGTACAGCACAGAGACAGACCCTTTTACCCAAACTGGTCTATGCTGACCAAAATGTCCATCTGCACTAAACCCATTTCCCTGCACTTGGCCCATATCCTTCTGAACATTTCCTATCCATGTATTTGTCCAAATGTCTTTTAAATGTTGTTAATGTACCCACCTCAACCACTTCTGCTGGCAGCTCAGTCCTTATGCGGACCACCCTCTGTGTAAAACAATTGGCCCTCAGATTCCCTTTTATTCTTTCCCCTCTAACCTTAAACTGATGACTGTTAGTCTTCACAACAATAGTAGGAGAGGAAAGCAATATAATTATTGAATTAATCATATTGAAATAGTTCAGGAAAAAGCTAAAGCTTAATATTTTTCTGGACCATTTACATGTCCTTTACAGGAGAATTTCAATATTCAAAGCAACTTGCTAGAATCATACAGCCCAGAAGGAAACAATTTGGCCTATTGTGGATACATGGAGCCTGATACACCACAGCTCAGAACAACTTTCCACTCTTCACCTTGTTAGTTATACAACAGATTCTTGGCTGTCTTTCTCAGGGAATGAAACTATTGGAGAGGGTTAAGTGTTTGCCACTGCTGGAGCCTTCTGGTTTTCACATCATATTAGAACTCAATTGCACGCACCAAACCATACAGTGCAAGAAAGAATGGTGTTCAAGCCTCAACATTCAGGACAAGGTTCAGAGGAAAAGAAAATTCGCTCCCTGCTTTGAACCCTCAAAGGATGCACTGGCCAGGCTTTCACTTGCACCCGCCACTAACTCAGAGACTTTGGGTTCTCAAGGAAGAGACTGACACTAAAAGAAGCGAGAGATCAGCCACCTATTCAACCCCATGCATGAGATGGTCCCATTACCTTGGCCATTAATGACCATATGAAAATGCAGATAGGCACAAGAATACCAGGCAGGTTTATTACAGGCACTTAATAAGCTGAGTAAAAAAAAATTGACTTTCTCTTCTTTGGTAAAGAAGAGATGCTGAACTTACCTGAGTGAGACTTTTAAGATTCTAATGAGAATTGATCATATTATGAGATATTGTGTATCATGATGTAATTTCAAATAACATTGGACAAATGCTAAAAATTAAGCAGTTGGAAGTAACTCAAAAGCTGACAAAATTCTAGAATAATCCATCAGTACAAACCACTAAACAGGAATATGTAAATAGCCTTAAATTACAATTAGACACACTCCAAGAAAAAGAATTGGATTATCGAGTGAGCAAATAGCTCACTGATTTTAAGTTGTGTTTTAAGTGCATATGTGTTTGACCTACTGGTCTCTTCATGTGCTCTTCATGTTTCTAAATGTAAAACTTGATCCAGGAATATGATTTCCAATTATCAATTTTTTAGTATTTGTCCAACTACGATCTAATGGCCACAGTAAATTTTGGAACTCGAAGTCAAAAGTGTCTAACATATTTATAAGTCGCTTGCATTATGTACTGAATGATTAAATAAAATAAAATGAAAAGATTTTCGTATAAATTGATATGTTCTATGCCTTATTTATAAAATTTCTTATCCAAGTGTAACGTTCTTTTAAGATACTCATTCATACATCCTGATTAAATAATACTAGTGTTTAGCATTTCATGGCATTTTTCATTGTAAAATGTAACAAAATGGAGCTTTGTATTGAAAACACAGTACTTTATAATTTAATACTGCATGTTAATTTCTAAGAGAAATAAAGTTGAAAGAATAATTTTACAAATCTTCCTCAAATACTTCATGTACTCGTACTGGCATTGTGGAAACCATCCAGCAACTTGAATAATATGGATGGTAATGTTAAACTGGGGGCTAGGCATTTATCCTCTTATTATACTTGAAAGTTCTTGCTTGAATTGTTAATCTCCCTCAGGAGACAAAATAAATTAGCATGAGTCCATGACTATATAAGTTGCCACAGTCAGTTGAAGTAAAAAGGCTCAAGCAAAATAAATGTTTCTTGCTCATGGTTACTTTGAATTCCAGATCACATGTTTCACCTTCCAGTGTTAAAGGAGCAAGTTAAATTTCATCTGATTCCATTCATGTTTGAAATTTCATTTGTATCCAAGCCCTTTGTTTTTGTTGGAAGATCCATTATCAAATTCTAACTCCAATCCTAAACCCGAGAAATGTTATTGGCATTGACAATCGACTTAAAGGCAGGATTATCTAGTGCCAAAAAAAATCAAAGGTAATATCAATGCATGTGTTAAACAGATTAGATTATTTTATTCATTTGACATTGAATCAAAGAGAACCTTATTTGCAAAAAGGTAAAAGCAGATATTTAAAATGCTCAGGTAGAAAATAATCAATTACAATAAACGATTCTGAGTGGGTTTACGTGAATTACCTCAGCAAGGTATTGTGCCATGCCCTTTATGTTACATTAAATATTGCAAATATGATAATTCAATTTGTAAAGAAAATTCAATATTACCAGAAAAAAAACAGAAATTTCTACCAAAGTTCAGCAGGTCTTCATCTGATGAAGACTCACCAGACTTGAAACGTTGACTGTGCTTTCTCCCCATAGATGCTACTAGACTTGCTGAGCTTTGTCAGTAATTTCTGTTTTTGTCTCAGATTTCCAGCATCTGCAGCTCTTTATTTTATATCAATAGTTCAATCTACTTGCCTCTACCACATCTGATAGTATTGGTAGATATTGTGGAGACCACGTTTCATCCTCATAATGAGGATTCAGAAGCTCCATACTGTCAATCAGAAAAGATTTAGAAGCTGGGCATCCATAAAGTGCCTTGTGCCATCCACAGCAGCAGAATTATATTCCACTATAACCTGTAACCTCACTGCCTGCCAAATCACTGACTCTAACATTACCATTATGCCAGAGGATCAACCCTGTTCAATGAAGAACATTGAAAGGCATGCCAGGAGTAGCAGGAGATAAGCCTGATAAAGCTACAATGTGGGACTAACACAGGCTAAATGGGGAAGAAGGATGCTCATGACAGAAGTAATTTCTGTACTCCCATAATCAAGTAAGTGATCCCATAACCAACAGATGAGGTTAGGACAAATCTTTAAGTCTTGCTACAGTTGTGAATATTGGTCAACAATGAAACAAATAATAAGTGATCCTATGAGCATCTCAATCTTGTCAAGGAGAAGCATTTGAGTGCAAGAGAACTGAAAACATTTGTAACTAACTTTAACCAGAAGTGCTGATTGGATTATCCATGTCAGTCTGCTCATGAATTTCCATGATCACAGATGACACTATTCAGAAAGTCAAATCACTCCACATAGTGTCAAAAAACAACCACGTGCACTGAATACAGTGAAGTTCTTGAGGTCCGACACCATAGTACTTAGAATGCTGAAGACTTTCAGAGACAATAGGACATCCAACCAAACTATTCTAGTACAGCCACACATTGGTAATAATCCAACAAATGGGAACATAACCGAGGTATGTTCTTCGCATAGAAGACAGAATACAACCAATCAGGCCAATTACCACCCCCTCTACATACTCTTAATTCTCAGTAATGTGATGGAAAGGTGCCTTGATTCAAACATCTTCAACTACTTCAACAATGACCTTCTCTCCACTATAAAACAGAAGCGAGGAAGCTCACTGATTGTGTAGTTTTCAACCATTCACAACTCCTCAGAAAAGGAAGCAATTCCTACCTCCATGCAGCAGGATCTGCACAACAATCAGGTTTGGGCTGATCACTGGCAAGTAACATTTTCACCATACGAGTGCCAGGCAATGACTATTTTCAACAAGAAAGAGTTTGAACCATCTCACGATTTAACAACAATGTCATTGCTGCATCCACCTGGAAACCCTCATTGATCATCAGAAATGTAACTGACCAACCTTATAAATACTGTCTCTGTGAAAGTAGATCAGGTGTCTGGGGATTCTGCAGGAAATATTTCATCTCCTGATATCTTAAGGTCTGTTCACATCGACAGGCCTCAAACCAGGCATGAAATGAATATTGTCCATTTGTCTGGTTGAGTGGAGCTGCAACAACACTCAAGAAGCTCAAAGCCAACCAAGACCAAGCAATCAACTTTATTATCACAATGTATCAAAATAGATTGAACCAGTGGCTAAAAAGGGATTCACATCTGTGAGCATTTCAACAACTCACTGACTATTTCAAACATACCAAGAATTATAATTACAAATCCTAATTATACCCAAGAAAAACTAAAACTAAATAATTAAGGCAGAATAAAATAAATTATGGGTCTAAGGAGGTAATTTTCACTCTTCAGGACAGGTGAAGGTGCTGCTAACAATTTAGGAGAATCAATGTAACCATTTTTATTTTAATGCCTGCAGGCTGGATGTTGTAACTCTCCAGGAAGCCTGATCATCGATGGCAAGGGACTCATCGGAAAATATGTTCACAATATAGTCTGTAGCCCAGGAGGAGCAGGAATGTTCCACCAAGTTTACAGTCAGGTGATCAGCTGACACCACCCCACTGGTCTCAAGATTGTTCAATTCCCCTTCCGCAGACTTACATCTGCTCCATTTCCAGGCTGTCACCCAGTACAACCATCAGTCCGGTTGGCTACAGCAGGGAAATCTCTTGGACAATTAAAGCAGATCCTGCCTTTACATTTGTCAGGCCCTGCAGAAAACCCCTTTCTGCTGGGATTACAAGCTGCAAATGATCCTTCAATGACCTCCACCACCTCATCACTCTCTTGACCCCACTTCTCCCTTTTGTACTTATTATCCCTGTAGAAGTATCAAAAAACATTTAGATCTAAAACCATGCAATTAAATCGCTAAAACATTGAAGTTAATATCAGGTGATAAAGCGCATGCAGGAGGCATTACTAACTTCAGTATTCCCACAATCAATAACAGCAATTTCAATATCTTCATGATAAGGAATTATTCTGTGTAAATGAAAAGTGCACCACCTATTAATTTAAAGCCAAATACCAACAATTTCATTAGAAGCATAATCTGCCCAGCTCATAACAACGAAATCAGCCTTGGAGGCTAGTATTGCTTCTGTTGGCAACTTTTGTTCAGAAGTTGAAAAGCTTTATTTCTACTTTTCCTTAAATGTTAGTCCTTTGCAGTTCATCAAAGTACATTTCTCTATTTTACCACCTTGTCCTCAAAACTATTGAGCACAACCAACATTGAGTTAACTCATCCTACTGAATTACTTCATTTCTTTCTTCGTAATAAACTTTCACAATAAAAGGAGATTGGCTCCTCTTGATTTCCTTTTAGGGCTTTTTCCAACACAAGAAGGAAGATGATGTAGGATTTTGTATTTAGGGATTATGTTATGTATTTTGATGTTAGTTAAGTACACTCTTGTGAAAACTCATTTATAATCCAAAAGAGTTGAAGTGTAGTGTGATATAGAAAACAATTCTACAGAGTTTTCAAATACCATTAATATATAATGTTGACAAATCATAGTTTTCTTGCTCAACTTCATGTTTTGGTTAGGTAAGTTTATACACATTTCCATTTAGATTGTATCGTTTCATTACTGAACTTTAATGGCACAAACCAGTACTTCCCATAAAAAGAATAATTTCTTTATAGCCATTATAATGCATTACATATTCAGTGAAGACATCATTTATTTAAATAAACTTTATATACAATATATGCTGCAAGAAAAACAAAATCTACAGATTCAATGATGGTTTCATGCATTGGCAGTCTTTGAATATAAAATGAGGGACTTTAGAGCATGGAGAATGTTGCATTTCCACAGCAATGGACGTTAAAATGTGGATCCCATTAAATAAAACTTCTATTTCCAATCACCACATAGAAGGCGCATCATACCTGAAACAGAAACAAAGTATGAGTAAAGGCAACTGCTAACATTTTTAGTTCAATATCAAAGACATGCTTAACATGCAAAGGACTTTTTCTGACTGCTGTCCTCATTTTCTTGTCTTTTCACAAACAAAAGTTGTCACACAGGTGACAACTTGTACCACTTCTACTCATGACCACATTTATCCAGACAAAATTCTGGTCTCCCTCTTATTGGAAGGATGTTGTGAAACTTGAAATGGTTAGGAAAGATTTACAAGGATGTTGCCAGGGTTGGAGGATTTGAGTTATTGGGACAGGCTGAACAGGCTGGGGCTGCTTTCCCTGGAGCGTCAGAGGTTTACAAAAATCATGAGGGGCATGGATAAGATAAATAGACAAAGTCTTTCCCCTGGGGTGGGAGAGTCCAGAACTAGAGGGCACAGGTTTAGGGTGAGAGAGGGAAGATATAAAAGAGACCTAAGGGGCAACTTTTTTCATGCAGAAGGTGGTACGTGTATGGAATGAGCTGCCAGAGGAAGTAGTGGAGGCTGGTACAAGTGCAGCATTTGAAAAGTGTCTGGATGGGTATATGAATCGGAAGGGTTTAGGATATCTGGACAGCATGGACAAGTTGGACCAAAGGGTCTGTTCCCCTGCTGTATATCTCTATGACTAAGTGTTTGCATTACCAGTTTAGTTAACAATTTCTTTAGTGGAGTGTAAATTAACTTTACATTTTTTGATGGAATCTTTGTCAAATGCACCGCATTATAATAAAGTGAGCTTTACTGAATTGCCAAGAAGGCTCAAAGGGCAAAGTGATCATTTTTGCTTCTATCAATTATGTCCTTGTTGCACAGGGTCAGAAGTCACAACACCAGGTTATAGTCCTACAGGTTTATTTGAAATCATAAGCTTTTGGGAGATGCTCCTTCAACAGGTGAAGTATCCACCCCAGTCGAAAATCTGCACCTTGTTGTATTTTCAATGCTAAGCTACTTACAAGATAATTTGTAAAATTAAACACAAGCGTGGATACTGTAATGTTCAAAATTAAAAATAACAATCTTTTCAGCCTTTTATCTTTTCCTTTCATGTTAGAAAGCTCTCATTGATATACCCTTTAACCTGTTCAGTTCTAGCGTCACTCCCTACTAACACACCCACTGCACCCACCCCACCCTTACTTCCTGCCAACCCCCCAACCTCAAACTCAACAGTTGGGTGAAATTCTTGCAGAATAAAAATGAATCGGAATTTCTGGTCATGTATCAAATTCAAAGTATAAATTTGATCCACTTAAGCAAAATATCTACCTTTCTTGATGCCATTGTTAAAAATCACATGACACCAGGTTATAGTCCAATAGGTTTATTTGGAAACATTAGCTTTCCGAGTGCCACTCCATCAGGTGTTGAGTTGTGCTTAAATTTACTTAATCTCTTATTCATACCAGTTAGAACACCAAAGGTGAATTTAAATCTCTTTCTAGCAACCAAACTAAGCTTTGGTGTTAATTTTCTTGAACATTCCTTTTACTTTAAAATCCATGTACCAGTGGAAATGTAACAAGTCATTAATGAAAGGTTCTCCAGACTGATCATTATACAGGGCTCCAGAAATTGGTGTTAGATATTTGCATGTAGTGGGTGTGATTTAAAAAAGAACTGAACCTCTGATGGAATTTCTCATCAATTCTTAGATGATTGAACACACCATTATTTAAATATGTGCCTTCAACCTAGACTAAACTAATTAAATTTAATGATGCTGCAGAAGTCAATTAATGCATGCCCACCCCCATCTATCAAATGCTGCATCTGGTGCTGTCACTAGCGAATTGCTTTAAGCTGTACGCTGCTATCATGAAAAGCTTTAGTGTTACAAAAAAAATATTGCCAAATATATTCACCTGTATTTAGGAAAACTGTCTGAGTTCTCCCTCAGCAGCAGATCAGTGATCAGAGCTTCAGGGTTAGATCGCTTTCCATACCTGTTGTAAACAAATAACCAAAACATTTTTATACAATTACCAAGCTAGTTCAGTTCATTCATTCTGCAAATATTTAAATAAGTTTTTCTTAAAGAAGTGGAGTACGCACATCAAATAAATTCTGCAGATGACAACAAAATTGGAGGTGTAGTGGACAGTGAAGAAGGTTATCTCAGATTCAATGGGATCTGGACCAGATGGGCTAATGGGCTGAGAAGTGGCAGATGGAGTTTAATGCGGATAAATGCCAGGTGATGCATTTTGGGAAAGCAAATCTTAGCAGGACTTATACACTTAATGGGAATGTACTTGGGAATGTTGCTGATCAAAGAGACCTTGGAGTGCAGGTTCATAGCTCCTTGAAAGTGGAGTTGCAGGTAGATAGGATAGTGAAGGCTGCATTTGGTATGCTTTCCTTTATTGGTCAGAGTATTGAGTACAGGAGTTGGGAGGTCATGTTGCAGCTGCACAGGACATTGGTTAGGCCCCTGTTGGAATATTGCGTGCAATTCTGGTCTCCTTCCTATCGGAAAGATGTTGTGAAACTGGAAAGGGTTCAGAAAGATTTATAAGGATGTTGCCAAAGTTGGAGGATTTGAGCTATAGAGAGAGGTTGAATAGGCTAGGACTGTTTTCCCTGGAGTGTTGGAGGCTGAGGGATGACCTTACAGAGGTTTATAAAATCATGAGGGGCATGGATAAAATAAATAGGCAAAGTCTTTTCCCTGGGGTGGGAGAGTCCAGAACTAGAGGGCATAGGTTTGAGGTGAGAGGGAAAAGATATAAAAGAGACCTAAGGGGCAAATATTTCATGCAGACGGTGGTACATGTGTGGAATGAGCTGCCAGAGGAAGTGGTGGAGGCTAGTACAATTGCAACATTTAAGAGGCATCTGGATGGGTATATGAATAAGGAGGGTTTGAAGGGATATGGGCCAGATGCTGTCAGGTGGGACTAGATTGGGTTGGGATATCTGGTCGGTATGGATGGGTCGGACCGAAGGGTCTGTTTCCATGCTGTACATCTCTTATGACTCTAAATTCTGATTCATTTAAACAGATCCAAATCAGGTTAAGAAAAACACAATAAAATGAACCATTGTTAGAAATAAAAACCAAATAGTGTACAGGAAGTCAATCAGAATCTGAAAGTTAGTGTAACACTACATCAGAATTGGCCAGGAATCATCTGCTTAATAAATTGGTCCATGCTCAAAAACTGCCTCACCTGAAACATCACCTTACTTTCTAAAAATGGTGAATAGCTAGGACAAGTGGACGTTAAAAGAATTTAGGTGTATACATTTACGACCAGATATATAAAAAAAACAAAAATGTTAAAATGATATTAGCCATGCATTTAGATGGCTAGAATATGAAGGGGAGGAAATTTTGTTCCAGTTATACAAACCGCTGGTTAGACCACAACTAGAATGCTCTCTACAATTCTGGACACTAAGACAAAATACACTGGTCTCAAAGATCTCAGTATAGACTCACCAGACTCACTCATCTGCACTGAAAAATACATAGACCATAAAGCACAAGGTGACACAGTCCAAATGGTCCATGCCAGTGTCGGTGTTCCATTCTTGCCTTCTCTTGCTCCTCCTCATCTAACTATCAATATAACCCTACATTTAGATTTATGGAGAAGCCAGATATGTACCCATAGCAGTTCCCTCAACAACTCCTGGTGAGAATATGCTCACTGAGTATATTGTGGGTAAAGATATTTGTTCTGAATTTCCTATCAGTGGTGAACTTATATAATAGCCTCTAGTTTTTCTCTATACTCCAAATGATAAATGTTTTCTGTGTGTCTGATCTATCAGTACAGTTACCCCTCACCTTCTCGTTTGAAGGGAACAGTGA
The DNA here is from genome assembly GCF_047496795.1 of Chiloscyllium punctatum. Classification (NCBI taxonomy): domain Eukaryota; kingdom Metazoa; phylum Chordata; class Chondrichthyes; order Orectolobiformes; family Hemiscylliidae; genus Chiloscyllium; species Chiloscyllium punctatum. Next base: position 29,027,211 of record NC_092746.1, on the reverse strand, counting down.
CCCGACCTGTCCATCCTTTAATGATGGATACAAGTTTGCAATTCTGGTGTCATCCTTGTAAACCATTATGCACACTCTACAGCACTCAGCAATAGTATTGCATTATTAAATAAATGTAGATTACATAACTAGGCATGTTTTCCCTGGAATTTGGGTTGATTGAGGTTTTTGGGGGGGGGGGGGGGGGGGGTTGAGAAAGGAAAATGTGGTAGATTTCTTTTCCACTTCTGGGTTATTCTACCGCAAAGAATGTAATTTTTAAATCAGAGATAAGCCATTCAGAAGAGATGTTAGGAAACATTTTCATCCAAAAGGGAAGTATAAAACTCTGTCCTACAAAGAAACAGCAAACTTTAGCTTAACAAATAATGTTAAACACAAGCTTGATGGATTTTTGCTAGTAGTGGATATTAAGGGATATAGTGCCAAGGAAAGTGTTTGGAATTAGGATTTATGTCAGCTGTCATTTCATGGAAAGGTAGAACAGACTCAAGAAACTTAATCATGTACTTCTGTTTACTACCTTGCATCCAGATTCTCAGAAAAAGACTGAATATTTACAAGTAGCTGATATTAAATTATAACTGTTGTTTCTCAACAACATTCATTACCTGCATCAGGTCTGGTATAAACAAAGTCAAAGAACTAAAGTTGTACACAGTTAAAAGGGCTTTGTCATGCAACAGAAACCTTGTGTAGAATCAAGAATTCAGAGCTTTGTTTGTTACATATGGCATCTGCTTCTCATTGGCTTCAATAAACATGTTGCAGCTGTACAAATCTGTGGTGCAGCCAGATTTGGAGTATTGCATACATTTCTGGTCACCACATAGGAAGGATATGGAACTTTGGAAAGGGTTCAGAGAAGATTTACTAGGATGTTGCCCCGCATGAGGGAAGGCCTTAAGAGGAAAGTTTGAGGGACTTGAGGCTGTTTTTGTTAGAGAGAAGGCTGAGAGGTGACTTATGAGACACAAGATAAATCAGAGGGTTAGATAGGTTGGACAGTGAGAGCCTTTTTCCTTGGTTGGTGATGGCTAGCACGAGGGGACATAGATTTAAATTGAGGAGTGATTATATATATAGGTCAGATGTCAGAGGTAGTTTCTTGACAGAGAGAAGTAGAGGCATGGAATGCACTGCCTGCAACAGTAGTAGACTCGCCAAATTTAAGGGCATTTAAATGGTCATTGGATATAGACATGGACAAGAATGGAATAGTGTAGGTCAGATGGGCTTCACATCGGCCCTGTGGAACCAAAGGGCCTTTACTGCAATGTTCGATGTTGGGAGGGCTCTGTTCAGCAAATGACAGCACAAGGTGTGTGTGCGCGCATGCACACATTTCCCCTTTGTGACTCCAATATCTTCCTCAGGCAAGGATTTCACTTTTTGATGCATACTGATTCAAGCTTTTAAAGCTTGCAAACAGTATGTTGCAAAGACATGGGAAATGTGTACATGTCTTCCTCATTGTCTGAAGTTCTAAAAAAACTATTGAGGGTTGTAGATCAGAGACCTTCATTGACATTACTGCTGTTTCTAATTCACAACAATCACTTGGATTCAAAACTCAATACATATTAGTCAGAGTCTAGGACACCAAGGGAATCAAAATAAGATAACTCAAAAATAGCAGGAGTTAGAGAAAATATATACACACGACTCGAGAATGGCAGCTTATATTTGAAAAGTAAATACTGAACAGGAGTTGGAGGAATAATTGACAGTGACACATATTCCACAAATAGAGTTTAAAAGTCATGGGCGAAGTTAAAATAGATATCATGTGATGGTAGACTCACTCCGAGTTAAAGTTAAAGTTGGTGATGTCAGTAGCACAAAATGGAAAAGAAAATTGTCATGGGGTAATCTGTCAATTCATTATTAGCCCATTTTGCACGATTACTGTCAACTGATTTCACCCTCAACATACACAAATAATGTAGAGAGTGATAATCATTAAAAATCAACAGAATATTGGATACCACAAGAAAAACAACAGAAAATGAATTAGAGAATGCCATAATCACACTGTACAGTGCTCAGGGTCAGATCACATCTTGACTCCCTGATCTGATGAAGGGTTTTCAACCCAAAACCTTAACATTTGTTTGATTCTCTACGGTGCCGCCTGATTGGCTGAGGTCTGTAGCATTTTGGCTTTATTCCAAGAATATAGTGTCCAGTTCTGCTCAATGAAGCACAAAGACGACAAGTGAGTGTTGAGGCAATGCGAAGAAAAGATACAACCTGATTGCTGGTGCCGAGGATCAGGTAGCCTGATAGCAAATGTTTTTGGGCTAATCTGATGGGAAAGGTAGAGCTGGATTTTTAAATGGATTTATTTGTGAATGCAGAACAATTGGATGCAGGTTCAAACTTGTGAAAAGGACTGATGTTCAAAGATATTTATTTCCACAGAGTGATCAAGACATTGAATGGGCATTCAGATACTCAGGGATGAAAACCATAGAATCATTTCACAATTGAATGCTTTATGGAGAGCCTGTAGTGTCTATCTGCATCATTAAAACCTCATCTGTTATTATCTTGTAACATATTTCTTTCAGGACTGAAAGAAACAGAACTTATGTCTTAACATAAGAACATTTAGTAGATTCTCCCCCAAAAAACAATAAATTGGTTAACTTCAAAATGACAATTGTAATACATTGAAAATGCTTGGCATATACAGCACAGTATGTGATCAGTTGACATCCTGGAAACATTTCATGTGGATTATACTTTCACTGCTACTGATGTAGGCTTTGGTTCTTGTTGGTTACGTTGCACTGTCAGCTTATAGTGAGATTGGTGGATCCCATCTCCTGGCTTTTCTAGCTGCAGATTTCTCAGAATTGTATTGAGTAAATAATGAGAGATTTCCAATTCATGAACCAAGTGATTTGTGGATAAAGAAGATCAAGGCAGATTAATTTAAATACTTTATGCACTGAACCAGAGGTAACTGGAATTCTATTTAAGTTACATAAGCAATTTCTGATACTAGAAAATTACTAATGCAACTCATTTTCACTGGAGGAGTATTAATAATTATTTTGAGAGCCTAGTCATGACTTCATAGAGGCAATTATATTATGTGTTGTTTACTTTAAGAAACTATTAGTGGAAATATCAAACGAGCTGATGGACAATAAACAAAATGATCAAAACTTTATTCCCCAGGAATAAGCCACACTGATTTCCTAGTTATTTTGTACAAAAGAAACACCGCTATCTGTATATTTTCTCCTTTTGGGAAAGGAGCAAAGCGATTGAAGGGTTAGTGTCAGAGATTTAAGCACAAAGACAACATCTGGCCCATCATGTCCATGCCAGTCATCAGGCACCAAACTATTCCAGTTCCATTTTACAGAACGAGGCCTGTAGCCTTGTATGCTCTGGCATTTCAAGTATTTATATAAACACTTCTGAAATATTGTCATGGTTCCTGTCTCTATCACTTTACAGGCAGTGAGTTATAAATACCCATCAAGCTACAGGTAAAAAAACCTTTCCTCAAATCCCTTCTAAATCTATTATCTCTTATCTTAAAGCTATGCCTTCTGCTTATTGAAGCTTCTACTAAGTGGAAAGAATTCTTCCTACCTACCCTCTAATTTTGGACCTCTTAACCAGATCACCCCTCACCTTTCTCATCTCGGAGGGAGACAACTGCAGTCTATCTGGTCAGTCTTCATAGCTGAAACATCTGAGCTCACACACACAAATCATGGAAAATGGAAGGAGAAATTGGTAAAGCTACTTGAATAAACATAATAGGGTATTGGGTTTAAACATAAAAGGCAAAGTATAAACACAAGAAAATTATTGTAAACCTCTAAATTGCTACTGTGTCCAATTCTGGGGATCATACTTTAGGAAGGTGCCAAGGTCTTGGAAAGGGTGTAGCAGAAATTTAACAGAATGATACCAGGGATGAGGGAATGAGACTTGTTCCCATTAGAGGAACGTTAATATTGGCAAATTATGAGGGATTTTGATATAGTAAATAGAGAAATTAATAGGTGCATTTGAGTTACCAATTTAACTTTCAAAGACAAAGCGGTTAAAAGAAATGCCAAGATAAGAGGTTAAGCAGACTTCGTTTCAATAATAAGTGTTTAGCTTTGGAATACATCCCACAGAGGTGTGGCGGAAACAGTGAATTATAACTAGCTAAAGATAATTGGACACAAACGTGAAAAGAAATCGGTGAACGAGGTATGAGGGAAGAGTAGGACTGTGTGCTATTTCGGCAGCTCCTTCAGGAAGTGGTTGAGAAATGCCGGGTTAACAGCTTCCATTCCCCTTTAGCGTTAGACGCTTCCCCCCACCCCCACCCCCGTAGGCTGCCAATCTATCCTCAGTGACTCATTCTGTTAAAATGCTTTTGCTTCGATAATTCGCGTTGACTAAAAGCAAATAACTGATCAAGTTTTCTGCCAAGATACGGTTACAATAACATTCCGATAGCTGCCATTAGCTGCCTTCGCGCTCTGGTCAAAACCCTGCAAATAAACTTAGCTCTCTGTATATACACCATACCCACGAACTTGCATTGTCAAAACACGCATACAAGAAATCTTCATTTACCCTGTACTCCTTTTGTAAGAATGTTTAATTCTAAATTCACGAGGATCTGCACATTTACTGTTCGACATTGTTAAAACATTCATTCAGTCAGAGAAGTCCACCTGATGCCGTCTATGGACGTTCTGACCCGCCGTGATCTCCAGCATTTGTTGTTTTCAGAACAATCTGCAGTAATTTGTTCCGAGCACCTGAGTTTGATCGCTAGGTGGCAATGTACGATTAAACCCCCCGCTCCGCTCCGCCTGGCACTTAATGAGAACAGCAACTGGACAGAGGGACAGGGAGGGGGTTCAGGGACCGGGCGGCCTGAGAAAGTGACAACAAACGGTTAGACGAATCGCAGACCTGAAACGTTAACTCTATTTCTCTCTCCGCACAGATGCTATCAGCCCTGCCGCATTGCTTTTTTTCCAAAAAAAAGCAATTTCCACTTATTTCAGATTTTCAGCATCCGCACTCTGTTGCTTTTGTAAAATTAAAATCAATTCGTATCGGCTTCAGTTTTGCCTTTGGTCATGGGGCAGGTCTTTCATTTCAGATCGTGTGTCAACTCTCATCTGTCTTTTCAGACACAAAACCAGCAAAACGGAGGTTTCCTTCTCTTTTCAAGTGGAGATTAAAAATCGCCACGTTCTCCTCACTAATTCCATCCAACTCCCCCTCACAGCCAACACCATTAGAAAGCGGCGCTTTATCTCACTTGTTGCTCGGACTCTTTGTAAATGACATGCCACTTGCTCGCTTTCCATGGACTGCGCTTCAGGGGTTACACGCTGCCCCTGACGCTGAACCGGGTGCGGGTTACTGTTCCCTTTGGTCCTGCAGTGAATGTGGCTGCTCCAGAGCAAACATCCCACCTCTCAATCTAAATCATAAAAGTCCGTGGTGTGCGTGCTGCTGTTTTCATGCTTTTCAATGACAGTAACATTGAGCAGTATCTTTCTGCAACCTTTCATTACCACGGCAGACAGAGGCATTCTGGTGAAAATGACACCCCATTACCCAAACTCTGACAGTTCGGCCACATTTTGGGCTGTACAAAGTTAAAAATCACACACCACCAGGTTATAGTCCAACGGGTTTATTTGGAAGCACTAGCTTTCGGAGCGCCGCTCCTTCATCAGGTGGCTGTGGGGTACGTGAAGGAGCGACGCTCCGAAAGCTAGTGCTTCCAAACTAACCTGTTGGATTATAACCTGGTGGTGTGTGATTTTTAAATCAGAATTATGGCAGTCGAACGAAACTCCTGAGGCTTGCTGCCTTTGAGGAGGACCGCCTGAAATCCGTCTATAGCAGTGAGACATTCAGTCTGGAAACAGCAGATATTTTACCCACTGTATCCTCTCGGTCAAAGCTACACAAAGGCAGAATTAAGTTGTGTTCCATTTGTGAGTGGGATATCGATTTCCTGAAAGTTGCTAGTACAGAGTTTAAACAAAGCCATTCAGTGCTGCTTTCATTCGGTGTAGTGCTGTCCAATGTTAGTTCAATCTCGTCTGTTATTGTTGGAATTGGTTAATATCGAAATTTCCAGACTCCACCAAAGGATTTGATTGACTCGGACTCCGCTTATACCGGATACCAAGATGCTGTAAATGTAGCCAGAGCAGAAATCCGGTGCATTTAGTCTTTCCCTTTAACTGGGACAGTGTTCTGCAACTTAATATTTTAGGTGGAGCTTCTCTGGGCTCACATCAATTCATTACATAATCTTAAAGTAACTCTCGCATCAGAGAATTGACATAAATTATTTCATGGGAAGTTCTGATCTCAGTAACATTATCGGATCTTACTTACCTAACCGAATACATTTGCTGCTCTAATGAGGATAATCACATCAAACTGCAGTCTTTAAGACAGTCAGTTATTGTCATAGAAATGCTCCCAGATTCCGCTTCACACGTGTATTTATATCATAAACACTTAGATGTCTCTGCACACAAACGACATCCTGCTGTAATAACCCGAAATGTTGTGTATAGTTTTTTTTTAAGAAAACACAGTATTGCAAGTGATCTCGTTCCTAACTGGATCCAGCTCTATCATACCAGGATTAGGGCAATATGGTGAGATGGACTGACTAAACTGAAGTGGTGAAGTTGCCATGTGCCATTTGAACTGTTACCAATCCGGCGCTGAGCCCAATGTCAGCAATCATTTATGCTCTATCTCAGGGTGAGATTTTAAAATGTTGAAACCCGGAGTGCTTATTAGCAGCTAACTTAAATAATATTCGTAAAAATACAGAATTTGAAACGTTTTGACTCTATAAAAGGTGCCCTACACTGTCTTGGAACTATTTTTTCCCTCTAGCTTCCCTTGCTTTGAATGTTGGTACAGCCAGCAATACCCCGGGTTCATGTCACCAAATGTATTGGATATGGAGCATGTAGCCTCACCTCTGCCTGGTGATGAGGTTAATGTAGTGCCTCAGTGCGGAGTAGTATTTGGCCAGGTCCTCAGCAGAAGCGCCTTCTCCTGGGTTGTCGGGCTTGGGCGGGTAAGCCTCGGTAAAAGTTCCTATGCAGATCAGCAAGCAAAATGCAACTCCCAGCCAAAACTTCATGTTGCCTTGCATCTGGAAGGACAAAAAATAAATGAACTGAGCAGCGCATTTTTCTTCCAGACAAGCTACTGTTTCTGAGACATACGCATTAAAACAAAAACAATCCAGTTCTTAAACTGGGGAGAAATGTAATGGTTGACACTCCCCAGCGTTACAAAACATCGCACCAAGTGCAGCCGTTTACCAGAACGATCACTGAGGGGTCTCTCACAGACACGGTGACACAAGTCGCTATGTGCAGAGAAATTGAAAACAGACTCAGATTGCCTGCTCATAGCAATTCTCCCAAAACACACCGACACGCAAGCTCATCCCTTTGGATGATTCTGCGCAGCAGCTGGGAACACAACCTCGGGCGCTTCCCATTTTCGCTCGATGCCAGTTTTATATTATTCATTATCCTTTGGTTAAGCTGTTTGATATCGGTGCAAGAAACTTTGCTAAAGTCCAACGTTCACTGCTATGTTTGATAAAGCATGCATTTATTCTGAAATTAGTCTGAAATCACCACCGAGCTGATCATTTCTTAGTTTAAGTTGCATTCAGCTATCTAAAATCACAATTGGTCAAACTCGGTCGATTTTCACGCAACGCTTTCCCCTAGAATATTTTCCGCATATAACATATGTAATCTATACATTACACAGAGAGCCTGCCTCAGTGAGACAAGCCGATTTGGTGTTAGCCTTGTTCCGGGTTCATGTTACTCACATCTCGGGTCCAGCAGATGGTCAGAGGAAGCTGTTGGGAACCAGACGAGGAACTCTCGCTGTTCTGTGTGCGTCTCTGGCTGGTCGCCGTCTTTTTGAGTCTGAGAAGCTACTGACATGTCATGCTTTTTATGTGTTCCCTTGGAGGAATTGAGGGAGGTTCCTGGTCACGCTTAATTGACCAGAATTCGTTATCACATTCCTGCAAAGGCGAAACGACGTCAGCAGCGGCGGTGTTGGAGCCCTGTCACTAACTTGCTGATATATCATTGATAACACTGATTGCTTCCTTCCAACTCAAAGGAAACTTTCGGTCCTATCTACTGTGACCCCTTCCCCCTTTAATATCCCAAGGGAGAATTCGCGACACAATGGTATTTAAAACAAGCTTTAGCAATTCTCAATTATTATCTATTAATAACACTCTACACTCGAACACTTAGTCTGCAAGCCTCCTCGTGCCTTCGACTGAGATAAGGCTAAATTGCTTCATGGCTCACGCTGTATATTTGCTGATCTGTGTGTCAAGCAGAAAATCACCCATCTGGGAGCTCGGAGCCCCTGCAATACATTCAAGTGTAAATTTCTCGGGTGATTTGCACGTATTTCTCTACACGTTCACATCCTTTTCTATTCTGTTTTTATGTTTCACGGTTGTCAGGAACAACGATTTTAATAAAACACAGTATCACTGGCGCATGTTTAAAACGAACGATCCTTATAACAATTTGGTTAATAATGTTTCAGATTTGGGGGCCGTTACACATTGCTCTACTGCAGCACCTTCAAAACATCTACCAGGAGATTAGATTACTTACAGTGTGGACACAGGCCCTTCGGCCCAACAAGTCCACACTGACCCTCCGAAGCGCAACCCACCCATACCCCTAACCTAACACTACGGGCAATTTAGCCTGGCCAATTCACCTAACCTGCACATCTTTGGACTGTGGGAGGAAACCGGAGCACCCGGAGGAAACCCACGCAGACACGGGGAGAATGTGCAAACTCCACACAGTCAGTCGCCTGAGGCGGGAACTGAACCCGGGCAGCAGTGCTAACCACTGTGCCACCGTGCCGCCCACGAATCTAAGTAATCTAAGATCTTTGGAAATAAATCTTTGAAATAATTCGAGACCCTCGGAAGAGCCCCAGTATTGTATTTACAGTCTGGAAAGGTGCATTCTGCCTGGTCTAAATATGAGAGGCGCAAGTCTCTTATTAGTAAAATGCTCTTTTTGGCTGGATGGTCAGCCCTGCTTAATTCTTAAAAATTAATCAATTTTTTTCAGTTTAAATGCATTTCTTCCAAGAAGTGAGGTTTGCCTTTGACTTTGAATAATGTGATAGTTTTGTGTTCACTGCTGGTGTGTGTGTGAGTGAGTGTGCCAGTGAGGGAGGATAAAGGAGATCGCGAAGACCCAAATACTGCTGCAGGTATCACTACAAACCCGGCGCCGACAGGGGAAATCCTCATAAACAGAATCATTCTCAATACTGAACGATTGTGCTCCAAAAGCTTTGCACTTTTGTCACCCGTGAGCAGGAATGTCTGTCGTAACTCTAGTACAAAATTCGAGATCAAGAAACACGTCAGAAAAAGTGCTCTCCACTCTCATGACAGTGAGCTCAAAGCTCCACAGTGCAAACCTCCCGCTGTCAATACTTGACACATCCTTTTGTTTCCCGGCGGACTGTGGGAGGTAGGGGTCCGCACAACCCAGTTACATTTTAAACATTAACCATGCAAGATTCTTTCAAGGACTCCCACAATCTAGATTATTACCCCATCCCTCATTTTCGTAGAGGCTTTTGCTTCTTTAAAACTCAATGTCTGGAGTACTAGAGGGACGCCAGATATTCCTGATCGCGGGTGACAGGAATTCAACGCTGTTGGAGCACAATCATTTAGTATTCAGAACGTACTGTCCAGTTTACAAATGAAAGCAGATAAAATGGATCTTCTTGCTCCCTCTGCTTAATGGATATTTAAGGTGTGAAAGTTTTATTGAAAATTACATCTGATCTCTGAATCACATGAGGTGGGAGGGGGTACACTGCGTTTGCTGTTCCTGCTTCACGCTAGCACACAAATGTTATCATTGCCTAAGCAGTGAGATGTGCTTTTACACTATCCAGACTTTCTGAAGTAATGGTGGGCGAACTAGAGAGCGAGCTACAGAGAGAGAGAGAGAGAGAGAGGAAAACACTGAACTAGGTAATGTAGACGTAATTGCTCAGTTCAGCAATTCATGTCAAAAGACGTCAGTCAGTCAGGACCCTAAAGTGGGATGGACACGTGTTCCCCTGTGGTTCATATTGACATTAAGAGTAGCACTTTCAGACATCATTACTTTAAAGAGATACATTTTAAAAAGCATCTTGCAATTTGTTAAAAAGCTGATGATCATGACAGGCGCCGATTTTCAATATTTGGAAGAAAGGGCAAGTCGGAAATAGAGGGGCTGAAGGGGTAGAAATACAAATATGTTAGCATCTTCTGCAACTCTTCTCTCAAATCTGCTTCTGATTGCATCTTCCCACCAAACATGTAGATTGATGAGTGTCTACAGAACAAGGACATTCCGCAGCTCACAGGCTAATACTGAGGACCCCAAAACCATGGGTCACGGCTTATTTAGAACGAAAGGTGAGGAATAAGATTATTCTCTCTCGCAAGGAAGTCTGTCAGGAGCTAAAATTCAAGTTATTAACACTATGAACAGGATTGATAGAGAGACTGGAAAAGACTCTGTCCTCTGGTTGGGGGAGTTGCAGGAAGATGATCTTAAATTGAAAATGATCACCCAAGGAATGAGGTTCGAAGAGAGTTCTCCACACAGAGAGAATTTGTGAACGGACTGACGCTTTGTCAGAGGGAACCTTTTGCAGATATGGAGGAAAGTAAATGCACATTTGAAACACAAGGCGAGTCCGGTATTATATTAGTTTGGGGATTATTCTTGGCAAGAAATAAAAACGCTGACAGGCGTTACGAAATGGATTTTTGTGCAAAAGGGGGAAAAAAGACTTGCTGTTTTTATCTGGCATTCGGGGGTAAATTAAAAATATTCCCAAGTGACAGGGAGGATGAGGATGAGGAAAATAGAAAGTGCACCCTTGAAGCCCAACTTTTGACAGAGACTCCCAGGAAATCGGAGCTTTCAGTCTATATACGGTTGGAGAGCGGAGAACCGGCGCGGTACACGCTGAACCGTGTCGCCTTTACCGGGGGAGTTTAAATCCTGATACCCCCCCCCCCCCCACCCCTCCCTTGAAACTCTGTGAAAGATGTCTCTGGCTGAGGTGGACAGTCCCCAGGCACCGAGCTCGATGATTACACACTTGTCTCAGCGCTGGGGATCTGCGTTAGAGTTCACCGCGGCAGTCACTCACACTGACCCTGAACTTCTGCCTGGAACCTCCAGCTACTTCCTGACCCCTAACTGTACTCCTAGAGGCTCCGATTGCCCCTCAACCTGACCAACTCTCTACCCTAACTTAGCCCAAACCTCCTAGACTCTTCCCTGACCCAACCACCCACTCAACCCCTTACCAACACCACCTACCTCAGCTACCCACCCTCCTGCCATCCTACCCTCCTGCCATCTAACCCTCCTGCCATCCTACCCTCATCTGCCAACATTGCAACCAGGCAATAAAAAGCCTGGAAATGTGGCGAAAACAGCTTCAATTCAAGGAGGCGATTATTTGGACACCCCTTCATCAACTTGCTGCTGATGCCTGAAATGTCGAGGTTCCTGCTCCCCGGATGCTGCCTGACCTGCTGTGCTTTTCCAGCACCACTCTAATCTTGACTTTAATTTTCAGCATCTGTAGCACCCACCTCCCCCTGGGTAATTGAGATTATCTGGGTAACAGAGATGGACTGGGTGACACAGCCGGATTGGGTAATAGAGACAGTCTCGGTAACAGAGACAGAATTGGTAACAGAGCTGGACTGGGTAACACAGCTGGATTGGGTAATAGAGACAGACTGGGTGACAGAGACAGAATTGGTAACAGAGCTGGACTGGGTAACACAGCTGGATTGGGTAATAGAGACAGACTGGGTGACAGAGACAGAATTGGTAACAGAGCTGGACTGGGTAACACAGCCGGATTGGGTAATAGAGACAGACTGGGTGACAGAGACAGACTGGGCAATAGAGACAGTCTGGATATTAGAGTGGACTGAATCATAGAGCTGGTGTGGGCACAATGTGCCTAATGGCCTCTGACTGCACCTTCATAATTCTGTGATTACACAAGAACCACCACCACTCTACTCCCCCTCCCCACCACCTCACCCACCATCTCATCCGCCACTAGACCCACCCGCCACCATACCTATCTACCACCTCAACCACCACCTCACTCTCACACCACCTGTCATCCCACCCACTGACCTCATCCACTTACTCATCCTGTCTTCCCCCAACCCTCAACTATTCACTCATCCATTTATCATAAAATCACCTTTGAACATTTAAACTCCACATAAGCAGCTAATGTTGTAAGAAAGTGGGACCCTTGTCTCCACTCATCCTAATTTTCTAAAGTGAAGTGCATTTCTGAAGAAGTCTGCATTAGATGATCCAGCTAAACATTCACTGTGGTGTCTGGCCACAGAAAACTAGGAGCAGAGCAGCAAAGTTGATTGCTGCTCCCTAAAAGACCCAAGCCAGTAATTAAATCTTTAAATGACCTTTTTAAAAATTGTTTAATTTTTGTCTGTTCTCTTCACCTTCTCCACACCACCACCACCCCCCAGCTATACCGTCTTGCACATTATCTAAGATTACTTTCATTTACCCCAGTATGAAAGCAAACATCTCAGATCTCAAATTGATTTCCTGACAACACTTGTGATGGAGGGGTGGTCCAGAAAAATCACTGATTAAATACAGTAGCTGCCTTTGAGCAAGATAAAGAAGGTTAATTAGAGCAGACAGCCTGGGACCAAGTCCCACCTTCTCCAGGGATGGGTCATAACATATCTGAACAGGCTGATTATGGGGGGCAAGTTGGTAGGCATTATTGCCTCAATAACAGTACCATCTGCCTAGTTTGCATATTCTACCTGTATAATGAGGAGATGTCATGATCACAATAAAACAACAACACATGTTTATGTAGCACCTTTAGTGTAACAATATCTCCAAGCACTGGAGTGTTATCAAAGAAAATTTGATGTCAAGCAATATAAGATGATAGGTGATCCAAAGCTTGGACAAAACCATCAGTCTTAAGGAAAAGAGATGTTGGAAAGTCACAAAGCTTTAGTTAAGAAATACTAGAACTTAGGTCTTAGGGAGCTGGAGCCTCGGCCATTATTGATGATGTGATTAACATTGATGAATTGATCTTCATAGGTTTTGGGTTAGAGGAGGCTCTACAGATAGGGAGATGAAATGCTAAGTGGGAATTGAAAACAGACAAGGCTACAGTTGTACAGTTGTAGTGTGTTGTTCAGTGGATGAATGGTCTAAGCATGAGTTCAGATACAAGCAGCAGTGTTTTGGATATATCTCAACCTGGAGCTTTTGGCTGATCTCAATGTTTTCAGAATAGCAATCCAGCCTGTGCTTCATTGCTAGCTTCTCATGTTAACCGTCTCCTCAGCATTCATTGCCATCTCACTTGAAAGAAAATACTGATGAGTCATTCTTTGGGAAGTATCTGGTAGAATGATTCAGCATAGGAGGAGGCAGTTTGGTCTATTGCACTTGTGCTCAGAGCTCAAAACCCAAATCTTTGAGTAGAGAAACCACACAACGGTTTTTAGTAGCCAAATCTCTGATTCACAAAAAATATCAGTTAATTTAGGCTTTCTCACAGCACAACATCAAACATGGAATTGCTGGGAGTCGATTGGCAGTGACAGCATAATGTGGTTCCTAAGTGTGTGCCAGTGAAATGTCTAACTGGTGATGACAACGAAGATGCGAAAGTATAAGTGATGTGTGAAGGTGTATAAAGATGCCCATATTTGGTATGAACAGGGAATAAAGATGTTTGCTTATTTTTGATAATTGTGTGTGAGCATCTCTGTCTGAATATGGTTGCATATAAATAATTGGAGAAGTATCATATGTAATCACATGTCTTGTTTAATTGTTTTGATGTTAAATTGATTCTAAATTCATGAAAATATAGACAAACAGGGATGTTAAGCGTGCATAGTTGGTGTAAATAACTATGAATATTACCATGCCTGTAATTTAAAATTGTGTGAATGAGCCGAACACAAGGGCACTACTTGGTATTTCTGTCTCAAAATGAACCATCTTACTCATAAGTGATATATATTATCAAGTTTTGTTCACACATTTTGGAAGTGAATTTTTAAAAATTATACAATATTTTAAAAAGTAAATCGTAGATAAATAGTGGTTCGTAAGAGTTCGGTAAGCTGCTGCAAAACTTCAAACCCAATCTTGTCTTCACCTGCATTAACATTCCTTCCAGTTTACATGCTGTCAGCAATAGTTTAGCACCTATCACTTTCAGCTCAAGCATTTATCATTCTGAATAGCTCCAATTATTCCAGCAGCTGATTCCATCACATTGGATTAGATCTCGCTGGCAAGAATGTTTGAACTCAATGTTGCACTCAATTGTCGTTAAGGTTCATAGTGGATTCAGTGGGATGTGACAAAAAAAACTCTATGGGTCAAGTGATCAAAATTAACACATTTATTAGCACTGATATATATATGTATTGCGTGGATATTAATCAGTAAATACATTAAGCAGTAAATTTATAAATTAAACGGTACATGTATATTAAGCAGGAAATATATCTATGTCACAGTAAATTCATATATACTGCAATTAATATATTATATAAAGCAGTAAATATATATTGATGAGTCTCATGCCCTTCTGCCCATCAGGGACCATGCTTTATAATGGCCAGTCTGGAAAACTCAGGATTCCTGGCACTATTCATGATCCCAGTCCAAGATGAAGTCAGACAGCATCTAACACATGTATTAAGTTGTCAGCGAGTTTCATTGCCTTTTTACAGCCCCAAATCCCAGCCTGAGGTGAATTCCTATGCATTCGCCAAAGTCGCTAATATTAATACAATACTGAATCTAAGATTACGTGCTATATGACAATTTCATGGTACTTTCAGTACTTTTCCAGACATTCCATTATACAGGAAAACATCTCCAGGTGGCTCTGTGTGACACCCTAACAGGACAGATCTTTCAACTTAGTATCACATGGTCACCTCTCAGTCAAAACAGACTGTTTTTGCATTAGGCCTGTTTTCCATGTATTTTTCCACTTTAGTTCAATTGCTCATTGTTATGTCCCATTAACATTTAATGACTAACCCGCAACAGTCTGGTTTGAAGGTATCAGTTTAAATCCTGCCACTACAATTGTCCAGAATTTTCGGAAAGTATCTTCGTTCCCCAGGAGGAATTCTTACGGTTGATCTGAACAACCAGCCACACCATAAACTCCCACTACACCCCCTTCCCAAACACTACCCCGGTGCACAATGCACATGCACAACATAGGCTTTGAGGGTTAATTAAGAGGCTTCTCTTCGATAACCAATGTGACCCTGATATGCACTTTTCTACTTCCCTGAGTTCTTCTGTGGGGAGGCTATCTACCTGAGAGGAATGAAGGTTTGTAAAAGGTAAGATTCTGAATTGTCCTGATGAATGTAAAACAAAAAGCTCAGACTCTCCAGAGTCCATTTTTGATAGATGTCCTATAGATTATTTACTTAAGGTGACCTTTAACCCATTGCAAGGAATGCCCAAGGAGGAGCATCATGTGTCAGGATAATGAGATGTCCAAGTAAAATTGCTTTTGATTTCACAGCCAAGCCAGAATCGGGACAGGCCTCTTACCAACTACATCTATAAATGTCAACTGTGGATAACCATTTAAAAATTGGATATAAGGCAAGATGATACTTTGATCAAATTCAAACATCCTGCACTTTTACAGGCAGCATTGGAAGAAATGTGTTGCCTTACACGTCAATAGGTACAAAAAGACAAGCAAGTAGCAGTAGTACTAGTCCCTCTATGTCAGGGTTCCATGATTTGTCACTTGAAGAATGCAGTACAGTGTTAGATATTGTGATGAATATAACCCAAAATTATTCCTTTCACTTGTTGATATTTGTAATTGTCATATCTCTGGAAATGGAGCAACATATTATAACAATTTGCATTTATATTATGTTCTCATGAAGGAAGGCATTACAAGATACATGACAGAAGCAGAAGCAACATTGATGCGAAACTGCAGAAGGAAACATTAGCAGCAGTTATGACTAAAAGTTTGATAAAAAGGAGGTAGGTTTTGAGAAGAAGGTGGAGAACAAGTAAGGTTGACCAGACTAGGTAGAGGCCAGGCAACCAAAGGTATAGATCCCAAAGATGGGTCCAAAACAGGTTTGAGAGAAACAAACCAAAGAAATAGGATCTATTCTACATCTCCAAAAACTTCAAATTTTATTTTTAAATTGTATTCCATTTACTTGTCTTTTAACAACAAATGACAGACTAATGTCAAGAGGTGTATTCCACTGAGAATAAGGGCAGAAAACCGCAGGGTGCCTCTGTCCTCGAGATTGTCACAATCCTTTATTGAGTATCAGGGTTAATTTTCAGACTTGGTTTTCATTTCAACATGATTCTGTTCAATAGATTGGTAGCATTAACTATTGGCTCAGCAACAATTTGAAGCACATTGTGATCTTTTTAATGGTCAACAGGTCAGATCAGTAACAGCAGGGAGTCTGGATGGTGGCATTTCTACTTCTCTTTCAATGTATTTCATTCCTTTTTATTCTATTTCTGTCCCTTTAATTTTTGTTTTGCTGTTAGGTATCAGACTCTTAACATAATATTGCCAATATGCACAGGTAGGTATCATGCCGAGATGCTTATGTTGCAATGTGTTCCAGTTTTCTTCAGGAAATTTGCATTTATTTTATCATTTTTGGAAGTATGCACTGAACTGTCTGTTCCAACAATGGAGTTATAAATTTGATTTCTCCTCCTGTTATATGGCTTTAACAATTAAAATTGGTAAACTTAAACTGGCCAATTGACAGTGGTCTGTTAATATTTCTCTCATTTACATCAAAGTGTTGTTCCATAGTATGGCAGCATCAAGGGAGGAAGGAAATGGTTAAGTGAAAAGTTTGATGAATCTGTTGGCTTTTAAAAATAACCTGAAATCTGCATTTTGCCTCTAGGGTTACAATCTGGTGCAAATGCAATGATCTTGTGAGAAAAGTGTCTATAATCTTTTTTTAAAAGTCAGATTAAAGATTAGTGTTAGTACAATGAGTGAACTGTAAAAGCTGTGCACATATTACATTGTGTGTAGTGAAGCACCATCTGGGACTGAATAAAAGTGTGTGTATTTGTGTCCACACCATCAGCAAAGCTGATTTTATTAGTGACCTGCCTTAGGACATACTCTGGGAGAAGTAGTTGAGGCAGCTTATGGAGATATGGCTATTGCACCTTGACCTAATCTTTGCCTAGCAACAAGCATTGTGATAATGCATTATGTATGCAGTTAATTTCATCAAATACAGTTTACTGTCTTTTTAGACTGGTCAAGGACAATGCCGTTTAGTTTTACAGCCCAAGATAAGTATCATAAAATTGATGAGTGGGTTCCCAAACAGTAAAATTGAATCAAATATGAGATTGAACTGCTTTTAGTGTTATTTTGTACAGTAGTTCAAAAGCATAATGAAAAAACAAATAAAAAATATATTTCTGAATTATTTTTCATTCATTTTTATTATTTTTAGTGAGTGTGTTGTTTCATTAATTTAAAGCAAGATTTTCCATAAACATTTGACAAGAAAAATAATATCACTTTCAATGGGTTGAATGTAATGTCATCCTAAGGGTCTTGTAGGTTTTGACAATAGTTGTGGAAATTCACTACAATCTATTCTAAGGCAATGGTCCCATTAATGCCCACCATTAGATACAAAACTTATTGGGGAAGAAAGGTACCTAATCGCCAGGACCTGATCTGGTGTACCCTCGAACTCTATGGGAGGTGGGAAGTGATTGCTGGGCTTTTTGCTGAGATATTTGTATCATCGATAGTCACAGGTGAGGTGCCAGAAGACTGGACGTTGCCTAATGTGGTGCCACTGTTTTAAAAAGGTGGTAAGACAAGCCAGAGAACTATAGACCAGTGAGCCTGATGTCGGTGGTAGGCAAGTTGTTGGAGGGAATCCTGAGGGACAGGAAGTACATGTATTCGGAAAGGCAAGGACTAGTTAGGGATAGTCAACATGGCTTTGTGTGTGGGAAATCATATCTCAGAAACTTTGATAGGGTTTTTTAAAGAAGTAACAAAGAGGATTGATGAGGGCAGAGTGGTAGATGTGATCTATATGGACTTCAGTAAGACTTTCAACAAGGTTCCCCATGGGAGACTGGTTAGCAAGGTTAGATCTCATGGAATACAGGGAGAAGTAGCCATTTGGATACAGAACTGGCTCAAAGGTGGAAGACAAAGGGCATTGGTGGAGGGTTGTTTTTTCAGACTGGAGGCTTGTGACCAGTGGAGCGCCACAAGGATCTGTGCTGGGTCCACTACTTTTTGTCATTTATATAAATGATTTGGATGTGAGCTTAAGAGGTATAGTTAATAAGTTTGCAGATGACACCAAAATTGGAGGTGTAGTAGACAGTGAAGAGGGTTACCTCGGATTACAACTGGATCTTGATCAGATGGACCAATGGGCTGAGAAGTGGCAGATGGAGTTTAATTCAGATAAATGTGAGGTGCTGCATTTTGGGAAAGCAAATCTTAGCAGGACATATACACTTAATGGTAAGGTCCTAGGGAGTGTTGCTGAACAAAGAGACCTTGGAGTGCAGCTTCATACCTCCTTGAAAGTGGAGTCGCAGGATAGTGAAGAAGGCGTTTGGTATGCTTTCCTTTATTGGTCAGAGTATTGGGTACAGGAGTTGGGAGTTCATATTGCAGCTGGACAGGACATGGGTTAGGCCACTTTTGGAATATTGTATGCAATTCTGGTCTCCTTCTTATCAGAAGGATGTTGTGAAACTTGAAAGTGTTCAGAAAAGATTTACAAGGGTGTTGCCAGGGTTGGAGGATTTGAGCTATAGGGAGAGTTTGAATAGGCTAGGGCTGTTTTCCCTGGAGTATTGGAGGCTGAGGGGTGACCTTAGAGAGGTTTTTAAAATCATGAGGGACATGGATAGGATAAATAGACAAAGTCTTTTCCTTGGGGTGGGGGGTCCAGACAAGAAGACATAGGTTTAGGGTGAGAGGGGAAAGATATAAAAGAGACATAAGGGGCAATGTTTTCACGCTGAGGGTGGTACATGTATGGAATGAGTTGCCAGAGGAAGTGGTAGAGGCTAGTACAATTGCAACATTTAAAAGGCATCTGGAAGGGTATTTGAATAGGAAGGATTTGGAGAGATATGGGCCGGGTGCTGGCAGGTGGAACTAGATTGGGTCGACATGGACAGGTTGGACCGAAGGATCTGTTTTCATGCTGTACATCTCTTTGACTCTAAAGCTACAAGTAAATTGGATATCAGAGTTCAAAGGGTGATTGGATAGGATAGAATGGAATTGAAATCAGGGCTGTGTACTTTATGGAGAAATTACAACACAAATAAAAGACTAGTATTTTCATGGGAAAACTGAGGTTTAAAGATGTAGCAGACATTTTTAAAATTTATACCATTTAATACTTATTCCACATCAAATAGAGCACAGGCATATTGTGGAATTAGATTGGTGATCTAACATGGGAGTACATACCCAGCCGGCATGTTGGATCTTCTCCTGAAAGTAGCCTCATAATTGCTTGGTCTCCATTCTGATCACTTTCCAGTTCAGAACAAAGTTTTGGAAAATCCTTTTTTTTTGGAAATTCCTACTTACGAAGCTCCTAGGAACTTCCTGTATTTAACTGTTTCTTTGATACTTTCCCAATATTGACCACCATTTAATAGCTGGTGGATATTGCTCTGCAGGTATGTGGTGACATATATAGGACGGCACTGTTATTTACTGAGAGTATCACCAAAGCAAACAGTATTTCACGGACTAGTTAAATATCCCTTAAGTCCTAAGAGCAGCTTTAATGTAACTGGGTCTGTTGAGGTGATTTTTGTGGGTAGTAACACTGACTCTGAGATAACAGGCTGTGGATTTACTTCAAGTTCCTACTTTAAGAACCTAAGTACCACATTTAGAGTCTCACTTCAGTGGAAGATTGAGGGGGTTCTGCACTACCTTTGTGGGTGGTTGAGGAAGAGCAATGTGAGGTGATGTTTTTGAGATGAGTTGTTAAACGAAGGCCACAACTGCTCTGCTGAGTGAATTTTAAACATCCCAAAGCAGTAATCAATGAACAGGTTCTTTTTGGCCAATATTTATCCCTCAACCGACATATTAAAAATAAATGATCACATTGCTACTTGTGAAATCTGCACATTGGCTGCTGCACTTCGTAAGTTAGTGACTATACTTCAAAAAGTATTTCATTGGCTATAAAACACTTTGAGACATCCTGAGAAAAAGCAGACACTGCCTAACTGACAATCATTCCTTTCTATGTTTTTAAAGGGGAACATGTAAATAGATTTTCATCTTTACCACCGGGCAGTGGACAGAGAAGGAAGATGGGTAGGAGGATTATGTGCTGATTGTTGAGCCCATCCAATTTTCCTTATATTTATATTGATGGTAAGACAATCAAGCACATTCCATTACAAATAAGTGATTCCCCTTTACCCAATTTTCCTTCACATGTTTCCCTGAGGCTGTGCCTAATATCCAAGTGGTAAAGATAAATATATACCTCAATGTAATTAAATTGTGTTTGTGTTTATATTTACAAAGTAGGTATCCTATCACTTCTACCCAAAGGGTCACTTTGCCAACCTTGCAATGTTCCTACTCCCACTCCATGTCCCCACTATTCTGTCATATCAACAAGGGGTGCAAATAATCCAGCAGTTTTTTTCCTACTCCTTTGCTTCTCATCATTCATCAGCCTCTGCAATTCCTTTTAGTTTTAACTTTTGTAATTTTGCAAAGATCTAATACAAAACTTGTGTCCTTCAGAAATTCAATCCTTCACTTGGAAAATGACTTCAAAATGAGCACAAAATCTCATCTTAAACCGAATAGTGTAGTTCCCTGATAGTCAATTCACTGATACCAGTCACTTTCCTACTAACTCCAAGCAGCTGCTATAACCTTCAGTTATTTTTGGCTTTTTACAGACTATGAAATTAAAGGCCCTATGCATGGCTCATGTGAGCTGTGGTCCTGATCCACCCATGGATATTTAATTGAGCTGGCCTTGTAAATCCTGGAGGACCAATCCTGAAGAGTATCAGCTGCTGCAAGTCTCAGCTTAGATGAAAAACAAGAATTTATGCAAATAGCTCAATTGAATTTCACAATTCCATGCAACAATATTCAGCTCAGGCGAACTTTTCATACTGTGCCCATATGAATGGTTTCACGTCCTGCATCAGAAATGTTTGTGACATCTGTGATTGAGATTGTCCACTTTGCGTAAGATGGTGTTTGATGTTAAAATTGAATGGCAAAGCAGAAAAACAGACATTGTTTCTCATCTACAAAAATTTAGAGATTTGCTACTCCACCAAAATAAGTGGAAGATTGCTTTGATATGTCCTGTGATTTTATGTTCAGTACTTTTGACTCCTCTGTGTGAAATCTAGTCTGATATGTTTTAATCTCATGTACTTTCAATTTGTTAAAAATTTATCTTGGGCATCCATCTGCGAGACAGAACAGTTTACTCAATAATAGCAGAACAATGAATTTGAACAGTATTAAGTGTAACCTCACTGGAAAATGAGAAAATGTGTGTCCTTCTTAGGCCAGCTTCATCCCATGGAGGCCTGCATTTTTCAAAGAAAGCCACAACTGTAGTGTGTTCTGTCAGGAAAGGTGGAGAATTATTCGAGTGATTTGACAAAGAGATCATTAGGATGTGAAAGGAATAAGTTGGGAAGAGGGTGTATTGCAAGAAAACTGCTGAGCTATTGGTAAACAAAAATGAATCTTCAAAAATAGCGTAACTGCATCGAGTTGTGTAACAATGGATACAATTTTAGTGAGAAAGGAAAAAAAGCTGCATTTGTATAACACTTATTATGACCATAGGGCATCGCAAATATTGTACAGCCAATTAAACACTTCTCCCCTAGTGCTTGTCTTGTAATGTAGGAATAGTGACAGCCTGTTTGCATATGACAAGTAACCACAAGTGGGATAAATGATCAGATGATCTGCTTATTAATGATAAAGATCCAGTTAATGCCTTAATGTCCAGTTGAAAGGCAGCTCCTTCGTTAGAGCAGTACTCTCTCAATGAAGTATCGGCTTTGATGTCCAGAAATTGACCTTTAACCAAAAACCTCCTGACTCAGACGTGAGATTACTGCCACTGAGCCCAGCCTGAGAAGTTAATTCATTGTGACTTATTTAGCAGGACTGAGTGTCAGATCCTATCAATGAAGTTAGAACTGTCCAAGACAACAAGTAATGATAATCTAAAGTGGCAAGGCAGAGCACCAGAAGTGCCTAACAAGATAACTAGTGGATTGCACTGGAAGAAGCAGGAATGCTATACAATCAAAACCTCTACACAAACAACCAAAAACAGCAATTGCTGGAAAGATTCAGCAGGTCTGTCAGCTTCTGTGGAGAGAAATCAGAGTTAACGTTTCGTACACTCTGAGGAAGGTCTGAGGTAGGATCACTGAACCCAAAATGTTAACTCTGATTTCTCTCCACAGAAGCTGTCAGACCTGCTGAGCTTTTACAGCAATTTCTGTTTTTGTTTCTGAATTCCAGCATCCGCAGTTCTTTCGGTTTAAAATTGGTATCAAAACTTCTGCACCTTAGTTTCTATGTTAATCAACAATTATCCAGAAGAGAACAGACACACATGAAATATTTCAGTAGCAAATGTCCACTCTATCAATGAGATACATCTTTCTTTCATCACAGTAAACATTGGGTGATTTTTTTTTAATGCTTTGCATTATAACATTTAAAATTAGTTGTTCATTTGAGTATTCAGTGTTTATTATGTAAATAAACACTCATATTTCTACAGAACAACTTAGCATGATTGAATATCATTATACTCAACATGGTTTTGTATTCATCTTTACTGAAATTTGACTTTTGGTGTAACTTTAACCTCACTTTTTAAAGTGCAGAAAAAAATGATGATGGCAGATGGCTGAGAATATTCAGATGGAGATTATTCACCCACTCTGAACCAGAAAAACATTTTATGTTATGTTTAGTAATATTTGTGCGTATGAGTTCTATTTCTTAATCAATCGTATGCACCTTTTATTGTCATCAGTAAAAGCAGGCATGGATCAAAGGAAATGCTGGGGTCATTGGACTCACAATGATAAGATGCATAGATAGAATGAATAGCCAGAGACTTTCTTCCCAGGGAATATTCCAGTGCAGCTGCTTTGAACCAATTGCTCTCAAAATCTGGATGGTCATTCTGGTCCCAGAGAGCATGGATGGAGAAAGACCAATGAGCAATCATTAGAGTTGATAGGGTATGCACCTCAATTTCTAGACTTCTCTCATACATATGGTGATGTGAGCTATCATGTTAAAATGTGAGCCCTGTAGACAACTCAACTGCCTGAGTCAGAAGACTGGACCTGAAGCTTAAAGTGGAGATGCATTTTTCTAAGCCCAAACCGGCGAATGAACTCTGTTCAGCTGGGGAAGGGACAGAACTTTTCCTATTGAGGGAAGTTGGGCTCAGATCCAGGCATGGGACTGAAAGCGTCAAACAGTGATATTGGGTCAAAAATGACCATACTCCTTCCAGGTTTAACCCAGCAGATTTTGCAGGGAAGCAGGGGACCTCCATGCAGCTGGAAAGAGGCAATTAACTCAGGATTTATCCCAACACCTGGCTTTAAAAGCTAGCTCTTGAGCTGTTCAGAATCTCGAGGCTCAGTGAGACAACGGAGAGTTGGGAATACTTCTTCTGTGAAAGTAATAATGATACTGGGAAACCTTAAGATAGTGAAACTGAATAACTCCAACCATGTCCCAATGAGAGACTGTTCCTTTGAATTCTTCTGAGATAGTCCACTTATTTCTCAGCAACTTCTTTTAAATCAATCCATCTGTCGTGCACCTCACTCTTCTCAGGCTTGCTGTATCTTGCTGGTGCCAATCTCCCATCACTGCCTGGGAAAAGCTAATACGGGTCCATATTGCACTTAGGTGAGAAACTAGAGGAGTAGCTCCAACAGTACCAACTGTAGGTGGAGCAGCAGCATTGCCAAACCAGCAGCCTTCCCCTGGGCCACGTGGATTTTGACAGAACAAAGAGGATTGACACAGTGGTGTTCCGCAGGGATCAGTTCTGAGACCTCTACTCTTCGTGATTTTTATAAATGACTTGGATAAGGAAGCGGAAGGGTGGGTTAGTAAATTTGCTGATGACATGAAAGTTGATGGAGTGATAGATAGTCTGGAGGGCTGTAGAAGGTTGCAACGGGACATTGACAGGACTCAGAACTGGGCTGATAAGTGGCAGATGGAATTCAACCTGGAAAAGTGTGAAGTGATTCACTTTGGAAAGTCGAATTTGAATACAGAATACAAGGTTAAAGGCAGTGCGGAGGTACAGAGGGATCTTGAGGTTCATGTCCAGAGATCCTTCAATGTTACCGCCCAAGTTGATAGGGTTGTTAAGAAGGCGCATGGGACTCAGCAAGATGGCGGCGATTCTGTAGAACTGCTGTGGACAGCTCTGCCTAATAGCCAAGGCATACTGGGTGTTTTTTGCCATCCCATTATGTGGTGGAATTACTAGTTTAAGACCTTACACTTCACATATTTGTTAATATTTGGGAGTGGGAAGGATGCCAAAGGGAACAGGAGTGAGCAAACAGAAGCAGGGATGATAATCCCCTGCAGCACTGGGTACACCAGAGACTGCAGCAGCAGCAGCCTCTCCTGAACCCCCCAGGGACCTGACAGACTCACAGGAAATGGCTGTGGCAATGGAGAGACTTACCTTGAAAGTTGGGGCTGCGATTGAGGAGATCCGTGGGGAGATTTGTGCCCAGGTCCAACCTACTGCATCCATGCTGCAGAAGCACAAGCAGGAGATCCAGGGCCTCGGGAAGAGACTGGAGGAGGTGGAGGGTCGAACTAAGGCCTCGGAAGCTGTGATGGAGTCCTCATCCAGTCGGATCCAGGTGCTGGAGTGAGAGGTGCGGGCCTTGCGAAACCATATCAACGACCTCGAAAATCGAGGTCAGAGGATAAATCTACGAATTGTCGAGCTCCCTGAAGGTGAGGAAGGTGAGCAGCCAGTGCGCTTCTTTGAAAGTTGGCTGCCGAAGTTTTTGGGCCTTCACATCAAGTCCAGCAGGCTACAGATTGAAAGGGCATATCAGGTTACAGTGCACAGGTCAGGGCCGGTGCAGCATCCCCGCCCGGTCCTAGCGCGCTTCCATTCATATAAGGTCAAGCAAAAAGTACTAGAAGCCTCTCGATTACTGGGAAATGATCCACAGGCACTGCTGTACTAGGGGTCAAAAATCATGTATTTCCAGGATTTCTCAGCAGCTTTAATTTGAAAGAGGAAATCCTTCGACGAAGTTAAAAAGAGGCTGAGGAACCTGGGTATTCAGTACGTCATGAGATACCCCACAGGGCTCCGTTTCAGCCACGACAACTCAGTTTATATATTTCACTCAGTGGATAAGACTAAAAACTTTGTAGACACTTTAAAATAGACAGACAGGCCTGAAGAATACAGTTACTGTTTGTTCTCTTTTCCTTCTTTCCCCATGTTTTGGAAAAGGGGATGAAAACATGGAATAAGTTGATCTTTTTGTTATATAACTGGATTTTCTGATGGGAAATTTTGTGACTCCTTTTTTTTTGTTTGTTCTGTTTCTCTTTTAGTCACAAGCAGGGATGACATGATGGGTGGAGTGCTCATCCTGACTTTGTCTTTTTTCTGTTGATTTAAGGATCATCTCCTTATTTTTCTCCTGGCCTAAGGCTGGGGCACAGTGGGGTTTGAAGGAGCTGTGAAGGAGGGGATGGGTAGGGTGCTTGCAGGGCAGGGGGAAGAATCTTCTATTCAAGGCTTTATATTTGGTTTTCTTTGTAGTTCGTTTGGTAGTAATAGTTTTTGTATACATAATTCTTCGACTCTATGAGTCTTTATTTACTTGTGCTCGGCGCTTTGTAAACAGGGCTCCCCATCCCAGGGCTCCAAGGGTCTCTGAAAGGGGATATGGCTCAGTGTCTTATTAAATGGTGCACCTGGAATAACAAGGAAAGTAATTCACCTATTAAAAAGGGAAAAAAGTGTTTTCTAGCCTTAAGAGGCAAAGGGTTGATATCGCTTTGTTGCAGGAAACCCATCTTGGTGATGGGGAACACCTGAAGTTACAACAGAAGTGGGTTATGACTGTGTATGCTTTTCATCCTTCACTACTAAAAGTAGGGGAGCGGCAGTGCTTATCCAGAAAAATCTTCCATTCACATTATTAGAGCAGGTGAAAGATGAGCAGGGATGGTTTATAATACCTAAAGCCCTGATACATGGAGAGGAATATGGCATTTTAAATGCCTACTGTCCTCTGGTGCATTCCCTCAAATTTTTGATAACTGCTTTCTCTAAGCTGAGTGCCTTTGGAACACAGCACATTATTATAGGGGGGGGATTTTAATTGTCTTTTGGATCTGACAGTGGACAGGATGGCTAGTGGGCCCCCAACTATATCTTCGCAGGCCAAGCAGGTGGCTGACTTATGTGAGGAGTTGGGGTTGCTGGATATTTGGAGATGGCTTCACCCAATCGGCAGGGACTTCACCTTTTTTTCAAACCCACATAAATGTCACACGAGGATTGATCTCTTTCTGGCTCCCTCAGCCCTTCTGGATTCAATTATGAGTTGCAAAATTGGGAATATTGCTATCTCTGATCACGCGGCAGTTTATTTGGAAGTTAAGGCCAAGAGTGAGGGGCTAGGTTTGCGGCACTGGCATTTGGACCTTTTTCTCTTTAAGGATTCCAAGTTTGTGGAATACCTTTTGAAGGAGTTTCAGGAATTCTTGACTAACAACTCAGGCACGGCTAGTAGTCCATCCATGCTATGTGAGACTGCTAAGGCCTTTGCGAGGGGATTAGCTATTTTCTATTCGGCTAGCCGGAAATGACAGAAGGAGGAACAGCAGCGTCTACTTGAGACGCAATTGAAAGACACCGAGGCGGCACATTTTGCGTGGCCTTCGGTGACTAAGCGACAGCGGATCACAGCCCTCAGGGCTGCCTTGAATTCAATACTGACACAAAACACAAAGAAAGAACTTGCTTTTGCTAGACAGAGGCTGTTCAAGTATGGGGATAGGCCAGGGAAGTATTTAGCATACCTGACTAGGAAAAAGCATGCTCCCCAATCCATTATTGCAATCAGAGACAGTGCTGGGGTCCTTACATACGATGCTGAAAAGATTAATGAGGCTTTTCGGAGTTTCTACTCTGAATTGTATCAGTCTGAAGGTTGCGAGGACAGGAGGCTAAAATGAAGACCTTTTTTAAGAACCTGGACCTTCCAGGAGTAACCTTAGAACAGGCCTCTCTCTTTAATGGCCCCTTGACAGCTCAGGAAATACAGGAGGAAGCTAGGCAACTTCAGAGTGGGAAAGCGCCCTGCCCTAATGGTCTCCTGGGTGAGTTTTATAAGGAGTTTATAGGGATTCTGTCAGGGCCGATATTAGAGATGTACAATCAATCCTATATGCATGAATGCCTGCCACCATCTTTGAGAGAAGCTAATATTTTCCTAATTCTTAAGAAGGGGAAGGTTCCTGAGGATTGTGCCTCATACAGGCCCATCTCACTATTAAATTCAGATTTCAACATTCTGTCGAATATCCTGGTGCTGAGATTGGAAAAGATGTTACCCCATATTGTTAAAGAGGAGCAGACAGACAGTCCTAAGGGGCTACAGGTCCTCTAAGAATATTAGAAGGTTGCTGAATATGGTCCAAGTTTGTCAACAACAATCGATTCAGGGGTTGGTGATTTCCTTCGATGCAGAGAAAGCATTTGACTGGGTGGAATGGCTGTACCTTTTTTATGTCTTAGAACAGTTTGGGTTGGGTGGGGTCTTTGCTCGGGGCGTGGAGGTTTTATATCACCACCCTCTGGCCGCGGTCATCACCAATGGTGTGAAGTCTGGGAATTTTAGGATTGGTAGGGATAGGCTGCCCCCTCTCACCGTTGTTGTTTACATTAGTGATAGAGCCACTGGCAGAGGCCATTCGTCAGAATATCCACATAACCGCTCCGGAAGTGGGATTGAGGGCACACAAGATTACACTGTGTGCAGATGTCCTTCTGTTTTTATCAGACCCAATGACCTCTGCACCCCATTTGACACAATGTATCAATTCATTTGAGTCTATTTCAGGATATAAGATTAACTTTGCAAAATCGGAGGCTATGTCTTTGGGGAACCTTAAGGATGTGCCAGAAGTTGAAGGTGGCTCTAAGTTCCCTTTTAAGTGGTCACGGGCAGGGTTCCGATACCTAGGCATTTTTATTATCCCCAAGTTTGATCTGTTATTTCAGACTCTGGTCATTTGCTTGACAATATTAGGCGGGATTTCAAGAGATGGGAGGCGCTTCCAATTTCATGGCTGGGCCGAATATCTCATTAAAATGAATATTCTTCCTCGTTTGCTTTATCCCATGTATATGCTCCCTATAATGTTTCTCATGTCAATGCAGCGGATGGTTTGATTCCTTTGTTTGGCATCTTCGGCGGCCCCTCATCAAACTTACTCAATTGCAGTTGCCTCAAGGAGGGGGAGGAGTTGATTTCACAGACATCAGGAGGTATCAATTGCGTTCCCTGCTGTTGTTTGTCTGTGATTGGGTAGATAACGATCCAAACTCAATATGGCTGGATATTGAGGCCGCCCAAGCAAAGTGCCCTCTTATTAACCTATTGTTCATGGATAAGATGAGGACAGTTATTGAACACTGCCGGAACCCCAATGACATTAGTGCAGTCAAGGCGTGGAAGGCGATGTGTCAGAGTGAGGGTTGTTCTACACCTATAGTTGGCATGCCAGGGTTCCAACCAGGGATGATGGACTCACGGTTCAAACTATGGGCAGCGAGAGGAGTTTCTAGTTTGGGAGACTTGTTTGAGAGGGAGGTTATGATGTCTTTTGAGCAACTGAGCCGTAAATACGGATTGCCCAGCAGAGATCTTTTCCGTTTTTTTCAGGTTAGGAATTTCATCCAGAAGAAGACTACATTTCTCCCTAAGCCCTATAAGCCCAATACAGAGAGGTTGTTGCTACGTTCCACAAGTGCTCTTTCGGTTAGTGCCCTCTATCGCCTGCTGGCTGGCAGGGCCTGGCAGGACTTTAACCGGTTATATGAGGTCTGGGACCAAGAGCTAGGAGTGGAGATCTCTTCTGAAAGATGGGAGAACATATGGGAGAAGGCTCAAGAGATCGCAATCAGTAATAGGACATGCGCTACCCAGTAAACGTTCTGCACAGGGCTCATCTGGCACTGGATTGTCTGGTGAAGTTTAAAAAAGGGGCATCTTCAATGTGCCACAAATGAAAAATAAGTGTAGGTACTCTTACCCATTGCTTTTGGACATGTGTGTTTATTGGAGCACTGTGGTGGGAGAGATAGGGAGGTTATTGAGGACTGAAGTCAAAGTAGACCCGATATCTCTCCTCTTAGGTCTGTCAGATTTACCATCTTTAGACAGGCATGGGAAGAAACTATTTAATATTCTTGCTTACAGAAGAATATCTGATGAACTGCGTGTCTGAGAACCCGCCAGGCTTGCTGGGATGGCAGAAATTAATTATGGAGCATATTCCCTTGGACTTTTTTTACAAAAATGGTGGACTACACAACAGACCATTTTTATAAGACATGGCAGCCCTACTTGAGTTATTTGGACATAGATTTGTCAGCTATCTTAATTAGGGCATTTGTTTAACCAGGATGGTTACGTTTGTCAAGCCCTGGGCCCTGGAGGGGCTCCTGAGTTAATACGGGTATATATACAATGGTACCGTTCCTTTGTTTGGGAGCTTTGTGTGGAGCATAGCTGTTCTGTATTGTGTTTTTTTTTTGCTTTTCTTTCTTTTTTTGATCTATTAGCTATTTACTTATTTATTGATGTTGCTGTGCACAATGTTAGGGTTTGTTTTGTATTATAGGGTATGTTAGTAGTTAGTAGACAGTAGTTGTATTGTAATTTGTGTTCTTTTCTTTTTGTTATACTTATATTTGCTATTGGTCATATTTTTTCATCAACTTTATATGTTTGTAAAGTTAAAAAAAATTGCCAATAAATATATTTACAAAAAAAAGGTGTATGGTGTGTTGGCTTTCATTGGCAGGGGGATTGAATTTAAGAGCCGTGAGGTTACGCTACAGCTCTGTAAACCCTGGTTAGACCACACTTGGAATATTGTGTTCAGTTCCGGTTGCCTCATTATAGGA
Organism: Chiloscyllium punctatum; assembly: GCF_047496795.1. Lineage (NCBI taxonomy): Eukaryota > Metazoa > Chordata > Chondrichthyes > Orectolobiformes > Hemiscylliidae > Chiloscyllium > Chiloscyllium punctatum. Next base: position 28,996,724 of record NC_092746.1, on the reverse strand, counting down.
AAGATGTGGAAGCTTTTAGAGAGGGTGCAGAGGAAATTTCCCACAACATTGTCTGGACTGGAGGGCATGTCTAATGAAGAAAGGTTGAGAGAGATAGGGCTTTTCTCATTGGAATGAAGAAGGATGAGAGGTGACTTGATAGAGGTGTACAAGATTATAAGATGCATAGATAGAGTGGATAGCCAGAGACTTTTTCCCAGGGCAGAAATTGCTATCATGAGGGGGCATAATTTTAAGGTGATTGGAAGAAGGTTTAGGGGAGATGTCTGAGGTAGGTACTTTACACAGAGAGTGGTGGGTGCATGCAGTGCACTGACAGCAGTGGTAGGAGAGTCAGATACATTAGGGTCATTTAAGTGACTCTTGGATAGGCACATGGATAATAGTACAATGAAGGGTATGTAAGTTAGTCTGATCTTAGAGTAGGATAAAAGTTCGGCACAATTTGAGGACTGAAGTGCCTGTACTGTGCTGTGCTGTACTATGTTTCTATGTTCCTATGACATGGAGATCCAGCTCCAAGGAGGCAAGACCGTCACATCAGAGCCTATAGACAGAGGATTTGTTCTTTCATGACAAGTCGATACTAATATCTGTACTCTCCTGGAACAAGATCTCCCTCACAGTAGATCAACTGGGTGTACATTACCATCCTGCTCCCTCTAATCTCTGACAACTTCAGTTCAGCCTCCCTTCTCCTGCAAGGAGGGACATTCAAATTATTGCTTTCCTAAATGTTTGCTGAACCGCAGCACTGCAATTGGAATGTAACATGCCCTTTAATTTTTAATTCATTAATGTGTTCATGGAATGTGGCCATTATTTAATGCTCATCTCTAATTGAGGGGATTGGTGGTGAATTGCCTTCTTGGCCTGTGATGAAGGTGTTTACAGTCTCATTTGGAGGGAGCTCTAGGATTTTAACCCAGAAATGATAAGGCAACGGCAATATATGTCCATGTCTGGATGGTGTGTAACTTCAGGCTGAGCCTGCAGACGCTGTGGTCTCCTTGCTTCTTCTACCTCGGTTATTCAAGATGGTGGAGGCCACAGGTTTGGGAAGATGCTGTTGAACAATTGGTAAGTTCCTGCCATGCATCTTGTGTATGGTACACATTACAGCTGTGGTGCAGCAGTTGTGGTGGCGGTGAATTTGTAAGGTGGATGTCAAGTGGATTGTGTTGGTTCAATGCAGTAAAACTTCTGGAGTGTTTTTGGACTACGCTCATACAGACAAGTGGGCTATCATATTGCTAATTTGTGCCTTACAGACAGTGGACAATAGATAAGTTACTCACAGCAGAATTTAGCAAGTTTTGAGAAGATTTGTAGCTCAGGTTGAGATTCTGGATGTAGATTTGCTCACTGAGCTGGAAGGTTCTTTTTTTTTTCAGATCTTTCATCACCATACTAGGTAATATCTTCAATGAGCCTCTAGGCAAAGCACTGCTGGTGTTTCCTGCTTTCTATTTATATGTTTGGGGTGGGGGTGGGGGTTCCTTGGGTTGGTGATGTCATTTCCTGTGGTGACATCATTTCCTGTTCTTTTTCTCAGTCGGTGGTAAATGGGGTCCAAGTCAATATGTTCATTGATAGAGTTCCGGTTGGAATGCCATGCTTCTAGGAATTCTCATCCGTGTAACTGTCTGGCTTGTCCTATGATGGATGTGTTGTCTCAGTTGAAGTGGTGTCCTTCCTTATCTGTATGTAAGGATACTAGTGAGAGAGGGTCATGTCGTTTTGTGGCTAGTTGATGTTCACGTATCCTAGTGGCTAGTTTTCTGTCTGTTTGTCTAATGTATTGGACAATTACAAAATACCGTGCAAGAACTGTAACAAACACTACATTGGATAAGGAAGGACACTACCACAGGAAATGACAGTATCACAGGAAATGACACTGCCAACCCAAGGAATCCCAAACATATAAATAGAACACAGGAAACACCAGCAGTGATTTATCCGGAGGCTCACTGAAAATGTTACCTAGTATGGTGACAAAATGTCTGAAAATGAACCTTCCAGCTCAGGAAGCAATGCTTATCCTACAATTCAGTTAAAGAAATGCCACTGAATGTCCTGGTGAGTGATAAGCATAGACTGAAGATTATCAGGCAAATTCAGGTTTGCAGTGACCTTGACTACAGCAGGAAATGCTGATTTGGTGGTAGCATTTGGTCAAAGATCTCTGTGTTGGATGTAGCACAACTCTATTGTTACCTTGCAAGAAAATTGAAACTTCCTTACTGCTATTTCTTTGAGAGCTTCTGGTATGTCCAGAGACCAACAAACCCAGTGCAAAAGATACTGATTCCTTTCAGAATGCCTCATTTCTTATTTTCTCTTCTCTCTTTGTAGTTTTCTTTTGCTCCCTCTTAGTTTGTCTTTCTCTTCCTCTTCAACAGTGGAATTTCTAGAAAGGCTTCCATTGAGAAATAACTGCAATACCTGCTGCAAGTTCAGAACCAATGATATCATTTACAATCACTTTCAAATTCAGTAAGGTAAAGAAAGACTGTAATTAATCAGTATCCAAAAGTTTATTCAATTGAACCCTGACAATGGTTAAGGATTTCTTTAAATTACATTTGTAATGGCTGCCTCATGACTTGTCCAACTGGGATTGGTGGGCAAGAGCAAAATGTATTGGTGGTCAGATGGTAAGATCAGATAGGAATGTTAGCGTCACAATGATTTAAATTTATTCATAAGAACGCTTCCTTTATTATCTAGATTTGTCAGAAAATATATACCCTGGAAAATTTGTAATCTGTAAAAGGAGCAATAACTCTGCCAAAAGAACAGAGATTCTGGACCAGAAATCACTGGAATAGCATATCTTGTGGTGATAAATATGAACTGGACTTTATTCTTCACTGTTCAGATTGTGTAACATTTGTGCTGCAAATTGCTACAAATCACAGAAGCACAGTAGTGTTATGGGGCAGAACCAGGCCATTTGGCCCATCATGCCTGCACCAGATCGTTAAATAAACATCATTACCAACTACCATTCTCCTGCTTTCTCCCCATAGCCCTCCACATTATTTTTATCCAAGTAATCATCCAATGCCCACATGCACGCTTCAAAAAATGTCAAATAATAATGCCACAGTGATGTCAGCAATGTATCTGAGACTTCATCAATGTGATGTTCAATTTGCCATCACCTAAACCAATGAAACAAAGAAGCAGAGCAAATGCCAGCAGAACTGCTAATTTTCATGCTTTAATTGCAAAAAAACATAATTCCAGAATAGCCACCCAATCTAGCAAGCGTTATTGATTTATTGGTTGTTGTCACATGTACTGAGCTACAGTGTAAAGTGTTGTCTTATATGCTTTCCAGGCAGGTTGTACTATACAGGTGCATCAAGGTCACAATGCCCAGGATTCGGCACCAGCTTTGAGTGTTGCTTTTTCAATACAAGCAGTATGTCCTACTCCTCCTCTGAACCAACAGTAGGCATTATCTTGCTATTCCTTATTTGAGATCATTTGGCGACACGGAGAAATGTGGGTGGAGCTGATGGTGGTGCCAAGAGTGGGAATTTGGATTTCATCCAGCAGCTAGGGAAAAGACCCTATATCTGTTCGTATGATTATTCAACAGCTTGGACAGACTTGTAGCACAGACTCAGCTTCCAGCTCTAACTCTGAATCTCTGGTCCCCAACAGCAGGTTAAGAGCATTATTGGCATTGTCTAGATTTATTTCACAGCTGCTCCTCTCCTTGCAGGAAATACCAAATGTTATATTATGTCCAGACTCTTCTTTTGCAGCCCCACTTCAGTTCAATAGAGTAACTATCCTGAACAAGACCCCTTCACATATGTAGGCACAGTGCATGAAATTGGCTAGCCATGATAGGCAGCAGGATGTGGCAGTGTGTTCATGAACATTAGCGCACAAACAGGCTTACCCTGGGATTGCCAGCGCACCTGCCCTCTCCAGCCACATTCCAGTGCGGCTGTTGTCCTGCCTGAAGCCAGGAGACCACACTAAGGGCTGGAGCTACTATACGGTAACACCCCACCTCCCTCTGATTCCTATTACTCATCCTCAACAGCAGACCAGAGAGATCAAAGCTGAGTCTTAAATTCCATTACTCACACTTCCAGTAGAGCCTGGCTGCTCCAATTCCTTCTATGGTTTCTGTGACATAGGGTTATGACACGCCGCATGCTCACTCTACTTGGACATGGCATTTGCACCAAGCACAACATTAGTTTAAACAGCCATGTTTTAGCATAAAATTTGCAATACTTGGATTGAAGAACATGTGCTGGAAGAAAAAATGTAAGTTTAAACACTTTCTTGAAAGAACTGAACAAAGAGACCTTGGAGTGCAGGTTCATAGTTCCTTGAAGGTGGAGTCTCAGGTAGATAGACTAGTAAGAAAGCATTTGGTATGCTTTCCTTTATTGGTCAAAGCACTGAGTATAGAAGTTGGGAGGTCATGTTACGGCTGTACAGGACATTGGTTAGGCCACTTTTGGAATATTGTGTGCAATTCTGGTCTCTCTCCGATAGGATGTTGTGAACCTTGAAAGGGTTCAGAAAAGATTTACAAGGGTTGGAGCTATAGGGAGAGATTAACTAGGCTGGGGCTGTTTTCCCTGGAGCGTCAGAGGCTGAGGGGTGACCTTATAGAAGTTTATAAAATCATGAGGGGCATGGATAGAGTAAATAAACAAGGTCTTTTCCCTGGAGTGGGGCAGTCCAGAACTGGAGGGCATAGGTTTAGGGTGAGAGGGGAAAATTTTAAAATGGACCTAAGAGGCAACTTTTGCACACAGAGGGTGGTGCACGTATGGAATGAGCTGCCAGAGGAAGTGGTGGAGGCTGGTAGAATAACAACATTTAAAAGACATCTGGGTGGGTGTAAGTATGGGAAGGGTATGGAGGGACATGGCTGGAAAATGGGACTCAATTAATTTAGGATACCTGGTCAGCCTGTACAAGTTGGACCGAAGTGTCTGTTTCCGTGCTGTACATCTCTATGACTTGATGACTCTATAACTGACACCAACCCACCCTACCCAAATTAACAGGTTGGGTGGTCAATCCTAATATTTAATCAAATGAGGAAGTCATTTCTGATAATGGGCTTTAATTGCATTGGGTAAGGCCCAAGGCTCCATTTGTTACTCAACAGAAAGACTTTCACAACCTCAGGATGTCCTGAAAACCTTCACAGTTAAAGCTGGGAGCAGAGCTGATGTCTCTGCATTTCAGTTTTCCTCAGGGTTTCTAATAAAAACATTAAACTACTCATTCGTCTATGCAAGAATCTGAATGTCCGAAGCGCCTCTGGGCTCCTGAAAAGAGGCTTGACCCGATCTCATTTGGGGCATTCTTCAGGCAGCTTTGGGATGCAGCTTGTTGATCCCTGCAATCAGGCTTCATCAGGCTCAAGCATTTGTAGTACAGCTATTTTTAAAGAGCTCTATTAAGGATTGATGAGAATAAATAAACAATTAATGAGCTTTATGGATCAACTATCAATCTATATTGTTTAAGTTTTTAAAAAATGGCAAGTTATAATTTTTATACCAAGTCTTTCCAATTTTAAGAATTAACACTAGTAATGGTAGGTAGTGTTAACTCAATATTTCACCAAGGTAAAAACAATGACTGCAGATGCTGGAAACCAGATTCTGGATTAGTGGTGCTGGAAGAGCACAGCAGTTCAGGCAGCATCCAAGTAGCTTCGAAATCGACGTTTCGGGCAAAAGCGCTTCATCAGGAATAAAGGCAGTGAGCCTGAAGCGTGGAAAGATAAGCTAGAGGAGGGTGGGGGTGGGGAGAAAGTAGCATAGAGTACAATGGGTGAGTGGGGGAGGGGATGAAGGGGAGTGGGGGAGGGGATGATAGGTCAAGGAGGAGAGGGTGGAGTGGATAGGTGGAAAAGAAGATAGGCAGGCAGGACAAGTCCGGGCAAGTCAAGGGGAGAGTTACTGAGCTGGAAGTTTAGAACTAGGGTGAGGTGGGGGAAGGGGAAATGAGGAAACTGTTGAAGTCTACATTGATGCCCTGGGGTTGAAGTGTTCCGAGGCGGAAGATGAGGCGTTCTTCCTCCAGGCGTCTGGTGGTGAGGGAGCGGCGGTGAAGGAGGCCCACGACCTCCATGTCCTCGGCAGAGTGGGAGGGGGAGTTGAAATGTTGGGCAAACGGGGCGGTTTGGTTGATTGGTGCGGGTGTCCCAGAGATGTTCCCTAAAGCGCTCTGCTAGGAGGCGCCCAGTCTCCCCAATGTAGAGGAGACCGCATCGGGAGCAACGGATACAATAAATGATATTAGTGGATGTGCAAGTAAAACCTTGATGGATGTGGAAGGCTCCTTTAGGGCCTTGGATAGAGGTGAGGGAGGAGGTGTGGGCGCAGGTTTTACAGTTCCTGCGGTGGCAGGGGAAAGTGCCAGGATTGGAGGGTATGTTGTTTGGGGGCATGTTTGGGGGAGGTGTCCTCCCTCCACTTCCTGGACCTCTCCATCTCCATTAATGACGACCGACTTGACACTGACATTTTTTACAAACCCACCGACTCCCACAGCTACCTGGATTACACCTCTTCCCACCCTACCTCTTGCAAAAATGCCATCCCGTATTCCCAATTTCTCCGCCTCCGCCGGATCTGTTCCCAGGAGGACCAGTTCCACCACAGAGCACACCAGATGGCCTCCTTCTGTAGAGACCACAAATTCCCTTCCCACGTGGTTAAAGATGCCCTCCAACGCATCTCGTCCACATCCCGCACCTCCGCCCTCAGAGCCCACCCCTCCAACCGTAACAAGGACAGAACGCCCCTGGTGCTCACCTTCCACCCTACAAACCTTCGCATAAACCAAATCATCCACCGACATTTCCGCCACCTCCAAACAGACCCCACTACCAGGGATATATTTCCCTCCCCACCCCTTTTTGCCTTCCGCAAAGACCGTTCCCTCCGTGACTACCTGGTCAGGTCCACGCTCCCAAACAACCCACCCTCCAATCCTGGCACTTTCCCCTGCCACCGCAGGAACTGTAAAACCTGCGCCCACACCTCCTCCCTCACCTCTATCCAAGGCCCTAAAGGAACCTTCCACATCCAAAGTTTTACTTGCACATCCACTAATATCATTTATTGTATCCGTTGCTCCCGATGCGGTCTCCTCTACATTGGGGAGACTGGGCGCCTCCTAGCAGAGCGCTTTAGGGAACATCTCCGGGACACCCGCACCAATCAACCAAACCGCCCCGTGGCCCAACATTTCAACTCCCCCTCCCACTCTGCCGAGGACATGGAGGTCGTGGGCCTCCTTCACCGCCGCTCCCTCACCACCCGACGTCTGGAGGAAGAACGCCTCATCTTCCGCCTCGGAACACTTCAACCCCAGGGTATCAATGTAGACTTCAACAGTTTCCTCATTTCCCCTTCCCCCACCTCACCCTAGTTCTAAACTTCCAGCTCAGTAACTGTCCCCTTGACTTGCCCGGACTTGTCCTACCTGCCTATCTTCTTTTCCACCTATCCACTCCACTCTCTCCTCCTTGACCTATCACCTTCATCCCCTCCCCCACTCACCCATTGTACTCTATGCTACTTTCTCCCCACCCCCACCCTCCTCTAGCTTATCTCTCCACGCTTCAGGCTCACTGCCTTTATTCCTGATTAAGGTCTTTTTGCCCAAAACATCGATTTCGAAGCTACCTGATGCCACCTGAACTGCTGTGCTCTTCCAGCACCAGCAATCCAGAATCAATATTTCACCAACCAATGTTGCACCAGTACTTCACACCGACCATCCTCTTACTCTTGAATAGAGTTTATGTCAGCAAATAATATCTTCCTATTTAACTTGCCTTGTTCTTACATGATTTGGTGCATCAGAAGTTGTTGCCTGCTACAGTTGAAGTATCCTTTGCAATAGGAGATTAAAAGCCTGAGAGTGTCTCACAAAACAACAGGGGTCAAATGCTTTTAATTGTCATGCAGTGAGCCTGCAGCCTAACATACTTGCCAAATGTCAGCATCGTAATCTAAGCCTTGTCATGTAACATGGACTGAGTGAGTCATTTCTCAGTCATTAACTCTTTAATATCATCCAGAAGAACAATTGTATTCAAACCATTATTCTTTTATGTGATTTGTTTCAACTGTTGTCACTGTACTGTCACCATTGTCAGAATTAATTTCGGAATTTAAATGAAACTAAAACCACTGATGTACAATGACTTAGTTTTGTTTATTTTAAGTTTTGCTTTTTGAAATTTGTATTAGTGACATACGGATTGTCCTGTGTGTCAGAAAGGTTTAATGTTGAACTAGTAAGTATTTCCGTAGCCATAGCAATTCTTTTTAAAACGAGCTGATAGAGAAGTAGCCTTCAAAACCAATGTCTTCCATGTGAACATCAGGAGAGTTTACGACAAATACAGTAAACAATTATGCATCAATATTTCTGTTAGGAAGTTCTGGAACTTGTTCTTCTTAAGATTAGGGAAACTTCCATAAATTGAAAAAGAAAGAGGTGAGAAAGTAACAAAGAGTATGAAGAGGGATACAGACAAGTTAAAGGAGTGGGCCAAACTTGGCAGATAATGTGGGGAAACGTGGGGAAATGTGAGGCTAAGCACTTTAACAAAAAGAATGGAGGAGCTGAATATTTAAAAGACTGCAGAAAGCTATGATTTACAGGGATTTGGGAGTCCTCTCCACAAATCAGAAAGACCTAGCATTCAATATCCGTGGGCAATGCAGACGGCAAATGATGCAGAGGCCGTTATTCCAAAGGGAATGGAATATAAAGGTAGGGAGATTTTGCTAAAACTACAAGGTGCTAGTCAGATTACAGCTGGAATACTATGAACAGTTTTGGACCACTTATCTAAGGAAAGATATACTGACATTGAAGGCAGTCCAAAGAAGGTTTAAGAAGGGCGGTAAAGACAAGCCAGGGAATTATAGACCAGTGAGCCTGACCTCAGTGGTGGGCAAGTTGTTGAAGGGAATCCTGAGGGATGGGATGTACATGTATTTGGAAAGGCAAGGACTGATTAGGGATAGTCAACATGGCTTTGTGTGTGGGAAATCATGTCTCACAAACTTGATTGAGTTTTTTGAAGAAGTAACAAAGAAGATTGATGAGGGCAGAGCAGTAGATGTGATCTATATGGACATTCGTCAAGGTTCCCCATGGGAGACTGATTACCAAGGTTAGATCTCATGGAATACAGGGAGAACTAGCCATTTGGATACAGAATTGGCTCAAAGGTAGAAGACAGAGGGTGGTGGTGGAGGGTTGTTTTTCAGACTGGAGGCCTGTGACCAGTGGAGTGCCACAAGGATCGGTGCTGGGTCCTCTACTTTTTGTCATTTACATAAATGATCTGGATGCGAGCATAAGAGGTACAGTTAGTAAGTTTGCAGATGACACCAAAATTGGAGGTCTAGTGGACAGCGAACAAGGTTACCTCAGATTACAACAGAACCTGGACCAGATGGGCCAAAGAGCTGAGAAGTGACAGATGGAGTTTAATTCAGATAAATGTGAAATGCTGAATTTTGGAAAAGCAAATCTTAGCAGGACATAAACACTTAATGGTTAGGTCCTAGGGAGTGTTACTGAACAAAGAGACCTTGGAGTGCAGGTTCATAGCTCCTTGAAAGTGGAGTCACAGGTAAATACGATAGTGAAGAATGCGTTTGGTATGCTTTCCTTTATTGGTCAGAGTATTGAGTCCAGGAGTTGGGAGGTCATTTTGCAGCTGCATAGGACATTGGTTAGGCCACTGTTGGAATATTGCATGTAATTCTGGTCTCCTTCCTATCGGAAAGATGTTTTGAAACTTGAAAGGGTTCAGAAAAGATTTACAAGGATGTTGCTAGGGTTAGTGGATTTGAGCTATAGGGAGAGGCTGGGGATGTTTTCCCTGTAGCGTTGGAGGCTGAGGGGTGACCTTATAGAGTTTTACGAAATTATGAAGAGCATGGATAGGATAAATAGACAAAGTCTTTTCCCTAGGGTCGGGGAGTCCAGAACTAGAGGGCATAGGTTTAGGGTGAGAGGTTAAAGATACAAAAGAGACCTAAGGGCAACTTTTTCACACAGAGGATGGTACGTGTATGGAATGAGGTGCCAGAAGATGTGGTGGAGACTCGTACAATTGCAATATTTAAGAGGCATTTGGATGAGTATATGAATAGGAAGGGTTTGGAGGGATATGGGCTGGGTGCTGGCAGGTGGGACTAGATTGGGATGTGATATCTGCACAGCATGGACAGATTGGACCGAAGGGTCTCTTTCCATGCTGTACATCTCTATGACTCTATGACTCTAAGATTCCCGTCAGAATGGAGGGACTATGGGGAGAGGTTGAATAGGTTGAGCCTGTCTTCAAATTTAGAAGAATGAGACGAGGCTTATTGAACCGTCCAAGATTGTTTGGGAACTTGACAGGGTAGACTCAGAATAGTTTTACCCCTTGTAGGAGAATCTAGAACCAGAATATGGAGTGAGACATTTAAAACAGAGATAAGAAAGAATTATAGATTATTCCCCTTATCGCTTTCATGTTTACAGGATTCTCGCCAATTTTAAGTAGATTCATCTAGATTTAACGAATGTGAAAGAACGTTTATTCACAAATCTTGAATGAATATCAAAAGTTTTGCAGATATTAGCCATTGATCACCAAAAGCAGCTCTCAGTGGATCTATTTTGCACCTGTAAGAATTGCACATCTAACTATAATTTGGTACTTCTAGAATATTCGACAGTGAACGGGGACAAACCAATAACTAAAGCTATTGATCACACTCATGCACCTGTAGTGGCCTAAAAATGGAGGTACTAGGAGAAAGTGAGGACTGCAGATGCTGGAGATCAGAGTCGAGAGCGTGGTGCTGGAAAAGTGCAGCCAGTCAAACAGCATCCGAGGAACAGGAGAATCAATGTTTCGGGTATAAACTGTTAATCAGGAATGAGCCATTGCCTGACCTGCTGTGCTTTTCCAGCACCACACTTTCAACTAAGAATGGAGATACACCCACATTCCCCATAATGAACAGTTGGCATATAAAGTTCCACACACACCACTTCTGGAATATTGAGTGCAATTCTGGTTTCCCTCCTAAAGGAAGGATGTTGTGAAACTTGGAAGGGTTCAGAAAAGATTTACAAGGAGGGTTTGAGCTTTAAGGAAAAGCTGAATAGGCTGGGGCTATTTTCCCTGGAGCGTCGGAGGCTGAGGGGTGACCTTATAGAGGTTTATAAAATTATGAGAGGCGTGGATAGGATAAATAGACAGAGTTTTTTCCCTGGGGTGGGGGAGTCCAGAACTAGACAGCAAAGGTTTAGGATGAGAACGGAAAGATATAAAAGAGACCTAAGGGGAAACTTTTTCATGCAGAGAATGGTGCATGTGTGGAATGGGCAGCCAGATGAAGTGGTGGAGGCTGGTATAATTAAAGGCATTTAAAGGCACCTGCATGGTGTATGATTGGGAGGATTCAGAGGGATATTGGCCAAGTGCTGGCAAATGGAACTACATTAATTTAGGATATCTGGTCAGCATGGATGTGTTGGATGGAAGGGTCTCTTTGCTGTACATTTCTATGACTATGACTGTAAGACACAAGCAGATTAACTATTTATCCCCAAGAATCTTGAAGGAAACACACGAGGTGAAAAATCATGTTTACTATAGAGTCATAAAGATGTACAGCACAGAAACAGACCCTTCAGTCCAACTCGTCCATGCTGACCAGAAATCCTAAATTAATCTAGTTCTATTTGCCAGCATGTGACCACTTCCCTCTAAACCCTTCCTATTCAAACAGCTATCCAGATGACTTTTAAATGTTGTAATCGTACCAGCCTCCGACACTTCTGCTGGTAGTTCATTTCATATACGCACCACCATCTGCATGAAAGAATTTCCCATTAGGTCCCTTTTAAATCTGTACTCTTTCACCTTAAACCTAAGCCCTCTAGTTCTGGTCTCCCCTACCCTGGGAAAAGACCATGACTTTGCCCCCCATGATTTTATAAACCTCTGTAAGGTCACCCCTCAGCCTCTGATGCTCCAGGGAAAACAGCCCCAGCCTATTCAGCCTCTTGCTGTAGTTCAAATTCACCAACTCTGGCAACATCCTTGTCAATCTTTTCTGAACCCTTTCAAGTTAACAACATCTTTCATATAGCAGGGAGAACAAAATTGAATGCAGTATTCCAAAAGTGGCCTAACCAATGTCCTGTACAGTCTCAACATGATCTCCCAAATCCTACTCAATGCACTGACCAAAAAAGGAAAGTGTACCAAATTACCTTGCCAAACTATCATGTCTCTCTGTAACGCTGGTGAGTCTCTGTAGTTTAGTCTTTCATTTTACAGCTTTCTGGTTCCAGCAAACTCATATTAAGTAAAAGACCCAATGGGAAAGTGACAGTGACCCCACACGGCATGCACACAATTTGATAAATGGTATTGCTGAGTTCCCAAAGAGCTCTGGTGCTTTTCAATCATAATTACTACCAGCAAACATAACTTCCAAAAGAGAAATATTATCTGTTTATTAATAAAAACCACAAAACATTCAGTTCTCAACTTGTCAGAATTTAAGACAGTAAATAGCTACACTTTAATCTTAAATTTAGGGATTAACATGTGTTTTACTGTTAGATCTACTTCATAATTATTGAAATTCTTTCGTAAAAATTATGTATTGAACTATTTCAAAAATTATTCCATGTCTCGTAATTTTTTGAGATGTGTTTTGCAAAATGTGTTTTATTAAAATTTATGAACGTGAACATAAAACGAATTGAAAAATAACATTTTCATGTGTATACAGCAAATAAATGCAGTCCGCCATAAAAAAGAGTATATTATTGTTAGTAACACTCCAGAAATTGACAATTTTTGAAATCTGTAATGTGGTTGTGAAGTGTTAATATTGTCAGACTATCTATGAATGCTCGAATCATACTGACAAGCAATGTCCTACTGACATTACATATAAGGAGCATTAGACTAATGAAAGATTTGTTGTAAAATTATATGAACATGACTCTTTGCATCAAAATAAGCACCAATTGGCAGATAACCTAACTGGTGAGAAAGCCTTCAAAAGCTGCATAATTAGCTGCCTTCTGAAACACTCAGGATTTTCTCAGTGTGAATCTGAAGCAATATAGAAAACAAAATAAACAAGAAACTATTCACAGTCTGCTGAAATAGATCTTAATGATGAGGTGGGTCATCTATGTGATGGAAGGTACCACAATGTGGTCTAACTAGGAGTATTTGCAGATTCTCATTTAATTATTGTGTTATTTCTTGGGAGGTACAGGAACTTCCCTGACTGCAGCCCAAAACCACCAGATATATTCTTGCCTTAGGATTTTAGATTAATAATGTTCTTAAAAGTCTATATTTTTTCAAAATCGGGAGCTTTTTATTTTCTGACAGTTTTGCTATACTGTAAAAAGGAAACCAACAAGTCTATTTCACCATGAATTTTCAACCCTATCAACCAGAGAACCAGGTTAAATAACATTTGGACAGTTGTGTTCAAATCCTCCAATGACAGATGGTAGAATTTGAATTCAATTAAAATCTGGAATTAAGATTCTAATGATGGCCATCACAATGATTGTCAGGAAAAACCCGACCTCTGGTTCACTAATGTCCTTTTTGGGAAGGAATCTGCTGTCCTTATTTAGTCTGGCCTACATGTGACTCCAGACCCACAGTAATGTGGCTAAATCTTAACTGCCTTATGGGCAGTTAGGGATGGGCAATAAATGCTGGAGCAGCGAGCAAAGCCTACATCCCCTGAACGAATATGTTTTAGATTTTGACTCCTGGCATGTAAACTCATGGTGAATGTGACCATTTTGCTCAGAATGACCTTGTCTGTTCCACTTATAATCTGAAAAATTTAAATGATGCTATCTCTATGTTTAATCTTACTCCATTGAAAAAAATGTGATGTTCCTGATAATCCACGCCAGCGTTTTTTTTTGTTCAGCAATCCTTCCAGTTAGGTCATCAGAGCAGCCCATCTTGTTGTCCATCAGCAAACCCAGTATCATCAGTCACGGCCACATTCCATGCTCAGCCTAAGGCCTTGGCCATTGCTTGTCATCCATGTGGGACACTTGCTGTCAGGGGACCTCATTCCAACTGTGTACCAGAGAGTGGGCAACAATCCATCCTGTAGCACCAGCACTAGCAGTCAGAGGTCATGTATCATCAGCTATGGATCTGCAAGGACAGCGCTCAGGGGACTTGTACATCATGTCTTAGGGCTGCTGGCCAAAGTTGGTTAACAAGCTGGGGCAAATACAGTTTGAGGTGTCCAAGATTGTTAAAGAGTTGGGGGAACATTGGAAGGGTAACTGCATGAAGGGCTGAAGGAGACAATGCTGGGGGTGGGGGGAGCAGCCGGAGCAGAGACATTTGTGACGATGGAAACCAGAACAGTGATGGGGGGAGGTCAAAGATGTTTGGAGGATATGGGGAACAGCATTGGAGGGTATAGTCGGCCAAACAGCGGGGGGATCTTATTGGTAATGACCAGCACACTGGCCTCCACAAGAGGCAGGTAAAGGAACTGGGTTGACATCAGCAAGTTGTGAAGTCTGGGTTAATGAGGCAGGGAGGAAGGTTGGAGTCTAAGCTCAATGTGATAGGTGGAAATGAGCTTTTGGGGTAGTGTGAGGTAACACAGGAGGAGGAGGTTGGGGTGGGAGTACCAGGCTCCGCCTGGATGGCAGGTACTAAGTGTGTCTTCCATGAGGTGCACTCACTGCCATCTCTTATCTTCCTCTAAACATGCAAAATGAAACTGAAAGTGATTGAGGCAATGCCCAGGATATGTGGAGGCACGTCAGTTTGATGGGTGAAAGCACATATTTTGGAAATAATGACATTCTAGACACAAGTATATGATGCACGGGTTTGCAAACTCCAGCTCCATTTTACTTCCAATCATCTCATTGTCCATTTGTAATAAAATGAATGTGCTTATGCATCAGGTGCTGGTCAATGGCAGATTATACAATGCCTTTGGCGCTACCCAAACTAACATTGTCATCTCGGTGATTCACAAGTTAACAGCAATGACTTGATAGGTGACAAATGCCGGTCAAAAGTGCGCCATCATTTGTGAAACATCTGATGTGCTGTGGGATGAGGAGAACATTGCTGCATAGTACCGTGTAAGTATGATGATGGACTCTAATGGAGGGTATGATTCTAATGACTTGAAACTTAGGCTGTCCTCATGGTGGAAATAGTTTCTAGTTATGCCATTACTTCCTTTCGCTATCTTGAAAATTTTCTAAACTTTCTAAAATTCAAATCCTTGTTTGTATAATCTCTCCTTGCAATTTTAATCTTGAAATTCAGATATAATTATGGTAAATTTATGCTGCACTCCCTTCAAAGACTTTCAAAATCTTTCCTGGGCTTTGATGTCTAGAACGGAACAAAGTACTCAAGATGTAGTCGAAGTAAGGTATTATGCTATTGAAGCGTGACTTCTAAACCCTTGTATTCTAGTCCTCTACACATAAAATACAACAACTTTTTCTGTATGTCCATGACATTTTAATGAGTCTCTTTGGAGCTCAACTGTTTTGAGATTTTTACCATTTAAAATGTGCTTTAGACCTTTTCTTTTTTAGATCCAAAGCATATGACTTCAGTTTATATTCATAACCCATTATCCAATTTTGCCCATTCTCAAATAATGTATTCGCATTACTTTTACCAAGTCACCTGCCTTTAAACATCATCAAACGGGGATAGACAGTCAGAAATCCAATCATCGAAGAGATGAATCCAAACATATTCCAGGTGCGATGGATGCCATTGGGTTACATCCTGACAATTGAAACACCTACTCATTATCCTGACTGTCACTTGCTGCTAAGCCAACTTCCTAACCAGGTCAATAATTTGCCTTCATCTTATGAGCTTAAAGTTTTGTTCATAGTCTCAAAAAGGAGTTTTATCAAATGCCCCCATAAATCTCTTCTGCTGTTCAACCCTTGGAGAAAGCTATGCAAATTCAACTTCAAATTCTTGTTTAAGCCCCTTGCCTTTGCCCTAACATGCCTTCAGCTATCTAGCACTCACTCCCCCCATGCTTTAAACCTTTCCAACTCTCCTTCTTTAAGACCCCATTAGGATCCTTGTAGGAGAACTATTAACTGAAATGACCAAAATACACCAACTGTCCCTTCCTTTTCTTTTGGCTTTTCACAAACATGTGGTCAGAACAATACTGATTGATAACTGTGGATCTATCAAACAATGATCAAATGGAGAAATTACAAACACAATTATACTTTTTATAACTTTTACGTTCAAATGAATCTGACCAGAGGAAATTAAACATAATAAAAACCAAAAGATCTGAGGAGGCTGAAAATCAGAAACAAAAACATAAATTGCTGGAAAAGCTCAGCAGGTCTGGCAGCATCCATGGAAAGAAATCAGAGTTAACATTTCGGTCCAGTATGTTCTGAGGAAGAGTCACTGGACCCAAAACATTAACTCTGATTTCTCTCCATGGATGCTGCCAGACCTGCTGAGCTTTTCCAGTAACGTCTGTTTTCATTTGTCTTCAACATTAAACATGAGTTAACATACAAACATGGAGTAGGAGTGGGTCAATCAGCCTCTTTGAGCTTGCTCCATGATTTAATAAGACCATGGCTGAATTGACTGTAATCTCAAATCCATACTCCTAGTCTGGATAACCTATCTTTCCCTCACTTACCAAGAATCTATCTTCCTCAGCTTTTTAAGTATTCAAAGGCCTTATTTCCACCTTTTCTGGAAGACAGTTCAATGACTCTCAACTCTCAGAGAAATAAAATCACTCCAATTTTGTTTTAATTGGACCAGCATTTATTCTATAATAATGCCAACTTCAAGATTCTCCCATCCTCTCCACAATCTACTCTGTCAAGACTTCTCAGGATCCTATCTGTTTCAATAATGTCACTTCTTACACTACTAAACTCCAATGGATACAAGCCGAGCCGAACCAAACTTTCCTCATTAGGCTATTAAACCCACCCATTCCAGGTATTAGTTTGGTCAACCCTCTCTGAACTGCTTCTAGCATATTCACAACCTTCTTGAGTTAAGATGACCAATACAATATACAATATTCCAGATGTAATCTCACCGGTGCCCTCAAGAACTGAAGCATAACATCCCTGCTTCTGTAATCAATTTCCCTCACAATAAATAATAATTTTCTATTGACTTTATAAGCTTGCTATACCACAATACTAGTCTCTTGCAATTCATGCACTAGACCACTCAGATACCTTTGCATCGCAGAACTCTTCAATATCTAACTATTTGGATAATTTTCCTTTCAGTTATTCTTCATGCCAAAATGGACAACTTCACATTTTCCCTCATTATACTCCATTTATTAGGTCTATCTCCTCTCGATTAACCTGTCTAAATGTTTTTGTAACAAGCACAGAGAATGCTGGAAAAACTCAGGGTATAACTTTACTTCAGAACCAATTTTTGTAGTCTCCTTATGTCCTTTTCACAACTTACTTTCCTATTTTTGCGAAAATTATTCTACCACCACCTTGTGGTCTTATTTCTGTCAGTTATAACTTCGACTTCTTCAGCCCTGGTAACTAGTCTGACACTTAACCCGGTCTCAAACACAAAATCTACTTGTTGTCCACTGATGTAGACAAGATCTTTCTACTCCAGTTTGTCTGTACTATCTAGTACTCTGAGGAATGCCTGGAGTATCTTCTCCAATGGAGGTATCCTTTCTAATGGTGGTGAGTGTTCTATTGTGTAGACTTTTTTATATTTATGATCAGCAGTACTGTGGAATTGTGTTTGTCACCTGCATACCTTCTGCAGCTGACCTACAGTTTTGTAAATGTGGCACTGCATAGTGATGGCTGAACCTTGTCTTTTCTTATGATTTCTAGTTTTCCTGATATTATCTTTGTATTGATTTGTTCTCTGAGTGGGCTTGTCACATGCCTATCTAAAATGTCCATACCTTATGAAGTTAATAGACTCTGTTGCCCTCTTGAGGTAGCGTTAGTCTTCTACTTCCCAAGACCTGTCTATGAGGCTTTCTGTTTGTTTTGTTTCCAGCACAAATTGAATAGCTTTCTCTGAAATGAAATCTTCTTTGGACTGTACAAAATCTGATGGTTTCAACAACAATCCTATCCCTTATGAATTCTGATTTCAAAGCATCAAAATTAACAGTTTATGACAAATCTGTGGAGATTATTAATGAAACCTTTTATGGATTTTCCTGGAAGCTGAACTCTTTTGATGTTGATTTTTCAAGAACTTTATTTGTTTTTTAATTCAAATTATTATCAAAGGTTTGTTGGAAAACTTCAGAAGTGTTTTTTTCTTTCTTTTTGATGTTTTGTCTGTTAATCACCTCATCCACAATCAGATGCATTGACAATTATAGTGTATTCACTTGCTCACCTTCAGTAGAAGTGTTTGCTTTTGAGGCAATGCTGTTTTTTAAGAACAGTCACCTCAATGAAATCCAGTCTTGTATTCTATATGATCCCTTTTTGATGTTATACTTGTTGAGGGTTTTGTATCTTTTTTCTAGTTTTTCACAATATGCTGATTAACCTTAATACTCTAAAGTTATTTTAAATCTGCATCGTTTTAATAATGCTTTAAACGTGTTTATCTTTAACCTTGCATTCTTGTGTCCACCAGATTTAAATTGGATAAATGTAGAGCTTGCTCGATTCTGTATGACACTATTGCAATATTTCCGTTATGTGCCAGTCTTTAGATTCCCTAGAGTGTGAAACAGGCCCTTTGGCCCAACCGACCCTCCAAAGAGTAACCCATTTCCCTATGACTGATGCACCTAACACTATGGATAATTTAGCATGGCCAAGTCACCTGACCCTGCACATCTTTGTACTGTGGGAGGAAACCAGAGCACCTGGAGGAAACCCACACAGACACGGGGAGAATGTACAAACTCCACACAGATAGTCCCCCAAGACTGGAATTGAACCTGGGACCCTGGTGCTGTGAGGCAGCAGTGCTAACCACTGAGCCACTGTGCAGTCTGTATTAATTTCTATAAATCTTCATTAAAGTTTTAAATTGCATCACTAGCCATTCTGAGGTAAAGGATTTCATTGAAGTTTTTGAAACCTGTTCATTTATAATACTGTCTCTCTGTATTGCTGACTGGGGTTTTCCTCTTTTTTTAATGATACAATGGTGGGGACCCACTTCTTCAAGGGTTTTTCCACCTTCTGCAGCCAAGGTGGAGTTTCCTTGCTTCTTCTGAAGGAAAATGGATATCGTACAATCTTCCACAAACTCAACACCAAGCACTTCCTTTTACATACATTTTTTAATAAAGATCTCTGGCTGCAGCCTTTATAAACCTTCCCACCAAAAACTCCAGCTCATTTACTGAGTCCTGGTCCTTTAGAATCTTTATTTTTTTCCCCTGATCTTTCTTCTTCTGCCAGACTATTTCACCAAGTTTCAATAAATTGCTTGTTTACAGCTTAAATAAATTATGACGTCTTCCCAATTCTGTAGTGCTGGACTAATTTTTTCTTTTCAGCCTGTTCACGGTTCCTTGCATGGAGCCTAATGTCTCTGGTGACTATGTTTACTGTGAGAGTTGAGTAGATTCCTTTACACTTTGTTGCTATCCCCTTCTGGTCTTTGTGTTATTTTCCCCTTGGGGATTTCTAACTTTTACCTCCTGGACTCTTCAATGGATCCTTAAAGAGGTTCATTCTCTAAGGCCTCAGTATTTTCTATATGTCACTAGCCTCTCTCTTTTCCTAGCCCCTATACTCTAACCCAGCTCTTCTTTCCAGCTTTCAAATGAAATTTTACCTTTGAAGCATAGTGTTTGCCTTTTAGTTGGCGTGCAGGCATCTATGGCTGCAGGACAGATAACTTTCTAGTTGGTCAGCTGCCCACTGACCTTCCTTCCAGGGACAAACATTCTGCACCACCATGAAAGTTGCCCTCCATTGTGAGGATCAGCCACACACATGCGGTGAATTGAGTCTGTTCAGTTTTTGAGCTACACAATGCTGAATGGTGTTGATGTTGCAGCATTGTTCATGAGTAAGAGAATCGCTGCAATTTGTTGCCCATCTCAAACTGACCGAGAAAGGAACAATTATGTTGCAGTTAGAGAGGAGTCACATAATTGTCAAACTCTGACTATGTTTCCCAGAATACGTTTCAATTGTCATGTTCCTACAAACCTGAAGAGTCACTTGCTCAATAAGATAAGAAAAATAGTCTATAGTTTGTTGCCTTCTCTGTTCCTGGTCTCTCTCTGGGTGCCTCTAAATAATGACGCATTTATATAGACTGCTCTGTGAGCTGCTTTGAAAGCTGGGAAAGACAAGTTTTTATTGCTCTTGAGATTTTCTTGGGGAATCCAGTGATGGACGAGTTGTCAACTGAAGAAATTGGCAAAATAAAAAAAAGGCTCTGTTTAGCTGGCAGTCAGCAGAGATTCACAAAAAAAGTTAAGGCATGTGGGTGATGGGTAGTACAGCGTGCTCACCAATAAGAGCAATTTTAGGAACCTGCACTGTGCAACAAGATCCAAACATGTTCCACCTTCATCTTAACAGATCTAGTGAAATGAGCAATTATAAGGAATAGGGGGCAATTGACTTGAAAGGAGAGATTACAGGAGTTTGGCCATGATCCAAGTACCTACAAAATGTCCAAATGCTATGGTTCCTCAGAGGAACGCATTCAGGGCCAGGTCCACAGCACCATGGGATTCTCGGAGGGAGAAAACAAAATGGAGGGGCAATCAACGGTGATAGGAGATTCTATAGTCGGGATCAGACAGTTTTGGCATTAAACATGACTCCGGGATGGTATGTTGCCTCTCTGGTACCAGAATCAAGGATGTCACGGAGAGGCTGCAGGGAAAATTTTTGGGGTGGTAAATAGTGAGGAAGACAGCCTCAGATTACAGGAGGATGTACATGGCCTGAGCAGAATGACTGATCAGTGGCAAATAGAATTCAATCCAAATAAGTGTGAGGTGATACACTTGGGCAGGACCAACAAGGAAAGGGAACACATGATGAACAGTAGGGATCATGGGAAGTACCAAGAATTAGAAGGACCTTGGTGTGCATGTCCACCAGTCCCTTAAAGTATCAGGACAGATGGATAAAGAGGTTAAAAAGGCATTTGGACTTTTGCTTTTATTAGCCAAGGGACAGATTTTAAGAGCAAGGAGTTTCTGCTGAAACTGTATAAAATATTAGTTAGGACATAGCTAGAATACTGTGCACAGTTCCAGAATCCAGACTACAGGAGGGTGTGACTGCATGGAGAGGGTGCAGAGGAGATTTACAAGGTTATTGCCTGGGCTGGATTGTTTCAGTTATGAAGAGAAGTTGAATAGACTGAAGTTATTTTCCTCTTGTGGAGGGATCAATGACTGAGAGCATAGATTTAAGGTAAGGAGCAGGAGATGCAAAGGGGATGTGAAGAAATGTTTTTTCATCTAGAGAATGGTGGGAATCTGGAACTTGCTACTTGAAAGGATAGCAGCATTAGCAGTAGGGAAAATGTGAGAATCTATTATAAAAGCCATGATAGATAGACACTAGAATAAAAATGACATGATTGAGCATAGTTAGCGGAAAAAAGCCATGATAGATAGACACTAGAATAAAAATGACATGATTGAGCATAGTTAGCGGAAATTTGTGAATGGTAAAACGTATTTGACAAATGTTGGAACAAAATTAATAAAGGGAAATCAATGGACAGAGTGTACAGAGAAATCTCAAGTACCTGACGTTTGATTAATTGAACTTCGGATCATCCGAACAAGGTCGCAAGGTCCTGATGCAAGTCTAATGACATTATCTGGCATCGATTATCCGGCATTCAATTAACTGAATGAAATACTCTTTGCCCGTGTCCTTCAGATAATCGAGTTTCCTCTGTACTTGGATATTCAAAAGGCTTTTGATAAGTTTTCCCCAGAAGAGGTTGGTTAACAAAATCAGAGCACTTAGGATAAGGGGTAATGTACTGGCATGGATTAATGAAAACATAGAGCAAGAATAAATGGGATATTCTCACATTGGCAGACTGTGGATAGCGGGGTACTGCAAGGATCAACTGCTGTTCCTAACACATCAATGAATTGGAGACAAGGATCAAATGTAATATTTCTAAATTTGCAGATGATGCAAAACCAAGCAGGGAGCTGTGTTGTGAGGAAGATACATAGAGTGTTCAGGAGGATTTAAACAGGCTTAGCAAATAGACAAGAACATGGCAGATAGGATATAAAATGGAGAAACATGAAGTTATGCACTTTGGTTGGAGAAACTGATGTGCAGAGTTTTGTTTTTAAATGGTAACAATGGAAAGTGTGGATTTACAACGGGTATTCAGGTGTATGTGTCAATAAGTCACTGAGGACTACTATGCAGATACAGCAAGCTACTAGGAAGGCTAATGGAATATTAGTTTTTATCACAAGAAGATTTGAGTACAGCAGTAGTGAAACCTTGCTACAATTTTAAGAATCTTCGATAGACTGCAACTGGAGTACTTTGTGCAGTTTTGACTTCTGACTGCCTGGAAGCTATTATTGCCTTGGAAGGGGTGCAATGAAGATTCCTGAGATGGCAGGACTAATCCATGAGGAGAGGGTGGGCAAATTGGACCTGTGTTCTCTGAACTTCTGAAGGATGAGAGGTGATCTTCAAAGACCGCAATTTTCCCTCAGACATGGTTGACGATGCTCTCCACCACATCTCCTCTGCCCTTGAACCCCGCCCCTCCAATCATCACCAGGACAGAACCCCACTGGTCCTCACCTACCACCCCACCAACCTCCAGATACATTGTATCATCCTTCGTCATTTCCACCACCTCCAAACAGACCCCACCACCAAGGATATATTTCCATCCCCTCCCCTCTGTGTTCCGGAAAGATCACTCCCTCCGCGACTTCCTCGTCAGGTCCACACCCCCCACCAACCCAACCTCCACTCCCAGCCCCTTCCCCTGCAACCGCAAGAAATGCAAAACTTGCGCCCACACCTCCCCCCTCATTTCCCTCCAAGGCCCCAAGGGATCCTTCCATATCCGTCACAAATTCACCTGCAGCTCCACACACATCATTTACTGCATCCGCTGCACCCGATGTGGCCTCCTCTACATTGGGGAGATAGGCTGCCTACTTCCGGAACGTTTCAGAGAACACCTCTGGGATACCTGCACCAACCAACCCGACCGCCCCGTGGCTGAACACTTTAATTCCCCCTCCCACTCCGCCAAGGACATGTAGGCCCATGGCCTCCTCCATCGCCAGACCATGGCAACATGACGGCCGGAGGAAGAGCGCCTCATCTTCCGCCTAGGAACCATCCAACCATAAGGGATGAATGCAGATTTCTCCAGCTTCCTCATTTCCCCTCCCAACCTTATCTCAGTCCCAACCCTCGGACTCAGTACCGCCTTCTTGACCTGCAATCTTCTTCCCGACCTCTCCGACCCCACCCCCTCTCCGGCCTATCACCCTCACTTTAACCTCCTTCCACCTATCGCATTCCCAACGCCCCTCCCCCAAGTCCCTCCTCCCTACCTTTTATCTTAGCCTGCTGGACACACTTTCCTCATTCCTGAAGAAGGACTTATGCCTGAAACGTCGATTCTCCTGCTCCTTGGATACTGCCTGACCTGCTGCGCTTTTCCAGCAACACATTTTTCGGAGTGTCAGCAATGCAAGTGTCAGAAACAGAATCTAATATGTCAAGGATTGTTAATTGTGCTCACTTCCTGAATCTCGAATAACAAAATAGAGTTACCTTTGAAGAATGTGTTATTATTTAAAAAATGGAAGCCACTGAAAGAACAAAAAAACTTTTGTCACTAGTATTTTAATAGTATATACAATATATTGGTTTTGTAAAATAGTTACATTTATAAACTGCCTCTGGCCGTGAGCATATTAGTTGGCCTCTATTGCTGACAATTGAATATCTCAAGTCTATTTTCAATTGCACATCTGTTTTATTATGATTTTGTATCATGTGGTGAACATAGTCACCCAATTAACACAAATTTGGAGTGTATTTAAATCCTATAGAGCACAGTGCTGTGGATTTTTAAATGGATAGCAACGTGGTTTAAATTAATTTGAGGTATCCTGGCTTACTCTTTTACCTACAGCAAACTTCTGTTCCCAGAAGAAACTCCGTTTTATCTGGTATTTCCTCAATCTGAACCTCTGAATAATAATAATTCATGATTTTTTTGCTGACTTTATAACATGACTTAATAGTTTCAAAAATTAAAGAAGACTTTTTACAATAGTGCATGCTTGTAAAATGCATCCAGACCACCTTGATGTAAAACAGTACTACTTACAATACATTTCATTGGGCATTTTTCTACCTTAATAGAATATTGTCTTGACAGAAAACAATGAATGTACAGTGACGCAGTTCAAAGGCATCTATTCAATTTTAATGGATCATATTGTTCATGGATACAAGATGATGTTCTATCTAGTGACTGCCTTTTTATTGATGTTTTATAAACCGAAGGCTATAATTAATTGACCCAGTGAATCATCGAGACGTCATATTGTTTAGAAAAGTGATTCGAAATGTAGTAAATGAGCTCTGTCTGGTTTATGAGGCTATCTGCCTTTGAGAGACATAGCTGTAAAAACAATCCTTTAAATTTCTGGTAGATTAGTTCTGTTCTAAAATATCAATAAATCCTATTTGGTTAAAATGCACATTTTCTATTACTCTTTAGAAGCAAAATCTGATTACAATGAAGCAAATTATCTCAGCTGTACTAATGTATAGATTGCCAATCTCTGAACGATAAATGCCATTGGAAGTGGAAGCAGAACACTTACATAAAGCATATAAAATCTTTTGTCTGTGTGCACTTCCTTTCTGTACAACTAGATTTCCCTACTATTTTTGATAACATGTTGGTAATGTTAATGGATAGTAACTCCGAGGCCTGAAATAATATTCTATTGGCAGGAATTCAAATCCCATCCAGAACAGCTGGAGGAAATTTAAAATCACTAATTAATAAGTCAAGCATAAAATATTAGTGTAATTAATAACTATCATGAAGTTACTGGATTGTTGTAAAACCCTTTCTAGTTTACTAGTGCCCTAAAGGGGAAGAAGGCAGCAATGCTACAGACCTTCAGTTCTGAAGGGTCACTGGACTCAAAACATCAACTGTTTGCACTCCACAGATGCTGCTGGATTTGATGAGTTTCTTCAGCAATTCCTGGTTTTGTTTCGGATTTTCAGAAACCACATTTCTTTGCTTTATGTTACTGCAATCCTTACCTAGAATGATTTACATATAACTCCGAGCTGACTAAAATGTAGTTGGTTCTTAACTGTCTCTGAAGGGAACTAGTAAGTCACCCATCTCTTTGTTTTTCAACATGAACCATCATTATGCATTTCCCTAAGAATATACCTTCCTGGTTTTAATTAGGTTTAATTTCCCAACAGTTTCGTACTATTCAATTTAACCCCAACCTCAGGATCTTGGATACCTTTAAGCTCAAATTAGATGTTGTAAACACATTTTAGGTAATTAAAAGGGCATTTTTTCCAGAATAGTATTCCCTGCTCGAGATGATCAAGGCTAGTGGATTATACATGTGGTAAAAAAATTCTTATTTCTATTACCTAGAAGACAGGAAGAAGAGATATACTGCAAAAAAGTAGGAAAAATTGGAATTAAGGAAAGAAGGTAGATTCGACCTGCATTCAATATTTCCTTTAAGAAAATGTTGAATTGCAAGTAAACAAAATACTTTTGATGAGAAAAAGAATGGGATGGTAGGACGTTATGGAAGGAGAGAAACCTGCCAGTGATTGAAGAAAGCCTCCTGTCTTGCTGTCTACTCTTGAGAGGAAACTAAAGGATTCAGAGGATTGAGGATAATTGACAGTGAAGCAAGGGAAGGGAGGAGGTGGGTGGGGGGTGCTGCATAATTGGGTTTGAAGGCTCAGCTGAAGAGACTGCTGTTTTCTGATTACCAACTAAGTGACGGTGTGAAATATCAAGGTCAGTTTTTCAGTCTTGAGGTCAACTGAGGTCCTTATGTAGCCTTATATTTGGACAGATGGCAAGCTCTCAAGCTCTCTGATGCAGTACTGGAGGTCCTGGTCCAGGATGTGGACAGAGGGTAAGAGGTTCTCCATCCAGAGAGACTCTCGAGACAATCAACATGACTGCATTGGGAACTCATTGTCTTGAGGACAATGCCAGCCATGCAATGCTACAAAATGCTTAACCTTCCACAAGTTGTCAAAGTTAGTGAATTAATCTTAAAAACTGAAATAATTGCAAGTAACTCTTTAGGATTACACTTAATTCAATTCACTACCTTCAGGCACCTACCCAACTATCTCCATCAACTATTATCCATTCCTCTCATTTATAGCTTCACCTTATAAAAACATAAGAACTTGGAGTAGGCCATCTGGCCCTTCAGTAAGATCATGGCTGATCTTTTCTTGGCCACAGCTCCACTTACCTGTCCTCTCACTGTAACCCTTAATTCCTTGACTCTGTAAACATTTATCAATTTAGCTTTAAAAATATTTACCAAGGAAGCCTTAATTACTTCACTGAGCGGGGAATTCCACAGAATTACAACCCTTTGGATGAAGAAGTTCCTTCTCAATTTGCTCCTAAATCCTAAACTAGACCTTCTTGTCCTAGTTTCATCCACCAGTGGAATCACCCTCTCAACTATTTTAGGTATTCCCTTCATAGTTTTATATGTTTTCATAAGATCCCCCCTCATTCTTCTGAATTCCAATGAATATAATCTCAGTCTACTCACTCTCTCCTCATAAGTCAACCCCCCTCAACTCCAGAATCAACCTAGTGAATCTCCTCTGCATCCTTCTAGTGCCTGTACATCCTTTCTCAAACGCAAACCAAAACGCAAACAGTACTCCAAGTGTGGCCTCACCAGCACCCTTTACAGCTGCAACATAACCTTACTGCTTTTAAATCTCAATCCTTTTAACAATGAAGGATAAAATTTCATTTGCCTTCTTAATTACCTGTTGCACCTGCAGGTTGACCTTCTGTGATTCATGCTCAAGGACACCCAGGTCCCTCTGCATAGCAGCATGCTGCAATGTTTTACCATTCAAGTCATAGTCCTTTTTACTGTTATTCCTACCAAAATGGATGACTTCACATTTATTAACATTGTACTCCATCTGCCAGACCTTTGCCGACTCACTTCAACTATTTATGTCCCTTTGCAAAGTTTCACAGTCTTCTGCACACTTTGCTTTACCACTCATCTTAATGTCATCCACAAACTTTGACACATTACACATGGTCCCCACCTCCAAATCATTCATGTAAATCGTGACTAATTGTGGTCCCAACACTGATCCCTGAGGCACACAACTAGTCACTGATCGTCAACCAGAAGAGCACTCATTTATCCCTATTCTTTGCTTCCTGTCAGTTAACCAATCCTCTATCTATGCTATTACATTACCCATAACACCATGCATCTTTATCTTATGCAGCAGCCTTTTGTGCAGCACTTGGTTGAAGATCTTTTCAAAATCTAGATACACCACATCCACTGGGTTCCCGTTGTCCACTGTGTTCATAATGCCTTCAGAGAATTCCAGTCAATTATTTAAGCATAACCTGCCTTTCATGAACACATGCTGTGTCTGCCCAATGGGACCATTTTTATCAGGATGTCTTGCTATTTGTTCCTAGATAATAAATTCAAGCATTTTCCCCACTGTAGAAATTAAGCGACCTAATCTGTAATTCGTCATCCTCACACATTTCACTCTGCTGCTGTATCTCACTGCTTTCATACACTGTCAGCTATTCAACCATGTCAGGTAAATCAATGAAATCGATTATACTACACCCAATGACACATTCCTTCTCTCTTACACATCAAAGTAGCACATAGCTGCAGGCAGCAGAGCTTGACCAGCAGAGGACAGTCATTGGCTGTTTGTCGTAATCCCAGTAGCAGAGATGGAACTCCTCTTCATTGGAGCTGCAGTGGCTAGGGCTAAACCCAGCAGTGAGGTTGAAACCACTTAAGATGATAGCAAGTTTCGATCCAATCCCCCTTCTCAAATCCCACCACCTCCTCATCCTACAATCTCTTCAGAGTTACACACTGTAACTGGTGTAAGCATAAATCTCTCGTTTTCACATTCTGCCTCCCTCAGCAAAACCCTACAATCGTATCTTCATCTTTTATACATGCCAGAAATGCAACCTCATTGGGGATGAGTGCAGGAGCAAGAAGGAAACTGATGATGAATGAAAATCATCACTTAATTCAACATTTGCAGTCACTAACTCAGATACTGACCATGTATATAATACACTGTATTTAGATTAGGTTAAGCTTCTGACGAAGCTTCTATTCACAGATGCTACCAGACCCACAGAGTTTTTCCAGCAAGTTCTGTTTTTGTCTCTGATTTGCAGTATCCGCAGTTCTTTTGGTTTTTATTTATGTGGCAGGATAAAGTTTGACTAATAGTCATAGAGTCATAGAGATGTACAGCACGGAAACAGATCCTTCAGGCCAACTCAACCATGCCGACTAGATATCCTAAATTAATCTAGTCCCATTTGCCAGCACATCGCCCATATCTTTCTAAACCCTTCCTATTCATAAACCCATTCAGAAGCCTTTAAAATGCTGTAATTGTACCAGCTTCCACCACGTCCTCTGGCAGCTCATTCCATACACGTACCACCCTCTGCATGAACAGGTTACCCCTTAGGTCCCTTTTAAATATTTCCCCTCTCACACTAAACCTATGCCCTCTAGTTCTGGACTCCCCCACCCCAGGGAAAAGACCTTGTCTATTTACCCTATCCATGCTCCTCATGATTTTTATAAACCTTTACAAGGTCACCCCTCTGCCTCCAATGCTCCGGGGAAAACAGCCCCAGCCAATTCAGCCTCTCCCTGTAGCTCAAATCCTCCAACCACGGCAACATCCTTGTAAATCTTTTCTGAAACCTTTCAAGTTTCACAATATCCTTCCAATAGAAGGGATACGAGAATTGCATGCACTATTCCAAAAGTGACTTAACCAGTGTCCTGTACAGCCACAACTTGATCCCCTAACTCATTTACTCAATGATCTGTTCAATAAAGGAAAGGGAAATCAGGAGGGTAAAAAGGGAACATGAGATCACTTTGGCAAATAGAATTAAGGAGAATCGAAAGGATTTTTACAAATACAATAAGGACAAAAGGGTAACTAGGGAGAGAATAGGGCCCCTCAAAGATCAGCAAGGCGGCCTTTGTGTGGAGCTGCAGAAAATGAGGGAGATACTAAACGAGTACTTTGATTAGATTAGATTACTTACAGTATGGAAACAGGCCCTTTGACCCAACAAGTCCATATCGACCCTCCGAAGAGCAACCCACCCATACGCATTCCCCTACATTTACCCCTTCACCTAACACTACAGGCAATTTCGTATGGCCACAGTGCTTACTGTGGAAAAGGACATGGAACATATAAAATGTAGGGAAATAGATGGTGACATCTTGAAAAATGTTCGTATTATAGAGGAGGAAGTGTTGGATGTCTGACAAATGCATAAAGGTGGATAAATCCCCAGGACCTGATCAGATGTACCCTAGAACTCTGTGGGAAGCGAGGGAAGTGATTGCTGGGCCCCATGCCGAGATATTTGTATCATCGATAGTCACAGGTGAGGTGCCAGAAGACTGGAGGTTGGCTAATGTCGTGCCACTGTTTAAGAAGGTCGGTAAAGACAAGCCAGGGAACTATAGACCGGTGAGCCTGATGTCAGTGGTGGGCAAGTTGTTGGAGGGAATGCTGAGGGACAGGATATACATGTATTTGGAAAGGCAAGGATTGGTTATAAGTAGTCAACATTATTTTGTGGGTGGGAAATCATGTCTCACAAACTTGACTGAGTTTTTTGAAGTAGTAATAAAGAGGACTGATGAGGGCAGAGCGGTAGATGTGATCTATATTGACTTCAGTAAGGCGATCAACAAGGTTCCCCATGGGAGACTGATTAGCAAGGTTAGATCTCACGGAACACAGAGAGAACTAGCCATTTGGATACAGAACTGGCTCAAAGGTAGAAGACGGAGGTTGAGGGTTGTTTTTCAGATTAGAGTTCTGTGACCAGTGGAGTGCCACAAGGATTGGTGCTGGGTCCTCTAATTTTCCTCATTTACATAAATGATTTGGATGTGAGCGTAAGAGTTAAGGTTAGTAAGTTTGCAGATGACACCAAAATTGGAGATGTAGTGGACAGCAAACAAGGTTACCTCAGATTACAACAGGATCTAGACCAGATGGGCCAATGGGCTGAGGAGTGGCAGATTGGGTTTAATTTGGATAAATGGGAGGTGCTGCATTTTGGAAAAGCAAATCTTAGCAGGACTTACACACTTAATGGTAAGGTCCTCGGGAGTGTTGCTGAACAAAGAGACCTTGGAGTGCAGGTTCATAGCTCCTTGAAAGTGGAGTCGCAGGTAGATAGGATAGTGAAGAAGGCGTTTGGTATGCTTTCCTTTATTGGTCAGAGTATTGAGTACAGGAGCTGGGAGGTCATGTTGCGGCTGTACAGGACATTGGTTAGGCCATTATTGGAATATTGTGTGCTATTCTGGTCTCCTTTCTATTGGAAAGATGCTGTGAAACTTGAAAGGGTTCGGAAAAGATTTACAAGGATGTTGCCAGGGTTGGAGGATTTGAGCTACAGGGAGAGGCTAAACAGGCTGGGGCTGTTTTCCCTGGAGCGTTGGAGGCTAACCGGTGACTTTATAAAGCATTACAAATTTATAAGGGGCATGGATAGGATAAATAGACAAAGTCTTTTCCCTGGGTTGGGGGAGTCAAGAACTAGAGGGCATAGGTTTAGGGTGAGAGGGGAAAGATATAAAATGGACCCAAGGGGCAACATTTTCACACAGAGAGTGGTACTTACATGGAATGAGCTGCCAGAGGATGTGGAGGAGACTGGTACAATTGCAACATTTAAAAGGCATTTGGATGGGTATATGAATAGGAAGGGTTTGGAGAGAAATAGGCCGGGTGATGTCAGGTGGGACTAGATTGGGTTGGGATAACTGGTCAGCATGGACAGATTGGAGTGAAGGGTCTGTTTCCATGCTGTACATCTCTATGGCTCTATACCAAATGCCGCCTTCACTATCCTCTCTACCTGCAACTCCACTTTCAAGGAGCTATGAACCTGCGCTCCAAGGTCTCTTTGTTCAGCAACACTCCCCAGGACCTTACCATTAAGTGTATAAGTCCTGCTCTGATTTGCCTTTCCAAAACGCAGCACCTCACATTTATCTAGGTTAAACTCCATCTGCCACCCCTCAGCCCACTGGCCCATCTGATCAAGATCCTGTTGTATCCTGAGGTAGCCATCTTTGCTGTCCACGAATTGTGGTGTCGTCTGCAAACTTACTAACTATACCTCCTACGTTCACATCCAAATCATTTATATAAATGACAAATGCTCAGACTGAAGCTATACAAGCTCAGCTTGTGGCTGTGCAAATCTACCATCTATTTAGGCATTAATTTCTAATGTCACATCTTATTTTCATTAGATTATTTTGATATTAAGCACTTCACAATAGTAACCACATATCCATATTCATCCTTTGAACCATAGGACCATAAGACCATAAGACATAGGAGTGGAAGTAAGGCCATTCGGCCTATCGAGTCCACTCCGCCATTTAATCATGGCTGATGGGCATTTCAACTCCACTTATCCGCATTCTCCCCGTAGCCCTTAATTCCTCGAGACAACAAGAATCTATCAATCTCTGATAGATAGGAACATTCACTTCCATATCAGTGTTACTTTACTTTTGTACCAGGAAATAAAAGTTCTCTCTGACCTCATGAGTTGGCTGAACAGGTAGGAGAAGACAATGTTCTTCCTGGGGCTAAACACTTATAACAAAAGAAAATGAACTATTTCTTTCTTGTGCATGGCTCAGACATAGGATCCCTGAAGGAACAACTGAAATTCTTTCACAAAGGTAAAATACTTCTGCTGGAAATCTTTAGAAAGAAAATACTGGAAATAATCAGCACGGCAGGGCATCCTTTGAAATGGACACTGTTAACATTACAGACCCTTTTATCACAATCAGGAAGAATTAGAGACGTTGTAAATTGCAATCAAATACAGAGGTCGAAAATGCAAGAGAGGGAGCAAAGAACAGGAAAGGAGGAAATTGATAGATGGAAGGAGGGACAAATGATAAAACATGTACATAAAGGGAGGCAACAGCCTGGTGGCATTATCACTGGACTGTTAATCCAGAGACCCAGGGAGTATTCTGGGGACCTGGGTTCAAATCCCACCAAGGCAGATGTTGGAACTTGAATTCAATAAAAATCTGGAATCAAGAGTCTAATTATGACCATGAGTCGATTGTTAAGTAACAAATCCACCTGCCCTTTAGGGAAGAAAATTGTCATCCTTACCTGGCTTGGCCTACATGTGGTTCTAAACTCATAGTAATGCCCTTGAATCTTAAGCATCCTGTGGGATTAGGGTAAAGCAATAAATGCTGCCCTAGCCAGTGGCACCCATATCCCATGAATGTATTTTAAAAAATAAAACTGCAAGGCAAAATGGAGACAAGTCAAGAAATTAAAGATGTGTCTAGTGGATACTTAAATGGCAAATGGCACTGTCCAGAAAAAAAGAAATGGGAGAAGAGATCCTGATGTGAAATTATTGAGCTTTGATGTTCGGTACATCAGAAAGGTTAAATCATGTTACCAACAGGATGACGCTGTTCTTTGAGCTTGTCTGGGGACAGAGATTTCAGTGAAGGAGCAGGGAATAGAGCTACATTTGCGAACAATCGGAATCTCAGTGTCATATTTGCAGACCGAATGGAGATGTTCAGCAGTTCACTCAGAAGTCAGTGAAAGAAGTGAGAGTGGAAGATGTAGAGGCACTGGCAATAATCATTTAACCTTCCCTGGATTCAGGGTGATGCTGGAAGACTAGAGAATTGCAAACAAGGTTCAAGAAAGGTTGTAAACATAAGCATAGCAAATATAGATGTGCCAGTTTAACTTCAGTGGCTGGAAAACTTCTAGAAGTAATTATTTAAAATAGAATTAATAGAGATAAGAAAAATGTGTTCATTTGTAAAAGTCAGAATGGATTTGGTGGAAGTATATATGATAACTTGCTGGAGATTTTTGAAGGGCTAATCAGAGCGGGTTGATGGGGGCAATGTAATTGGTGTGATATACATGAACTTCCAAAATGTATTCAGTACGGTGCCACATAACAGGCTTGTGAGGTAGCTGATTGTATTGCAGAAATTAATGATAATTCCCCAGGACCTGATAGGCTACATCTCAGAGATTTGAAAGAGATGGCTATACAGATAGTTGATTCTTTTTCAAAATTCTGTAAATTATGGAATTATTCCTGCAGATGAGAAGGGGTAAACTATTTAAGAAAGGAGTGAGTGTAAAAACAGGAACTGCAAACACTGAGAATGCCGGTGGTCTGGAAGTACCTGTGGACAGAGAAATAGAGTTAACGTTTCAAGTGCAGTATGGCTTTTACACTTAACAACTGTGAACTACAAACTTGTAAGACTTAATTTGAGAAAATGATGGAATCTATTATAAAGGATTTGATAAATAGACCCATGGGTGATTATGATCCAATTGGACATTGCATGGATTGCAAATAGTAAAATGCATCAAAGTTGTTGGAGTTTTTTGAAGATGGATGACAAAATGCATAAAGCAGAGCTGATGAATGACGTATAATTAAATTTTCAGAAGGCTTTTCATGAAGTTCCTTATAGCAGGCAGGTTAGAAAAATTAAAGCACGTAGGATAGTGGGGTAATATCCTTGCATAGATTAATAATTGGCTAACAGACATTTGAAGAATGGTTAATGGATATTGTGCAAGATGGAGGAAGGTTTGTATTGGAGTTCCCCAAGGTTCAGGATTGAGATTCTAGTTTTTTAATGTAATGGGTCTAGATCTTGGTGTGCAGGGGATAATTTCAAAGTTTGCAAACTGCATAAAACTTGGTTGAATTGTAAACTATGTGGAGGACAGTAAAGAACTTTAAAAATAACATTGACAAACTGGTGGAATGGGTGAATATTTGGTAGATAAAGTTCAGTAAGGATAAGTGTGATGTGATGCATCTTGGCACACAGGACATGGAGAGACAGTATAAAATAAAGGGTCCTATTCTAAATGGTCTGCATGAGAGAATAAGTGTATATATCATTAAAAGTGGCAGAATAGGTAAGGAGAGTGGTTAATAAAGGGTACAGTATTCAAGGTTTCATTAATAGGGGCATAAAGCACAAGATTTGGGTGGTTATGCTGAATGTATGTAGGGTACTCAGGACAATACTCCTCAGCTGGAGTACTGTGTGCAGTTTGAGGTGCCACACTTTAGGGAGAATGTGAATACATTGAAAAGACAGTGCAGAAGAGGTTTATAAGAACGGTTCCAGAGTTGAGAAAGCAAAGTGGTGAAGGTAGATTGGAGAGGTTGGGACGGGTTTCCTTGGAGAGAAGAAGGCTGATGGGAGATTTAATAGATGTTTTCAAATCATGAAGGGTTTGGACAGAGTAGACAGGGAGAAAACGTTCCTGCTTGTAAAGGGGTCAAGAACTAAAGAGTGCAGTTTAAATAATCCAGATTATGGAATTCATCACTTAGAGATGCAGTGAGACAGATTCTACTGAGGGATTCAAGAGGACATTAGATGGTTATTTAAATAGAAAGAATGTGCAAGGGTTTGGGAGAATGAGATAAAATGCTCAGAGAGCCAGTGCAGACAGTGTGGGCCAAATGGCCACTTTTTACACCATAATAATTATCTAATTCTCCCAATCTGCATCTGATGTTCATGATGTAGAAGAAAATGCACCGTGAGCACCAAATTACAAGATACAAAGTTGAAATAAATAGCAAGAGAATTGCTATTTCACTTGGGAGGAGAATGGTGGGATGGGAGAAAGTGCTTACATGGGAGAAAGTGCTTACATGGGAGGGTGTTGGAAATGGTAAATCATGGGCCAAGGTGTCATAGACAGAAAGCTCCCATCAGAATGTGAAGGTAAAGAAGTTCCACATTCATTCTGACCTCCCTATCCTTTTATTCCAACAAAATACAGTCTGAGCTAAATGAACAGTACTTCACAGTTATATTCGGCACTTTACAACTTTCCAGATTCAACACCATATTTAACAATTTGAGATGATGATTGTTTATGCCAGAAGTGATAGAAAGCGTTTCAAGTATTTCATTGACTGTGGAGACTGTTGGGCTGTAATATGGCCATTTCTGGGAAACAGGAAAGCAGAAGTACAGGAAGTAGAACAGATATGGTTGACAGCCTTGTCAGTCAAAGTGGAAGGGAATGCACATTAGGGGAGAAAATAAAAGATATTGGAATCACTGGCATGGAGGGTGACCTCATCAGAACATATGAAATGGAAACCAAGGAACTGAGCAATTGGAACAAAAACAATAAAAGGAACAGGATGGGAGAAAATGTGATGAAATTATTAGTAGGAGTCCCTGGATTTATATTAGTATTGATCAACACGTATCCCGAGAAATAAAGATAGCTGAAGAAGGAAAGGGAACAGATGAATGATTTGAATGTTGGGCAGGGGTGAAAATTACGAGCAAAGCTGGCAGAACTTTCCAGGTTCGGGTAAGTGGAGCAAGTGGAAATAATGCTGTCATTTTTTCAAAAATTCACTTTTGGGACATGGGCATCGCTGTCCAGCATTTTATTGCCTGTCCCTAGTCACCCTTAGGAAGGTGGTGACGAGCTGCTTTCTTGAACTACTTCAGTCCACCTGCTGTACGTTGACCTACAATGTGTTTAGGGAGGGAATTCCAGGATTTTGACCCAGTGACAGTAAAGGAATGGCAGTATAATTCCAAGTCAGGATGGGGAGGGATTTGAAGGAGATTTGCTTCTATTGCCCTTGATGGAAATAGATGCCTAGATGGAAATAGTTGTGGGTTTGGAAGGTGCTGTCTGAGGATCTTTGGTGAATTTCTGATGTGCAAGTTATAGATAGTACGTACTGCTGTTACTGAGCATCGGTGGTGGAGGGAGTGGATGTTTGTGGATGTGGTGTCAATCAAGCAGGCTAGACGGTGTCTTGAGTGTTGTTGGAGCCGCACCCATCCAGGCAAGTGGGGAATGTTCCATCACATTCCTGACTTGTGCCTTGTCAATGATGGACAGGCTTTGGAGAGTCAGGAGATGAGTTAGTCACCATAATATTCCTAGTCTCTGACCTGCTCTTGCAGCCACTGTGTGTATGTGGCGAGTCCAATCAAGTTTCTTGGAGAAAGTGAGGACTGCAGATGCTGGAGATCAGAGTCAAAAGTATGGTGCTGGAAAAGCACAACTGGTCAAGCAGCATCCAAGGAGCAGGAGAATCGATGTTTCAGGCAAGGGCCCTTCATCAGGAATGGTCCTGATGATGGGCTCTTGCCTGAAATGCTGATCTTCCTGCTCCTTGGATGCTGATTGACCTGCTGTGCTTTTCCAGTACACACTCAGGATTAAGTTTCTGGTCAATGGTAACCCCCAGGATATTGATAGTGGGGGATTCAGAGATGGTAACACCATTGAATTTCAATGGGCAGTGATTAGATTGTCTCTTACTGGAGATGGTCACTGCCTGGTATTTGTGTGGCGGGAATATCAGATTCCAAAGAATGGAGGAAGGGATCTGAGTAAGATTGGAACAGTGAATATTCCAGCTAACCCAGAATACACCAGGAAAAACTAGCATCCAAACAAGTTCTCATAGCAACTTGCTTTATTGGGAGGAGGGGAAATTTGTTCAATGTCTGAACAAATTCAGTCAGACAGAGGAGGATAGAGATTGGTGGCCTCCCTAATGTGAAGAAGCAGAGTCATCAGGCTGCTCTTGTGGGAAATAGTGATGCAGAGCGTTTGGAAATCCAGTGTGAAAATGAGCTCATTAGCCCGAGAGTACTGAGGAAACAAAATCCTGTAGGGGCTTAGAAGTGTAGAGGGAAAATAAGTGAATGTCATTACAGAGATTAATTTCAATAGAATAATCTGGTGAATCTGACCTTGCTCTATTGCATCGTGTTTAAATGAGGATAGTGATCCTTTTATACAAAAGATTAACGCAGCAGGATTTACTCACCATGTTATTAAACAGTTCTTCACATGTAATCAGAAAATTACAGCTGGGCCATTTAATGATGTTTGCACAGAAACAATATTTTATGTTTGTAGTATAGGTAATAAACACTTAATGCAGCTCCTCTCTAATGGGTAGATTAGAAAATTGTATGAGAAAGGGTTTCTCACACTGGTAAGTACAAAGACGATAATGAAAACAGTTAGCTTTCAAAGACTCAAACTTTGCACACAATATGTGTTTGTTTAATTAATTCCCTTACATAAACTGCTAGATTGGATTGGATGTTCTAATTTAATAATATGTATAACTGGAAAGGTGCCAGAATTATAACTATTGATGATTATTAGCATACACAGTTCCAAATATTGTTTAGAAGATAATTCTTGATTGATATTTCTCAAAAGCTACAGCAGAAGTAAAAGCTTATGTTTTATGGGAAGATACACAAGAACTCTGCAGTGATAACTTTATGCTGGTGGCCTAAACAAGCAGAGTGGGACTTCTGCCCTTCAATACAAAAAAAAAGTCCCACCATTGAGCGCTGCTGGTCAATCTGAAATAGACAAGCAGGAGGTTGAAAGAACTGCAAGCCAGGCAGCATCAGGAGTTGGAGAAGTCAACGTTTCAGATGTAACCCTTCTTCAGGACTGTCAATCTGAAAGACAAGCAAGTTCTTACAGTCAACACCACCAGAACGCAGTAGTGGGTGCTGCTAGGACTCCAGATGGTCCCACAAATAAAACCAACTCGAGGATCCATGCTGTTAAGGCAGGACGTTGTTGAGGAGGGATTAGGCACTTTAGTAAGGGGCAAAAGTGAGGATTGCAGATGCTGGAAACCAGAGTTTAGATCAGAGTGGTGCTGGAAAAGCACAGAGGTCAGGCACATCTGAGAAGCAGGAGGGTTGATGCTGATGGAGACCAGGAGGGGATGCATTTTATGGAATTGAAAGCAGATAGAGGGCCTTCAGTTGGCAACAACTGGCCACTTAAGGGCTTCAATACAGCTAATAGTGGGTGAGTGATGCAACCCAGGATTATGGGGATTGGGTCAGAGTTGGGCAGGAAGGTGGTAAGGGGGTTGGTCTAGCAACTCGTTCTGTTTTATGTGTCCCAACCCTGACTGAAAATGCATCTAGTAGAGACAGTAAAATCCAAAGCTGAACTAGAATGATTACATCCAAAACTCATCACATTTTACACTTCCCTCTTTTCACAGCAACAGCCACTTCTATTCTCACAAAAAGAAACCAACAAGCACCCAGTGCTGTCATTGATGGTAACAGGTATATTGTGAGAACTAAACCTTTCAGGAGAATAGAAAGGGTATTGGAATGAACAAACTAATCCCTTCTTCGTGGATCCCAAACCCACCTATCTTCCTTCTTGAAGTATTTTCCACACCACTCTGTGCAGATATTTGTAACTGGAGACAACTATAGAAAGCCCCAATCATTTGGAAAATTGAAGTAATAACCAGAAAGAAAATGAACAAACTACTTGCCTGTAAGTAGTTGACGATTTCTTTTAATTATTCCGATGGGGGTCTTCTGTGTATTCACCAGTGTGAGTTTAAAAGAAGACTTTAGTTGAAAGTTTGAGCTCTAAAAAGACACCTGATGAATTAAACACATCACCTCCTGCCAGCTCTGTATAATTCCAGCACCTGTTCTTGCTGAAGTTCTCAGTGTTAAAACTTTGGCTAAATTCATGCCACAAAAGTGTTCATGCATACTTTGTAACTCAAAAACTATGCATAATCACCAAAACCTAGGTACTAACAATCCCAGTTTCTCACTCCTTGTGATAAAACAAAGACCTGTGGATGCTGGAAATCTGAAACAAAGCAGAAATTGTGGCAGGTCTCTAGCATCTGTGAAGTGAAGCAAAGGTAATATTTTGAGTCCAGTGACTCTTCTTCAGAAAGGAAAAAGGTTCACTGGACTCAAAACATTAACTCTGCTATTTGTCCACAGATGCTGCCAGACCTGCTGAGTTTCTCCAGCAATGTCTGGGTTTTTTTCTCTCATTTCTTGTGGTTAGTTTGTGTCGTCTGATGCTGGAAATTCCTTATATTTTAAAAGATTATTTTATATCGTGGTTATGGGAAGTGGCATGAAAGTGGAGTTGAGACTGAGATGATCATATTTAATGGCAGAGGAGGCTTAAGGGTGAATTCCCTACTCCTGCTCCATATTCTTATATTCTTATGATCAAGTCTATACCTTGAAGTTAGCAAAACTACTTTGGCACCTGCTACAACTCTCCTCCTCTACTTCTGCAACTTGCAACAGCTATGTGGGAAAGACCCAAATACAGGTAGACAGAAGCAATCAACCAGCATCAACCATCATCAATCAGACAACATCAACCAGCAACTCACTGCAACTAGTTGATGATCACTTTGAACAGACTTAGTGGGGGGAAGCCTTTGCTGCTACTGAATGCACATTCATCTGTGCAAGGTTAATACAAGCCATTAGCTGAAACATCGTGCTCCAAAATGACATTGTGAAATGAGTTTTGACTGACTTAATCCATTTTCTATTGTGTCCAATTTGATACTAATTGGCAATCACATTCAGAAAGGCTTGTGGGGCAAGTGGAATAAATATCCCACAAAGCAAGATCTAAGCTGGGGCTCATGCCTGTGTGTACACAGGAAGGGAGTTTGACTTTTGGTCTTACAATACCTGATGCTTGCTATTGACATTTGGGTGATCTGTAACGGGGGAAGGATGAGACATTTTAATTGCCAACATATTTCTGACAGAAAATCACTGCTCTCAAGTTATTATTACTTGCATTTGGACACAGCAATTCAAATCAATATAACTCCTTAATATGCTCCTGGTCCACTTCTTGCTTGTTCCAACTACAAGGTCAGATATCAGCCCCATGTACCAAACAGTGTGCAATCTCCAACACCATAGCACTCTTGCTGTCAGCTCACAATTGGTCCACTCCCTTCACCACAACCTTCTCCAGACTGATCTGTGAGTTACTATTAAGGAGCAGGTTGCCAGTTTAACCTTGCAGTAGGTTCATTTCAACAATAACATCTCACTCCTAAATGGTTCTCATGAATGTTATTTGAGAGCAGGTTTTCTCTCTGTAGATGCTGTCAGACCTACTGAGTTTCTCCAACAATTCCTGCTTCTGTTGTTTGAGAACAAGGCTAGCTTCTTCTTTGTCTCTGTTTTAAAACTGCTACCCATTAGCCTAAAACTACACCCTCTTGTTCCAGATTGTCCCTCAAGGGGATACATCCGCTCTATGTCTACTTTGTCAATCCCCTTTAACATTTAATATACCTCAATGAAATCTCTTCTCAACTTCATAAACTCTGGCTTAAACTGTTAAATCTGTCCTCAAAAGACAAGGCTTTCATCTCTGAATTAATCAGGTGAACCTTTCCTGAACTGCATCCAATACAATTGCATACTTTCTCAAGGAAGGGAACCAAAACTGTATGTAATACTCCAAATATAGTCTCACCAACACCTTGTACAGTTACAAAACCTATTCCATTCCTTTAGCAATAACTGCTAAAATTCCATTTGCCTTCCTTCTTACCTGCTATAACTGCATTCTTGTTTTCTGTGACTTTTGCATGACAATGCCCAGATCCTTCTTAACTGAACCATTTTAAAGTTTCTCCCCATTTGGATAATAAGTTGCCTTTTTATTCTTCTGATCAACATAGACAACCTCACACTTATCCACATTAAACTTCATCTGCAAATTTTGGCCCATTCACCTAATTTATCTAAATCCATTTGTAAATTTCTTATTTTTCACTATAACTTACTTTCCCACCTGTTTAGTGTAATCTGCAAATTCAGCTATAGTACTTTCTGGCCCCACATCAAAATCATCAATGTAGATTGTAACTAGTCCAAGCCCGAGGACTGAACCCTATGGCACCCCTTCCTGCCAGCCAGAAAAGGATCCACTTTATTCCAACTCTCTGCTTTCTGTTGGTCAGCAGATTCTCTTTGCAAGTTAATAAATTATGTCTGGCCCCATGTGATCTCATTTTCTCATCAAGATCTACAGCACAAGAAAAAGTGCTTCGGACTATTGAGCCTGCCCCAGTCAACAACAACTAACCATTTTAATCCCATTTTCCAGAATTTGGCCCATAACCTTGTATACCCTTGCATCACAAATGCACATCTTAAGTGCTAAGAAGGTTTCTGCCGCTACCACCCTTATAGGCAGAGAGTTCCAGATAGTAACCACCCTGGGTGAAAAACCAATAAAACATAGGAACAGAAATTAGGCCATTCAGCCATCGAGTCTGTTCCACCATTCAATCATGGCGGATAAGTTTCTCAACCTCATTCTCCCACTTTCTCCCCATAACCCTTGATCCTCAAGAACCTATCTATCTCAGCCTTAAATATAATCAATGACATGGTCTCCACAGCCTTCTGTGACAATGCATTTCCTCACATTCCCCCTACACCTCCTTCTCCTTACTTTAAATCTACCCCCCTTGTCATTGATGCCTCCACTAAGGGGAAAAGGTTCATTCCTGTCTATCCTGTCTCTGCCCCTCATAATTTCATACATTTCAATCATATCCCCCTTCTGTCTCCTCTGTCTAAGGAAAACAACCCCACTCTATCCAATCTCTCTTCATAACTGAAAATCTCCATCTCAGCGAACATTCTGACAAATCTCCTCTGTACCCCCTCCATAACTGATTTGGATGAGAATTTAGGAGACACAGTTATTAAATTTGCAGATGACACTATTATTGGTAGTATAGTCTGTAATGAAGAGGGTTATCTAAGATTACAAAGGGATCTTGATCAATTGGGCCAATAGGCTGAGGAGTGGCAGATAGAATTTAATTTGGATAAATGTGAGGGATTGCATTTTGGTAAAACAAACAAGGACAGGGTATATACAGTTAAAGTTAGGGCCCTGGGTAGTGTTGCCGAACAGCGAGACCAAGGGGTTCAGGTTTATAGTTCGT
Source organism: Chiloscyllium punctatum (assembly GCF_047496795.1). Lineage (NCBI taxonomy): Eukaryota > Metazoa > Chordata > Chondrichthyes > Orectolobiformes > Hemiscylliidae > Chiloscyllium > Chiloscyllium punctatum. The sequence goes on along the minus strand of NC_092746.1, from coordinate 28,954,414 downwards.
TGAATGTTGTATCATAGGTAGACAGGATGGTTAAGAAGGCATTTAGAACACTTGCCTTCATTGTTCAGACCTCTGAGTATAGGAGTTGGGACATCATGTTGAGGTTATACAGGATATCGGTGAGGTTACTTTTGCAGTCCTGTATGCAGTTCTGGTCACCCTGCTATAAAAAGGATATTATTAAATTGGAGGGCGTTCAAAAAAGATTGACCAGAATGTTGATGGGAATGGAGGGTCTGAATTATAAGGATAGGCTGGATAGGTGAGGACTTTTTTCACTGAAGTATAGGAAGTTGAGTGTTGACCGTATTGAGATTTATAAAATCATGAAAGGATGAAGAGCAAAGGTCTTTTCCCTAGGGTGGTGAATTCAAAGCTAGGGGTATATTTTTAAGGTTAGAACAGAAAGATTTAAAAGGGACCTGAGGGGCAACTTCTTCACACAAAGGGTGGATCGTATGTGGAATGAACTGCTGGAAGAGCACCACTAATCCAGTATTTGGTTTCCAGCATCTGCAGTTATTGTTTTTATCTCATTGTCCTCAACAATATTGTCCTTTTCTAGTGTGAATACTAATGAAAAGTATTCATTTAGCACTTCCCTTTCATCTCTGATTCCACACATAACTTCCCACTACTATCCTTGATTGGCATTAATCTTTCTTAGTCATTCTTTTATTCCTGACATAGCTATAGAAAGCCTTAAGGTTTTCCTTGATCTTATCAGCCAATGACTTCCCATGTCCCCTCCGGGCTCTTGTTAACTCTCTCTTTCGGTCTTTCCTGGCTAACTTGTAACTCTCAAGTGCCCTAACTGAGCCATCACATCTCATCCAAACATAAGCTTTCTTCTTCCTCTTGACAAGAGGTTCAACTTCCTTAGTAAACCACGGCTCCTGCGCTCGACAACTTCCTCCCTGCCTGACAGGTACATACTTATCAAGGACCCGCAGTAGTTGGACCTTGAATAAGCTCCACATTTCAATTGTGCCTATCCCCAGCAGTTTACTTCCCCATCATATGCATCCTAAATCTTGCCTAATCACATTGTAATTGCCTTTCCCCCAGCTATAACTCTTGCCCTGTGGTATACATCTATCCCTTTCCATCACTAAAGTAAACATAACAGAATTGTGGTCGCTATCACCAAATGCTCACCCACCTCCAAAACTAACACCTGGCCTGGTTCATTACCCAGTACCAAATCTAATGTGGCCTCGCCCCTTGTTGGCCTGTCCTCATTCTGTGTCAGGAAACCCTCCTGCACACATGGGTCATTTTTTGTCCAATCTAAAATACTTGAACTCTAGTATTCCCAGTCAATATTTGGAAATTTAAAGCCCCCATAACAAGTACCCTGTCACTCTTGGTCCTATTGAGGATCATCTTTGCTACCCTATCCTCTACATCTCTGGAAGTACTCGGTGGCCTACAGAAAGCTCCCAACAGGGTGGCCTCTCCTTTCCAAACCTCAGCCCATACTACCTCAGCAAACAAGTCCTCAAACGCCCTTTCTGCCATCGTAATACTGTCCTTGACTAACAATGCCACACTGCACCCCCTCACCCACCTTTTACTATTTTCTCTGTTCTTACTGAAACATCTATATACCGGAACCTGCGATAACTATTCCTGTCCTGTTCTACCCATGTCTCTGAAATGGCCACACATTGAAATCCCAGGTACCAACCCATGCTGCAAGCTCACCCACCTTAATCTGGATGCTCTTGGCATTGAAGTAGACATAATTCAAACCAACTTCTTGCTTGCTGGTGCCTTCTTGCAACCTTGAAACTTTATTTCTGACCTCACTACTCTCAACCTTCAGTATACTCGAACTACAATTTGGATTCCCGCCCCTCTGTTAATTAGTTTAAACGCACCCAAAGAGCTTTAGCAAATGTTCTCCCCAGGATATTGGTACTCCTCTGGTTCAGGTGAAGACTGCACAGTTTGTAGAGGTCCCACCTATCCCAGAAAGTGCCCCAATAATCCAAGAATCCAAAATCCTCCCTCTTGCACCATTCCTGTGGCCACGTGTTCAGCTCCTCCCTCTCCCTATTTCTTACCTCACTAGCATGTGACACCGTCAACAAACCAGAGATAACAACTCTGTTTGTTCTAGCTCTAAGCTTCCACCCTAGCTCCCTGAATTTCTGGCTTAAATTCCCATCTCCCTGCCAACCTATATCGTTGGTGCCTCCCCCTCCTCCTCAAGGATCCCAAAAGCAGTCAGAGACATCACGAACCCAGGCAACACACCAACCAGGAGTCTCTCTCATGCCCACAGAATCTCCTCTCTGTCCCCCTAACTATGGAGTCCCCAATGACTAATGCCCTGCTCCTCTTGCCCCTTTCCTTCTGAGCAACAGGGACAGATTCTGTGCCAGAGACCTGTGCCCCATTGCTTACCCCTGGTAAATCATCCACCCCAACAGAATCCAAACAATATTCTTGTTGTTGAGGGAAACAGCCACAGGGGATCTCTGCACTGCCTGCCAATTCCCTTTCTGTCCTCTAACAGTAACCAATCTACCGTCTTCTTTTATCTGAGATGTGACTACCTCCCTGTAACTCCTCTCAATAACCTCCTCTGCTTCCCGAATTATCCAAAGTTCATCCAGATCTAGTTCCAGTTCCCTAAAGTGGTTTTCGAGGAGCCGGAGTTGGGTGCACATCCCACAGATGCAGTCAGCAGGGACAGTAGTGGTGAACCTTACCTCCCACATGCTGCAGGAGGAACATACAACTGCCTTAACTTCCATTCCCACTATTCTAAATTCCCAACGAGCCTGCTGAAAACTAAAAAAAAGCACTCCTACTCTGTGGATCCCAGAACTGTACACAATATTCCAGATGTGGCTTAACCAATGTTTCATACAGTTCCAGCATAGTGTCCATGCTCTTAAACTCTGTACATCGGCTAATAAGGGCAAGAATCCCAAATGTCTTCTTAACCACATTATCTACCTGTCCTGCTAGCCTAAGGTGTACATGCATACCAAGGTCCTTCGACCTTCACTGCTTCCCAAGGTCCTACCATTTATCATGTATTCCCTTGCTTGTTTATCCTGCCCAGGTGCATCACCTCGTACCTAGTATATTAACCTTTTGTTCTGGAAGTCCAGATACACTACATCTACACGACCATGATCAGCTACTTTCCTTTTTACATTTTGGTGACTGGCAGCTCTTGAAGACAGAGCCTCCCCCTCAGTGGTTTGGAGCCAAGGCCTCAGGCAACTAGTTGCCTGACAACTGTAAAATTTGGTCAAGATTTCCAAGAAGTGGAAGTGGACTCACCCGGGACCTTGCAGCTGGTGGGCAGAGATCCCACATTGATTTCCACACAGGAAGATTATTTTGTCATTGGCATTACCTCAAGCCAAATCTGAATTATTTTAAAGATGATATCCTCACACTTGCATCTTATAAAAGAAGGCTGTCAATGAATGAATGTCAGGAATAGGAGCAGCTGTTTTCAGAACCCAAGGGTGTTGAAGCCTGCTGTATACGAGACTCCTATCTTTTAACACAGTATGGTTCAACAGAGAGGAGCTGTTGGATGTGGCCCAGTCCTACCCTATACCATTTACATTTGTAGCCATTAAGGGAACTATTGCTTCTGTTAATTAATGTAACTGGTAGCAATTGGAAACAATGAGCCAGTGAAGTTGAACTGTTTACTCCCATTCCTATTGCTGAAGTTTACTTATACATTGAAATGTCATCCTGAAACATTCACTAAAAAGTTCCAATCTGTAGCAATGTAATGTGCATTCATTGTCACACTTTGCCATCTTTGAACAAGCTGCAAGTGTTTTTAGTTTTGCTTGGCGATATGCGTTGAAATCGTAGCCCGCAGGGAAATTAAGGCAATTGACTAGAAAATGTAGGCACATGTCTGAGGTTGAGGCTATACGTTGTCACACTATTATTCTGTGTGTAGATGCTTTGAGAAATGCTGACACTCAAGTTGAAATGATAACAATAAAAATGCTCCCAAGCGGTGAGTTTAAATTGCAGCTGTTTAGAAGCCATCAAACAGAGCACTAATCAAGGAAACTGCCAATACCAAAGGAGAAAAAAAATGCAAACTGCTGCCTGGTAAATTTCTATCAAATGTCTATATACCAGTGAGTATACACCAAGCTGCCCAGCCAGGGTATGGAAAATTGATGTATTTCAGCGTGATTGGTTTTGTTATTTGAAACAAATGTCTTTCTATGAGGCATTTCTTCTGAGGCGTGATTGATGTCAAGACGTGTCAGCTACATGTGAATCCTCACAGCAACAGAAAGTTCCAGAATGAGATCTTTAAGCAGAGGAACCTAAGTGGTAAAAATACAATAAACAGCTTTGAGTTCCCACATGGGATCTTTCTCATTTTGGGGTAATTTTCTGATCAGTCTTTCTTCTCTGAGCTCTCACTTCATTGCAATCTGGAGCAGCTGTGAAGGCAGAGAGAGAAGTGGCAGATCTCATTTTACTAGAAATGGCAATGTCATTCTCTGGGAATAAAGTCACAGTTCACTGAGCAAAACTGGGTCCCTGTTACTTCAAGCTGTTAAAATTTTACCACCTATTGATTGGAACACACTATCAGCAAGTTTAGTATTGTTGTTAATCGCAATTATTTATGTTACATCAAAATATTTTTGTTAAATAGGATACTAGTTTGTAACTAAAGGAATTGACAATAGCTCTGAATATTTCAGAAGAATACAAGCTTGTAACTTTCTTGTTACTTGTTATATTATTTAAATATTATTGCTATAGAATAAGGTAGCCACCGCCCTTAATTCCTGATATACAAGAAGAAATTATCACATGTAATTCATGTTGCTTTTTGAATAATGGAACACTCACTGAAATTAGGTAGAGGAGATTTCAATATTGTATAATTAAACACATTAGGAACAAAGCTGAAACACAAATTTCATTGTCAAACAAACACATTTCTTGGGTTTGCAGTTAGTGCTTGTGGGCAGTTGAAGCATTCAATCATAGAATCCCTACAGTGTTGAAACAGACCTTTCAGCCCAACAAGTCCACACTGACCTCCGAAGAGTAACCCACCCAGATCCATTCCCTGAACCCATTACTCTACATTTACCCCTAATTAATGCACCTAACTTACACATCCCTGAACACTATGGGAAGCTGACAAGTATGCCACAGACATTGGAAATGTATTTTTCCTTGTAGTGTACTGGCACTGTCTACACAGTCCGTGCATGGCTTCTCGCAATTTACAACACCATAACAACATCGGCTAGAGTTGTTTGCTCAGACCTGAAAAACAATCCTACACCTCAACCATCTTAATTAACCAGAATAGTAACTAAACAACGGCATATGACTTATAACACAACAACCATATATGATTTGTGTTACATAGAACCCTAGTTATTCTGCATTTCAAATACTGTACACAGTGGTGGTCTTTATAACACAAAAAGACATAGAGACAGTGATAGAAGTGTACAACAGATCTTCAAAGGTAAGACCATAAGACCATAAGACATAGGAGTGGAAGTAAGGCCATTCGGCCCATCGAGTCCACTCCACCATTCAATCATGGCTGATGCGCATTTCAGCTCCACTTACCCGCATTCTCCCCGTAGCCCTTAATTCCTCTAGACAACAAGAACCTATCAATCTCGGCCTTGAAGACATTTAGCGTCCCGGCTTCCACTGCACTCCGTGGCAATGAATTCCACAGGCCCACCACTCTCTGGCTGAAGAAATGTCTCCGCATTTCTGTTCTGAAATGACCCCCTCTAATTCTAAGGCTGTGTCCACGGGTCCTAGTCTCCTCGCCTAACGGAAACAATTTCCTAGCATCCACCTTTTCAAAGCCATGTATTATTTTGTACGTCTCTATTAAGTCTCCCCTTAATCTTCTAAACTCCAACGAATACAATCCCAGTATCCTCAGCCGTTCCTCATATGCTAGACCTGTCATTCCAGGGATCATCCGTGTGAATCTCCGCTGGACACGTTCCAGTGCCAGTATGTCCTTCCTGAGGTGTGGGGACCAAAACTGGACACAGTACTCCAAATGGGGCCTAACCAGAGCTTTATAAAGTCTTAGTAGTACATCTCTGCTTTTATATTCCAACCCTCTTGAGACAAGAGACAACATTGCATTCGCTTTCTTAATCACAGACTCAACCTGCATGTTTACCTTTAGAGAATCCTGGACTAGCACTCCCAGATCCCTTTGTGCTTTGGCTTTATTAATTTTCTCACCATTTAGAAAGTAGTCCATGCTTTTATTCTTTTTGCCAAAGTGCAAGACCTCGCACTTGCTCACGTTAAATTCCATCAGCCATTTCCTGGACCACTCTCCCAACCTGTCTAGATCCTTCTGTAGCCTCCCCACTTCCTCAGTACTACCTGCCTGTCCACCTAACTTCGTATCGTCGGCAAACTTCGCTAGAACGCCCTCGGTTCCCTCATCCAAATCATTAATATATAACGCGAACAGCTGTGGCCCCAGCACCGAACCCTGCGGGACACCGCTCGTCACCGGCTGCCATTCTGAAAAAGAACCTTTTATCCCAACTCTCTGCCTTCTGTTAGACAGCCAATCCTCAATCCATCCCAGCAGCTCACCTCGAACACCATGGGCCCTCACCTTGCTCAGCAGCCTCCCGTGTGGCACCTTATCAAAGGCCTTTTGAAAGTCTAGATAGACCACATCCACTGGGTTTCCCTGGTCTAACCTACTTGTTACCTCTTCAAAAAATTCCAACAGGTTTGTCAGGCATGACCTCCCTTTACTAAATCCATGTTGACTTGTTCTAATCAGACTCTGCTCTTCCATGAATTTAGAAACCTCATCCTTAATGATGGATTCTAGAATTTTACCAACAACCGAGGTTAAGCTGATTGGCCTATTATTTTCCATCTTTTGCCTTGATCCTTTCTTGAACAAGGGGGTTACAACAGCCATCTTCCAATCATCCGGGACCTTTCCTGACTCCAGTGACTCTTGAAAGATCTCAACCAATGCCTCTGCTATTTCCTCAGCAACCTCTCTCAGAACTCTAGGGTGTATCCCATCGGGGCCAGGAGATTTATCAATTTTAAGACTTTTAAACTTTTCTAGCACTATCTCTTTCGTAATGGCAACCATACTCAACTCAGCCCCGTGACACCCTTTAATTTTTGGGATATTACTCATGTCTTCCACTGTGAAAACTGACGCAAAGTACTTGTTAAGTTCTCCTGCTATTTCCTTATCTCCCATCACTAGGCTCCCTGCATCAGTTTGAAGTGGCCCAATGTCTACTTTTGCCTGTCGTTTGTTTCTTATGTACTGAAAGAAAGTTTTACTATTATTTCTAATATTACTGGCTAGCCTACCTTCATATTTGATCCTCTCATTTCTTATTACACTCTTTGTTATCCTCTGTTTGCTTTTGTATCCTTCCCAATCTTCTGATTTCCCACTGTTCTTAGCCACTTTATAGGATCTCTCTTTTTCTTTAATACATTTCCTGACTTCCTTTGTCAGCCAAGGTTGTCTAATCCCTCCCCGGTTAATCTTTCTTTTCTTGGGAATGAACTTCTGTACAGTGTCCTCAATTATACCTACAAACTCCTGCCATTTTTGCTCTAGTGTCTTCCCGGTTAGCCTCTGCTTCCAGTCTATTTTAGTCAGTTCCTCTCTCATGCCTTCATAATTACCTTTATTCAACTGTAACACCATTACATCAGATTTTGCCTTCTCCCTTTCCAACTCCAGACTGAACTCTACCATATTATGGTCGCTACTTCCTAAGGGTTCCCTTACTTTAAGATCTTTTATAGAGTCTGGTTCATTGCAAAGCACTAGGTCCAGAATAGCCTGCTCTCTTGTGGGCTCCATGACAAGCTGTTCCAAAAAGCCATCCTGTAAGCATTCCATGAATTCCCTTTCTTTAGATCCACTAGCAACATTATTTACCCAGTCCACCTGCATATTGAAGTCACCCATGATCAATGTAACCTTGCCTTTCTGACATGCCTTCTCTATTTCCCGGTACATGTTGCATCCCTGGTCCTGACCACTGTTAGGAGGTCTGTACACAACTCCAATTATGGTTTTTTTGCCTTTGTGGTTCCTCAATTCCACCCACACAGACTCCACATCATCCGACGCTATGTCATTCAATACCATAGATTTACTTTTGTTCTTAACTAACAAGGCAACCCCACCCCCTCTGCCCACCTCTCTGTCTTTTCGATAAGTTGAAAAACCATGGAGGTTTAACTGCCAGTCCTGACCCCCCTGTAACCAAGTCTCTGTGATGCCTACTACATCATAATCATTCACTATTATCTGTGCCATTAGTTCATCGGCTTTGTTATGAATGCTACGAGCATTCAGGTAAAGTGCCTTAATGCTAACTTCCTTATCATTAGAGATGTTGGAAGTCATATGTCCTAAGTTATCCTTGCTTTTTTCTGCATTCTCAGTCTGCCTCAATTTTAAATCCGCCTGGAAACATGCTATCCTGCTGCTTATCTTTCCATTTACCTCCATACTCCCTGTCGCTTTCACTTTCCCTTCCCCCCAATTCAGAAGTTTAAAGTCCTACTGACCACCCTATTTCTCCTCTTCGCTAGAACATTGGTACCAGACCGGTTCAGGTGGAGACCGTCCCAATGGTACAGATCCCCCCTGTTCCAAAACTGATGCCAATGCCCCATGAAGTGGAATCCCTCTTTCCCACACCAATCCCTTAGCCACGTGTTTACTTGCCTAATTTTCTTGTCCCTATGCCAATTGGCACGTGGCTCGGGCAGTAATCCGGAGATTATGACCCTTGAGGACCTGTGCTTCAATTTCCTGCCTAGTGCTTCGTAATGCCCAAACAGGTCCTCCACCCTAGTCTTGCCTATGTTGTTGGTACCAACATGGACCACAACAACTGGATCCTCCCCCTCCCGCTCCAATATCCTTTCAAGCCGGTCAGAGATGTCTCACACCCTGGCACCGGGCAGGCAACACACCATGCGAGACTCCCGATCCGGCTTGCAAAGGATACTATCTGTCCCCCTAATTATAGAATCCCCTATAACCACTACTTGTCTGGTAGTACCAGAACCGGGAGATTACAGCCAACAGTTAAAAATTGAACAAGTTGAGATTTCTTCTTAGAAAATGTATAGCGAGAAGAATAAGAACAAATTATTGCAAATGCTGGAAATCTGAAATAAAGACAGAAAGTTTGAAGATGCGTCATATTGGACTTGAAACATTAACTTCTGTCTCCGCAAATGCTGCCAGATCAGCTTAGAATCCTCAGCACTTTCAATATTTATTCTAGGTTAGAAGAGACCTGAAAGAAATCTTTAAATTTAAAAATGGGTTCATATGGGTAGAAATAGGGAACATTTCTCTGGTAAAGGAAGACAGATTTTCAAGGGTGTGTTAAATCCCATAAAATAATATGAGGTCAGAAGGCAGGCACCATCTTACCTTTCTTTGGATCCCACCTGGCTGGGGGAAGGGGGTGCACGGAGGGGTGGGGGCGTTTGAAGACAAGTGGGGTACTTTGTGTTTATTCATTCACATGATGTGAAGGTCACTGCTTTCCCATACTGGCCTGACCCTAATAGTTAAGAATCAACCACATTACTCTGAATCTGGAGTCACATGTAGGCCAGACCAGGCAGTAGCCTTCCCGAAAGGACATTAGTGAACCAGATGAGCTTTTCCCAACAATTGACAATGGTTTAGACTCTTAATCCCCCATTTTAAAAAATTGAATTCAAAATCCACCATCTGCCATGGTTGGCTTCGAATCCAGGTCCCCTAAACATTACCTGGTCTCTGGATTAATCTCACGATAATACCACTAAGCTCTTATTAAGGTATTTAAATATTCAGGGAGCTCACGATTCTGGTTTTAAAAACCATCAAAACTTATTTCTTGAGTTTCAGCAACTTGCCAAGGACAGTACACAGCAGTGAAACTAAAATGAAAACTGACAGTCTGGATTCCTTTGATCAGTGAAACAACAGAGTTCCAGTGTAGCTGGCAGAGGGGCTAATGCTGAGAGCAGTTTTTCCTCAGAGAGTCCCTCCCTGCTTTATGAATGATTGCAAACTTCAAGAAAGTCATCTCACCTGCTTTTCACTTCACTCCCCTGCTGCCAGCCTTTACCACAAGATGGAAGCCGCTTCTTCAGCATTACCTTCCACCTCTATCACAGAGAAGGAACAGCAGCACCAACTTCAACAGCTGTTATCTCCTCAGCCACATGCTGTTCCATAAGGAAGAGTGGAAGGATACAGAAATCCCAGCTCTAGCTCACATCCCTGACATATGAAAGCACCTATACATCGGAAGGAGCAGGCTCCAAGGCAGGATGCTGCTGGTATCTGCAGCTTTCTGGAATATGACCTTTCCCCAGTGGAACAGATAGGCACTCATTGCCAGTGGCCATCAAGGTGTCTGTCCACCCCCATCATGCTTCACCACAATGTCATGTGCAGCTTTCTGGGATGCTGAGAATTATACATTTGACCACAGGTTTGAGTGGAGAGGAGTGATGGATAACATTTGTAGAGGGTGACTGTGAGACATGGTTACAAAAGGACGGCAGGCTGAGGGGGAGCATGAGTGGCGAACGTTACATTGACGAGGTGTCTGCAGAGACAGGAAATACTGGAGCGCTGCAGCCTGTTATCCTGGGAATGCTGGGCAGGAGAACGCTAGAAAAGTCCGAAAGCAAGGTTTAGCACCCAAGTGTTACACCACTCACCTTCCCCACCCTCCTGAGGCCCTCAATCATCCTGTTCTTCAACCACTTTCCCGTTCCTCAAGGAACTCACCTCAATGTCTTTCAGAGCAGGCTGCAGTAAGGACCTAGCAGTAAGAATGGAGACTCAGGGAGCACCCTTGATGCAATGAAGAACCTTACTGAAAGAAAACAGGCCATGATTTTGGAGGGGGTGGAATAAAATTATGCACTGTTCTAGAAGCAACTATCTTAGGCGTATAAGTTCCAGCCACTTATATAGAGCCCAGTAAAATGTTGTGTCTGATGACTGAAGTCACCATTTCCAATGCAGAAACTGCAGCTCGTGTGGATAAACAAAGTGCTGCAAGGGAAACTCAAGCAGCATTCTTGGTTGCTCCTGCTTCTCAATTGGAAAGAAATTGCAACCAGACATCCGTGCCTGAGATCTGTTCCCGGGCTTGTCAATCAGTGATCTCAACAGAGGCCCCAAGGTAGTTGTGAATTAATTATGGAGCAGGATTGTTTTAGGCTCTGTCTGGATGGAAGTATCACTCCTCCTAACCTACCGCTGTCACTCCACTATTGTTTTGACAGTTGCCACACAGCCCTGACTGGTGAATTCTACACTGATATTGCACAGTGTGAAACTGACAATCACAGCCAACAGTCTCTATAGGGCATGGCAGGAAGATTTCTATGTTGCCCTCTTCAGAATGACAGCAGCCGTCCACCACACGTGCACTGACACTCAGGTCACACTCAGTAGAAGCACCAGACTACAAAAGAGCACCAAAAGATAACCACAAAGGGTAAGCACCAGGTTGAAGCATTTAATATTTATAAGTGCTGTTAGGTGTGCCATGTTTCATAGAGTCCCTACAATGTGGAAGCAGTCCATTGGCCCATTGAGGGCATAGCGACCCTCTGAAAAGCATCCCTCCCAGACCCACCTCCCTACCCCATCCCTGTCATCCTGGATTTTCCATGGCTAATGCACATAGCCTGCACATCCTTGGACACTATGGGTAATTTCGCATGGCCAATCCACCTAACCTGCACATATTTGGGCTGGGGGAGGAAACTAGCTCACCCAGATTTAATAAAGTGCCATTTAACAGGCTTGTTGGTAAGTTGAAGCCCCATGGAATAAAAGGGAAAGTGATCACATGAATATGATATTCGTTGAGTGAAAGGAAACAAAGTAGTGGTAGATGGCTGTTTTTCAGAGTTGGAATGCAGTGGGATGGGCACTGGGTGCACTGCTTTATTTTGCACATGTTAATGACCTAGGTATTGGTGAGTAGGGCAACATTTCAAAATTTGTTAATGATACAAAATTTGGAAGGATTGTGAACTGTTAAAAGGCTAGTCACAGATTTCAAGAGAACATGGACAGGCAAGTGAGAGAGACAAATTTATAACAAGTTAAATTTAATGCAAAGATGTGTGGCATAGTAGATTTTGGTAGGAAAGATACCAACATATAAAAATACAATTCTAAACCTGGTGAAGAATCCTGGGGGCACCTGGAGCTTTATGTGTACCGTACACATCATTGAAGGTGGCACTGTTGATTGAGAGAAAAGAATAATGTAGCAAAAAAGATCCTGAGGCTTAATAAGTAGAGGCATGGTTTATAAAAAGAAGGTACTTACAATGAACCAGCAGAGGAGATTGGTTCTTCTTCATCTGGCATGTTGTGACCAATTCTGGGCACCATGGTTGACAAAAGAATCAAAGCGACATGAGAAAATGCATCTTAACACAATGAATAAATAAAATATTAAATGTACAGCCTGAGATTAATAGTAGAGGCAATTATAGTTTTTACAACAGAATTGGATGGTATCTGCAGAGAAAATATTTTCAATGCTAAGCAGAAAAGGCTAGAAGTGAGACTCACTGAGTTGCTCTCACATTGACAAGGTGAGCTCCTCTTGTGCTGTAACCATTCTATCAGTCAATGTTTCTATGAATAATAGAGATGTTTAGTTGGAGCTTTTAGTACAGAATCATAAACAGTCCTTAAATGATTGATGATCACTAACATTATTCATTCAAAATAAATATCTGAATTGAAACATTTATAAATGCGCTGATATTATTATTATTATATTTCAACAAAAAATTTATAAAACCTGTATCTGTGGGTTTCTTTTGTCGTGTGGGTTTATTCTTAGATCAAAGAGTTTTGGGCTCAAGCCTGACTGTTCAAGAAGGTACAATCAACAACTGACTTCAGGCTTGAATTCTTTATCGCACCTTTATTATATAATAAAATTAAATACTATAATATATTGTATTCAGAAATATTCTAGACACTATTCCTACTATTACATTATTGAAAGACCATCCCCTGAACTCTATCACCTAATGCTAGTCAGTCTCCTTTATATGCTTCTCTCTCCGTATTTCTAATTTATTTTGTAGACTTCAGGTTCTAGAGTCATAGAGATGTGCAGCATGGAAACAGACCTTTGGTCCAACCCATCCATGCTGACCAGATATCCCAACCCAATCTAGTCCCACCTGCCAGCACCCGGCCCATATCCCTCCAACCCCTTCCTATTCATATACCCATCCAAATACCTCTTAAATGTTGCAATTGTACCAGCCTCCACCACTTCCTCTGGCAGCTCATTCCATACACGTACCACCCTCTGCATGAAAAAGTTGCCCCTTAGGTCTCTTTTGTATCTTTCCCCATTCATCCTAAACCTATGCCCTCTAGTTCTGGACTCCCCGACTCCAGGGAAAAGACTTTGCCTATTTACCCTATCCATGCCGCTCATAATTTTGTAAACCTCTATAAGGTCACCCCTCAGCCTCTGACGCTCCAGGGAAAACAGTCCCAGCCTGTTCAGTCAATATGTTTATTTGCTAGGATGTTTTCTGGCCAAGTTTCCCTCCAGACCTCAGTGGTGTTATGGAGTTGGAGATGTTTGATTCATGACCAGAGAAGATGTCATAGATCCATGTAATTGAGTTCAGTCTTCTTGAAGGTCCCTGTAGATGGGAATTCCAATTGCTGCTGGTATGAGTTACTTCTCTACAAGTTGCTGCATGACATGGAATGGAGGAGGGGTGATATTGGATGGCCTGATAAACACTGAACTGGAGTTGATCTCAGGGTTACAGGGATTATCCTCACCACTGAAAGAAGGTTGTACACCAATGGGGTTTGGTATGATTACGCGAAGCGACACACTGATTTATAGTGTTCAGCTGCGAAGAACAGGGCTATGTCAAAGGACAGCTTTTGGATATATTCACTCATGTGTTAGTGGTTTTGACAATTCTTTGGACAGTCAGTTAAGGAGTGGACAAGGGTCACTCCAAGACAACTGTGAATAGTGTTACACTGCACTTTTTCTCAATAGCAAGTGACATTTTGTGTGGTAGTGCCCTGTGATTTTTCAAATAGGAATGCAGAGACAATAGTCTCAGCTTGTTGTGATTTCAGACTTCACTTGTAGACTATTCAACTATTTTTGACAAATTAGAATTTAGCTTCCCATCCATATCCTGAAAAACCTTTTCCCGAAATGTCAAGTCATAATTTTTGGCATTTTTCACCATGCTGTGGTAGGTATGGCTATATAAGACTGAAGACTGCATTAAGCCTCACCCAATTTGACGGATGTCACAAGGATTGATCGGGGAAAAGCAGACCATCTTAGAATCTAGGACAGGACACACCTAGGCAGAAGTGGGTACTGCATATGCCAAAGATTAAAGTCAAGATCAGAGTGGTGCTGGAAAAGCATAGCAGGTCAGGCAGCATCCAAGGAGCAGGAAAATTGACATTTTGGGCAAAAGCCCTTTGTCATTCCTGATAAAGGGCTTTTGCCTGAAATGTCAATTTTCCTGCTCCTTGGATGCTGCCTGACTTGCTGTGCTTTTCCAGCGTCACTCTAATCTTGACAGGACACACCTGTCAGCCTAGATCTCCCAGCAATTCTCCCTCTAAGCTGTGCAATTGCATGGCAATGCAATCACACTGAAGTTCGTCCAATGGTAAGCTCACACTGCTTGTAGTGAGTAGCTTTCTGACACATTGACTTCCAATTTTGGAGAGACAAATCTGAACTGCTACTACTTAGCCTGGCGTTCAGTTAATTTTCCGAGATGGCACTGAATTGCCAATTTATTCTGAGGTATCCGGGCAGGAACAGGTTCCTCTGGTGAGTGGGAAAATCGGGCTGGTATTGTACAAGAGTCAAGCTAAGGGACAGTGTTGGTAGTTAATGAGGTGATTTTGGGATGATAGCGCAAAAAAACCCAGCAGGCCCCTGTTGAGAGAAACCCTCTGTGAAACTTGACAAAATTGACACTTTGCCAAAAATTTGTAAGTTCAGCCCATGGTTGGTAACTTCACCTTTTACATAAATTGTCAGCCATATTTCGTATGCCATTACATTATGGTTGGCTTGTAGCATTCAATCTTGCACTGGTCAGCTTGTTCATTACTGCAACATGCATTTCTTGCTACAATGGTACATCAGCGTTATTTGTTCTCCACATCCTTTCCAAATAATAATATTTGGCCAATGAGTGCCCTACAAATGTCGATGAACAGATTCATAATTCAAGGGTACAATCTTTGCAATGCTTGGCCTTGAGAGGAATTGTGACCACTTCAAATTTTCATTTTGCTCTGTTGACTGCGAGTCCTGCAAAGGGTGTTCACTTGGCAGACTGAGCTGCAAGAAGATATTCCTGAAAGACTTTGGTGATGGGGTAGAAAGTTACATCTACAAATTTACAGAATAGATGGCATTGTAAGTGGCATAGATGGAAGCATAACTTACAACACAATATTAATGGATAAAATGACTGGACAAGACAGTGATAAGTTGTTTCTATGCTGGAAAACATGGTGACCTCCATTTTGGACCTAAAAAGGATTGCAAAAGAATATTTTTTTAAATGATGCAAAGCTCGAAACAATAAGGTTTTGAAGAGACTTGGCAACCCAGGGACATACATCTTTAAAAAATAACAAACAGATACGGAAAATATTCAAAAGGCTAACTGAATGCCAACCTTCAGATCTAGAGGATATAAGTATCTGAAACTATAAGATAAAGGATATAAATATCTCTGAACAGACACTGATAAAAAAAACTTTCACCCGAACAGTGAATCAATTGTTAAATCCTAACTCTTACAGAGTTGTTGGCTGCCATTAGTTCAGTCTCTTCAATTGACAGGGGCTCTCACTTTGCTTTCATTGGTCATGTCCAGGAAGCTGTGAACTCAGTTTACATTCAAGTAGGGGATTCTTGCGGTAACAGTGGTAGTGTCCCCCTACTCTGAGCCAGAAGATCTGGATTCAAGGCCTGTCTTTGGGTATGTCATAACATTTCCAGATTTTTTTCAAAAAATGTAAAGTCTAAAGTTAAGTAGAATCAGTTTTTAACAGCTTTTTAACATTTTTTAAATTTGCAACTTTCCTCACCTGAAGAGGTTTCTCTCACACAGAAAGGCAGCACCATTAAACACTGAGATTGGTGTGTTAGACAACTGAAAACCTGATGTCAATTTCAGTCTTTTTGACCCAGCCACTTGCTCCCAAATCCAAGCACATTTTAGGTAAAAAGGATCTCTTCATTCCCATACTTCATTTTTCAGCCTTGACAAAATCAGTCATTGTTTTCAAATACATTTTCAATCTGTCTAAAGGCTAGAAGTATTTCTGCTTTTAAGTGACCACATCTATTTAAATTTTCAATAAAGCATGATTTTGCATCCTGACAACTAAGGTAGCTTGTTCCACAGTCAGAACTATAGTAATACTGGCACTGAACAGTCCCAGGAAAATAGTGGGCATTTGACTTCCTGCATAATAAATGACTTTGAGATGGCAGCCAAATAATTGAGGCTACAACATCTGGAACTACTTAATTGATCCTATAAATGCCAGTGTAGCCAGTTATGTCCAATGAACAACAGCTTGCATTTATATCAAACCTTTAATGTTGTTTAATTGTTTTAGACTGGTGATTTGTAACCTGAAGGTAGTATTATAGTAAAGAAGATGTGAAAATCAGTTTTACATACATTTAGTTGAAACTCCAATCTTGGTAATACAAGACAGAGAAAACAATACTTTCTTTTACATTTATTGGATTTTTCATGTAATATAGCTGGCACAAGTTATTCTATTGTAAAATAATTAAAGCAATAAACCAGTGATCTTACATACACTATTGAGTGCTAATTTTCACAATATAAATCTTGTCACAAGGTCCCATTGCAGTTTTATTTCTAGAAATGAGCACATTCAGATAATGAACAGGTGAACATTTTTAGGAATTACAAATTATGCAAATATTAACATCACACACAACTTAATGATGCTCACAAATATTAGACATATCAGTGATCAGAAATGGCATACTTTCACTCCATGTAGCCAGTGTGGGTACAGCATTGCAAAACCAGATGGAGACTAAAATTCTCTCGACCCTGCTCCAATGTCAGAAAAAGCACCAGTGTGATGATTCTGTCCCATTTCCCTCACTATCTGTGACCATTTTGAGTAAAACTGTCAAATAGTTTTGTGTATAGTCTGTCCCCCCACAGTGAGACTGCTCCATTTCGTTTCTAATAAGGCTCCCAGAGTCAGGGGAAACTGAAGATGGTTCACATTTCTAACCTATCTCACCAGCTAATTTTTCCATTTCATTTTACTGGTGAAGGCAGGAGCCTTGGAGGGAATTGAACATTTTATAAGATGAATAATTCTTTAGAAGCCACACATCAGAGTATGTCACCTAGTTTCGGCTGATCCCTTACTTCTATTGAAATAAGAAAATTATTATTACAATGAAGGAAATCAGACAGAAATGAGTCATAACAGAAGTATATGTTTTTTACAAAGACCATACCATCCAAGTGGTATTTAAAAAATAAAATCTTATTGTAAACTCGGTGAAAATTTAAAAATTAGCACACAATAAAATAATTTACATATTTTGCAAGATGTAACTTGCTTTAATTTGAAAAGGTCCCCATTCCATGGGTTGGAATTTTAACCATGTTTACTGTCTAGGCACTATCATCATCAACAACAATGCAGAACATGGACACTGTAGCATTACAGACATTAAACAAATTAAAGAAAAAAATTCAAATGATGCTTTAATAATTTTAACATATTGATTTACACAACCAAAAATTATGACTAGTTTCTAGAGAACTAATCACACCAATTTATCCAATTCAGTTAGACACAATTAATTTCAATGTTTCAAAAAACCTACATCAATATTTGTTATTAAATGGATAAATTATTAATGGATATAAAAACCAGTAGCAGCAGGTGTGTGAACACAATACAGAGCAGTAAATATTTAAAATATTGTTATTTTAGAAGTTCTTTTGCGACTCCTTAATCCAGACAAACCTTTGGGCCAATGCAGGGAAAGGCTCTCCTGTCAGCATTTTCCGTTCATCCCTGTCCAAATTCTGGTGGGCAACTGAACAATCTTCCCACTCTCAGAGCTAGGAAACTTGGAAACAGCCATAAATGCGTAAGGATGCGGGTTTTGCTTCTAGCAGGATATACTTACTGACACAGCAATACTTATGTTCTCCCCTGCAACAGAATAAACTAGATGCAGATAATGTAGTATTGAAGGATCCAACTTACATTCAAATACTGCATTCACAGACACATCAGCGTCTGAGCCAGTTTGAGGCTATTTATTTACAACAGAAGAGCATGTCAAACTTCAAGTGATCCAAGTTAAGGTAAAATCTTATAGGTCACATTCAATGAAACGGTGATTATGTCACGAGTATATCTTCTTAAGCTATATTGGTCACAAAACCTAACACAACACGATTACTTATACAAATTAAGAGCAGGAGTAGGCCATATGGCCCCTCTAATCTTTTCCACTGTTTAATAAGGTCATGGCTGATCAAATTGTAACCACAACTCCACATTTCTGCCTACTCTTGATGATCTTTCAGTGCCTGCTTACCACAGGAATGCAGGGAAATAGAAAAAGGAGTAGACTATTTAGCACGTTGAATCTGTCATGCTATTCAAGGAGAAGAAGAATCGGCCCAGTGGTGAAAGATGGTGCCTGAAGAGTTGTGACTTCAACGTTGGTTCAGTCTGGCACGGACAGCAGCAAGGCAGTGGAGGACAGATGGTGGCGTAGGCGTCGTTGATGATGAGATGGCTCAGGACTGATGGACTCTTTTTAAGCTACACCTTTATTTGTTTTTCTTATTCTTAAACTATTCAAAATGATGCCAGATCATGGTGACAGTGGAAAAGCTTTCCACTGTATTTTACTGCTTTTCTCACTGTAAAGTACACATGACAATAAAATAAATCATTCACTCATTCATTTAAAAATACTCAAAGACCCTGCTCTCACTGCCTTTTCAGGGAGAATCCAAAGACTCCTAACCCTCGAAGAGAAAGAAATTCTCCCTGTCTCTGTCTTAATTGGGCCATCCCTTATCTTTAAACCATGACCCCTACACAAGGAAATGTCTTTTCCAAACCCACCCTGTCAGTACCCCTCAGGTTGTTCTATACTTCAATCAAGTCATCTCTTGCTCATCTAAACTCTAGCAAATTCAAGCTTAGCATGTCCAACTTTTCCTCAATACAATCCATCGATTCCAGATATTAGTCTAATACATCTTCAGCAAATTACTTCTGATAATTTATATCCTTCCTTAAAAGTGATCAATACTGTATACAATACTCTAGATGTGGTTACACCAATGCCACATACAACTGAAGTGTAACCTTCCCACATTTTTGTTCAACTTCTTATGCAATAAATTATAATATTCTATTAGTTTTCCTACCTATTGCTGTACCTGTGCATGAAACTACCTCAGAATATCTCAGAGCTCTGAAATCTACAAATTCAACAATTCCACATCTTTGCACATTATATTCCATTTGCCAGATCTATGTTCTCTCGTTTAAACTTTCTATCACCTTTTGATAGGACTTCTTCACAACTTATTCTTCTACTATCTTTGCACCATCAGCAAATTTAGCAAAAATATTGTTAGTCTCTTCATTCAAGTCATTTAAAAAAACTTGAGGACCTAGCATCGATTTCTGTGGCATACAATTACTATATCTTGCCAACCAGAAACAGAACTATTTACGCCTATTTTCCTTTCCCTGTCGGCTCATCAATCTTCTATCCTCAGGAGAATTTATTTTCCTCAATAAACTCTGATGTGCATTTACTTTTATTCATTCACAGAATGAGGGCATCACTGGCTAGCTCAACATTTATTGCCCTGAGGGTAATTAAGAGTCAACCACATTGCTATGGATCTGGAGTCACATGTAGGCCAGACCAGGTAAGTTTCCTTCTCTAAAGGACATTAGATGGATTTTTTCCTTCAAATGCCTTCTGGAAATCTAAGTACAGTACATTCACTGGTTCAGTTTGATCTGCAGTACATTGCTTTTTTCAAAAAATTTCAATAAATTGGTTAAACCTCCCTCTAAATCATGTTGACTGTCTGATTACTCTCTCTCTTTTCCTGTGTGTCCTGTTTTCATGTCTTTAATAAAGCTTCTAACATCTTCCCTATCACACAAGTTAAGCTAACTGGACGTAGTTTCCAGTTTATGTCTCCTTCCCTTGTAAAATAAAAATAGTAACATTCACCTTCCCAAATACTACCTTCCCAAATTTAGGTCATTTTAGAAAATTAGAACCAGCACTTCTCACCAGTCACTTTTTTGCAGACCCGAGAATGAAATCCGTCAGTGTGCAGGGACTGGATATCCTGCAGCTCAAGTAACTTACTCAATATCATTTCCTTGGTGATTATAATTTTCTGTGCTTTTCCATCTCTCCCATTTTCTGATTTACAACTGTTTCTAACATGTTAGTCGTTTCATTTAGATTGCAGACGGATGCAAAATGCCTGTTCAATTCATCTGTCGTCTTCTTATTTTCCATTATTAGTTCCCCAGTCATGATTTTTATAGGATTGATGTTCACATTATAAGTGCTATTCAGGTTTGAAAACCTATAGAAAGTCTGGCTAGCTGTTTTCTCTCATCCTGTATTTCCCTCCCTCTTAATCTTTTAGTCAGTCAATCTGTTTTTTTTATATTCCGTTCAAACTTCTGACCTATCATTCTTTTTACAAATATATGTCTTTTCTGTAAGATTAGTAGTATCTTTAAGTTTTTTAGTTAACCATGGATGATGGCTTCCACCACTGGAATTTTTCTTTCCCATTGAAGTGTATCTATTCAAAATATTCTTAAGTACCCCCTCAAATGTCTGTCACCACTTCTCTATTGACCTCTTTCTTAACCTAATTTGCTAATTCACTTTTGCTAGCTCGGTTTTCTTGCTCTCATAAGTTCTCTCATTTAAATCTAAAATACTATCTCTCCCTTAACCTGAATGCAAGATCAATCATATTATGGTTGCTGTCACCTAGGGGTGCTTTCACTACAAGATCATTAATTAATTCTATCTCATTGCACAATGCCTGGTCTAGTATAGCCTGCTTTTTGGTCAGCTCCAGAACATGCGGGCCTATGAAACAATCCTAAAACATTCTATCAACTTTTCATCTTGGCTACTTTTGCCCCTCTGGTTTTTCCAGTTTAAATGTAGATTAAAATCCTTCATAACTAACACCATGTGATTCTAACAAGCTTGCATTATCTCTTCCTTTAAATTATGAGGTTACTGTTAGGAGCCTGCACACTAGTTGCACGAGTAATTTTTTGCCTTTGTAATTTCTCATCTATCTAAATCCCTTCTATTTCTTGGTTTCCTAACTCTAGATCACCCCTCTCTATCATGCTAATACCATTGTTAATGAACAGAGCCACCCATCATCATTTTCCTGGTTTCCTGTTCTTCCCAAATATCCTGAACCCTTCAATATTTAGGTGCCAATCGATGTCATCCTGCAGCCCTGTCTTTGTAATGGCATTCAGATCACTCTGATTTACTGTTATTTACACTATCAGTTGATCTATTTCGTTCTGAATGCAAGATTTGCTCTTCAGTACTCTCTCTCCTTCCCTGTTACAGTCCATTTATTATTTTGAATAATAATATCTGCAAAGAAAATGACCATTTAATGATGAAATTAAGGTGGTTAAAGGGAAATAAAAACTACATGGTAGTTGAATAAACACTAAGAAACTAAAAAGAAAATACCGTACAGTATGGTGGAATACCTATTAGAAAAATAGCCAAACACCTTTAAGATAAAAACCAGACAAAGAGAATATTAAATCACTCTTATCCATAAAAAAAAGCTTTAAACAAGTGATAAGACTTACTTTAAAAATGTCTTCATGTGAATACAAAGAATAATAGAAGCCTATTCAACTGCCAAAGAGAAATTTTTTAAAGTTCTTAAAGAGCAGCAAACCTCTACAAGTGGACAGAAAGATTCAAGTCAACCATTCTAGAGCACGAAACATCAAGCTCTCCTTGAAAATTGAGATAAAGAAATTATATTGGATTTGAATATAATTTTCTTTAAATTTTGTTTGTTTAAATATCTAACTTCGTTTCTTAGATAGATTTAAACATTGGGTTTAAACTTAAACGAGAATAGTTATGTTACAACCACCTTTGGTATTTTATGATACAGTCTGCATTCTTATAATGCAAGTTAGAATTCTTACATAAATATTCATAAACAATTACAAAGTGCTGTAGTCTCATACTTTACTCCTCACAAGTCTGCATCTATGTAACAACATCTAGTGCATCATTAACCTCACTGGACGTAATCAATAATGTCGATGCTAGACCGGATCAAGCTGAACAAGATGATTACAAAGAACTTGAACGTTCAAGAACTGTTAGTTTTCATCCAGCGTTATGGCTTAAAGCAATTTTGTATCATAAACTTGAGAAGTAAATGGCTGTGTTTGTGGCCAATGCCAGCGCTAGGTGAAGAACCATGTTATGCACATCTATTTATCACCCGAATTGATTATACTTTTACACATTTAAAACCAGAAAACCTTTAAATTGAATTGCAATGTGGTTTTCTCACCAAATGTAGTATTTCACCGTAGATAATGTATAAAGAGAAAATGAATTAACCATTATGAATCATGCAATTACATGGTGCAATCCAATGACAGATCCTAACACTTTCTGAATGAACATCTGTGATTGCAAGTCTTCTAAAATTGTGCTTTGCAAGATGAATGTTTTCATAAATTTCCATGGGATGTTTGTTACAAAGGTGTCATATTTTCTTCTTTGCCTGTACTGTATATTTCTGCAGTTCTGATCATTTTGGAATGTGTTGCATTGTTTTTTTCTGTTTAATTTATTCATCCTTCTTTCCTCTTTAGTCCTTGGTTTGCTTTAGATTATATTCCCTGTGGAAATAGGCCCTTCAACCCAACAAATCCACCCCGACCCACTTCCCTCTGACTAATGTGCCTAACACTATGGGCAATTTAGCTTGGCCAATTCACTTGACCTGCACATCTTTGTATTGTGGGAGGAAACCAGAGCACCCAGAGGAAACCTGTGCAGACATGGGGAGAAGTTGCAAACTCCACACGTACAGTTGCCTCAGGCAGGAATCAAACCCGGGTCCCTGACACTGAGGCAACAGTGCTAACCACTGAGCCACCATGCAGCCCTATTATAATATGTAACTTTCTTCACCAGTGTGGTGTTGCTGTCCCAGAGATAATCTATGTTCTCAATTACAGACAATTTGCGACAAAGAGTTGGTATTCTTCAGTATAAAAGTTCATCACACAGTCACAAGAAATGATGTAAATGCATATGGTTCAAAGCCATCATCTTGAACAGCAGCTGCATTGGAAGCTGGCACTCCGAGTCTAAATATACAATTATTTTTCCTGAATTTGCTTTTAGCTTTCAGAGAAGAGTTTGTTTTGTATCTTTGTTTCCAGCTGTAGTGCCCTTTGATGAAACATTTTTGTCTAACACGCTAAGTACTAATTTTTGTTCTGGGAATGGAAAGTTTACTTGCATTTTGGGTTGATATCATCAGTCCTGATTACGCATAATTTTACACAGTTTATATGTTGCCCTAGCAACGTATTCAGTTGACGTTCAGGATGTCGTTCTACTATTGTCATAATATGTTTGTCTTGGAGGGGTCCTGTAGCAGCTGGTTACAAAACCAACAAGGGGAAAGATCCTACTTCAACTCATCTTCACCGATCTATCAATTACAGGAATATCTGTCAACGATGGCACAGGTGAGAACGGCCACTTCACAGGAGTCATTCAATAGAATGTGTCACATACAGACGATGCCACAAAAAATGTAATTACTTACGATAGGAATTCATGATTTTGGGGTGGTGCATTAGCATGGATTACGTTTGATTAACACAGAGAAATCAGAATGTAGGAACTAATATATGTCATTTTCAGGTTGGAAATATGCAACGAGTGAAATGCAATAAGGGTCTGTCCTAGGATGTCAATTATATATGATCTATATTAATGACTTGGAGAGGAGACAGAGAGTAACATTTCCAAATATGCTAGAATAAAATAAAAAAAAAATAGAAGATCATGTTGTGATGAGGATATAAGGAATCTGCATAGGATATAGATAGATTGAAAGAGTAGGCAAAAATGTGGCAGATGGTGTTTAATGTAGCAAAGTGTGAAGTGACGCACTTTGGTAGGAAGAATCAAAAGGCAAACTATTTAAATGGAGAGGTTCCAAGAAAATGCAGCCAAATGCAGCTGTTCTTGTGCATGAAACACAAAACATTTAGCATGAAGGTTATTTTTTCCTTTTTTGTTTGGGAGGTGGTGTTTAAAAGTTGGAAGTCTTATTACAGTTGGTGAGGCCACACCTGGAATAGTGTACAGTTTTGGTTCCTGTATTCAGGAAAGGGTATGCTGGAGGTTCAAAAGAGATTCATTAGGCTGACTCCTGGGATGAAGGAATTAGCTTATCCAGAACAGCTCAACAGGGTGGGCTTTTTTATTCCATTGACTTTAGAAAAATGAGGGGTGACCTTATTTGGGTGGCACGGTGGCACAGTGGTTAGCACTACTGCCTCACAGCGCCAGAGACCTGGGTTCAATTCCCACCTCAGGCGACTGACTGTGTGGAGTTTGCACATTCTCCCCGTGTCTGCGTGGGTTTCCTCCGGGTGCTCCGGTTTCCTCCAACAGTCCAAAAATGTGCAGGTCAGGTGAATTGACCATGCTAAATTGCCTGTAGTGTAAGGGGCAGGGATAAAATGTAGGGGAATGGGTCTGGGTGGGTTTGCGCATCGGTGTGGACTTGTTGAGCCGAAGGGCCTGTTCCCACGCTGTAAGTAATCTAATCTAATCTAATCTAATCTAATCTATTAAAGAAGCAGCAAGACTCTGAGTGGCCTTCAGAGGGTAGATGTCTCCACTAGTGGTGGAAACGAGTAGACTTGGTCACAGAATAAGGGGACATTCATTTCTAACTGAGATGCAAAGGACTTTCTACTCCCAGAGGGTAGTAGATATTCAGAATCCTCCACCGGCAGAGAGTTGTGCAGGATAGAGTCAGAGTCAGAGATGTACAGCATGGAAACAGACCCTTCAGTCAAACCTGTCCATGCCGACCAGATATCCCAACCCAATCACTCACCTCCCGATGAAAAATAGTTTACCTCATATCCCCTGCCCCTTACCTTAAACCTATGCCCCCTGGTTATTGATCCCTCCGACAAGAGCAAAGATTTCTATCTATCCTGTAAAAATTTAATAGTTTTCAATTCTGTCTTCCATCAGTTTCCTCTGCTCCAATCAAAATAACCTCTATCTACCCAATCTCTCTTCATAACTAAAACTCTCTATCCAACCAGCACCTGGTAAATCCCCTCTGCACCCTCTCCAGTGTAGTCACATCCTTCCTATTATCTGTATTCCAGAAATGCACACAGTACTCTAGCTGTGGCCTAACCAACGTTTTGTACTGTTCCAGCAAATTGCCCCACTCTTAAAGCTCTATGCCTTGGCTCATAAAGGCAACAATTGCATGTGTCTTCTAAAGCACTTTATCTACCTATCTTGATACCTTCAGGGCCCAGTGTATGTGCACACTAAGGTCTCTGAGGCTTCCCAGGATCCTACTGTTCATCATGTTTTCCCTGGCATTGTTTGTCCTACCCAAGTGCATCACCTCACACTTATCCAGATTGAATTCCATTTGTCACGGATCACCCCATCTGACCAGTCTGCCTTTATCCTCCTATAATCTAAGGCTATCCTCCTCATTATTTACCACCTCCCCAATTTCCAGATCATCTGCATACTTATTAATCAATCCTTCTACAATCAAGTCTAAACCATTCATATACCATAAATAACAAAGGGCCTCAGTGAACCCAGTGGGACCCCATTGGACACAGGCTTCCAGTCACAAGAAAACCCCTCAAACATCACCCTCTGCTTTCTCAGACTCATCCAATTCTAGAACCAATTAGTTAAATTTCCTTGGCTCCCCGGGCTCTAACTTGCATTCTAAGTCTTCCTTATAAAAGCCTTGCTCAAAACCAAATAGATGAATCAGAGGGGTACTAATATCCTGGGTAGAAAATTTGCTGCTGCTATTCGGGTGGGTTTAAACTAGCTCAGCAGGGGAATGGGAACCGGAGGTGTAGTTGCAGTGAACAGGAGGATGAGAGTAGGAAGGACAGGGACAGGATTTTAGGGTCACAGGAATGTGCTGGCAGACAGCGAAGTGGTTTGAAGTGCGTTTACTTTAACGCCAGAAGTATCCGAAATAAGGTAGGTGAGCTTGCAGCATGGATAGGTACCTGGGACTTCGATGTTGTGGCCATTTCAGAGACATAGGTAGAGCAGGGTGAGGGATGGATGTTGCAGGTTCCAGGGTTTAGATCTTTCATTGAGAACAGGCAAGGCAGTAAAAGAGGGGGAGGTGTGGCCTTGTTCGTCAACAAGAGTATAACAGTGGAAAAGAGAACTTTTGATGAGGACTCGTCTACTAAGGTAGTGTAGGCTGAGGTTAGAAACAGGAGAGGAGAGGTCACAATGCTTGGAGTTTTTTTTATAGGCCTCCGCAGAATTCCAGGGAGGTGGAAGAGAGGATTGGCAAAATTATTCTGGGTAGGAGTGAAAGGAACAGGGTGGTCATTATGGGTGACTTTAACTTCCCCAACATTGACTGGAAATGCTATAACTCTAGTACATCGAATGGATCAGTTTTTGTCCAATGTGTACAGGACGGTTTCCTGACACAGTATGTCGAAGGGCCGACAGGAGAGGTGGTCACCCTGGATCTGGTGCTTGGTAATGAACCAGGCCAGGTGTTTGATTTAGTTGTAGGTGAGCACTTTGGAGAGAGTGACCATAATTCAGTTACATTTAGTTTAGTGATGGAAGGGGATATGTACTTGCCACAGGTCAAGAGTTATTGATGGGGCAAGGATAATTATAATGCGATTAGGCAAGAATTAGGATGCATAGAATGGGGTAGCAAAATGCAGGGGATGCAGACAATGGAAATGTGGAGCTGGTTTAAGGAACAGATATTGCGTGTCCTTGATAGGTATGTCCCTGTCAGGCAGGGAGGAAGTGATAAGGGAAGGGAACCGTGGTTACAACAGAAATTGCATCTCTTGTTATGAAGAAGGAAGCGGCTTATGTGTTGATGAGGCAAGATGGTTCAGATGAAGCGATGGAGAGTTACAGATCAGCTAGGAAGGATTTAAAAAGAGAGTTAAGAAGAGCAAAGAGAAGACACAAGCAGTCTTTAGCAAATAGAATAAAAGGAGAACCCTAAAGCTTTCTATAGGTATGTGAGGAATAAAAGGATGATTAGGGTAGGAATAGGGCCAGTCAAAGGCAGAAGTGGGAAGTTGAGTGTGGACCCTGTGGAGATCGGAGAGGTGCTAAATGAACATTTATCGGTTTTCACTCAGGAAAAGGAGAATATTGTCGAGGAGAAGAATGAGGTATGAGATTGTAGACTAGAAAGGATCGAGGTTAGTTACGAACAGGTGTTATCAATTCTAGAAGGTGTGAAAGTAGACAAGTCCCTTGGGCCGGATGGGATTTATCCGAGGATTCTCTGGGAAGCTAGGGAGATAGCAGAGCCTTTGGCTTTGATATTTGAGTCATCATTGTCTACAGGTTTGGTACCAGAGAACTGGAGGATTGAAAATGCTATGCCCTTGTTTAAGAAGGGCAGTAGAGATAACCCAGGTAATTATAGACCAGTGAGCCTTACTTGTTGGAAAGGATTAAAAGAGATAAGATTTATAATCATCTTGCAAGCAAAAATTTGATTTCAGATAGTCAACATGGGTACGTCAAGTGCAGGTCGTGTTTCACAAATCTCATTGAGTTTTTTGAGAAGGTGACTCAGCATGTAGATGAGGTTAGGGCAGTTGACGTGGTATACTTGGACTTCAGTAAAGCCTTTGAAAACGTTCCACATGGTAGGCTGTTGGAGAAAATGCAGAGGCATGGAATTTAGGATGATTTAGCAGTTTGGATTAGAAACTGGCTTTCTGAAAGATGGTAAGCGAGTGGTGGTTGATAGAAAATATTCAGCCTGGAGTCCGGTTACTAATGGTGTGCCACAAGGATGTTTGGGGACCACTGCTGTTTGTCATTTTTATAAATGACTTAGATGCAGGCATAGGTTGATGGATTAGTAAATTTACAGACGACACTAAAGTCAGTGGAGTAGTGGACAGTGTGGAAGAATGTTACAGGTTGCAGGGGGACTTGGATAAACTGCAGAATTGGGCTGAGAGGTGGCAAATGGTGTTCAATGCAGCTAAATGTGAGGTGATGCACTTTGGGAAGAATAACGGGAAGGCAGAGTATTGGGTCAACGGAAAGATTCTTGGTAGTGTGGATATGCAGAGGGACCTTGGAGTCCATGTGCATAGATCCCTGAAAGTTGCCACCCAGGTGGACAGTGCTGTTAAGAAGGCATACGGTGTGTTAGGTTTCATTGGTAGAGGGATTGAGTTCCGGAACCGGAATATCATGTTGCAACTATACAAAATGCTGGTGCGGCCACACTTGGAATATTGTATACAGCTCTGATCCCCATATTTCAGGAAGGATGTGGAAGCATTGGAAAAGGTGCAAAGAAGATTTACCAGGATGTTGCCTGGTCTGGAGGGAAGGTTTTATGAGGAAAGGCTGAGAGACTTGAACCTGTTCTCATTGGCAAGAAGGTGGCTAAGAGGGCATTTGATAGAGACATATAAGATGATCAGGGGATTAGATAGGGTAGACAGTGAAAGTCTTTTTCCTAGGATGATAACGTCAGCGTGTACGAGGGGGCATAACTACAAATTGAGGGGTGATAGATTTAAGACAGATGTCAGAGGCAGGTTCTTCACTCAGAGTGATAAGGGCGTGGAATGCACTACCTGCTAATGTAGTCATCTTAGCCACATTAGGGAGATTTAAACAATCCTTGGATAAGCACATGGATGATTTTGGGATAGTGTCGGGGGACAAGCTGAGAATAGTTCACAGGTCAGCGCAACATCGAGTGCCAAAGGGCATGTTCTGCGCTGTATTGTTCTATGTTCCAAATGCATTACCCTCATCTGCACACCTGGTTACCCCTTCGAACATTCAATCAGGTTGGTCAGACGTAACTTCCCCTTAACAAAATCTTGCTGACTTCTTGATTAATCCGTCTCACCAAGTGCAGTTTAATTCTCTCCTTCAGAATACCTTCTGAGTTTCCCACCTCTGAGGTTAGGCTGACTGTCCTGTAGTTTCTTGGTGTATCTATTGTTCCCTGCTTGAATAACAGTACCACATTTTTTTGGAAAGCTCCTCTGGCCAGAGAGGAATTGAAAATTTTTGTAAGCTCCTCTGCTTTTCCCTCTCTTACCACATTCAACATTTCATTGGTCATGAGATTTATCAATTTTAAAGTGTGGCAGACTACTCAGGATCTCCTTGCTGTCTCTGCTAATTTCTTTAAGTATATCACAGTCCTTCTCTCTGATTTCTATATCCACATCGTCCCTCTCACTAGTGAACATTGACACAAATTATTCTATTGGATCTTTATTAGTGTCTTCTGGCTCCATGCACAAATTACCGCTGTGATCCTTAATAATTCCTACTCTTTCCCTCATTATCCTTACTGTACTTCTAAAACAACTTTGGACTTTGTTTTATTTTATGTGCCATTATTCATTCCTGCCCCCTTTTTGCTCTTCTAATTTCCTTTTTAAGTTTATTCTTGCACATATTCCGCTAGAGCTTCTGCAGTTTTGAGCTCCCAGTAACTGCCCTAAGGCTCCCTTTCTCTCTTTATCCAATCCTGCATTTCCATTAACTGCTTAATTATTTTAAGTAATGTATTGTCCTTTGTGATACATTTTATTAGTGGTACTACTCCTACCCATATTATTTTAAACCATCAGAATACAATCAATCTGACCAACATACCCCTACCAAATAACTTCCTGTAGAGGAGGAAGTACCAGTTCCTATCAGGTGAAAAAGGTACAAAAAGCACAAGCAAAGGAGAATGTCTTTCCTTCATGCTGGCCTTCATAACAAGAGGGATTAAGTATAGAAGCAAAGAGGTTCTTCTGCAGCTGTACAGGGCCCTGGTGAGACCACACCTGGAGTACTGTGTGCAGTTCTGGTCTCCAAATTTGAGGAAAGACATTCTGGCTATTGAGGGAGTGCAGTGTAGGTTCACGAGGTCAATTCCTGGAATGGCAGGACTACCTTACACTGAAAGACTGGAGCGACTGGGCTTGTATACCCTTGAGTTTAGAAGACTGAGAGGGGATCTGATTGAGACATATAAAGATTATTAAAGGATTGGACACTCTGGAGGCAGGAAACATGTTTCCGCTGATGGGTGAGTGCCGAACCAGAGGACACAGCTTAAAAATACGGGGTAGACCATTTAGGACAGAGATGAGGCGAAGCTTCTTCACCCAGAGAGTGGTGGCTGTGTGGAATGCTCTGCCCCAGAGGGCAGTGGAGGCCCAGTCTCTGGATTAATTTAAGAAAGAGTTGGATAGAGCTCTCAAGGATTGTGGAATCAAGGGTTATGGAGATAAGGCAGGAACAGGATACTGATTAAGGATGATCAGCCATGATCATATTGAACGGTGGTGCAGGCTCGAAGGGCAGAATGGCCTAGTCCTGCACCTATTGTCTATTGTCTCCCCTCACCTTGCTCACCAAACCCCCAGCACTATGTTCATGCTGTGCTAAGTTATACTGACATGCATCACTTTACATGCTGTCAAAGCAAAGAAGCTAGCTGACCCATTATAGAAAAAAACAGTTTCAGATACTTACCTTCAGCTACTCTTCCTGTGAAGATCTGGTAGAACTGAGGCAAATTTCAAATTAAAATGGTAGATTTCACAAACATTAAATGCAAACAAAGTTCAATTTTTACGAAGAGATTTAGACTCCTTTATTCACTAAGTGCTAGCTCCTGTTTGATTTATCGGGCCATAAATAAAGGCAGCCCTAATCTCTCTTGGAAAGTGGCAAATTACCCTCGTTTCTCCTGACAACTCTTGTTTTAGTAAGTCTCCCTACTTTGTTGATAGACTTGAGCTCCTTTCCAAATTCTGCGTTGACAACTTGACACAGTTGCCCCACCATTAATCCGAGTGTGGTCACTTTGCCAGGGTGAGGGTGAAATGGAATTTGTGGAGGAGACCTGGGAATCAACTAAGCTGATCAGAGTTGTTACGGCTAAGGTCGGAGAGATGTATCCTTTTTCTCGTCTCATACCTCCGCTGGTTACAACAACTTTAATATATAACTGGGTTGGTGATATGGCCAATTATATAGCTCTCACACTGTGTCAGGTTCAATATTAAGAAGAAATCAACCAAATTTCTTTAGTCAGCGACATATAACAACAGCAAGCTTAGTCAAACAAAAAATGCAAAGCTTATTGACAATTTTGATTATGCAAATCATATATAAATGTATACCTTTTAACTTACACTCAAATGTGGGAAGATACAAAAAAATTGAAAACCCTGCAGAGTGTTAACTTAATTTTGGCCAAATGATAGTTAAGCTCATGAGAAAAGGATATGCCATGGATTGGCCCTGATAGAGTTCTGATTCCGAAGCTGCTGGCACTAGGGGTGTCTTTCTGGAACAGTTGCATTCAGTTGAATTTCCTTTCCTGGAGTTTGAAGAGTAAATTCCAATAAATCCTCTCCATAAGTGGCAACACTGTGTGTTTTTCAGCTCACACACTTTGTTGGATGAGTTACAAAGAGAGAGGCAGTGATATGCTCTTGCTCCTGAAGCAGGGCACAAGTTCCCTCTCACTGACTTCAAAAATGCAGAACCTTATCCCAACCACAATGTGCATCATGTGACCTCTCTCTGAAAGTCTCCTGGACTGAATGACTCCATCCGAGCGCCCAGCACCTGTGTTGCTGTTGTAGCCAGTGTCTTTTCTTTATCCGAGTGCCTGTTCTTTAAGTTAAAAAAGTACTTTTTAAAGAAATAAAGAACTGCAGATGCTGGAAATCTGAAACAAAAACAGAATTGGTGGAGAAACTCAGCAGTTCTGACAGCATTTGTGGAGAGAAAGCAGAGCTAATGTTTTTGTTCAAGATATATTTCTACAGGTCCACCTAATCTTTTACAAAATTCTAATTGGATTGCACCACTGCACAACAAAAACTGCAATTTAATTCAATTCTGCTAATTAATTTTGGTTTCCTGGTTTCAGACTCCAATTTGCGTGGTATAATGCATAGCCAACATAATGTGGCAAAGAGAGGATCCATAAGTGTAAATTGTTAGCGTTCAGGATGCGTGGTGAATATGGAGCAAGAACAACATCCAAAATCCCTGGAATTACAGTAGGTGCATCCAGGAAGAGAAGGAAGATGCTTCTCCCTAACAATGGGAGGAGGAACCCTGCTGCTGTCACCAGGAGAACATGGCTAGATGGACTGAAGCTGTAAGCAGCAGTATTGTTGTGCCCAGATCAATGTAGTAGACATTTACATAGAACATAGAACATTAGAGTGCAGTACTGGCCCCTCAGCCCTTGATGTTGCACCAATTTTCCTCCCACAATCCAAAGATGTGCAGGTTACGTGGATTGGCCATTCAATTACCTAATTGGGACAGAAAAAGTGAGTACGTTTGCTGACTGAACTGCAGTTTGTGCTTTTAGACTACATTTTTGCCCCCTGAATTAGTACTTGTACATGTTTATATCCCTCAGTCTCAATCAAATTTCAACTGCATTCACATTCATTTTATATAAACATCTCCCCATTGATCCATCCAAAGTTAATATTTTTTAAACAATGTGAAACATATTTCTCAAACACACCCTCACAGAAGGCACTACATCCATCATTAACTCATCTTCAGTCCTTTACAAACTTGTATTCTGATCTTTGTTGAAGAAGGAAATACAAAATGCAAGAGAGAGGGTCAGGATCGGAAGTGGATTGGAACCAGCAGCATAGCTGAAAGCAGAGGATGTTCTGGAAGTAAACAGTACAGCTGCATCCCTCTCAGTCCAGAACAGAAAGAGGAGAAATTACCAGGTCGTTGATGACAGAGTTACAAGTATCTCAGTCATACCTGTGCTGACTTTATTTCATCAATGACTGAACTCTGTAAGACTGCATTTGATACTCTTCAAGATTGTGACTTTGCCAGAACTGATTCCGGTCTGTTTGTTTCATCTCCCAGGATCTTCACAGGTATAGCTAGTGTCTCAGGATGACCATGAGGATGATTCTTCAGTAAAGCCGATTCCTTCTAAGGGTGCACCATCGCAGCACAGACAACCAGGCACTAGCACAGATACTCAGACCTAACAAGTGGATTTTGTCTTCATTCAGTGATTTACACCTTACAAGGGAGTACAGGTTTACACTGACACAGAGACATTGTCTTACCAAGCTGGACACAGATACTAAACACCAGGAGGAGAATGTTGGAGGTGTAAATCTAGGTGTTGATGGATGTGTCATGTACCATTCTGTGTTAAAGAACAGGAGATGGAGGAACCAGTGGTGGTACAAGGGATTGTGAGAATGTCTGCTGTGGTAGGAGTGGTCATCCTTGAGGAACTTCAAAACTAGCTCCCAAATGGGTCCATGCTCCCTCTGCAGATGTTGGATGCCAACTTGACTGCTACTGTGAACAGAATCACAGATTGCATAGCCCTACAACACACCACGGAACTTCACTTGTTTGGTCTGGTACAAAGTGATAGACATGACACAGCACTGCTTCAGAATAGGATATTGGTAAAACCGGATGTGAATGTATGAACTCCATTCAAAGAGTATCCATTCTCACCTGCTACCTGAGCCCAGTCACCGCCTCCGTGCTGTCTCATCTTGCCCAGTGGCTGAGCTTGTCCTTACACTGCTGCAGGTAGAACACTCTTTTGTAAGGTCCTCAACAGATCCAAAACCTAAAGGTCAAAGGCCCAAAATATATCAGGCATCATCAGGGCAGGGAGCTGAGCAACTTGTATCTACATCTACTGATAACACACAGGTTGTATAATGTATAAGAAGTAGGAATACATGAATGAAATTGTAATTCATCAAGAGTATGCAAAGCAGTATTTAACATAATATTACATTTGTTAATTTTTTTAAAATAATGCCACATCAAATTGAATGATTTGTACCACTGTTTACATCTCTCATTATTACATACCGAACACCAACTTGCCCTGTCACCTGTTTCATCAGGAATGTCGACATCAGCTGGAATTCAATGGGTTGATGTGCAAAATGTGGATGAGCATCTGGAAGCCTGGTGGCCTATAGATCTCCTTTGCTACATTTCATATTTAGTGAATCATCAAAATATTAGTGCGGAATATTATCTTGCATCGCTGACAGTCATGCACTCATCTGAGTGCAGTGTTCTTAATCTCTTCTGCCTCCTTCACTGTCTGTTACTGATCTATAAAAGCATTCCCTGCAAAAGATTTGACAGAGGGATCTGAAACAGTAGCTGTAATAAGTGAGATTTTATTTAAATGGGACAATGGCGTTTATTTACCCACTCAACCAGCTGCTCAAAATCACCTCTAATGCTGGTACCTTACCAATGTCTGGGAAATCCTTCCTGCTCAAGCAGAATTTGTAACCAGGTTAAAAACAATTCATTGACTCATTAGCATCTTCCAAGAATGTTAATTGCATCATTTAGTATTACTCACATGCAGCTAGGAAATTCCCAATTCAGGTTTTTCACCACATCCAAACATGTCTTCACTAAATAGATATAGAAGCAAAGTGCTACTGATGTTGGAGATCTGAAATAAAGACAGAAAGCACTGGAAAAATTCAGCAGGTCTGGCAACATCTGTGTGACAGAAACAGAGTTAATGTTTCAAATCGAATATGATTTGTCTCCCAAATTGTTAACTCTGTTTAAACTATCCTTTGGTTCCTAACCTGGGTGTTCAAATTTCCCCAGTGAATCTAAAATCACATCATCATATCAATGTGATGCATTGATGATGAAAACAGTCCTGGACAGAAGTGCACTGACTGCTCCAAAATTCATATCCCAGCTCAGGTAACTTATTCATCGAAGACAGAGAGCCATTGTAACAGAGTAGTTAGAATTTCTATCAAGTAATAATGAAGGAATATGCACAAATAGGCATGTGCAGAGGAACTATTTAGAAGAATAATATTTATTTTGGTTTAAACCAGCTTCTAAATTAATTTCATACATTGCTATACAGAAAGGATGGAAACGTTAAGCATAAATGAAATGAAGTGAAACACTTACGAATATGGAGGCCAAATTATAATTCTGTGAGTTGAAGAATGAATGATCCTGCAGTGCTTGCAGGAATGGCAAAATAAACATATGGTTGCTTGAAGTATTCAGGACAGAATCTTTCAATTTTCACAGCATTGTGTCTAGAGGAGAGAGCTACTGACAATAGTAGGGGATAAGGATGCTGTGCACACCATCTACAGGACCTGTTACCAGATGGAAAAAAAGAGCACCATCTTAACATTGACATTTAAATCTAAGGTGTTGAGGAGTGCAGTCTTTCCGCTATCTAAATTATCCAAAGTTATATCTCAGAAATATGTCGATACTCCCAATGCCATTGAACCCCAATCTCCTGAATTCTGAAACTGACTAAAATCATTCACCAATGTTTGACAAATTAACTGTAGCTTAGAAATATGTCATCACTTGTTGCTGGGCAGATCCAATCCCAAATGTACAGACATCCTGCGGGAACCAAACTTGAAGCCAATGGTAAAAGAAGGAGATCTGAAGCTCTCATAATACCCTTAGAGACCAATAGCTTGTTTTAAAAAAAAAGAGATATTCCTAGCAACCAACATAAAAGACCAAAGGGCAAGATTTCGTGTTTTAAGACATTTTTACAAGAACAAGGAAGCTAAAATTGACATCAGACATGACTTAACAGGCACTGACTTCAAAACATCAGCCAGCACATCCAGTATATTTATGATAACTTCTTTATGTCACACTTACATGAGATAAGTAATCCCTAAAGATTAAGGTCTAAACTCCTCCCAGATTTTCTTAAGGCACCTTTCTCCCGGTCACCAGGTTGCATCTCCCACGGTCCTTTAATAGTTGTTCCACACCGCTTCTGAGTATCCCCAAACTAACTTCCAGCATCAAGAACCACACTGGTAGTTCTTTATTCCTTAAGTTATCACAAAACCTGCATCTTTGAAGAGAGAGCTAGTCCTCACCAGTATGCTGTTTGGTGAGTAACACAAAAAAGCCATCCTTTTCCCTGCTCTTCATAACTGCAGCTATTTCTGTCTCTGTGTATGTCTGCGTTTGTGTCCCCTTGTCCAAAAACAACCAGATGCCTCCCTTTTGTGCCTAGGTCTGAAAACTGTTACTTGTTTTTCTACTGATTTCAGTTTTGGATGACATAGACTTATTTCTCAGAAGAGTTCAGGATAATCACCATTCTGCTACTCGGGATGACTTTTCCCAGCCCATGAATGATGAAGAAAATAGCATCTTATTCAGAATTTACAGGGTCACAATACCTTGGTTTTGCCTTGCCTTTTAGCACAGACACAAAGCTAAATAGCTTTGTCATGGTTGTCAGCAATGATCAATCAAGTGGGTGAACATGATGTTGTATGGCACTATACTACGTCAGTGTTACAGCTACACCATTTGTCAGCAGCTGATGTGACTGACATACCACATGTGCTTCAATCAAATGGTCCTGATGTAAGGTTTAAGGAGAGTCGCTTCTAACAGAGTAGGGAGCCATTTTTTATATACACTTATAGGAAGTAGACATCTTTGGCTGACCAACATTTACTGCCCATCCTACTTGCCGTTGAGAAAGTGGTGGTGACCTGCCTTCCTCCATCAGTCTCTGACATCAGTCCATGGGCTTGGACATGGTCAGCCATGGGTGGGAGTGTGTGGAAGGTCAAAGCAGGTGGAGGTTGACAGAGATGGCAAGCCAGCAAGGAACATGCAGGTTTATGGTGTCAGGTGGACTGGGAAGCTAAGCCTGTGACTCACTCCACAAAATGTGATCTGTGGCTGAGTAACTGTTTTATTCTTTGAGGGTAAGGCTTCACTTTTGTGCACTGTTAGGCCCTTTGAAGGGTAACAGCATTAAACAGATACTCTCACGGTACAGGTGAAGGACATTTGTTATCATAAAATACTGTATGTGGACCTCACATCTTGACCTACCTGTCGACTTAACATCCTGACCTCAGGCAATCTTTATAATATCATTCAACATTACATATCAATCCTCCTAAAGTCTGCAAGGCAGAAGCAATGTTGTGGAGAGTGGAAAGATTAGCCCTTGTTGCCAAAGCTCCAATCATGTTTCAAAGTCCCATAGCCTGAACAAGGAGCAGCTCACTTCACACCTTGGACAATAAGGTGGCACAGTGGTTAACACTGCTGCCTCTCAGTGCTAGGGTCCCGGGTTCGATTCCAGCCTCAGGCAACTATCTACGTGGAGTTTGCACATTCTCCCTGGGTTTCCATGGGTTTCCTTTCACAGTCCAAAGATGTGCAGGGTGGGTGAATTAGCCATGGGAAATGTAGGGTTACGGGGGGGGTGGGGGGAGGTGGTGCAGCATAAGTATGGGTTGGATGCTCTTCAAGGGGTCAATGTGAACTCAACAGACTGAATGGTCAGCTTCCACACTGTAGGGATTTTGTAAGATGTCTGCATCATCATCCATCATGCAATGCTGTTGTTGGGACTGGGAGGTGGCGAAGAAGGATTCTCTCTGTTGCTGCCACACTGCTATAGTATGTGTTCCGAGGCGTTTGAGCAAGACATCTGAATCAGGGCAACTATGTAGAGATATCCCACTGATCTCCTCGTCAGGGGCCTCCATGTGCCAATGTCTGGAGGATGCTGTTTACAATTAACTTCCATAAGGTCTTCTTCTAGAACTACAGGCTGGCTTTAAACAATGTAAGTCTAATGACTAGGAATCCCAAAGTGCATATCGAACAGAGAAGGTAGGGTTGGCGTAGAGAAGCTCCTTGCCAATTTTTCCACCAGACTGTCAAGGAAGAGGGACTCATGTGACTGTTCATTTAGCCATATGTTAAAGAACACAATTAGGCTCATCAGCCCAGTCTGCTCCTCCAATTGATCACAGCTGATATGTTTCTCAAACCCATTCTCTTGCTTTCTCCCATAACCTTTGATCCCCTACTAATCAAAAACCTATCTTAAATATACTCAATGATTTAGCTACTACAGCCTTGTGGAAATGAGTTCCACAGATTCACCACTCCCTGGTTGAAGAAATTCCTTTTCTCATTCCAAAGGTGAGTGTAACTAGTACATTCTCCATGGCAATATTCTACCAATCAGCACTCCTGTCTCATACAGTATAAGTGTTCTCTTCCCTCTATGTTGGTACTTCTTGCAAATTGTTCTGATGAAAGGCTCTGCCAATACTTCTTTTTGACAACAGTAAAAATAAATTAAGAAAAATATGATCAGCATTTTATCCTTGTTCATTCTCTTCTCCCTTTTTATACTGTATTGAATGAAAGTTTAATGCTTCAAAGTAGACAATAATTTATGTTCACCCTAAAACAAGCATTCTGCGAAACATCAGGGCCAAATTTGACAAATACTGCTGTAGTAAAGATAATAAGTGTAAATTATCACCAATAAAGGGCCAAGGCAGCATTAACCAAATAACACACTTTGCTGATTCTGTCTCACATCAAACTAAGGAAGCTAAGTTGAATTAAAACCACAAGTAGAAAGAAATGCAGAGGATGTCATTTATTTACCCTTAGGGTTCACCTAATACATCTTAAATTAGCTTATTTGACCACAGCATTGCGAACACTTACCTTCTGAAACTACTTTCATGGTTGAGCACTTTTCAAGATATTAGTATAAACACATTTACATGTTTAAACAGAATGTCTTACATAAGACCACTAATCATTGTAACAGCACAAAATCAACAAGTCCTGTTCCATTCAACCATGACAACAAAAATCTAGTATGTAATTAATCAGTGGAATTTCACAGACCTTGATTTTCAGATCTGTATTTCTTGGTATTGGTTATCTGTCAGAAATAATTTTGCTGATTATGGGGAATAGACTGGCCATTCATCTATTTTATTATGATTCTCTCATTTGTCTAGGAAATAATAAATACAAAGTTCAAATTATTAACCAAGAAATAATCCATAAATTTCATGACAATGTGGTCACTCATACAGACTGATAGTAAAAGTGGCAAGCAATTATTTTCTGGTTATCAAAAGAAAAGTTTGGAAATTCTTTCAAAGACTTTCCTTGCATTCTCAATATGGTTCATTTAAAATTCACATACTGAAATTTTATTTGTTTCATAGAGATAACTTGGATGCCCATGTTATTGGAAAGTACAATACTTTGGTTTTCACTCAAGTATTTGCAGGCTGAAAGATAAGACAAATTTGTTCAGTGATTGAGTACACCGAAGACTCATTTCACCTGATAATGTGTGTTAGTGATGCTGCTTGAGGAAAAATATTGGCCAGGATAGGAGTAGAATTTTCCTGCTCTTCTTCAACTAGTGCCCTAGGTCATTTATGTCACCTGGGTTAGAAGACAGGGCCTCAGCTTAATATGTCACCCAAAGGCCTTTCCCTATCGTAGACTTGAGGCTCAGAAATTTAGTTTCAAACCTCATCGTAGTAATAGTGATGAGTTGCCAGTGTCTCCAGGCTGGATCTGATTTGGATTGGCAGCATCACTGGCAGCGATGGGTAAGGAGAATGTGTGGGTGATTTGACAAAGGCTGACAGCAGCTCATTCTTGTTCTTCCAATCTTCTGATTAAAGTTGATAATAAAAAAACTTCATTTCTAATAGTGACCTCCAATAACCCTCTTTGGAAGCACTAGTTACATTGCCTATACCATGATGAAGGGCTTTTGCCCGAAATGTTGATTTTACTGCTCCTCGGATGCTGCCTGAACTGCTGTGCTCTTCCAGCACCACTAATCAAGAATCCTATACCATGCAATGCTGATCAGATTTGACTGAAACCCCAGTCTGCTCTGCACTGTCACATTTTCTGTAAATGTCATGACCTGACCTCTGAGGCCACAAAAATTCAACTCCATCAGCCGGCAAATCCTGGGATAATGGCCTGGCTGCTTCCAGCCACTTCTGGTATGGCTGCCATGATTGTAATGGTGTTGGGCAGATGTGTCCAATGTGGGCCAATAACGTGGCAGACTGGGAAAATTGAGGCATCAAACAATGTTTTAACACCAATTTGAATCTTAACATACCATTTTGGATCTTGCTGTGTCTTGTTCATGCCCTGTCTTACACAATCCAGCTGAACATGCATTCAGTGACACTGGGAACTCTCTCTACTGGTGCTAAAAGTACTGATACATAAGACAGTTAGTACCTGAAAGGGTTAACTGATATCACAAGATAGTCTGTGTTACCCATCAAGATGTAAATAACCTCCTGCCTAAAGCTAACCAGTCGTGTATCAGGTTTCGAAGTGTTAACTTTCATGCAGCAAAACAGTTTTTGAATCATGGCACATTGGCATTTTTGGCTAGGCCAGCATATTTGCCCATCCCCAGTTACATGAACGGCAGTTAAGATTGCCGTGGGTCTGGAGTCTCATGTAGACCAGATCTGGTAAGGCAGCAGACTTCCCTCCTTGTAGGACACAAGTGAATCAGATGGGCTTTTTACAACAATCAACAGTGGTTAACTTTCACCCTTCAGCCAGATTTTTAATTCCACATTTTCGTTGAAAATCAGCTGGGTCCCTGGATTGCTAGTCGAAAAGTGTGGCTCTGGAAAAGCACAGCAGGCCTGGCAGCATCTGAGGAGCAGGAGAATTAACGTTTTGGGTATAACCCTTCATCACGAATATTCCAGCACCACAGTTTTTGATTCTGACCTCCAGCATCTGAAGTCCTCATTTTTCCATGGAATACTAGCCCAGTTACAATTACCGTAGGCCATCGCTTCCCTTTACTCTTAGACCTAACCTGAGGTCTCATAAGAGGCTATCAAGTAAGTCCAATGTCATGCATCTGGCTATTAACTGGCAAGAGGCAGTGGCATAATGGTAAAGGCACCACACTATTAATTCAGAACGCAGGCTAATGTCCTGGGGATAAACGTGTGAATTGGATGGTAAAATCTGAATTAAATGAATACCTGGAATTTTAAAAAGCTAGCCTATAGATGACCATTGTTGATTGTCATAAACATCCATCTGATATATTCATGTCCTATTGGGAAGGAAATCTGCCATCCTTACCTGGTCTAGTCTACATGTGACTTTAGACACACAAAAATGTTGACTTTAAATGCCCTCTGAAATAGCTGAGCAAGCCACTCAGTTGTATCAAACTACTCCAAAGTCTAAATAAAGCAACAAAACTGGGCAGCGTCAATATGGGCACCAGGGAGGGGGAAGTCATACATTGCCAGAGGAGGAGGAAGAAGGCTTTCAATAGAAGGCCATATCCACAAAGGATCATCAAAGACACCTCGTACTGTGATCACAAGAGTTGTGTTCTCAAGTACCTTCATAGAGGATCGTGTTAGTAAATGGACACTATTTTGAAAATAACCACACCACATTTATCTTGCCAGTCAGCAACACCCACCAGCTTTGAGTCACATGATGAACAAAAGACTGATTGTTTGGGTAACAAGGGTCCCCTACCGTACACCTAACTCATGGCTCCTTTCCATTCCAACCACACATGGATAGTAGGCCGACAATGGAGGCATGCTGTGATTGTCATCCTCCAGCAGTGGCTCCATTACCTAGACTGCTCAGTGAAAGGAGCTTTACAGTACTTGCTAGATGTGAGGGACAGAATAGAGATTGAAGGGTGGAGAAATGTGTAGCAATGTTGACGTGGAGACTAGATTACAGCAGGATTGGAGTTTGAGTAGCTGATTATAGGCAGCCCAGTTGGAGGTGCAGGACCATAAACCAGTCTCCAGGTTTGTGGTCCTGCACGTCATCCTCTATAACATGTGTCTTATGAGGCCCCAGCCCATGCCACTAGGACTTTAAAGGGCACCTTGGTTGGAGGAAGAATAGGAGTATAGGGATGAAGCAGATGAGGAGAATGAGAGAGAAAAAAGACCTCCAACTGGGCTGCCTATGACCAGTTACTCAAACTCCAATCCTGCTGTAATCTAGTCTCCACATCAACGTTGCAACACATTTCTCCACCCTTCAATCTCTGTTCTGACCATCACAATGTCTTCTTGACCAAACTCTAAAATGAAAGAAACCACCAAAAACTCCATAATTTTATCCAACAACACTTACAATATGCAATCCCTTATTGATTATCTTGTATTGCCTTTACCTGTTTGTACATCTCCTCTGTAGTACCACATGAATGACCACTGCATGGTTTCAGTGGAGACTGCAGACAGTCTCGCAGAAAGATCTCAAGCAATTCTTGGTTTTAAGGGTCTGGGTGTGGACTGCAACGTGGGTGAAAGTAGTTTGGGTTGGCCAATGGGAAAGCAATAACAAGACCACTAGATTTCACTTCAAGCACTGAAACAATGGCAGCGATCTGACCCTGCACACCAACAAGATTCAAGCCCATTGTATCAGATGAGCTTCCACTTCAGTTTCTCCCTGTGTTACAATGGAATCCTTGAACCTGCAAGTGCTGAGGTAAAGTTAATCACCATTTCCATGCTGGAAAGGATGGGGTCTCAGTTCTGCCTGAGGGCTTGTGCCAGGTTTGAGACCGGCTCCTCTGTCTTCCTTGGTAGAGACAGCAGCTCTGTGGCAGGGCTGCCCACGCA
This sequence comes from Chiloscyllium punctatum, assembly GCF_047496795.1. Lineage (NCBI taxonomy): Eukaryota > Metazoa > Chordata > Chondrichthyes > Orectolobiformes > Hemiscylliidae > Chiloscyllium > Chiloscyllium punctatum. The sequence continues at coordinate 28,911,342 of NC_092746.1, read as the reverse complement.
TTGCTGTGTGCACATTTATCAGCCTTCTCCCAGGTCAATAGTTACCAAATGACTTCACACCGCTGATAGGTGAATGCATCTTGAAAGAACAAGAGGGAAATACCATGGAACTGACTAATCTCATCCAAACTAAAGTTCTCTTTTCAGGTATACAAGACTTTGGACCAGTTCACATCATTCCAAGTTGTAGGCTCCTTCTCATGCCTATCAGCTTCTCATGTTGTTCAGTGTACCACAATGCTATCTATCACCAGTAAATGATCAGAACTCAGGCCTAACATTCAGGTGCTCTGTCTCAACCCTCACAAATTCACCAATGCTTCCAGCCTCACACCCAGCTCTCACAACTGCCACATACCTTCAGCTATCTTACTATGGCAGACACATCACCCAAACACAATGCAACATGCTCTCTTCCTCTCTCTCTCTCTCTCTCTCAAAAGGACAGAGCTGTGGAGAACAGCAGATAGCTGGGGCGGGGGCACTGAGCTCTTTGGAGACAATGGTGCCATGCATTATAAGTGACGACAGTCCCTGAGCGCATTGTACCGATTCCATCAACAATAGATTGACGCCTCCTCAAATTAAAACAGGAAGTCCTGGACATCAATATGTCTTTTGATTGGGAATGTTAATTCTGTTTCTCTCTTCACAGACGCTGCCAGACCTGATGAATTTCTCCACCACTTTCTCTTTTTTATTTCAGAGCTCCAGCACCCAATGTCGTTTGGTTTCATTTGGATGTACCTTTCCAAGTCCCATTTCACTCGTGGCTATCTGAGGTGACGTACAAACTGCAAATCCTGTGACCAGGGCCCCTGTTTTTCACCCTTCATCTCCCCTCCTCTTCGATAGCAACCGTAAGAACTGCAGAAACAAAAAGGAGAAATCGCATGAAAAGCTCAGCAGATCTGGCAGCCTCTGTGGAGAGAAATCAGAGTTAACCTTTAGAGTCGAGAGACCGTTCCTCAGGAAAGGAGGTCAGTATAACCCTGAATTAGCTCAGTACAACTCTGCAGTGAATGCCAGAAATTGCCCAGGAAGCCACCTTCAGGAATCTGGTAACTTCTGTACATCAGGCAGAGATCCAGTTTTGCATCCTCCAGGATTGCTCGCAGAATGAAGGGACCAACTTCTGCATCTCGCCCTGTCTCCCTCTTCCTTCAGGGTCGAATTGCAAGTGCAGCCTGTGCATTTCCTTACGATTCAGCGGCAGTTTAATGGAATTGGGGCGGGGTGGGGGTTAAACATGCAACTTCTGTTTCCCGGTCCACTCCTCCCATCCAACCAGGGTGCCACTGCAAAGTCGTTTCCTGGCAGATTCTGAATTATCTCAGAACGGGCCCGAAATTGCTGACACTCCAATGCCACGTGGAAACAATGGCAAAGAAATCTGTAAAAAAAAAAGTAAAAATAGTTTTATTACGAATTTAATCAAACGAGACTACTCATGTAGTTAAATTATTCTGCAAACCCACAGTGATCGTATTACTGATTTATACCTCGGAGTGACACCGCAGAACGGATTAGAAAAATTAAAAGTTGATAAGAATGCGTTATGAACTTCAATATTACCAAATTGCTGCATGGCGTTGCTAAACGTTGTGCTGATGGTAATCACTAACAGCTATTGCAATCTCCTGCAGCGCAGAATGATTATTGAAGACCAACTACCACCCCGATGTGGGAATCAAATCCTCAGATTGCTTTGTAAATGGTTTCAAAGAAAAGATTGCAAAATAGCCATTATATCTTAAAAGAAACTCCCTGCCGAGACTAATCATTATCTGCCAATGCTCACGTGAACTCGTGGTACACGAAAAAGCAACAAAAAGATGAATTCGTGATGAAAAGAAAGTGGCTTTTTCTCACACAAACGTTTCTGCACTAAAACACTAATTGAGGTATGAGACAAAAAAAAATCATTTAATTTTGCTCTTATCCAGAACTAGTTGACAGAAGCACGTATGTGTTTTTAACATCATTTTTTTTTCTTTTTGCCAGTAACAGCTTTTTTTCCGGTCGTAGACAAATGTTTTAGATTAACCGGAAAATCTAATCGAAACGGACAGCAGATCCCATCTACATCTCGAAAGGGAAAGTCAGTTCATTGATGTTTAAACACTTCTGGCAGTTATTGGGAAGATTACAGACCAAGGCCATCAATGAACCTGTCTGGTTTCAATGACACCGAGAGACCTGCTGTTCAGTTCCAGCATTTCCCTGTTTCTTTCAGAATTACAGCCCGTTCAATCTTGTCTTCACCAGTTCTATTGTTTTCTTTAAAATATAACAGGAGCAGCCAGTAAAGTCAGCAGGTGACAGAAGCTGAGGAGGGGAGAGAGAGAGAGAAGACGGTGAAAGACAACAGAAAATTATGTTCACTAGGGACTCGAGTATTACAGGGACAGGCAGCATTCTCTGCAGTCACAGCTGTTCGCCCAGTTCTAAAGATAGCTTTCAGCAAATGGTGGGTAGTGGGGGACTAGGGAAGGCGAGGCCCAATTCCATTTGCAACCAATGATTTAGGGGAAATATTATTTCTGACTAAGAAATAGCAGATGTTCAGAACGAACTGAACAAAGCAGATGGGACCTGAGCCACTTGCGAATTGAAAGCGACTAGAAAGATCAACGCGTAGCTGAAACAGTGGGAAGGGGTGTCTCCATTTCAGCGGGACAGGCTTTAGCAGAAAGGTTCGTTCGGGCTGTCACCAGGACTTGAAATTCATAAAATAGAGATTAGATTAGATTCTCTACAGTATGGAAACAGGCCCTTCAGCCCAACAAGTCCACACTGCCCCACCCAGACCTGTGCATGGGCGTCTGATGAAAATAACATCAGTCTGAAGGTGAAAGAAAAGTTACTGAAATTAGCAGTAATATAAACCAAAGGTTACAAATATAATAATAAAAATACGTTTAAAAATAAGCAAAAGGAACCATGATTAGAGACTGTTAACTGCCTGCAAGGCATCCGAAATGTGAAAGTTACCATAGTTCCAGAGGCTACTCTCTCATTAGTGAGAAACAATTGGTGATGAGGTTAACCTGAGGCTCACGGTACTTTCAGCAAAGTTAAGGAAGCATGGCTTTCACAATGAACTCAACTAGTACAGGAATTAAACTCATCTTGTTTGCATTATTCTGTATTGCAAACCAGCTGAGCTAACCAGCAGGTGAAAGTGACAGTAACAATCTATACTGGGAAACTGAAGGTAGTAGATGTAACCAAAAATGATACATCAAGGAAAGAAGTGGCGAATATTGCAGGATGCAATATAGGGATGTCTGAGAAAGCAAGGAGAAGAAAGTGGGATAGCTGCACCAAAAGTAATAGGAAAGGAACATAACTGATGTCATACCTCACTAAGGAGTGAGGGGGAAATGAAACCCCTCTATTCCAGGAGTTGTCATGGAACTTAAACATTTTATCAAAGTGTGCAAAGTCCCTGATTTACCTTTCTGGTATACTCAAGTTAACAGAAAATATCAACCAGCTTTCTGGTCTTAAAAAGAACTACTATTCATTACAAACTAACTGTAGCTAAACACCATGAACTGTTAATGTATAACTACTTATCAAACTCAAAACCCCTTTTAAAAACATCCTTATACACTTACAGGCAAATACAGATAAACAAAAAGAAAACATTAGTGTTATAGATGGAGGGAAATAAAAAACTGGAGAAGCAATTCAAAGTAAATTCCTTTAATTTACTTTCCCTAGTCCTTTAGCTCTCCAAACTTTTCCTCCAGGTTTGTTCAATTCTTCAAAGGAAGCACAGAGCAACTCGATCACAAATTCTGAAATCTCTGACTTATTTGTTACTAGCAACAGCTGGTGGGAGGCAACAAACAGCTTTCCTTAAACGCAGGAATTTTACTGAAGAGAGAGACACACACACATCAGCTCCACATCCAGAGGTACAAAGGATTTTCCCTGGATCATTCACATCCAAAGTTGTTCAGCTGTCCATGAACCAATCAAATAGCTGTTGCTAGGATGATGACCTTTGGCATCCATAACCGGTCAACGTTCCACAAACCAATCAGCAAACTATTTACAGCCAACTCTCACTTCCTTTGTCTTGCCATTGTATGCACTTGTGCCATGCTATCTCCTCTTACAAGATCTCAGAAAGCAGCAGTACCCAAATAAATTTCACTGTTTTATTTAAGAGTACGGCCATTTCTTCCTCTGCCTTTTGTTGTAAAATAGTCATTTTCCCAATTTAGTTGATAATCAAAACAAAATTTTTAAAATACTTTTACGGAATACTTAATTGGGATAAAACAGAAGGAGCTGAAAATGTGTTGCTGGAAAAGCGCAGCAGGTCAGGCAGCATCCAAGGAGCAGGAGAATCGACATTTCGGGCATGAGCCCTTCGTCTGGACTGAGGAAAGTGTGTCCAGCAGGCTAAGATAAAAGGTAGGGAGGAGGGACTTGGGGGAGGGGCATTGGGAATGCGATAGGTGGAAGGAGGTTAAGGTGAGAGTGATAAGGTGAGGGTGATAGGCCGGAGTGGGGGTGGGGGCGGAGAGGTCAGGAAGAAGATTGCAGGTTAGGAAGGTGGTGCTGAGTTCGAAGGTTGGGACTGAGACAAGATGGGGGGAGGGGAAATGAGGAAACTGGAGAAATCTGAGTCCATCCCTTGTGGTTGGAGGGTTCCTAGGCGGAAGATGAGATGCTCTTTCTCCAGCCGTCGTGTTGCTATGGTCTGGCAATGGAGGAGTCCAAGGACCTGCATGTCCTTGGTGGAGTGGGAGGGGGAGTTGAAGTGTTGAGTCACGGGGTGGTTGGGTTGGTTGGTCTGGGTGTCCCAGAGGTGTTCTCTGAAACATTCCGCAAGTAGGCGGCCTGTCTCCCCAATATAGAGGAGGCCACATCGAGTGCAGCGGATGCAGTAAACGATGTGTGTGGAGGTGCAGGTGAATTTGTGGTGAATATGGAAAGATCCCTTGGGGCCTTGGAGGGAAGTAAGGGGGGAGGTGTGGGCGCAAGTTTTGCATTTCTTGTGGTTGCAGGGGAAGGTGCCGGGAGTGGAGGTTGGGTTGGTGGGGGGTGTGGACCTGACAAGGGAGTCACAGAGGGAGTGGTCTTTTCGGAACACTGATAGGGGAGGGGAGGGAAATATATCCCTGGTGGTGGGATCCGTTTGGAGGTGGCGGAAATTACGACGGATGATACAATGTATATGGAGGTTGGTGGGGTGGTAGGTGAGGACCAGTGGGGTTCTGTCCTGGTGGCGATTGGAGGGGCGGGGCTCAAGGGCGGAGGAACGGGAAGTGGAGGAGATGCGGTGGAGAGCATCGTCGACCACGTCTGGAGGGAAATTGCGGTAACTCCTTCATCTCCGCCGCATACCTAGACTACACCTCCTCCCACCCTGCCCCCTGTAAAAACGCCATCCCATATTCCCAATTCCTTCGTCTCCGCCGCATCTGCTCACAGGAGGACCAGTTCCAATACCGAACAACCCAGAGGGCCTCCTTCTTCAAAGACCGCAATTTCCCCCCAGACGTGGTCGACAATGCTCTCCACCGCATCTCCTTCAATTCCCAGTCCTCCGCCCTTGAGCCCCGCCCCTCCAATCGCCACCAGGACAGAACCCCACTGGTCCTCACCTACCAGCCTTGATGACCTGAATGGTGTGGAAAGATCAAGGACTGAACATAAATGGTCAATGTCAGTAAAGGCATCTTCAAAGTTCATATCCCACCAATTGCACCACATTCTCCTCAATTCACCAGAGACCCCTTTAATCACCTACCAACAATCTCTAACAATCAAGACTTAAACTCTAAGTTTATAATTGTTGGCATGGTGGCCCAGTGGTTAGCACTGCTGCCTCACAAGGTGCAAGGTTCTATTCCATCCTCAGGTGACTGTCTGTGTGGAGTTTGCACATTCTCCCCGTGTCTGCGTGGGTTTCCTCCGGGTGCTCCGGTTTCCTCCCACAGTCCAAAGATATGCAAGCCAGGTGAATTGGACATGTTAAATTGTCCATAGTGTTAGGTGCATTAGTCAGAGGGGGAGTGGATTGCTCTTCGGAGGATCGGTGTGGAATTGTTGGGCCAAAGGTCCTGTTTCCACACTGTAGGGAATCTAATCTAATCTAAAAAAAACCTTGCACACTTCATACGAACGAAAACTCCTCATTGCTCATGCTCACTGTCAGTTATTCTTAACGAAACTGTTGGAGATAGTGAAGACTGCAGATGCTGGAAAGTCAGAGTTAATAAAATGTGGAGCTGGAAAAAGCACAGCAAGTCAAACAGCATCAGAGCAGCAGGAGAGTCAACATTTCGGGCAGGAACCTCCATCAGTCCTGCACCATCCCAGCCTCCTCAACATTATTTGTCCCTCCACCTATCTTTATGACTCCTGCAAAGTTAATAACAATGCCTTCAGTTCCTTCATCAGGACTGTTAATGTATAATGTGAATAACTGTGGTCCCAACTCTGACCGACTCCCACGGAACTTCACTCACTGCTAGCCTGGAGAAGATGACTTTACCACACTCTCTGCCTTCTGCCAGTCAGGCAGACACCCAGCTAGTGCCACAATGGATCAGTGGTTAGTTTTGCTCCCTCACAATGCCAGGAAACCAGCTCAATTCCAATCCCAGGTAACTGTCTGTGTGGAGTTTGCACATTCTCCCGTGTCTGCGTGGGTTTCCTCCTGGTGCTCTGGTTTCCTCCCACAGCCCAAAGATGTGCAGGTTAGGTGAATTGTCATTCTAAATTGCCCATAGTGTTCTGGGATATGCTGGCTAATTGGGTTAGCCATGGGAAGTGCAGGGTTACAGGGATGGGGTAAAGGGATGGGTCTGGGTTGGAGGCTCTTTGGAGGGTCGCTGTGGACTCAATGGGCCAAATAGTCTGCTTCCATATTGTAGGGATTCTATGATGCTGAGCTGCTCTGAGAACCACTAGAGCAGATTGATATAACTGAGTGGTTTGCTTGTCCACTTAGGAAGGCAGTTGAGATCAATCATGTTAGCGTGGATGTCAAGATGATGTGAAATGTAGACCAGGCCAGATAGAGCTGCAGTTTTCTTCTATAAAGGACACTTAACAAGCAAAATGGATTTTTATGGTAATCCAATGATGTACTGGCTACTTTTGCTAATACTAGCTTTTCTTTTCCAGATTTTTTAAAAACTAAATTCAAATTCTCCATCTATCATGGTAATATGCAAATTCACACATTTCAGTTATAAGCCCAGATCTCAGGATTACTAGTCCAGTTACATAACCATTGCACAACCTGATGCATTTTCCCAATTTATTTCATGTTTCACTTCAACTCTTTACATTCATACATTCACTAAAGATAACTAAGCAGCTTCCCGAGCCTTGCAGATATTTTCAAGGTTGCTTCTCTTCACTGCTGATTGCAAGAATCCAGGTTTCCACAAATTGTTTTGGTTTATTTCATGGATAATTGTTCATTTCTTCTGGGTTACATTTCAAATTCCACCCCCTACACCCAATCTTTCTAAATCTTGCATTTATCCCGAAAAAATATCATTTTTTTTTACTTGCAACACAGCATCAGCTAAGCTGCTGTTACTTTCTGACCTTATTTAATGGAAGCAGAACCATTGTGAAATTTCATGGACACGCCTCAATCACCATGAAGCTATTTGAAGAGGCTTTATTCCCAGCCTGCCCATCACTACCAGTGAATACACACTACCATTCACTATAATATTTTATTTCTGCTTAAAGTTTAAAATTTCTTATAGTTTAATCAGTATTTCAGAGAACAATGCATAAGGTAGCTTGGCTTTTGCCTCAGAGATTCATGATTATAACGTCAAAGAGCACTAAAATGCTTTAATTATATTTTATATATTTTACTTTATATATATATTATCTGTATATATTGTACTCTACTTTCCTCTTTGTATTGGGAAAACACATCAGCAATTATCTTTCAGTGACAGGTAATAATAAAGTAGCATGCTTCCATAATGATGTTCTGCATCTTTGAATGTGCAATGTTTTACAAGTCCTTTTGGCCCATAAATTAGCTCTGGGATTTTTCTGCACTACTTGCTTTGAGCAGGCATCCACAAAAGGGCAATGCCTCAGGCTTATGCTACAGTTAGAACACAAAGGTAAGATATTGTTTGTGGTACAGGCCACCAAGGTGAACCATTATTACATTGAAGTATCTTTATCTTATAGAATTATAGGATACGACACTAAAAAGTGGCCATTTGGCCCAATACGCTTCGTTGATGAGACTATCTAATTACTCCTACTTGCTTGTGCTTTCCCAAATTTCTATGAGGTTTTCCTGTTCAAGCATTTTGCTTTTCAATGTTATTATTCAATCTCATCCAACACCTGTCAGACAGTGCTTTCCAGTTCACTACAACTCGCTACATAAAAATGTTTCCTCATGTCATTTCTGGGTCTTTACCAACAACCTTCAATCTGGGTCCTTTCATCACCAACCCTTCTGCTGCTGGAAACAGTTTCACTACTTACTCAATCAAAACCATTCTTGACTTTGAGCACTTCAAGAAAATTTGCTTTTCTGCTCTGAGGAGAACAAAATTAATTCTCCACTCTCTCCATAGAACTGAATCACTCAACCCAGGAATCATTCTAGTAAATCCCTTCTGCACCTTCTAAAAGGTCTTGACATTTTTGGAAATTGTAGTGTTCAGAATTAGACACAACAGTCCAGCTGTAGCTTAACTGGTGCTTTATAATGGTTAAACAAAACCTCTTACTTCCATGCTCAATTCCCGTATTGTAAAAGTTAAGGATCCCATATTGATTTTCAACAACTTTCTCTCCTGCCTTAAGCATATTTAAGATGATATTACAAAGTTTTTATCTGAATATAAATTATTACCACATACAAATTCTTTCCTCCTGGTTTTGCAATGTTAAATACAGCCATCTTCCAGTATGATTACGAAATATATTTTATTTAATCTACTAATTAACAACAAGTTCTTTGCACTTTGTTTAAGATTAAGCTAGCAAATTTAATATGATTTGAAGAACAAACAGCATAATTAACTTTTTTCAGTGTAAATTTTTAAAAACTTATATTTTAAACAAGATTATTCTTTAAGATTTGAAATCTGCACGTATGGAAGAAAAAGTATTGCATTTTAACAACATTTTATTAGTTCATACTGCAGGTCATATTCATATTATCCATGAACTTTAACAAATGTTGTTTAAACTGAAACAGTAAATTTTGCAAGAGGAACAAATTTTAGACAGTTACCCTAAAGGGAGAGAATTATTCAGTAATCAGATTGTCAGCCATTTGATTTATACCACTTCACTTTAAATATTCCATTACAAGTCAAATTCCATTGTTAGATAATCTGGCCAGCTCCCATGCTGACAGCCAATTCATTAGCTTCACGTAGCTTTTATTTCAGGTCTGACAAGAGGAAACTCCATTTAAGCATGCCCTATGTGAACTATTTTTTTAAAAACTGTCAATTTACTTATATATGAGGATGAGTCATTTAGAATCACATGATCATACGTTCAGAAAGAATGGTCAGAGGCTGTGCAGGTCAGCAATATATATAAGCAAAAAACTGGCTGCAGCGATCAATGCGATTTAACATAGTGAAGGATGAAAAATAATTAATGGTCATTGAAATTCATTCCATTTATTTTAAGAAATTCAGTTTGCTCCACTACAGAGGTATGGTAATGCAGTGTTTATACAGGTAATTACTCCATAACATGATGTGTTCTTGTGCAACACCACATTGTAGAAAAATCACACTTTAGAAACAGCGCTTAACGTGTTGCTGATGTAATTGCGTTATGGCCAACACACAAGTGTCCCAATTCGTCAATTGCGTTACAGCTAATTAGCGTTAACGAAACGTGTGTTAAGCAGAACGACCTGTGTACAGGACTGGCAAATTCTAGGGACATTATGAAATTGAATTTCATAGAAATTCAGTGAAAGATGTGGCCTTGAAAGCTGCTGGTTTGTTGGATAAAATCTGTTAGTTCATTATGACATTCTGCACCAGCTGGAATTCAGCAATGGTTTTCATTCTAGGCCTGCTCAACCCAGCTTCAACATCTTCCATGTTGGCTGAGATGCAGCAATCAAACATATCCTTGTTATTCAAAGCTTCCCTCCTCTGCACTGCTCTACTGTTCTGGACACAGCAAAGCACCACAATAGGTGAGGCCTTCAGCATCCACGTGAAAACTGGCACAACAGTTATGCTATGCTGGTCCAACGGTCCACAATGGGGGACTTCTGAATATCTCCCTCATACATTCACTCCCTAAGGACTTGATAAGGATGAGGATCTACTCCTCTTGCATCTGGCAGAATCTGCTGTTGACGGACTTCCTTGCCACCAACATAGTGGTCACTCCTTCCCAATTTACTGTAGGATTTGGGATTAGAATTAGGTATTTGACCTGTCAAGTCTGCCCCACTATTCAACTGTGACTAATGTGTTTCTCAACTCCATTGTCCTGCCTTTTTCCATTACTAATCAATACCTTTTGTTTTGGACAGTATGGCGCAGTACAGGCCCTTTGGCCCTCAATGTTGTGCCAACCTTTTATCCTACTCCAAGATCAAACTAACCTACATACCCTTCATTTTACTATCATCCATGTGCCTTCCCAAGTATCGCTTAAATGAGCCTAGAGTATCTGACTCTACTACCACTGCTGGCAGTGCATTCCACACACCAACCACTCTCTGTGTAAAGATCCTACCTCTGTTATCTCCCTAAAACTTCCTCCAATCACTGTAAAACTATGCCCCCTCATGATAGCCATTTCTACCCTGGGAAAAAGTCTCTGACTATCCACTCTATCTAAGCCTCATCATCTTGTACACCTCGATCAAATCACTTCTCATCCTTCTTCGCTCCAATGAGTAAAGCCCTAGCTCCCTCGACCTTTCTTCATAGGATATGCCCTCCAATCCAGGCAGCATCATGGTAAATCTCCTCTGCACCCTCTCTAAAGCTTCCAAATTGTTTCTATAATGAGGCAACCAGAACTGCATACAATATTCCAAGTGCCATAATCAGAGCTTTTTAGAGCTGCAGCATATCCTCTCAGTTCTTAAACTCAAACCCCCTGCTAATGAAAGCCAACTCCCACATATGCCCTCTTAACAACTCTATCAACTCGTGTGGCAACTTGAGGGATGTATGGACGTGGACTCCAAGATCCGTATGTTCCTCCACACTGCCAAGAATTCTGCTTATAACCTTGTAATCTGCATTCAAATCTGACCTTCCAAAATGAATCACTTCCCACTTTTCCAGGTTGAACTCCATCTGTCACTTCTAAGCCCAGCTCTGCTTCCTGGCAATGTCCTGTTACAACCTACAACAGCCCTCTACACTATCCACAATTCAACCAACCTTCGTGTCATCGGCAAACTTGCTAACCCACCCTTCCACTTCCTCATCTAAGTCATTTATAAAAATCACAAAGAGCAGAGGTCCCAGAACAGATCCCTGTGGCACCAGTCATCGAGCTCCAGGCAGAATACATTCCATCTACTACCACCCTGTATCTTCTGTGGGCTAGCTAATTCTGTACCCAGGCAGCCAAATTTCCCTGTATCCCATGCCTCCTTTCTGAATGAGCCTACCATGGGGAACCTTATCAAATGCCTTGCTAAAATCCATATACATTACATCCACTGCTCTATCTTAATCAATGTGTTTTGTCACATCCTCAAAGAATTCAATAAGGCTTGTGAGGCATGACCTGTCCCTCTCAAGGCCATGCTGAGTATTTCTAATCAAACTACACTTTTCAAAATAATCTGTCTTTATCTTAAACACACTCAATGACTTGGCCTCCACAGCCTTCTGCTGCAATGAGTTTCATAGATTCGCCACCATCTAACTGAACAAAGTACTCCTCATCTCAGCTCTAAAGGGTTGTTCCTTCACTGTGAGCCTCGGATCCTAGTCTCTCCTACTAACAGAAACATCTTCTACAAGTCAGCTTTATCCAGTCCTCTGCAAGTTTCCATGGGATTCTCTCTTACCCTTCTAAGTTCCATTGAGTACAGCCCTTGAGTCCTCATCCTTTCCTCAAATGCCAAGCTCTTCATTCCCAGCATCATTCTTGTTAACTTCTTCTGTATCCCCTCCAAGACCAACACATCTTTCCTTAGATACAGGACCAAAAACTGCTCACAATATTGCAGATGGATCTGACTCAAACAGACATCCTGGCTCTTGTATTCCAGCCCTTTCAAAATGAATACTAATTTTGCATTTGCTTTTCTAACTGCCCACTGAACCTGCATGTTAATTTTAAGAGAATCCTAAACAAGGACTCCTAAGTTCCTCTGTGCTTCAGATTTTTAAATCCTTTCCCCATTTAGTTAATAGTCTATGCCTGTAAAGTATACAGTCTCACATTTGCCCACATTGTATTCCATCTACCACTGCTTACCTACTCTCCTAGTCTGTCTAAGTCCTTCTGCAGCCTCTCCACTTCCTCAACACTATCTGCCCCTCCACCTATCTTTGTGTCATCTGCAAACTTAGTAACAATACCCTCAGTTACTTTGTCCAGATTGTTAATGTATAATGTGAATGGTTGTGGTCCCAAAACTGACTCTCTGTCCATTAGTCAGTGGCTACCATCCTGTAAAAGACCTCTTTATCTCCTCTCTCTGTCTTCTGCCAGTCAACCAATCTCTACCCATGCCAGCACATCGCCCCTAACACTATGGGCTCTTAGTTATCAGCCTCCTGACAGACCTTATCAAAAGCCTTCTGGAAATCCAAATAGATCAAGTCCACTGGCTCTCCTATGTCTATCTTGCTTATTACCTCCTCAAAGAATTTTAACAGACTTGTCAGACATGACCTCCCCTTGACAAAGCCGTGCTGGCTCAACCCCATTTTACCATGCACTGCCAAGTATTCCGCAATCTCTTCCTTAATAGTGGACTCTAAAATCTTACAAACAAAAAAGGTCTGTCTAACCGACCTACAATTTCCAGTATTCTCCCTCCCTTCTTAAACAGGAGAGTTACATTCACCATTAACTGCACTGTCTCTCATTGCCAGTGCAAGCCCTAAAGAGGAGGGTCTTCTGGAATATGCAGAGAGAAGGAGACTGGTGATGTATTTGCAGCATAGTATCCATTTTTTTTGTTGATAGTGGGTTTAGCTTTGTAGCTACTGACTTCCTGTGCTATCTCCATTCATGTTTGATCAGGTATTATCCTGTCCCTTGGGAAATGGTCCTCCTTTCTTATTTGTGCAGCCCGCATTACAACCTGCAGGGGGGCATCACTCATCCGGTGGGCTACCTGGTGAACTCCCTCTACCATGCTTGCTACCATCTTGGTTGGCTTCTTTATATACTGGAGAGATACAAGTGTCTTCTGTTCTGTAATGTTGCTGAGGCAATCATTTTGAACAAGGCGGCAGCACGTCCAGAGCTAGCTCTTTGAAAATGGTGCAGCACCTGCCTTTGAGTGAAGTGACACCAGAACAGGACCTTGTTACCTGCACCAGTGCCCAAACCTGACAATCCCGAGCATCCAATTGGTTAATCTGCTGATGTTTTTCCCAAACAACATAAGAGATAGTAGCATGGGTAGACTGTTCAACCCCTTGAATCTGCTCTAACATTTTATATGATCATAGCTAATCTTCTGCCTAAGTTCCACTTTTCCACTATTCTGCCCTTGACTTTCAGGGAGACCAAAATCTGTCTGTGTCAGCCTTCAATATACCTAACAACAGAACATTCAAACTCTCTGGCGTAACAAATTCCCAAGGCAAAGAACCTTCTGAATGAAGCAGTTTCTCCTCATCTCAGTCCTGAGACCAGCATCTTAAGGTTATGCCTCTGTGATCTGGTTTCCCAATGTGGGGAAGCAACCCCATCACTGCTTACTCTGCTGGTCCCCTTCAGAATCTGGTATGTTTCCATTAGATTATCTCATTCTTCTAAATTCCAGACACTATAGGCTTAATTTACCCTGGCTCCTGAATAGGAAAGCACTCTCATCTCAGATACCAAGTTGATGAATTTTCAGGGCACCATCTCAAATGCAAATATATTTTTCCTTAAGTATGGAGAACAGAATTGCACACCATGCTCCAGGTTTATTCTGGATGAATCCCTGTACAATTGTTGCAAGACCTCCTTATTAATGTACTCCAACCCTCTTGCAATAAAGGACGCCATGCCATTTGTCTTCCTGATTTCTTTCTATACTTGCATATTGATTTTATGTCTTTTTATGAACTATGAACATTTAGAGGCTCCATTCTTTTAAAAAGTACTGTTTTTCTGTTCCTACTACCAAAGTAAATAATCTCACTCTTACTCACTTTATACTCCATTTGACATCTTGTTACCCATTAACTTAACCAGTTTATGTGAAGAGTAAATACTTCCACAATTACTACATTGCATTTGTTACAAGCTTGAATTAGTCCTTACTTTATGCTAATATTTTGTCCAATGGCAGAACTATTGTTAAATCTCCTATAAAACTATGCCAATAGGTATTCCTCAGCTTCCCCCAAGTTGATTTTAATTCCTGATTTTCTGAAATAATAACGTTTCTCACTACTCTCTATGTGTTATACTTTATTGTTAGAAAGTCATCCTCTTTTTCAATGTTGTGTACCCTGGAACATTTCTGTCTCAAATCTAGTTATCTTATAACCATTTCTATGTAGTGATGATTAAATCCAAATCATGTATCTCTATTTTACTGTGTTCTTGTCTCATTCACTTTGTAAAATATATATATAAAATCAAAACCTACTTAGTATTGTATAATGAGGTAAATTTAACAAATTAGTGAAAGGGAAATTCAAATCACAATTATCCACCTTATATTTGAGAAGGCTCATCAGCTACCCTCGATGATATTTAGGAGACCTGTAATTGGGTCAGCAGGTCACCTGGCCGAACAGTGCTATGCTGCTTGAATCCACTTATTAAATCCCACTCAGATTGGAAACTTCAAGCACAAATTGGTGAAGTCTCCAAGCGCATACATTCAACATTGTTGTTTTAGGTAATAAGTGATCTATTAGCTGTCCATGGAGGCCAATGATGCAAAATGCTTTGTTGGTCTTGTTTTACTGAGAGGAATTTGTCTGCTATTCCCATGGATGCGGAATTGTCTTTCATAAGAAGACTACTTATGGAGAATTCATTGCCATTTAGCGTTGTGATAATATGAACTGGAAAGATCTTAACATTATAGGTCAACCCTGTTTAAAGTCAAACCAAAGGGACAGTGATTCTCAACAGATTCAAATTCAGATTCTAGCAGATTGTAGTTTAAGCCACTTTCACTGATTGGTTAAGCTATGACTTAATCGTACAATACTGAAAGATTCTTTTTATGACACAGGCTGAAGGAGTTCATGATAATTTGCAACTGTGACCAATATTTTCAGTTTGGTTGCTTTTAATCTTTTGGCCATAGTGTAACAAGTAATGGCATACAATCTGAATTAAATTTTGACCACTTATTCCAGAAGCTTCATCTAATTCTACCCTGTATTAATTTTACTTTTGATCAGAAGGAAGAAATATTTTTAGATGGTGGAACTTGAGTATTTTTCATGTGTTTTTGTCTACAAGAGTTGATTTATATACAATCAGTTCAGTCGGAAGCATTCATAAAAATGAAGATGGGTTGCATTAGACATAAATACATAGTTATTCTTTTGCAATATTCAGTCATATTATCTGCTGTGTCTAGAAGCTGATGCCCATGAGCATTCTTTGATAAATTAGACCCAGATATTGTAGTGTCAATTAAAAATAAATTGTAAGGTGACTAGGTTAACAGCACTTGTACTTCTAATCCGTCATACATAATTGGAACAGAATCTAACATGAAACCACAATTTTAGGGGTATGCAAAATATGCCACAATCGTATGAATTTCTAATCATTCAAACACAAAAATAATCAAAGACCCTAGAGTACAATTAATAGAATCCATACAGTGTGGAAACAGACCATTCAACCCAATACGTCTACACCAACTCTCCAAAGAGCATCCCACCAAGACCAACGGCTAATCCACCTAACTTGTACACCCCTGAACACTATGAGCAGTTTATGACCAACGGCCAATCCACCTAACCTGCACATTTTTGGACTGTGGGAGGAAACTCACACAGACGCAGAGAGAATGTGCAAGTTCCACACAGTTGCCTGAGATTGAACCTAGATCTCTAGTACTGTAAGGTAGCACTGAGCCACCATGCCATCCTAACAGAATTGCTCGGAAAATTGTTCCTTGTATGGCTGACTAAATTGGAGGGAGGGAACAAAATATTATACACTCTTATATGTCACTCTGGTTCTCCCAAATTTTCAGTTTATTCTTGGTACTTGATATTAGCTGTAGTCAATATAATAGTCAATAATCACTGTTATCTGGAGAAATAAAATAATCAGTGCCATTGCTATCCATGTCTTCATCAAAACATTATGAATTGCATAGGATTTCAACACAGGCCCTTTATTTTACAAGGAGATTTTGTGGTGCAGCGGGTAACATTCCTGCCTCTGAGCAAGAAATTCCAAAATAAAATCCCACCCCAGGGAGGTGCATTCTTAACACAGCCAACTGTATCCATGCACAAATCCTTCCAACAAACACCAGTGTCAAGCAATAAGAGTGGAGAGATTCCTTGGCAGACATGTAATGAAAAGAACATCGGAGCCTCTATTATCACTATCTGTGACACCATGGTAAAAGTGCCAAAGAAAGCCAGACTACCCAAGTGAACTGTAATATAACATCATTTGATGTGAGGGGATTGACTATCATTAACAGAAATGGACAATCAGAACTCTGAGCCAAATGTGGTGCTCCTTCCCTCAAGGGAATGTTAGCTTCATTACTTTTAAGATGTTAAAAAGGAAACAATGGCCCAGATATTCTGAGAATGGTTAGAATTGCATGGTAGGACCACATGGATGCAGACTGATATTAGCTGTACCATATAATAGTCTAGGAAATTGCCTGGGAAATTGAAAATCCTGATGGACAACCTGCTTTATATGGAACCGTCCAAAACAGTCTATTAATTCAAGGGTTCCTACTCAGTTAAGCTAATAGTGACTCAGAAAAAAATAGAGTATTAAAAACCAACTCAACTAAACAACTAGCTAAAATGAATGTCCACCTCACTATTCACCTCCCATGCCCAACTATGCCCAACTCCTTGACAACCAATACCCAGAGCAGACCAACCGTCCCGTACCCACCAAACACAATTCCATCCCCTTTCCAGACACACCATCCATTTCCAGATCTGCTGTTAGAATGACCACTGGACCCAACATCCTCCTCCCTCCACCTGGCACCCCACGAAGTGACACCCCTGGCACCGGTTTGATACCCAACACAGATGGCATGCCTCACCATGCTGCGAAACTCAGCACCATCTCCCCAGCCTCAACTACCCTCAGCACACCATCACTTGCTTTGCACCCCATTTACCTGGCATCCTGCCCAACTTGTATCCTAACCTCCTAACCAATCACCACTCAAGCCTCACAGTTACATACTTATTCTTTCACAGCTGCTGTCAAAGTGCCTGGCTGGGCTGCTAGCTGATTAACTCATATCCCAGGGCACACTGACTACTGCAGAATGGGATGTGTTTGCAGCAAATTTTTTCTTTGCTGCTGGATTCCTGGATTTCAGAACAGGTTCACAACAGGAATTCTTCTGCCCAGGAATCGACAGTGCAAAAGCTGCCCAGTGACGAGCTTTAATCAATCATGGAATGAAATGAGACTTCTGACCCTGACTGGAATATCTGGGTCTTTGTGTGCCATTAACTGGAAGATCTTTTGTTTCCTTTGACTCAATAATCTCCTGTTCAGTTTCCTAGCCACAGCATCATTATGAAGTCATGCAGGATTACATGCGAGATGCACAACATAACTCAAACAAAAGAATATAAGTATGAGAGCAGGCATTGTCAATTCAGCCCTTGAATCAGCTCCACCATTTTGTATAGTCATGGCTGATCTCCTCTTGGCCTTGACTCCTCTTTCCTTCCCACTCTCCATAACCCTCCAATGTGTTACTGATTAAAACTTTGTGTATCTTCTCCTTCAACCCCATTTTGCTTGGGGCATCCTGCAATCTCAGAGATATAGAGGGACTAAGTCTTGGTTATTGACATCTGAAATCCCACTTGAGAGTTATGCCCCTTCTAGTTGGCAGCAGTGAATGACATCCTTGGCATTCTGG
This sequence comes from Chiloscyllium punctatum, assembly GCF_047496795.1. Classification (NCBI taxonomy): domain Eukaryota; kingdom Metazoa; phylum Chordata; class Chondrichthyes; order Orectolobiformes; family Hemiscylliidae; genus Chiloscyllium; species Chiloscyllium punctatum. Next base: position 28,893,071 of record NC_092746.1, on the reverse strand, counting down.
GCACACCTCCACAGTACAGTAATCAGTGCCCCTCAAGGTAGTCTAAATAACATAAACAATCCAAAACTTGAACAGATTGAAAGAGACTGTTGTAGAAATTGCTCAGTAGGTGCCAGGTTGTACAGAAGTTGCAACAAAAAGTGACTTCAATCTTTCTTTTCCTACCATTACATCTTTATAGAATCCCTACAGTGTGGAAGCAGGCCATTCAGCCCATCGAGTCCACACCGATTCCCCCCTCCTCCCACAGAACATCCAACATACCAGCCCACCCACGCCTGGATACTGAGTAATTTTGCATGGCCAATCCACATAACCTGCTAATACACATAACCCGCACATCTTTGGACTGTGGGAGGAAATCAGAGAACCCGGAGGAAACCCACACAGACACGGGGAGAATGTACAAAATCCGCACAGACAGACAGTCACCTGAGGTTGGAATCGAACCCAGGTTTCTGCCATTTGGGCAGCCACAACTGAGCCTGAGAAAGCTTGCTGACTATTTTTCCAGCTTGCCTCAGATGATGCTCTAGTAGACCAGGGTAGAATAGGCACTGACCTGCACTCGTGAAGGTGTGACCTCTTTGGCTTGACCTGGTGAATGTGTTGAGTCCTTGGTGGAGAACAGACTGTGTGCAAGCCAGCTCTAAAGTAAATTGAGGTGAAAACTCCTGGACATCAGTCTGTCGTTCAACCTTTCTGTCTGTAGGCAATAGCATCTTCCTCAGCCCTTGATGAGTTGGAAGGAGGTCAAAAGCCCTCAACCCCCTCTCAGTAACTGAAGGCATTCATGGCTGATCGAATGAAGTAAAGATATCCAGCAGATATTAATTGCTCTCATGGATATGGCTCTCCAGAGCAGCAGCACCCCCTCTGCAGCACTCGCCACCACCCCACACACCATACTTTCCATGAGGAGGTCAAACACAGAATCAGTTGGTCGCTCAGTCTGTGCATGGTCTCTGGCAGCTTTGGATTCAGCAAGGGTCTATTCTCCAGCAGTCTTCAGACAGTCAGAGACCTCAGTCATTTCTTACACCTCTACCTGCGGACCAGTGCCAGTGCAATGCTCACCTTGCTCTGACCCTACACCAGATAGATCATCCACTGGTGTGAATGTCTCTGTGCGGGTGCAGGATGTGGAGAAGGGCCTTAACTGTGCATTTCTGAGCCTCGTGTCTATTACCCTCATAGATGTATTTTGAGGAGCTGTTAGAGATGGGCCTGTTCATTCTTTTTGGTCTGGCTTGGGATTGGGATCTGGAGGTTCATTGAAAAACATGATGGTTTGTTAGTGTCACAAGTGCTCACACCCAAGGTTTTATGAAGACATTGATGCTTGATGTGCAACTAGAAATAGCAAATCTTCTCACAAGATGGCTGTGGATATCTAATCTTCCCATCAATGCTCATACGTTTCTCTTGTTCTCCTGTCAGATCTGCGTCCTGTCCCTCGAAGGGGGTCAGAAGCCTTACATCAGGCATCCACCTTGCTATCTGGAAACATTCACCCTCACTGTGTGTTTTTCCCTTAAACTCACTTATCAACCCCTCATAGTCTCTTCTATATCATTTATACATCTCACAAACATTAAGAGACCAAGGATTGATCCCTGTGGCATGCCACTGGACACAACCTTTCAGTGTCTGTCTCCTATCACTGAACTAATTTTGGGTTCAACTTACCAAGTTACCCTGGATGCCACGAGCTTTTACCTTCTTTATTGGCCTCCCACGTGGGACCTTGTGAAAGGCTTTACTGAAATCCATATAAACCACAACAACTGCATTTCTCTCATGGTCATCTCCTCAAAAGATTCTCTCAAATTTATTAGGCATGACTTCACTCTCACAAAACCATGCTGACTATCCCTGATCAAACCTTACCTCCCCTTACCTCTTCAGAATTTTCTCCAATAGTTTCCCTACCACTGATATGAGGCTCACTAGTCTATAATTCCCTTGTTTGTGTCTACCACCTTTCCAGAAATGTGGAGTCACATTAGCTGACCTCCAGTCCTCTAGCACCTCCCTTGACCAAAGAGGAACAAAAGATTTGAGTCAGCGCCCTTGTAATTTCCTCCCTCATCTCTCACAGCAGACTGGGATACAACTCATCCAGACCTGTTGATTTGTTCACTTTTAAGTTTGCCAAAACATTTAATACCTCTTCACTCCCTATGTCAATCTGTTGAGAACCTCACAGTTCCTCTTTGTGAAATATTTTGTACCTACATCCTCCTTCTCCCAAGTGGAGACAGATGTGAAGTATTTTTTAATGCCTCACAATGCCATCTGGCTCCAGACATAGATTGTCCTTTGGTCCTTAATGAGCCCTACTCTTTGACCCTGGTTATCCTCTTCCTCTTGCTATGTTTATAGAATATCTTGGGATTCTCCCTAATCTTACCTGCCTGTGTTTTTTCATGTGCCCTCTTAATGCTCCTAATTGATTCCCCCTACACTTCCTATACTCCATCTTAGAGTTGATTGTTTTGCTCCCTTTGTGTTGGTTAAAAACCATGAATATGCATACACATCCAGGGTACTCTGGCCTTGTTCTTCCTAAATTTCATCCTAAAGGGAACATGTTGGGCCTGTACCCTCCTGAATACCTTTTTGAATGCCCTCCACTGTTCTGCTGTGGCTGTTCCCAGTCTAGTAACAGATTTAAAACAGACATCAGAGGCATGTTCTTTACACAAAGAGTGGTAAGGGTGTGGAATACCCTACCTGCCAATGTAGTCAACTCAGCTACATTAGGGAGATTTAACAATCCTTAGATAAGCACGTGGATGATGTTGGGATAGTGTAGGGGGACGAGCTGAGAATAGTTCACAGGTCGGCGCAACATTGAGGGACGAAGGGCTTGTTCTGCGCTATATTGTTCTATGTTCTATGTTCTACGTACTTTGACATTTGAAGTTTCTACTTTGAAGCTTTAGTTCTTAAGTAGAATCATTGAAGATGCATTACTTTGCAACAATTTTGAATAATGCGCCGCCTTGTTGCTGGAAACAGCTCACTTTTCAGTAGTTAGACAATGATTGGAAAGAAAGAAATTCACCAGGAACATGACACAAACTGAAATGGATAGTTGATTGTTTTCAGGAGTGCTTTGTGCCAATGACATTATCCATTGGGAAGAGGCAGGGTTGAGGTAGCAATAGAGAAAAGTCAGGATTGATGGTGGCTTTGCCATCAATCCAGCATTCCCTAACTGAACCTTGCATTATTAGGGGCATTTCTCACACCATGGGCAGCAAGGTGAGCTACAACAGGTCTTTCCACCTTGTTTATCTTCCTCCTCTTCTTTCTGTTCCTCCTCCTGTTCAGATTCTTCCAAGTTAATGTCTACTCAGCATCTTGTCCCAGCTGAATACTTCATAGAAACATAGAACATGGTAGCAGGAAAAGGCCATTGGCCCTTCGAGTCTACTCTGGCATTCAACATGATCATGGCTGATCATCTAACTCTGTACCTGTTCCACTTTCTCTCTATACCCTTTAATCACTATAGTCCCAAGAGCTATATCTAACTCCTTGAAAACATTCAATGTTTCGTCTTCAACCACTTTCTGAGGCAAATAATTCAATAGGCTCACCATTTGTAAGTGAAGGAATTTCTCCTCAACTCAGACCCAAATGGCCCATCTGGTATCTTTAGACTATGACCCCTGGTTCTGGACTCACCAGTTATCAAGAACAGCATTCTTGCACTTACCCTGTCTAGTTCCTCTTTGTGTGTGTGATTGAAGTGGAAGCCCTTGAGGTTTAAAAAATATTCCTGGTTGACCTGGTGACACACAGATATTGAGTGTGTCTAGTCAATGATGCTCTGCAGCTGACAACAATGGCTCATTGTTGGTGCTGGCCAATGAAGGCAATCAAGATGTCACCAATCCAGCTCCAATTCTGAAAATCTCCATAATGCAAAAGGTAAACTCTCAGCCAAGGAACTGGGAGAAAACCCTTTCTCACAAAGAGGTACTAAAGCAGCTGAGAATCAACATTATTTGAGTATTTTCCTGAGTTTAAATAAGCCAAATTAATTGCTGTAATGTGAGTTTTACTGGTAAGTTTCAGAGTGCATGTGGAGATGCTATTAAATTTGTGAAATATTTCTCCAATTGTGGTATGTTAACGGCATTCTAACTCCGTTGACGGGATTAAATGCAAATAACCCAACATTGCCAAGTTAAACCTGGAAGCTGGGAACATGAAGACTGCTTCCAGATGTCCTGATGTCCCACCGATCTCCATTATGTCAGACAGGAATTTAGATCAAAAAGCAATCATGTCACAACTTACTGAGTAATGCACTGATGAAAAGTTCTGCAGTGTTGATGGAGATCGAGTAAGCGATTCAATATCCGTACATTGAAAAGTGAAATGAGAGCATCTCGGGTTACTAATGTAGATAATGGGCACACTTGCAGAAGCTTCCAGTGCTGTTCTTAATTGCCTAACCCCCATTCCCCTCTTTTCAATTGATATTTTGATAATGAAACTGAAACAACTCTACTTTGTGAAAGGTCATGGTTGATGAAAAACCAAAGCACTTTTTTACATTTTTATTGGGAGGAATATGTCAATTTATGACACATAATGTAGGCAATGGCTTTTTTCTGAGAACACAAAATTTTAGTCCATTACATGCTACCTTTTGAATGTTAAACATTTGTTAATGCATACTTTTAAAGGAAATTGACATAATATTGCCCAATGTGAGTTTACAAGATGGTTCCACATCTTTCAATAATAGACTAGATGCCTCAGGAATTTTAAAAATACATCAGTACACAACATCTTTTACATACCAGAGATAATTTTTTTTTAAAACCTGTTTATCTTTCAGTCACAATTAAAACAGTATGGCACAGAAGGAGGCTATTCAGCCCATTGTCTGTTTGCTAGTTCTCAACAAGAATGATTTAGCAGGTAATGAGATTAAAAGAAAGACAGATTATTTATTTTTCTCACAGATGTTGGTCTTTGTTACAATGATCTGTCAAATCAAATCTGCATGCTGCATGCTATATTGTCTGGGCATGCCGATTCACTGCACCATTGATGCTAGTTCATTATACTGTCTAAACTGTTGCTCATGATGAACATTATGGCTACCATCCCCTTTAAGTGTAGGAAACTACAGGGCCTGTTTAAAAGGCTATTATTTTGCAGTAATAGCTGTTCTACTGCTCGTTTGCTGCTGTACAGCAGAGTGTTTTCTTACATTTTGTGCTTGAAATGGTGGATTTGTATGCTTTTCATGGCCAAGATGAAGGATTCTCGCCATTGACAGAAAAAATGGAGGATTCCCATCTTTTTTGGGGGAGTGAGATTTAAACGAATAATTTCTGCCTTCATCATGGCTCTTATGAAGGATCTCCTGCCTTTAACACAGTCTAAATAAAGTCTCCCAAACTGGAAGTGGACAGACGAACGGGATTCAGGAATGGTGGTAACAAGGTTAAAAGGAGCTACAACAGCAGGGAGATCCCCAGGAGCAGATAAACTGGCAGTAGAGCTAGTTCAACAAAATCAGGAGTGTGATGTGACAGGAGAGCAGCAAGGTAATTGGCAGGTAGTTTCTCTCTTCTCTCTTGTGACCAGTTATTGATGTAGATTGAGCTTCAAGTAAACTTAAAAACTTTACACAGATAATTAATATTTTAGAATTTTACAACTAAATTTCTTCACCTGGTAGAGTTAAAGAGTTCTGGTTGTTTGTCTGACATAAACAAGAAGAAGATGTTTCTCAGTAATTTCTAGTGAGAATGATGGTCCCTCTGTGAAAGGCAACTCAGGCTGAGGCAGTGTTCCAGCTGTTTGGGGTTGGGACTGGCAGGATGGAGGAAGAAATGTGGAAGAGTAGTAGTGGTGGGGGATTCCTGAGTGAGGGGAGTAGACAGGCACGTCTGTCGCTGTGGACATAATTCCAAGGTGGTACATTGCCTCCTGGGTGTTAAGGCCTTGCACGTCACAGAACCACAGGGCATTCAGGAGGAGGAAGGTGAAGGTCAGGTCCATGTTGGGACCAATGACTTTGACGAAAGAGAAATAAGGTCCGACAAGCAGACTTAGGTAGGAAATTGTACAGTGGGACTTCAAAAATCACAATCTCCAGATTACCACACAGTAGTGAGTATAAGAATAGATCAACAGAGCATCGCTGGAGAGATGCAAGAAGGAGAACTTTAGATTGCTGAAGAATTAAAACTGTTTCTGGGAGAGGTGCGACCTGGACATTTTGGGCAGGTTACATCTGAACAGGTGTGGGATTTATGGCAAGTCCTTGGAGGGAGATTTGTTGATGCTGTTGAGGTGGATGTAAATTAGATTGGCAGGGGAATGGGATCCCGACAAGTAGTTCAGGTGGGAGAGAAGCTGAGAGGGAATGAGAAATTAAAACACAAGTGATTCTGGAAAGCAGAGGAAACATGGATTAGGTAAGAAAGAAATGTGTTTAGCAAGGGTAAATGGAATATATTTTAATTCAAGAAGCTTGGACGGCATGGTGGCTTGGTGGTTAGCACTGCCGCCTCAAAGCGCTAAGGACCTATGTTCGATTCCAGCCTCGGGTGACTGTCCGTGGATGGTGTTTGTATGTTCTCCCTGTGTCTGTGTGAGTTTCCTCCAGGTGCTCCCACGGTTTCCTCCCATGATCCAAAAATGTGTAGGTTAGGTGCATTAGTTAGGGGTAAATGTAGAATAATAGGGAGGGGGAATGGGTTACTCTTTGGAGAGCTGGCGTGGACTTATTGGGCTGAATTGCATGTTTCCACACAGTAGGGATTCTATAACTCTAATAAGATAGATGAGCTGAGGACATAGATAGGCATGAGGAGTGTGATATTATTGCTTTGACTGAGACTTGGCTGAAAGATGGGCAGCTCAATATTCCAGTTATCGGATATTCAGACAAGATAGAAAAGGGATAAGAAGATGGGAATATTAATTGAGAGGAGTCAATAATAGCAGTGAGGAAATATGTTGAAAAGATCATCAAATGAGGCCATAAGGATCAAAATTTAAAAAATCAAAGGGCAAACACACTGTTGGATGTGTACTATAGGCCCCCAAATAATCAGGGAGAAACGGAGAGTCAAATATGTAATCAAATTTCAGAAAAAGGTAAGAATAATAAGGATTTAACTAACCAAACATTAACTGGGATAGTTTCCGTGTGCAAGGTAGGAGGAAGCAAAATTCTGAAATTCCATCCAGGAGAACATTTTTTCTCCAGTACGTGGAAAACCCAACAAGAAAGGGGATATTTCTAGGTACCATATTTGGAACCAAGCCCAGGCGAGTGGAAAGTGTAAGAGCAGAGGCATAATTTTGGAGATAGCGACCATAATTCAGATAGATTTAGTATAGTTGTGGAAAAGGTTAAGGATGGGCCAGGAATAAATATTCAAAACAAGGGAATTATTAATTTTACTAAGATATAATTTAGCTGAGTGGGCTGGAACAATTACTTGCAGATAAGTCATGATTTGGAGATGCCAATGTTGGACTGGGGTGTACAAAGTTAAAAATCACACCACAACACCAGGTTATAGTCCAACAGGTTTAATTGGAAGCACTAGCTTTCGGAGTGCTGGTCTTTCATCAGTTGGTTGTGGAGTACACAATTGTAAGACACAGAATTTATAGCAAAAGTTTACAGTGTGATGTAACCGAAATTATACATTGAAAAAATACCTTGATTATTTGTTAAGTCTCTCATCTGTTAGAATGACCATGATAGTTTCACTTCTTTCATTTGTAAATCACAAAACTTTTTTAAAAGTTACATTCTCAGGTTAACTGAACAATTGATGTCAGCCAGATAATATGTTGAAGGTGCTAGCCCCCTGTGTGCTGTTGTCTGTGCCATAATGTTTAGACTGATTCTAATCTAAAAATGAGTTAACAGAGTCTTACATGGATTCAGGTACAGACTATGTTCTTGTAAATAAAAAAAAAGTAGGACCAAGACTTGGGAACCTGGGAGGTCAAAGGTTTAGGATTAAAAATAAAGAGAACTTTAGAGCAGACTCTGAGGTCTCAATATAACAAAATCCTTAAAGATCTATAAAAACTATAGGAAAGCTAGAAGAGTGCATAAGAAAGCACTGATGAATAAAGGAATAAAGGAAAACCCAAAGGTTTTGGTCGATATGTAAAGACCAAGATAGTAACCCGAAAAAAGTAGGACCTGGCATGGACTATAGGAGTAGGCTGTGTGTAGACCCAGAAGGTGCGGGCACAGTCCTTAGTCTTCATACCGGAATAGGATAATGCAAATATAGTTTTTAACTGCATAGAAGTCATTTTTAAATTTCTTACTATTCCAGTCTAGATTACTGCACCTTTTAAAAGTTTTCTCTTACCCACCAGCAGTTCGAAACTTTACTCACAGAGCCTCTGATGTCAATCATTCACTGCTGAACTCTGATTTGAGGCCACTCCTACAGTCATCACCTTGTGATATAGCCTGTTTAGCTTTGCAATGATTAATTCTCCTTCGCCAGTTTGCTGCTAACTCTTGGTTGCAGTGGTCTCTTACCAGGTCTGAAATGTTTTGGACATTCACTGGAGTATTTGTCTTCACTGACGATTGCCACAAGGGTTTCTTAAAATGTCATCTCTTTCCTGATGCTGACGGTGCTGTATGAGCAAGCAACCTAAATCTGAGTCTGAAGATCTTATACTTTTGGTCACCATATGTCCTGTGAGCTATCACATCAGATCAAATCTACACTGCCACCTTCCATGTCGAATAGGCATGTCAGCTCACTACACTGTATACATTGCTGTACATGATGTAATTTGCTGCTAAGTGTAGGAAACTACAGGACCTGCTCAGTATAAGGTAAGTGTTAGAAGTAGGCTCCAGAAATGTCCTGGAAGTGGTGAGGGCTCAGGAAGTGCCATTAATAGTTCAGTACAGCTCAGATTGGAAGCAACTGAGCAAGATTGGATCTCAAGGGGAAACCTAAGGGCAGTTTGGGCTTGGTTGGTTAAAAGTTGGAGTTGTGATTGTGAGTAAGTACTTGTATGATTTCCAGATTCCTGAGGAGCATCGCATAGAATCTGGAAAGGAGGGCAATCAACCCAGAACAAGAAGGTGTTTTGGCTCACTGGTAGAGCATTTGAGTGCAGATCAAATGTAATTGTTAAAGTTGTACTTGATGGGACAGTTTGGGAGAAAATGGTTCAAGACCAGATCAGCAACACTGAAGAATTATAATCCCTTGTGAAATACCTTGAGATTTGAAGACCTGCTGTGAAATTAATATCTAGGAGAATTGCTGTGATATATGTGGGATTTGTACTGATTTCATTTTCTATTTGATGTGCACTGCTGAGTGTTTGATCACAGCCTATGAACCATATTTATTGCATGTTAACTCTGAATGTTAGAATAAACACAATAACTATATGTAGAATGTATTACTGTTGTAACTGTAAAGTTTATTATTCTTTGTTCAATGCTGGACTCTTGTGGATTTACTTTATTGGTATGTCCACTCAATCTTACACTTTTTAAAAGCAGTGCACTGGTCTCTAACCAGATTGTAATATACTTTTGGCAATTTGGCTGTGGGATTTCATCCTGACTACTTGCCCATTTCGACTGGTTCGGACCCATGCACAAGAGTCTTTATTCTTTGTGTCCTTGAGACATTGTCATGCACACCCTTCAGGTGTTAGAATCATCTGGGTCATGGATTTCGTCACAAACGATTTGCTCTGCAATTTGCTGAGAGGAAGAATGAATCAGAGATGACTCATCTCCTGATAGCTGCATTTTTATCTTATTGGAAAATGAGGTATTGTGCTTCCTTCTATACTAGCTCAGACAATAACTCATACCTAGAGGGTTGGGGTAAAATAAGCTCAGTTGAGTCAGTTAATGGTAAATGTTATTTTCAGGATCAAGAATGTGCTCAAAATATAAATCAGAATCGTGGAGACTTCTACTATTTTAAACATTACCTGTCATAAACTGACACATTCTTCCAAAGAAATTGTCAAAATTGCTTCCACATTTCAGCCTTTGAAAGGCTGGTCATGTCATCAGTCATGTCATCAAAGGTTGTTTAGTTAGCAATGATGACTGAGAAAATCTCAAGGACTGACACATTATGATCTCAAGGTAAAAACAATGACTGCAGATGCTGAAAACCAAATACTGGATTAGTGGTGCTGGAAGAGCAGCAGATTCCTGATGAAGGGCTTTTGCCCGAAACGTCGATTTCGCTGCTCGTTGGATGCTGCCTGAACTGCTGTGCTCTTCCAGCACCACTAATCCAACATTATGATCTCAGTACTAACATGCTTGGAGGTTAAGTATATTGGGGGGGGTGGAATTACATGCATGAAGCCTGGAAGAAAACCCAGTGGCTCAGAGTATCTAATTTGGCATTCATTGCCTCATTAAATTTCCTTTATTGCTATTGGGTCTCTAAGCAGGCATGATACACATGCACGTGACATCATCCGAGTCAGCTATGCAAACGACCAATGGAAAAATGGAATCAGAGGAGCTAGGAGATTTTGGAGGAAAACTGTTCAAAATTTTAACCTAGATTTGTGGTGAACAAGGTTAGCATCTAGATTTAATAATGCTTCCTTTGAATTACTGTGGTTCAAGTTAGGATCAGGAGAGATAGCATTATTCCCAGAAGAGAAAGTATGTAACCTTGACCTCCTCTTGCTTTGATTGCAGTTGATAAAGCTACCATGTTTACCTGGTGGTCTTTGGGTTCCCACTTGTGTGCATGCTTTACCTGTAGGAAAACATCAATTGAATTGAATTTATTGTCTCGAGAACCAAGGCACGAGTGAAAAACTTTGTCTTGCAAGCAAGACAGGCAGATCACAGAGTTAAGTTGCATAGATAAGTAAATAATAGGTAAACAGTGGAAAAACAAAAATACAGGTCCAGGCAAATGTTAAGAGCTTGTGAGTCCATTCAGTATTCTAATAACAGTAAGGCAGAAACTGTTTCAAAACCAGCTGGTGCGTGTGTTCAGCCTTCTCTACCTTCTCCCCGGTGGTAGAGGTTGTAGAAAAGCATTGCCAGGGTGGATGAATCTTTGAGAATGCTGGCAGTCTTTCCTTGACAGTGGGCCTGGTAGATGGATTCTATAGATGGGAAGCTGACCTTTGTGATTGTCCAGGCTGAGTCTACCACACTCTGTAATTGTCTCCGATCTTGAATGGTACAGTTGCCATACCAGGTAGTGGTACATCCAGAAAGAATGCTCTCGATGGCGCACCTATAAAAGTTGGCAAGGGTATTTGCCATCATGCCAAATTTGCTCAGCTGCCTGAGGAAAAAGACACGTTGTTGGACCTTTGTAACCAGTGCATCCACATGCAGAGTCCAAGAAAGCTTATTATGGATGACCATTCCCAGGAGTTTGACACTCTCCACTCAGTCCACCTCTGTGCTGTTAATGTGTAGGAGGGCATGAGTAACATCCCGCCGAAAGTCAATAATGTGTTCCTTGGTTTTGCCGGCATTAAGAGGTGAGTTGTTCTCAGTGCACCAGTTTTCCAGGTCTTTCACTGCCATCTTAGATTCAAACGACTATGATGGTGTCATCAGTGAACTTGTAAATTGTATTAGTCTGGTATTTGGTGACGCAGTCATTGGGTATACAGTAAGTACAGTACGGGGCTATGTTGAGTTTTAGTGAGGATGAAATGTTATTCCCAATCTTCACTGATTGTTGTCTGTGGGTCAGGAAACTGAGGATCCAGTTGCAGAGAGTGAGGCTGAGTCTGAGATCACTAAATTTAGTAATCAGTCTCAACGGGATAATAGTGTTGAAGGCTGAACTGTAGTCAATGAGTAGGATTCTTATGTAGCTGTTCCTGGTCTCAAGGTGTTCTAGGGAGGAGTGAAGGGCAAGTGATATGGCATCTGATGTGGATCATTTGGTCCGATAGGCAAATTGGAGTGGGTCAAGAGTCTTGGGGAGGCTGGAGTTGATTGATGACATGACCAGCCTTTCAAAGCACTTCATGACCACTGAAGTTAGGGCCACTGGGTGGTAGTCATTGAGACATGCTGCATGAGCCTTCTTAGGCACAGGGATGATATTGGCCCTATTGAAACAGGCAGGGACAGTGGCCTGCTGCAGGGAGGTGTTGAAGATGTCAGAGAAGACCTCTGCCAGTTGATCTGCACATGCTCTGAGTGCACGGCCTGAGTACTTTATCTGGTCCCATCATTTTCCTTGGATTTACACAAGGAAAAGCTGATCTGACCTCTGATGCAGTGACTGTTGGGATAGGTTTACAGGACTTGACAGCATAGGTATTACCTGTCAGCTGAAATTCTGCTCAAAGCGAGCATAGGTGGCTTTGAGACGATCTGGGAGGGATGTGTCTTCGTCTGCTATCTTGCACTGTCTCTTTTTAGAACCTGTGATGTCATTTAGTCCTTGCCATAGTCGCTAAGTGTCTGTCTGGGTCTCTAGTTTGGATCGGTATTGGTCCTTGGCTGTCTCAATGGCTCTGTGAATGTCATACTTGGATTCCTTATATTTGAGTGAGTCTCCTGATTTGAAGGCCTCATGCCTGGTTTTTAGCAAGTTCTGTATGTCCTGATTCATCCAGGGTTTCCTGTTGGGGAACACCCGGATTGACTTCCTCGGTATGCAGTCCTCCACACACTTGCTGATAAAGTCTGTGACGGTGGTGGTGTATTCATCCAAGATACCCGTGGACTATTTGAACATGGCCCAATCTGCCGATTCCAGACAGTACCAGAGTTAATCCTCTGCCTCCTCCGACCAGCACTGGACCTGTATCCATGAGGGGGTCTCCTGCTTGAGCTTTTGCCTGTAAGTCGGAAGAAGAAACACGGCATTGTGGTCAGAGCTCCCAAAATGGGGGTGGGTGTTGGAGCGGTAGGCATCTTTCACTGTGATGTAGCAGTGGTCTGAAATGTTCGGGCCCCTGGTGGGGCAGATAATGTTCTGGTGGTACTTGGGCAACATCTTCCTTAGATTGTCTTGTTTGAAGTCACCAGTTACAATACACAGGGCCTTAGGGTGTTCCGTCTCCAGGGTGTTAGTGGCGGAGTGCAGCACACCCAGAGCTTCCTCAACCTATACTTGTGGCAGTATGTACACAGCAGTTAGCATAGCAGTGGTATATTCCCATGGTAGATAGAAGGGGTGGCATTTGATGGTGAGGAGTTCAAGGTTTGGAGACCAATGGCTGCCCAGGGTTACAGTGTCCATGCTCTACAAGTTGTTGATTAAAAAACAAACTTCCCCACCCTTTGACTTACCTGAGGACGCTGTACGGTCCATATGATGGATAGAAAAGCCATCAGGCTGAAGTGCGCAGTCGGGAATGGATGGCTTGAGCCAGGTTTCTGAGAAGCAGAGTGTACAGCAGTCCCACAGTTCACGCTGGAAGCTGAGCAGTGATATGAGTTCAGATTAGAGTGGTGCTGGAAAAGCACAGCAGGCCAGGCAGCATCTGAGGAGAGGGAAAATCGATGTTTCGGACAAAAGCTCTTCATCAGGAATGAGGCAGGGAGCCCCCGGGGTGGAGAGATAAATGGGAGGGGGGTGGGGCCGAGGAGAAGGTAGCTGAGTGCAATAGGTGGATGGAAGTGGGGATGAAGGTGATAGGTTGGAGAGGAGCAGATAGGTGGGAAGGAAGATTGGCAGGTAGGACAGGTCATGAGGATAGTGCTGAGCTGGCATGTTGGAACTGGGGCAAGGTGGGGAGGGGAAATGAGGAAACTGGTGAAGTCCATATTGATGCCCTGGGGTTGAAATGTTCCAAGGCGGAAGATGAAGCGTTCTTTCTCCAGGCGTCGGCTGGTGAGGGAGCAGCAGTGGAGGAGGCCCAGGACCTGCATGTCCTCGGCAGAGTGGGAGAGGCAGTTGAAATGTTGGCCCATGGGGCAATGGGGTTGATTGGTGCAGGTGTCCCAAGACTTTCCCTGAAGCGCTCTGCTAGGAGGCGTCCAGTCTCCCCAGTGTAGAGGAGATTGTATCGGGAGCATTGGATACAAGAAATGACATTGGTGGATGTGCAGATGAAACCTTGATGGATGTGGAAGGCTCTTTTTGGGATCTTGGTTGGAGGTGAGGGAGGAGGTGTGGGCGCAGGTTTTGCAATTCCTGTGGTGGCAGGGGCAGGTGCCAGGAGGGGAGGGTGGGTTGTTGGGGGGCATGGACCTGACCAGATAGCCACAGAGGGAATGGTCTTTGTGGAAAGCAGATAGGGGAGAGAAATATATCCCTGATGGTGGGGTCCATTTGTAGCTGGTGGAAATGTTGGCGGGTGTTGCAGTTTATGCGAGGGTTGGTGGGATGTAAGGTGAGGATCGGGGGGTTCTGTCCTTGTTGTGGTTGGAGGGGTGGGGTTTGAGGATAGAGGTGCTGGAAGTGGATGAGATGCATTGGAAGGTACCTTCAACCACGTGGGAAGGGAAATTACGCTTTTTAAAGGAGGAGGCTATCTGGTGTGTGCTGTGGTGGAACTGGTCCTCCTGGAAGTAGATACGGTGGAGGCGGAGGAATTGGGAATACGGAGGTAGGGTGGGAAGAGGTGTAATCCTGGCAGCTGTGGGAGTCGGTGGGTTTGTAAAAAATGTCAGTGTTAAGTCGGTCATCATTGATGGAGATGGAGAGGTCCAGGAAGGGAAGGCAGATGTCAGAGATGGTCCAGGTGAATTTAAGGTCGGGGTGGGATGTGTTGGTGAAGTTGATGAATTGCTCAACCTTCTCCTGTGAGCATGAGGTGGCACCAATGCAGTCATCAATGTAGCGGAGGAAAAGGTGGGGAGTGGTGCCGGTGTAACTATGGAAGATGGACTGTTATACGTAGCCAACAAAGAGACAGGCAAAGCTGGGGCCCGTCCAGGTACCCATGGCTACCCCTTTCGTCTGGAGGAAGTGGGAGGATTCGAACAAGCAATTGTTAAGGATGAGGACCAGTTCAGCCAAACATATGAGAGGATATGAGTTTGTCCATCTTATTCTCCAGAGATTGTACATTTGCTAGGAGTAAGCTAGGAAGTGGGGGGGGTGGGGGTCCTTGAAAACATGTAATCTCAGTCCTACTAACAGGCCGACATGCTTACCCTGCTTCCTCGCAGGTTTCTTCCATTTGAGTGGTCCGGTGGTCTGGTGGAGTGGATTGTGGGCTGCTTCCAGTTAAGTGATCCTTCCTTGGACCCTATGGAGGAGGTAGGTTGCAGGGTCCCAAATTGAAGTACTACTCACTTTATACACATCTATGATAAAGATTGACCCGCCTGTAATAATGATTAAGCCTCTTCTGCCTATAATAATGATCGATCCTCCTGTTCTAACAATTGACCTACCTTCAGTAAGCAGGTTATTTGCAACAATCAAACACTTCTTCATTGAAACTATAAGTGGATTTATGGAAATGGGTTGTGATGGGGGAAATAACTCCACAGAGGCCAGTATCCCTTCACCAAGTCACCCTTTATTTACACATGGAGAATCCTTGACACTGATCCATCTCCCTCAGAGCCAGCTTTCAGAGAATGACAGAATGTCTCATATTCCTGTTCTTATCTGTCAGCCAGGGCTCCCTGGTTGGAGCAGATTAACAGCCCAAATCAGGGATTCATATTCTACCAGGTCTACCTGGCTGAACTCATTATAATCACTACATTTGGGTTTGAGAATTTTCCAAATATTGCGTATTTATCCTCATCTACTCTTTCAATGGATGTGGAGACAGAAAATTGGTTAAGAATAGGGGCACTGCTCCATTCAATGCATCTGATTATTCGCAACTCAAGAATCAGTGATAATGAGAAGGGGAGATGATGCAGTATCAAAGCCAACATTAGAAGTAGTCAGACACTGAGAATTTAAAGGCACAGCCAAGCATTGTTGCTATTGGTTGTATCACCTGAATGGAGAATGTTAGCTGCAAGGGTTCCCAGAACAGTTGATATTTCACTATCTTTGTTTCCATGGTGATATGGAGCAGAATATGAAAGAGCTCCAGTGTTAAGCCAGGTGGGTGTGCCACTACTTGTACATGTGTATAGGAAGTCATCAATCGCTGGTTACATATTTGCCTCATGTGCAGTCTGAGCAGACTCACATATCTTTGATTTTGTCCTCTTAATGTTCATGTCAAAAATAGATTCCGAAGGGAATTTTTAAAAAAACAACATCCTCTACAATTGATCTGAAACATAAATTGTAAATCATGGAAATTCAAACCTTGGTTCTCAACATATTGATATAATGGCTTTAAGAGGTATATTTTGAACTTTTTTTTAATGAAGAAAGGTTGAGACAGAGATAGCAAGAAGTCTGCTGAAAGCTAATAGAGTAAGCTTGTGAGGCCTTGGGGTTTTTTTTAAAGTTCGAACAGCCTGAATGGGTGGGGTCAAGCTCTCACAGAACCAGAATGTTTAGTTTTAGCTTTCCAAAGTTGCTGGGGTCCTGAAGGTGGATGTAGAAGCTCTTACCCCTCCCTCTGTTATAGTTAAAAGCTAGGGTTCTCTTCCTGCTGCTAGAATTATGTGTGAGACAATCTATTTTACTGAATTTGCCTTTGCCAAGGGTATGTTTATGAAATGTTACTATATTGGAACAGTTAATTAGTAGGAGTTAATGTATTTATTATTTTGTTAAGCATTTCGATAGAATTACAGCGAAGCCAATTGTTTTGTTTTTATTTTGTCTGTATTTTAACTGTAGTGTAAAAATTAAGTGTATTTTGCTTAACATCGAGTAGTTTGACCAAAGAAAAGGGAAGAATTATACAAAGAAAACTAGCTAGATCTATAAAAACAGAGTAAGAACAAAGTGAGCACTGGTCCAATAGAAAATAACTCTAGGGGATCAATATTGGAGCATGAGGAGAAAATGGATCAATTGATTAAGTATTTTGCAATGGTCCTCATTATAAGGAATACAAGTTACATCCAGAAGTTGCAGTAAGTCAGGAAAAGGAAGGTACTCAGAAAAAAATTACAGTTACCAAAGAAGCCTATCAGATTGAATGGATCAATTGAAGAGACAGTTAGAGGCAGTGAGGAATTTACAAGAGCAAGGGGGTGTGATGGATGGCAGTTATAGGAAGGGAGAAAAGTCACAGATACAATCACATAGATGAGTTAACTCCAGGAAAAGTAAGAGAGGTAGGCAGCTAGTGCAGGAGTTTTTTTGTGGCTATCCCCATTTCAAACAGGTATGCTGTTTTGGAAAATGTAAGGGGTGATGGATCCTCAGGGGTGTAGCATGAATAGCCAAGTTTCTGATGTTGATACTGGCTCCAATGTAACGAGGGGTACGTCAGGTTCCAAGAGACAAATTGTGTTTGGGGACTCTCTAGTCCGTGGTACAGACTGACGTTTCTGTGGCCAGCAGCAAAAAAATCAGAGTGGTGTGTTGCTTCCCTCGTGCCAGGATCAAGGATATCTCAGAGAGGGTGCAGAAGATTCTCAAGAGGGAGAGGGACCAGCTGGAGAGATTCTACACATTGGAACCAATGACATAGGAAGGGAAAAGGTTGAGATTCTGAAGGGAGATTACTGAGAATTAGACAGGAATTGAAAAAGGAGGTCCTCAAGGGTAGTAATATCTGGATTACTACTGGTGCTATGAGCTAGTGAGGGCAGGAAAGGAGGATAGAGCAGATGAATGCATGGCTGAGGAGCTGGTGTATGGCAGAAGGATTCACATTTTTGGATCATTTTGGAAGTGACTGTACAAGAAGGACGCATTGCATCTGAATTGCAAAGGGACTAATATACTGGCAGGGAGATTTGCTAGAGCTGCTCAGGAGGATTTAAACGAGTAAAGTTGACCCAGGGAGACAATGAGGAAAGAGATCAATCTGAGACTGGTACAGTTAAGAACAGAGCTGAGTCAAGCAGTCGGGGCAGTCAGGGACAAAGCAGAGAACAAGGTAGGACTGATAAATTAAACTGCATTTATCTCAATGCCAGAGGCCTAACAGGGAAGGCAGATGACCTCAGGGAATGGTTAGGAACATGGGACTTGGATATCACAGCCATTACAGAAACATGGCTCAGGGATGGACAGGGCTGGCAGCTTAATGTTCCAGGTTACAAATGCCACAGGAAGGACAGAAAGGGAGGCAAGAGAAGTGGGGGAATGGTGTTTTTGATAAGGGATAGCATTACAGCTGTACTGAGGGAGGATATTCCTGGAAATACATCCAGGGAAGTTTTTTGGATGGAACTGAGAAATAAGAAAGGGATGATCACCTTATTGGGATTGTATTATAGACCCCCTATTAGTCAGAGTGAAATTCAGAAACAAATTTAGAAGGAGATCTCAGTTGTCTGTAAGAATAATAGGTGGTTACGGAAGGGGATTTTAACTTTCCAAACATAGCCTGGGACTGCCATAGGTTTAAGGGTTTAGATGGAGAGGAATTTGTTAAGTGTGTCCAAGAAAATTTTCTGATTCATGTGCATGTACCTACTAGAGAAAGTGCAAAACTTAACCTACTCTTGGGAAAGAAGGCAGAGCAGGTGACTTGGGTATCAGTGGGGAAGCACTTTGGGGCCAGCGACCATAATTCTATTAGTTTTAAAATAGTGATGGAAAAGGATAGACCAGATCTAAAAGTTTAAGTTCTTAATTGGAGAAAGGCCAATTTTGATGGCATAAGGCAAGAACTTTGAAAAGCTGATTGAAGGCAGATGTTTGCAGGTAAAGGGCCGGGTGGAAAATGGGAAGCCTTCAGAAATGAGATAACGAGGATCCAGAGAAAGTATATTCCTGCTAGGATGAAAGGAAAGGCTGGTAGGTATAGGGAATGCTGGATGACTAGGGTTTGGTTAAGAAAAAGAAGGAAGCATATGTCAGGTATAGACAGGATAGATCGAGTGAATCCTTAGAAGACTATAAAGGCAGTCAGAGTATACTTAAGAGGGAAATCAGGAAGGCAAAAAGGGGACATGAGATAGCTTTGGCAAATAGAGTCAAGGAGAATCCAAAGGGTTTTTACAAATACATTAAGGACAAAAGGGTAACTAGGGAGAGAATAGAGCCTCTCAAAGATCAGCAAGGCGGCCTTTGTGTGGAGCCACAGAAAATGGGGGAGATACTAAACGAGTATTTTGCATCTGTATTTACTGTGGAAAAGGATATGGAAGATATAGACTGTGGGGAAATAGATGGTGACACCTTGCAAAATGTCCATATTACAGAGGAGGAAGTGCTGGATGTCTTGAAATGATAAAAGTAGATAATCCCCAGGACCTGATCAGATGTACCCAAGAACTCTGTGGGAAGCCAGGGAAATGATTGCTGGGCCCCTTGCTGAGATATTTGTATCATCGATAGTCACAGGTGAGGTTCTGGAAGACTGGAGGTTGGCTAACCTGGTGCCACTGTGTAAGAAGGGTGGTAAAGACAAGCCAGGGAACTATAGACCAGTGAGCCTGACCTCAGTGGTGGGTAAGTTGTTGGAGGGAATCCTGAGGGGCAGGATGTACATGTATTTGGAATGGCAAGGACTGATTAGGGATAGTCAACATGGCTTTGTGCGTGGGAAATCATGTCTCACAAACTTGATTGAGTTTTTTGAAGAAGTAACAAAGAGGATTGATGAGGGCAGAGCAGTCAATGTGATCTATATGGACTTCAGTAAGGTGTTCAACAACATTTCCCATGGAAGCCTGGGTAGCAAGATTATGTCTTATGGAATACAGGGAGAACTAGCCATTTGGATACAAAACTAGCTCAAAGGTAGAAGACAGAGGGTGGTGGTGGAGGGTTGGTTTTCAGACTGGAGGCCTGTGACCAGTGGATCAGTGCTGGGTCCACTACTTTTCGTCATATATATAAGTGATTTGGATGTGAGCATAAGAGGTATAGTTAGTAAGTTTGCAGATGATACCAAAATTGGAGGTGTAGTGGACAGTGAAGAACAGGACCTTGATCAGATGGGCCAATGGGCTCAGAAGTGGCAGATGGAGTTTAATTTAGATAAAGGTGAGGTGCTGCATTTTGGGAAAGCAAATCTTAGCAGGACTTATACACTTAATGGTAAGGTCCTAGCGAGTGTTGCTGAACAAAGAGACCTTGGAGTGCAGGTTCATAGCTCCCTTGGAAGTGGAGTCGCAGGTAGATAGGATAGTGAAGAAGGCGTTTGGTATGCTTTCCTTTATTGGTCAGAGTATTGAGTACAGGAGTTGGGAGGTCATGTTGCGGCTGTACAGGACATTGGTTAGACCACTGTTGGAATACTGTGTGCAATTCTGGTCTCCTTCCTATCAGAAAGATGTTGTGAAACTTGAAATGATTCAGAAAAGATTCACAAGGATGTTGCCAGGGTTGGAGAATTTGAGCTATAGGGAGAAGATGAATAGGCTAGGGCTGTTTTCCCTGGAGTGTCGGAGGCTGAGGGGTGACCTTATAGAGGTTTATAAAATCATGAGGAGCATGGATAGGATAAATAGACAAAGTCTTTTCCCTGGGTTGGGGGAGTCCAGAACTAGAGGGCATAGGTTTAGGGTAAGAGGGGAAAGGTATAAAAGAGACCCAAGGGACAACTTTTTCATGCAGAGGGTGGTATGTGTATAGAATGAGCTGCCAGAGGAAGTGATGGAGGCTGATACAATTGCAACATTTAACAGGCATTTGGATGGGTATATGAATAGGAAAGGTTTAGAGAGATATGGGCTAAATGCTGGCAGGTGGGACTAAATTAGGTTGGGATATCTGGTCGGCATGGACAATTTGGACTGAAGGGTCTGTTTCCGTGCTGTACATCTCTATGACTCTATGGCTGTAAGTGCTACTGAACAAATCCTTGGAGCTGCAGCTGACTAGTTCTCCTGGACCTGATGAACTTTATCACAAACCCTTAAAACCTGTGGTTAGTTTGATGGTAGATACAATTTGAATTTTCAGAAATTGCTTAGATTCAGGCAGATCAGGGTAGATGGAAGGTGGAATAATAAGTAATTAGGAATATTAAGTAATTAGGTTCCATTAGATTGAAAAATAGAGAATGTAAGTCCTTCAAAAAGAGAGGGAGGCATAAAGCAGGAAACTATAGGCCTGTTACTTAACATCCATCAGAGAGAAGACAGTGTAAGCTAGTATTAATGACATTACCGCATGACACTTAGAAAATTCAAGGTAATCAGAGAGAATCAACATGATTTTGCAGAAGAGAAACTATGATCAATTTATTAGAGTTTCTGAAAAAGGAACATACTCTTGTGAATCAAGGGGAACTGATGTACTTGTACTGTGTCTGCTGGTGTTTAAATGAGTAAGAGGCAACTTGACATCATCATATAAGATCCTGAAAGGTCTAAGTAGAGTAGATGTGGAAAGGATGTTTTGTTTTCTGGTGGGAGAATCTTGAACTAGAGGCCCTTGTTTAAAATAAGAAGGCACTGACTTCAGTCAGAGGAAAGGAGAATTCTTTCTCTCAGAGGATCATTAGTCTTTGGAACTCTCTTTCTGAACAGATGGTGGAAGCAGAGTCATTGAAGTTTCTTTCAAATAGAGTAGATAAGTTCTTGATACACAAAGGTATTAAGATGAGCCATGATCTTATAGAATGGTGGAGCAGACTCAAGAGATGAAGTGGGGGAAACTGAGCCCTGCAGATGCCAGAGATCAGAGTCAAGAGTGTGGTGCTGGAGAAGCACAGCTGGTCAGGCAGGATTGGAGGAGCAGGAGAATTGACGTTTTGAGTATAAGCTCTTCATCAGGAATGAGGCTGTTTTCTGGTGCTTTTCCAGCACCACACTCTTCACTCAAGAGTCTAAGTGGCCTAGTCCTTCTCATAAGCATCTTGTTGGATGTGTAACACACCTATTGCACAGCTGGAAGATGCAAAATATACAAAATTATGAACTGGCCCTCCAAAGAGTAACTCACCCAGACCCATTCTCCAATCACTATTTCTACCCCTGACTAATGCATCGAGCACTATGGGCAATTTAGCATGGCCAATTCACCTGGCCTGCACATCTTTGGACACATATAGGCTAAATGATTGCCATCGAGCCAAGCAGTACGCCAGATTCAATGATGCCATCCTAGAATTACTACAGATTCAATCAGAAGGGGGAAGGACATAGCTGTCTCTGTTATTGGGAAAAAAAAAATTGTGGCATGGTTGGAGGCTGGTGAGGAGGTGAGAAAGCAGGAGCATTGTGTCCTTGACTTGGATGCAATGCAAGAAGCAACTAATTGCTTATTTTATTACTTTGTGTGCTGTACGGCTTGCTCCTTCTCATTCTGTCTTGCCGAGTTCTCCACAACATCACTCCTCACATCCACTGAACTGACCACAGCATCCAGCATTCACTTCCCAAATGCTTCTTTCAACAGTTATCATTCTGCCATTGACACTCATCCCAACCCTTCCATTCTGTAATGTGAATTCCTTATAGTTACCCTCACTGACTGCAATTTGAACTCTGACAAAGTTGGAAAATGTTGCAAGCATTCAAGAACTGTATGCTAAATAGTTGTTAGAGAGAACTGAGACAGTAACTGCAATAAGTTTATTTTAGGGGAACAATGATTTGATTGAGCAAGCACCTGATCTGCTGCACAAACCTGCCCAATTTCCTCAGTCAGCTTTGGGGTGGCACAGTGGCTCAGTGGTTAGCACTGATGCCTTACAGCACCAGGGACCCAGATACGATTCCTGCCTTGGGCGACTGTCTGTGTGGAGTTTGCACGTTCTCCCCGTGTCTGCGTGGGTTTCCTCCCACAGTCCAAAGATGTGCAGGCCAGGTGAATTGGCCATGCTAAATTGCCCATACTGCTCGATGCATTAGTCAGGGGTAGAAATAGTGATTGGAGAATGGGTCTGGGTGAGTTACTCTTTGGAGGGCCAAAGGTCCTGTTTCCATACTGTAGAGAATCTAAAAAAAAACAGCAAGTTTGTGTTGCATAAGTTAAAACTGGAGCTGGGTTAATGACAATTTGTAAACACCTCATTAACATCTCCTCATGACATTAATTGTGTGCATGATTACCTGACCACTTGCTACAATTAAATCCCAACTTCAGCAAATAGGTTTTCCATCAGTCTCTGATCATACTGTGGTGCTTTGGTAGCAAAGTGGTAGAGTCTCTATTATATGACTCAGTGCCACTCCAGTGAAATCCAGAATAGTTAAGTGGCACCATCAGGAACTCATCTCGATGCTATTTCTGGAAAACTGATTGAAAACATAACTAAAATGGTATATGCATTCCTAAATGTGTAGAGATCTGAAAGTCATCCCTTTATATCAGGATAAATAATTAGTCAGTTAGAAATTCTCTCCCTTGTCTTTTGTAGTTAAACCATGAGGCTGACAGAATTAAGTGTGATGTGTGTACACTGACAGATCTTCATAATATCAGAAGTTTAGTCGAGGCAGAAAAATCAAACAAGTATATTTAATTCTGTTTCCAAAAATTAGAAAAACTTTCTTCCTGATAACATGACTTTATACTAAAGTATATATGGCTAATAATCACTTAGAAAATTGTTTTTGGCCTATGACTGAGAAAGTCCTTGATAAAATAGTGAACTATAATTACCTTCCTTTAAAAAATGAGATGCATTTTATACTCCATAATCTCCTGCCAAGAATGTTTAACTATAAATATCATTGATTAGCTAATTAATCAACAAAATTGTCCAGGAAATAGTTAAATCGTGTGAGAAAGACCCAACTTTTATAAGTGGTCAATGCCAACTTAGCACATTGCAGCAGCTTTATGGGCTTTTCAGTGCGCCTCATTGCCCCTCAGTAAAGGCAGAGAAAATTGTTGTATCCCTGGTCCTAATCACTGTCTATCAAGCCTGACTAAAAACAACCCATATGATGCTCTGAAGTTCTAACAGACGAAGTTGGGCTGAGTACAAAAACAAAGGCTGGATATTAATAGGTTCTAAAATATGATAACATTAGGGGTCAGAGCATTGTTGAATGAAGGGTACCATGTAATTGATAATGTTATCCAATAGCTGGTTTTCTCAAATGTTGTCTAGTTCTTATTGAAGGCTGTACTTTACACTAGGATAGATTGGAGACAATAATACCAAATTGAAGCTATTAACCAAAGTGACTGGGTATATCATTCTAAGCACCCATCTCTCAAGCATTCCAGAAAATGGTTTCACAGCTCGGCTGGTGGTGTCTGTCCTTTGCTGGTGGTTTTAATTTAATTGCTTTATATTCCAATAACTAAGAGTTTGGGTAGAAATTTACTGCTAGCTGCTATCCGTGCTCACCGTGAATATTCAGGGTCATTTCTTCTCCACTCTGGTGGCTTACCCCATAGCTGTTTTATGGTTAGCAGGCAGTTAAGTCTCTTGAGAGAGAATTTTGCCCCCGTCTGCGAGGGAGCCCCACTTCCAGGAGCTGGTGGACACTCAGCTGTGTTGCAATCCTGGGGCTGTAGCCAGTACTCAGCGCAGATTGTCATTGGACACAAAGATTAGGTGAAAGGTCTCACCAGGCGAGCCAGGATGGCTGAGGAGGGTGGGTAATAATGTGGGCAGGTCAAAGAGGGAACAGAAATGTGGATCAGGGAGGTAAGAAAAGCTGTTAAGGGAGGGGACCTCCAATGTGGGCTAGGGCAACCACTAAAACAGATAGTACCTCCCAAGCAATGAAAGCAGCCAGGCTTCACATGTAACGCTGGCCTTCTCCCTTAATTGGCGTCTGGATAGGTTGGCTCTCCAATAGTTCAGAACCAGAGGGCATAGGTTTAAGGTGAGAGGGGAAAGATTTAAAAGGGATCTAAGGGGCAACTTTTTCATGTGTGTATGGAATGTGCTGCCAGAAGAAGTGGTGGAAACTCATACAATTGCAACATTTAAAAGGCATCCGGATGGGTATATGAATAGGAACGGTCTGGAGGGACATGGGCAAATGGGATTGGATTAATTTAGCATATCTGGTCGGCATGGATGAGTTGGACAGAAGGGTCTGTTTCCGTGCTGTACATCTCTATGACTCTATGACTCTCTAACCTCTTCCAAAACCGAGGTGTGAGCAGGACCAGGAGAGTTGGCATCAGGATCAGTGCCCATTGCATTGCACCCAATTTTATAGCCACTCCTCCCTGTCAACGTCCCAGGGGAATGTAATATTCAGCCCTTTTCTTTTGCTTTCATAATGTCTTTATATCATCTTTTTGCAACAACATGCCAGATTCTGTAGGCAGCAGACACTTGCAGATTATCCCATTAGCCAAAACCATCTTTCTACAAATGAATTAGGTAACTGCACAGTATCGTGAATGTTGTTTCCTTTCTGAATTACACTTTCTGCTGTTTGACTAGGAATGGACAAAAACCCAGTCCACGGTAATGGTTTATAACCAAATGTCAGTATCAGCAATGCTTCAGGTCAGCACTGTTATATGAGTGGATAGTCGTTCTTTACAGGAGTCAAAGTTCCCGCTAATTAAGGTAATTTGATTATTTTTGGTCTGCTGATTGCCAAATTTCAGTAACAGCACATAGTACAGGAATGTTGTAAGGAAGTTGCCAAACATGCGTACTTTATTCATAATTGACAGCAAATATGTCTGTTTGGAGCCCCAGGCCACCAGCTGTACTTCCCTAATGGAATATACAAATCGAACTTAAAACGAGACTCTTTAATTTTATAGGAATGTAATATACACACCTTCTGCATTATGCTAAGATGTACAATTAAGAGCTAGCAAATGCAAAAGACGGCACACAGTGCATCACAATATCTTTTCTGACGCACTTACGTCCAATGATTTACCTGCTGAGTCAGACATTTACACAAGAACATGACGTATTTTAGCTTTTATGGGAAGCTTTCTAAGACTAGAAATTGAATTCAGTAATTCTATCTGATAAGTGAAGGCAATGTACTGACTAGTGCATCAGTACTTAAGAAAAGCTATTCCAAATGTAGCAGAAGTTTTAAAAAAAGGGAGTCCTAGAGTAGCCCAAGCACAGAGATAAGAATGAATCAGCAATAGTTTAAGCTCCTATTTCCTTTCTATAATGAACTTGTTATGTAAATATTATCCATTTGGCCTTAGACTGTTATCTTTTTCAGAGACTGATGTAAAATTTAAATATGTTTTCCCTCAATCAAAATAATAGACAGACAGAAGATTCACTGGCTCTCAATCCCTTTTTAACTTATAAATCAGATTGGATGATAATCAAATAAATTTAGAGAATTCTTCAGCAACTCATACTAGCACAGGAAAGAAAAACATTTGAAATTTGCTATAAATCTACAATAAATTACCAACAACTGATAATGTTAGAAATGATGATCAGGGAACAATACTGCAATATCCTTTTGTAGTGATATTTTGTTTATCTTGAAGGAGTTAATTAAATCACAAGCTGATTGAGCACCATTGGTTAAATATGTTAAAAATGGCAATTCAGCTTAGCTACAGAAGAGTCATCACAATTTTGAATTCTTAACATTGATTTAAAGAGTAAATCAAAGACATTTCCCCCGTGACTGCGTGGGTTTCCTCCAGGTGCTCCGGTTTCCTCCCACAATCCAAAGATGTGCAGGTCAGGTGAATTGGCCATGCTAAATTGCCCATAGTGTTAGGTGTGTTAGTCAGGGGTAAATATTGGGTAGGGGGATGGGTTGGGGTGGGTTTCTCTTCGGAGGGGCAGTGTGGACTTGTTGGGCCGAAGGACCTGTTTCCACACTGTAGAGAATCTAATCTTAACAGAATCTAATCGAATCTAATCTTAATTTCAATCCCAAAAGCATACTGCATATCAATTTCCCATTTCTTCAAGTTATGATCATAACTGAATTTGACTGGGAAACTTGAAAATATATTATATTGGTATTTTGCTGAAACCTCTTCTAACTAATGTAGATTGAAGATTTTCATAAAGTACAACTAAAATTAGTGTGCAGTCAAAATTGGATTCATCTTCAAGAAGTGTAATTTGTGTTGCAATGCCAGTTTTGCATCCATGTCTGCTTAGAATGATTTAATGTTGGAAGAAGTTTGAATAGCAAAACACTGATTTGAAAACAAAATGGAAAATTATTTAGTGTAAACATATCCAGTTATACTCTTAATTCACTTGCCTGCAATGACTGATTTGTTACCCATGTTGATTGCAAACAATCATTCTCCTGCTTTTCCAAGTTTTGCTATTTTTCAGCTAAGACTCAGTTTTCACAAGTATAATTCTAATATCTGTTTCATATTCATATACCACTGCCATCACTGCTATAATGGTTGTAATTAGGTCAGCCAGGTGGATCTCATAAAATATGAGTTCCCTGATTGGGCTGTTAATTTGGTCCAATAGGGAAGCCCTGGCTGACAGGTAAGAACAGGAGTGTCACACATCCTGCTCAGTCCTCGAGCTGGCTCAGAGGGAGCTGGGTCAATGTCAAGGATTCTCCAAGTGTAAATAAAGAGTGACTCGGTGATGGGACACTGGCCTCTGTGGAGTTATTTCAGTGCCATTAATCTTTCCTTCTCTATGCTGAGTTTAGGGCCTGTTTAATTATTCATGGTAAACAACAGACTGTTATGATTCCAGCTAATGGGAATACTGGACAAGCCAGATCACAGAATGAAACCTGGCTGGATAGTTAACATAATTATTTTTATCTAATTGCATTATGTCATGGTTAATCACTAAAAATAGGTTCATACAAGGCTGTCAATGTTTCTGAACTACTGTACACAAGTTTATATACAAAAGAAGAAATAGACAGTCAAAGCCACAGATATATAGAAATAGTTAGGAAGATTCTAAACTAACATCAAGGCAAAGTTTCAACCTGTTTCTCAATACCATCAATTACGAGACTCCATCCCAAAGAAATGTTGATCCTCTCTCAGCTTTTTAAATCATAACTGACTTTTCTTGAAATGTAAATTTCCAATGGTATGAACCTCTCACACTTCTCATGGCCTACATTTTCTCAAAACTAAACCAATTGTCTCAATGCGTTTATTTTGCCTATCATAATTTCATCAGTATGTTATCCAAAAACTCCATCCATAGGGATCTGTTAGGCAGTTGGCTGCAGTTAAGTGTCTCAGAACTGATGCATTTAGGTCACTGTTTTCCAACTGTTTTAAAAATAAATCAGTCAATGAACTAGCCAAACTCTACCTCCTTCTATTTTTAAAACATGAAAATCCCACATATTTTTCATCAGAATAACACTGGTGAATTTAAATACAAGAGGCACCTGTCTAACATAACAGGGTAGCTTAATTATATTTTAGTAATAGGAATAGCTTTTACTAACTTTCTCAGCATAGTTACTCACAATTATGGAGAACTGTATAAAATATATCTGCTTGCTTCAGGTAATTGAAAGAGCTCAATTCTCTCCACCTAAAGCCTGTGTAACATGACACTGACTCCTTAAGAGTGATCTTATACAAGACATCCTTGAAATAAATTCTGTTGTTGACTCACATGGATGAGGCAAAGGTGAAGTTAGAATAGAGGGAATGGAAAATACTATATGATACTATAAGTCTTGAACAGAATTTGTTGCAACTGACAGAAGCATCTGTTCAACTAAGACATTTGATAAACCAATGTTAGCCCTTTCCCAGGGATCAAGGACTCCAGAAACAGAACTCCCCAACAGTGCCATTGAACAGTAGCACCACTGGGGGCAGTAGCTGCTGTCATGCAACACCCACCTAAAGACTCGGATCATCATTGGATCCCAGGTCTGAGGAGATTGAGGTTAGATGGGTGGGTAACATGAGATGGGGTCATAAGAGAGAAGGTTACTAACAAATCTAGGGGTTCTCGGCAAAGCCCACCCCCCTTCCCAATGTAGAGTTAGTTGATCAGACACTGGTGTTTTTGAAAGAAGGGCACCCTCTGGGAGCCCAAACCAACCCTACAGGGGTTTGCTTTCCATATTCCCCATGGAGTGAGCCCCTATCCACTGATACCTGTGGTGGAGGGATGAGACTCTTAAGTGGACATTAACTGTTCACATAAATGATGCCGTCTTTAAGATATCAGTCCATGGACCTTCCTGCCACCGATTTGATTAGGATGGAGGCAGAGAGGTGATGGTGCTCTCACTGGCCATCAAAGTTCCCCCTACCAAACCTGCCATGGGGGAGTAGCACAAGGTTCCTCTCTTAGTCATTGGATCTCCATTAAAGCTTTTAACAATGAATATTCTTTCTTTCTTCAACAGGGGCAAATAGATTAATAAAAATAATTTGACACTCAACATGCATCATACAAATTATTTACCACCTTTATACCTAATAAAAGCGATGGTTACACTTGGAAAATTAACTCACTGGATGTGAAGCACTGTGGAATGCCTTGAGAGAAATGATAAGATATTTACTAAGTTTTAATCTACAGTCAATCCATATTGACTAAGTATATCATTTCTGCCTTCATTTTGGTGATGTTTTTGGCTAAATTCCAAAAGTGAGATGGAAGTGACTATCATTAACATCCTGGCAACATGTGACTGAGTGTGGCCATCAAGGACCATATTGAAGATTGAATCTAATAGGAATTGTGGGAATCTCTCCAACAGCTGCAATAATACCTATATCAAAAGAAGATGATTGTTGTTGTTGAAGATGAGTCATCTCACCCTCATTGCTTTGCTGTAAGTGTTCCTGAGGGTAATGTCTTAGGCTGCTTCATCAATGATCTTCTCTCCATCATAGAGTCAGAAGTGGGAATGTTTGTTGATGGTTGCACAATGTTCATATCTGTTCACAACTCTTTAGATAAAGAAGAAGGCAATGATTGGATGTAGCAAGATATGAACACCATTCAGGGTTGGGCTTTTAAACATAAATGGAAGTTATGAGCATCCCCAGCAGAAGGGAATCCAGTCCCTTGACAGTCATTAAGGTGATTATGATCAAATCCCCACACCATCACAACCCTGGCGTCCAGAAACCTAACTGGACTAGCCATATAGATACTGCAAGAAGAAAAGGACGTCAGGGGACTGGATATTGTACCCTTGAGGAGTACCATCAACATTGTTTGAGACGGATTCTCTGCCTCAACTGGGAAGACAGGCATACAAATATCAGCCTCCTTGAAGGAGTGAATAACACCAGCATTGAGGCCATGATCATCCAAAACCTAGCACAGGTTCACGTTAGAGTTATGGTTCAGGACTTCCAAAGCAAATCTTCTTTGCCCAGCTCAAGGAAGGCATTGGAATGAGAGGAGATGAAAGGAAGCAATTCAATAACTCCGTGAAGACTCCCCTCAAGACATACAACGTAGAAGTCAACACATGGGAGAGGCTGGTTCAGAAAAAAACAACTTCAATGAACCTCCTGAATGAAGGGACAGAATTCTTTGGGAACACCCATCGGCAAGAGTAAGTATGGAAATGAACCGGAGAAAGGGATGACCATGATCTCATTGCCAAGGAACACTTCCACCTCTAGGAAACACCTGCAAATGTATGATCAGGGATGTGGCTCTAGGAGCAGGCTCATCAGCCTCTCAAGGACATGCAGAACTCGGGACCAGTCTCACAGAATTGTGTAGGTGGATAATTGTACTCATTCGCGAGTGACTGCTGCTGACAACAATTCTACAGAGAATGATTCACCTCCTCACACCCAAAGCCTTTCCACCATCTACAAATCACATGTTATTTTTTATTCAGTAATTAGATCTGAGCTTCATTAGTAAGGCCAGCATTTATTGCCCTATTGCTCTTGAACAGAGTAGCTTACTGGGCTGTTTCAGAGGGTGGTTTAGAGTCAACCACATTGCTGTAGATCCAGAGTCACAATCCACACATGAATCACAGATTTTTTTTCTCTAAAGCACATTCGTTTTTATAGGATAGGTTTTTTGACAATCAGCAGTGGTTACATGTTCAGAATTATAGAATCAGAGAATCCCTACAGCGTGGAAGCATCGGCCCATCGAATCCACAACACCCTTCAGAAGAGCATCCCACCCAGAGCCACTCCCCTACCTTACCCCTGCATTTCCCATGGCTAATCCACCTAGCCTGCACATCCCTGGACACTATGGGCAATTTAGCATGGCCAATTGATCTGACCTGCACCATCTTTGGATTGGGCGAGTTTTTAATTTCAGACTTTTATTGAATTCAAATTTCAACACAGTGAGATCCAAGCCTACATCCTCAGTACATTAGACTGGGCTTCAAGATTACCAGCCCAGTGACATTAACACTTCACCAACACCTCCTCAAGCTTTAAGAGTGTGATTGAATTCTCTGCACTTGTGGAGATGAGTGCAGCTCCAGTAACATTCGAGAGGTTTGATACTATTCAGGAGAAAGCAGCCCACTTGACTGGCACCCCATTCAACATTCATTGCCTCCACAACGACACACAGAGGCAGCAATGTGTACCATCTAATAGATGCACTGCAGCAACTTGAGAAAGCAGCTTCAACATCAACCCTAAAAACATACAACCTCTGCAATTTGGAAGGACAAGTCAATAGGCACATGGAGCAACATGAGCTGCAAGTTATTCTTCAAGTTGCTCTCTATCTAGTCTTTAAAATAAATCACAACTTCTTCATCATTGTTGGCTCAAAATGATGAATCTTTCTCTCTCACATAGACCACATAGACTCAGGGGCAGATTGGTACATCAGCTCAGTGCCCAATGTCTTTGTTTCTCAAAGGTGACTTGAGGGGTCACATCACTAAGACACAACACAATTATAAGGGACAACTCTACTCAAAGGTATTTCTACAAACATTCAGGAAAGGAAAAAAAAACAAATTGTAGGCACTGTAGGTGCAGTTCCTCACTCCCTGCAGTGACTAGAACAATGGCAAGGGCAATGAGATAATCAGATGAATGTCCAAAAATCAGATTCTCACTATTGGGATAAACTTTCACAATCAAGTGCTCCTTGCTTAGATGGTAAAAAGACTATTACATGTACTTGCATCTCATTCATTGCACAATTTATCAGAATTTACTTCCCTTTCCTGATTAAATTCTGCCGAATTTCACTACTCAACGTGTGTGTGTGTGTGTGTGTATGTTTGTATATACATTTATGTGCATGTAGCATGTGCAAATATGTGTTGGTGTGCGTGTGTGTGTCAGTGTTTGTGTATGCATGTATTGTGGAGGGGTGTGTGTATGTGTATGTGTGCATGTGTTTGTGTGTACATGTATGAGTGTTTGTGTATGTGTGTTTGTGTGTGTCCGTGTTTGTGTATGCGTGTATTGAGTAGGGGTGTGCGTGTGTGTGTTGAGAGGGATATCTAGTCTGACCGCTCACCTCCTTTCCATGGCTATGTCTGCACTTGGTGTCCACTGGAATACTAAACGGCATTCATGACCAGTGGACACAGCAGGAGCTGATGTATATTATCCACTCCCAAAATGACATTTCAACTCAAAATTTGCACCCTTTAATTTGATTCAATTTGATTTAATTTGCTCTCACTGATTTTGAAACAGTACCTCATTCCACTCAGTTCTGACCTCTCATGAAGTACTGAGTAAGATGCCCTGCAGCTTGATTGGCATCCTGAATCTCTCAGGCCAGCAAGACACAATGGAGTAAGGCCCATTCATTAAAAATTTCAACTTCCCCTGAGCCAGAGTATACAGTCTCTAGGATGGCAAGCCATTATATTGTAGCTACTGAGTTCTGACAGGATGAAGGGTGCTAGAAGAGGACTCCTGTGGTAGGTTTGGAAGGGGAAATGTAGTAGAGGGTCTTTTGACAGCTGATTCTTGTAAAGGCTGCTTTAAACCTGCTTGGACCAACTTACATGAGGTCAGGATGGCTAATATGCATGGAAAGGTACAGTCTCAGGCTAGCTGAATAGGCTGAGGCTGTTTTCCCTGTAGCGTCGGAGGCTGAGGGGTAACCTTATGGCGGTTTATAAAATCATGAGGGGCATGGATAGGGTGAATAGCCAAAGTCTTTTCCCCAGTGTATCAGAGCCCAAAGCCAGAGGCTATAGGTTTAAATTGAGAGGGAAAGTTTTTTAATGGGATCTAAAGGGCAACTTCTTCACACAGAGGGTGGTGCGTATATAGAATGAGCTGCCAGAGGATGTGGTGGTACAATTACAACATTTAAAAGGATGGATATATGAATAGAGGGATATGGGCCAAATGCTGGCAAATGGGACTAGATTAATTTAGGGATATCTTTTCGAAGGGTCAGTTTCCATGCTGTACAGCTTATGATTCTAGACTCTCAAAGGTAATACAACAGTAATACATGTCTCCAACTTCCTGTGATGCTGATAGCTAGATCCTTTTCTCTTCAGGACCACAGCAATGCAGGATCACATGCAGCACGTGCTGTCTGTGGCCTTAGTCAAGTCCAAGACAAACCTTTATATAAAATACACAACGTTCCCTAATCTACTTGACTTTCAGACTCAGACTTATACAACGCATGAATGATATTTCTGCACTGAACATTAATGACTCTTTATTACAAGTAATTAGACACTCACTAATGCAAATATTTATAAACAATTGGCAAATAATATTACTAATCAAAACTCTAATCCCCTTAAAAGTTCCTCCTTTTACGCATGCAGACAGAAAAAAGGGCAGGGTAAAAAGTTATGGACAGGGGGGAGCCTGGAAAGACAGTTCTGTAGATTTTGTTCCCAGGTACTGTTGTTGAGATGAGCTTATTGACTTTTCTGCTGGCTCACAACTTGCTTCAGTTGCCTTTCTCTGGATGCTTCTCCTGTTGGGTAAGAGAAACAAGGCGGCTGGTTCCCTTATTAAAAGTCTCTGACTTACCAGTTAAAAGTGAAAGCTTACAACAACTGTTGCAGAAAAGATTAGCTGGTTTCTTTTATGTTTGCAGTGAGTTTTGACTGCAGAGAACAGAGAGACTGCTCCTGAGCTGGGGAAGTATTGAATACTTCTCTCTCTGGAAATTGTTCACAACTCCAAGCTGTCCAGTTATTGGAGAACCAATCACACAGTGCTGGCAGGCAATATAGTTACTCATAAGGAGTTATAGCTACTCGCAGGTGATGGCTTGGTGGTACTATTGTTAGATTATTAATCCAGGGGAGGAAGTGAGGACTGCAGATACTGGAGTACCAGAGTTGAAAAATGTGGTGCTGCTAAAACTCAGCAGGCCAGGCAGCATCTGAGGAGCAGGAGAATCGACGTTTCAGGCATAAGCCCTTCTTCAGGAATGAGGGCTTCATTCCTGAAGAAGGGCTTATGCCTGAAACGTTGATTCTCCTGCTCCTCGGATGCTGTCTGGCCTACTGTGTTTTTCCAGCACCACATTTTTCAACTCTATTAATCCAAGGGATCTAGATTTGAATCCCATGTTCAAACAGATCCAATACAAAAAGTCAGGAATTAAGACTCTAATGATGAACGTGAAACTATCATTGATTGTTGGAAAAAATGCATCTGGTTCACTAATGTCCTTTAGGGAAGGAAATAGTTGTCCTTACTTGATCTGGCCTACATGTGACTCCAGACCCACAGCAATGTGTTTGACTCTTCACTGCCATCTGGGCAAAAAATGCTGGCCAAGCCAATGACGCCAATACTCCATATTTGAGTAGAGAGAAAATACAATAGATACCCAATGCAATCTTATACACAAAAAATGCAACCATTTGAATTTGAAGAACCTTACATCAATGGATATTTCACTAATTTTTAGCTGAATACAGGAGTGAGTGTAACTGTCTTATCAGATTGTTTAGATTGGTAGAAAGGACAGAAGTTACAGCCAACAGAGATGGAACAATGTGGTCCAAATGAAACTGCTCCTAAGATTAAAGGTATGTAATAAGCAACACTACAATACAAGGGGAGTGAAATATTAAAGAAAGTATAAGTACTTCATCATCAAGAAACTTTACTCTGAAGCAAGAAGGCCTGTTATGCCTCTGACCTTCTTCAAAAGGCCAAAAATGGTGAACAGCCTAGGAATAAAGTTTCATTTGAGAAGGGGCATCCAACCCCTTAAATATATCCCATCCAGCTCCACCTCCCAACTTTATCCCTATACCCCCACATACACCATGACCAATCCATCTAATTTGCACATTTCCAGACTGTGAGAGGAAACCAGTGCACTTGAAGGAAACCCACACAGACATAGGATGAATGTGCTAACTCCACACAGAGGGTGGAATCAAGCCCAATACTATGGGACTGTGAGGCACCAGTGCTAACCATTGAGCCACCTATATACCCCAGAAGACTCCACAGCCCTTCATAAAACAATATGATCCCCTTCTATTGAATGTAAACTGTTAGACATAGCCTGTTGAAGATCTGTTACTGAGAAAAATCCCAAATGAAGAAACTTGAGGTAATGAGCAGAATGGGTGGCATTTCCCTGGTGACAAAAAAAAATCAAAAGTTACTTTACAAAAACTAAATGGGTCCATGAAACTTTGTGTTAACCTAATACAGCTCCACAAAGCACGGGTGAGAGAAATCCAACTTTTGTCTATCTAAAAGTAGAATTGTTACTAAACTTGATGCCACTACTGTGTTCTGGCTGGTGCCATTAGGTGAGCAATCAAGACTGTTTATGGCACTTCCAAGTCTATTTAGAGTTTTGCTAGAATAGCGTGCTATTTGGGATTTTTCTCAGTAACAGATCTTCTTCAACAGGCTATGTCTAACAGTTTACATTCAATAGAAGGGGATCATATGCCTTGAGATACTATGTTGATATATGGGGAGATGATCAAGGAACATGATCAGAGTGTCCATCCCATCTTATAACACCTACAAGCTGACAATTTCCCAAGAAATCTATTCCCTTCTTGCAACGTATTGTCACCAGTGATGGAAGAATGGCAGGCCCCAATAGAAAATTAAGATTATTAGGGAGTTTCCCACCCCAAAATAAGTTCACGACGTCTATTGATTTTTACACATGTTAACCAAATAGGTAAAGTTCATGACCCTCTTAGCATCTGCAACTGAAGCCTTGAGGCAACTCTTCAAGAAAACACAAGGCTGGTGCTGGAAACCATGTCAAGAGGAGGTTTTCCAAAAGGTCAAGAACATGTTGATGTCCACAAGTAGCCTGGTCTTCTAAAATTCACTCTTTCTAACTATCATAAATATAGATGCTCCAGCTCTAGGTATAGGGGAATTACTCTCATGGGTATTGGGAATCATTGTATTATACCTCCAGGGTATTGTTAAACATGTTACATAGTTATAGAGAAAGCAGCTCTCTTGGTCACATGGATTTGCAAGAGATTTTCAGACTACATCCTTGGTCTCAAAATGCTCATAGGAACAGACCATAAGCTATCTGACTCCCTATTAGATGAGAAAGAGTTCGCAAGGATGCCTTGAAGGATACAAAAATTCTGACTCTGTTCTGATGAGGTTTACCTATGAAATGAAATATCTGGAGCCCATTTTATAGACGTGATCTGATGCAGCATCCAAAAGGTAGGAGGAGAAACATTCATGTTTGATGGATGATCTTATCTTATTGGTGATGATTATTTTTCACAGTGGATAGAGGCGTAAAAGTTATATACCACTATCAGAGGTACAATTGTCAAATCTTGCATGAAATATTTCATGTATGGTATCCCTGAAGTGGCCATATGAGATAGTTTGATAATAATGAGTCTTTCATCCAAGTTGCAGCTGCTATTTATGGATTTATTTGGCTCATCCAGGTATCCATAATTGAATCGGAAAGCCAAGCATGAGGCCCTGACGGTCAAGTCCTTTTTGAAGAAAAATGCTAACTTTTACATAGCGTTGTATAAATTGCTGTCCCACCTCACACTCCAGTGTGTCTCTTCACCATCAGAATTGCTGATGGTCAGAAAATTGAGGGATTCCCATAGTTATGCAGATGCATAACTAAGTCCATGGGACCATACGAACGTATGCAAGAAAGAACAGTCTTACTGGGAGCAGCAAGCTGCCCACTACAATAGATGTCACTGCAAGCAATATCTTGGGCCAAGGTTAGTGGGCATGGATATGTAACCTTAACAGGAAGGATACATTCATTCAAGTTGCAGCAAGCCAGTAACAACTTATGTTTTTCATATGACTGAAGGAATTTCATGAAGGAACTTCAGTGACCTAATTTCTTTGCAGAATAATCAATTACTAATAATGAGTTAAGATTAATCCACTGTGCCACGTCATGACTAAAGTTCTTTCAAAGCTGCACTGCCCCAATATCCCTCGTATGGCAATCGGCATGCCCGATGTGTATCACGGCATTGGTATCTGGTCCCAGAAATCTCTGCTGTTCATGGACTTTGGAGGTCCACGTGGAAGGAAAACCAATGTGAGAGAACGCTAGTCGTGACAGCAATGACTTACAGATCTCACAAGGAGAAGGATAGAACCAAGCTCACCACTACTAATATCAAGGACCTGCCAGTCTCCCAATTCCAAATTCTGAAAAAATTGTGAAACGTGCCTGAATTCGGGAAGTCAGAGACTTGGAGAGAAGATGGATTTGTGGTAAATGCAATTAAATACATGAGTGTTTAAATGTTAACTATGGGGGAAGGAGAGTCATGGAGGGAGATGTTGTATAATTAACGTTTCTGAAAGGGTTAATACCGGGGACTGCATTAAGTTGCACCCAATCTGATGATGTCATGTAGGCTTTGGAGGGGATAATGTAGAACATCTTAAAATCTTGACAAATGACAAGCTATATCTATTGGCCTCCTCATAGTCTGAGTATCAATATTTATCAGATTAATAGAACTTGTACCTGATTGCTATTGTGCAACAAACTACATCTTATTTAAGACGACAGCCTCTTATCATTAAGATCAACCTGACCACAAACTTAAACCACTGTCAGAGGTCAAGTGATTATAGCAAGACATTACATACAAGAGGCAGCAGGATAAAAAACATTTCTCCAGATACAGTTAGGGATGAGCAATGATTTCTGGAATTGCCTGCATTGGCCACTTCCCATAAATAAGTACAATGTAAAAAATTGTTTAAAGACTACAGGTTTCCTTTGTTACAAGTGAACAGAAGTTTGAAATCATGCTGTGCAGTATTACTAACCAGTGTATCATCTGCTATTTTAATGATGGTGTTCATCAGTAGATTTTTAAGCAGAGGAACTTTGTAATATCATGTTAACACATTCAATTGCTCATAATATACAATGTATCAACTTGTACATCAGTCCTCACTAGCAAAGTAATAAACACATCATGTTTTCTCATAATGATGATAACTAAGAGTGATGTACACTGCACACTTCACAAAACTCTGAGTATCAGAAGCCAGCCTTTGCACCAGATAAAGATCAGTTGGATACCTACCTGTCACTTTTACGCAGTTTAAATAAACCTGAAGAGATAGAAATATTGTACTTCATTTTCAAGGGCTAAAGCCATCTCGGAACAATAACTGAACAATTGTGCAAGTAAAGAGATGCTTTCATGATCGCCAAAACATTGGTGCACTCACTCATCAATAAAACATACAGAAAAAAAAAACACGGCTTGAAACATAGCACATCCTGAAGTGTCAAAGCAATGTCACTGGACCAGCTATGTTACTGGGTTGGTAATGCAGAACCCTAGGCCAATATTCCAGAGACATGGGTTCAAGTCCTACCATGGTAGAGCATGAAATTAGAATTAAATAAGAACATCTGGAATAAAGAGCTGGCCTAATGGTGACCATACAACCATTGTTGATCATCATAATAAACCTTCTCATGCCCTTTAGGGAAGGAAAACTGTTGACCTTACCTGGTCTGGCCTACATGTGACTCCAGATCCATAGCAATGTGCTTGACTCTTAACTGCCCTCTAGGTAATTAGGGAAAACCTGGCCAACAACACCCACATCCCATGAGTAAATTTAAAAAGATCTCGGTCTCTCTCAACACTGTCCTCTTACCTAAACACAGATGAATTAGGAGCAGAGTTAAGCCACTTGGCAACTCCAAGTTCACCAAAACCTGTAGCTTTACACTCTGTTTCAACTGCAGATTGCACAGTACTCTCTTATTTATACTACTGAGATTTCAATGAGTGAGCTCTAGCTCAACCACAGAACCAGATGAGACCTGTTATTTAACTAAGAGAGGGTTTGTTTAGCCCTTCTCAATCCCAGAAGAAAGTTAAGACTTAAAACAGTAAACTGAAGTAAAATGCTACCTCAAGCAATCGTAGATTTTATAAAAAGGTGTTATACTCCCAAGATTCACTCCCTTATTCATTAAATTCATCAGTTAATGTTCTGTTTCAACTGCACTCCGTTTTACTTCTTGTAACAAGGTTTGACAGAAACTATTCTTATTTGTGTAAGCAACGTTTTCACTGAACATCCGACAAAGCTATACTGATGGAGCAGGAGTAGCTTTGAGGCTTCAGTGTTACCCAGTGTTATTGCCAGCATTATATACACCAACTGACTGAGCACTGTCATGGAAAATGGAAGAAATAAATCAAGCAGCTCTGTCGACTCAAAAAATCAAATAGCAGTCATAGAGCTGTACAATATGGAAACAGACTGCTGAGTCCAACTCATCTACGCTGACAGATACCCTGAACGAATCCAGTCCTATTTGCCAGCATTTACCCCCATATCTCTCTTAAACCTTTTCTGTTCATCTACCTACCCAGATGCCTTTTAAATGCTGTAATTGTTCCAGCCTCCACCAATTCCTCTGGCAGCTTGTTCCATACACACACCACCCTCTGCATGAAAAAGTTACCCCAAGTTCCTTTTAAACCTTTCGCCTCTTATCTTAAACCTATGGCCTCTAGTTTTGGTCTCCCATACCCTGCAAAAAATGTCTATTTACCCTATCCATGCCCCACATGATTTTATAAAGCTCTATAAAATCACCCCTCAGCCTTTGACACTTCAGGGAAAATACTCCCAGCCTATTTCAGCCTCTCTCTCTATA
This sequence comes from Chiloscyllium punctatum, assembly GCF_047496795.1. Lineage (NCBI taxonomy): Eukaryota > Metazoa > Chordata > Chondrichthyes > Orectolobiformes > Hemiscylliidae > Chiloscyllium > Chiloscyllium punctatum. Next base: position 28,853,165 of record NC_092746.1, on the reverse strand, counting down.
GCTCAAATCCTCCACTTCAGCAACATCCTGTCATTCTTTTCCAAACCCTTTCAAATTTAACATCTTTCCTATAGCAGGAAATAATATTATATATTGGAAAATATCAGGTCTCTTTTCTATTCACCACTTCTGGCAAGTTTATTTACATAAGAATGTTTATAGGGGCGTTTGATTCTCATCTTAAGTGATGAGACTGTGTCAAGATGAAGTATATTGACCGCATGATGTAATTCACTCTTGTATAAAATTAAAACGGCTTCAAACATTGTGTTTATTTGTCCTTGAGATGTGGGTGTTTATTGAGGTTGCAAAGGTGGTGATGAACTGCCTTTTTGAATTGTTGCAGTCCTTGCATGTAGTGCATCCCAATGCTCTTAGGGAGGGTGATCCAAGGTTTGGACCCAGTGACCACGAAAAAGCAGCAATTTAGTTTGGTGTTGCCTTATTCGATGCCAGGTGATTCATTGGATTTCATCTTTTAAAATAGTTTGTAATGGTTTTTTTGCAAGTGATTGACTTGCTTGACCATTTCAGAGAGGAGTTATGAGTCAGCCCTTTTGCTCTGGATCTGAAGTCACATGTAGGCCAGATGAGGTAGTCTGGCAGATTTCCTTCCCTAAAGCACATTTGTGAACCAGATAGGTTTTTACAACAATCAGCAGTGCTTACATCAGTATCCAGACTGGACCTTATTCCATTCCCCAGACTGACCATATCCCATTCACCAGAGTGACCATTGCCCACTCCCCAGTCTGATTGTGTCCTACTGCCCAGATTGACTCTGTCCCACTCACCTGTCTGACTGTGTCCCACTCCCCAGTCTGACTGTGTCCCACTCCCCAGTCTGATGATATCTGACTCCCTAGACTAACCATATCCCACTTCCCAGACTGACTGTGTCCCACTGCCCAGACTGACACTGTCACACTCCCCAGTCTGACTGTGTCCCACTCCCCAATTAACTGATATCTGATGATGCCCTTGACCTACTGTGCTGGGACCCCCAACTGAATACTGTCTTTCTTGACTTACTGAGGACCACTCCCCAAAGACTTTGAGACAAAGCCATTTGACTAAAGCACACACACTATGTTTGCCATATAAGCTGCTGGTACATGCTGTAGGTGTGATATTGAAAAAAATGGTGCTGGAAAAAAAATCTTCCCACTTGTCTGATCACTGTGGACAACCATAACAATTTGCCTAGCTTTGTGTCTGCACTAAAAGGCAATGTAAGACTGTAATTCTGTAAGACTGTAATTCTGTGAGTCTGTAATTCTGCGAGTCTGTAAGTGCTGAATGTGGTGAATAAACATAAAAAGGCAAAGCAGAGATGCTGTGAGCTTCCAAGTAGCTGTGAAGTGAGTGAGAAGTAGCGGAGCAAGCAAAGAGGTGCACCCTACTCCCAATACATGAGATGGCGATTGTCCCTGCATCAAAATGGCCTGGCAACAGCATTACAATGAAATGTATGGGTGCACTCCAAAGTGCATTACTGAAGTGGAGAGCTGTGTTCTGCATGGGTTAGAGATGTACTGTGATGATGTAGTGAGATGGTGCATGTCTGATGCCAACCTCTGTGGATGGGGAGGGTTGATACTGTACACAGTTGCTGCCCACTCACTGTATCCTAAGATGTTGACGACTGCTGTCCAAGATGGAGGGCTAATGGAGCAAACTGGAGTCACCAGGTACCTTCTCTGTCTTTTGTCCCAGTAAAATTTTTCTCTTGGAGAATAGGAAATTGTGTAAAGCACAGCAAGAATAAAACCAAATGAAATGTACCTCTCGGGAATCGACTTACAATAATATAGGCCTCTCGCCACTCAGTAGTGAGACTCTCATCTTGCCAGTCAACAATCAGTCTTCTTTTTCTCAGTGACAAAATTTCAATTTCCTGATCTAGTCTTATTTTTCCAACTGATTCACCGATGTCCACACCATTCAAGGGCTGGAAGAATTCAGCACTCCAGTGTTTGTAACAAAATATCACATTCAAAATACACCAACTTCCTTGTCTGTCAAGGAGCAGTTGTTACCTAAATTAAACAATATCGAAAGGAAAGACAGAATTTTTCACCTTTTCACCTGTAGGGTGTAGAAATGTGAAAGTTGTTCTTGTAAAATACTGTGTCAAGTGAAATTTTCAATACTAATATCAGATTTTTTATGAACTAAGCGCATCCAAGATTATGATTCATTCAATAAATGGAGATCAGTCATGATCTAAACAAATACTGGAATGGGTGGAAGAGTGTGGTGCTGGAAAAGCACTGCTGGTCAGGCAGCGATCGAGGAGCAGGAGGGACAACGTTTTGAGACCTTATGCTTGAAAAGTCGACTCTCCTGCTCCTTGGATGCTGCCTGATCAGCTGTGCTTTTCCAGCACCACACTCTTCAACTGATCTCCAGCATCTGCAGTCTTCACTTTCTCCAAAAACTGGAATGTCTCAAATTGCAGAATGATCTTATCTTGCTCTTATAATTCCTCTTCTGTTTTATATGCTTGATGTCAATACGTTGGGATACACAAAATATAGCATTGACAGAATGAACCAAAGATTGATTAACCTCATTGGTATGTACTGATTAAATTTTGACATCCAAGGTGGAAGTTCTGAAAAGGAATTGCAGTGGAAAAATATATGCTGAAAATGGGAAGCAGGCAAGTACAATGAGACAGTATTAACCTTCAAGATCATTGATGCCAGTCAGTTTATAAAGAAGACAATGGAATGACTGAAAATGGCAAGAAAAGAAAGAGAAGGGAATCTGTTTTGATGAAAATGGTAAATTATTCACAAGTGAAAACATAAAGGTTAAAGTTCACTGTCTGCTGAAGCTTTATTCAGCTTGTGTTTTGTGCTTCAAACTGTCTGATGTTCTGGTGTTCCCTGACACCTTCCATTGATACACTAGCTTCAGCTTTCATGCATTAAACATGACAGAAATTGCGAGTCAATTTTCTTTCAGCCACACTATTTGAACACAGCAAACTTACGAGTGCTACAAAAGATATCCCACAGTCGCTTTTAATGGACTGCAAATCTTCTTTGTTAGCGTTTTACCAAAGAAAATTTATCTTGAGGATGAATATTGAGGAGTTGTATGAACTTCACAAATTCTTAAAATACTTTTTTCACTCCTGATATTAAAAACTGGTATTTATAACAGAATAATTTTCCATGTGTTATCAATGAATATACATTATACAATGGAAATTAAAATATTTAATATACAAACAGTTCTTATAAGGTGTTTGAGAGTCACGGAAAATGATCTTGTTCCAAATAAATCGTGGGTTCAAGCTATTAAATTTTTTAAAAATCTCCTTTCTTTGCTGCCTGAATATCCTTTTTATTATCCTTCTTCTTCCCTTACTGCATGTGATAATATCAGCTCCATATTTTAGTGTTTCATGGAGATAAAGCACTGTGAAAAAGATTCAAAATGGTATCGCAGAACCATTTTTTAATCTATTATTAGTTTAATAATTGTATCTACCATTTTAACTTTAATTACTTACTTAAAATGGGTGGTATTAGCAGCATATATTATATTATAAAATATATTATAATTTATTAGAAATTACAGAGTACATTTTATATGAGATGAAGAGTGCAGATTGCAGAATTGGCACCATGTCCAGATTGAGTTTGTTTAATTCAATGTCTTTATGCAACCGGTGAGGTCAAGACCAGTTGAAGTATGGTTGAAGAATTGTGGTTTTGCCAGTTTCTGCTCCTAGTTTACCTGCCACCAATTTCCACAGTGACTTGTATAGTGCATGCTTCCACTTGCTCCAGTCATCAATGTAAAAGGGAAAGGAAACATGTGGGCCAGAAGTTTCTTTGTCTGGCAAAACATCACCAGGGCTGGAATGCTGGCTGAAAGCAGACAGAATAGCTCTTTCACCCAATCGAAGGAGTGCCAAACCAAGGGGCCAGATTTAGATCAAGGCTAAATCCCAGCAGACATCAGCAATGTCCTACTTCAACCTCTTTGTAAACCCTATTTTTATTCTAATCCATCTGTTCAGAGAGGTTATTATACACCTCTGGAGCAGATGGGTCTTGAGCCTGGGCCTTCCACCCCAGGGGTATGGACACTACCACCACACCACAACAGCCTCTTAAAAGGGGACAATTCTATACTGCCCTGATCCCAGAACCCTACATTAAGAATAGTAGCCGTCTTGAAAATATAAGTATCAAGGATTTGCCCCTAGTGCCACTGGCATATACCTGCATTATTCAAATTAGGTGATCTCCCCTTTAAAGTCCCAAAATGTTTACAGAATAAATGTTGAATATCCCAATACTGACTTTGGGAATAAAAGGATTGTGGATTTTGTTTTTTTGATTCTTAAACAAGGATGAAGCAAATGTAAGAAGGTGTGGCATTAATATTTTTTAAAAAGTGTTCCAGATGTGTGTCAAGGAAGAATAGCGTGATGCAGAAAGTGTGACAAAATTGTTGTCCAGCGGTAATATTATTGGGAAGTCTGAGGACACTATGGAAAAGGATTTTTACTTGCAATTTGGCAAGATGCAGATCTGCCGCAATCACCAATTGTTTCTCCCTTACCCAACTTGAAAATTACTTCAGCATTTTAAGGAAATGGGTCTTTTTAAAATGTTGCTTGTGATAAACAAAAGAACGAGTTCAATTTTCACTGTAAACCAGGTGGTGAAATAGATACTGAAAATAATCGGATGAATAGAAAAAATCATTTTGACGATGTTTCTGCTTCCTTTTTCGTCACCATAATTCTTAAACACTATCATTTTTGTGAATGCAATTCCTTCAATGTTTAAATGAAATCAATATGAAGTAGAAGGAAACAATGTTATAAAGATCCAACTCTCATTTCCCCTTAATGCTGATAAAAGAATTGCTGTAGTGTATCGCTTATTGTCAAGATTCACTTTTGTTTTTTATTCATCTAATTATCTGTAAATGTTCATTTCAACTCTTCCTGAGATTTTAATATACAGTAATATTTTAAAACACAATGATAGTCCCATATTTGTCGATTTTGACAGACAAACGGGGTAATTGTTTGAAGTAATTTATTTCTGACAGGCTGCAGTATCATCACAGTCAATTTTATGTTTAATGTCTGAGATCTGACAGTTGCAGATGTTGGATTCACATGTAATCAACCTGACATAATTAAGAGCAAAATTGAGAGAAAAACCTTATATAAACCTTTACCTCATAGCCTCCAGCTTGTCTTATCAAGTTACAGAAAGGTGCAGGATAATAAACTGTCAAACCAATGGCACATACATTAATGAAGTGTAGATTCACCCACTATGTGAGATTTTAAAAATACATTTCTTTAATTCTTTCACATTCGGCTGCTAATACTATCTATTATCTCTTTCAATGCACCTTGTTCTTTCTGATTGACACTGACTTCCCATTCCTTTAAGGGCTCACATTGGAGCTTCCATTCTTGTGTTAAAAACCCCTTTGTCACTTCAACCCTTCCTCTCTCTTTTAATTCCTCCAACCATATAAACTTGCCTCTCATACTCTCCACTCCTCCTATTCCTCCACTCCAGTCATACCTTCTAGATGTAGGTCCCATGATCTGGAATTCCTTAATTTCTTTGTCTTCCTACCTCCAGCTCTCCATTTAAACCCATTGCTTTGGTCGAACTCTTGGTGACTCTCTCATTCTTTGGACCTGCTTCTGTGAAAAATTTTGGGATGGTTTTCTACATCGACTTCAGGAGATGAACTTTGATAATCCCATCACAGAAAGGCAAGGGTTGTATAGGGCCTGCAAGAGTGGGTGGGGTGACCTAATTAGGGTAGAGTCAACATTGCACTTTCCTGACAATGGGTTCAGATTTGAAGATTAATTCAGTGCCTTGTTTGTAGCTGGTTGGGCCTCACTTCAAAAAGTAATGGTTTCCTACAGTAACACATTTGCATGCCATGAATTCTGATTATGTTAAAACTTTTTGAAACAACATTCCACTCTAATGATAACGTCAAGGGCTCACGAGAATTCTGTGACACTTGGTTCAAATCTGCTTCATGGTGGTGTGCACCCAGTTGACTTTGTGCAGTTGTGCCTAAAGTCATTGGCTTTCTTCCTTGAATTCTGTTATACATGGGTAGAGAGTAGGAGAATGGCAGCTTATATGGAAGTTCAGAACCAGAAAGGATGAGGCAATGGTGAGGAGTGGGTGTGAGCAGGATTGGGGTCACGGAGAAGTGGAAACAGATTCAGGGGAACACAGAGGATAGAGTTGATGACATGCAGGAATGAAATGGAAAAAGCCCAGCACCCTGGGAGTGTGGACAACAGCAGGAACAGTCAGTCAAGGTAATAGATGAGGAACTTATGGGGTAATGGCAACATTTGTCCATTTCCTGGCAGAGTCCTTTCAGGATGTTCACATTATAGTATTTCAATAGTCACCACTGTGGGTGATGTGGGACAATGGCCATTAGAGTAGATAGAGGGAGGGCCAGCAGAACCTACAAGTTCATCCAGATCCCACAGAATGTAGAGTGTAATATTTGAAACCAACATCAACATTCAATAGAGAGTGAACACAAACTTGCAACATTGTGTCTTCCATAACAAATAAATAACTTTAACTCCTTTGTAATCAAAAATGCATGCCCATTATGAAGAATGCCAGTTTAGCTCCCTAAGATCATCTCAACAAGTAACAATGATGCATGATGAATAAAGTGAAACCAATATAATGCGAAATATTTACAATTTATATTTAAAGTTGGAGGACACACACGCCACCTTTGAATTCTCAGTAGGTCTTATGTTACTTGCAATAGAGATATATACATATTGGGTATGGTAGATGGAATACATTCTGCCATTTGATTGGAGGGGAAGTGAATGTTTAGTGTGGTGGAAAGGGTACCAATCACATGGACTGCTTTGTCCTGGATTGTATTGAACTTCTTAAAAGTTATTAGAGCTGCACTCATCTTTGGATGTGCAGAATATTTCATCAGATTTGTGGGTTGTAGTCAAAACAGGCTTTGATGAGTCAGAAGGCAAGTCAGTTGCCACAGAATCCATAGACTCTGATCTGCTCCTGTTGCCACTTTAGTTTAGTTTCTGGACAATGGTAACCCCCAAAATGTTAATAGTGGGGCGTTCAGGAATGGCAATGACAGGAAATGTATAGGGGAGACCTTGTTGAAGATAATCATTGCCTGACGTTTGTGTGGGATGAATGCAGCTTGCCATTTGGATTGTTCCTCGTCCTTTTTTATAACTATTCTGAATAGTCTGTGATTGTGGTCGCAATTCCCCAGAAGCGACCTCCTTGTCCTTCAGTGGAATATACTCCACTTATCCCACTTCATTCTGCAGAATATGATCCAATACTATTTTGTTTCTTTATGAACCAAAAACCAAAAACATTCTATGATCTAGAATGCTTCCTTGTACACATTCCAGGAATTCTTTCCTATCTTTACTTTTTACACTTTGGTTATCTCAGTCTATATTAAGTGATTTGATGTACCACTTATGACTATTCTGCACCTTTCTAAATTTACCAAAAGTTTTGCTCCTCCATGTCCTTCCCAAAATATGGTGATCTATAATATATATGCAATGTCATAGATGCTCTGTTGTTCCTCAACAATCACAGTCCAACCAAACAGAATCTGCGTTTGACTCCTCAATTACACCATATATCTCCAGCGTTATAATAGTTTATATGATCAATACTGTCATCATTTCCTTTTCTACTTTGCCTATCATTTTACGTCAGCTTTTATGTAGGGAACATAACAGTCAATCTGCACAAAGCAAAGTTCAATAAAATGTAATGAGATAATGCCCAGATCCTTTGTTTCACTGGAGCTGGTTGAGGAATAAAGCAGTGTACAGGATACTGGGGAACTGTCCTCAGCTCTTCTTTGAAATAGTGCCACGTTTCCATTTATGCACCACCACCACCACCACCCCCACCCCCACCAAAAACAGGGCAGACAGGACTATGAGTTAATATCTTTCTATTGACTGCCTTTGTTCTATTCTGTATATTGTGATGATGTAGGCTAGATACAATATTTTCCATTATACAGAATAAAGTGTAATTATCTAAATGAATAAAAGACCAAGGTTACAAATCATTGAACTATTACTCTGAATGTGCCTGTCCTTTTATAAAGTAAATTGTACAATTCCAGAATAAATCATTCCGCATTAACAATGGTCTTTTCTTAGAGATGCCAAGTTACAACTTATCTTTCTAAAGAGCTCCTATCTGTTTCCAATTGTATGGGTAGCTACAGATGGAAAATGAAATTTTGGATTTTTACAAAAGCTGACGCTTAATTGCTTCATCCACAAAACAAGATGGAAGGAGTCACAAACTCAAATGTTATTATGACAGTAGAGAAGTTTTGAAAAAATCAGTTTAAAAGTCAAATGTTAAAAGATTCCAAAATAAAGTCAAACTATTGCAGATACAAAATAACTGATTATTTAAAGCTTTGGCTATGGTATATAGCAGAAAATGAAATCCATTTCTTATCTTTGTGAAGATTTGTTCCAATCAGAATTTTCATACATTTTGCATTCATGAAGTGTCTATTCATGTAGTTATAACATGAAATGATTGTTACATAACCATTCACTTTGTGTTAACCATGTTCACCTATGATTGAGTGCATTCCATTTTGCAATTTCATCTTATTCTTAAATAATTATAATTAATGTTGTAGCAGAAAATTTGGCAAATACCCTTTGACTACAGATATTGGTTTTATTTTATACTTTCACCAATGCTTTATTATATTTTAAGTTTCTGCATTTGTGCAATATTTTATTTTTGTACACATATAAACAGTTAAAGCTGTAATATTGCATAAGGTCAAACAATACACAGTCAGATAGGACAAACTTACTTCTTTATTTGGCAAGGTTGTTTTGCTCATATTAAAGGAAACCAGAATAATGCCAAGATGAATTCCAAGATAGTATGGGTTGTAAACAAAATACATTTTAATTGTGATTGTTTGATAAATCAATTGTATTGTCATTTCCATTATTTTTGAGAAGGAAAAAGTTTTCAGCCTGTGAACATAATACACCATACCTGACAGGGTCATCAAGCTTCCCTTTCACAAGTCAGCTAAAATGGTAAGAACTTGACTGCTACTTTGATTTATATGGCAAAACTCATATCGATTGATGTGTTTGATAAATGAAGAGAGTTAGCAAGTGAAGAAAAATGTACAAATTTCAACTGAAAATGAGAATCTACAATTAAGGAACTGAGATGGCAAGGTTGTTAATGAGAGACTGCTTTGATTTCATCGGCAAATTGAATTGAGCTAAAGATATTCAATTTTTTAAAAATTTATCATTCTGCAACCAGTGGACATATATTTCAAACTTTTTGGTAGGAGAACTGTTAATATAATAGAGACTTCCAAAAATCATGATAATTGAGTTTGTTTACACAAAGAATATTAGTTCATTTTATACTAAACATTAACAAAAAAACAGCTTATTAGGCATGCATATTGGAAACTAAAGATTTAATGAGTGAATTGTACTAATTATGATAAGTGGTTTGCACCTGATCCATACCTAATTTTATCATTTTCTTGTATGAAAATGTGCACATTGCAACAAAAAGCCATGAGCAATGTCAAGCTTGAAGAATATAATCAAAAGACATTTTTCTTCATCTAGTCTTGCCTCATATTGACCATAAGGAGGATGACTAATAAACCAGGATATAATTATAGGACAGAATGATAGTTTATATCGCTGACAGTACCAGGGATAGAAGGCAGGGTAAATCAAAAGATGAAACAAAGAACTACAGATGCTGAAGGTCTGAAACAACATAGACATTGCTGGAGAGACTGAGAAGGTCAGGCAGTAGCTGTTAACAGAAAGCAGAGTTAACATTTCGAGTCTGGTGACCTTTCTTCAGAAGGGTCTGAAGAAGGGTCACTGGACTCAAAACATGAATTGTGCTTTCTCTCCAGGCTTGTTGAGTTTCTCCAGCAATGTCTGTTTAAATCAGAAGATGTTTCTGGCATCTTTAAATCTCTGCTTTGTTTCATCCTTCCTACCATATGACATTATCATTTTCTGCAGTTCATTAGCTGAAGGCTGGTCCTACTACAGTTCTTTACTATGGGTAGGACATAGAAGGAGGCAGATACTGAATCCGCCCCTTCCGGAAGGGGGAATCAAACCCTGCGCTGCTGGCAACAAACTGACCAACACCAGCCAACAGAGCAAACCATCTCCCCAAGGAGTCCAAGTTGCTGTAGAAACATGCATTTTTATTGGCATGTTCACAGGTATGGATAATGATGCTAGAGGCACCAATTTTCTTTCTATTACATTGTGACTCAGAATCTCTCTCAAACTTACCATACCTGCCATTGGTGCATGTTGGAAAGATATATAGGATTGAACTAACTTTTCTTAGCCATTAAGTCCTGGCAAGAACCAGAACTTTTGGCTCATACCCAGAAGACCTCCCGTCATATTAGATAATGATTAATGCAAGGACACTATCTGGCCAATAAAATGGATATAGAGATCAAATCCCAAGATTCAACTTTGTTATTGAATGAATGAAAATGTTTTTGATGTTATTCAACATTACACAACAAAACCTCTTGCCATTAGTTATGACTTAAAATGGAAGAACTTCACCAAAAGTTAAACATTTATGAAGAGATCAGTGAGTTGTAGGCTGATTTTTGTTTTATTTTCTCAACAATAATTACTTTAAGAATATATGAACATAAGACATAAGAGCAGGACCAGGCTATTCAGCCAATCAAATCTTCTTCGCCATTCAATGAAGTCTTTGTTGATTTGATAATCTTCAATTACATTTTCCTGCCTTTTCCCCATAGCCTGTGAATCATTTACCCATTAAAAATCTGTCCATCAGAGACTTGAATAAACTTAACAACCTAATTTCTACAGCGCTCTGTAGTATGGAATTCCATGGATTATCTGCCCTCTGAGAGAAGAAATTCCTCCTCATCCCTGATTTACATGGATAACTCCTTTTACTCTGAGATTTTGGCCTCCTGTCCTAGATTCTCCCACAAGAGGAAACAACTGTTCCCCCATCTACTCTTTCAAGCTGCTAAGTATCTTACATATTTCAAAAAGGTCATCTTCCAATCTTCTAACTTCCAATGCATACAGGCTCAGTCTATTCAACAGCTCCTTCTAAGAAAATCCCTCCATATCTGGGATCAACTGAGTGAACTTCCTCTGGACTGCTTCCAATGCCAGTATATCTGTCCTTACATAAGAGAACAAAAATATTTACTGTATTCTATGAGTGATCAAACTAATGCCTTGTATAGTTTAAGCAAGACTTCCCTTTATTTATACTACATTCCTTCAAAATAAAGGCCAACCTTCCATTTGCCTTTGTTATTACCTGCTGAACTTGTATGTTAACATTTTGTGATTATGCACAAAGACCTCACTCCTTGTGTACGGCAGCTTTCTCTATTCATATAATATTCAGCTTCTCTGTTCTTCCTGATAACATACATAACCTCATAATATCCACATTAAATTCCACCTGGCAAGTCCTTTCCTGCACACTTAACCCTACCATCTACTCACTTGATCTGACTATCTCCCTCCATTGACATTTTGTGTCATCCTCACTACTTGCCTTCTCACCTGTTTTTGTGTTACCTGTAAACTTGGTGAGATCACATTCACTTTCCTCATCCCAGTCGTTAATATATGTTGTAAAAAGGTTGTGGCCCCAGCATGGATCTCTGTAACACTCCACTAGTTACAGGTTGTCATTCTGGAACTCCCCACTCCACATCCCAATTCTCTGCCTTCTATTAGTTAGCAATCCTCTATTCATGCTAATATACTGCACACAACACTCTTATTGTACTAAGTAGCTTATGTTCAGTCATTCATCTTTTAGAAATCCAAAGATGTTTAATCTATCAATTTCCCCTTTACCTATCCTGCTTGCTACCTCCTCAAAAGAACTCTAACAGTTGGAGATGGTCAACATCCAGCCCCTATCTCTTGTTCTCCAGACCTGAACCAGTCCCAAACGCCCCTTGCTGTGGACCCAACTTGACCTCCTTCAGACCCAACCTAAACTAGAGATGACTCCCCTCCCCACTTAATGTCCCTAAATTCCCAGGATCATTCCTCATTTATATCTGGCCAAACAGTCCCCAAGTTCCCCCACCCCAAGCTGACCTTCTCTGACTTTCCTGAAGCACTCACTCACTTCCTGACACCCAAACATTACTCACATGACACCTGCACTCATTTACCACATTGGTACCCTTCCACACACCCATCTGCAAATGAACCCTGCTACCCGTCATCTATCCTACCATTCAGCCACCTGACAGCCTACCCCATCCACTTGGTACCCCATTGCCTACCACTTGGCACACTCTGTTCCCCCACCTGCTTTTTTACAACACAACCCACATCCCATCCACTTCCTCACCCTCTTACCTTACACATTTACCATCGATCAAGATCTAGCAAAGTGCCTTCAGGACCTTAAAATCTTGCAAGAAGTAATGTGTCAAGAAAAGAGGTGCAGCATCAATATTGATTCACTTTGCTATTGACTGAAGGCCTGGATTAGAGTGCTTCAGAGGGACTCTGGCCCAAAGGTTCACATAAAGAATGTCTCTGAATGTTTCCGTGCAGGTTTCTTTTATTGGATCAGTCAAGAAGAGGGTTTCTGACCCTGATCATAAAACTTGGGCCAAAGCTTTGAGCTGAACAGTCACTTGAAAACAATTTTGCTCACAAGTTGCAAAGTAATTACTAAGAACCATATTTAGGAAAGAACACTTTGTCAGATACATGATAAAACTAGACAATAATTTGTCAGCAGAAGATTTAGTTCTGCTCTTCAAGAAAGGATTTTATTGCTTTTGATTTGTCAAACTTCTGAAATGTCAGTCTTTACCAGTGAACTATTGTAAATGCCAGAGTGAAACATGAAAGATGCATTTCAACATGTCAAGTGCATTGTGATCCTAAATCTTTCTCAATTGTTTAGATTGATCATAAAAGCTATACCATGTTGCTATAGAATAATATCTCCTGTAACATTACTATTTAAATGTCTTAATTTTCAGCAGCCTCAATATGTGTCTTTACTAACAATGACTTCCTGCAAAACACCAAATACTCTTTTGGTATAAAGATAAATAATAAACAAAACATTTGCAAAGTGTACAGGGTACAGGATAGAAATCCTAGCTGCATTTGTCTACATTTTCCCGATGTGATAGTTGGGTGGTTATGGGTGCTGGTGCAGTTGGGTAGTGGTAGGATATTTAGATGACCGGGGTAATCAGGGGGTTTTTGGCTGGCTGGGTTAATGGACAGATGGTTGGAGGGTAGTCAGGGCAGGTTGGTAATTTGGGTAGTTTTGGATGGTCAGATAAGCAGGGATAATTGGGCAATTGGGGTAATTGTTTTTGTCTGAAGAGTTGGGTGTTTGGGTAGAGAGTCACAGTGGGTCAGATGGCATAATCAGGTTGTTGGGTGGGTAGTAGGGTGGGGAGGGTATAGCTAGGTTGTCAGAAGGTAGTCATGTAGTCAGGGGCTAGTTGGACCCACAGCTGGGCAGTTTGGATAGTTGAGGTTATTTGGTTGGTCAGTTTTTAACGTTGGAAGGGGCAGTTAGATGTTTGGGGGGGCAGGGGTAGGTGGATAATTGTTAGTAATCGAGTCGGTTCAGAGGGGGGAATGGGAGACTCTGTTGATTTGCTGGGTTGAAATGCAGTGTGAATCTCTGAAGCACACCAGGAAATAAACTATGTAGCATTTCCTGAATCAGCATCCAGGTATGGCTCACTTATCTGGGCAAAGTCTCTGACCCTGAACTCAATGTCAGCAATATTCTCTGGGGCTCCCAGGCAGTACAAGATTTCAACTTCCCTGGGAAATCTCCATTTATGCGTGTGTACAGGCCCTCTGCTGGATCCTGACAGGAATCTCCCATCTGAAGTAATCTGCATCCTAGATGATATCAGCCTCTCAGTCTCAGCCTTCAATATACTCAACAACTGGGCATTCACAGCCCACTGGATTACGGACGTTCAAATATTCATAACTTGCTGGGTAAAGGCCTTTCTTCTTATTTTAGGCCTAAATGGTTAACTCTTTAACCTAAGACTGTGCCCCCAAGTTCCACTCAGCCAGGGGAAATACTCTCTCTACGTTTATTCTCTTTTTTAAATATGTTTTGATGAGATCACTACTCATTAGAACATAGAACATAGAACAATAAGCACAGAACAGGCCCTTCGGCCCACGATGTTGTGCCGAACTTCTATCCTAGATTAAGCACCCATCCATGTACCTATCCAAATGCCGCTTAAAGGTCGCCAATGAATCTGACTCTACCACTCCCTCGGGCAGCGCATTCCATGCCCCCACCACTCTCTGGGTAAAGTAAAGAACCCACCCCTGACATCTCCCCTATACCTTCCACCCTTCACCTTAAATTTATGTCCCCTTGTAACACTCTGTTGTACCCGGGGAAAAAGTTTCTTCCACGCTCTAGAAAGTACAGGCAGAACCAACTCAATCATGACTGTTATGAAGTTGAAGGTGTGTACTGTACCTTTAAGAGAGAGTGAATGCTGGAAGGGAGGAGGAGGGGCTGAGAAAGGAGTCAGGGCATGGGAAGGGAGGTTATATGAAATTGGAGACTCAGGTCGTACCCTCTACCTATGTTCTCCTATCCCTACCTCACCACCCTGCCCCCCTGCCACCCCCCCCCCTCCCTTGTCTGCAGCTCCCCCTACCCCCACCTCCAGTCCTGAAGAAGGGTTACACCTGAAATATTGACTTCTCCACCTCCTGATGCTGCCTGGCCTGCTGTGTTCTCCCAGCCTCCTGCATGACTAATTGTCTAAACATAGCAACCAATCCGCTGCACATCGGACCAATCAGATTGAAGGATCTTTACAGAAACAAAGTGTCTGAGTCACTCAGGATGAATATAATCCAGAAAGTAGAAATTACTGATTATATGCAGAAAGTAAAATGAAGAGAGAAAGAGAAATATAGAATTGAATGAGAGAGAGAGAGCTATAAGAGACAGAAAGTGAAATAAAAACCAAAGTTAAATTCTGTAGCTATCTTTGAAATTTAAAGGATTACTTCTCGAATTCCCTGCTTAACATCACTGTGGGGTACCTATATCCCACAGACTGCCTAATTCAAGGAGGCAGCTCATCACCACGTTCTGGAGGGATAATTAGGAAATACTATATCCACAACCTATGCATTAATACAAAAATTGTTGCTGACCAATTTACTGCTTATTAATGATCAGCACTGATAGCCTGAGCATCATTCCCACTGCAAAATGAAGCCATTGTTGTACTTTGGTAATATTCCAGCAGAGATGATTTCAGCCACAGTCTCCACAGTACTGAAGAAACAGCAAAGACCCAGTTAAGTTCTAATTTTCTAATGATTCTTTTAAAGTCTCTTGGGAGCTCAGCAGGAACATTCTTACAAGTCCTGCTCCTGCTAGGCCAAGGAGAAAATCTTAGACCTCCTCTGGGTTTTTTTTTATTATTATTAGATTCCCTACAGTGTGGAAACAGGCCCTACGGCCCAACCAGTCCACACCGTCCCTCCGAAGAGTAACCCACATAGACCTATTTCCCT